>NC_046185.1:148020859-149388775 GCF_011004875.1 Balearica regulorum gibbericeps
TGTCGCTGAAACTGGCGGCAATTGCAATTAGAGATGAATGAAAGCAGTGACATAAATTAAGAATCACCAACTAATGGAGTATCAGGTAAAAGGAGGGGTAAAATATGCCTTTTTTTTAACAAGGGGCGCTGAGGGGGGGAAGTGTTCATATTGCATTTGGCCCTCAAGCTGCTGACAAGATGTCCCTACACAAAGATTACATATTACTGAAACCAACAGACTGGGAAACACAAATCTTAAAAAATAAATACCACAAAGACAGGCAAGCTCATCTACCCACCTACACAACAGACTGAGTAATCAAGATCAATCACCTCTTCGCTTCAGCCATCACATGCAGAAGGAGAAATACCGTGTGGTCCTGCCACAGCTCACAGAAGCTCCAACGACGCAGCTGTGAAGGGTTTGGAAAGTGGACAGCATCCGCAGGCCCCGAATGAAGGCCCAGGAGGACGCCGCTGCCTTCTTCCGAGCATGGACCGCCCAAACCCTCTCCTCACTTCACAGGAACCTGAAAGGAGGCGGCTGACTACGTTTTAACCAGGAAATCCTGGTATCTCAACTTCTTGTTCTGTGAATGCCCAGAACTGCTGCTGCCCGTTGATGGCAGCTGAGCCACCACGGGCTGTCACATGCCTCAACCTTGCCTCTGCTCTAGCAGGCACACTGCTGCCAGGTACCAGCTGCACTCAATTCACCATAAAATGTAGCAGCAACAGCTATTTCCGTTCAAAAACTGGGATGAGGTGCTCCTCATGAAATACCCCTAAAGTTTTCAGAGTTTTTGCAAGACTCCAGCCACAACAGTATCACCGGAAATAAGACAGATGAGCTCAGATGCTACTCTCAGCCTCAGGGGATTCAAACCAGCTTCCCAGGAGAATGTCCTAATTGTCACCCTGATCTAGAGAGGCTTGTTCCTGCACGAAGCCTTTCTTAAAGCACCTGAAGTGTTTTCAGGAGGAGCGAAGTCAGCGGAGGTGTGCGCAGGAGCTGCAGCTCACCTGTGAACCATGAGCCATGAATTCAACGGGCTTCATGTCTTCAGTAAAAATTCCAGTCCATCTTTAATTTTCATCTGCTGGAGTTCACTTGTTTAGGCCGATAAAGATAGTGGCTCAAGGAGATAAAGAAGGATGCTAAAACTTAGTTTAACTCTTTTAATTCCTGTTTAAAGTAAAGGGTAAGAATTCTACCGTTCTTTCAAACACAGCTTTAGTCTCTGGAACTCTCTCCTATATAAATTTGTATTCTATTTTTAATAAATGAAATAAATTATTACATTTAAAAAAAATTCTAACAGTTTTACTGGGGGCATAAAGTACTTCCTGTTAATTCAAACTACTGTTTTCAGTTTCAGTGTTTTCAAAATTTTAACAATTTGTATTAAGCAGAGACATGTAGGATTCCAGTTGCTGAAATAATTTTAAATACTTTATTTTAAAATGATGCAATTTACCTTTCTGTAAATCTGACTTGCCAGGAAAACATGACAAAAGGAGATTTTCTACAAAGTATCTCCAGGAATCATTCTGGCTCTTTCAGGTGCATTTTTAATGTTAATAGGTTAATTGCAGCTAAGGTATAATGGCCTAACTTAAATTTAACCAAGTACATGCTTGCTAAAATTAGCATTGCGACTTCTTATCAAAAGCATCAACATTAATTAAAAAATAAATAAATTCAAAGTTACATTTAAAAGCACAAGAAATCCAAACTCTAGACGGGCATACAAAACCATTCTCATTCATTAACATGTTATTTCTAACAAGGACACGTAACATAAATCTGTAATTGTATTTTGAGGTTATCTTTTATCAAACATTCCTGCCCTTAAGACCAAAACTGTGTCTGCAAAAATTTATCACTAATTTATGTTCAAATTCATTATTAAAACCATTTTTGTAGAAATGTTGACATTTGTCATATTGTTTTCAGGCGCTCTGATATTAAAATAAATAAAATCTAGTGAAAATAACTGCTTATTCTATTGCTGTTCAGTACCTCTAATGACTGCATTTCTGAGCGCTGTCATACAGCCAGACATACAGGAGCTATGAAACGCACTTACGATTTATTACCTAGAATTAATTACACTCACAATTGTTTACAAGGAAAAAATTGTAGCAATAAAATGGAGACCTTTTAAAAAGAACTGTGTATTACTTGGAAATGATAAGCTTCTCTAGCAGTTTCGCTATTGCGCTTTGGCTAAAAAGTTTCTTGTTCAAATACTAAATTCTCCGCCTGGGCCCGTCCCAGCTCTCCTGAGAGCTCTGGCTTCAGACTCGCTGCGAAAGCTGCGTTCTTCACCATGGGGGGTTAGCAACACCCGGGAGTTTGTTGCGAGTCTCGCTATAGCTGTGGTCTTGTGATTTGATTTATTTTTTTTTTTAAAGCTTCAGAGCTCGGAATGAATAGATTACATTAAAAATACAGCTTCCTTTTAACAAAATTAATTTCCAACTTCACTGGAGAAGAGGTTGAAAAATTATTTTTGTGAGATCTTAGGGATGCAAAAGGCAAATAAACCCAGGGGGTTTTGCAGTAGCGATTTTCTAGGCTGATACGTTGGGTTCGTGTCCTGTTTCGTATTTTCAGTGCTCAACATTGATGATACTAAGAGCGGGATGTTATGTCAAATGGTGAACACTGCAGCGAGCAGTCACCCGTCAGAGCGAGGAGAACCTCTGCAGCTTAGCAGAGCCGAGTTCCTCCTGCATCCCTATTAATAACCGGCTGCAAAGTCCATTGCTTACAGCAATCGTTGTGAAACGGGGAGGGGATTAAGTATAGTGAGGGCTTTGTTTTGGTGGACTTGTTCAGTGGGAAGCAAAATGGTAGTTACTATCAAACCCACTGCTTCAAGACACTGAACTGGGACAACAGAAATCCCCCAAAGTGGGAAATGTGTTTCCCAAAGGATTTTTGCTGCCCTTTTTTTTCTTTTTTTGCCCCCCCCCCCCCCCCCCCCCGGTTATAATTTATTCAAAAATGTGATTCCTAACTTCTCTAGTGCAAACTCTGGGCAATGTCAAGCCCGGCACTGTTGTCCTCTTGAGTCTGTAAACAGACAGAATTAAACAATAGCATCGCTAAGTGCGAACTTTCTCCATTCATCTTAATGGACTGTTAATTATGAGCACTTAAATGCCCACAGTGTTAACCCTTTCACCGCTGACTGCCTTTCACCCAAAAGGGCAGTTTATTGATGTTGATCTATCCACAGGCAGGTAGATGTAAAACTCACAATCGATATACAGTTAAGTGGACTAAACGATTAATAAAGTTGTGAATAGAGATTATGCAGCCAGAAAGAAATCATCTCCTGAAGTTTATTCTTTTCAAGGATTCGAGCAAAATGATGCTTTCAGTGTCAACACTGCAGTGTTATTCTTTGAGGGTTATAGAGATTCAAATAGGGTGGTGGTGGTTTTGTAGTGCATTTTCATTACCAGAAAGGCTGGTAAGGTGTAGTTAACTGACTGACATGTCACATCCTAAATGATGTGGCAATATGTATTGTCAGGGTATAATAAGGCTTGTTGACTTTTTTTTTATGTTCAGAAATTTCTACAAAGCTATGTGGGAAATGAAGGAGAATTTATTTTAAAAAGCCAGGTAAATCTTGTGAAATTTGTCCAAGATCTGAATTGTTCCTGCTTATAAGCTGATGCTACTAACGGAATTAATAAATATTACAAATTGAATCACATTTTTGGACATTGATATTATAGATGCATTTAGGTTTGGGGGGAACCCACCCCCCCCAACCAAAATCCCAGTGGTTTTACAGAACAATATTTGGTGTACAGTCCTGACAGGAATTAAATTTTTAATATCATTGTACTGCATAAATAATAATTGCCACAAGTATTTGAATCAAATTAATTTTGTACTACTAATTTAAGCTCTTCAGAAGTTCCAGGGCTAGTTTCTTCTCTCTTGAGCAAATGGATCTGGTATAATAGAGACAGCCTTAAATTGCATCAAGTCTCCCTGGTTCCCCACATCCCCACTGGCATCACCGGCTATTTGAGGAAAACCTTACAGCCAAAAGGGACCGTGTCCGTTTCTTCTGCCCACACACAGGCTTTTCAGTGGTTCCTTCCATTAGATGCTACAGTTGTGTCATGCTTGCACAAATCCCAAATGCGGCCAAGCAGATATTTTATCAACAATTTTGTTTTCAATACCTGCATTACAGCAGCCACCTGGGGGTCTGTGGTGGGCTGGCTAGCATGGGGAAAGGCAAGAGTTCACATTTACAACACGCAAACCTGTCTTACGTACTTTCTGTCTGTGCCGGTGCCTACAACCACCACCACTGCACCGTCACCAGCTACCATTGCGATGTGGGTATTTATTTTTGAAGCGTAACTCTTGTTTCCAGAGTACGTGAAACAGCCAACACGCCACTCCACAACAGTTAGAAAACAACAACGGATCTGCCAAGTAAAGCAGTTCTGAACACAGAAACCGTTTTCCAAAACCCTGAGAACCCAACAACTATTTGTGCTGAAGCGTGCGGTCCGTTTTCCCCATTTAAGCACTTTAAGGTATCAGGTTTGGGTTTTGTTTTTTTTTTCATAAGTAGTTGTAAATGAGCAGTCAGGCCCATGTGGTCAGCACGTAACGCTGGCAAGAACAACAGTACGTGGGCTGGTGCATTGGGTCTACCACCACTCTCGAGACCCCCCTGATAGTTACCATAGAGATAGTAGGAGCCACAAAGAGCTTCGATCACATTACTGGCTGGGAGGGGGTCAATTTGTATGCGCGAGCCCTGCTGGGATTGAAAGAATGCAGAGGAGGACAGGAAAGATAATAGAGAGAAAAATAAGTGAAGGGAGAATACAAGAAACGAGAAAAATGAAAGAAAGGAAAGGGGGGAGAGAGAGAGATGAGGGGGAGACGGGACCAAAGGGAGCGAGGGATCTCAGCAGCAAAAAAGCCAGCAGAGAGACCAAGGGGAAACGAAGAGAGAAAGCGAGTGAGAAAATTCATCTTGCGCAGACAGCACTCGTGTCGCTGCTGACAGGAACCGCTGCTCCAGAGGAGCTAAGCCAGCGGCGCAGCCAGCTGTAGGAGCAGCAGGGATGGACGGGAGGGATGGATGGATGGATGGATGGATCACTGCAGCACCTGACTCGTACCAGAAAAACTGCTCCAAACACACAACAGAGGAAGGAGACAGGATCACAAAGAGGAGAGGGGGATTTGCTTTCACATGCCCACGGGTGAACAGCCTGAACATGGCGCTGACTGAGCCACTGCCACAAAAGCAAACAGGTTTCCTAATTCTTTGGACTCCTCAACCCGGGGCACTGAGGGCTTGGGGCTGGGCAGGTCTTGCCTCTGAGAGCTGTGACTGCCTGGGGCTGGGGGGGCTGGAGCTTCAGCAGCTGCTCTGGGCCTCTGGGAGAGTCAAGGCAGCACCCGCGGCCCCGGCTGCTGCGTGCTCACCTATACCCTGTCGTATTGCTGTATATGCCTTCAAAGACACTGGCAGACCTTTCTAAACTAAGACGTCACCTGGGTCTATACTCCAGAAAGGCTGAGGAGAACACTTCAAACCCCAGAAACAATCCCTTATGGATGTCTAAGTGACAGCTGCATTGGTGCAAAAATCTGTTGCTCCTCCACAGGTTAGTAATGGCATGGCTGAAACCTGCTTGTCTGCCAACAGGAATCCCAGCAAAGTCAGACAGAGAGAGAGAGGTAACAGGATTCAACACGTAACCAGTAACAGTTAAAGAAAAAACTCTTACTTGGTGGCACTTTCATCAGCCCTGTACCTCCCAAAGGGTAAGGGTAACAAAGAATGTCCTGCTTTGGTGGACTCGTCAATGCCATAGCATTGCTCCGTGACACCACAGCTCACCTTGCGGGTCTTCCCAGGACAGGCACAGCTTCATGGCCTCGCGCCGTACTCAGCTTCAGTGCTGGGATTGCAGGATGTCGGTAGAGGAACGGCCCCAAGACCAGCAGAGCAGCAGGCTGCTGTACCGTAGCCTCACAGCTGAGCGACAAGAGTTTCTCCTGGGGAGAATGATGATCTGCTGAGTTTTTCTAAAATACACCTTTTCTTCCTAGTAGGAGCATTACAGTACTCCTCACCTTCAGGGACAGCCCATTCAGCCCCATGAAACTAAGACAACATCTACATTTTCTTGGGCAACCTGGTCTAGCGGAGGATGTCCCTGCCCATGGCAGGGGGGTTGGAACTAGATGATCTTTGAGGTCCTTTCCAACCCAAACCATTCTATGGTTCTGTGATTTTCTCACAAAGAAACAGATTTAAATAAATCAGCATGGATTTCAGAGAGCAATATAATCCCCAATTGCCAATAGCACCCAGTGACCCAAGTGCAGTATTGTGTGCTCAGTATATTACATAGACCAGACTAGAACTGATTATGAAAGTGGTTGGGTTTTTTTAATGAATTAGTATTTTTTGGTATGATTCCACTTTTCAAACCGTCAAACTGACCATAAATTAGATTTCTCCCTCGCATAGTACCACCAAAGTTGAGTTACCCCTGAGATCAACGTCATCATCTTTGAGTTAAAAACACACAGATGTCTGAGTAACAGTAAAATTACTGAAGTATCTAAAAGCCTCTAGAAATGCTGTAAAGCAGCTTTTCCATATATAACAGTGTCACCATTTTAAGTCAAATACATTGTGATTTTAGTTTAAAAAGCCCTCCAAAACAACACAAACTAAATTGAAAACGCTTTTGGTTCAGAGGAATATACTCTATGTAAAGCTGTAAACTATAGCATGAAAATTGCATGTAGAAAATTGTAAAGTGCCTTTGTAGGAAAACCAAAATTGTTTTATGCAAAATTCAAGCTCCCAAACTGTCCTCTGCATTAGAATTACTCTTTTTTTTTTTTTCCCATGCAATTTATTATACAGAATCCTTTTTAAAAGAGACGGCATCGACCCAGCCACAGATGTACTCAAAGATTTCAAAGCCTGTTTCCAAGCCTTCCCCTTCACTTATCACCACCCCACGTGTAGGGAGGGGACACTCCAGTCAGCCAGTCCAGTGGTTTCCATCCAAGGCCAGCCCAGCCCCAACAGCCTCATCTCAGACTGCTGAAGTCGTTAGGATTTTTATGAACATCTACTAGCCAGATGAGTCCTCATTTCCAGATCCCTTACAATTTTTTCCACTACAAGAAAACTTTCCAAAAGCTGGGTAATAGGCCCCAAACGGTTCTTTCGGCACTAATGTGAACTGGAAACTAAAAAAAAAACCCACCATCCAGCGGGTAATTTGTACAAGTCTCTTAAATCTTGAAAATTAGGCTATTCATTTTCTAATAATAAATCTTTACTGCAGCTAATCTTATCTTCTTTCCACAATAAACTCCAAATTATTACCTTTCCAGCCAGCATATCTGTGATTTTAAAAGCGTGTGACAGCAGTAAAAGCAAGCACTGGATCTTAGGACTGAAAAAAGGAAATACTTAGGTTAAGCATACAGAAGATCCTTGTTTTTTAAGCTCCAAACAACATGATATAACGGAACAAGTTACAAGCTGGGAGAGAACTGTTCGTACTAGAGAAGTCAAGGACAGTCACCGCTGCTCCTGTGCTGGGGAAGCTCCACCTTCTCGGCGAGACCTGCGCTGCCCAAATCAAAACTAAAGAGGAAAAGTACTTTTTTTTTTTTTTCCCCCCTTTCTTTCATTTTAACTTAGACCTGGTCAAACCCAGAATCCATTACTAAATACTAAAGGCAAATGAATAAAACATTTCTGCAAATATTTGTCTAAGCTCAGAACTTTGCACTTCATTAATTATGAGTTTTATCTGCCATTTATACTGGAAGCACCTCAGGGCCAGCAACCCTGTGAGGCCCAACAGTACCAAGCACAGCGTGTGTAATGGCACAGACCTTTTCTGTATCACTTTCACTCTGCTGAGGCTAAGCAAATTACGGAGAGTATCTGTGAAGCCAACTTTTGAGTTTCAGAATGTTTACACCACCCCATAAAAAAACAACATCAGATAAACTACGTCCTCAAATAAAACTGAAGATCTGAATTTTGAATAGCAGCTACTTGTCACTGCCTTTTCTCAATCAAGCTATAGGCAAAGAAATATTTAGGGAAGTGATCTGAGCAACACATTTGACTGAGAAAACCAGAAATGTTTGCAGGGAATCTGTAAAAATAAAATTTGACCAAAACCGATCACTCCAGTTTTTCTACCATTTTACTGCACCAGTTTACAATCACCTTTTAAACAGTACAATGGATTTAACTGCACTGGTTTTTAAACAGATATATTTACAAACAGCACTCAGCTTGTTAAACCAATTATTCCTTACCAATATATGCACTACTCTAATAAGCATTTAATAGTTGTTTGAAGAGCCTGGTGTAGCAATGACGCAATAAGAAAACAAAGTAACCAGACTATCCTGTCCATTCAGAGTAAAATATAAAATCACCAGTCCCTTTGGCCTCAGTTGTTTGGAAGTTGCCAGATATTCCTTGCCCTTCTGGAAGGTGTGGATACAAGTGTTCCCACAGCTTTCCCTGCCTGTTTACCTGTTAAGGTGCAATACGGCTCTTCAGGTTTTGTCACCAAAGCTATGATGGTGATACAGGAATATAATACTTAACAGATAAAAAAAAGTCTGAGCTCATCTCATCTAACAATGCTTTTGGTGTATTAGGGCAAATGAACTTTATGAAGAAAAGCTTTACTCTTTACAGGAAAAATATGATACTGTCGTTTCTCTTTTCCTGTGAACACATTTCTTTCAGGCAAAATATATTGAGTCATCATTAAAAAAAGACATCTCTAACTTACCTGCTTTGGCAAGCAGATAAGTTTAAGTTATTTCTTCTTTTTCCTTTGGCAAGCAGATAAGTTTAAGTTATTTCTTCTATTTATTTCTACAAAGTTTCTTTGTCCTTCACGTTTGATGGACAAAATACAGAGGTCTATCTCCTTAGTCCCTCTTTGCGCCCTGTTTCCTCCCTGGAACCCTACATACCTTTCCCACATAAATTGGAGTTTTGTGACATTTAAATGCATTTCCTTAAGCTTTCAACAAATTTGATACGGCTTTCCTCTCTGGGCCTTATTGCAGTCCCCAAATTCCCAGCATTATTCAATCTAGCTGAAATCTTCCTGTTTCTTAGATAACACTAACAATTTGAGCTGAGTGTTGCTTTCATTTTTAGAATAAGACCTGCCCGTTAAGAACCCAGCGCCTGCTTTTCTACGTTATTGTTTCTAGTCTACGCATTTTTTTCTCACAAGTTTGTAATTTTAGCCTCTGATGCAGCTTGTAATTTGCATTTTAGTAATTTTACTCACTCTGCTTTTCACAAATACTGTTCTTTTGAGATTCCTACGTGCTCCAATTGGAAAAAATGACTAGGAAGCTGCTTGACTTCATAGCGCCTTTTGATACAAATAGTCTCAAGAAATGCTGTACGAACATCAGGATGCCTATGGAACAGATGCTAAATATATTTTAATGTATCAATCCACAGGGGAAAGTATGGCACTGAGAAATTAAAGCAAAAATGTTCAGATACAGAAAGTAAAGCTGTAGCAAGGTACTGAAATAATCAGGAACTGCATATGCAGCATCTCAAAATTTCCTTAAAAAACTAGAAACTTTAATAAGAATAATACAGTTCTCAATAGGAACCTTACCCTTAGGAATTAGAAATAGAAATGCTGCCCAAATTGACATTTCTGATTAAAGAAATCGGTAAGTGAATAAAATAAAGCAGTTCTGCCTTGCGATCCTATTCTTTAATCTTCAGACAATGCTCTCCAGCCATCCCTGCATTATTTTTATTAGCTGTCTTGGGCTTTTTTAAGTGCGTTGTTTCTGCTGAGCTTATCTGCGAAGGAGTAGGTCCAAAGTAAGCAAACAGCAACGAGGAAATAAATAAATAAGTAAGCCCAGGGAAGGAGTCTTTCTGAGCCTGTGTAGCTGAACCACTGACTTATTGTCTCCACTCTCACTGCACCCGCCCCCCCTTCAGTCAGTTCTTCCTTTTAAAAAAAAAAAAAAAAAAAGGAAAAAAATTAAATTTTGGGAAGGCCTAACCACCATTAATAGCCTTACAATTCTTAGTAGAAAAGGGAAAGCTATTCTGTAGTTATATGAAAACAAAAAGCATCTGAAATCAGCATGTTGTATTTGTTTTCACCATCAGTTTGAGAGGGGGAGAAAAAAGGAAAGAAAAAATAAAGACAGCTGTTACTCCATTTTAGTAAAAGTGGAAAAAATCCTGGGGACTTTCTAAGCCTAATTTCAGCCTAGAGTGATTTTTATGGCCAAACAATGAATCCTTAGAATAATTGGTTCATATCATGAATACACAACAAACTCTGAACGCAGGGCCTGATCCAATTTCCAGGGTAATCGGTAGGAATACCTCCTTTGACTTCGGTGACAGTAGCAATGTAAAGTATCATTAAAAATAAAAAAAAATCTTTGCAAATGTGCTCTGGGTGAACACAGACCAATTGTTTGTTTATGTTGCATGAGCTCTAAAAGTCTTTTTCCAGCATCACATGTGACTTACATCGATGCAAACAAATCAATATAAATCGTGGGTAAAACCAGCACCATCGCTTAGAGAGGTACTAAATTTCCAGACCACAGTATTCAGATTATGATTATTTATTGCCATTGTACGTAGATGAAAGGCTGTGGCGTTCCTTCCAGTGTCATTGCTTCGTGCCAGCTGAATTCTGCGAGAGGGGTGGTGTTAGAAATGGAAGGCTACAGTAATGTTAACTATGCTGTTTCCCTCCAACATCCATTTTGTTCCAAAGAAACACTTGCCAGAGATTAAAATATTCAAGATGGCTGGTTTCTGCACCCTATCTGCGAGCTCTACAGTTTTTCATGTTTCAAATATTCCGGGTCCCCGGTCTTTATTAAGACGATGAATATTTTATTCCCCGTCTTATCCGCCTCCCAAGTCATTAAATACTGGCGAAAGTTCAAAGGGGGTTGCTTAAAAACTGCTTTATTTCCAGTCCGGACACCGACGCAGCCCTCCGGACGCCGTTTCGCTCGGATGCCCCTCCTGTACCGCGACTCGCCGGGCGCAGCCGGGCGAGGATGCGCCTCAGCCGCCGCCGGCGGAGCGCGGCGGGACGGGCCGCCCCCGCGGCCCCCCGCGGCGGGACACCCGCCGGCAGCGCGGCCCGGCCGTGCGCCGCGGCCCCGCTCGTCCCCGCCGCCGGGGGGAGGCAGGGCCGGGGGCAGCGCCCGGCAGCGCGGCGGCTCCGCGGGGGCGGCGGGGGCCCGCGCCCCGCACCTGGACTTCCGCGCGGGCCCCGCCGTCCCCTCCCGGGCTGCTACTGAGCAGCTGCGGGGCGGGGCGGCCAATGGCAGTGCCGCGGGGGCCCGGGGCGGGGGGAGCGGCGGCGGTGGCGGGGGGGGGGGGGGTCCCGGCTCCGCGCGGCCCTGGGGGCGCCGTCGCCCCGCCCGCTGGCGGGAGGCAGCGGGAAGCCCCGGGGAGGGGAGGGGGCGGCACGGCTCCCCCCGGCTCCCACGCACAGCCGACCTATCCGGTGGGGTTTGCCGTGCCAGGGACAGAGTATTCTTTTGTCCCCGCGTGTCCCGTTCAACCACCACCCCCCCCCCCCGCCACCCCGGAGTAAAGGCGGGGGTCGGCTCGGGCCGGGGGCGCCGTGCCCTCCCCTCCCCCATTGCTCCGCAGGACGCGGCAGGGAGGGGGCCCCGCACCCACGGGCAGCGCCGGGCTCCCCCGAGCAGCGGGCAGGAGCAGGCGGGCGGCCCACGGCGGCTGCCCGCTCCCCCCCCCCCCCCCGCCACGAG
Source organism: Balearica regulorum gibbericeps (assembly GCF_011004875.1). Classification (NCBI taxonomy): domain Eukaryota; kingdom Metazoa; phylum Chordata; class Aves; order Gruiformes; family Gruidae; genus Balearica; species Balearica regulorum. The sequence continues at coordinate 148,032,707 of NC_046185.1, forward strand.
GTCCGGAGCCCCCGGGCGCTGCCCGCGAAGGGGGGAACCGCGGCAGAGCTGCACCCCCTGAGCTGCCCTCAGCCCCGCGTCCCCGTCCGACCGCCGCGCGAACAAAGAGCCGCGGCGCGTTGCGGGGTCCTGGGATTTACCCGGGCGCTGGAGGCGCTGGGCGCGGGAATGCCAGGTTGTCTGCGGCCGGCCGGCCTCTGGCTCTGGGTTCGCTCGGACATTTCGACGGCGGCTCTTTCCCAACTGCGTTAGCAATCGGTTGGGATATCGGTTAGAAATATTAACGTTGGAATTTAACTCGGTATTTGTTAAGAGGTCACTTTGAATGTGGGTTTTTTTCCTGAAAGTATCAAATCATGCAGCCCCTTATTATACTTAGAACAGCGCTTATCCTAAAAACGTACAGATGATAAATGGATTAACGTGAGAATCGGATGCTTTATCCGGGCACGTTACCCAGCTAGGAGAAGCTTTTTTTCATGGCTGGAAACTGAAAGCTTCACTGACCTCTAAAAAAATTTTACTTCATACAAAGAAAGGCTTCGATTCCCTATCTTCTCCCAAAAATGTATCAAGTTTCCCGTTTTCCACAACCTTAATTGTAATTAGTTAGTGAGCAGCTGGGATGAGGCGCTTTCCATACACGAGCTTTTCACTTCTACAAAATGAGTTTATCAAGCACTGCCTAAACGTCGCTTTACATTATCGAGCCCATGATGTGCATTTGAAAGAGCCTCCTTCTGCACACGTATCTGAGGAGCACAGCGTGGATGCTCGCATACCGCATCTATTTTAACAGGTTTGATGGTGAACATTTGCACACCAACGTGCAACAACTGGAAGGAGCGTTAACAAACCTCATGGTCAGCAATAATCACCTCTATAAAACGCATCTGTGACTTGCTAAGGAGAGCAAGACTTGCTTTATGGGAGCAGAACCGCTTGTCCTTCCCCCTGAAGTATCAGCCTGGTAAATTTTAGCTCCTAAATTGTTACTGCCTTTCCAGCCATTACTGCTTTACACTGACACGATCAATTTTTGTTGTTGTTGTTGATTCCTGTAAGCTCTTGATGTCTGCCTGGTAGCGAGGCAATCAAAGCGCAGACAAATGCAGATTTTAAATTTTCTGTCCCCTGTGAGGCTTCGCTGGCTGCAGCGAATGCAAGTGCTACCGGGCTGAATTCATCCTTCTGCTGCAAACAACATGGAAATACCAAGAAAGGGGGATTCATCTAAATGACTCTAGTTAAAATAAAATTCGAGCGATCAGTGGGAAATATTTATGGGTTAAGTGTTGCTAACGATAATGGGTGGGTCCTGCAGCGAGCTACACCTCCCCTGATGCTCAGCACACGGCTGCCAGTTTTTCACAACGTTTTACCGAAATGTAAAAGATACGGGTGATAGGAAAAAATATGCCGGCGAGCTGCTGCAGATACAGCACGTCAACGATTTAGGGTTTATTACTTTCAAAAGATTCTTCGGTGTTTCTAAATACATGTCTTTTCTCCGGTATCTCAGCTAGCGAGGGCCATATCTTGTCATCAATGGTAAATCAATGGCACAGCCTGACCTTTAAGAGGGCTACAGCCTTTATTCAAAACAGGCGAGTTGAAAAGAAAGATCGGTGAAATACAACTTTCACTGGGGAAGGGGGCATTTTTAATACGAATTCTGCTCTCTATAAACTGTCAATAGATCCTCGCAGAGTTTCGCAGAAGTTGCTCTGGAAGGCAGCCTATTTCACACGACCGAAACGCTCATTGGAATCAGCTCACGGGCTCAGATACGGCGAAGGTGCCAACTTCTAATTGATACGTTTAGGCGAAGCTCCCAACGTAATTGCTTTTAACATTCATTTATGCAAAGCGGCTTCGTGCGGGCAGGGCGAGCCCGGAGAGGCAGCGCTGCCTGCCAGCAGGAAACGGGCCTGGAAACACCTCCTGCTCCGGGCGGGAGAGGGACCCGCGGGGGCACCGGGGGGACCGCCGTCCTGCCCGCCGGGCCCCGGCAGCCGCGTCTGCCGGCGGGGAGCCCCGCGGCCGGCTCTCTGCTGCGAGCCTGCTCCCCGGCGCCGTGTCTTCCCGGCGGTTTGAACGCCGGTTGTGAAGGCTGCAAAACGCAGAGCCTTCGTCCATCGGGGAGGGACGGCATTGCCGTGTGTGCGTGGTAACTTCTGCGCTAATCAGCGCTGGCGATAGCGGCGACAGTCGTGCACAACAGTAATTATAATAACCCTTCCCGCAAATGGCATTTCCCCCTCGAGCCTCGGCGCCGACCCGGGTTATCCGATGGCGATAGCTCGAGTGCCGTAAACGCAGCGCCTCCTGAAGCAAACCCTAATCGCTCGGCATCATCATTAATTATGATCATGCAGCTCAAGAAAGGTATTTTCCTTTGCACCTTCCGCCGCGGGAGCACGGGGTAAAGAAACTCCCAGAGACCCCTGTCCCTGCCAGCCTCAGGACGGAGCCGGCCACGGCAGCCGCAGCCCGGCTGGAGCAGACCCTTCTCGCCTGCCGGCAGCGGCGCTCGGAGGACGGGGCATGCGGGGGGGAGCCGCCCAGGGAACCCGCATCGGCCGGAGGGGATGAGGACAAGGCCCGCGGGGGGTCCCGCACCCCTCCCCCGCAGGCGGCCCCCCTCGCTCGGGCAGGAAGGGAGGGACGCGACCCCCGGGCGCACGGGGGGAGGGCGGCGCAGGCCGGGAGCCCTCTCGCCCCGCAAGCGCGGGGGGGGGGTGGGGGTGGAAGCGGGGGGGGGGGGGCGCTAGCAGCAAAACCCTTCGCTGCCAGTGCGCAGGGCGGGCGAGAGCCGCCTCCGCCGCCGGGACTGCCGCCGCTCTGCTCTCCGCTCCCCCGCCGGGGGCCCCCCTGCCCAGAAACACGCGGCGCCTGCCCGGCCGCCAGCGCTAATCTCACATCCTCCCCCGGCGCACAGGCACAAAACGACGGCCGGGCTGCGCGGGGGGGAGAAGCGGGCCCGGCCAAAAGGGGAAAGCTCGTCCCTGGGTGGGCTCGAACCACCAACCTTTCGGTTAACAGCCGAACGCGCTAACCGATTGCGCCACAGAGACTCCCGCTAGGTGGCTTTTCCGCCGCGCAACTCGGCTGCTACCCACGTCTTCTAGTGCAAGTCTGCTGCCTCGCCCCCGTCCCGGCGACCTGCGGGCCACCGCGGCCCCGAGTGTGCGTAGAAAACTCGGCTCCTGATCAGCGAGTCTTGCGAAATGCTAAGAGGACTGAGAAAACAGTGAAAACGGCGGCTTTTCTTCTTCTACATAACACGAAAGAGCAATTCCCAAAATCATTGTTCACAGCAGTGTTCTTTTTCTGGGGAACAAATTCACAAATCCCAGTTAAAACAGCTTCTTGGCTGCTACTAATCCATTACACTTGCGAGACAAAATGTAATTCCCAAATATCATTGCAAAATTGCCCTATTAATATATTTAAAAGGTAATTTTTAAGTGTCTGCAGGGAACAGTTAGACTTTCAAACAGGTAGCATCCCTCTGCATGTACGTAGGTAAATTACATTTACCTTTCTAAGCGACTGAAAACAGCAGTGAAGAGAAGCTAACGTTCCTATTATTATTTTATTGAAATCTGCTTCCATTACCTTACAGTAAATGTGTACCTGTGGCTCCGCCAAGTACAAAATTTACACATCCAAACCTGAGCAAATGTCTTCCCCTTTCCTTTCGCAGACCGATACCGTTTGAATGTTTTTGAAGTCTTACAATATCAGTTGCTTCGTGTTGTTCCTGTGGCTCCACTAAGCTCTTCTGCCTGCTGAAAGCCTTCAGAGTCGAGCCAGGCACATGACAGCCACTACTCAAGGACAGGTGCCAACTCCTGTCCAAGCAGATGCTGGTTATCTTCTACTCTCTGCCCACCCAAGACCAAGAAGTCCCAGCTCACTCCTGAAACCGGAGAGTTCAGCAGCAGGAGTAAGAGCAAGAGCGTGTTATTCCAGCTCTCATATTTTGTACAATACCTTGCTCTTCAACATTGTAAGACTTTGTTCCTCAGCCCAGTAACTTTGAGCTGACCATTTACTGTTCACAGCTCAGCCTTTCCAGTTTTTCCAATACTTTGGAAAGAGCTACATAAATGTCAGTATTATAACAGTACTGCTCAATTTTCTATTTTTTATTGCTGACCAACATCTTTTAAAACATGGTGGAGAAAGACAAGATATGCAAGACCTCAACAGGAATTAAAATAATTATTTTAAAGATTGCTTTTTGGGGCATCATGCCCACTGCAGCATGCTTTCCTGCCCAGACCTCTGCTATTCTCAGCATCAGAAGAATCAGTTCACAGCCTGGGCCACTTCTCTTTTCTCTGCGTAGGAGTACAAGCAAACAGTCCTGTGATTTTATGCACAAGCAGATGGGTATTTAGTGGGAATAGCAAGATTCCGGTCTGAACAAAGGCCAGAGCAGTGCTGATGAACATTTGGGCATGGATTGTGGGCTCTGAAACAATTTACTTCATACACATGAATATTCCCATTAGTTTTAATGAATGTAAACTTGACTATTTTCAAAATCTGTGTCTAGAGGCCAGATCTAAAAGGGGACTTTGCTATGCTGACACTGAGCACAAGCTCTAACTTTGAGGTGTCTGAGAGGAATGCAGGACCTGGCATTAGGCATCCAAGGCTGCCCATCCAATGCGTCGGGACAGTGAGAGTGCTGCAGGTGAGGCTACAGTGTCACTTGGCACCCTTCTTCTCAGCGTTCTTCCTCACTGAATCTCAGAGTCTTTCATTTAAAGTCTTCCAAAGTAAAAAAGAAAACAAAAAGAACATACACAACAGCGAATGTTACCTCTTCAGCTTGAAACCCACAGATCAGCAAGAGATCTGAGCCTGGATGACTTTCGCTGACTGTTGAAGCACTAACCAGTGAGCCACCATACCAGAGAGCAGTATTATCCATCACGACTCTGTAAATGGTAAAGATTAGCTGTCTGCCCTCAGGAGAAGGTTTCTGACTGTATCTTCAGTGGAAAGGAAGAGGCCGAGTGCTGTTTAATGCATTCAGAAACCAGAAAGGGCTGCTACTTCAGATAAATTGTCCTCCCTAGCAGTGTTTTGTTCTTATTTCTGGACAGCTTTCTTCCCTGGTATGCTGTTTGTTGTGGATCCTATCTGGAGTTGCTTAATTTTTTTCAATATCTAGTGTATATCATTTAAATACCATTACTGGATTCACTAACTAGGGATTATATTTTGGCTTATATTTTTATAAAAACATAAATGTATACAAGTATATTACATATGAATATATGAATAATATTATACTATGTAATATAAAACTATTTCTGTATTTTATAATATTTAAATATTTGTATAACATCATTTTATTGTTATTTTGAGATCCATGAACCTACGTGTTCATTGCTATGACATCTGTGACCTTCTTCCAATACAGGCTTTGGTTCCTGAATGTCAGAGAAAGTTAATATAGGAAAGAGAGTGAAACTGGGTATTGTTTATGAGTTTTATAAACATACCATATATTCATCCTCTGTTGAGAAAAAATAAATCTAGTTATTCAGTCAGAACTGTTCCTAAAATCAATTCAGTAAGATATAACAGAAACAAAAGAATCACAGAATACTCATTAACTACTCTATTCCTACAATTTCTCACACGAAAGGACCATTTACAAGCACACGCACCTACATTATTTATTATTCTATGTGTCATTTTTGGTCAACTATTTGTCAGCTCTTGAGTTACAACTCGGCCCAAACTACAAAAATTCAGAGTCACAAAAAATTTCAGAACAGCTACTTGGTTTCTTCCCAAATAGATTTCAGATTGCTTCCTTTGTAACGGAAGTCGGTAAATGCACAGCTTACCAACCAAAGACTTCTTGTGTTTTCCTCTGAAACATATGATTCCAGTCCTTACCAGAACCAGGACATTAAAATAAATGGACAACTAATGTAATTCAACATTTCTATTAAAATTATTAAGTAGAAAATAAGATTTCCATGACAAAAGTTTTTTCTTTATGGAGCTGCGAGCATCAAACCATGGAAAGCATTATTCCTGAAGAAGGACTCAGAAGGTGGGAAGAAGCAGGTACAGACAGTTTTTCTCGATCAGATGCAAGACTTCTGTTCTTTTCATTCTTAAAATAAAATGCATTTGGAGGTTTTTTTTATTCAGTTGTTTGCATACAGATTTGCTGGTTTTCAGATACAGATGTGGCTTACCTTTTTTTTAAGACTTCATTAACCAAACACTTCTTGGGTCTGTTAGTAAAGTCAGAAAAGTGTTATAACTGAAAGGACATCCCTGCAAATAGGATTAACTTACCTTAAAAGCAAAGAATGAGACTGAACAATGGTGTTTTACTGACCTAATTTAAATTAATTGCAAGTCACGCCAAAGAAAGCTAGATGAGAAAATCCAGAAATCCTGGGGTGTTGCTAATTGCAGACTGTTGGGTAACCTAAAAGTCAACCGTTCTCCCAACCTCCATAACCATGTTTACCAAAAGGAAATGGCCCAGGCTGCCTGGTTTTGGATCACAAAACGTATAGTTGCACCTATCTCATGTTCAGGAGAGAGAAAGAGTTGTTTCAGTGTGACTCACGTGACAAAATTATAGAACAGCCATTGCTGTTATCAGTAATTTGGAATATAGTCTGCAGCTGTGGCAAAAAGAAAACCCAAACCAAATAGAGAATTGATCTTCAAATCTCACCTGACACGCTATAAGGGGAATTTTGCATTGCTGTTCCCTGCAATCTATCTGTTCTGAGTGACTACTGGAAAGAGTACAATCATTATGGCAGTCAGTTTAATACTTTCCGCAAACAAACGAACAAAAAAACCCCAACCCCAATCTTAAGATACTGCTTCAAAAAAGTGAAAAGAAGAAAATTTTACTGGTGTAAAAAGTCAGCATAACACTGAGGAGAGTAATAATGATGCTTCACACCGAGCACTTATTTCTCTCAAGCACTTCTTATTATCATGGCAAGAAAGGGAGAAATTTCCTGTCCTTGCAATTTTTTTGAACTGCACCTATTAAGAATGCTTAAGAGTTCTTAAAATAATACAATGAAATAATATCATGAAAATAAGGATGAGTCTTATGCAACTGAATTTTAATGTTGTCTCTATAGAACACATGGGAAAGCAGAGGAATCGCCAGCCTGTGTTTTCAGGAGCAGCAACCTATTTTAGCATTTTCTGAAGTCCAGGATTCAGATTTAAGTTCTAAACAGAGGCCTCAGTTCATGAAAGCAGCTGTACACAGACCAATACGAAAGCATGTGTTCAGTCAGATTACTAGCATAGTATAAAAGTATTTTCTTAAATAGGTTAAATTTAAGAAAAAAAGTGAAGGGCAAATTTTAGAGCAGACTCAAAACCTGTTTGTTAACAAATGAGGAGAACACAAATTTTGTGTCCTTGCAATGCTCAGGGAAACACATCACCCTGGGATATTCTCATCAAAAAACATCTACCTCAGTTCTAAAAGTTATTTTGCAGGTGATCACACTAGTCAGCTTTGCATCTGTCCAAGTGCTACAATTCAGCCAGAACACTCATGTTTGAAGGAAAGGCAGTGAAAAAGGAAAACACCGCTAAGATTTGTGGATCCACTCCAGATATTTCCAAACAGGAATCTGACATGTTTGGCCAGGCAGCAATCTTAAGAAACATGTGCTGACAGATCATATGGGCAACACCACTTCTGGAGGCCTTTTCTTAATCAGACTGTTTCAAAGAGATCAGGCATCAAATTCAGGCATCAAAATGCCCTTTTCAGGATGCGTTTATAGGTTCGAAATGTTCTTGCACTGCCTTCTAGAAGAGCTCTCTATGAAAGATGACACAGGGGGTCCAAAGAACCATGGAGAATCCATTATATTTTAGTTCCTCCAGTTACATTTATTACCAGCTATCAAAAGATTAGCAGAGGTTTCTAATCCTAGAACTCTATTGCCAAACTGGAGCGAGGTTATAATATCCCACCCTGAAAACAAACTTGAATTCCTATGGTTACAGTTAGCTCCAACAGAATTCTAACTCTCAAACACCTCTGGTGCAAGGAAGCTTCTTCCATTGCTATTTCCTGGCTGTCCGTTGCAATGCGAGCAGCGTCTTGCAGGACCCCAGGGTACCAAACGTGTTGGTGGCCTGAACATGCAATAAAAACCTCTTTCTTGGAGTTATAACAGGAGTGGTATACAAGAGATTTATCTCGTGCCTCATAAGGACTATGCAAGAGATATTCAGAATATTTTTTATAATACACAGCAGAGACAAACTAAAGGATACACCTATCTCTCTCTTGATTATAATCAATCTTTTTTCTTCATATTGTCCCAGACATGGACAGATGATCAAGTAATGGGGCCGAGATCAAAAACTAAGAGCAAAACTAAAACTAGATCTCATTCTCCTACAGTTGAGTGGGAGAGAGAAAAATTGAGGAGGTTTATACTTGCCTCAGTTGAAATAAGGAGCAATGTATTTCCACTGTTGTATGAAACTTTGTGATCACTTAGCATAGACAGGAACTCATGTGGTTGCTGGAATTTTATTTTTTTTTTAAAGGAACCTTTAAGCTCCCAAATTAAATATACCTATTCTAAAGCCAAGTCTTGAAAAGTATGAGTTCAAGGACAGTAAGAGTATGAAGAGTAAAGAATGGAGAGACAGATTGGGGAGAAAAAAGACAACAAAGAGGAGTGGGAGGGAAACAAAAGGATAAAAAATCAGAAAAGTGAAAGGAAGTCTGGATTAGCTTATTTTTCAGACAGGCCATATTCCTGCTGCTTTCAGAGATTTTACAGTGGAAAAGAACCAACATATTTTTGCAGTTTCAACAGCTTGTGGTGAGACTGAAGGCAAAAGGAGAACGCAGAGGGAACTGACCTCTCTCCAGTTGCTCCTGTCCTAATGGATGGTATAATCTCCACTACAGCAAAGGAACGGAGAAGGCACTTAGTGAGTTACTCACAGCTCCCTCTCCCCTCCTCCTCCTCTTGGCCCCCAGCTTCTCAGATCTTTCTATTAAACTTTTAATAGTGGGGACCCCCTCACTCAGGGCAGCACTGCAGTCATTCATTAGTGTCCACCTAGGGAACAAATAACTCTTTAGCTGCACTGTAGGTGTCCAGCTTGCTTTGTGCCTGGAGGGGGATTTGTAATCGAAACAGGGAAGTGCAGGAGCAAAGAGAAAAAATGGGCAATAATAACCCGTGAACTCGCCTTTCATTCAGGTAACACACAAGACACATGTTAATGATTTCAGCTTAAGTACCAGGCAGAGAACTAACTGTACATTAACCAGGCAGAAACCACCTGCATGTGCCAGTGCAGCTAAGCAGGGACTTCTTAGAGAAGGAACAGCGAGAAGTAACTTGCTGGATTTGCGGGGAATTGTTTCGTTGTGTGCTTTACTGTTCTTCATTTGCAAAGTCCCTTTTCAGACCTCACCCAAATGGATCAATGAGCTAAGATTTTTCTCAGGTCTTGTATTTTAGCCTGTCTGCACAGAGTATTCCTGTAACTGGATTAGGAGAACCCATGAATATTGAGACAGAGCGCACTGGGATTTCAGCAGCTATGTTGTCTAATGGGACTAGAATATCAGCCACTTATGCGCTCTCTTAGGCAGGATTGTTTCAGACCTCATGGTCTAGATTGGCTGGATCATTAGGATAATTTTTAAATACAAATTAATTAAAACATAGACAAGTAGGAAATGGGGTTTGCTTCCTATAATTTCTGTCAAAACGCATGTGTGTGCAAAACCAATCAAGCAATCTTTATCTTCATTTGCCTCTTTCAGGTCTTTGGCGACTGCCAGCCCCAGCAGGGTGAGGCAGCCCTTTGCCCATCCTGCCAGTACCCTTGGATGAACACATCAGCCTGCGGCATATAATGGGCAGAAGACAGCCAGAGAAATACGAGAGAAGAAAGATCTCTTTAACAGAGAAGAGAGGACTGCAAATACCTTCGAGGACAATGTTTCCTTTTTCATCCCTAAATATTTGCAATCAATACAGCTTCAGTATTTCGCAAGCTAATCAATAATGCAGTGACAGTGAAAGAGATGTGAGGGTCTTTTTAGCGGCTACAAACTGGCAATGATGCTTTGATGGCTCCTACCGAGGATTTATCATTTCTTGGATAATCTCCTGCAGAACACTGTGGGGCCTGAGAGTTTAATATACAATATGGCTATAGAAAGGACAGATGACTGTACTTTATCTTAATTCCCTACAGCATCATGTGCCAAGAAAATCAAGGGTAAAATAAAAGCATGATACATGTCTAAAAGTATGAATAGAGTGTACAAAGACTGTTGTTTGGACATTTAATACAGCTAAGCTGGTCCATAAAAGGTAAGACAGGGCAAGGGTGTTACAAGGAGCCACAATCCTGTTTTGCCATTGTCCTTGCCATGAGGGACTTCAGAGGGACTTTATTATTAACTATTATTATTAGACTATATGACAAATTATTTCAGAGACATACACAAGCTAAATCTCTCTCCTTTCCACATGCATACAATTCACTGACTAAGTAAAATGAGAACAGCTTGACCCTAAGTAAAGAATGGCATGCAGTACTTAATAAATACCAACAGAAGAGGTCACATCTCTGAAGTTTGATACATTTTGGTCAAAATGCCCCTGGATCATGTTAGCAGAACATTTACTGAGATGTGCCACCCCCGAGGGGAAGGGATCTTCCATTCAGACATCTCTACTGCTAGGCGGAGCACTGCCACTCACTCACACAGCATAATCCTCCCAGGGAAAGGAAATACAGGCTGTGCACAGCAGCATGTTCTGACAATACCAAAGTCCTCCTCTTCCTTGAGGCCTTGATGTAGGGCCCTAATAATAAGTCCAAGAGCAGGCAGATAACTTGTAAAATCTCATCATTTCACCTACCCAGGAACCCTCTAGGCCTGGAAGGACTAAAGCTATTCTTTTTCCCTTCTCCCTTCTCACTTTTCTTTCATTACATAAAAGCCTTTCTAGATTTCCTCAAGTTTGTATTGCAATTACTTACTACCTCCAAATAATTATTATAGATGTATGAAATTCTACTTTAAGTAAAAATGGTATATTAATAAATACACATTGCCACACATCCCAATTGCTACTGAAGAGACTCCCGATCATCCTGCATTACAACATGTTACAATTATGTTTTCTTCAAAAGAAGACAATCCAGTATTTTCAGAGTTTCATACAGCCAAGCAGTAATTGTGGTATCATTAGCTTTTTCAGTTTTTTCACACTATATACACTGTACATCTGCTCTATTTCCACAAGTAACTACCTAAGTGTAAATACAAAATATGAAAAACATATGATCATATACAGCGTATTTTTAAGTCCTGTAGCCCTTCCTAGTCTTGTCATTACATCATTAACCAGCTTTAAAAAATTCTGCTAACGCTCAGAACACTTTAACAATTGTTTTCCCTATGTATTCATGCAATTGGCATTTCCAGCTTCTCAGAGGGTTAACCTTTTTCTTCTTTGCAGTTTATAAAAAAACCCCAACACCTAAAACACCCCGAAACAGGTGTGCATGAGTCTGTCAATGCATCTGGAAATTTTCAATCTTTTTTTTTTTTTAAATTAAGATAATAAACACAATTGTACTGTTAAAATCAATGAATTCTCAATTAAATTGTCAAGCAACCTTAAAATAGCTCAGTTTCTGAAACTGAGTTCCTTTCATTTGTTTTTAACTTAGGATTTTTTAAAGCTTGTTAAAATATTATGCCAAAGCCATCAAGCTAAAACCTGTCAAAATGAATGATGATATTAAGAACAAAATTTATATTTATGGTCTTTTACAAATCACAGTATCAAGTTCAATGACACACAAGCAGATTTATAACAAACTAGTCTCACAAGACTACAGAACCCTGTAAAAGCAGCATTTCTGCCATCTTCAACAGGCTTTTGCAGCTTGGTAGGTACAGATAATTTGTATTTCATACGGCCAATGGTCATTAAAGACCCCCCCATATTTCTCTTAAATTGCATAAATTGGAAAATTGTTCATTTCCTCTTCCTCCAGCTCTGTTTTCATGTATGATGAATTTAGGGATGTTTTGCTGAAAATGGGCAAGAGATTGTGCTACATACAGATATGCCTGCTGAAAACAACTCAATGAATTAAAAATAACCACGGACTGCAACTGACCTTTTGTATAAACCATATATCTCTATATTTTTAACATACCTTAATGATTATTAGAGTTTGGCTCAGTGAAAGTGACCAAAGAGTACAATATTTAGAATTTGTTTTATATTATTTACAATTTCAGTGTTCTATTTACAGAGGTTTATGCTCCCCATCCTGGAAATCTTACTGAGATGAATAATCCAATCTCATGTAAGTATTCTGAATGAGAGATGCAGGACTGATTCTTTCATTCTGATATAAACACAAGATAAATGGGTAGACAAACTATATAGATCAGCTTAGGTAGTGGATGCATCCTTACTGGAGACAACGTGTCTGCTATCTGTACAGGGTTTATAAGCAGATGAGCACAGCCATGTTGAATCCAAAGTCCTAAGCTCCGAGAGCTCTGCAGTACTTCTGATGGAAACATACTACAATCAGCTCTACACTGCATGTGCCCACTCCTCCCCCAAGACAAAAAGTTCACTATATCTCAACCACCACTGTGTGCATAAACACATTTTTCATTACTATGCTTCAAATCGTAATCCTAGTCAATAAAAGAACACAGCCTAGGATGTATTAAATACAAGTTTACCTCTGTGAGGAAAAAGGATATATACAACATAATTTCCATCCTAAGTCCAGTTTTTAACTAAAATTACCATGGAAATGTTTGGTTTGTTCATTTTGATATTAAATAAATGGAGTGACTTTTTTAGTTTTGAAAATTAAATTCTGTAAATATATATATCAAGATATAATTCATAAGGATTTTTAAATAACAAATACTAATGCATGGATTAAGTTTACATATAAAAATGTGTTAGAAATTATACACGTTTCTAGTTCAGAGCAGATGCAACTATTGCCAACATCTTCCTCACTGGTACTTTTTCTTTTCAGTTCAAAGGTTTACATACAAAGTTTGTGCACATGGATTTTCTGACATTTTCAGGATCTGACCTTACAAATGCTCAAGTAATTTCCTCCAGAGGTATAGTCCAACTCTGCTCCAAAGCTTCTCATCTTAGTCAAGCTGCTTACATGTTTGCGGAATGAAGCCCTCGGTATAGATGCAGATACACATGGCTAAATGAGATTTGGCTACCAATTTCCCAATGTGGCATTCTATCTCAGACAAAGCGACAAAGGAAAGGTAACTTGTTCTCCTGCGTGAGCTGTAAATACCAACCATAACATGACTTAATAGGTTTATTTTATTAATAGCATATACTTAACGTATTCCGTGCAAGTTTCTTTTGAATGATGAAAGGCTGGTAAATTCTTAAAAGAGAATAATCAGCAGTGCAGCAGTTCTTTGATGGTCTGTAATTACCCAACTGTCCACTATTTGAATGACAGCAGCAAACTACCACTCACCATTAGTTTATTTTTATTTATAACTTGTACTTTAGGTAAGAATCCATTAATTACAAGCAAAACAAATTGCTTACTCGAAACACTTCCCACAGAGGCTTGGTTTTTTACATGCATTAATCTAGCTGAGATATACATGACATTTTAAATGGAGGTTAAACTGATGTAAATAAATGCAATTATTTGAAAGCAAACAGGATTCAGTCACATTTATTTCTGCATGGGATTACCGTACGTTTTCCCCTGGCATGGATCGTGAACAAACGCTGAACCACAGGAATTCCAGAAGGCTGCGTATTTTAAAACTTCCTACCGATGTGAAATTTGACGATACGGCACTGTACTCTTTCTTTTAATTTTATATGATTTGCCTGGGGTAACATCTTGCGTAATTGTTTTGAAAATAATTACCCATAGAACTGCTTAAACTGGAGGGATGGCAAAAGGTTTGAATTTCACAGACTTTTTTGCTTTGCTAATAAAAAGGTACAGATGAACCCCACACATGCCTGAGCCCTGCACACAGGGGAACTGCCAATCCTGACATGGCAACAGGGCCCCAACAACCTCCCCGCCTGGGAGCATGCCCTGATGGCCGCCATCACAGGCCTCCTCTGAGGGAAACCGCACCCCAGGCAGCCTGCAGTGCCCACCAGCACCCAGCCCCCAGGCCCTGACCCCTTTCTGGGGAACCCTGCCCTCAGCCAGCCTCGGGAGGCTGCCACGACCCTCGGCCATTGCAATGGCCGCCACAGCAGCAGTGCTCCTTCCTGCTCTTCTCCACAGGCCCAACCTGGCACTGCCCATCCCACTGCTGCCCTTCCCGACCTCATACCCACCTCCTGCCTTGGGGCCAGCTGCTCTCCAGCTCCGCTGGCTGTTTTCTCCCACTTCTTTCCTCAAAGTACCTCCTCCACCTGAGAACGACCACCTCGGCCTCTGCCACAGCACCTTGCAGCCGCCATGTGGTAGCGGCTCCTCAAGGCCCTCCAGGAGAGGCCGCAGTGGGCAGCTCCATCCTCACCCACCTCTTCTTCAGCAGCCCCTCACACCAAGTAGCGGCATCTCACAGCAGCCCCCTCCCACCATCACAGTCCCCATGGCAGGCCTCGGGTTGCCATGGTGGGGAAATGGCGGTGGCTGCCTGGAGACTCCAAGAGGCATGGCAAGTCCTGCTGCCGCAGGCCCAAAACCACTAGCTCGTGACATGAAAGTATTGTGTGCACATATATGTGCATATATACACACGACAGCTGTGCAATACCATTTCTTTGTATCGTTCTTACAAAAATTAATCAATTTATGTGTAAGCAAAACCTGACTGTTCACAAGTAATGCAAAATGAAGTTACCCTGATCTAAGGCCAGAGCCACTTCAAAAGCAATTATTAACGAAAAAGACACACCAAAATTAATAGCTGTAGCCTCGCAACCTTTTATAAAGGATTTAAATTTCAAAAGTGAATTTGTGAAGTTTCTGTATGCTTTTCTCATACTCTGCGCTGCTTTAGTTTTACTACTGTGGAGCAGCCCTTCCTTGATGCAGCTCTTTGAAACAAAGAAGAGTGAAAAATCACTGTACACCCAAAGCGACGCTGAGGAGCCGCCAAATTGCCACGCTGCAGGCATTGGGCAGCCCAATCCTGCTTCTGCTGAAGGCAAAAAAAAAAGAATTTTGCCACCGGTGTCACTGGCAGCAAGATCAAGCTGCCCACAGCAGCAAGGTTTTGCAAACCAGTTAGGTAGTATGATAAAGATTCTGGGACACAGTGATCTTATTGTACTCAGCAGGGGCAAAAAACCCCACCCAATTTAGTGCACCAAACCATTTCAGCCACTGTTTTTTGCCTTTTGCTGTCACACAGGTCTTCTGGAAATTGTTTAAAATTATATCTAAATATGAAATACAAAATATCAGTTTTACATCCTGCTTATTTCAGCTAACGTTCTCTTTAAGGAACAAAAAAGGATATCATAAAAAGCTAATCAATAGTATCAAAATACACAGCCAAATAATTAACCTTCCATGTGCTGACCGGCAGTCTTGATGAGGGTTGTTTCAAACAACACGAGTTAGTAATTGCAAAAGGACCAATCCTTCCATAATCGACCCGACATAGGGACATTGTTGGCTTACAGCACCATTAGGGAGGCATTGACTGTTCTTCCTACTTTTGTATAAATGTGGAGGCACAAGCATGACCCTGTCTTATCTTGCTCCGTTGGAGAGGTTACCCTGAGGGTAAGGGTGCTGGGCTCCCAGAAGCAGTTTCCTATGAGGCCGGATCTCACATGCATTTGCAGCAGCGTTGCTGCGTAAAGGCTAGTCACAGTCACAGTCTGGCCCATATAATCCATTAACCCAACCAGAGATCAATCCCTGGGAGAAGTCTACCCCGTTTTGTAAGAATGACTTTGTCGCCGGCATTGTAAATCTAGCAATAAACTGTTGCGAAACTCTATCCTCTCTCACGTTTAAAAGAGCTTTGCAGAAAATGGATCTTGGGGGACAGGGAGACACGGGGACATCTGTCTCCAAATATTTTATAGAGGAGCTTTGCTACCTGGGACTAAGAACACATTTTTGTATTTTTGAATATTTATATAACTAGTACATTTTTAGAATGTTATTTTTACCATTTTTTCAATAAACTATAGCTTTGCCTGGTCACTTCCAAAAAACATAGGCAGGAATATCTTTGCCATAGTTACGTATTATCATCAGACATACATATTTATAACTCTCAATTTCCTTGAATGCTCCACATAAATAGATGCTCAGTGCTTGTCATGTTACATGTCTTGCAGATAGTAAGAACAAAAGAAAAACAACAAAGAAACAATACCAAAAATAATTTTTTAAAATCTAAGCTGAAAACATAAAAGATAAATGTTCAGGCATTCACTGGTAACAACCACAAATCTGAAGGCGGTGGGACCAGGCTATGTTCTGCTTTCCTCATGCTTATGAATACAAAATTATAGATGTCATGTGAATGGGGACAAGATGATTTAAATCTAATATTATTCTTTTTGTAAGTGTATTTTATATTGCTAGACTAATTAAAAAATGTCACTTTTACCTTTATAATTAAATTCTAGCATGCAGGAGCTCTAGTGAGAGACTAACCTTAATTTCTTCGCTCCGGTTACATGAACCTGGTCAGGGTTACAAACATTTATATATACCCTGTCGTATGGCACAAGGGTCAGTATCTACTAATTCCAGTGGCTACTGTTACAATATTCAACCACCAAAAGTTTCAGATCAGAAGTTTAAAGTTTGAGACATTTATGAGTGAGAACAGAGGCTCCTAATTTAAAACGTGTGTGACCTTAATATAGCATTTGGGGGTTCAGAATGTTCGTATGTACTTTGCCTAATACTGCAGTTTTACAATACTCCCTCACTTCCAGTCGTAAAACTACGGATTGATTTACCTTATCTGTAAATTATGAAGAATACATCTCTGACAAAAGCAAATTTCCATGACTATTTGAACCTGTAACAGGCAAAATAGTTTTTCCTAATGCAAAAACAGAATAAAAAGAGCCCGCATCTAGCCCATCATTCCAGGAGTAAGTTAGCATCTTTCACAGATGTGTATATTTTTCATAAAGTATTATAAATCAGAATGATTTTGTACTTGTCAATGATAACTCTGTTTATGTAAAATAATCTTATAACAAGACACCAGAATAATCTATCTTAATCAAAGACAGATTTATATCCATACGGTCCACTTATTCACAGACTGTAACAAAACATCTAAAACTGTAGATCTGACATCATCGTAAGCCTTGCATACACAATTGCCTTCTTCATGTGTGATATAACAAAGAAGAACTGTCTCCTGCTCCCACTGATATCAGGGACGCATTCCCATTTACATCATTCACAATTGGATGAGAGATCAAAGCTAGCGTCCAGCTTTTAAAAATGTCTTAAAAACAGGTATCATATGTATTTTACTAACTCTGATCATTCCACAGCTTATTGGAAATATCAATTTATTCTTCATAATTAGCCCAAAGAATGAAAACAAAACTCAGAAAAGTATGGAGACGCACAGTATTTTACATAATTCCCATAATTCCATCCATAAGTTTTTCCCTAATTACAGCTTAGAGTACAAGGATCCAACTCAGAAACCTAGTGCGTGTAGCAATTTTCATTAGGAAATTGCTTAATAAAGGCAGTATGAAATAGAAAGGGAAGACCTGTACGCTGTGAGAAATCTCATTTTCTCTGGTGGGAATTAGTATGTTACTGATGAGCGATATTTGGAGCAAAATCTTTCTTTATTTAATCATGTGTACTCTCTCTGAAGCCAAAACTCAGTGCACCTACAATAATATAAATACGAAAACCGTGTGATCTAATATGACCAACCCTTCAGCCCTTGTACAGCCAAAGTATCCGTTATTTACGTGGTGATTTTGCGTAAGGTTCTCACTCATAATGGCTCAGCAACATTTTTGATAGAAGTAATATTAATAAATTAACTGACAATGAAATCATTAAAAGAACAAAGTAACATGTTTTTAATAGTATGCCAAAGTTGAATGCTTATAACTTACTTACCTAGTCATGTTTTTGTATCAACATCAATGAAATTTCAGAATAGTAAGGTAAAGTCAAGAGCAACTTGAATTCTCTATATGGATTCTGCTTCAGACCAAAACAGTCACATTTTATTCAAAGTATAAAAAACAACAATAAAATTTTAGTGAGACAGAACAGTGCAGTAACTCAAGAAAATTAATGCCATGAGCAGTTTTTCCTCTCTTTTTGACTGCAATGGTCAACAAAATAAATGAAGAACAACAAGAAAGAATCAATGCAAAGGCCTAGAGAGTAACTCCAATTTTTAAAACTATTAATTTTGTGCTCGGTGTCAAAGGCAATGACAGTAAGCACTGAATAAATACAAAACTTCTTTGGGATTGCTATTTTTTTCAAGATGAAAAATGTGCTGGCTTGGAATGTTTATTTGAACCAGCTGTATGGTATTACTATAGAGAGTCAGGAAGTTAATATATTCTTTGGAAGTCCAGTATCATAATAAGTTATTCTAGCAACCATAGTAAATGAAGAGAGGACATGCAATGTGATTTGGCAGCCCAAGCGCAGACACTGCATACGCTCCTAAATTCAATCTACACAGCAGGTATAAGTTACCAGCATTGGGTCTTGCTCATAATTAGAAGAGTGACTGGTAGAAAGAGGGCAGAATCAGAAGTAATATTCACATTTCCTAGTACATGTGATGGGACTAATCCTCTCTGAAATTAACAGAATGGAATCGTCTGACTGAAATCTCTCACGTGACAGGATCAGGCTCATCACATACTACACCTCTTTTCGTTCATTATAGTATTTTTTTCTGGGCATTTGTCTCCTATGATACATGCAACCATGACCTCATTGCTATAGTGCTGGTGATACAGCAGCATGTTGTGATATGAAGCACAGGAAAGCCCAAGCAATCTCTATTTTGACAGAAATTTCCATGGCAAGCTGTGCATGGGTGGTAGGAAAGGAAGGGTATATATTCAGATATTCCTGTTAAGAACTGCCATGAAATCTGTTTATATTCTGAATATCTCTCATAAAACTATTAATGGTGAAATCCTTCATACCACTAGAATCAATCTCTCTGTAACTATTTAATAGCTATGCTGAGGCAAATCAAATTATTCTCATAATCAGGGATAAAATACAACACATTTTGCAATCTATCAAGTAGAAGATCACTTACTTGTACTATTAGTGTCTAAAGATGAACTGCCATGCTTCAGTAATATTAATTTTATGATATGAAGTTTAAAGCAAATTAACTTAAAGTTAGTGTTGAATGTCAAGGCTAGATGTATATTTTTATGGCAAGACAATGCAGGAATGTAAGTTATGACACTGCAACATCTAGGAATACTAGGGTAAGTTAAAGTTACCATAACAGATGTTTTGATTTTAGGTCTGCATTCTCTTACTCTGGCTAATGTTGTCATAATCTTCTGGTTGCCTAAATATCGATTATTGTTATCAGCTATACCCCGTCGTCCTTAGGCAACTTCCCCAAAAAGGGAAGGGGGAATTTTCTGAGTGACAGATGCAGAATAGTGACAGATGCAGAAATCACCTTTTTTTATCCTCTGTCTGCAGTGTAAAATACAATGTGGAACAGTTCTGGAACACCTTTTCTTTGTAGACAAGGACAAAAGCTTCTTCCAGAAAATATGACTTTTACCTGACTTTATTGCCTTCATAGAGCAATATAGATGTTTAAAATGAACTGAAATCTTAGAATGTGTAAAGAATTTGTCTGAATTTATTTATGCTTAAAAATGGTTTATGCTTTAATCTACTACATCTTCACTTTCTTTAAATTACATCAAAAATTTCTTTTCCAAAATATGAACAGATGCATAACATAGTTTAGTTAAATTAAGTAGTCTATCCATTAAATATAGAAAAATACAAAACTAAGTTATTCGCTGGTATAATTGGCACAGCTACATAGATCCCAGCAGGGCTTTATCAGCTTGTGCTAGGAGATACTTTGGCCCCTAATATTAGTCTAATACATTGTCCTGTAAATAATAGATTAAGTGAACAAGTACTCTGGTATGTGCTTATATCTTAAAGCACATATTATCTACTTGATATAACAACTCTTTTTAAGTTAATTGGGTATCTTACTATTCTCACAGACTATTTAAAAACTGTACTAGATAACACTTTTTTGGGTCCAATACAGGATATTCTAAATTCTGCCTTTTTTTTTTTTTTTCTCCCAGAGGACTCTGACGCAATGATAATATTTCAACTTAAATAATTAAATTAGATTACTGCCATAAAATGCATGCGTGACTCCATTTCTATATGCAAAATCCTTATGGCATTTTTCCAGTAGAATGTGGCACGGTGATCCTAGTGATGTGGGTGGATGGTGGGAAGCACAAAGCGGGATTCTTCCTCCGAGCCTGAGCAGCATGACTCACCCAGCCCAATCAGCTCCATAACTTCCACGGCATGAACACCCTTCAGCATTGGCAAGTTCCAACACTAGCAAAACTAACAGGTTACTAACAGGTTGCTCAAGCTCAGTATTGCTCCTTTTTCTTCTGACTCCTCTTCTTCTACAGTCATATTCGATAAATCTTGGACTTTCTGCCAAATGATGGTCTCCAGTTTTACCCTGCCCCAAGAGATGCAGGGGAAATCAGACCAATCCTACTATTAACTAGGTTGGGGGGTTTTTTGCATTTAAGTCAGGCCAGTGGCTGGGAATTGATGGTCACAGTGAAACAGGGCAGAGGGAAAAGGTTTCTGACAGTTTTCCCTGACACTGGGAGAACTCCACAGATGAATGCACTCTTTGCAGTCTCATCATACAGCACGAGAGAGAAAATCCTACCACAGAACCTCCTAAGGTTTCCAGCCACTCAGATGGGCTTTGCCTCAGAGAGGACGCCTTGACAGGAACAGATGTGATAACAAATGACCTTTAGAATTGCACCCGGAGAGCTGTTGACTGTTTCCTGAAAGCTGTTCATCCTCCTGAGCTCCTGGCTTTAGTTTGGAAACCTTGAGATCCCGGCATACAGCTAAAAAGGGTCAACAACAAGAAAAAGAAAATGACAGCCTAAGACTTAGAACCGAAAGAAAGCGGAGCCAAAACCAGAGTACATACATGTTTTAAGAGTCTTCCTCTGCTTTTAAACATAAAAATCATAAATCTAAATGCAATGACAAAACTCAGTAATATCTTCATCCCCAAATCAAGGAAAAAATTCTGAGACGAACAACAGTCTATCAAATGATAATCCAATAAAAATTGGGTTCAAAGCTATTTCATTTTTATTCCAAACCAAATTACATCAAATGTATAATATTAGGTAACATAGTATTTGTACATTCCTGTGAGTGTGCTCAGATTTGCTGTCCAACATACAGAACCGTCTTTCCCAGTGACAGCTGACAGGGTGCACCTAGGGAAGTGCAGAGGAGAGGCTGTGGCTGCAGATGTGTGTCCACAAGCATGTGAGAGGAAGATGGGAGATTGTTTGTTTGTTCCTCTTGGACTTCACCAACTACAGTGAAAACTTTCTCAGCACTGACTTCTTGTAAAGCTCCTTGAAATCAAGACTATGACCATATCCCATGATTAGCATGGAGCAAAAGTCACATTTCACCCATATGCTCACTTAGGTTTATGTTGATGACTTCAGGCTGTCTCAACTCAGTCTTCTTGGAATAAAAAAAGGCTGAAAGAATAACAACATACTCACTGGCATTCCATTTTTAAGGCAAGTTTGGGAAAAAAACTTGTCTCTGCTAATACAACGATATGCTACATCTCAGTCATTGCCTGTAAGAGGCAGAGAAGAGAAAAAGGGGAGGGGAAGCAGGAGACGGAACGAGACAGAAAGCAGAAGCAGAAACAAAGATGCAGTATCTGGAGACAAAATGAAAGGAGGGGTGACATCGGGGAATGTGCAAAAGATGCCTCTTCCTGCATTTGTTAAAACAAAACATGCACACAGACTATAAAGGTGAAACGAAAAGCAGAGGCAGGCTTATTTGGTTTTATCCTTTCAAGCAGCAAAATCGTTTTCTCTGATATTTTCCCATCAATTCCTGTCCTTTCCTTGCAATGCCTTCTCCTTTCTCACTTGTCTTTTCTCCTTTTTCTTTTCAATGCCATCTTGCTTTGTTCCTTTTTCTGTGCTTCTGTCTGCTTCTTTCTTCCTCTTCCTTTCTTCTCTTGCTCTCCCTTGTCTTTTTTGTCTTGCTCTTGCTCTCCCATGTGTTCCCTCGGCACGTGAAGAACATGAGCACAAATAGTGGAAAAGCATTTTTTTTTCCTGATGCTCCGTTTCTATCCCCATGTGGTTTTGACTGCTGTAGCCCTGTTAGGTTTTAAACACACATGGGGAAGCCACTTGTACTCCCATGTGTTTTAGAACTATCTACAGTAGCACACTGCAGGAAAAACATGTGGGAAGGGAATGTGTCGGAAAAGTTGCTTGTACTCCCTCCAACACGTGGGCCACATTTAACAAGGTCAAGGGACAAGTGTGGCTCACAGGCATTAGTTTGACCGGTACTATAAAAAGGATCGTGTGTTCTTCTTTCTTTTACCTGCACCCACTCTGCAGTTAATCGCTCACCCAAATACAGCTTACGGAGTTTCAATTGATATACTTTTATTTTTAGGCTAGATGATCAGTTTAATGTACTTTAGGAACAAATTATCATAGAGTTTTTCCTGATTTGACAATTCCAAGATAATGAAGGATATAAATGTAACAAGAGGAAACCTTCCCCCCCCCCTTTGTCTTCCCTCCTGCACGAGAGCATCACACATGCTGTGATTGTAGAGGCAAGGGTATGCCTGTTAAGCTGGCTGTTCCTAAGGCAGATACTTTCTGCTGAGGGTTCCTTCTGAACTTTCCTGTTACAAGACCAAATTCACACAAAATGTCTGTGAACCGTTGGTTTATGTTATGCACATTTTGACACCTTTCAGCTGGCTTTCACAGATTTTCAAAGCACCTGTTCCAATACAACCTGTCTTTTTGGCAGCAACCAGCCCCTGATTTTCTTTCCTCCTTCACTCAACCATTTCTAACAATGTATACGTCAAAAAATACAGTGAAGTGAAAGGAGGCAAATGCTGCCCACTTCTCCTAGATATCAAACCACACTTCCTGCAGGAAAAAAACAAAAATTGTTCGCATTGTTACACAGAGTAACTGAACTGTTCTTGCCTGTCACTCATTTCTTAGGGGAAAGGTCCAGCTAACTTGCAAGTGGGCTGTTTGCCATGTGAACAGATGGGCACGGGTTTCGACAGCCAAGAAATGATGGATCAAATTTTGAAATTTGTTGCTCACTCTCCACTCCAATAGTTCCTAATGGAACTAATGGCCTCAATGGAACTTTATCGCTGTAAAAATGGTATAACAGCAACAACATTTGAGTGAACAAATACACATCCCATGTAGGTGCTGCAAGCAGGCTTCCGGGCTGACGGAATCAGAATGTCGCCGTCAGTGAATGTCTGTTACCAGCTGATGTGGTTCTCTAAGGTTAACGTGTTCCTATGTGAGCATATAGTGGAGTTGAGGGGGAGTATCTAATGCTTATTTTGAATGGTGGTCTAAGACAGTCTTTTGTCTGAAAAGATCATTTTAATAAATACAACCATTTAAACAAAGGATGGGTTCACTTAGGTCTTATGTGCAAGGCAAGACGAGTTAAGTTTTTTTCAATGATGCACTACTTATATTGTCTAAAATTGTTATCACCTACATAACAAATATTATTCACCATTTAACATAGCAAACTGACCAAAATTAAATTATATTTGACTGCTACTAATAGGTCAAGAAATTAAACTGTCTTTTAGAAGAAGATTGTTTCCCAGCTTTTAAGTGCTGCTATGGCAGTATATATTCACCTCCCAAAATATACTCAGTGAAAATATAGGATGTGAAAACAGTATAGATTTGTCCTTGCATCTCAAAGATGCACTTACTTAGTTCTGGGTTTGTATCATCAGCAATGTGAATTATTACTGGGAAAAAAGTGTTCACTTTACCTCCGAAATATAGGCTTCTTATACTTGTCCATATTGGTTGTGCATAGCTTTGTAATTTTAACTCTGCCTTTCTGTTATCAGTTTGATTATATCCACATTGTATTATGTTAACTAATGCCAGCAGTTGCAAGCCAGAATCTTAACGTTTTGTTTATACTGTAATGGGAATTTCTTGCCCTGTGCCTCTTTCTTGTATACATTTTGACAGGTTACTGATGCATTTGCAAAAATAGTTGAAGAGTTCTATGA
This sequence comes from Balearica regulorum gibbericeps, assembly GCF_011004875.1. Taxonomy (NCBI): domain Eukaryota; kingdom Metazoa; phylum Chordata; class Aves; order Gruiformes; family Gruidae; genus Balearica; species Balearica regulorum. Next base: position 148,057,149 of record NC_046185.1, read on the forward strand.
GTGCACCAATACAAAGTGATGATGATCATAATTACTGTTACCCTGAGAAATACATTGTATTTTTAATAAAAATGCACATACAGTAAAAGTAGATAAAATATTTTTATAAGCATCTACACAACACATATCTCAGGGAAAAAAGGCAATTTCCCAGGGCCTCTTCCAATTTTTCCCCACCACCTCCGGCCCAGTGCTATTTGGTACGGGCAGATTAGGGTAGCTGATGATTCCTATTGATTTAAATGTCGTGCTAGGAAGCCTAAATCCCCAAGAGCAATAGAATCTCCCCTATCACTATCCTACTGCTTATTGACCTAATTCACTAACCAACCATCAGGGTTTTCTCTCTCAACAAATAAATCTTGCATGAAACAGACAATACATGGACGCTCGTAGTTTTCAGTGGTGTTGCCAACAAAATAAATTTAGCCACCAAAGCATCTGTTTTCTCAGATTGACCATAATGTCGTTTGCCATTTAAAAATGGGCAGAAACCACAACTGTATTTTTAATATCAAAACTATTTCAATAACCTGAAATAAACTTAATGTTATAGAAATGATTCAGCACATGTAAAATTCCGTGTGTTTCGATGCTCTGATTTGCCCGTAAGTTATTGCTGGAACAGCTGCTGAACAGGACTCATGGTTGCAGCATTATAACCACTAATTGAGATACTACTTAGACCCAGTGTTTACTGCTGAAAATTCTGATAATTAGCAAACTTCCTCTTTCATTAATTGAGCCAAACAAATGAAGAATGAGCCAGGGTTTGTTCTGGTATTCTGAGTCTCACAGGGCAGTCTTTTCAGCTACAACTTTTAAGTTGGAGTCTGCAGATGCCTGCATCTGAACTTCACTCTCGGTGATTTTACTGGATTGAGTAACATGCTTGGTTTTATGTAAAAGCCAGGAGTCTAAACTTATTGGCTCTGTAAAATGTAGTCGCCACTAGATATGAAATATGCTCACCAAAAGAGAATAAAAAAAAATACACTATACTAAAAAAGAACCAAACTCTGTACTACTTTGATAGGCAGATCTGTTTCACAGAAAAGGCCGAATTCTGCTCCCGGTAAAGTTAATTAGAGCAACAGCAAGGCCCTAAATTACTAGTCATCTCATCAATATCAAGTTCAGCTTTTATCAATGTAATTTGAAGCAGTATTAAAAGCGATAAATGCTAATTTATAATTGTTGATATTATCAAAGCAAGATCATTTGCAACCATACGTAACTGTGCCAGATTTTTATCACATTATAAAGGTTAACATAAGTGTTACAAGAAACATCAAGGAGCTACGCACACTACGTTTGCTTTTGGTTAGATAAGTATGCTTTGTAGTAGTTGATATTCCCTCTAGATAATGGATATGGGCCAGATTCTCTGCTGACACAAAGCAATATATGTAATTTGAAGGCAGATATGCTGATTTACGCTAGCTGCAGATCTAGTCCTAATATCTGTAGATGCAATAAACCATCTTAAATAAGTCTATTTCCTAACTATTACTCAGCCATTCCTCACTATTGCCAAAAGCGAACTGCGAATGCCAAGGTCTGCAGGATTTTATTTATCAAAGGTTCTTTTAAGGCATCTATCATTTTGGCATGCAAGCCTTGCTTTATGACCAGAATCAAACGTTTTCATGAAACAGCAGGATTAATTCTAGCACAAAATGCTACATAGTGCTCCTGCTTGCTGTAATTTCTGTTCCATCTTATTTTTGTTAATGAAAACTGCACATTACATTAGAGATTTAAATACTTTTGCTGCTTGGTACTGCTGACTGTATGAATAGAATCAAAAATATTATCCCATGCATCTCTTTAAATACTGGATTACTGATAACTCATTGTATTTATCTACCTTGATAAGAAGCTAACTAAGCGCAGAGCTAAGCAAATCACATTTCTGTTTGTTATATAAGTACAAAATTATTTTACCAATTAGGTGCTATGCTAAATAACGTTTTAGTGTCCTGATATTAACCATCTGGAGGCAAATAGTACCTAAAACATACAGCCTAATTTTCCTTTGAGGTTTATCTATTTTTACTTACATTTGCTGAATGTCAGCTTATAATAATTACTCTTTTATACACATCTCTAGCACTAATGTGACAGACTGTGAATGCTTCTTGACAATAGAGCATAATATCCTCCTTACAGGCTTCCAAGAGCAAGGCTACAATCTTACCATCGAGTGTATAAACATGTAAAAAAAGGCTTACTTAAAACATTGACAAATTTCGGATGGATTTGGTTTACTGTTTAAAAGCACGTACAGATTAGACATTTCTCAATACATTTAAGAAATAAGGCTAAATGTAAAGGACCTTGGGTACTACGTGTGACGTCTGTATCCGTGTGCTGCCTGAGCAGCATGAAGAGTAGGTACAACTTTGAAGTATGTGTAAATGATGTCAGGTAATTTGAAAAGCAGCAAAGTTTTCCATTTAAAATCTACTACCAATAAATGTTGCTTACAAAGAGAAAATACCGATATAATCACTAAAAAAGCATTTCCTAGCATTTTTTGTGAGTATGACAAACTATGTTGATCTGTGACACAGGACTAGACGTGGAATTACAGTAGTAGTTCACTAAAGCAGCAGCAATCTTTGTATTTCTCCCTCCAACGTTAAAGGCAGCATCTTTTATGTAGGCCTCATTTATAAATCCCCACAAATTTAGGCAAAGCCGCTAGAGTTTTATCTTAGGAAAGAGCAAACACATTATGAACTACATAGCTGTATTTCCCTGTGAGAGAGAGAGAATGACCGGAATTTCAGTAAATACAGGACTTTCACTTAATTAGAAGGACTTTAAAATATGTTAAAACACACAAAAAGACAAAGCTGCTGTCCTGGAGGATGTACTGTCTAGAACATCACAGTGATGCTTGCTCATGTGCCTGAATCCTTACATCCTTTTATTACTCTTTTTTTTTTTTTAGTGTGTGCTCTTAGACATAAAGTATACAAATTCTCCCTGTGATTTTTTTTTAATTAGACAAGAAATAATAAAATATTAATTTATTTTTAAAATTTGTTTTAGTTTTGATCTGATATATGTTCTAGTAAAATAAGGGGAAATGGAACTTTTATAATATGTAAGATTTTTCCCAAATTGTTAGAAATCAGAGGACCGATAATGTTTTAAATAAATGGTACTTCTCTGGCTGCCTTTATTCCTAAGTACTTAAAGAAACAAATGAAATATGAATAGCCTAAAAGAGTATAATTTAAATGTGAAAGCTCTATGTTTTTAATTTTTTTTTACAGCCTAAGAATCTGTGGTTCTTGTAATGTATGAGGGGAAAATCAGAATATTTTAAGCTTTGACAAACAGAAGATAAAACCCAAGTCAGAATAAAGCTAATGAAAAGGTAAATAGATCAGTCCTTCTTTTTTACTTAATGAATGTCACTTAATTCCAAAAATACTACCTAGTAGCAAAAATGTTTTTCAGGTTAAACAGAGAATAAGAAATATTAAATACCTGATCAAAAATGCATTCAGCTACTATAGATTTTACTTTACTAAAATAAATCAAGTGCTTTCACATATTTAATTAAAAAGCTGATTTCCTGAACTGTTAATCAGAACTATTTGTGAGCAAACAAAGTATGTCTTGCTGAATAGTCCTTGTCCGTAGACAAACAATGCATTTATAGAAAATAATACATAGCAAAAAATTCTGGAAGTATAAAATATTTTTTAAAATGAGTGACAAGTACTGCAGTTTCACCACATATGAGGACTGTCTACAGCAATCATACCAAATAAATAATCCACATAATGGCTTGGTTCAAGGTAGTATCTTTTTACTGTATTGCACTTTTGCGCCTGTGACATGAGAGAAATTTTCCTGGGCCTTTCGGGGTATGCTTTCTTTGGTGCTATGATCATGTCAGTGACTGAAACATGAATATCACTTTTTTTTTTTTCAGATATGATTCCAGCAAAAAATACATTTTGTAGAAAATAGTTGCTTATTCTTCACTGTTCTTATCTGCTTCAAACATTTTATTCAGTAGAATATATTTTATAATACAGAAGACTCAATACTGGCTTAAAAGAAAGGTTCTAGGGGCATCCCATTAATGTGTGGATGAAACTCCTGAAGTCAGTAATAATTTTGCAGAAAATTGACACCAGAATATCATCTTAAATGATGTCTTTTAACTCTGTGAGGAGCAATACACAGAAGAAAATATGCTAATGTGAAACTTTTCAGAAATACTTATGCTGGCTCTGAAATGTTATGAATTAGTCCTCTGCACAAGCAAAGTGATTACCCTTCATTTTGGACAGTTGCATTATTTTGTCTTGACTAACAAAGCGTGAGCTGTAAAAAATACTAGCCTGCATGGACTGAGGTAGTTTTTTTCCTCAATTAATTAATATTCAAATATTAATGCATTTCCTTCATAATTTCTTTAGTCAATATACAGATTAGCTTCCTCTTGGAAATGATAATGAACAGGATTTTTTAAAGTATATAGACTATGCACGAGCAGTAAAATCTGATAGCAATCTGACAGTCTGAATCCATCTCGAGTCCTTTTTGGAGGTAAAAAGAAAGAAAAAAAATTACGCTGCAAGGTTGGGTTGGGGAATTGAAAATATAAATTTTGTGATGAAAACTAGTTAAACTTACATGTACCACATAATCTTGCAGTGAATCCTTAGCAGTTGTTTTGCCTTTAAAGCTAGATTTTCATGTATAGCTTTCAATATGCTATAAACGATAAGGGGATGTTGAAGAATAAATTTCTGTAACATGTGATCATGTCATATGTGTATATTTCTAACCTTTTTTGGGATGATTATCCTTTTTTATAGCCTTGGTCTCTAACTTTGTAATTCTACTGTTCAGAGCTTTGTCCTCTCCTCCATTTTATGTTTTTTCTTCTCCTCCATTTTATGCTGCCTTTTCTTAGGTATCCTGTCTATATTTGATAACCATACCTAAAGCCCTATTTTTTCACCCCACTTGTCCGTTGCCATGCCTTACTTGTTTCCGTCAAAATAAAAATGACCACGACTTCTGTCAGCCAGAACTCTGAAGCTCTGAGTTCATTAATTCTGTGGTATTAATTTTTACGCCACAGTATCAGGCCAGTGATATTACTTCGGATCACACACCAAAACTCTAAGCATTCGTTCTTCACGGTATCATGAGGCCTAATATTGTATGTGCACAGTGTGTTACAATTGAGGGCCTGATCCTGCAGCCAGTATGATTTTCGTTTTGACCTCAACTTGGGCATAATTGAGACCTGAGTATACAAACGCGTATTTTTACAACACAGTGACCAGACAACCCACGGTGCCGGGGAACTGAGAAGGCAGAATCCCCCGATCGCCCATGCTCTGCATCCATACGGAAGGAGACGGACACGCTGCCAAGTGGGTAGCTGGGTTTGCAGGAAAGGACTAGCTTGCTTAATATCACAATAAGTAAAAAAAAAAGGAAAAAAAAAATCCAGTGATGATCTCAAATGTTGTGCAATTCAAATAAACATAAAATGTGATGCGGTGAGATGTGATAGTCTAATCTTACCCTTCTTACCGTGACAAAACTTGAATCGGCCTCCAAAGCTGGACTGAGCTCTTAGGTGACTGATTGCAATTAGTGAGAGCTATACAGAGACAAAATTCCTAACGGCTTTTCGATTAAATCAGCTAGCAGTCAATCACCGTGAATAGTTCAGATGAAATGAAAGGTGTTTGTTCAAAGCTCTTTCCTAGGAAGAAGCCCGGTCGTCTGACAGCACCGCCAACCTGCAAGTGGATTGCAGCACAGGTCGGCAGATGATCGAAGGAGCAGACTATACTCACTGTTTTATAGGAAGTTACTCTGGAATATCGTACTTTACATGCACTGCTATCTGACCTGCTCTTATTAACAACACCAAGACAAGTAATGTTAAAAATGTAGAGGGGAAAATGCCCTGGGTTTCTATTATTTTACATATTTGGCAGTAATTTGCAAAGTCTGTTGGTTTTGCACCTTGTGTTGTCTGATACCTATTTGCAGTGGGAAAAAAAGGGTTATCTTTTTGACATTATATAGCTGTTATTTTAAAATCATGCATCTGGCAGAGGCCTTTAGCTTTTACTCATTTTTTTTTAGGCTGAGCAGCTTTCAGCGTTGAATTTCCCTTTAAGAAATGTTCAGCAGAAACATTTGTTCCATAAAGAAAGCCAGATTACACAGTAATGTTCTTGTCCATTCACAACAGCCACGCACAAAGAAGAAGGTGATATCGAAAACATTTAACATACTTCAACTCCAAAGGTTGTATACATCATGATTCATGCGACATAGTAAGGCCTTTACCTATGTTTTATTAGTTCAATCCTAATTTGGTCCTTAGCTGAGATATAAACACACAGCATGCCATTGTAAAAATTAACTTTAAGTTTTTGGGGAGCTATGGTAACATTTCAACATGTAAAAAATAAAATGTTAATGCAATATGTTAATGCCTCACTTTAGGAATTTATTAGCTTAACCTGAACATGGTTTTAGGTGGCATTTTGTACCTCTTTACTAAATCACCAGTGAAAGCTGTTATCATCTGTCACTATTTTACATACGTCAAAATCTGCAAAGCTGTTACCAAAATGCTACAGCAATTTTAGTTACAACTTTATTTTGAGTCTAAGCTTCCGTTTCAGCTAGCCATAGGGGGGAAAAAAAAAAAAAAGTGGTTTGATACGCATATCTATAGGGGAAAAAATAGCTCATGACAGACATATCTAAGAGTAGACATTTCAGAAGGAAAATAACTTATAGGGGAAAGGAGAAGACTCTGTTCCTGATGTTTTAAGCAGGTCTGCAGAAATGTATAGCTTGAATTTGTGGACTTTAAACCTTCACACCAATATATGCACTTCAAAGACGTATTGAGGCAGCAGCGCTTTAGGGATTTAATGAGATATAACCGCTTTTCAGATGTATTAAGAAAGAAAAGCCCCGGCGAGATAAATACGCCCCAATGAACCTTTGCTGAGCCAGGCGCCGCATCCTTTCCCCGAATTTGGGGCAGAAACAAGCATCACCTCCCACTGCAAACCCCAAGGACCGGGGGGGGAGGGGGATGCATTTCAGCCACTCGTGCATAAGACACGCGTGGGCGGGGGGGGGGGGGGGGGGGGGGGGGAAGCGGGAGGAGGCGTCGCTCGCCGAGGGCTCCGCGGCCGCGGAGCCCTCGGCGAGCGACGCCTCCTCCCGCTTCCCCCCCCTCCCCGCCCGCCCCACGCCGGGCGGCTCCGCCTCGTCGCGGCGATCAGCTGCGCGCGCGTCACGTGGGCGCGTGTCGAAGGTCACGGCGCCCACAATGGAGCTGTCGGCGTACGCGCAGGGCGGGTGGAGGTTGTTGGGAGACCCCCGTTGTTTTCCCCGCCGTTCTTACGCTTCTCTCCTCCGCGCCGCTTTCCGTAGCCTCCTCGATCACTCCCATGCCGGGTTGGGTAAGGCGTGGGGAGAATCGGAGTGGCGTGGGGAAAGGCGGCGTGGGGGAGGGTGCGGGCCGCGGTGGTGCGCGGAGCGCGCAAACGGGAGCCGCGCTTCTTCCTCTAGCGACGCCCCACGCGTGTGTCAGCGTGTAGACACGCGTGTCCGGGCTGCATTAGCCGGCGTCCACACACACGCACGCACGCACACGGGGCGGCTCCCACATGGAGCGTCGCCCGTGGACGGCTCCAGGGTGCCGCTGCGCGGGGTGTCATCGCTAATGCGCGCCTGCTTCATTAAAGCTTAAACGCGTCGAAAATAAGGGGGGGGAGGGGGGGGAGCGGCCCAGGACGGGGTCCCCCGCGCGTCCGTGTCCGCGTGGAGGGGCAAGCAGGCGGGGCGGTTTTCCCCTGCCGCTCCGCTGCGACCGTGTGGGGTTTTTTTTTCCCGCGTGTGGACGCTTCCTATGGCAACCCCGGCGTGAAGGTATTACGGCCGTGTAATTAATTTGGTGGTATTAATGACACAGCCGCCGCCTCCGCGCGCGGAGAGAGCCGCCGGTGCCGGTCGGGGGGCGGCTGCATCCCCGGTCCCCCGCCTGGCCGGTGGCTCCGGCTCCGCTCCTCGCCTTTGGCGACAGGCTGCTGAGAAGCGCGGACTGGGCTTGGAGAGGAAATTGAAGGTTTCCTTTTTTTTTTTTTTTTTTTGTCTTCCCCCCCCCCCTTTTTTTTTTTTTTTTTTTTTACCGGGCAGGCGATGCAGAGGCGGCGGGGCGTGCATCGCCGGGCAGCCCCGCCTGGTACCGCTTGCACCGGCCAGTGCTTCATCCTCTCTCCTCCTCCTCACACCTTACCTACCTGCTCCGTCCTTTCTCTCTAAAACACCAAATGTGTTTCATTTTGAAGTGTTTTACGGGAAAAATAACCGTTCGAAGGGCGAGCAGCAGCTTTTGGTACCGTGTGCTGGGATTTGGCAAATAAGTGTCATCAGTAATTCATTTATTTTAGACGATCCAGACCTGAAAGATATTGACCCTACGGTATTAAAACATTGCCATGCTGCGGCTGCAACGTGTATTCTGGAGGCAGGAAAGCAGAATGCTGACATATCTGCTATAAGGTACTAACACTTTGAAGCTCCCTCATTTCTCTAGCAGTTGCAACTTTAAGCTGTACTGCTGAGTTAATGTTAACAGAAAACTGATAAATTCTTTTTCCCTGTAGCACGTGTCTAGAAGACTGTAAACTGGATAAAGAGAGAATAGAACAATTTTGCACCGAATATCAGGTTTTTAAACCAATTTTAACATATTTATGTTTTCTTTCTCTCATAGGAGTTTATTGAACCTAGCAAATTTTTTTTTATTTTTTTTTTTTTTCTTCAGAAAAACAAGGATGCTTTGGAAATCCTATTGGGAAGGTAGGTGACTCAGTCAGCACAGATACATAGTTTCAATTACAGCTACTTTGAAACTGTCCTGGAAAACACCTATGGGTACTTTAGGTGATTAAGAAATATTGTTCCATTTAAAAAAGGAAAAAAAAAAATTGGACATTTTTAAGAAACTTTGGAAAACAGCTGTTGAAACTTTTCTTCCTCCTTTTGGAATTATGCTCTTAAGAAATGTTATGAACTTTTCAAGAAGCATTATAAGGATCATGAAAAAGTTATTTATTGCTGGACAGCTTGAGAACATGATGTTTTCTTTTAGTGTAGGGAGCTTGTAACTGTTGTGTCTTTCAGCATAGGCAGATCTCCTCTCCATATAACTGATGTGTCTTGGCGCTTGGAATATCAGATCAAGGTAATTTTACCACATCAAGGTGTTTCTTTAGCCTGTTTCAGTGCTGAGACCTGACTTGTTTCTATGCTCTTTGTTTGTAATTTAGAGCAATCAACTTCATAAAACTTACCAGCCTTCCTACTTGGTGACCTTAAACGTAGAGGTACTGTACTCCTAGCACCTTCAGAGGAAACAATGCAATTTCACAATTTTTTTTTTTTTTTAATAAAACAGGCTCTTTTTTTTTTTTTTTTTTTGTCCTTCAGAGCAGTGATTCAGGATCACACCCAGATGTTAGGTTTAGTTGCACAATGGAGCAGTTACAGGTACTTCTTTCCTTCATCATTGTTTCTATGCTTGGCTCAAGTTGTGGATGTAAATGTTTTTAACAACTTGCCAATCAAAATGAAATCATATATAGTATTATTAAAAAAAAAAAAGAATCCAGCACTTGGGAGGGTAGGGGAGAATCTTCTATAAAAATTGGGTGTAGTTTTCTTGTCTTCTCAAATAAAGTTGCAAAGAAACTGATTTTAGTTGCATGGGAAGTGTTTTACATATGTGCATAAATATTTTGTCTGTTTCATAACTGTAATATATATGTGTATGTGTGTGTGTATAGGGGAGGAAATTAATCATTTTTCTGAAAGTCTGATTTCCCGTGCTTTAGAGAAATGATTAAAGAAGCTGGTTCAATGATTTAAATGTGTCATGATTAAAAATAGAGAACGAAGTGAAGGCTCTTCAGTGGTGTTAATGACATGTAAGAAATGTACTGAAACAAACGTTGATCTTTGTTTAGCGATTTAAATGTGTAACTGAACAATAGAGGTATTGTAATGCTTGGAAGTGACCAAACTCTGGAGGATTGGGGAGAGGGGTTGGGGGAAGAGGAAAAGCAAGATATTAAAACATCAGGTTTACACCTAATGTGTGTCTCGAAAGTCATCCTTCTCTTACTAATGAGTGCTTTTTAATCGGTTTGCTGACTTAGTTAAATCTGAGGTACTTTGGCTGAAGAATGGTCCTAGGACAAAATTCCACTCAAAATATTTTTTCAGTATTTTAGAAATGTAGATAGTACTTCAAAGCCTAGAGCAAATGTCAGCGTCAAGCATCGTATTATACTGATAAAATCTACGCGTTAAGAGTAGTGATCTAGTTTAATAGATAATATATCTTAAAAGGTGTTACCCTTCAGTTCCCACTTTTCTTACTATGTTGTAAAATGGGAAGCTATTTAATTACTTGCTGACATTGTTCATCAGTTGCAACATTTCTTTGTGGTATAAGGTGCTGGTTTCCCCTGCCCGTCTGTATGAAAAAAAAAATACTCTGTTCCTCTAGCTGACCTTTTAAAAAATATGTTTATTCTAAGACAGTATTTCATCTCTTAGGATTTAGTTGGAAAACTAAAAGATGCTGCAAAAAGTCTAGAAAGAGCGACTCAGATGTGATTGAAGGAAGGTGTCAGCCTGCTGAGCTGAAGTACTCTCATTCCTAAGAGTGTCTTCTAAATGACAAATGTCTTTCATCTCTTCATGCAAACTGTTCTTTTTTTTTTTTTTTTTTTAAGTCCTTGGATGCAAATTCAGTGAAATAACTGTTTTGTATGACCACACTTGGTATTCCTTGCTCGTGTCATATTTTTTTTAATTAACTCTTGTTAAATATTTGCTTAACTGTTGTGTCTTGAAAGCGTTCCTTCTGTTTCGTGTATTTTTAGAATTGTCACTGATTATTTTTCTCTGAGATTTAATAAAGTTTATTCGCTCCTGTTCTGTAATTTCTGTGGGGGAATTAGCTGTACCTAAAAGTCAGATGCTAAGCGTTAGACCGGCTCCGAGGCGAAAATCCCTTCCTCCCGTGCCGCTGCTGCTGCGGCGCGTTTGCTAAATTGCCCGTCGCGCTTTGTTACTTCCCTCCAACCGATCTTACATCTCCTGTAAGAATAAAGGTCGGTCCCCGGCGCGGGAGGCAAAAAGGACTTTAATTTCATTTTATGGAGCCGGGGCGCCTCACGGAAAGCCGGCAGCCCGCGGAGCTGAGCGGAGCCGGGTGTCGGCTCCGGCTCGACGGCATCTTTCCCCCTCGCGGTGCCGCTCCGCGCCCGCCGGCGGGGCCGCTGCCCTCCTCTGCCGCTGTCTCTGGGCCGCCCCGGCTCCGGGGGCCGCCGCGGAGCCCGCCCGCACCTGCCGGCGGGGGGAAAAGCGGCCCCGCGGAAAAAGCGCGGCGGCAGGCGGCCCCTCGCCGCCCCTCCGCAGCACCCGGCGCGGAGCCGGGCGCTTCCCTCCCCGCTCCTCCGCGCCCCGGCTGCGGGCAGCGTCTCGCCCTCGGCACCCGCGAGGGTTTCCCCGCTCCCCTCCCGCCCGCTCCGGCGGCGGCGCTCGGCGCTCCCCGTCCCCTCCGCGGGGCGGGGGACACCGCGGGTCCCCGCGACACCCGCTCCCGCCGCCGCTCGGGGGGGGGGGGCGCCGGGGCCGGGGGGTGGGCCGCGGCTCCGGGCGGGAAAGCGTCGGAGCGGCCCCCGCGGGGACGTGTCGCCCCGACGCCAGCAGCCCCGGGTGGGCGCGGCGGGGCGAGCGGTGCGTCCCGCGGCCGCGTGCGGGCGGCGGGCTGGGCGCACGAGGCGGCGGGGGCTCGAGGCCGCGGCGTGGTACCCCGCGGGGGCACGCTCCGCGGCGGGACGGGGCGGCCGCGCGTGTCGGGGGCCGCGGGTGGGAGCGCGCAACAAGTGCGCGGAAGGAGGCGAGGGCTGCGAGGGAAGGGGGACGGGGGCGGCGTGTGGGGCCGGCGGGTGTGCGGGCAGGGAGGGCTGCGGCGTGGGGAGGATGGAGAGGGCAGGGCGGGGGACGCACGTCGGGGGGTTGGTCGGGGGGAGGCAGGCGGCGCTCGGGATGGGGGGCGGCCGGGGGGGGGGGGGAAGACGGGCGGAGCGGGGGGGGGGGGCGCGGAGCCCGGAGGGGAGCAGGGGCGGCGAGGGCGCAGGCGGGAAGCGGGGAGCGTAGGGGCTTAACGGGAGCGGCGGCGCGGGCGGAGGGAGCGCGGGGAGGCGGCATCGGGCTGCTGCGGGCGGGGGGAGGCGGGCGGGAGCCGCGGGAGCGGGGCCGGGGGTCGGGGCGGGCGGGCGGCGCGGCGAGCGCGGCGGGGAAAAGGAGGCATCGGCGGCGCGCGGGCGAGCGCGTGCAGGGCCGGGGGGAGGGGAGGGAAGGAGGGAGGGGAGGGGGCGGCGGGCGGGGGAGGGGAGGAGGGAGGCGGGGGCGGCCGGGGGGGGGGGGGGGAGGAGGAGGAGGAGGCGGCCGGGTTGCGGGATTGGGTCACGGGGAGGCTGCCGGGCCCCGGCGGCAGCGACGCTAATTCCCAGGCCGCCCTTAAGGAATGAGGCGCCCCACGTGACGCTGGCGGGGCGGGCGAACTCCGAGCCATTTTGGGGACGGTGTCAGTTTCCACTGTGTGCCTTCAGCGTTGCATTCTTCCCTCCTCCGCCCTCCTCCCGCCCGCCCGCCCGCCCGCCCTCCTTCCCTCCCCGGGTCCCCGCCACCAACTATGAAATAACAACAACAATAATACTCGTAATAATAATAATAATAATAAAAAAAGGAACGCGAGCGAGGCCGCGAGGCGGAGCGGGGGGCAGAGGGAGAGACAATGGGCTGGTGGAGAGAGGACCCATCCGGACCGGGGAGACTTTGCGCTCCCAGCGCCTGAGCCGCCCGGGCGGCGAACTCGGAGGGAGAGCGAGGGAGCGAGAAGGGCCGGTGGACGAGAGGAGAAAACCCGGGTGTTTTGTAACTAAAATGAGCGGAGCGCAGCGGCGGCGGCGGCAATAAGCTTATTGCAATTGACAGCGTCTGCAGTTCATTTCAAGATGGCCGCTTGGCTCACATTCATTTTCTGCTGAACGACTTTTAACTTTCATTGTCTTTTTTGGCCGCTCCGATCATCACCCACCGGCTCCGTTTTCCGGGTACGTATGAAGCGAGGTGTCGCCTTACCAAGGGCGGGGGGCGAAGGGGGCTCGGCGGCGGTTTTCGGCCGGTTTGGGGGCTGCAAAGGGGAGCCTAGGTGTCCCCCGAGCTCTCCGTATGGGAAAAGCGCTGACAGGCTGCTCCAGCCACACACACACACATATAGACACGCAGCAGCAGCCCGTGCACTCGCTCGCGTTACGCACCCACATTTGCAAATTTTAGTTCCTTTCTTTCTCCAGACGCCCCCTAAAACCTTTCTGTGCACATGGCCCCCGAGGAGAATATTTATATTTCCAGACCCTGCTGCCAGCCCGGCCCGAGCGCCCTTTGTTTAAAGGCAGATTTTGATTAAACAGGGACGTTCGTGAAATCTGGAGCTGCCTGGGTCAAGTGATTTCAGTCGTCCCCGAAAGAAATGTGTCTGGGGGAGGTTAAAATGTCAGATAACGCACCCATTTTATAGAGATAGAGCCAGCGGGGGGTAGCGATCCTCCTGGAGGGGTTGTTAGGCGTCGGGGCACCCAGCAGAAAATGTTATTAACTTAAGTTGGACAAGTACTTGTGTGAAATTGGATGGGTTGTAAGATGGCGGTTCCCAGTTGTTTCCAATGTCTCCTCTTACATTTCTGCTCTAAATGCTAAAGTTTGGGGGTTTGTGCCTGCTGGGAGAAGAAAGGGGTGGCTATACACCGAGAAATAACTTTTTTTGGGGGGGTAAGGATAGCAGTTTGGCTGCGATCTTGGGGAGCTGGGGCGTGCGGTTTGCTGGAGCCTTTGGAGCAAAGGTGATGTGTCTGTGGGACGCTGGGGGTTTTTGAATTTCTTTTCTCTGGTTGGTATTTTTTTTTCTCCTGAGCCCGGGAAGGGTAAATTTACATGAAATCCTTTGTCAGGACTTAAAGATGTCAGGAGTGGGCTCCTCGTGCTGCTGATGGGCAGCACTGGAAAGTTGCTGGTCTGTGTTTTTGTAATTGTATGGCCTTGGCAATATGTGACGCGGGATGTTTCTCTGTGTTTACTGTAAATATTTGCAAACAATCAGGTAAAAATAAGCAGAAAAATCGCATTTCTGTGAAAGTGAGATAGTCACTTTTCAGCCTCTAGAAACTTTGATTCACTCCTCCGCTCTCCAGAAAAGTTGAGGAAAACCTGGGCGTCTGTGCCCATTTGCAAGCTTGGCATTAAAAGGATTTTTGATTTTTTTTATTTTTTTTTTTTCTTCCCCGGAGTCCGTAGCGGTCAGAGCAACTTATTTTATGGGACTGTGCCGAAGACCGGGGAGATTCTGGAAATACAGTCCAGTAAAACTCCTTTGAGTGACTCTGTGCAGTGCGTCCTGGAAACTGAGACAGACTTGGGTTGCAGTTTGCCAGAGACACGGAGGGTTGACCTGCCTGATCGCTTAGATAGTATAAAATTAACATTTTAGTGTGTTTTTTAAGTAGAGGGATCGTGTCCTTCACCTAGTTCCAGGGAGGCGATTTAGGGGATTGGGGTCCTTTTGCACTCCCTTGCCAATATTCAGGTCTTTCCTGGCTGCAGCGAGCTGGGCAGAGATATTTGAGCTCCGTGTGCCTTCTCTGAAAGAAGCACCGTCCCTCCTTTAAAACATATGTGGCCATTCTTGAGTGAAAGAGTAATAACAGGCTCGATAGTAAAAGTGGCTGTGGCTGATAATGAGTGAAGATGTAGAATGACGGGTTCTTTACTCCTGATGAGAGAGTTTTCCGAGAGGAGATGGGTGCAAGCTACACAAACCTACCCGAGCGATGCTTCCATTTTTTATGTATGTATTTTCTGTTAAAGACCTGTCGAGCAAGGTTTGATAGCTTATTGCCTTTATAGATTTTTAATAATGCAGCTGATTCTTAGCAGGAGAATGCACCTCTGTTTTTCTTCATTTTGACATAACCCGTTTAAGGCCTCTAAATAATCGCTTGGCTGGCAGTGTTTACTTCTGGCGAGTATTATCTTCGTATATTTTACGTTTGGTTGTTCCGTGTGTCAATGGGTAAATATATATTGTCCTGGTTAAGAGGCTGTTTGTATTGACTGTGTGAAGTGTTGGTATTCGCCGTGCTATCAGCACGAGCAGGAAAAAATCTGAAAGGGTTCCCCTCCTACCAAAATATTCAGCTCAGGCTGCTGTGGTAAAATGTGCAGCGTTCGTGTTACCTACCCGCAGGCACAGACACGCGTGTGCGTGTGCCTGTCCGCATGGGTTTGGGGGAGAAGTTAGGCGCCTGGTTCAGCTCGCTGCAGAAAATCACTGATTTCAAAGATAGCTCGTAGCACACTGAAAATGTGCAAACTTTGGGCAATAAATAATCCGCGTTTAGGGGTTGCTTCGACAAAACAGGTTTCACGGTTGAATTTAATCCCCCTCCATTTAGGAAGGGGCTACGCCTGCGTGAAATAAACGCGTTAATGTCTTGAAAGGTTTGTCCCAGTCTGTCAGGGCTGGGAAGGAATTCTCGGTCAGCCGACTTGCGTGACCTCGGTCACTGCTGGGTTTTTTGGTTCAGATATTTATGAATTATAAGGTAGTGACTTGAACAAATAAAACAGAACCGTGAAGCCAGCCTGTCCATGTCTGAGTACCTAAAGGGATCTCAGAGTCGCCGGCTTCAGGGCGCTGGACTCTTCAGAGAGGAGTGCAGAAGCCCGGGCTCTGCCTTTTCTGGGAAAAGCAAACCCTCGGTATCAGTTTAAAAGTGAGAAGCGGAGGGTCAGGGACCCTGGAAGCGACATTTAAACCGCAGCACAATGCAGAGGGGGGTTTTGCTTTCCCGCACGGGGCTAAGAAGACTTTTGGGGATCTGGTCTCGCTTGGTGCTTCTTGCACTTTGCTTTTTCTGTGTGCTGGCCGGCTGTGATTTGATGCTGGGGAGTTTTATCTGGTGCTCACTCGAGGGTTCTCCTTGCAGCAGCAGGAGAAGTTTCCTGGCTAGGGTCGCTCGTTGGCGCTGTGCACACTTCTTGAGGAATATTGTACCCCTGTCCTGGACAGTTTGGCCGAAATTCAAAGTTTTCAGAAAGCTTGGTGTGTTGTCTTTTTTTTTTTTTTTTTTTTCCCCCCCGCTGCTTAACATCGAAGTTTGCGAGTGGCTGGGGAGATCCTCGCATCTTGAGACTTCTCCAGCTCGCACGGCGCTGCAGTGAGAGGTGGCTCGCAAGCTCTGCCTCGGGAAGACTGGGGACCAAGAATAGGAGCTGGTGTGCTGGGAGCACTGGCGTGGGGAAATGAATAGCTTGCACTGGAGCAACGTTGTTACGTTACATTTTTCAGGATCTGGTTGACAGAAAATAATTTACTCTGCTATTGACGTGGCTGACGGGGTTTTTTTCCCCGGTGTACTTTCCCCTTTACCTCTTATTCCCTCTCATTTTAAATAGTATGTGTGCATCTAACGTTGGTGCCAGTGCATCCGATGGGGGTTTACGGGTTTCAGACTGTGAAAATGACATTTGTTTTTCACTCTTGTCGCTGCATTGTGTTGACAAGGTGTTGATTTAGCTTTAGGAATGATCTGGTCACATGGTCCTTCGCATGTTGTCACTAATGTACCGTTTAAAGTCGGTTTGGGCTTTCCCCCCCTCCTCGGTGTGCTTTATTGCTGAAAAGGGGGTTTGTTTAAGGATCTGGAGGCTTGTTTTCTCCCGTCCAAACACCTTACCCTGGTGCTGCGAATCTCTTTCCACCTCTTGCAAAACTTTGCACTGCGCTCGCTTCGTCCGCGGGAGGCTTTTCAAACGAGAGTCAAAAGAGGGGGGAAGGAGAGAAAGAGAGAGAGAAAGAGTTGGGGGGCGGGGGGGGGGGCGAGAAAGGAAGGAAGGAGAGAAAGGAGGAAAGGGGAGCAGGGACGGCGGCGGCGCGGAGCGGGAGCCGGGCTCGGCATCCCGCCGGCGGTGCGGGGGGCTCGGTCCCCGGGAGCACGGCGCGGCTCGGCGGAGGGAGGGAGCGGAGGGGGAGAGGAGCGATCTCAGACCAGCTCCTCGCACCGAGTCGACGTGGAGAGAGGCCCCTGAGAGGATCCGAAATGGCCGAGGTTCGGGAGGAGCCTCTGGCGCTCGCCTCCGCCGGGCTGAGACCCCAAAGCGCGGCTCAGCCCCGCGCCCGGAGCCGCCCCCGCCGCCCGGGTTGCCCCGCACCGTTCCTCGGCACCCTCCGGGCTGCGGCACCCCGACCCCGCCCGGGCCGGTCCCCCCCTCTTCCTCCCGCCCTCCCCCTCCCCTCGCAATCGGGCTCCCAGACCCCCGCGGGCTCCTCGGCTCCTCCACCCCCTCCGCCAGCCCCCGGGCCCCGCGTCCCACCCCCTGGCCCGGCCCGGCTCGGCCCGTCCCGCCCCCCCCCTCCCCTGCCGCCCCCCCGCCTGGCTCTCGTGTGTTCCCAGCGGTGGCAGGATGCCAAGTGTAAGTGTAAGTTGCTATAGCAACCCCCTCGGAGAGCGGAGCAGATCCGGATCGGCACCGAGCAGCAGCGGCAGCCGCCCGGACCCCTCTCGCGGGCCGGCCCCGCCGCCCCGGTGCCCGGCCCCGCTCCGAGGTGCGTGTGTGTCCCCCCCCCCGCCCCGTCCCTCCCCCCGCCGCCCCTCCCCGCTCTCCGGAAATGCCAGGGCAGCCGCACCGGGAGGCGCTGGTTCCCCTTTGTGCTGCCTCGCCGGCAGCCCGGTGCCCGGCCATCCCCCCCGCCCGGAGCTCCCCTCCGCCCCGCCGCATCGCCGCTGAGCCGCCCGGGGAGCCCGACACGGCCGGTGCCCCGCCGCGCCGCGGGAAGAACCCGTGCCCGCCGGGGAGCGGCGCGGTGGGTGCCGCGACGCGACCGCGCCTCCGCGGGGCTGCGCCCAGGCCGGCCCGGTGCGGGGCGGGGCGGGGCGGGGACGCCCCGCCGGCCTCGGGACCGGCCCTCGCCTGCCGCCCGGCCCCGCGCCGCCGCCGCCGCCTTCCACGCTTTATCTTCCCCTGCGCCGGGGGATGCGACTGCACGGGGGAAGGGGACGCGCCGGATCTCGGCACCTGGGACGCCGCCGCGCTCGTCCGCGCTGATCGGTCCTCTGTGTGTGTCTTTCAGAGCCGCCCCTCGCCACGCCAAAATGCACCGAACAACCAGAATCAAAATAACCGAGCTAAACCCCCATCTCATGTGCGTGCTCTGTGGCGGGTACTTCATTGATGCAACAACCATCATAGAGTGCCTCCACTCCTGTAAGTACTACCGGGCGCTCCGCGTTGTTTCCCCCGCCGCTTCCCACCTTTCCCGGCATCCCGGGAACACAAAAAAAACCCCCACCCAACCCCGGTCCGAACCCCCCCCCGAGGTGCTCGGGACCGCCGCCCCTCCGCCTCCCCGACGGGCTGGGAAATAGGTGGCCCGGCCGCGGTGCAGTTTTTCTGACGACGGCCCTACGGTCTTTGTTAAAGTAATAATATATGTACTCTAAGCGTCTCCTTTTCATGGTAATTGCAGCTTATTTGGGTATTTGTTTAGCTTAAGCAGCGCGCTCCTGACAATGGACGATTCGCTCTAGCTTGCATAGTTTACAAAATCGCACCTCGATCTATGCATATCTGAGCGTCACCTACGACCATTACTAAAAGGCTTTCGTGTTTGACTTACAGTCTGTAAGACCTGTATCGTGCGTTACTTGGAGACCAGCAAGTATTGTCCTATCTGTGATGTCCAAGTTCACAAAACTCGACCGCTTTTGAATATAAGGTAGGAGAAAGATGCAATGCGCACCCTGCATCTCTTATTTTACTTTATATGGGGAGACCAGCAGTAGTCGTGTCGATGTTATCTCTTCGCCTGCGATTTAAATCTGAAAGGACTTGTCAATTTACAAGCTAACTCATGTGTATGCTCTCTCTTTCAAGTTTTGTCATTGATTGAAATTGAAGATTTCTCTGGATGTGAGACAGAAAGTTTTTTTGTTTTGTTTTTTGGGTTTTGGGGGTTTTTTTGCATATGCCAACCACTGATGCAGTGCCTCTTCCCTCTCCCCCACTCTCATGTGTACCATCCTGACAGTTTTTACCTCCACTTCTGTATCTCCCAGACTTGCTTCACAGCCGTAGCTCCTAGTCATGAACACTCTTGCTGAGACTTTCCAAGCTAAGAGGCAAAAGCCTTCTCCTTTCAGAAATATTTTTCTTGTCAAGTGTTACTCTTTGCTCTCTTTATTTTCTAGGGAGGACACGTAGCTTTTAAGGCCTTCTTTCAGTCTGAGAGAATTATTTTTCAGCTGTGGTAGCGCAGATAAGTTTTGGTTTATAGCGGTATTTAGAGCAGCGTTAGTACGATTACAAGGTCTTCTAAGTTACCTTTTTATGACTAGCCTCCCACTTTGTAGAAGATGCCTCATTGTTGTGAAAGATTATAAATGAGGACCTGCCGCTCGGATTAAAATATCTCTTCATCTGCTTAATTTTATGTTTTGGGGTTGTTCTTTTTTCAGGTCAGATAAAACTCTCCAAGATATTGTATACAAGCTAGTACCAGGCCTTTTCAAAAGTAAGTAGTTAAATTGTTGTGGGGTTGTTTTCTTTTTTTCTGAAGAGTAGAAAAACAAACCCAGAACTGCTATCCTACATCCATACCAGGAGTTACACAGTATATACTAAAAGAAAAATATATGCTTTTCCATCTAGATGAAATGAAAAGAAGAAGGGATTTCTATGCTGCTCATCCGTCGGCTGATGGTAAAAGCTTCTCGTTCGCAACTTTAATAAATGTAGCATTGACCTAGGTGCTTTACTGTTTCCTTTTTAATTTACAAATTATGTATTACCAGGACAAAATTTTAAGTAGTAAATTCAGTATAATAGAAGTTTATTGTTTTAACAGTTAGGTAGCTTTAATTCATAATCTTACTATGGAGATGATTTTTTTTCTTGTTACTGAGAATTGCCATTCTTCCTGATTTGAATTTCAAAATGTAAATTATTGTGGAAATTTCTGCGCAGCTGCCAATGGCTCTAATGAAGACAGGGGAGAAGTGGCTGACGAAGACAAAAGAATTATAACAGACGACGAGATAATAAGCTTATCCATTGAATTCTTTGACCAGAATAGGCAAGTTCCAGAATGGCAATATTTTATGTTTACCTGACTGATAGCAGCTATATTTATTATTTGTTGTAATTGTTTCATTTCTTCTCACAGACTGGAACGAAAAGGAAATAAGGAGAAAGAAAAATCAAAGGAAGAGGTAAATAACTTTTCCTTACTCTAGAGGAGACATAACACACACAAACATCTTCGGGGCAGGTTTGTGGCTGAAAAAAACGCATAGGTGTGTGTATCTAGAACAAGAAAAGCAGACCTCCTACTACAGTGCTAAGTACAGAAGAGGTCAAACGTCTTCATGCAGCTGTACATGTAAACAATTTTTTAAAATAAAAAATACCTGCAGTGTTACTTTTAAAGCTGAATCTGATTTTTTTTTGTCAGATTCTGCAATAAATTATTTATTAATTAAATTTAAAAATCAGTATGCAATACATATATATTCTAAAAAGATAAAAATTATCTATAAAATTAGTTGCATTTTTAATTTCTTATTCTGAAACTGTATTTTACCATTTATTTCTGTTGTCCCTTACAATGCAGCAGAAATTGTTATAATTCATAATTTAATAGTAGATTTTAAAAGTTAACGTAAAATGTTAGAATAAAACTTTGGTGGAAATAATTGCTTGTTCTCAGTAGACTGATTTTCTTTACTATGCCATCAGGTGAATGACAAAAGATACTTACGCTGCCCAGCAGCAATGACAGTGATGCATCTAAGAAAGTTCCTGCGGAGTAAAATGGATATACCTAACACTTTCCAGGTACTTGCAGGGAAAGAGTGGGGTTTTTAAAAAATCGGTCTTGCTATTCTAAACCTGCTAATGCTAGTTAGCACTCATTTTGTCATTGCAGCCAGTTCCAGCAAGTGCTAACTGGTGCGTACAATACGTTGATGGGGTTATGAAGATTATTTTTTAAATATCTATCCAGAGAGTTTGGTGACACTCTGTAATTTTTTTAATGCTGTAAATATCGAGGTATCATGAAATTGCTCCTTAATGTATTTAAAGCATACCTAATAGATACGAAAATTCCCTATTCCCTGCTGGGTTTCGTATAGCATTTTTTTAAATATGGCAGCAGGGTTACCTTCACCTCAGAGCAAACATAGGCTAGGGGTAAATGCCTGGATGCTCCTTAATGCAAGGATTCATATCCTGAACAGATTGACGTGATGTATGAAGAGGAGCCTCTGAAGGACTACTACACCCTAATGGATATTGCCTACATCTATACCTGGAGGCGGGTGAGTATCCTCAGCGTGCCTCCCCCCCGGGGGAGCGGGGGGTGCGGGTCCTGGCCCTGGCCCGGGGAGGGCGCTTACCAGGATCTCCCCCTTGCCTTGCAGAACGGGCCTCTCCCCCTGAAATACCGGGTCCGACCTACTTGCAAGAGGATGAAGATCAGTCACCAGAGGGAAGGCTTGAATAACAGCGGGGAGCTGGAAAGTGACTCTGGGAGCGACAAGGCGAGCAGCCCGGCGGGAGGCATCCCCTCCACCTCCTCCTGTTTGCCCAGCCCGAGCACGCCGGTCCAGTCTCCTCACCCCCAGTTCCCCCACATCTCCAGCACCATGAACGGCACCAGCAGCAGCCCCAGCAGTAACCACCAGTCCTCCTTTACCAACAGAGCACGGAAAACATCGATAAATGGCTCCTCGGCCACTTCATCTGGTTGATGTGCCAACCAGGCTACCGCCCCCGCCCCTCCTTTATATAGATCTCTCCATGCCATTACAGCTTTATAGATGCTAATCCATGTGACTATCGTCCAAATTGCTTTCTTTTGTAGTGACACTGAACTTGGCTATAAAAGGCGGACTAGGTGACATTCAGGATGGACGTTAATGGAAACGCAAGATTGAAATGTAAATTGTTTTCAGAGGACTGGGAAACAAACAAAAGTTACACCTTCACCTGTTCTGAGTGATGCGGAGTTGTTTCCGTCCCCATCATCTGGACTCGGAAATCTCCAGAAGTCGATACAAATCCCGGGAAGTAGTTTGTTAATCCAGACTAACTCCTCCACCGTGTTCTCTTCGATTGTTATTGTTCTTATGCTGTTTTGTGAACCTGTAGAAAGCAAGTGCTTTTTCATCTTGAAATCCAACAAAACGGAAAGAATATGCATAGAATAATGCATATATGTAGCCATGTCACTGTGAATAACAATTTTTGCGTATTAGCCATTTTGATTCTTATGTTGCATCTTTTACTTCTCTGTTGCTGCGCAGAACCGATCAAAAGAAAAGTAAACTTCAGTTTTACAATCTGTATGCCTAAAAGCGGGTATTACCGTTTTATTTACTGACTTGTTTAAATGATTCGCTTTTGTAAGAATCAGATGGCATTATGCTTATTGTACAATGCCATATTGGTATATGACATAACAGGAAACAGTATTGTATGATATATTTATAAATACTATAAAGAAAATATTGTGTTTCATGCACTCATGATATGGTTGTTAAATTTACTGGTTCGACCCTTGCAGATGCCGCCTGTTTGAGCTTTGCTCATACTGCAAGAAACACTTTGCGTGTGAGAGCTACAGTATTGGGAAAGCACATTCGAGTCTCTGATAACCTGGAGGCAATTGGCAATCTTAAAAGGATTTTACTGGCTTTGTCTCTTTTTCCAAGTGATATATTTTTACTTTACCAAATGTTAAAGTGATGCAGTGAAGAAAAAGAAAAAAAAAAAAAAAAAAAAAAAAAGAAGTTACGGGACATGGAAGTCTGACCTGTTTCATTACTTTTTTTTATTTTTTGGTGTGGTGGGACTGTGTTTTTAAAAGCACATGGAATCATTATAGAAGCCATAAACTATTTGGTATAAATTTTAAGGAACCAGCACGTCGCTGGATGAAGGCATTTTATCTAAATTTGTTTTAATATATATGTATATGGTACAGTACTAACTTCATTAAAATTTAACAGGTACTTTAATATTTCCAATAAATTGTGGAGAATGCCTCCTCTAATGGCCTGCAAATAGGTGCATTTTATTAGAGGCTTCCAAGGGTATTATTTTTTTTCAGCAGAAGGAACTTTACCACCATAAAATATGAACAGCCCAGAACACTTTTCAGTTTGTGCTTTGCTTTGGTCGAACTTCGTGTGTGTTCATCACCCATCAGTTATACATTTGTGAGGGTGTTTATTCTATATGGATATTGTTTCATGTTTGTACGGGAAAATTGTAGTTAAACATTTCATTGTCTCCAGTCTGCAAAAGAAGCACAATTCTATTGCTTTGTCTTGCTTATAGTCATTAAATCATTACTTTTGCATATAAATTGCTGTTATTTGTCCTGCTTGTTTTTATAGACCAGGTGATTGCAAATCCTCCACAAGGTTATTGCTTATTGATGTATAATGTCTTGTTAAACAAGAGTTGATATTTTTTCCTGTAGTAAACATGTACAGTTCAATTTCAACAGTAAAAACTTCAGTTTTATATACACGAATAACTTTCATTTATAGCTGATCAAAGAAATAAACAAATAAAAGGGATAATCCATTGAAAAATAGCAAATGACCTCTGTTGATAATGTGGTGTTAAAAGACAGCTTGCTCTCATTGGAAGTCTTTCTGGGTGTACAAAAGGTTTTAGTGAACAGAACAGTATAGTACTAAAATCACACACACACACACACACAAATGCTTAGAAATTGCCATGATTTGTTTTGGTTGCCTGCCTCGAAAAAAATCTGCTGTTCTTTATTTGTCTCGAATTATTCTTGCAAATAAGCAAATGGTGTACTCTCACCTCCCAGTCAGCCACAGGTTTTACCTCCTATCTGTGCAAACTGTTAAACTGGGCTGGCTGGGAAGGGAAGAACAGGATTTCTGTGATGGCGAGTGCCAGGTCTCGCCTGCGCTGCTCTGGATTACTTTCTAAAATACGTTTTAATGTAAAGATACCTCTCCGTGCGACGGAGTGTCTTATCTTGGCACGATTCCCTCGACTATATGAGTTAATAACACTGTACTGGTTGAATTAATTTACGCAAAGCCCAGCACTGAACCGGTAGCAGAGGGTTGTACGTTTGCACGCTGATCAAAATGCGCTTATTTACTGGAAGTAAACTGATAACGACAACTTCTAGCATCAAAACGGAACTATTGTCGGTCTTTGTAGAGTGTCCGTGAAACACAGAGCAAAGAAACAGGAGCTGGATAATTCCCTTCGAGGTTTACTAAGCTCTCACAGCACTTTCGACATCTCCCAATTTGACATCTCACGCCTGAAAAAGAACAAACGTTTTCAGTAGCTCTCTTGCCGAGCTGCAGAAGCCGCCGAGGATGTTTGTGCTGCCATGTGAAACTTTTGTTTTGCTGCTGGCCCTAGGCAGATGGCACTGCGATGCGTATATATCGCTAAGCACAACTGGGAGGACGATTAAAGATAGCATCTTGACGTTCTACTTGCGAAGCTGCTGTGTCAACCTCCCCTGTTTCGCAATATTTTTCTTTGCAGCTACATAGCCAACGGGTTTCCTTACAAATGTACGGGAATCCTCCCTGTTTGGAAAGAAATCTCAGCTCGGTATGTTTAAGAAGAATCTTTTCATTATCCGACGTTGCATTTATATGGATCGAGGGATAAAGCCGAAGTCTGCTGCTTTTTTCTGAGCTTGTTCAACAAGCAATCTGATCAAAGGTAGAGGCAGGGGCAGTGTGTGGCCGCTGGAAAATGATGTTTTTCTGTCTGCCTCCGACCAAATTTTCCGCCCTGGTTCAGCTGCCTGCAGCTCCAAGCAGCGCTTTTGTGCCCGGCCGGAACGGGGGATAGGCGGTAACGATCCAGCCCCGGGGAAAGCGAGGGAGAGGGAGCATAAAGAGCTCCACAGGATTCTGAGGAAGACGGGCAGAAACAGGGAGAAGGAATGCAGAAATATGCAGAAAGAGAAAGAGAAGGAGCATGACGAGCTCTCTAAGCCGAACTGTTTGTCCTCCAGAATCGAGCATTGCTCAAAACAACCTGCGCCGCTGCATTTCAGCAGGCCGATGCCGGCGGGCGGGCACCGCCGAGAAACTCCCGAAAATCGGTAACGTCCCGTGGGCAGGGCAGGAGAGCGCAAAGCGGCTCCCGCCGCGGCGCCGGGGGCCCGGGCAGCACCGGAGGGAGCTACGGGGAACTCCACTCAAGAGGCGACGTTCTCCGATTTTCTCATAATGAAAGGGGACGCTGAAACCCGAAGGCAGAGGCAAAGCAGGCGGCAGGCGTCCTTCCAGCTGAAGGGATGCTTTCGGTCCTTTCCCCCCCCCAGGGCTGCCGAGGACGTACCGCTTGTCACCTCCTCCGCCGTACAGCTGCCCAAGGATTCACACGTTTCGCTGGGGATTTTCAAAGCGCGGCTAAAACAAGTCCTACCACGGCCGGTACCGGGGCGAAGCCTCCGCCGTTCCACCTCCGCTACCCCCTGCGCCTCTTTTCTTCTTCACCGCGGCCCCGGACCGCCCGTCCGTTCGCCCCCGCCGGCAGAGACCTGTGCTCCTGCCTTCCAAACATCACTTCTGGACTCTTCATCTCTCACGACGCAGGAACTCCTGCAGTTCCGATCTTTGCCACCAAACCAGTTCGCGAAGATCGGGTTGTCTCGCCGTGCCTGGCTCCGGTTTCCAGCCCCGGCGCGGGGCGGGCGGCGGCAGCGGCCCCCGCCGCCAGGTACCGCAGCGGGAGGCGGGTGGCTGCGGCGGCGGCGAGCACCTTGCGCCCTCCCGATTTTAATATGGTGAAATTCTGAGACAATGTTTACTCAGATAAGTGTTTCCTGTTTCCGCTGTTAATTTTTAACGTTCTGACTTCTACTCTGGGTACTTGAAACGGATTTCCTTTATTTTACTATAAACAGTTTCTTTTTCATGTTTTCTGCCCGTCTCCTGCCAGGAGAATGCCTTGAGAAGAACTTACTCTCCCCTCCGAAGGGCTGCGGATCTCCGCTTCCCTCAGTTCAAAGTCGTTGCCCCGCTCCGAGAGCTCCAAGCCACGGATGCTTTGTGCTTTATTAATTCAAGAATCGCAAGGATTCTGGCAGCAAGGATTTTTTCCAGCTCTGGCTCCTTCACTCCCTTTCCCCACGACTAACAGAGGAGTCCCACCGGGACAACAGAAAAACTGCTGAAGCCTGGTGGGGACCGGGGCAACTTTCGGTCTCACCATCTTTGGGGATGGGATATTTGCATTTATTTAACAGTGATGATGTGGTTTTAAAAAAAAAAAAAAAAAAAAAAAAAAAGGGTCGGTAACGGGTAAAGCGCGAAGGACACGTAATTCCCGTGGCAAACGGAGGTTTTCCCTGCCGGGGGTGGCAGACAGAGGCACTTCCATCCCCGGTCGCTGCCGCGGAGCAGCGGGCGCGCCGGGCAGCACAGCGGCGGCCGCGGAAAGGCCGTGAGCGGTGGTGCCGAAGGCGGGCACCGCCTCAGGGGTGCGAGGAGCCCGCGGGCGTCCCGGCCGTCCCGCCGCCTCCCCTCGGGCCGCGGAAGGCCAGCGGGGAGCTGCGGTACGACTGCGCTCCGCGCCGCCTCCGCCGGCGGGGACGTGGCTCCCCGGCTGGCGCGGAAATGTGGCGCTCGGCCCGGCCGGTGCCACGGACGAGGCCCGGCCCCCCCGCCGGCTGCCCCCGCCGGCTACCCCGGCATCGGGCGGGCCGGGCCGGCTCCGCGCCCCCCGCCGCCGCCCGGGCAGAGGCCATCTTGCGCCTGCGCAGCTCTTCCGCCTCGCGCCCGCGGAACTTCCCCCGCGCGCTGCCAGATTCGAACGGGGCGCGCGGGGGGCGGTGCGCGAGGACCCCCCAGGGCGCTCCGCTCCGCGCCGCTCCGCGCCGCCCCGCCCGGCGCCCCCACGGAGCACTGCCCGCTCCGCTTCCGCTGGCCTTCCGCGGGCGGCCGCTGCGGGATGCGGTGCCCCGCTTCGCCGCCGGGTCGGGTCGGGCCGGGCCGGGCCGGGCCGGGGGAGGCGGGCACGCCCGGCAGGCAGTACACCCGGCCGCAGCCGCGCTCCGCCGAGGCGTAGCGACGGAGCCGCAGCCCCCGCATCGCCCTGCGCCCCCATTTGCCTTTCCTCCCCCCGTCCTGCCCTCAGGGTGCTCCAGCGAGCTCGGACATTTGGGGATGTGTGCACAGGGAAGGGGGCACCAGGAGGTGACTTTCTGGCATTCCCGGGCCAGCTGCGGGGCGCCGCGGTCCCGTGTCCTTGTCCGCCCTGCCGCAGGGACCCGGCGTCGCTGCGATGCCGGCCGGCCCCAGCCCTCCCCTGGGCACAGCGGAGCCCCGGGGCGCCCCGACCTCCCCCAGAGAAGGGAGAGGGCCCCGGCAGCCGTTTGGCGCCTGTGTTTTCATGGCACGCAGCTGAATATCGCACCTCGTCTAGAGAGACAAAGGGCTGTATGTTCCTCATCGCCAGGGAAAGGCAGACGCTTTCCCCGCTCCCCGCGCCGATGCTCTCAACGGAGCGGCGGGGGGATATTCCCCAGGGAGCGGCCGGGTGAGCTCTCCCCGGTGGCAGGGAGGCACTTTTCCAATAGCAGAGGCAGCCAGCAGCCCTTCCCCCTCCGCGCCCGCCGCCGGGCTCCGCGCCGCCGGTGTCTCTCGCATGCCGCATCCTCGGTGGAGGAGGCCGAGGCCGGGAGGCGCCGCCCCGCATCCCGGGGCCTCCGCTGAGCGCAGAGCTCCCGGGCACCTCTGCCAGCACTGGCATTTCTCACTCCTCCCTCCGCATGTGCTGGGGATGCTCGAGAGGTGCCTGCTCGACGAGGCACTTTCTGATCTGTGACATAACATCGTGTCAAAGATCCTGCGGCTGGTAGAGGCCTTCGAAATGGGCTGACTCTTTAAAAAAAAAAAAAAAAGAAAGAAATATTAAAAAAAAAATCGCCCCAGATCAGCCCCGCATACACAACCCCAAAAACTTAAATGGAAGATGAAAAACACCAACCCCAACAACCAAAACCCCAAACAACAAAACCAAACCGTACACCCAAACCTCCAAAAAACCAAAAAAGCAACGCGAAAACGGTGCTGGAAGGGAAGGTGTTGGCATGGCCAAGGCGCCGGGGTGCTGAATGAGTGATGCCCCTGCGAGGCAGCTGTCGCTGCGCGGGGTGTGGATCCTGCGCACACCCTCCGCGGGTTCACGGCGCCGGCAGACCTCTTACCGGAGCTGGGCAGCGCGGGGCGCGGAGCCGCGGCTCCGCCCGGACACCGGGTGTGCCGGTGCAGCCGGTCGGGACGTGTCCCATCCGGAGGGATGGGAGTTTGATTTCCAGGCTGGGTGGGCTGGTTGCGGAGGGCGAAGGGCTGCGGCTGGAGCCCCGAGGGAAACACCTCGCTGCTGCTCCCCGGGCTGGGGCGCTGCCCCCCGGGCAGGCGGCCGCGCAGGGAGAGCCCCCGGGCACGGAGGAGCTGGCAGCATGGGGGACCGGCGGAGGCGAGGCAGGCGCTCAGCGCCGAGAGAGATGCCTGCAAGCCACGAGCTGCCATTTTGTCTCTTTTAAGTGGGTTGCCTTTCCCCCTCTCCCGGAGCGCAGTGCGCGGCGGTGGCAGCAGAATCTCCCCTTGCCCTGCCCCTCCTCGGCAGCCCTCCGGGGAGGCAACCCGGGGCTGCACGGGAGATCCCCTCGGGAAAGCGCCCACCAGCCCCAGGCTCCCCAGACCCGGCGTTTTCCTTGCCACCTCCGCCCTAGGTGCTCGGGGTTTGCAGGCTGTTCAGCTGATTTGTTGCTAATAGCAACCACACGACAGCGATTTGCAGCCTTTGCTGCTGCTGGTGCCTCTCGTTACACCTTCTTCAGCAGACCGGGATATCGTCGTGTCCCCACCCCTCTAACCACAGCAGGCAGGGACAATGATGGGGCAGGAGGACGCGGCGGCCGCGGGGAGAGCGGAGGGCTCCTCCGGGCACCGCGCAAATTTGGTCCTTCCAGATGGAGAGCTAAATACTGGTCAGCCCCCCGCCGCCGCAGCCGCGCAGGCTCCGCGTATTTCGCATTGTCTGGCAGCATTGTTGTGAGCTGCCAGCGCCCGCAATCCTACCGGCATGGGGGGGGTGAAGCGCTGCTGGGTTTACATATGTAGATGCCGGCAGCGTTCAGCGCCAAGCCGACACACACCCTCCCCCGGAGCAACACACACAAAGGAAGACCTCGTTCCTTTCAAGTCCCCAGAATAAATTAAGCTCCGGCTTTCAATTTTGGAACGTCCCAAAAATACTTGTCTTTTTTTTTTTTTTTTTTTTTTTTTTAAATGGCACTGCACAAGCGCCGACGGTTCCGCAGGAAACCAGAGGTGTAACCATATGCACGTGGTCAAAAGGGTTCAGCCCTACCAGCTAATATTTCCTGGTCCCATCCTGCAAGTCAGCCTGAAATGTTTCGCCCTTTTCCAGTTTATTTACCCTTTATAATTTTTGTCCTGTCCTTGCCTAGTGCAATGGCGACGCATCAGTCTCCACTAGCCAAATCTATACCGCTTACATGTTTACGGTTCTAAATGTCCGCTCAAATGCCTGCGTCGTCCTCTTAGGTGAAGAAAAAGGAGAAGTCTTCTTTCTAGCGCGTTTGAAGTGCCTCGACGTTTTTGCCTTCGCCTCACAGAACTAATTTACTCTATAGGAAAGTCTCACAAACTAAACTCTCTACCAAAAATCCGGAGAGGGGACCCCAGAATGTTGTAAGTTGCTGGAGCCCCGAGCCAAAGTTCAGGGAAAAAGAGAAGGGACTCTCCACTGCTACGCTGCCTCTGACAGAGTTTTTGCTAAAATCAGGTAATAGCAAAACCCAACTTAAATTTGAAAATTAAACTATTCAAGGATTCACATATTGTATATTAGTGGAGGCTATACATGGAGATGGAGATCCCTCACTCAGTACACTCTCTTCGAGAGCACTTCAGTTCCCTACATCCCATTCACTCCCACTAACCTTTCCACGCTTAAACTCCGCGCTTGCAAAAGCCCAGC
This sequence comes from Balearica regulorum gibbericeps, assembly GCF_011004875.1. NCBI lineage: Eukaryota > Metazoa > Chordata > Aves > Gruiformes > Gruidae > Balearica > Balearica regulorum. Next base: position 148,087,410 of record NC_046185.1, read on the forward strand.
GCTTCCAACTCCGATCCGCGGGAGCGAGCGGAGTACTTTGCGCGTTCCTCTTCCCACCAAACGCGCTCAGTCGTGCAAGCACGGGATTAAAAATCCTAATTTCTGTAATCCTGTAAATATCTGCTCAAAGCCTGGAACAATTTGCCAGGCGTGTGGCAAGCGGAGGAGACCCTCCAGAGACAGATCGGGCGAGCCAGCGCGGTACCGAGGGGCGCGGGGGGTTACCGGGTGGGGGGATAGGGGGGCGGCCGGAGGGCGGCTCTGGCTCCAGCTCGGCTGGCCCGCAGCCCCGGCGGGATGACCCAGGACGCATCCCGCAACCGGTGGGGAAGCCGTCACACCAAGACGCTTGAAGACCTCACCTCTTCATAAGCGCCGCGCAGTTTCAAGCCGTAGAGGAGCAGCCACGGCTTGGCCAGCGGCAGCTCCGCGGGGCGTGAGCCGTCGAGGGGCAGCGAGCCCGGCCCTGGACCTTCCACCCAGCGCCCTCCCAGCCCGGGGGGCACCTGCGGAGCACTCGGCTGCTCCCCTGCGGAGGCTGAGCCACCTGTTGCCTCGCACCCGCGGGGACGGGACCAAGCCGGGAAAACCCGCGGGAAGACCCCCTGGCACTCCTCAGCCCCCCAAAAAACCTCCAGAAGCAGCTTCGCCCTTCACCGGCTGGGGGAAAATGGTGCTTCCCCGCCCCGTTACGGGCGTATTTCCGAGTGAATCAAAGGCTGATAGTGAAGAACACCCACCAGAAAGCGAATGCACGTTATTAATTTGTGTTATTGTTGCCCATTCCCCTGGTCTCTGGTTTACTTTTTAAGCTGACGTGTGCAGTGACGCAGTCGTTACTAACACCACCCGCCTAAGGATACAGGTTTCCTACTAATGAGCACCCCAGCAGCAGGCAATGAAGTCTCACAACTACGTCATTTCCATAAATGATTTTCCGTCTTCAGCACTTTTGTGAGAACCGGTGACATTTCCGTAGACCGCATTTGCATGGTGTTTATTCCTCATTATTATCATTAACCATGTGAACAGACTCTCACTATCAAGCAACGAAATGTAACAGCAAGTTTTGGAGGTACTCAGGGTGCGCTTTGTTGTTTCACTTATCCGAACATTAGACTTAATTAGACAGATAAATCAATTTATCTGTAATCGACACATCTGCTTTTTAAAAACCCCAAAACTCTGGAAGCAATTCATCACCGTTTGTTTATTTTTTTTATTTAACTTAAGAACAGAAATAAGTATAAAGAAATGTGTTTAACAGCTGTTCCCTTCTCAAGTACACATGGTGATAATTTCCCAAAATATTTTCTGTGGCAAACGACCTTCTCACCAATCTGATTTAATTTGTCTCATTTATTTGTAAAGAACAGCACATCGTCTGTTTTGTTTGTTTGCTTAAAGAGAGATTTTTTTTCGCATTAAATACTCCTGGAAACACGTGGCTCATTTTAGACCACGATATTGTTTACGTTAGCCTACCTCTTCTCAGTTGAGCAAAGCCAGAGATGATTTATTAAAATTGGACCTCTTTCTTACACTTTTTCAAACTTTTAAAATGCGGCTGAAGTAACTTCAGCCTTTCAACTTCAAGGTATGAGACAAAAGTTTATACTACCTATCAAATAATATGCTTGCATAATGTCAGTCATCTGATTTTGTACATTTAGAGCTTTGCAAAACAAAATACCAGCCCACGAAATCCTGAAGCTACTGTGCGTTAGAGGGTGGCCGCAGAAAGGGACAATTTTTTATTGAATGATTTGACTCTGGTTTTCTGCTGTGGATCAGAATTTCACTTGGAGCAGCCTGATCGATAGCAGAGCTAACTAGTAACTTCGTTCACAAATATCCCGCGCCTTGGGAATCGCCCTCGAAAGGTACTGGAGGAGATGTAGAGTCTATTTCCATTCCAATCCTGACAGCCCTGATTTTATTTTGCAGTCCCACCGTTTGTACTAGTTGCTGTAAGACCTCCAAGGTTGTGTTTTCTCAGAGATGCCACCATGCCTTGGCCGACCGTTTATGAAGAGAATTATTCGTAAATAGTCCTTAGAGCCGGAGACACCAAGATGGGAAAAGTAGAAGGCAGTGCCTAGCTGTATCTGCCAGATGTTGAAAAAAAAAAAAAAATAAAAAAAGATATTGTTATGGAGCACAGGAACAACTAGCACCTGTGCTTGGCAAAGTCAGAAGGCTGCTGCCGGACCGCGTCCCCCCCCGAGCCCCTTCCTGCGCTGTCCCCCAGCCGCCCGCCTCTGAGCGGTGCAGGCAGCTGCCGGCACTGCGCGGGTGGGTGCGCTGGGGCTCATCATTAACTCTGCGCGGGTGTACGGAGGGAGCAAAGCCTTCCCCTCCCGCGGGGACGGGGCTTGTCCCGCCGCACTTCCCCCGTGGCTCCCGGCAGAGGCGGTGGCTGTAGCCCCCGGCATCGCCCCTGCGCGCCCGCGCTGCCCGCACCACCGAAGAGCCGCAGCGCTCCGCGGTTGTGGGTGGGCGGGGGCTCCGTGGCCCTGCGCGGGGGGAGTTTATTCTGCGTGCGGCGCGAAAAACCCCGGCGTGGGCCGGCGCGGCGGTGTAAGGCAATAGGGGAGATCCCCGAGGAGGAATCGCAGTGGTGGCAAAAAATTTAATAAAAAAATAAAAGAGAGAAAAAAATTTAAAATCAAAGCAACCTCCTCCCCGAAGGATAAAGGCGCGGTGGGGGCAGCTCCGGGAGCGCTGCGGCTGCCCTTATTTCTCTTTTTTCTTCCTTTTTTATTTCTCCCCCATCCAGGAGCGGAGTGGGAGCGGGAGCCGGGCAGGGGGACCGCGGAGGAGCTGCGGCCGATGCGTGGGACTCAGCCGGGGCTGCGGGGCTCTCCCTCCCTCCCCGCCCGCTGGGTGCCTGGCAAGTTGCGCAGCAGCGGAGCGGGATGAGGCAGCTCTCCGGCCGCGGCGGGCGCAGCGCAACCCGCTCAGCACCGCGCCCGCTCCCGCGCCCGCGCCCGCGCAGCGCCGAGTCCCGAGAGCCGGGGAGCGGCTTTCTGCGGAGGGCGGCCGGGGCAGGCGGGACCCCCTTCGCGCGGCCCGTGAAGCCACCTCCCTCCGGCGCCCAAATGTCAGCCCCGACGCCCGAGCCCGCCTGCGCCGCGCTGCGCGGGACGCGGAGGGACAGCTGCGGCCGCCCGCGGGGGACGAGCCACCGCTGTGGCCCGGGCAAGTCCCCGCGCTGAGCCCGGCACCGTCCCGCGGGCGCTGCCCGTCCCCCCGCCCGTGCCCATCCTGCCCCGGCGCTCCCGAGGACGACAGCTCCCCGGAGAGAGGTGAGCGCACGCAGCTGCCCGCACACGCTCTTGTGTATCTTGGTGTTGGCATACAGCCACGCACACCCCTCCACGCCGCTGGGTAAGGATTTGTGGTATAGATGCGCTACAGAGGCGTGAAGTCCTCTCTCCTCAGACCTGTCGGTCCGCACGCCCCCGCGCATCCCTACGGGCGCCTATACCCCCACCTGTACCTATAGATCTAACACACGTGTGCAATATGCCGCCACCCGGGCACAGCCTGCCGGGGCTGTATGGCCCCGCCGCCCGCGCACGGCCCCCGCCGACACACACCGCCCGTCCCCGCGGGCGTGCGGGGCCCCGGGCTGCGCGGGGCGGCGCGCGGCCGACGGGCGCGCTGACGTCACGGGCGGTGTCGGCGCGGCCCCGCCCCACCGCGGCGCGGCTTCCGCCCGGTTGCCGGGGCGACGGGTACACAGTGCGGCCCTGCGCGGGCGCGCAGCCTGCCGCGCCGCCGCCATGAGCCAGAGGCAGGTTCTACAAGGTAGGCCGGGGCGGCGGGGACCGGGGCCGGGGCCGGCGGGGCGGCCGCTAACCCGTGTGCCCCAGCCGCTAACCCCGTGCTCCCGGCGCTGCCGCCCGCAGTGTTCGAGCAGTACCAGCGCGCCCGGACGCAGTTCGTGCAGGCGGTGGCCGAGCTCGCCGCCCGGCCGCAGAACATCGAGACCCTCCAAAAGGCAGGTACGCCTCCGCCACGCGAGAGCCGCCGGGGCCGGGGTCCCGCGGGGGAGCGCGGTGCTGGGCCGGGCCGCGGGGCTGCCGGGCCGCTTCCCTGTTTTTCTTCCCCGCCCCAGGTTGGCCGCTTAGTTTCCAAGGATTTCCTGCCCCCCCCCGCCCCCGCCCCGCCGTAGGATTTGGCCTGGTCCCGCGGTGCGAGGCCGGGCTGGGCCAGTCCCCTGCGGCGCGGTGGGACAGTTAATTGGGCTGGTCGGCTGCGCGCGCGGGTTGCCCGACTGTCTGCGGGGTTATTTCTGTGTGTGCTTTGAGGTAGATGTCCCTGGCTGTGATCTCATAACTTATTTTTACTTCAGGGAAACTTTCTCAGTATAACCCACTTTATTTACTTCCTTGTGCTTCTGATACAGCTTTATGTAAAGTATAGAAAATGGAATTCCCCGTGAAGCCAGCGCCGACTTGCCAAGAAAAACCCACTTTCGAAAGAACTACTTTTATACTAGCTTTACAAGTTGTTCCTGAATTCTTCGGTACTTTTTGCCAGCAGATTTGCTCAGTTTAGGAGGGATTCGCTTTTGTTATATTGCTGTCGTGGGATGTCGTGAACTAAATTGAGCATTTTTAGATACGGGAGCTGCGGGAGCACTTGCACCAGCTGTTGTGCTGCTGGCATCTGGCAGACCCACTCTGCTTGGCCAAAGTTCCTGAGCTTAAAAGAGGAAAAAGAAGTGCTCAGTAATTGATTACCTGTAAGGCAGATTGAAAAAGTGCTATAAATTGGTAGTTGGTTTACCATACGGTATTCATGAATTCATTATGTTTTGGTTTGCCTTGACTTCGTTTTTAATACTTATTTCCTAAATCTAGTAAATCTGTCAGTCTTTTCTGAGATACAATGGGAACAAACAAACAAAAAATAAACCAATCACTTAAATACTTTTGACTTTTGGTTGTTGTATTTACAACTGTCAACTGAAACAGTTTTGCTGAAAATCTATCACTTAAATTCTTGTTAAAGAAACGTTTGCTTTGATTATGGGACTGACACACTGACATCAGGCCTTTTGTATTGCCTTGCTGTGCTGCTTGATTTTTTTTTTTTTTTCCTTCCATCTTTCAGTGAGTAAATGCCACTGCTTTAGTTTATACAAATGATCTCCATTTACCAAAGCGACATCTTGGCCACAGGAATAACTTATGTCTTATTTGTAAGAAGAGGTCTCTCTGTGTCCATTTACAGTTCCGGTTTTAGCTGCTCACAGAGAAAGATCCCATTTAGGCAGGCTTCTAACAGTTCAGTGTTTTTAAAAATGGAGAAAGTTTCTATTTTAAGGAAGCAAACAAAGTGCTAAGCTAACTTTAATTACATTGTATTTCTTCTTAAAATAATTATCTGATGTAATCTGATTGGTAGCTTTACCTCAGAAATGATTTGTTGCTTGTGCAGAAGAAATCAGCTCAGAGGCCTGAAACTTCTGTGCACAGCCAGTGTTGATCTGAAGCTTAACTTTAAAATCAGACTCTGGAGTAGTAACATGGAAATGTGCCTTTGTGTAGGTTATCCTCCTTCTTGGCTCATTCTGGTACTAAGCTGCTTTTCCATAGGCTTTAGTTTTTCAGATGCTAGAAAAGAAGGGGATGTCTGCAAATACAGTGTTTCCTATTACAATTTATTTGAGTGGCTGAGGCCCACAAATCTTCTACCCTCTTCCCCAACCTGTGCCTTTAAAACTAATTCATAGGTAGATAATTAAAATGATAGCTGTTAGTTTTGACCTTTTCTGGATGTGCGTGACACGGGTTTTAAAACCTCCTCCTAAATGAAATGTGATTGGTTTTTGATTGTTTTTTAAACACCCCCCCCCCCCCCCAATACAATGTTATTTGGTCCTCTTTTAAAGAAAGATGGAAGTATGTTTAAAAAAAAATTCTTTACTACACTTTAAGCCCCATTTCTGTGGTATTAAACCAGGTACAAGCAATGGTACTGTTGCAAATTAGGAGATGCCACACTGCAGCATGGAGGGGAGCAAGCAGCCAGGATCAAAGGTGGGAGTTTCTTACGCTGACCTGGCTGTTGAGAAGCCTTAAGGTACCATTATTGTGCAGACTCCTATGAGTTACCTCAAGGAAAACTGGTGGGAACTGGCAAGCTGGAAAGAAGGGCAGAGAGGACCAACAGGAAACCCACCTTTTCCAGAGCATGTCTCTTCTGAGGCTTCTGTATCTCAGTGAGCTGTGGAGCTGCCTTTCCCACTGAGCAGAGATCCCAAAGGTGGTTATAGCCAGGGAACTGGAATCTGGCCCTGGACTTTGACACTTTGACAGGGTGCTGGCTCTCTCCTGGTCAGGAATGTCCTGGGGGATTAGAGCCTGGAAGCTCAGCAGCTTTCTGGTGGCAGGGAAGTACAAGGAATGATCAGAGAAATTCCTTTGTCAGAACTCATTCCTGTGTGTTTTCCAACTCTGTGGTTGGCTTTGATGAGGTTATTCATTATGATTAAATACAGCCATGAATAATAATTGCAGGATTTGTCCTTTGAATGTTTAATTAATGGATACTTGGAAAAAAAAAAATCTCCTTCAAAACTCCTAAACTTTTTCCATTTAGTAAATATATACTTGGAACAATGACAGATAATTAATTTATCAAATCTGACTTCTGGAGCGCTGCTGACTAATGGGAGAACCTGCTTTGATAGTAATGGTTTTAAACATATTCTTTAAAAATAAATCTATTCATTTGGCAGCTACAGTTCATGAAGGTTGGTGCTGGAATGCATTATTAAGCCCCACACCCCCTTGTCCTTCCAAAATTCAAAATCCTAGAAAGACCATTTTCAATTGTAACGGCAGATGAACTTGAGCTCTTTTTCTTGCACTGAGATCTAGGCAGCTTTCTGTCTTTCAGAAAATTTAGGATAAAAGCTGAGCTGGTTCCAGTATGTTTCTGAGAGTGGTAGTCACTGAGGGCCTAATTCTTCTTTCTTCACCTGCCTTGTGAAGTGCACCCACTCTGTAAATAAACAGACCCTTTGAAATAGTGGGTTTTTAAATTTTTTTTTTTTTTTTTAAAGAGGCATTTACAATTCAGCATTAATAAATGTATCAGAATAAGGCTTGAATTATTTCTGGGTATTCATTTTTGTATTTTCTCATAGTGTGAATTAATTTTTTATTTATTTTGCTTTAGAACTTGTGGTGATGGGATCATTGCTTTTAATTTGTAAGTTATTTAAGGATATTATTGAGATTAAGACACAGTTTAGTCTAGCAATTTAGCCTTTGACTTTACAGATACTACAAGATCAGCTCTTTAACCCCTTTCTTGAGGCTGATCAGATTCTTAACTATGATGACTGTGGAAGTCATAGGGAAAGCTGAGTCTGGAACACGGTAAAATGAATTTGAAGCTGTGTGGTCTAGCAGCCTGTGTGTTGCCATGGGACTCCGCGCGCTGGGACCCTGCACACCTGGGTTCCCTTCTCGTTGCTGTTGGGGTGTTTCTATCATCTCTGGCAGGTAACTTCAACTTCTGTTCCTCTGGCTTACCTACTTGCTGGCCAGTCTGCAGAGTTCCAAGATGTCTGTGAAAAGGAAGATCCTTTCCCAGTGAATCTCTTCTGACTGTCCTCCCACTCCATCAGCCCACAACCCTACACCCAAGTCTCCTTTCCATTCTGCCTGGTATCAAGCTACTTCTGAGGCTTTCCACTCCAGCATACAAGCTGTGCTCCAGGACCAAGTCTTCTCCTCCTCTTTTACTTGTGGGCATCTTCTCCTGTATCTGTTCCTCACAATCATGTTGGCAAGAGGCTTGGGGGCAGGACTTGTCTGTGTCATTCTAGGGCTCCATCACAAACTCTTGTGACATGATGGATTTTTCCCCTACTTCGTGGTTTTTTCTTATGCGGGTAAACAATGATGTCGTGAGCATTAGTTCTCTCCTGGCTCCAGAGTTATTCTACTAGCGACAGGTTTTAAAAGCTGTATTTCCAAATCTTTGGAGTGGTTTCAGGAGACTTTATTTTTGAGAAAAGGCTGATCAAACTTATTTCCTTCATCCAATGACACTGAGTTGTTTTGCCCATGCTTTTCTCAACTTCTCTCCCTAGTGTACATATTTTAAAAGTATCTATTTTGAATATGACAGTTGGACACTTAGCCCTGTGTAAGGAGGATCGAACTCGGGGAAGGGATTTCAGGATGTAGTTCTGTATTTTAAAGAGTGTGATCTGATAGCACAGTGCTTTGTAGGAAGTCTGCTGGGAGTGTAGGGTGTTTAGGGAGGATGACTGTTGAGTCAGCCATGCAGCAAAGGAGCTGCTCCCTTAAAGCATCTGTGTTCTTGCCCTGTCTGGACCTTGCAGGTGGATGTGCATGGACAGACTCCAGTGCCCCCATATAGTCAGTTTCAGCACTTGAGTTTATGCACCCTCTCTTGTGCAGGATGCACTTTTTAAAAAATTATTTTTATTTTGAGTTAAAAGCTTTGCTGAGCTTTAGTGGGAGGAGAAGTGGGAAAGAAGTATGCAATGTGGCATGAAAGGCAAAAGGTTTGTATCTTTGGATAAAAATCTTTGGAGTTGTAGTAGGTCGAGTGAGGAGAGTGGCTTTCCCCAAGGCTTGATGATGTGGCGGTGCCTGATGAAGGGAATAAGGAGGCTGTGTGTTAAGGAAAGTACCAGTGAGATGACAGAGAAGGAGAAAGTAAAGGTGGCTGAAGCTGGAGGACTGCCTTTTTCCTGTAACTCAGTCAACTGAAAGATCACCTGCTCCAGGATTCCTCCTCTTCTCACCCTCCTGGCCTGTTTGGAGATTTGTGACTAAAATTTCAAAGCCAGAGTTTGTTAGGAACTTCAATCTCATCTTAACAAGTGGCCATGAAAAAGAAGCAGCTCCTTGTGACCACCTTGGTTTTTGTATGTCTGTGAAGCATTGAGTGGTGGCCACTAACTAGCCCCGTGAGGGGCATTTTCAGAAACTCAGTCCTCTTGAAGCAGGAGTAGTTCTGCTCCATTAATACAGAAACAGGGTCTGGAAAATTATCAGCCAGATCAGCTTTTAAGGAGGAGAAGCTTACTGTTCCTCAATCCTTCAGAAATCTCCAGCCCTGCTGTCAAACTGAATCTGCATTATATCCCACACCATTTGGTAACTGCTCTACGAATTACTTGATTACCCAGAGGTTCTGTTTCCAAACTGTGTTTATGTTCCCTTTGATATTTGAAGGATTGTAGTTGTGCATGGAACCGTCGCAGTGAGGAGTCCTTTCTCAGGGTGAGTCACACTTGAGGAGTATGTGCTTGAGAGGTGTGTACCGCGTCATCTCTGGAAGAGGCCATGTCAAGAGGAGTGAGTGTGAAAGTTCTCCCTCTCACTATTCTGGGAAGTTTGGTTTAGGTCTGCCACTTAAATCTCATTACTATGCTGCTTCTAGGAAGGGATAGTTGACAATAGGGAGCTGGGTGAGGCAAAAATAAATTTCCATTTTATTTCCTTGTTAAATCCACTGAATTTGATGTCAGGAGCCCTGAAGAATCAAGGTGGTATGATGAATGTTTGAGTGCTAACAGTAGCTTGGTGAATGTTCTTAGTGTAACAGGTAGCACACAAAGAAGAAAAGACAATGTTATATTTGATCCAAAGTAGAAATTAGGACAGCATCTTTAGGATAAGAGAGTGTCCAGAGACAATGCTAGTGTAGAATGACTTTTTTTCCACATTTACATTTTAAGATGGAAATAAATTTTGGTTTTAGGGAAGGACAGTAGGGTAGGAGTGGTCATGTTCGGGTGCAGAAACAGAGAGAATTTGAAATGCAGAGTGATGTTTCTCTGACTTGTGACTATTGAAGTTTGACCAGGGTTTGATGGGGGCAGAAGGGGGGTAGAGGGATTCTGCCTGACTTCCAGGTGGTTTTCCTCAAGAAATCAAAACAACCAAATGAAGATTGCTATCTCCAGAATAGTGACTGTCTGTCTGGCTACAGAAACTTGGAATGAAAATAAACTTGGAACCTGCTGCTGTCCTGTGTTTGTTCCCCCCCCCCTCCCAGATAGGCAGCAGCCAGTACTTTGTTGCTGAAAGAAAGTGTGTCAGGCCCATGCACAACAGCTCCACTTGAGAAGTGTGTATAAAGGTGATTCAGGTTCTAAAGTGTGTCATTCTTTGAAACAACTCTGAGTGGGAAACTGATGATAGAAAGGGGAATCATTCCTTGCGCAAGGTCAGTCAAGACTCTGTGATGCAAGAGAGAATATTTGGCAGTAATTCTTTGTTTCTCTGAGTTGCTAGTGGGAACTCTTCCAAAACAAATCTAGTCCAATGGTCTAAATGCCTCATTTTGGAGTTTACTTTCTGTGTTGCTGCCTTTGAATTAGAGTTAATAAATTTCCTACTTCTGTCACAAGAGACTTATATAGAAGACCACCAAAGAGTTCTGAAGTTTTCATCAGCAAGACACTGCTGCTGCTCCCTGCTCTGTATGGCCCTGTTCACTTGAGTGAATGGTAGAGGTAAAAGGAAGTTGTTGGAAGGTTCTTGCCTATTTTCCTGCCTTAAGATAATGTTAAATAAATTTGAATGTAATTCAAAATGCTGATAGGAATTCTGGCTTGGACCTCTTTGGAGAAGAGGGGTAGACTTTGCTGTAGACAGGACAGTCAAAAGAAATGAAGAGTTTAAATAGAGGAGCTCACCAAATACAGCTATCTCTGGCAGAAAGAGCTGGGTTGGACAGGAAAGCCTCCTCCTGTGTCGGGCACATCTGTCCTTTCCAGCGCTATCTTCAAAAGTCATAGAAGGAAAGGTGGACATCTTGGTTTTCTTATAGATGTTTTAGTGAAAACCATATCATCTCTATGTAGCTGTTTTCACACTCTCAGAATTAATTGGGGTATTTTTTCTAAGTGCTGCAGAGAGAGAAATAGTCAGTTTGCTGAAGATGTAAAAATCATGACAATGGTGAAAACTCCAGCAGTTGGACTTGCAGAGAAGTCAGAGAAGATGGATGGCATCTCGATGCAGAGGAAAAAAACCCCTGGTTTTAGAGAAGGTGGGAAGTAGAGGTAGAAGCTTTTAATTATGTTCAATGTATAGACCTAGATTATGCCTGTGCACTTCTGTCAATTCTCAGTTAATTTGATGTCAATATAAGGCTTGTACAGCAACAGGAATTGATTTTTCTTTTTCTTGTTCCACCAAAGCTCTTGTCATGATAATTATTTGTTCAGTCTTTTCTCACATGCAGACATCACTTTGTGAAAATATATTTTCCTTGAGGATCAGCACAGTTTCTATTGTTTCTAAACCTTTTCCATCTATTCACTGTCTCTTCAACCCGCTTTTAGCATCTTGTGTCTTCAAACAGTAACTCTCACTTCACTTTTCATCTCTTTCCTCACCTTCAGTTTCATCAGCTAAAATAGTTTGCGGCAGAATGTTTTGTGCTGACACTTAAATGTTATCACCAAGCTTTACATAGTTTATACTACAATGAAATGGTAGTGGTCATGGGGCGGTATGCTGCTTGGAGGCATTTTCAAGCTGAAGACTTTTTAGCCTGTTCTGAAAGTGAAATCTGTATCACCTAATCTGGAAAACATAAATTCTATAAATCTCATATTTGGGACAACTCAAAGTATATGCATAGGTAAACTTTCTTAAATGTGGTTTTACATTTTGTGGTGTCTAGGTATGCCATGCAGGCCAGAAACATGTCATGTGGACCTAGCTCCTGGGTAAAGTAATTCTAGTCTGTTTAAATTTCACTGGATTTTGAGACCATCACCAGAATTGAACTGTCTGCCATATCCTGCTTGAATGTTCTACTCATCAGGTTCTTGACTGTTTGAGGGTCAGGACATTGCACACTGAGGCACTCTCCCCCCCCCCCAACAGTATCTTTTATATCAATAAAACTTTTTTTTTCTTGTTTCTCTTTATTAAATAATCTTGGTTTTATATTATTGCAACTCTAAGGGCTCAGATGTAATATCTGTACACTAAATACAAATGTACTACTTCTAACTGTTCCTGCTTTACTGAAATACCTTCGGTGTAGAGTCAGAACAGCATGAGGTCCCCTTAGGAACTTCAGCAGCTGTTTGACCATGCAACTGATGTTAGAGGGAAGGACAAGAAAATGCTCTCCCATAGAGCATGCAGGTGACTTGCTAGAAGATACCTCACTATAGATGATATATGGGGTTAGCCCCAACTCACTTGTTTATCAGTTTTTACTTTTAATTTGTCATATAAAGTACTTAATGCATTTTGATATGAAGCATAATTTGCTAATGAGACTATACCTGCTATTTGGGAGAGTTTGTGAGAAGATGCCAGTATAATGACCATATTCTGGAGTAGTGATTTCTGCAAAGTGCTAAATGAATTCACGTTGATCTTGCAATACTGGAAGATCTAGCTTTTGTCTGTTGGTACGCACCTCTTTCAGCTCATAGTGGCTTTGACAGAAGTCCAGGCAGGCCCCAGCTATACTACAGATCTATTTCCATAGGTGTTATGTGCACATGTTCAATTAATGCATGTTACAAAGCCATTTTTAGTGCTTCTGTAGTTTAATTAGACATCACAATTTCATTTCACTTTTCTCCTTTTACTGTGTGCCCCCCAGACTTGTGTTATTTTGACTTGTGAACATCCTGGGAGGCTGCATACTGCATGGCAGTGCAGCTTCTGTCTGGAGTATTGACCTTCCCAGAAGAAATTCATTAGTGGTCAGCATGGCCTCCATGGTTAGTTTTACCTCCCCCTCTTTCAGAGCCATGTATAGATTATTAGGCTATTTTCTTCTTGCTAGGAGAAATTTGGTTTTAATTTAAAAATCTTATCTGTGAGAATTACACTGCTGCTCAACTTTTTTTTTTTTTTTCCTTTTCAGAGTGCCCTTCTATACAGAAGTACGCTATGGGTGTAACTTGTTATATCCTCCATCCCTTTGGACTATTCCTTGCTCTAAGGCCCTCAGCTTTTCCTTGTCATGGTGTGCCTGTTCAGCACCTGAGTGTCATCTGCCACTAGGCAGCGATCCCACCGTTGTGGGACTGTCTCACCAAACGACCTTTTTTCACTGCTTATAACCACACGAGCCCTTGAGAAGGGAAGTCCTGCTTTCTTCCACAGTCACCCAGCTAAATTTTTATCTTTGTTAGAAAAAAAAATGTAGTGGAAAGAACTGAGACAGCTGATATGGAGATTTCTGACTGTAGCTCTGAGTGTTTGGTACTCTGTTGTAGTACTAATGCATCTTCAGAGAACATTGCTTTCTGGCTGAGCTATAAAGCTCAGAAGTATTAATTCATGCAGCTGGCTGGTAAAGGGACAGCGCTTTCGAAGAATTGCAATACAAGTAATTTTCCCTTCCCAGACCTTACAAATCCTATTTATTTTTTTTTTTAATGTAACCATGTGAATCTCATTTATATCCCTGTTGAAGAGTCTTAGTTTAAATGTAGGAAGAGCTTCCACATGTAGAGTGGTCATCTTTAGTCATCCTTGTTGCCTTTCACTGAACCTTTTCCAGTTCTGTTCTAGAGGAGGGTATTAAATGTACAATAGATTTATACAGTAGCATAGTGATGGTCTCTGCTTTGGTCTCTATTCCTTTCCAAATAATCCTGATCACTCTGTATACTTCTGTGGGTAAAGTTTCTTCTCTGCTACTGCGCAGTGAGCTGGTATCTCTGTGGAAGTGTCTGTTCTAACATTGAGACCTTTCTCCTGGGTGATATGATCTGTTTGGGGTCCATCACTGCACATGCAAGGTTGGGATTAGCTTCCCCAGACGTGTGTGTTCCATTTCACTTGCCATTTTGTTATCCAGTCATTCAGTCTCTAGTTCCTTACAGTTTCCCTCACTGGTACTACCTTGAATAACTTTGAGCCACCAGCAAAGTCTCACCTCCCTGTTCATGCTGTTCCAGATCATAGATGAATACCGAATGGCACGTGTCCCGGCACGGAGGCCTGCAGAACTGCACTGTGACCTCCTCCTTCCTATTGCAAGAATGGGAAGTTTATTCCTCCCGCTTGCTATTTTTATTCAGATGTTTATCCATGTAAGGACTTTCATAGGCTGTAACTGCTAATGGTTCATGTCACAACCGCTTGCCTTGCCTATAATTTCAATATGTATTGTAACACCACCTTGGAGAATGGACTTTTGTATTCTTTCACATTTAACTTATACGCTTTGGACTCATCAGTGAAAACACCTTGTAAATAATAACATAAGAAAATCTTCAACTCTTCTATCTGGAGTGTAATATATTATGGATATTGGTCCCCAAATCAATCATTGCTTATAATAGATGGAATGTAATTTGATGTAATTCAACACAGAGGTTCTGCTGGCATGCTGAATGAGTGACATGCCAATGTCAGCTCACCAGGACCTCCAGATTGGAGTTTCCTGTGCATACTTTAATGTGTGCATTTTATATATGTTTGAATATACCTTATTTTCTTGTGTATGCTTTAACACATGTATTTTATCGATGTTTGAATGTAGCTTATTTCTACATGTGACTCTCTTATATTTCAGAAGTGTTTTGTACCTGTGAAAAATGGGCAGAAACATTGTTATGCATCAGCAGTGCTATCCAAGTACCGACTTCATTTCAGTGGAACACCTGGATTTCCTACAAGTTCTTGTTATCTTGGAAGAGTAATTTAATAGGTTTTTATGAATAAAGGCAAATATTTAGAAAAGTTTCTGCTTACCAAATGGACTTTTCTCTTCCTGATGTAACTCAGGTGTAATGTCTTTGCTGAGACCTCTCTTGCTGGATGTCGTCCCAACTATTCAACAGACTGCTGCTTTGGCTCTTGGGAGACTTGCCAATTATAACGATGACCTGGCAGAGGCAGTCGTGAAGGGAGACATTCTTCCACAGCTCGTGTGTTCATTGTCTGAGCAGAATGTAAGGCATCATTGTTTTCTTAAGTAATCGGGGTTTTTTTAACTGTTGCACTGGGAAAGGGAAATCTTTCTGTATCAGCTATCTGCTGTTATTTAAATACTGCAATAAATGTACTAAGTCAGAGACAGCGTGTATGCTTGAACTCCTGAGAGATCAATGTGTACTGTGTGCCTAAGTTTGACTTTAAATAAGCTTGACTTTAAAATATCATCTTACCTTTTAGTGCACTATAAAAAAAATCTATTCATGGCACTGCTGTGTTTTTGAAATGTTGAGTGATGCTTTATGAAAGGTCCCTCTTTAAAAATGAGACCATTTGAAAGCTGTAGTGATAATTGACTAGATTTGTTGATAATACCAAACACTTGTAAAATACATATAAAAACCTGAACTCCTGTAATGAAATACTTAATATCTCCAAACATAGTCTTTTAGAAATCTGTAGCATGAGAAATATCAAACCACGGGAAAATACACTGAAAGGTTTTCATCTTTGTATTTGTCAAAAAAAGCCACCAACAAAAAAGTGTTGTTACTATTGCAATACAAATAAATCTGGTGGTCTCTTTTTTCCCCTTCTTGCCATTTTTCTTCAGGTTTTGCATATATTCCAGCTTTGATTTTCCAGTGATCCTAACCTAGATTAACAGAAATACTTTCAAATAAGGTTCCTAATAACTAGAAAGAGACAGCTGATAGTTAAGTGCATTGATATCACAGCCATACTTAGGTTACATTTTTGAGTTATTAAGTTTAGGAGAAGTAGGATTTCAATAAAATGTAGTTCGGAAAACTATATTTTCAGTCTTTTGAAGAAAACATAAATGTAAGTACTCACTGTGGGTTTTTTTAAAGATTAATTGTATGCACAACGAAGCCAAAGAAAAACCTTGATGTCAAGATACTGGTATAGTATGGAAAGAAAGTTAAGGTTTTAGTTAGACAAATTTATAACCATTTTGGTTATTTTATTTCTATTTTTAAGGGAAGAAGGGGAACAAAACTTTTTATCTTCTGTTTTTGAGTTGGAAACCACCCCCTGCTATAACTCAAAGCCCTTACTAAATTAGCTTGAGTACCCTGATTTATCTCTTCCATGTTACTGCCTGTGCTGTCGTTACATCGAGATGGCTGTAATTCAGAATCACTTGGGGCAGCAGCAAGATTAGTGTGAGGTCATGGAAAGCCTACTATGCTTTGGTGACTGAGGGCAAGTGAAGGAAACTCATTATCCAGTTCATGCAGAGTTTAGCAATGCATGCAGTTTGTTACTTCCCATAGGCAAAAACCCCCCAACCCAGATACACTTCCATTCCACTCACTCTTCGTGTGTCAACATCTATATTTAAGGAGGAGATTCTTTGAGCACACAGTAAACACTGATTCTACTGATTTATGGAGAACAGTTACAGGGTCACATCCCAGATCAATGTTTTGTCAATTAAACTGAGCAAAATACAGTTTTACAGTGTTTTCTGAGTGTGCCTGGGCATACAGTTTGTAAATAAATGTGTTTTGAATAATAAAAACAAAGAAGTGTTTTTCTTTGCCAGGAGCATAATTACTTAACAGAAATAACATATCCATATTTGTACAGACGTAGAATGGTGTAAACAACTATAGCTCCATTGAGTTTGGCAAAACTTAGAGTAACTTGCATTAGCTAGGGATTTGACCATTTGTCTGTACTGTTTCCCTTAACTTCTCTTCCCCCTAAATGATGTTTAATGCTTTGCTTGTGAATTATGTTTAATGTACCTGCTTGTAGGCCTTAACTTAAAAGACTGGATTTTTGGCATGAAGGAATTATATCAGTACTGGTAAACTAAGCAGGGTCGGAGGATGTGTTTGAGCCCTGGAAGATGACCGTGCTCTTTAACTGTTAACGCGCTCTCTGATGTGGTTTTAGCCAATGCCAACCATCAAACTACTCAGCAATGCCTGGACACGGTTTAGGGGATAGCATGAGGCAGGGACAGTTTCCTGTAGTATAGATGAGGTCATTGTGCTTTGAGGGAAGAGGCGTTTAGGTGGCTGGATGTAGCATGCTGTGTCACTTCCCTGCAGGGCTGGGGAGTGGGCCTGGGTCCTTTTACTTCCTGTGGAGCCATTGCAGATACTCCTCTGTTGCCATACCTTAGTGCTTTAGATCAGACTTTTAAAGGCACCTCACAGGATGCACAGAAGTGCTCACGTGGTTCTTTGTTACTCTGGACTTGATCCAAAAGGGATGTGGGCTTTGTATTGTTCAAGGTTTGGGTACCTTGACAGTAGGAATCGAGCACTGCGAAGTGCCCAGGCTGCCTGTGCAGAGCAGGGGATTAGCAAGCATCTTGGAATGAGATTAAAGCCAGCGGGCACACAGAGCGCAAGCCCTCTAGAGCTAGTCTGTAGGGCTGATCTGTCACCTGCCAGGCTGGGAAGGATGCTCTGCATGCATGGACATAGCAGTAGACTATTTGTGTCCCAATGAATCTTGTACTTACTGCTGCACAGTGGCTTCATGAGGGAGTCGAACTGTCTCTCCCAACACAGTTGTCTGGCCAGAGTATGGGGTCTGGATTTTGAAACTGTAAAGCAGGGAAAGAAATTTAATCTTCAGCTTCCACATCCCAATGATAGCTGTGAAACTGCAGGAGGAGACTGAATGTGACTTTTGGGGGAAAGACTTCAACTCTGCTTTTAGAAGAAACCACAACCACCACTGTAGTTTACATGGAACCCCATGATGTGCACAGCATCATACGTTATATATATACGCTCCAAACGTATTTGGTCCAGCGCTGAGGGAGGTGGGTAGAACTGAGACAAGTGCTTGGATTTTGCTTGAACTTGTAACAGAGATGCCAAGCTACTTAGTCGCGTCAAAAGCAAGCTGTTTCTGGACACACAGGAGTAGAATTGCAGGCTGCCTGCTCAAAACCGAGGGTCAGCAGCCAGTGTTGGGTGCTTAGTGGGATGGGTTTTCAGGATCTTAGCCTTGGGCTTAGGCAGTATTTAGGTATTTCAGGGTTCAGATCCTAAACCCTTTTTGTTGGATCTAGTTCTCTGTGCCTCTGTTTCCTGTTTGTAAATGTAAACAATGTTTTCTTATAGAGATATTGTGAGGGTGTATGCATTAGAAATTGTGAAACCTTGCAAGTGTCACAGATGGGTAGAATTATTTTAGGAGCTTGCCCTGCATAACCTGTGTAATCTGGTTAAATATGTTAAGAGCTATTGTTTTTGCAGCTCTTATCATTCACTACTCACTTAAACAAACAGACTTATCTAGACTATTATCTTTTCCTCATATCCTCTTAGCCCTCTCATTTTTTCTGTTTGTTTATGCACTTACTGCAAATTTTAGATCACGAGCTGTCTCAAAGAAGGACGGTAAGGTTCATTGTGTGATGTCTGGTGGTCCTGATTTGGATCTGGATGAGATACTGCTGCTACTAAAAAAGTTTAATTTATGCATGTCTGTACTGTATTATGCTTTGAACTACTTAACGTTAGTAAAAGCTTTTTTTTTTTTTCCTGATTTGTATAGCGTTTCTACAAGAAAGCAGCTGCATTTGTACTAAGAGCAGTTGGTAAACATTCTCCACAGCTAGCTCAGGCAATAGTTCAGTGTGGAGCCCTGGAAATGCTTGTGATTTGCTTGGAAGATTTTGACCCTGGAGTCAAAGAAGCTGCATGTTGGGCAATTGGGTATATTGCCCGACACAATTCAGGTAACTGGTTTCACGTGTGTTATCTTTCAGCTTAATCCTATGTAAGAGTTATAATAAATTACATTATTGTAATGTTCATAAATAGAACAAGATGCTTTTGCTTCTTTACTGTTATAAAAATTTAAATTTGGAATAAAACCCTACCCTAACCCCTATACCAATCTGACAATGCTGTACCTTTTGTGGGAAACTGGCGTATCTGACACCAGCAGTGCCTGGCGGTGAGAAGTGCCCGAAGAGGAGATGCATTGGGCCTCTGGCCAGGAAAGGACACTGCTTTACTCTCCTTCATGGAGAAATTTCAGAATCTTTAGGTATTGTGTGACTGTTACTGTGGAACAGTTTCTTTTGCTTGACATGAGTTCTTATTTTATATACATAGTAAAGTGGAGAAGCCTAGGCAGAGCCAAGTTTCATTCAGCTTACAGCTGTGCCTGCAGGAGAAATGTGCCAAATTCATTGCACTGACTATATTACCATTAGCCTGTAGACCACACTCTTCTCTGAGAGTCAGGAATAGATCCTAGGAATCCGATATCAAGCAGTTCACTGCTGTCTCACAAGCAGTTGTATAACTCATTGGCAGTGTCATGTTCCTATTTAAAAGCTGATCCACGTGGTTGATAATTCTTTTACCAGCTATTTATATAGTTCAAGTAAAAGTTTAGAGCTCTGAATCAAAGAACTGAGGGAAGAAACTGCTGGCTGGAAGGGGTGGGAGAAATGGCTTGTGTTCATATTGTTTAAAGTTAAACTTATTCTAGGATCATAACATTAACTCATGCATTTATGTTTGGTTTTGGCTCTAAAATGTACATAGACTGAATTTGGAAGTTATTTTCTTCTTTCCTTTTTTAATTGATACAGAGTGTTGGATTGTGGAAGGCATGGGGGATTTCCCCTTTGCACTTGAAGTGAGAGTTAACTTACTGGGAGAGACTCCAAAGTTGTCAGCACCTTCCTAACAGACTGCTTTTTCTGGGGAACAAATTAATTCTTGGGGCACTTCTGTGTGCTAAGGATCTTTTATCTTTTGGTCACTGGGTCTGAATCCCACCCTTGGTGGAAAATAATTGTTGCTTCTATCTGAAAGATATTTGTTTAAGTGTCATTTGAAAGTGTTCCTTTGTATACATGTGTGTAGTGTAAGCGTGTGTCTGTGTTACTCTTAACATAAACATTTCTGTAGTTTTGTTATGTCAGTAAATCAATATTGACTCACTTCAATTGCTCTTCATGCTATTCACTGCATGAATGCTGGCTGATCTTTAGGGTGATCCAGTTCACTCTGCGATGGCATTGTCTGGAAAGATGGAGGTGATGTGGGGATATTGAAGACAACAAATTCCTTGTACAAATTTTTATTCCATGGTTATGAATTATTTATTCACTGACAGTGAGTGGGTGCATGTTTCGTGTCAATTTACACCAGCAATAAGAACAGCATTTTCAGAAATTATGTTGAAATTGTGAGTGCTACCAAGCCTCAAGCATCAGGACATGGAGAGATCAGTAGATGTAATCAGTTATAAAAAAAACAAAGCCAAAGCAAACTCAGAAAGTAACCTGAAAAAAAATTGTCCTTCCTCTGCCCAGCTATGGCCAATTTGGGGGATTTACCTTCCTCTATAACACAGTCACAGGAAGTCTCTAAAATGATTACTGAAAGTAGAGGAGTTATACTGAAGAAAGATCACTCTGTGCATGGTATGTTTTTTACACTCCCACAAGCATGCCTTTGCAACAGGATATTGTTGGAGATGGGATACAAAGATAGATGGACCTGTTCTTATCAACATCTGGTGTTTACTGTTCAAGAAACTCTGGATTAGACTCACATGCTTGTGTTGACAAAATTTGGCAGTTATGATTTTCTGTCATTGACTGACTGTGGACACACATTGCAACTTAAACGCTAAAAATAGAATTGACTGTGAAATGGTTTTCTCCACCCACGAAAGGTTTTTCAGTTTCAAAAACTGTTTCAGTTCCAAACTGGGACAACATTAAGACAAGACTTTTTTTTCTCTCCTGAAAAGACTGGGGGGTAGGGAGGCTTATTTGCCCCAGCAAGAAAAGTTCAATAATTAGGACATATGTCTGGGATGTAGGTGGGAGACAGATTAAAGTCCTGATCTGTCTGAGGCAGGATGTGAACCTCTGTCTCGCTGAATGGAAGCAAAGGCTCCCAGCATTCGGTGATAACTGTAATGGGAAGATCTCTGCTTTTAATCAGAAATTCCATCCATGACCTGGTAAAGCTGCTTTCTAGGAACTGTGGTGTATGTTCCCATGAAAAGACTTACATTTTGAGAAATCAAGACTTTTTTTTTTTTCCCCCCGATGAAAACATTCTCTGGTTAGCAAGTTCCCTACTGTCTTCATACAACAATCTCTTAAAATGCAGTTGTTCTGTGAACAGATGTCTCCAGAAGGCCTGTGAGATTTTAGGTCAAGACAGATGTCTCGTGAGATTTACCTGGTCGGATTCCAAAATTGAGGAACAGCTCTTGCAGTTCTGCTGTTTCTTGAAGATCCTTTCGAGTTGAATTTCAGATGCTGATCTTACTCCAAAGTATACAGACCAGTGTGCTGTAATTTCGCCATTCATTATTTCTACTATTTGTGTTTGAAAAGAAGTGTAAAGTGTTTCAAGTACTATAAAAATACCATCAGAGCCATGAAAAGTATTTTGTAAATTTTTACTTATACCATATTCCTTTACTTTTAAAATGCAAAATTCTTATGTTTGAGATATGCAAATAACTTAGCTTTCCATTTGCTTTGCCTACATAAAAGGTGTAATTTATTAATTGTCTTTTACCTGCTTCAGCATATTGTAAATTGGTAGGAAAACAAAAATAAACAATACTCAAGCATATTGCTGAGAGCAGAGTTATGTTCATTTTCTCTCATACAGTGGTACTCTTAGGATCATAGGATAGCTCAGCTTGGAAGGGACCTTGGGAGGTCTCTAGTCCAGCTTCCTCCTCAAAGCAGGGTCAGCTACAAGGTTAGACCAGGTTGCTCAGCTCCTCAATGATTTGAGTCTAGCAGTAACTTTGTCTTATTCCAGGATCTAAGCTTGCCAAGTAATTAATGACCTCCTACCTTCTCCTGATGAAAGGTTTTCCTACTGGCTCCAGTGGAATCTTTAGCACTGCGGTTGTAGCAGTCTGCATAAACCTGTGACTTTGAAGTGCAGCCTTTGGACTAGTGGGGATTAGAGTCTTCCTATGTAGCCACTAGATGATCACACAGTCCTCAGAAAAATACAACAGTAGTGGTTGTTTTGGTCAAAACCTGTTATTTCCTGTGGATACACCTGCCACTACAGCAGGGTCTGAGAGTCCTGGTCTGGACTGAAGCTTGCATTTGCTTCCAAGCAAAGGTTTTGCTGCTGCTCCACTATGTGAATATGGCATCTGTTCAGAGCTGATTTTCCTTGTCTGGGAAGTACCTGCACATTCACTCTCTCACCTTCATCTTATCTTCCTAATCTTTTTTTTATCCGTACTGTTTATTGTCAACATGTTAACATTAGTATGGATTTTTTTTTTTTGGTAACACCTTAAACCAGTCTAGATGAATCCTGTGAGACTTCCCATTGATTTTAGTGGGTGTGTAGTCATGATCTTATTGACTCACTTTGTTCATTTTCCACTCTTCCTAATCACATAAATTCCTAACTAGGCCTCAACTTACTTTGAATTAATTTCTTCGTCTCTGATGAGGACTTTTGTATTGAGACAAATCAGTACAACTCTAGTACAACTTCTAGTTGAACCAGTGACATCTTAAGCTCCAAAGTCTTTCTTTATCAGTGTTTCTTCTACCTTCATGTCACTCTGCCTTCATGTCTGCAGTATCTCCATTTGCTAAAATCTTCCTCTTATTGTTCTGGACAAAAGCAATTAATTTATGGTGGGTTCTGAGTCTTAGTTCTCTTGTCTCTGAGCATACGTAGGGTAACATCTACTTTCACTCACGTAAGGAGAAGTCCTACTTTATCATCCTGTAGTTGGGGAGGTTTCTTGAGTTGTACCCCAAACTGAAGTTCCAAGCCCAGAGTTTTCATAACTTCCTGTGGAATTAAATGAGGTTCATAAATTAGTTTTTCTCTGCTGTCTTTCTCCTCTTCAGCTATTGATCTCGTCTTTGCCCTTATAATAGAAGTCTTGGCATAGTGTTCAGAAAACTTTCTGTAATTTGTTCCTGCTCTTTTAATATCTTTGACTGAATATTTGTTTTAAAAAATTTCTTCTTGACAACGGTATTTTCTCCTTTAACTCTTTCTCAGCCTTCATTTTTTTCACCTCTGTCTGTGTTTTATAACTGGATAGCAAAGTTTTGTGAATCCTTTGGTGTATAGTCTGAATTAAAGATGTTCTACCAAGTGGGAAGGTTAACTGAGCCTCTTTCAGAGCAAAAAATAATTACATTTATTATAGAATCATTAATACTTAGAATTGCAGTTTTGGGCTGAGTTTGCAGGGGAATGTGATGGGAAGATCTGTATTTTCTTTTGTCCCTGCCTCAGCTTTCCTGTTTTTCTGACAGTCCGTTTACTGCTTGTCTGTCTTTTGACACATGGTCCAGCCCTCCATGTGGTAAGTTATTAGCCGTGAACCTTATAAACACCACTGGAAGAACAACCATTTTAATTAACCATGACCAACAGTAACCATCAGTATTTAGATGATATCAGACTTCTAACAGCAAGAGCTGATCTAAATTGAATTAGATTTAGTTTGCTTGTTTAAAATAACTTTTATAGTTACTTTTGCATGCCTGGGCATAGCTGTAACCTTAAAGTATTGCTCTTTCTCTCCTTACTTGAACTTCATGATTTCAGCTTATAAGGCATCAAAGAAGCCCATTCTTCTGGTAGTATCCTGTCCCTCTTGACATGATTTTCCTGATATTAGCATCTCCTAGCAGACTGTAGGCAATTGAGTTGGTTACTCTGAAGTTGTTTCTGATGCACAGTCGGATGGATTAATCTGGACTGTTGGTCAGTAGTTCATGATGTATTCCACCTGGTCAGCGTACAGCATCAAAGTACAATTTCAAGTAACCAAGTATGGCTTTTTTCCATGAAAAGCTGAGTGTAGCGTATACCACTTACATTGACTAGCTAGTTTTTAGGTTTGTTTTCAGATATGTTTCAGGTAAACTTCATTTCAGATTTGTAAAACTGAAGATGTTTGGGTTTTGTTGAAATCTTACATTTTGTGTGTATTTGGAGGATGCACACTCTACATTTTCAGTCAAACAGGTATTTGAAAAGTGAACGTTGAAGGGTTAATTTCGTATTAGTTTAATGACTGCATTATTTATTATAATTTTGTGAGGTAATATTTATACTTTCTTTAAAATATTATATCCTAAAATAACATAGAGTGTAAATATTTGACTTATCACATGTATTGGAGTGTGTGGCTATAACTCACTAATTGAAAACAAATCGGTCAGGAACATTGTTTGGATATTAACAACGTAATGATGACATGACTTACAGATTTAATGAAAAACTGTATTAGTCTATGTATATTTAATGAAGTATGCTATATTTTTCTTAGTATGAAAATCTCTTTATGAATGGACTATAAATCAAAAGCTAAGTTAGAGTCTTGAAATACAACAGCCATATGTTGCCATGGTACTGTAAGTCAAGATAAATGTTAAAGATAATAATGGATATGCATAATAAGGTATAGCACAACTGTACTAAGAACCTAATAGATTCTTGAATCCCCCATGATTTTTACCACTTTTTCAACACTATTTTAAAATAGCGCAGCTTGGTTATAGTATGAATTTTGCTTCTGATATCCGGTAATTCTTATTTTAGGGCTGTGATTAAAGCTGCATACACAGAGAGCACTAATGAATTTCTAATAGTGTAATTTTTGTCCATGTCAGCTAATCATATGCTCAATTTTTATTTTTTTTTCTTTTTCATTTAAGGTGCAGTTAGTTAAGGATATTGTACTAATCTCAGACACACAATATCCCACTGATGATATTTCTCATTTGTGTAATTGTATATGGTAACATTCTCATGTCATTAAAGTATAAATTCTGTCCTGTCCTATGTATGGTAGCAAAACCTAGTTTTGATCAGCAAGTTCCATTTTTCTAATCTTTTATGTAAGATAAATCTTTTATGTATGTTTTTTGTTTTTCTGTTTTTGGCATTTGATCTATGCTAATATCTGCTTATCATTTAAAGAGGGTAAAATGCTCTCTAATTAGGTGGTTGGTAAAATTTTGGTACTTTGGCTTTCTGTGTTGTTGTTAGCCATGCATAAAATGCTTTCCTATTGATCAGTGTAGAATAGCCAGGGTTTAAACAGCTGACATCTGCTTACTTTAAAAAAAGAAAAAGAAAACAGAATAACAAACCATTTCAGCCTAATCTACCTCAAATGTGTGCATGTAAATGGGGGTCCATCTATTGACCTGCATTCTTTTCAGTTGTGGATTGGTCCACACGGTTTATGAAACCAGGAGGGCTGATTTGAAATGCAGATGTCGAGACAGTGAACTACACCCTCCCCTTTTTCCTTTGCTGTATCTGTCAGGGTGAAAAATGGCTTGCACAAGGGTCAGTCACCCATACTCACTTAATTACTTTCCTTGGACCTACAGAACTGTCACAAGCTGTGGTGGATGCAGGAGCTGTTCCTCTTTTAGTGCTCTGTATCCAGGAGCCAGAAATTGCTTTGAAAAGGATTGCTGCTTCAACTCTCAGTGATATTTCAAAGCATTCTCCAGAGTTAGCACAGACAGTAGTGGATGCAGGAGCTATCGCTCACTTAGCTCAGATGATCCTGAACCCTGATGCTAAACTGAAGGTACATTTAAAAATTATTTTTTTTTTTTAGTCTCCATTATACCAGTCATTACTTGATATTGAACCAAAGACACTGATGTGCATATTTATTTAGCAAGCTCTTGTTTGGGGCGTTAACAAAATGTAACTACATAGTTAGTGACAAAGAGTTCTGAACATATCCAGCAGCTAAATCTGTGAATAAAAACTGCTACTGTGTGAGGAACAGCTAAACTAATCTTTAAAGTGAATAGTATGTATTTTGTTTAGAATTATATAGTATATAAAGAATGCAGCAAATTTTTTTCATAGATAAAATTTGCACAATTCAGTTACAAAAAGGTTTTGCATACTTAAGATTATACAATAAACCAGTTAATATTAAATGTATTATTGTATTTTAGAATGTACTATCTGATGTGAATAGCTGTTGTTGAAGGTTTAATTATGAGAGTTTAATTGAAAAAAATTTGTTTAATATAATTTTTCTGTCTTACTCTAACAGAAACAGAAGATGACATAAAAATGCCACTTCCAACAAATAGATAAAAATTCTTTAACATAAGGTCTGACAGACCAAACTTATGCAAATACAGATACTTTCTATAGCTTTCACTAAATTTTAAATTACAGTTTTAAATGGTATATGTATTTTTTTTCTTTTTAATACATAGCAAGCTCAAATGGGATAAAACAAAGGAGAAACTTTTATTCAGGAGCCAGCGAATGTTCTGTGCCATTATATTCGTGCATGAATTGACTCAGTGAATTGTAAAATAGCTGTAATTGTTTTCTCTATCCTGCTTTGTTTTCCTTGATGCAATAGATTTTTGTGTGCAGGAGGAGTGTGTGTTGTGGGATGTTTGTATACTATTGATTTTATAACAATTTTTATTTACTAGCGTCAGGTGCTGTCAGCTCTAAGCCAAATAGCAAAGCATTCAGTGGATCTTGCAGAGTTGGTGGTTGAAGCAGAAATTTTCCCAGTTGTGCTCACATGCCTGAAGGACTCAGATGAATATGTCAAGAAAAATGGTGCAACTTTAATTAGAGAGATAGCAAAGCATACGCCTGAGGTAAAACCTTGAAAATGCAAATACAAGGTCATATCATTAGATTTTACACTTTAAATAAAATACAGGATTATTCTGTCATTTGCTTTTTGAAAGGGAGGGCAAATAGCTGTTTGGCATGTTCATTGGAGAAATATGGAAATGCTTGCTGATATTATGAGATGTGTATTGAATATGAATTGGGTTAGGAAACTGGGAATCATGTAATATATACCTAGCTACTTCATTCCATAAGATGTCTTTGCTGAGAAGGAGTTTAGGCTGACAGTATTGTCAGTCCCAGATATTAAAAATATCATGAGAAAAGCCTCGCAGAAGTCATGATACCAGCTAATAAATGACAAGATCATCCTATAACAATAATAGATGGTGTGTGTCTTTTTAAAAAAATCTTCTGGGGTGCTGGGATCACATTTTAATTATTTTTCCAATGACAATGAAGGTCAAAAGTTCTCTTAGTTATTATTAAACTGACAGTAGTTTCTTTTATTAGCTTGAGTTTGTAATTTGAGTCTCAGCATTTGTAGGGTTTTTGCCAATAATTGATACAGGACGGTGGGAATATTTGGCAAAATCAATACAAAATAAATAGGAAAAACAAATAATTATAACTATATTAATCTGTTAGACTATAGAGATAATTAAAAGGCTCTAAATATGACTCTCGAATGAAATACAAGCAATGGATTTGTGGACCACACTATTGCTGAGTGCAGCCATTTCAAAATCATGATACCAGCTCAACAATTGAGAAGTGTTTGAACAGGAATATTGTGCTGTGCCTTCAGCCTGCTAGTCTTTAAGCTGGTGGTGATTAAAGGTTGCAGTCTTGTCGCGTTTCCTGCTTTCTCTGTGCACCTCATAAGCAATGCAGCTTCACTTTCTCAAAAAGTGAAGAAATTATCGTTATCAAAGAGGGGCACTAGAGTCGGAAGCCAGAGGCCAAACTCACAAGACTGTGGGTAAAGTCAGAAGAGCTGCCCGCACAGGGTCCTCTGTGCAAGGGGAACTGGCCTTTCTGGCAGCTCCCCAAAGGAGTGGTAGGAAGTATCTGGGTGACTCCCAGTGGGAAGTCACAGTCCACGTTTGACTTTAGAGTGACTGTCATCTCTGTCCATCTCTGAGCAACTCTGTTCAAGCAACACACATTGCAGCTGAGACAGACTGGCAAATGATATTTCTAAAGGAAATGGCTGAGGCAGTCACATGAGCATTGTGGCTTTTGGATCTCAGCTCTCTATCTGCATATGCAAGAAAATTCAGGATGTGGGGGACTTGCAGCAGGGCCTGAGGGTCACAGCACCAGGGAGCATGTCTGCGCAGGAGCTCTGTACGTGGCTGTGCCCAGACATAAGGCTTGGCCGTCACTGGCTGCAGTTCATAATAATGTGAACAGCTTTTCCTAAGTAATAAGTTTAAATTTCATCTAGCTGCTCCATGAAAAAAATAATCCCCTTTTAAAGGCTCTAAGGCAACAGTGGATTTTATGTTTATATAAATCAACTGGATTGGAAATCCACATGCCTCATTTTTGTTCATTTGATTTTGACTTTTAAGAATGTGTTTCTTTTGCTTTGGCATCTTTGGGAAAAATGTGATATACCTAACAAGATGGAAGAAAATAACCATAATATGAAGTTATTTTAAATTCTGTCCATTGCTGATATCATACATACACTACTGCTGTCCCGCAAGTGATGTGAGAAGTGATACCTTTTGGAAAGAAATGTTGCTTAGTTGATATGCACAGCAAGCATCATAGACTGTGGACATGATTATCATTTATAAGCAAGGCTATATCATTTGGCATTCTGGGGCAAATTCCATTGCCCATCCAGTGTGTTCTCTGGACACCTCCCTCAGAATCCGCTAACATGGCAGAATGGTGTAGTCCAAGTCGGTTTTGACTTCGGCTTCATGCCTCGGTAGGGGGATCCACAAAGGCTTTTATGCCTCAGAGGTTATCTGGAATGCAGGTGAGAGGAGGAGTGGGCCTTTCCCTCTGTCCCTGCAAAAAACATACGATGTTGGCTTGAGAATGAGTGGGCATCAGTAGGAAAGAATATCTGGCTCAGCAGGTGCATCTTCAAGGGCATTCATGTATTGGGCTGTCATTTGCATGATTCTGTGGTGTATACTAATGGAGTTGAGAATATGTCATTCAATGCTATACAGCATCAAGAAATCAGAGTCCTGATTTCCTTGCAGTAAATTCAATCAAAAACAGAGTAGCAAAACACCTTAATTCCTGAGAACTTCATGCTGCACTTAGTGCCCAACAGTCTGTGATACATTGCTCTCATGCCAGCTTTGTTTTGTAAATCAGGAGCAATACATTTAAAGGGTTTTCTAATGTAGTGCTTTATGCCTGTTGATACTTCACAGTATCTAATCTCTTCCGTTTATCTTTTCAGCTTTCGCAGCTTATAGTAAATGCAGGTGGAGTCGCTGCTGTGATTGATTGTATTGGCAGCTGCAGAGGGACTGTCAGGCTGCCTGGCATCATGGTGCTTGGTTACGTAGCAGCTCACTCGGAGAACCTGTCAATGGCAGTGATTGTCTCCAAGGTTAGCTATCACTTTGTTGTATTCCTATAATTCTTCAGTGGTATTCTGAGAAAGAGATACAAATTAATGTAGGCAGAGAATGTATTTTGTGACAAAATTATATACTTGCACTTTCTCCTGATATTGCTGCTTGCTGTGGCTGAAGTGATGTGGTAACCTGATCAAAGTGTGTCTTTATGAAGTTGAACCTTTTATAAAATATCCTGCATTAGTTTGTGAACATCCATTTGTATTACAGTACATGATTTTTCTGTGTTGCAATTGCATGGGTACAGAAAATAAGTCAGTGAATTTCTATGGTCTGTTTCCTCTTAAAATGAATATTTGTGGCTACATCAAAACCCTTTCTGAAACAATTCAATGGCACGTTCTTCATTGCACTGGCATGACTCTGCTAGGACTGCTAGAGTAGTCTTGCAACAGAAATCTTCAGACTTGAAAAGACCTCAGTTTCTAATGTAGCATGGTTCGATTCAGTTGTGCAAGTGACGTTTCAAATGAGATAAGCTATGCATTTTCAGGTTTAAATAAGTTATACTGGGCAATAATATAGAAGGGAGAGAATTTGCAATATTCACAATAGGTGAAATTAGTGCCTGACATAATATTCTGCTGTGCATGCTAACTAATGACAGGAGAAAGGAAGTAATTTCACTGAGCATTGTTGGCCCATTTTCACACTATGACAGTCATTTAAAATATACTATATGAGTGGAAACAATGAAACAATTAAAAGAGACGAACAGAAATGTCTTCTAGTAGGAATGCAAGTTAAAAAATGGGAAGTGCTACACCATCACAGCAATAAGTATGCAGGGAAGGTAGGAGTGATCAAAAAAAATGCTCTTCTGCATTTGAAAACTAAAGACACACTTTTCCCTTGCCTTCTCTGGAGGCCCTTCTTCTCTGGATGTGTCGCTGTCTCTCCATTTTCAGGGATGCTTAGAGTGGCAGGATGCTCCTGCTGTTGAGTGCTTGACTTTAAGTGGGATGAATCCAGGATTAAATTCATGAGGAATCACCTAAGTGATGAATTTTTTCGGAGTAATAATGGTTACTACCATAACTGAATGGGAGCACAGTGGGAGATTTTGTAGGGATCTGTGCAAACTCTCATGAAATTACATGTTTAATGAATGATCTACAAAAGAAACACAAATAAACCCAAAACCCATTACAAAAAAAAAAAAAACCACTTCAGGGGAAACTAGGCTTGTGGAATGGTACATAGTGCTGAGAATATGGCTTGGTAAACCGGAACCATTTGAAAGAAATGCACTGTGGCATAACTACATGAAGTTACACATCTACAATGTTATGATGTAAAGTGATAACTCTGTTCCATGCACTATATCCTGGAAAGGATGAATTTTGAAAAATGATTTTTGGCGTCATACTGGACAAACACTTCATTGTGGTCTTCTGCTGCAGTGCAGGGGCAAAAAAAAAAAAGAAAAAAGACAATTCAGTTCCCTGCAGTATTAAAGAGTGGAAGATGAAGCATTATTGGAAAAGAGAAGTTAATCTATCTGTAGTACTTGTGCATACAGTTCTGTTGTCTGCATTTGAAAAGGATCTTGAAAAAAAACCCTAAGAGTGTGGAGAAAAGACTAAAAAATGATCCATGGGATGGAGAAAAAGGTTTTCCAGTTAGAGGTCTAGTAGTCTTGCCTTACCTAAAGTAGCATGAAATGATTCCTATTGAAGTATCTTGGCATAAAATACCAGCTACTAAGTAGTTCCATAATCCTGTGGAGAAAGGGTAAAGACTGTGACCCTGAACCAGAAGAACTTCATTAACAGCTGGATGTGAGTGAGGTATTCTCCATCTCTTGCAGTCTTCAAATCAAGAGTTGAAACCTTTCTGGAAGTGATTGGATGAATCAAACAGGAACTACTGGACTCAAGAAGAGGTTGATAAATTGAAATTTAGTGCTGTGAATAAAAAAGAAAAGACTCAATGATTGAGCCTTTCTGGTCTTAAACTGCTTTCATAGATTCATAAACACTCAAATTCTTTTATTTTCAGTCTGATAAAACTGAAGCCTTTACTCTTAGTACGGCTCTGAATTGTGTCATGTATTCCTTTTATCCCTTAAATTTGTGTGTTAGCTCAAACTGCCTTCTGACTTAGAACATTGAATCTGTTTTTTTCTCTCTTTCTTTAACTAGATTTATTAAGATTTATTCAAAATTCTTGCTAGTCATGATGTTGTAAAAATATGACACCACTAGCATGCATTCTCTTACAGCTTATTTTAGAAGAAGAGTGTAAATAAAGAAACATTTTCTAACAATCTGTATCAGTTTCAAGTTGTCCTTCCCTTTTGATTAATGCTGCAGGGAATACCACCACTATGTGCCTGCTTGATAGAAGAACATGAAGATCATATTAAGGCAGCAGCTGCTTGGGCCTTGGGACAGGTTGGAAGACATACTCCTGAGCATGCACGTGCTGTGGCAGTAGCAAACGTGCTACCCACACTGCTTGCTATGTATATGGACACACGCAGTTCAGAGGATCTTCAAATGAAAGCAAGTATATTTGTTGTATCTGCAGTATGAGATATTTATTGTAATCAACAGGTATAAAACCTACTAAATGGTATGTGCTTTTGTTGATGTTCATCGAGTCACAGATCTCCTGGGTGTAGGGCACCCGAAGGCTGTGTGTCATTTGTTAGGACTGGCTGGTGGTCGTAATGAGTGTGCATAGGGTGCATACCAAATCGTATGGTACAGCCATAGCAGTGTAGTTCCTCATTTTCTTCCCAGTTTAGATCAGAGTTGCATACACCCATAAATGCTATAATTTCTTGTAACTAATTTCTAATTGTCTACTTTTTTTAATAAGCTCTTGAACAAAATATTATAGTCCTTGTAGTAGATTTGCTTAAAAATTTTATTATTATAATAAAAGTGTAACAAATACCCAAAGCTCTGCTCTTGAAAACATGCAGCTGTTCATGTTTAGGGCCTTCCTTGTGTAGGAGCTAGTAGAGTTGCAGTTTGGTAGGGGGTATTTTTGAGCGACAGTAAGCAAACCAACTGAAGAGTATAATATGGCAGGATACGGGCTCCCATGTTGTACTACACTTCTGTACATTCCACTGAATGTATAACGTTCTGGATCTGTAAAATAACTTTTGTATAGTCATTTGCTGTGGTCACCAAACTATCAAGGTCAATTACCTATAATCCTACCCAAGAAGGTCATTACTGCCTATGGCAGTCAGCATGGAGTCTCTTTTCAGAAACCAAGCACTGATGTACAACTGTTTCTCTTTCCCTCCTTGCCTGGACGGTTGTGCACTTTGCTATCCCAGACCAGCAGACTCTCCTAGTAAGCCACTTCTAAAATACAATCTTTTAAAATGTGTTTTGATTTAGCTTTCTTATTATATTGCAGTACTTCAATTTACTTAAAGGGTCTATTCCTGCTTCCATTGTAGTCAAAGGAAAATTGCCATTACTTTGACTGTAGATAACATAATAAGAATATGATGCACCGTAGCTTTTGAGGTTTAATAAATCTAAGTAGAAAATTGATTCCTCATTAAGTGACCTGATAGATACCATAGTTTTTACTCAGAAAATGCTCTTTCAGAATTCTGATCAATTTGCTTTTTTGATCAGACTTCAGTGATATATAACATGAAGTTTTGTTGTTTTCATTGATGTCTT
This sequence comes from Balearica regulorum gibbericeps, assembly GCF_011004875.1. Lineage (NCBI taxonomy): Eukaryota > Metazoa > Chordata > Aves > Gruiformes > Gruidae > Balearica > Balearica regulorum. The sequence goes on from NC_046185.1 coordinate 148,120,238, forward strand.
ACTAAAGAAATTTTATTTTGCATTTCAATAGACTAAAAAAGCCTTAAAGAACATCCTTCAGAAATGCACATATCTTCCAGCACTTGAACCATTGCTGCATGATGCCCCTCCCAATATTGTGAAACATATCGTTGGGCAGTTTAGTAAGGTAAGAAAAGGGGTCTGCTTGATGAGTAGTATGTTAATTATTTTCCATTTAGCAAGGAGGCTGTCTTTCCAAAGATGAAGTCTCGAAAGGTCTCAGTTGTTTTCTCAGGATCCTCAAGCATCCCCTGCAGAAGCAGTTTGGAGCATCCCGTTCTTTTGTCTGATAAAGCTGGATACTGTTTCATCTGTAACCTCCCATAATTCATCCTAAGACTGGGAAAACAGTTGCTTATAAGCAAGGTGTTTTTTTCTTTCTTGCCTCTTGAGATTAAGTGGAATATTAACTCATGTGCAAATATTTTTACTGAGCTAATGTATCACATAAATCCCAGTCACATCTGTTTTAGATAAAGTACAAGCTGTCTGTACAGGAGTGACTTAAGTCAGGTATTTTACAATAATCTAGAGTATAAAGGCTTCACCACTTTTATCCTCATTAATTTTCAGTCTTGATTAAGAAAGTGTAAAAATCCCAAATCTTTTCTCATCCCTCTCAAAATTTGAAACTGTTGTTAATTACATTGTTGATTTGAGCACGGCATGTAAAAAGTGATCCACTTTAATCAAAATATTTCAAATTATTTAAGTAATTGCTAACTAATCAGGAGATTTCTGGTGTCTGCAATATTCACCAGCTGTTGGGAATCCTGCTCAACTAGAGACTTTATGTTGTGCAACACTCTGTGGTGTAATCGGTTAGCAGGGGGGACCAGGCTCTCTTGATGAGATGTTCTTTCTGGAAATGCCTGCGTAAAAGACTCTTGATATTCAGTTCTGATTATGACAGATCTGGACACACTACTGTTTGTGGTGCAGATTCCTGATTACATTGCCACACTTAGGTTTGTCCTTTCTTGTTAAGTCTGTACAGAGATTAGAGATTTGCACAGAATCCAGTGCCTTTTGCTTCTATCTGCTGACTGGAGCTATTAGAGAGCTGGGTGCATAGTAATTGGTTGCCCAGTGTATAGATTTGAGTGTTGTTTGCTGTTGAGTGGGTTTGTACCCTTTGTATCGGCTGATGTTTTGTTTCATTTTTCTTCTTCTTCTACATTGTATTAAACAAACTATACTTGTCTGGCATTTGCTCTTCTGAAGTATACATTTAAAATTAAGTTCTTTGCAGTAAAAGCATTTTTCTCTCCATACCATAGCTTGGGAATTTCCTATTCTTAGAGCTGCGGTGTCTTACTTCTGTGGGCTTATTTATAGCACAGTAAAAGCCTTATTTCCGAGCTGTGCTTCAGAGTGGGATGCTATCCGTTCTTGGTGCTGGACTGTGTCATTTTAGCTTTATTGTTTTCAGGGTCTGTGCAATTCTGTGCTGTCTCAGTTTGGACTGGGGGAAGGGACTGTGTCTCAGAGGTGCTGTCTGTCTTCAGGGCCTCCTCCAAGAGTGTTTTCTGCTGTCTTATCCAGCCTGGGAGTCACAGAGGGGAGGAGGAAGGCAGGGAAAGGGCCACATCCTGTCTCCTTGCTAGTTCCTCCTTGGCAGTTCTTGGTGTGGGAGATATGTGGAAACAGACGTCTTTTCTGTTCCCACAATGAAACAATCACAGTTGTTCCTGACACTTCCATGGAGCATATAACAGGGAGAAGTCTCTGTGCTCCCGTTTTTTTTTTTACCTGTCTGTTGATTTTGTACATCCTAGAAGGACCTGAGAAATGAAGGCTCTTTGCCTATATGCATGGCAGACATGTCATCCTTCTTTTCCTTCTTCCTTTTAGGCAATCCCTTCCTCCTTCAAGGCTTTTGATTTACACTGAGATACTGTCAGATTTGTGGCTTGATTTGTCTGACCAGTGTGAAGGCTTACAAAATGCTTTTGCCCCCATAGTGTGTAACTCTTAGAGTTGGTTTTAAACCCATCTGGTTTTGTTGTAGATGCAGCTGATGTCTTGCATTATCTCTCTCTCTCTCTCCCCCCCCCCCCCCGGCCCTTTTTTATTTATTTTTTTTAATATTATTGCAGCCCCGTGGGCCTATGGACTACATGCTGTCATTCTCCCTCGCCTGGCCCAGCCCCCACCTCCCTCCCTCCCTCCCTCCCGTCCTCTGGACAGAGCTGCATATTGGCATCACTCAGGGAGCGCAGAATGTATTGTCTGATCATTTCTGCTTCTCATCCCCTTTGGCTGCAGAAACTTCACATTTTTGCTTTGTGCGTGTGTGTGTGTTTGTAAAAGGCTTCCATGGCTACACAGTGCGTTGTAGGATTTTAATATCTAGGAATTTAATATTAGCATGTAATGCTTCAAGGCTGCATTGTTCACTTGCAACAATTCTCAGTATTGTTTTCATGCACTAATCTATACTAGATCATTATAATGATATAAAATTCTGCTTTACAATTAAACTGTGGGAATTGACATTAAAGACCTGAATAACTTGGTTTAAGTGGAACAGATGCTGTTGTTATTCCATGTTAGTGTTCTGGTTTTATTATCTATTTAATCTCCACAATCATATTGTCTCTGTAGGAATAATTCAAGAAATATTATTTACAGAAAGATAAATATTCAATTCAATATTTTTATATGTGTTATGTATTAAAGTACATGTTAAATTATGTTATAACCATAAAGGGCTGGTTTATGATTTTTCTCCTGTACAACTGGGTGTTAAAATACAGTAGTCATTACAGATGTTGTACCTCTGATGTGTTCCATTTTATCTGTTCTCTGAATTAAAAACAGGTAAGCGGTATTTGAGCCTAGTAACATAAAAGAAAATGTTCTTTTTTTTTAATGTACTTTTCTGTGTGTAGGTGTTACCACATGACAGTAAAGCACGCCGTCTCTTTGTAACAACTGGTGGACTTAAAAAGGTTCAAGAAATAAAAGCAGAATCTGGGTCACTTCTTCAGGAATATATCAACACTATTAACAATTGCTATCCAGAGGAAATAGTAAGGTAAGGAAAATGAAAATTAAAAAATTCATACTTATAACATTGTTAGATGTTTTTCACAGGAACAACACAAAGCAAGGATTTAAAATATTAATTTAACTTCTACATGAATTTTTTTTTTAATAGAACAGCATAACATTTGGTTAACTGCCCCAGTGGTAATGCGACTGTTGGACACATACTTTTGAACACTTTCTCTTTTCTGATTGTTTTGGGGATCAAATTTCTTTGTCTGTAAACAAAGGGCAAATAATCAGGCTCTTGCAGGAAAGTGGGGAAGAAAAGTCAGTCCTGCACTACCCAGGCAAACTCTGAGGCTTCAGCACAACTGCTGTCATATTAATGAATGTCTGTGGGAAGTTTAGTTTTTCTCGGTAACTTATTTATGGATTACTCAGGCTCCAAACTACAGGTACTGGTGAATCTTTGCATGCATCCTTGACTTCCCTAAGAGTCTGTCTGAACTAGTGTATTCAGAGGCTCCTTTGAAACTTCCTCTGATGTACAGCGGGTCCAGAGGCTCTCCTGCACAGTTGCTCTGCCCACAGCTGCCCTTCCTCCCCCAGCCTCATCATGAGGCTTAAGTGTTATATAAAAGGACCATACACCAGCTGTCTGCACCAAGTTGAACTTTGCCCTTAATGAATACAGAAACACTATTAAATAGCTTACAGTCAAAATGTCACCATCCTAAATTGTAATAATGAGAGAAATGCCCTCCTAGATTCTAGATATCCATTTACCAGTCCTTCACTCCATCAACACATCAAAAGGATCTAGTACTCGTGCACTCCCTCTACAGGCTCTGAAAATCTGCATCATCAATTTTAATTATAGCAACAGAGTTCTTCAGCTAATAGTAGCTACAAACTAAGTCACGCAAAATGAAGCCCTGTTTGTCTCCACAAGGAAAAGCCAGTGGCTGTCAAATGAGTAAAGCAAAATCATAAAGAAACTTCATTCTGCAGCTACAAATACTAATACTTCAGAGGGAAAGAGGACATTTTCTTACGCTTTTCTGGATATAATTAATGTTTCTTTGTTACAGCTATTGTTTTCCCTGTAAATGAAACAAGGTTAGTCATGTAGGCTAGGATGTAATAAAGAAAAGGGCCCCTTTGAGCATCTCCTGCTTGCCTCTTTGTGCTACTGCCTGATGTTGGTTCTGCTGCCCGAGGCACAGCTGCTGTGATAGACTCCAGTTCTGGGTTTGTCCTGGAGACCTATTATTTTAGGCTGTTTGCAGACTGAGTATAATAATGCATTGAAAAGTTAGCTTTATAATCAGAGAACAAATAGGAGTTTTAAAAAGAGTTACATTATGCAGAAATCATCCAGAAAATGAAAATCAACAAGGTAAATGGCTCTTCCATCAGTGTGAAAACATTGGGGATTTCTAATTGAATACATTTTAGGCATGCATTCCATGGAAGTGTGTTCTTCTCTCTTTATAGTTAAAGCTTCCAGGGCTCAGAGACAATTTACATGCCTGCAAACCCAGAAATGTACTGAGATGTATGTTTTTAGAGTAACACAGTAATATTCTTAACCTGGAAAACAAGAACTAAATACGGCTTTGGTGATGCTTGCATGTTGGAAGCATGTAGTTTGTCTGTTGTGGAAAACTAACTGAATGACAGCAGGACAATAATGGCACCAGAGAGTCCTACTCTAATGAAAACCTTTTGGATAATCTCCGTCCTTGAGTTGGCACTAGAGACAGAAGGTCATTGTGATAATTTTTTTGTTCCAGAATCAATGTCTCTCGCACTGATGGAGACTTCACGTTAGCTTTGGGGTGCGTGCTTGTGTTTGACGAACAGCAGTATGCTATTGTCGTCTGGCAGCCTATGGTTCTGTGTAAACTCAGGCCGTAATTTCAAAAGAAGTTAACATCTACATTTCTCAGTAAAGACAATGCTTATGGCTGCTGAACTTATCTCAAAACTAGCCACTTACCTACATGCCCTAAAAGAAGCTAAACATGTTTTTGAAAACCTGACTTCCAAGTATAATGTAAGTTGAAAAGCAGGCTTTTAAAACATTGTAGGGGAATAACTGTAGAATTCCTTGACCAGTGTTTAATGCTAGGATTTTTTCGTGATCAATAGAAATATGAATAGTGCTTCATTACTTAGCACAGAACATACCTTGTAGTCTAATGCACAAACAAAATGTTTCTCTTTCAGGTATTATTCCCCTGGATATTCTGAGATGCTTCTGGAAAGGCTGGAAAATTACCATCCAGTTTTATAAACTTCAAATTTTTATTAGAGCTGTATTTCACATTTATGCCTTTATGACTGTAATACAAATACAGCTGTTGAAACTCTTGTTTAGCTCTGAAATCTCCTTCTACTGTTTGAACTACTGAAAGTGCTCAGCAATTCCAGCAAACTATATTGTGTTCTTTATAAACTTGTTTGTTGCTAAGTTTTTGTTCCCTTTTGTTTTTCTCTAACATTACTACCAGATATTGCAGCATATATACATGGAATTTCATGCAGGGGTGATGATTTATCACAGAAGCTTTTTTAGAATCAGTCATTTCCTTTTCCTTCCACAAGAAAGGTTTGTTATTATCTCATTCAAATTTTAGCCTTCTCAATACTGTAACCATTTTCCCCTCTTGCCTTTGCATATTGTTTAGAGCTTCCCAAGCTTGATGAGGGGGAAAAAGCTGGCCCCTGTGCTTTTTCTAATTATGGAATCCATTCTGCACTGAGATATCTCCTAGTTCTACCTCTCATAAAGTAAAGTGATGTGATTTTGCAGCTCCAAACATGTTAGTAGCTGCTAAATAAAGAAACAATCAGATCTCATGGTGATAAAAGGGCTGAATTTTGCATGATATGATAGTGTGGTGGTTCTGACATGGTAAATAACACATCTTCTGCAAAAGTCCTCCTAATTAAGGCAGGATTCACTGTGGAGGGGAAGGAGGAATACACCGTTTGGTGTATGCATCATTGTTCCTCCTGGAAAGGACAGAGTGAACTGAGAACTTCCGTGGGCACACGGAAGGAGTGCCCATGGAAGGCAGCCTGGGAGGTTCGGCTCCATTTGGTTCAGCAGCATATTTGTGTGGCTCAGAAGAGAGGAGAATTGCGTGGTTGCAGGAACACTGTTAGCAAAGTTCTGAGCACATTCAGAGGAAACCTGAAGATACTTGAGTCCCATTGGAGACATGGGACTAAGGCTGCTCAGTACTTACTCTTCAAGAGCTGAAATTGCTGTAGAATTGAGTTGAAACACACTTGGAACTTAGTCTTGAAGTTGCAGATCACATCAACATGGAGGTTATTGGAGGTGTGAGCTCTTGCCTGACTGTAGAGCATCCTGGAAATATTTTTGCCTTCTTGCGTGGAGTGAAATTACATTCTGCTTACTCCTCTGGTGTACTGTAGCAGCAGGGAGCAGCATACAACCCTATAGTATTCCCTAATATGTAATTGCCATTTACTATTTTTTGTTCTACAAACCATTTTTCTTTTCCTTGTATGCAGCAGTTTTTTGTGTTATGGTGGGGTTTTTTGTGTTGGTTTTTTTGTGTTGGTTTTTTTTTTCTTTCCCAAAGAGTAATAAACAGTGTTTCTGGAACAGGATGTTGAAATACTGGCAGCCACAAGGAAAGACAATATTTGAAAACCCCCGCAGGAGAGAAACTTGTCTACTTTCTTAAACATATTAACTGAATGAGTTTATAAAACAGGGATAGCCTCTTCTATTACTTGTAAAACAGGAGCAAAGACTTATTGCAGTTGGAAATGATTTAGAGTGGCTTTTCTCTGCCAAATTCCAAATGACTATTTTCTTTTATTCTTGTCAGCATATTTTTCAACAGTTCACAAGAACATTGATGGGCTATCTTGTGTTAAGGTTTAATTCTACAGAGGGCTGTGCTCTTGCTGTGAGGTACTTGGTGCTCTCAGGCTCTGCTCTTCAGGAGGAGCAGGGGATGCACAGTACCTTCTTGTACGGAGCCTAACTGAGATGGAAACTGTTCGTGTCATGAATGCTGGTATAGAAACCACACCAGCTGGGTTCTTTCCTTAGCCCACATCAGAGTGAAAAGTCTTGGAACTGATTAGCTTCTACCAAATGCCTTTTCGTTTTTGGTGTTTATATTCTGACATTATTAATACTAGGACACTAGTGGAAAAACATTAGGTCTATTAAAAAGATTGTTGTAATACTCAATAATTCTATCATATGCATTATGGATATTTAAAAATCAAATCTTGTACAACCTCTAAAACAAAATGTAATGGACGGGCTTCCGGACAGTCTTGAAGGATCTGAAGCTTTTCTTTTCCCTAAGGGAACAGAAATGGTGCAGAGGGCTGAATGCGGTTGCAGTGCAGACAGGAGGCAGGGTAGACGTATACCTGCGTGCCCATAGCTGCATCAGGTGCTTGGGAGCACACCCACACCACACAATGCTAATGTATATGTTTTGTGCCGCGAGAGCAAAGAGGCTTCAGTCCCCTGACAAATGTGCTCCTGCTGTGTCACACTGTGCTACACTGTAAGGATTCCACAGGGTTAAATTTCAATGCCTAAACAATTTGTTCACAGTCTTTTCACAGTCTTTTTCTGATTCCTGACAAAGGAAATGATTGCACAAGGCAAACCTTCAAAGCGATCTGATTGTGCAGAGCACAATCTAAATCAGACCTAGCATAAATATATCTTTACACCAGCTAGGCAGTTCTGTCCTAGGGCAGCGGCTGTTTGGCCTCTAGTCACAGGACTTTTCTGGACGATGCCACATGCCGTTAGGCCGTGGCCGTGCAAAGTCAGAGCTCTCCCTCATACTTTGAGACCCCCTCAGCTCTCCTTTGCTGGGCAGGCTGCTTCCTTGCATTGTATGTGCACCTTGTGGCTGGAGGCTTCCTTGGAGGTACACGTCTGCACAAGGCACATCTAGCCCTTTACAGCAGAATTATCACTGATTTGTATTTTAGGCTTATGTTACTAGGGCAAGAGTTGCTTTTTTCACAAGCTCTGATGTACAGCCTTTCTGTTCCATCCTCTCCTTTGGCTTAAGTCATCATCTAAAAGTATATTAATGTTTGTAATTGCTACTCTGGGAGGCTTCAAGCGTGTACCATTTGTCTCAATTTCGTAGAATAAAATGTAGATTTGCATTTTAATTCATTCTGTAAATGCTGTTTTCGTGCTAGTTTGTGACTGTGATGCTAGAGAAGATGAAGAACAGGCTCATTTTGCAGCTTGGGCCTGACACCACCTTTGGATGTTTGTCTCTGCTTACCACTCAACAGTGCCTACTTCTGAGCTTAGGACACACAAACATTTCAAGTAAGAGTCCCTCTCACAGAGGTGGCTTATTAAGACACACAAAGAAAATGAAGCCAGTGCTTTGGCAGAAATAAATGTACGCAGAGACAGCCCCTAAATCATTTTGCCAGTTCCTTTGACTGCAGCATTGGGACTTTTCAACCCAAGTCTTTAAAGATCTTCTCTGGGGGCCCGAGCCATGATTTTTGTCTACATTACTACAGCTATTATTACATCTACAGATGTAAACCGGGGCCTTGAAAGAACATGTGGATGTGTAAAACTTTACCATATTTCATTCAGTGGATGGATTAACTGGCCTACAAAAGCCCCATTCTTTATCTGAATGACTAGAAACCAAGAGGATCTGAAAAGGGGAAATTGAAGGAGTTCAACTCTTGTGCATGTAATATGTTCTGCATTTCCAGAGGGATTTACCAAGGGATTGCTTTGTCTCATCTGAAGTGATCAATCTGCTGGAGATCTGCATCTTAACAAATGAACAAAATGTTGAAGGAGCTGAATGGAACTGGTGAAGGAAGAAACGAATCTCATTTTGTGAAGTAGAGCACAAAGTTACTGTAATTAGGAAGTGGATGGAGCGTGGGTAGATCCTCAGTGTTCTTGATTTGGTCTAGGGGGTTGTGAATTAGCTTGGCCAAAAGGGAGTTTTAGACATGGAGGATGCCGTGGGATAGCCTTTAGCTTCTGGTGTAACTTGGAGTCCTCTCATTTCTGGGAATGTAGGGGTGGCTGGCTGTTGTCCCTTCAGGTGAGGAATCTGTGAAAGCATGCTTGCCTCAGTATCTTTCCTAATGGCTGCTTGGTGTCCAGTATCTTGGTTGTTAGAGTTTTAGATCTCACTATGTGACCAGGGTAGAAGGGAAATATGGAGTAGCACTAGATTGCAAAGCCGGTGGTTCCACTTCCTGCACTGACACAGGATTGCTTTTATGGTCTTGGATAATTATTACAAATCCCTATGTATCATCATCTTCAGCTGTGAAGTATCTGTTATACTCCTTTGTTAACTTGCAGAAGTGCTGGGAAAATTAAATTCAGATGAGAGGTCGATGCAGCAGAAGTTAAGTTCTTTATAAGTAATACCATATTCAGAAAGGAATATTGTACAAGAACCTACAAAAATTTACCTAAGACATCTTCGAGATACTGATTTTTACAATTTGAGTTAAACTAAAAGCTGGTGGATTTTGTGAGTTTCCTCATCTGACACAATTTGAAGGGATCTTGGAGAAAGAGGAAATTACAATGTCTCTCATGACTATACTAAAACTATTGATGTCATTTTTGTATAATACCTAACTATTAATATTGATGCTACTGTGCTGTATTCTGCAGTCAGCTCTATAATTTAGCTAGCGAAAATACTAATTATGTTATTCCCGCTGTACTGTATTTCTAGATACTGTACAAAAGATTGAATTAGAAAATACATATAAGCAATACTAAAGCATATTTTGATGATGAGAATGCCTTTTAAGCCAGGAAATGGTATTGTGCTGCCTTTCACAAGAAGTTACTCTTACTTGGGTTAAACACGTTTTGTAGTTGTTTGTGTTCCCTCCCCAGCCAGAGGTCCGATCACGAGCCTTGCCGAGTGCTCAGCGAAGTGCTGAGGACCATGACCTGCTGTCTGTAGCAGAAACCAGTTGTGCTCACTATTGTGCATCAGCAACCTATGGAAGGGAACGTTGCGAGTGTACTAATGTCCTCGCCTTAACAGAATTCCACAGAGATTTTGAAGGCTTGTTTTTTCTCTGTAAAAACACACTTGTTCCTACTAGTTCTTACCTCCAAACTGAGTTAAAGAATAGGTACCCAGATTAACTTTAACTATTCTATATTTTGTTCCTTTTATACCAAAAATTAAATTTTGAGGGAGGAAAGTATGTTAGTGTCTTTCTTTAAAAGACTAAAAATCTTTCTTGATTACTTTTTGTGTCAAAACCAGCAACAAAACTCTTCATAATCTTGTGACAAGATCTGTGCCCTTTGCTCTCAAGTAAAGTTTTGTCTTCACTGATACAGACTAGTGATGTGTTTTATCCCCGTTGTCCTGTTTATAATTAGGTCTGAGGGCCTCTGTACATGTTCACCTTTCAATATTAGGTCAGTGTTCAAGCCATTATCAACCTAAAAGGTTGGGTTACTACCAAGATTCAGCCTTTGGTGCCCCACAGTGCCATAAATTATATTACAATCTATTGTTAAAAATGAATAATATGCAACACGGAGGTCTGATAGAATCATGTTAATGAGAACACTGAAGCTTCATTGACTTGCAATATCATTAGACCTCTGAGACAGGTTTATAGCCTTGTGCAAAGTATATTTGTGTTGGTGTAGACACAGTATTTATTTGGTAACTCTCAGCCAAATGTTTCCTTACTAAATTAAAATAAATGCTGGTTAGTTCAATGAGCTACAAAGATATATAGCATAATTTCAGGTTCTCAAGTCACAGAAAATAAGCCCCAACAATGGAAATCAGTAGAGGATCAAAAATGATGGATATACAAGAGTGAATATGAACAAAGAGGGAAGGGAGTTTACTGAGTTGGGCAAAGTTAATTTTTTGTGACTCAAGCAACATATAAAATTTGGAAAGAACAGCTCCCATTTTTAGTCTGCACTGATCTTTATACAACCCTCCCTGTATGCGTATACATACACACTTGCAAGCGTGGTCAACCAAAATGTAATTGTAATGATGTCTGTCTTTGCTTTCACAAGACTTGCCTCTGTAAAGCACCTTTGGTGGCTGGAGGAGAGCAGGTCATTGGCAGGTCCTCTGCTCACTAATGCCAGCTTTATGGACTATTTTCCATTCAGGTTAGCAGCACCCACCTAATTTCCATTGCAGTGAGAATCAGGCACTGGGTCTGCATCACCTGCACTCCTTTGTGCTCTGAACAGTTCTGCTTCTTGCTGAAAACAAAGCAGAAGTGATAAAATGACTTTCTTTTTTTCTTCCCCACCAGTGCTTCAAATGAGGGAATGGTAAGAAAATCTTTCCAGAGCTTTTGGGGAATGGCTCATGCTCTGTGTTGGAGGCGGAATTCCCAGCTGTGCAGGGCATGAGATGCAAGGGGGGAATTAGAAGAGTCAGTAAGATACTGGTGTTGCAGTTGTTACCTGCTTTGGGAAATGAATATGTAAGGAAGCTTCAAGTTTCCTGTCTCCTTTCATGAGTAATACCTCCTTACTGTAGTCATCTCTAAGTTTGGTTGTGGGGCTTGTCGTCTCTGCCTCCTGGCTTGGGGCCAGGCAGTTGCGTCAGTCGGTGACAGAGTGGCAGTGCTGCTGATCCTAGCGCTGGGTCACGATTCCTGCAGGCATTCTTGGTTTATGGGAACAGAAAGGAGGATAACTCCAGCGATTCTGTAAGCTGTTCAACAATATGAAACTTTCTTGCTTTCAGGCACTGCAAAGCAAACCCTACGCCAGCTTCTCTGTGAAGACCTGCAAGGGCTTGGAGCACACAGAGACAGGGAAATTTGGCAGTGGGAGGCTGGGCAGGGTTCGAGGAGGCCCTGTGGCTGTGCTGCTGTGTGCCACTGCAGCCAGAGAGATGGAGCTGAAATCAGTCAGTCCTTAATTGCATGGGTTAAGAGCCCACCTTGCCCTGGAAAAAAGCAGAGTACAGCATAGATCCATAGGGCTGAGAAGAATTATAGGTGCCTCTCCCCTCCTCCATCCCATGTCCATTCAGTTGGGTCTGGCACAGGGAGGGCCTGCACCTCTTCAGGGTGCCCAGGGGTGGGGTTCATTAGTGCTTTGGAGTTGAAAACTGCTACGAGTGCTAAGTGTTGTTACTGTTTACTGATGTGATCAATGTGTAGCTGACGTTAATTCATTTTCTTGTGGTAATTCCATTGGTTAAAGAGAAGCAAACGAACCATTTGGATGAGAGTGGTTCAAGAAGCTGCCATTTCAGAAGCTATAGCTATGCCTGCGCTACATCGTCCTATCTGACAGCAAGGGTGTAAAACTTGGCTTTCTCTCTGAGGTGTGGAGCTGCACTTCAGACCATGTCCTATCTGTAAGATTTTTTTTATATCAGACATGACCTACTAGTTACAAAATCCGTTAAAATTTTTGCCATTGACTGCAATTACCGTGAGGTCATAAATCATTATTTTAGGCCTACCCTTTCCCCCTCCAAGTGTTTTTTAAAATCCTGGTTTTGTGTTTATGCTAGTGTAGTTGTGCAATGGGAATGTTTGGTAAAATTTCTGTTTAATTTACAATAGAAGAATGGTTTAGCAGCTGTTTTATAGCAGTTTAACTACTCTGACCTAAATGGCTGTTCTTAAGAGATTAAAAACTAATTGAAAAGGTGAAAAAGTCCAGGACTATCCTCTCTTTTTTTGCATTTTATGTGTTTCTTTTTTAAAACATCTTTGAAACTGCTTTATAAACAATGTGAGTTCCTCTGCATAATATAGATGAGAGAAAAAAGAATGCCAGTTTACTGGGGCTTTTCTCTGACCACCTGAGAAAAATGAGTTTTTCATCCTCTTGAACATCATCTGGAGTTATAATAAAATGTGCTCTCAGCTGGATTCCTTCTGTGTGAAAATAGACAGAGCTACATCATCGCACACCTAAAGGAAGGACACGGAACTACAAAAGCAATCTGAAATCTGGATTTTTTTCTACTCCTCAGAGACCGCAAGTAATTTTCTGTAATCTTAATGAAAATTACTTGAAGGAGGGATATACCTCCCCCTTCCCCTCAACCTGAGTAGTCCAAAGGACTAGAGCTGGAGATGCTTTTACACACAGCTACGTTGCCAGTCAGGATCATAGGTATGGCTAGGGGTTTTCACACTATTGAAGGAACTGAAAAAAATCCACAAAACTAAAAGGTAATTTGGAAAAATACACTAGTAAGCCGATAAAACTTCAGCTGAATGTTCATTCCAATCTGTTGCAGATGAATGAAATGTGGTGCTAGTGCGTTGGAATCCCGGGGTGATAGACATGTGAAGAATAGATAAAAGATGGATGTGAGTTAAGTGGTGCTGCAGACAGGCCGTCCTGCTTGTCTGGGGAGCTGGTCCTGCAAACCCTCAGCCAGGCAAAGCTTTTGATTTGAGGGTGACTGTACACTGAAGGAAGGTTCCCGGGCATATGGCAGTCAGATGACAGCGGCGCAGCTCCCGTGATGTGCTCTGCACTGGTGGAATGGTTAGATGACAAAACTCTGCAACTTCACACAAGTGCGATGTAATTTGAAGCCGTTCTGCAGGGAAACTGTAGGCAGCGAGTACAATTTCTAAGCCCGATATAAATTCCATCCTGTTTGACTGCCTTCAGTTCTACTGCTGCGGATTAGCAAACCAAGTGAAAGAACAAAGCAACGGAGAGATTTGATCTTGCTTCATAATGCATTTGAAAACTTTCTAATTAGAAGAGCATTTTCCATAGCCCCAAAAGCAAAGAGTCTTTGCTGTCTTCTGTTGCCATGTCCTTGCGCTTTGAGTGGGCAGCTGGTCCATTTGCTCCCTTCCCTTTCTCCTGCTGAATGAAATAGCAGTTCAGTCACTTTCTTCTGGATTTCATGCATCTTGTTTCTCTCTCTTTTTTTTTTTAATTAGTTCATTTGCTTTAACTCAAATTCATTGATGCACATATCTCCTACATGACTAGATCTGTGAGAGAGATGCAAAATCTCTGCTTTCGTGCCTTCTCAATGCTTTCCCAGACCTCAGGTACTACCTCTGTTCTTCCTTCCAGATTGTGATGCATTTAAATAATTTGTCCTGTGGTTTTGTTTATTTGGCTAATTGCTTTTCACATCTTCTTTAGTCCTTCTAAATTACCACTCCAAACATTGCTTGTCATAGTTCACACTCCTTTTGTTTGACTTTGCCTTTCTCCAAGGCTAGTTACTGAGTCTTGGCAGAATTGTTATAGCATCACCCAAACAGCTGGTTTTTGCTGTGACAACAGGCTGATGTGTGCCTTGAAAGCGAACACACAGACCTCTATATGAAATGCTTACAGTGTCGTGAGAAGCACAATCAATATTTTTTTTTAATTCTTAAAAAAAAATGTGGGGATTAAAAATAAAAAATTATTGAAAAGAAACATTCCCAAACTTAGGAGTAGACATGCTCAAGATGAGCCACACAGTATCAGATGTGTGGAAAATCTCAAAGAAGATCTCTTGCAGTGAAAGACTTCAAGAGGAGAGGAAAACACCGTTGGCCCCATGATGTTCTGTGTGTAGGAAATGTTGCGTGTGTTTGTCTGCACAATTTCTGCTGGTTTGTATCCCAGTAAAGGGATCGCAGAGCAAATGCAGCTCCACTTAGCCAGCAAGGCAGGGTGTTCTTATTTTACAGAATTCATTTATTGATTCAAGTAAACTGTTTTATCAAAAAACCTCATCACAATCATTCTGAGCATGTATTTGAATGACTGCTTTGTTTTAAAGCTGTGTGGAGTAAGCTACTGCCTTCATCTTTCTCTTTCCATTGCTTTTCCCCATTAGCGTTCGATGCACGCTATAAGGTATGTCTGTCGGTGGGTATTACTTTCACCAGCTTTTCCTTGTAGTGGTATGTCTATAAATGGCAGACAGCATCACTCCTAATTACATGTTGCCCCCAGATGCTCCATGGGTGATGCTGATGGATTGCTGTGTGGGTGGTGGTGAAGGGGCTGGGGGAGGGGGAGCCGGGATGCAGCTCCTCTAAGTGGTAGCAGAGGTGTCTCCTCAGGCTGGGCTTGTCAGTCCTCCCTCTGAGTAAAGTCAGCTCAGGAACCTCCAAGATTGTGCATCTGGGCATTGGGAAAGGGGACGTATGCCAGAAAGGCTTTGGGATGTAACCCACAGCAGGAGGAGCTGGGAGAGACAGAGCATTTACCCTTTACCTCTCACTGCAGAAACCACACAGCACGGAGGGCTGACAGACTACATAAACTGCTAAATCATGATTTCTTGATTTCGATTTCCCCCCCCAGCCCTCGATTCTGTGCAGGGCAGTGCCAGCACTGCGAGGCAGAGCCTTATCGCACCAGGCTGCGGCAGCTGAAGGGCATCTGCCCCGCAGGGGCTCAGCTTCATTGCATTAATGGAGTTTCTGACAGTGACTTTCTGCGTGGATTATGGATTAAGATATCCTTGTCGTGGCTGAGGGCAGACTGTGCCTTGGAACTGAATCGGGCCATTTTTGGCTGCCAAAAGCATGGCTGTGGAGCTGGCAAGCTGAGCCACTGACTTCTACCAGTCGCCTTCTCCGAGGCTGGGTCTATTGAGGACGTGAGTAGAGGAGAGGCAGGAATGAGCATCGGCAGACCTTGCCTTTAAACGGGACAGGCCTTCCTGCAGCACAGGCATGGACATGCCTGCACCACCAGACTGAAGAGGAAGAATGGGAAGCTGAGTGATCCTGGACCTTGGAAGGATGCTGTCCAAACCCCAGAGAAGTCCAAGGAAAGGTGAGGAGGTGAAAGCAGGGATTTCCAGTCAAATGTTTGTTGGTTTTGCACAGACCTTTACTCTTCAAGGGCTGCTAATGGAAAAGGAGGAAGTGAGACGGTGCACGTGTGAGAAAGTGCATCTGCAGTCTGTTTCCTTCTCTCTTTAACTGTTCTTGAAGGGTTTTATATTTAGTGTGCCTAGCAGGTCTGCCTGCCAGCAGGTCAGCTACTAGGAAGACATGGAGGGAGGCAGGCAGTACTGGCTTGGGGACTGAAGCAATTGGACTCCATGGGTTTTTACATCCCTGACTTAGTGCCAGGCCGGGCATTCACCCCATCAGAGTGTGCACTGAAACTAGCAAGTGTCTTGGGACAACATGCAGAAGCATGTTTAAGAATGTAAGACGTTAACTGCTGCATCAGACCAATGGTCCATCCAGCCCTGAGCCTGTCTCCAACAGTGGCAGGAGGCAGTGCTACCTACAGAGAGCAGGTGAGCCTGGTCACATCATGTGGCCCGTCCTCTCTGTGCTGCCCAGCATCCCCAACTGTTGGCTTTAAATGTTAGAGGTTCATGACTGCCTGATCCTTCTAGTATCTACTTATGAACCCATTGCCACTCATTCAATTTTATTAAGTCCTTCTAGAGTTACTTGCCTGAAAGAGCTTAGTGTCACATACAAACCTGAAGACTTCATTGTATGCTCACCTCTTCAGGTGCTCAAGGAAAATGTTGAGTAAAGCCAGTCCCACCATCAATCCTACAGTGGGGAGACCTTGCTGATGCCTGTTCTCCACCCTGAAAAGTAACTATTAAGTCTTATCTTTTGCTTCATGTCCTGCTCCAATTTTCTATCTCTAAGAGTCTTTCCTCCCATCCTGTGGCAAGTTAGTTTCTCTTATAACCTTTGATGTTGAACCTGATCAAAAGATTTTTCAAAATTGGACTCTTCTGTGTCTGCTGGACCCACTCTCCATCTTTACTGATGCACTCTGAGGACTGCGGTGGGTTGGTGAGGCAGGGTTTCTCTCTGCAGAAGCCACGCTGCCTTGATCCCAACAGACCATGTTTATCCCTGTCTACAATGACTTTATTTTTTTTCAACCCTACTGCCATTACCGAGGATGGATGGCAAACTTCCTGGTCTGCAGTTCCCAGGATCCCTTCTAAGGTCCTTTTTGCGGTTGGGAGTTGCAAAGGCATCTTGCCAGCCCTCTGGCAGCCTGATGCTTACCATGCTGGGGTACCCTCCCTGTCCCGCACAGCCTGAGGCTGAGGGATGAGGATGAATGGTGGTCAGGGGCAGAGTGGAGCTTTACTCAGGAGTGGAAACCACCATCCAGAGAAATGTTAGTAACTCTCTTTTTTTAACTTCAAAACACATTTACTCAACTTCTGAAGTGAGTACTTAGGTGCCAGTTATTCTTTCCCGCTCTTCTCTCCGTAGGGACAAGGCATTTCCAATGGCTTCCCATACAATGGTCTGCAAAAGATGTATGGAGATTAGGGGATAATACAATTTCTGTCATAGGTCTCATACCTGCTGTTGATATATAATTGGTAATTGGTGGGATGTTCCCTACAGTGTGACAGGAGTATCTGCATTGGCAGTTTATTGGAGTAAAGGGGGAGAGAGAGAGAGACCGTAACTCTACAGTGAAATTATATAGATTAGGATTTAACAGAAGAAAGGAGCGCAAAACTGAAGAACATAGCTAAATACAGACCCTTTGGGCTAGGGAAACACCACAACGAAAAGTTTTTAACCCAATTATTAAACGCAGATATTTCTTACAAGACGTCTGATGAGGGACAAATGCTGCTAAGGAGACTCTGAGAGGATCCGGCTCAGGAAAGAGGATGGAAGGCAGCGAAGCCTTTTCTTGTGCCTGCAGGCAAGGCAGCTTTGCAGGTAATGCTCTTTACTGATCATCACCAAGGTGGGGAGAAAGGAAATACAAAAGCAAAAAGGAAATAGTGAACAATAAACAAAAGCACAGGAGGCAGCAGTAAAAGATGTCAATTTTTTGTTGGGCTCGAAGCGACTGCTGAGGAGCTTTGTTCTGGGAAGAGAAAGTGCCGCAGCAGGACAGGAACGCTTGGCTTGGGCAGGCTGTCATATCTGTCATCATTATAAGCATGGACAGATGATGATGATCTCTCCATTCTGTTTCTGGTTTTTCTCAGTCTCCAGAGATGTTCATCCAGCTGTTTTCACCACAAAATTTATTCAGCTAATTTGTCCACTTTCCTTCCTCATTTTCTTACAGCGCTTCTTACCTTCATCAAGCTGGTAGCGTCTTCTCCGTACTCACCGCTACTTTCAGCCTTCCCTGTTCCTGGGGATGTTGACTACTTTCCAGTGCTTGATGGTATATTAGTGCCTTCCTCCTGCACTGCTTTTCAGCTTGTCTTGCCCACACAATGCTGCATCCCGCACTGCGCGAGACGGTGACGAGGCAGAGGGAGAAAACCAGGCAGCGACCTGGGGTTCTTTAGGTGGGTCACTCATAGACACAGGCTCCTTCCTCTCCTCCTCTGGCTCCCTCTCTGCACCCATCCCTTGGGTACTGACCCCATGTTCACTGTCTAGCCTGCAGCAGCAGCGTGTCTAAAACCAGGCAGTTGTTGTTCAACTACTGCTGTAAGATTTTGGAGACAGGCAGGTTTCACAAGGCTGCAGCTGCAGGGAAGGAATTTCTAGAAGCTTGTTCCTCTCCAGAGTTTTTGGAGATGTTTATGATCACCGATGCTTCCCAGTCTCAGTTTTTGGTGAGTTGAAGAAAGGTCCTTTTTTTTTTTTTTTTTTTTTTTTAAAAATGATAACTAGGATGTAAAGCAATCATACCTAGTTATGTAGCTCTTTGCATCCTGAACTTGTTACAGCCTGTGTCTGAGGAGGACTGCTCTGAATGAGATTTATGTGTGGGCATTTGGTATAATGTGAAACAGACTAAAGCTTAGTGTCAGGGCGTTTCATGACATGCAGAGCCTTAAAATTGTGATAGAAGTCATCTGGGGACCTGCACTGACAGCATGCAACCCTTCTCGCCGGAGTTGTTCCTACCTGCTTACCGCAGCCTGCAAAACAAACAACCACCCATGCAATCGCCGTGCAGAGAACATGCTGCTGTGATGGATGATGTCCAGGTGTGACCTTTCACCTGTTACGGTAGCCAAAAAGATCTTTGCGGGAAGAGTGCATGATGGAAGATTATGGGATAATAAAATAAAAAGATCAATCGGGTGAAGGATTCTGTTGTTAAGAAAATATTAACTATTTTTTAAGTACACAACCATCTGACAGGGCAGGCCACACCTAAATGGGGTAATGATAAAGCCACCGTGGGCTGGAATGGTTCAGTCCAAAGGGCAGGCCGGTTTCTTGGCGAGTGCAGAGCATATCTCTAGTAAGCTGCTACAATGGATGCAAGGAACTGAGCACACAATCTACTGTCGAACACATGGTGGAAACTCGACATTTCAGCAATGCGATACACTTGTTTTTCCAATGCCATGAGACTAATATACTCCTTTTCTGCGCTTGACGCAGCGTCATTCACATCTGAGCAAAGTAAATGGGGAAGATGATGATTTTGGTATCTATTCTTGGCATCGCTAATTTTAGCACCACGAAGGAGAGGGATTTTTTCTTTGTTTTTTTTTTTTTTTTAAGAAAATGTAACAAAGCACATAAGTTTGAGAATAAAAATAATTGTGAAGGGCAACATCGCTGCTGTTTCTTTGATACTGGCACTTTGATAGCTGCTGTACATCCTTTATGTTGTCTGGAACGAAAACCAGCCATCAAACTCTGACACAGTGGCATTATGAAATCTTTCCAGCTCCTCTGACCCCCCAGAGCAAACCAGGGTTTGTGTAGCTGAAATAAATACAGAATGACCATGAATGAAAGCTTCGTAATTCAGCCCCATCAGTACAAAAGATTACTTCTCTCGTCTAACTTCTACACTGTGTGCAAGTGGTTTTGAATCCCAATTTTGGAATCAGTCGCCTGATTCCCTTTTGCAACACCTCCTTCTACCATTGTGGTAGTTCGTAACATACAGATCTGTGTATGGAAGAAAAATGGTGGAGAAAGGATTGTGCTTGTGATTTTTTGTGCTTCCAGTCCTACCTTCTCTGAAATGCATGCAGACATATTTCCTTCCCCTATGATATAGCTCCTATTATGTGCTTTGCACCTTTAAATGTGCGAAGCATCGTGTCTGCCTGGCAGGACCCTGAGATTCAAGATGGAAGAGAGACAGGCTTTGTTTTCTCTCTCGTGGAGATTTTGCATTCGGTCTTCCTTTACCGTTATGTTGGCTTGTGGAGAGGGTTAGTAAACAACCCCATCCTGTTTCCCAGTTTCTTTGTATTTTCTGTACACAAAGAGCAAAATGCACAGTTTTCCCTCTGCACAGGAAAATGCCAGGCAGGGAAAATGTACAAAACCTCAGCGCGGGAAGCAGCGTCTCCTCTGCTGCAGAGCCTTCTTGCAGCAGACAGGCAGGCTGAACGCTCGCATTTGAAACTGCAAAACAAAGAAAATAAACTAGCAGTCACACATTCTTGAGTGCCTGAGGACTGTTTCTGTTCCACACCAACCTGCTTGCAGCCAGTACAATAACGAAGGCGCGCTGCTGCGCGGAGGCCACATACGTACCACAGTATTTTGCAGATTAGGCATTTGCCATTGCATTTTCAGTTTGTTTCATTTTTCTGCCTGGTTCATCCATGTTCTAGAATACAAGAAAGAAAGAAGCGTATGAAGGTCATTCTTCACCTGGGGTAGGCTACTGGTTAAATTGGTTAAGTGATGATCTGATTTTGTAACTCGTTCCCCACGAGCTAGCGAAGGGGCTGCCGGGAGGGGGCTTGGCTGGCTGACAGGGGTGGCTTTCCTGTGAGGAGACGAGTTTGGAGCCCCGAGTTTCTCAGAGGCAAATTTTCCCCACTCTCACACGGCCTTCAGAAGCTGTATGGTGGCTCCATTCTGAGAGGAGGTGAGTCTAAGGCAAGCCAAAGTGAGTGAAGCCACATTAGTATTCGGGTTTGTTTGTATGGTCAGAGGCTTACCCATGCTGTCAGTTCGGATGAGTTCATGAAGAAGTTATGGCAATTTGTGGAGAGGCCTCCAGGCTTTTGGATGAGGTGTGGACGGGCTGTGGTTGGAGCTGCATTCTTTTGCCCCCCATACAAGTGACCTCCTTGGGGAAAAAAAAAACAAACCGAAGACTTAAGTCAGAACAGTATTCTGCATTCATTAGAGATGCAGCTGCCATGTGTGTACGGGGAACAGCAGTGTTCGTACCAACATCCTCCCTCAAGAATCCTGTTGTGGGAGGACAGTTATAACTAACTCTTTGGCCACTAGAATTGTTCTGCCAGTACAAGCTGCCAGAGAAATACATTGACTCAGCACATGCCCGAGCAAGCTCCTTTCCCAGGCAGCACCTCCCACCACATACATGTCCCCACACAGCGGTGCAGGTGCCCGGTGGGGCACTGAGCCCCATCTGGCTGCTGCCGTAAGCTGGTGTAAGCCAGGGCTGAATCAGAATTAATGTTTGCAAAACACACCGAAGATAAAAAGCACTGCTTAGGCACTAGTTAGTATTTTTTCAGTACCCTCAGTTATAATTCTAACTACTGCTGCAAGAACTGCAAGTGCCTTTCCCTACAGTGGTACTCTGTCTGTTTCTCGTGGAGAGATGGATGTTCTGCCACTCACACAGAGCCACGCTGGTCTTTACTGAGCTGATCTTGTACATCTTCACTGACAAGTGGAACAGAATTGTCCCCCCGTGCTACAGTTCCTAATGTCTGCTGCTACGATAGTTTTTATGACTCTTCTGCCCGCCACAGTCTTACCAAAGAAAACTCTCTGGCCCCGTACCAGGTAGGAGGCTACAGTCCAATTTTTTTGCTGCTGTTCCTGAAAGGATATTAATTCTTTTTGACAATTGCATGGGCAATTCTTTTTCTTATTTTAACAATTACCTTAAAAATAATAATTAGGAAGCTGCCAAGCAGGTTCTATGCAGAAGAAAGAACCTACAAACATGATTTGCTTTTTGTCATTTAGAGCACAAAAATGGCTATAAATGAATACAAATGTAATTTTCTTGAGAAAATAATTCCTCTGTTATACAGACCCTATTTGCTATACTTCTCAGGGCCTGTTTTACCTGTGTAATTTGAAATTATTCAGAAAAAAAACCCTGCCTTTTTTCTTCATGCAAATCTCAGTTCTACCTTTAATACTGTCTCTGAGACAGGTTTTTTTCTGCTATTATTAATTCCTACAAGTAATTGTAAAAGGCTTATATCTTCAGAATATCACAACTTTCCAAGAAGCTATCTGCACCTATACAGCGTGTTCCTTTAACCACATGGCTCCATTTAACCCAGTACAATTGCTTGGTAGATATGCAGGTATACTAGTGGGCTATTGCTACATTGCTGTATCTCCTTCCTGAACTGGCGATGGCATCAAAATTACTAATGCATCAAGCCTTTTTATGAATAAAATTGCAAATGCAGTAAATGTTTTACTAGTATAACTACTTTAGTAAAATAAAATTATACCCCTGCCTAATTATAATGAAATAAAACCAGGGTGTAGACCAAGATTCACTGGTTAATTCTTTATTACAGTATGTTACCAGCTGCAACATAATTTAAATATCATATTTTCCCTTTTGGGTTATTTTAATTTTTTCCATAATGTCATGGATTTATTATTTCTAAATGCAATGACGACATCAGTTACAATGGGAACATTTTTATCTTTGCCGTGTGTTCTGCAGAAACAAACCTCTAGAAGTAAAACGGTGAGCTTTCAAAAAAGAGCTTATCTCTGAGGTTAAACAAGGTGTGGCAACCCTGACAAGGGTCTCCTGCATCAAGAAAACTGCATCAAGAAAATGTAGTTTTTCCAGCTCCTAATAATGGTCCTCATTCTGTAATGTGAAGATAGTTTTATAGCTGTGTATTTACGTATTTTTAGCACTGTCATATACTTTGTTTTCAATGGAGATGTTATATTTAGAAGTTTCTCAAAATGTGGAGCATGTGTTAAATTTCCTTTGCGTAATCCATCAAGACTGATTTGAGACCAGTGCCATTTTTTTCCCCCCATCTGTTTGGAAAAGTGCAGTTGTAGAGACATCAGTCATGTAACACTTTCTGTGAAACAGCTTTACTGACAGTTGGGAGTTGTCAGTAACCATGTGGATTTCAAGCTCTCAGTCTGGCTATGACGAGAAAAACCCTCTGACACATAATTTCCACAGAGCCACAGAATTTAAGGCCGGAAAGACCCAGCGTGATCATCTAGCTGACCTCCCACCTAGCCAACCCAGGGATAAGTCATGTTTCAAGCCTCATAGCTGCAGAAAACACCAGCTTTTGGGACAAACATACACTCAATTTAATAGCATTTGCTTGCCAGTCACTAGTAATTTATTTCGATAGTTAACGACCTTTATTTAGTTCATATATATGTTGTGTACATAACTGTGGCTTGTTTCCTGTTTAAACTAATCTAGCTTCAACTTCCAACCTTTGGGAAAGCTTTCAGAGATGCTGTTCCTCGTCTAAATATGCAGAGCCCAAAGCCTGCGTTGGGTGTGGGAAGAACAGGCAGATGCCCCAGGCAGCAAATTGCTGGAAGCAGCAAAACAGATCGGTGGAGGGAAAACCCCGACCCTGCAGCCCATGCCCACAGCCCCGCTTTGAACTTGCTTCCCCAGCGCTGGGGTAGGGGCTTGCAGGGCTCAGCATGGTCTTGCAGGGCTTGCTGGCTCTGCCTGCGTGCAGGAGGTGAGGAAGGCACACCGAAATGACTGTAAAAACTCATTTATTTTCACCTAGGAAGCTGCAAAACTCAGTTTTGCCTCTATGCCGCTGGGAAATGTGGAATCGTCTCTCTTCAAACCAGTGCAGAAATCGCTATTATATTCACCTTTGAAAAGCTACCATATTGAAATGTTTCGGTCTCTCGCCATAAGACATTTTGTACCTTCTGGGGCTCTCTCCTGTTCATTCGTATTCTGTGCAGAAGGTGGCCAGCAGAACAGCCCACGAAGGCCAATGTCAGAGGTAACGTAACCTACTGTATCGCACATGGCGTTTCCTTTTATCGACATTGGTGTGCACCGATCTTTGTATAGTAGCTCCTTTTGTGGCAGCAATATGCTCTGCAAATTCAGATTCAATTACTGTGCTCTCAAGTCTTCCCCCAACCTCTGCTGATCACCATGGCATCTCTTCTGCTGTAAATCTCATCCTTGTAAATCTCATCCCTGTGTCTGAGCTTGCTTTCGGCTGTGCTGGAAAGCTTATGGCTTCACTGTGCCCATGCAAATGATCAAGTTGACTCTTTGGGTTACAATCTTTCCTCCCTGTTATTTACTGTTCCCCTGATCTTGGAGTTTTTAGAAATATTACTCAGGAATCACTGTAGAGTTTCTTCTAGGGCAGTGCAAAAATAAGAAATAGTGCATATTCAGCTACCTTCTTGTAAATCGGAAACAAATCCACTTAATCATATTTATAATTGTATTTTGTTATTTTTTTCAATGAGTTAATTATAGAATCAAGAGGCCTCTGGAGTTCATCTAGTCCAACACCCTGCTTGAAGTGGGGCCATCATCAACAGCGGACGAGGTCAGCATGGTCCAGTTAAATCTTGAAACATCTCCAGGAGCAGAAATCTCACAACCTCTCTGGGCAACCTGTTTCAGGGTTATATTGCCCTCCTGGTGAACGTGTCTTCTCATGACCAGACCTCAGCTTGTGGCCACTGGCCCCTCGTACAGCCTCTAGCACTAAGAAGACAAGTTTGGCTCTTGTCTGCATAACCACTGTTCCAGCAGCCCCTAGCCTTCCCTTGATCCGACTAAACAAGCACAGTTTCCTCAGCCCCTCTCACATTGCTCCAGGCCTCTGATCATCTCAGTGACCTTCCACTGGACCGTTTCCAGTTTCTGCACACCGGTCTTGTACTGCTGGACCCAAAACCTGAGTGCAAAGCTGTGTAGAGGGAGATAGTAACTTCCCACAGTTTTCTGACCACTGCACTGCTAATGTAGCCCAGGACGTGACATGCCCTGTTCAGACGAGAGCATGCTGGTGACTCACATTCAGCCTGGTGCCCTCTGTAATCCCCAGCTCCCTTTCACTAGGATGACTCTTCAGTGAGTTGCTTCCCAGCCTGTAACGGACCATGTTTCCTTGTTGAGCCTCAGGAGGTGCCTGTTGGCCCAGATCTCAAGTTTATCAAGGAGCCTCTGCATTGAAGCTTTGCTGTTTGTCAGTCTAGACAGTTTAAGTCATCAACAAATCTGACTGTGTCACCATCCAGGTTGCTGATGAAGATACTGAACAATGTGGATCTCAGTACTCACCTCTTGGGTGCTCCTCTGGTTGCTGGTGACCTGCCAGATATGACCTGCCACTTTACAACCCCTCTTACAGCCTGCCTTTCTAGCCTCTGAGCTTCCAAATGATGGTGTAGTGTGAGATGGTGTCAAAGCCTTACTGATGTCAGGGTAGATTACACCAAGTGATTTCATCTTCTTCACACATTCAGTGATTTCATCTTAGAAAGCAGGCTGGTTGGTGAAGTTCAGTTTATCATCAGTAAATCCATACTAACTGTTCCCAAATACTTTCTTGTCCTTTATGGCCTTGGAAGTGGATCCCACAAGGGACACACTCCCTGATCTAGTGACCAAGATGCTGCTGATCAGCAGATAGTTCCCCAGTTTCCTTTCTTGCTTTTTTAAATATAGATGAAGTATTAGACTTTTTCCAGCCATTGGGGACTTCCCCAGTCACTGCAGTTGTCACAGACAGTAGACAGCAGTCTCACAATCACATTGGCCAGTTCTTTCAGGAAATGGGTGCCATCCCTCATGTCCATCACTTGTATGCTCCCTTTTGGCATTTGGTTTCATAAAGAAGATGCTCCCTCAGCCAATCAGGTCTTCTGCTGAAATTCCATCTTCCTGCATGACAGGATCGTTTTTTGCTGAGCTCTCAGCAAGATCTCTTTAAAAATCATTCAGATCTTCTGTGCACGTTTCCACTGCACGGTTGCATCTCAGGGGATTTTTATTTATCAAATCCCTGAAAACACCTGAAGTTTCTTCTTCTGAAATCCAGAGTTATAACTCTGTAGCTTACCTTCCCAGCCTTCTTCTATATCCTGAATTCACTTATGGTCATGTAAGATAAGTCCAAGCTGATACTGTGACTACATTCACCACTGGCAAGGCAGGTAGAGTGTAACCCCCGAGTGGCCCCTCCAGTGTTCACATGCACACTAGCATTATCACTAGCACAGTGTAAGAAGTTCCTAGATTGCCTGCTCAATGCTGTGTTGCTCTTCCAGCAGATGCCTGGATGGTTGAAATCCTCTGTAAGGGTCAGGGCTGGTGAGAAGAACACTCCTGCCAGTTGTCTGTAGAAAGCTCCGCTCACGAGCTCCTCCTGGTCGGGCGTGCTGTGAGAGGCTGCCCCATCTCCAGCAGGACTGTCCCCTCTGCTCCTCACCCAGAGATGTCCCAGTCTCAGCTTTCCTGCTGGAGCTTGGTGTGGTCAGGGAGCTCCTTAACACAGAGCCCAACTCGTATCGTTCACGTTTGATTCACTATGATTCATGTCATCTTTAGTCATTCTGAATCTCTTGATTCATATCATCCTTGTTTCCTAATCAAAATGTCGCTGATCTCTAACTTTACAGTCAAATGCAGTCGAAGCTAAGAAATCTAATTAATCTTCTTATTATCTGGGCTTAGTATAGAACTGTAATAATAATAATTACATCTATTTCTTTATCCTCAAGCTCTTTGAACCTGACCTGCATGGAATTTAGTGTTCTCCAAGTCAAGGCATTTGCACATCATGACATCAGAAGATGGAGTTGTATTTGCCATAGAGAGCTGCGTTTGCAGCCTAGCATGCTGCGGCTGTGAAAATGGAAGGTATTAGAGGGGGATGTGAGCAAACCTTTGCAGTAATGAAAGCACCACACCAACATTAACATCAGGCTGAACAAGCAGAATTTTTTTCTTTATTGGTTAATCCCCCAAAGCCTCAAACAATTGTGCAAAGAATAGACTCTTCTGAATGAAAGTCATACATTAACTTTATGTTTATATTTTGCTTCCACTCCAGTTGAGTGGGGGTTTTTCCTCCTTCTCCCACTCATTCATTTGATCAGGATTTTGTATAAAAGAAGAGCAGAAGTGAAGATTATAATTATTATTTTTTTTTTTTTAAAAGCATAAAGAGCCTGATGCAGAACTTGGGCTGTTCCTGTTGCCAGAAGGTGAAGCAGCCTGGCTGCACGGTGACTCATGGCCCTGTGCCACATTGCAAATAATGCTCTTATTAATCTCTCCAGGCTTTGTTCTGGCCCCCCTCCTAGTGGTGTCTGATTTCATGGTGCGGCGTAGCCAAAGGTCAGATAAACTACATGATGGCCGGAGTTGCTACTGAAGAAGGAAATCGGAAATGCCTCTCCCAGCAGTTTCAGCAACAGGAACAGAGAGAAAAATAATTTCTTTTACTATTAACCCGCCTGATGTGTCACCTCATGTTGCTGTCTCTGTAAAGGAAAGCTGTGGTACAGCAGCAACCAGGGAAACAGCCAAGCCCAGCTCTGTTGCAAACGCTTCTGGGTCTGCCCGGCGCAGTACATTTTTCAGCAAAAATGTTCGTTCTTTAGGTGTTTGATCATTTGCAACAAATGACAGACCCAAGCTAAAAAAGATGCTGAGCTTTGTCTCTAACAGAGCTGATGTCATTGACTGATTCATTAATTACCCATTTTTTCCCCAGATTTGATTCAACATACTGTTCACAAAGAGATAACCAGTCACAAATTAGTCAAGCCGAAGTTTGATGTACTTGGCTACAGGGCCATTTTTTTGTTACCACTTTCAGATGAGTGATTACTCCTGTGAAACTAGCAAGTGCTTCTTGCAAGTCATTTCTTTTCCTCCAGAGCTACCCAAAGTGTTTTTATTCAAATGAAACGGAGCCCATACGCACTGGGCTGGAGCGCTTTGCGAGCAGCTAGCACAGCCAGATCAAATACGCATGCTTACTGTAAACATCGCATGGTTTTCCTTGCTCTCCTTTGAACCAAGCTGTCTTGTGGTTTCTGGTGACTGCTGCCTCTGTGCTATGGGCTGCGGGTAACACTGACACATGTAGGACTTATCTGAAAAAAGAGAGGGCAGCAGAAGACACCATCACTTCCTGCACACACGGTCCTGTCTTTTTCTATCAAAGGTCGAGACCTCATCAAAGCTCCTTTCAAGAGAAGCTCCCTGGGTCATATCTGAGTGATTTTTGGGGACAATGGAACCTGCCTTTGGCTAGACAGATGCAGGAGAGCAGTAAGTTCATTCTTCAAAAGCTTCATAATTTCATGGACAGGCACTGCAATTCCAGACTCATATTATGACCTTCAGAATCACATTTGGGCAAGTCTGCAGTGTGTGGGGCTGTGTTCTTGCCCTGTCACGCAGAGACGCACCAGCCCTGCTCTCCATCGCTGTGCGGGGGCTTGCTCTTGCAGCAGGGCTCCCACTGCCCATTGGGGCACAGGGCTGCTGTTGTCTGGATCCAGCAGCGGTTTGTTCCCACCTTGAGCAGATGCCAGTAATTGCACAAAGCACAGAAGAGGGGAGAGACCTATCCAGATAGTCTGCGTTAAACCTGGCCTCCGCGACAGCTGGGGCCAGGCAAGGTTTGCAGCGAGCAGACTTGGGGGTTGTCAGTCTGTTGGCCGCTTTCAAGGGGAACAGCCCCAGCCCACCACCCCATTTTCCAGCTTGCCAGCAGCAGCCTCGGGATGATGCTCTGCAGGACTCCATTTCTGCACGTCAGCTCGCTGCATCACGGGCCATGGCAGGGCCTGGGCAGGTGGCAGCCAGGGCCAGCCCTCAGCCTTCATGGTGGCAAATTCTGTGGTAGGCCTGCCCTCTTGGGTCCACTTACCCAGGGGGGGTTACTTTGTGGAGAGTGCTTATTACTGGTCTGCTTTTGTTCTTTGTCATCATTCCTGCCTTATTTTTATGTGGATTAACTGTTAATAATAATGTGAAGTGTTAAGCTTTGGCAACCAGCTGAGCTCTGCACAAATCCGAGGACAACGGGGCCACTGGCACGAGGATGCTCACCGCTGTCGCAGGTGGACAGACACACCAAGTGCTCGGTTTGGCGGCCTGCACAGGCAGCCACGGGAGGTGGGAAGGGCGGCCCAGAACATGCTGGCGCAGGGGTCGGCCCCAGCCCCAGCTCCTCTTCATCCCCAGGCTTGTCCCAACATTGCCCTTTGGGGCTCCTTCCCGCTCTCCCTGGCTCCTTGTCATCCTGCAGGAAGGCGGCGGGAGGAGGGTGGAGTGGAGGGGTGAGAGCTGGCTTTATTCACAGATGCTGCTGCTGCGGAGAGAGGCACCGCCACGGGAGTGTAGACGGACAGGCAGAGGTGATTAATAGTGATACATATTATTTTAATTGAGTCATGTTTGGCCTCTCGCTTTTGTCAGCACTCGATTTTTTGCTATTGTTATGGTGTGAATTTGGAATGAATGCAAAATATAATAAGAATCCCTCAGCTGGCAAACGCAGGCAAGACTGAAAATTAAAATGTTATGTAAATCTCACAAGATTAGGGCATAAACTGCAGCAAGCGGTGGAATGGCTGAAGCTTGAAAATGCTGGAAAAGCCTCTCTCCACATTATTCCTGATAATACAAAATCAATTTACATTGAATGTATTTTTTCCAAATAACCATCCACCACATGCTATTTGGTATTACTAATGAATTCAGCAAATGGATCTTCATAGGTTCCAGGGAAATATTCTGCAGAGGTTTTATTAGTTCTGAAAATACTTTGCGGCATCTCAGTACTTTGTCATTAAAATTACCAGGTTTTGTGATACAGATATCGTGGAATTGTAATTAAAACGCCGCGGCACTGGCAGTGGCAGCATTTTGTTTTGAAATCCCAGATCCTTTTTGAGGGCTTTTGAACCACCGTTTAGGAGATCCTACCATGCTCCTGCCTTCACTCCTGCTGTAGTTGAGAGACCGGCAGCCGGCAGCAGCCCGCTGTAAGGCAGGATGGTGGTGGTGCACGGGAGCAAGGGAGGTGTCAGTCAGACTCACGCACACCACTGAACTCCTACACACTCCCCAACCTCATCCTTCCCTGACGCCCCTGAAAAAAAGGCAACAACGAGCAATTAAACAAGTTTCTCCCACTTCAGATGCAGAGTAGGTTCAGGGCTGTGAATGCCGCAGGATCCCACGCGTGGCAGAAGCCACTCGCCTCGTGCTCCGGGGGGGCTGCCGGGGCAGCAGATGCCAGCTGGGGCTGCTTCTCCCAGAAATCTCATCAAATCCAATTGAAATGAAGGCATCTAGCACGGGGAGGGTGAGAAATCCCAATGGGCCTGATAAGGAGAGAAGACCTCAAGTGCTGCAGCACACCCTGGCCTCACCATCCCTGTGACAACCTAGATGGCTGCTGAGATGAAAACTGCTGGCAGCGCGGCTGGATTGCATAGAGGTTGGGGAAACGCTACAGAGCCCTCTGCTTGTAGGTCACCGGCTTAAATCTGCCTCCAGTTGCGAGGAGGTGGAAGTCCCCGCGCTTTTGACAGTTGCTTGGAGCTCCATCTGCAGCACCGTTGGGGAAAATATAATTTCTCCTGCGCCAAAGCCAGCCCCGAGCCATTAATTCCCAGCTGCGGGAGAGCGATCCCGGTGCGTTGCAGAATCCGACCCGCCGCGCTGCGAGGAAGCGCTGCCGGCTCCCGGGCGGTAGGAAGACGGGGCTGGGGCTCCCAGCGGGTCCGTGTAGAGCAAGTGCTATTTCTGATGTGCCAAAAGGTGCTTTTTATCTCTGCAGATTAAAGCCAGCACGAGCGCGGGGCTTCCCTGAATGTAGGCCTCTCTGTGCGGTCTTGGGCAGCCCCCCCCCCTCCCCTCCCATGACTCAGCTTCCTCGTCTCGGGAATTAGGATAATAATATCTGCCCGTGGGAGCTTCGCCGGTTACAGCCAGTGGCTAAAATTGTCAAACCAAGTGAGAGAAAAAGGCCAGTAGGTATTGCTAGATTTCCCATCAGGATTCTGCTTTTTCTGCTTCCTATCAATAACAAACGAAGTGAACTGGAAATAAGGCACCTGAAAGAGAAAAATACCCAAACCACCGGATGGATCTAAACAAGACTCTATTTATGTGAAGCTTCCTACTGCCTTTAACTGTTTTGTTGCACGTACAGACAAACAACACGGCTCTGGCCCAGAGGAAGGTTAAGACCCCCGAAAGGACGGCTATCGGAGGCAAAGTGGAAAGATGAGTTACAACAGCAGCATTAATATTTTTTCAAATCCTTTTCAGCTGTGGTTACAGCTCCCATTTATCCTGCCACTGATTAATTTTATCAAACATTGTGAACAAATAATTTGTATTAAAAATCATGCAAGTTCCACCCTTCATGTAGTTGGCTTTAGGCAGGTATTTATTGGATAACATAGTCTCAGACTAGTGAATGTTGACATTTAATTAATATGGAAGCTTAGCATTGTGAATATGAAGAATAGAAAAGGGCCCAAGAAAATCCTGTGATAATGAAAGGAGATGACAACTAGGTTCTGGTAGTCAGACGTTTCTGTTGACATTGAAGGGTCAAATGTAGATATCTGGTGGAGGGCTGCAAATAACACACTGCAGGTCAGGGTTTGCATGTACAAATAGCTCTGTACGACGCCTGACTTATACCTGCTCGAGCTGCTTGCACTTACATTGGCAGTGCTGTGGTGGATATTTTTGTTGTGCCTATACTAGGAAGATGCTGCCAAAATGGGGAGAGTGGTATAACGGACCAGTAGAGCGTTACGGCTGTGAACGCGCCCCACACAGCTACAGGATTGCTTTCCATGGACTATACTGGTGAAAAAAAAAAAAAAAGGCAAAATTAGGCTAGTAGTACTGCGTCTATATTAGGGGACTAGCCATCGTGACCTACATACCTATGCCAGCAGCGCTCTGTAGTAGCTCATAAGCACTTGTGTCCTGTCTAACTTGTGATGGGTAACATCCACCCCCAGAAAAAACAAACAAACGGAAAGAACTTGATTGTAATAAAAGGAAAACATTTTATCATAGAAATCTATGGGAACTGTTTCTCTTGTCATGCATAAATCAGGAGCATGAGGTTGCCTGAATTTTCCATACCATTAACTCTGTAGTTCTTGATTTTAGATGAAAATAGTTGTGGAGAAAGGAAACAGAAAGAGCTCTTCTGTGCTGTACTCCAAGGATATCACAAGACGTGCTAAATTGGCCAGTCACTTTGTTGGACATAAACCTACCACTAACTTCTGTTTATTCTGTGGTTTACCTTACAAAACTAATTGTGTTCAGAATCTAGTTTACTGCATGTGCAGGAAGGATTCAATTTTTTCCATACATTATTGGGCTTTATAACTATAGCTATAGCTTCATCTCCTTCATGCTGAAATTTGACAAAAAAAGAGGTGAGAGTCTGTATTTTTCTCTGTTTCACATTGAGATGCAACAGAAAAGTTTCTACTGAGTGGAAACAGATATTCCATTAAAAGTCCACTGCTGCTGTATAATTTAAATGCTTTTTCAACACCACAAACTACCTCAAGCCAAACAGCTGGTGTTGACTAAGAACAGTATTTCAGCCTGTTACATGCTGTGATTATTACTTCCCAAACAAGAGTTTATACTTCATTTTCAGTGAAGATTAAATTAATTAGGGTGGCAATGTGATATGGGAATAAGGAGGTGAGTGAAATTAACAGTTTTCACCTACTCTGAGGTTTGTTTAATTAACTATTTCCATTTGGAAGTGTTCTTCTGGGACTGTGTTTTAGCAGTAATACTTCTTTTTGAGCAAATGTTACACTTTGCAGGTCACGGACAAAAACACAAGCTCATCAGAAAGAGTTGCTTCCCTTTTGACTATGCATGACATACTAAAGCAAAAAAAAAATCACGTTGAACAGACTTAAAAACTATCTTGTCATAGCACATATTGAAAATTAGTAGTATCCTCCCGATAAGTATAAGGACCTTGTATTCTGCTCTTTTATTATATTTGATGGAATTCCTTTCTCATGTTGCAGGAAAATTGTCACACTAGAGAAAGCTACTAATTCCTGTTTTCCCTGTTAAAATGTGGTGACCATTCTGCTAAACCACCAATATTGTTGCAATGCTTCTTTCTCCGTGGATCAGGGATTATTTCTCCAGCGTCAATAATAAAATTTAATGTTTAGAAAGCTTAGGTCTGCATTGATAATGCACTGCTGATATAAAAAATCTTCACTATCCTTACAGCTGTCTCGGTATTTCGTAAGTCATTTAAAAATGAAATAAAAATGAAAAACATCTGCTTTAGAGACCAACCCCTAAGAATCTGATTCTACAGAAACGCTGGTTGCCCTCGCATGACCTTAATGACCACTTATTGGCAGTAACATAACTTAAGGTTTTAATTGATGCTTTAGCTGGGCTTTTGACTTCACAATAGTATTTGTAAAGATTCTAATTATCATGATATAGTAGAAATTAGAAGGCAATTTGTAAATGTTTAGATCAGTGTGATTAATACAGTAAAACTAGAGCAGTCAAAACATCTATATGTATATCTATATCTATATCTATATCTATCTGTCTTTACTGATGGGAACAATCCACACTTAAGAGAACTACCTAAAAATAACTGCAGATTCAGGTCTTAAGAGATAAACCAGCATCAGTCAGATCAGGTTTTCATTGCCACAGAAACATGATATGTAGTACAACTTGTATTCCATCAATCTTGTAAGTATAATTTGTATTCCATCAATTATATGAACAAAATTGATCTCTTTTCCTATTTGAATGTTAACCGTGAATACACATTGAGAGATCTGAATATATTTGATATTTTAAATTATATAAACAAGTAAATCTCAGTGTACGGTTTCTTCGCAAGAAGTTTCTGACGAGCATGTAGACATCTGAGGTATTTTGACTGGACCCCAAGGAATGTTTTTTCCCGTGAAATACAGCCCTGGAAACCTGAGTTTCCACCATGCGCCACAGTAAATTCCAGATTCCCTTTCTGTGAATATTTTCCCACTTTTGGTTAAAAAATAACTGTATCAGTGATGATCTCACAAAACCTGAACAATATTTTGTCCTTCTGAAGCACATTTGAAAACACTGAATACAAAAGGAATGCAAGCAGAGTGAAAGCAAATTAATTAAACAGCAGAACCGTTTTGTAGTGGCATTCTAAGGCATTCCCAGCCTCCTGCCTTAACACTCACCAATTTAAAATAGAGCAATTTAGAGGTTGCATTTGCTATTCCAAACAAGTTAGAAAAGCTTTAACTGTGCATTACTTACAGTTGTACAGTTCCTTAAAAAAAAAAGTCACTTAACATTTCCTGACCATAGTGGTTTTGCTCATCTGCCCATCCACGCTTTTTGTACGCAAAAGCCAGCCATCAGTGTTTAAACAGACATTTCCCACAGAATTCTTTTAAAAATTAGTTTCCTTTTGTAATTTTGATACAACCCGAGGCACCTATATTTCATAGAGGCAGAGAGGACAGAAGCATTTTGTTTCTGGGCAGCACGCAGTACCTGTTTTGAGTTAGCTCTTGCTTGTCTGACTCCCCTGAATGATTCTATTGATTTCGAGGGGTCCACTTGCATGAGAAAAGTGAGCAGCAGGGACTGGATGCTCGTTTTATTGTTTCATCCAACACAGATTCATTTTCTGGGATCAGTTATTCTGCGTGATGAATGGGAAGTGCAACTAAAAAATTGAGCCTAGAAACCTAATGTTAGCAGAGAGCGTATGAAAGTCTGATTGTGAAATATGATCCAGAATGCATTTACTAACAGACAAAACTCGAGCCTCATTTCTCACACAGGCAAGACTGTTAAAGTCAGTAATACTTTGCTTTTCCATTACAGCCAACAGGATTTCTGCTGCACAAAAGCTAAGCAAAGCAAAGATAGAAAGATCTGGTACTTGGAACAGCAATACTTTCATTTTCTGCGACCTCGTGCACGCAGAAGGTAGAATTAATTTAATTGCAAATAAATGTCAAGGAATAAATTAATGAAACGGTACTAAATTTTGCAACAAAAATATGTTATGGGTAAGATATTCTTTTGTGTCTGTCTTCTTAAAGAGAGGGAGACAAAGGAAAATGGGTAGGGGGAAAAAAAAGGCTGTACTGAAAGCACATACAGAAATCAAACACAGGAAAACTGTTGGGGACTTAATAGTGCTAGAGGTAAATTGGCCACTATTCTTTCTATCAGAAAGAGACCGGAGTATTTGATTAAGTTAAACAGGAGCCATTTCTTTGTTCCTGAGAAGAGGGAAAGAGGCATTTCAACCAGACAACTGAGACAGAGAACCCAGGAAAAAAAAAAAAATCTATTAAAGAGATAACAAAAGAGAAAAGCGCTTATACTAATTCTGTCAAAACTCACGAAGCATCCTGAGAGGTTTATAGATGTGATATTCTTCTAAGGCACATAGAGGCTAGGCTACAGTAGAATATTTGATGTAGGTCCAAGGGGCTGGTGATTTCTTGGCATTTTTACAAGTTAAAGGCCCAGTAATGCCTATGAAATAAGCTAAACAGCTAAATCTATGAGGACCAATAAAACAGCACAGCTGT
This sequence comes from Balearica regulorum gibbericeps, assembly GCF_011004875.1. Classification (NCBI taxonomy): domain Eukaryota; kingdom Metazoa; phylum Chordata; class Aves; order Gruiformes; family Gruidae; genus Balearica; species Balearica regulorum. The sequence goes on from NC_046185.1 coordinate 148,155,812, forward strand.
GTGGATTTGAAATTAAATGCTATAAAGACAAAAGCACTCAACCTCTGTAACACTGAAATTATTTCAAGAGGGACTGGAGAAAGGCAGGCCAGCAGATTTGACAAATATTTTAGCTGTTTTACCTAGAAGAGACGGCTCTCGCGTTCTAACAAAGGGGCCAGCACCAGTATTGCTATGAACAAGAAGGTAAAAAGCTGTGATTTCTTGAAATCAGTCATGTCAAATCAGTATCCTTTATTCTCCACAATAATTTATAATATTTACCAATCAGATTGTAAAATAAAACCAACTCCTCATCTGCACCTATATTCACTGAAATCACGGTTCACCTTCAAGCAAAACCTAATTCCAGCCATATGATGTTATTTATTCTTTAGATTGTCATATGTGAAGAAATAATCAGTTATCCTTCAGGGAAAAAAAAAAAAAAGCCTAATTCTTGTATTTCTGATAAATACATACAGAACATATTTTACAACAGTTTGTATACTGAACACCTACAGTGCAAAAATCTTACTGGGACTAATTTAGGGTAGATAATACTGATTTGAGAGCAAAATATGGCCCACTAGCTTCCATATTTAAGTTAATGTAAAGATTTATTAGTCCTCTAGGTAAACATTGACCTTGGCTTCACCTTGGTCAATATTTACTTCTCAGGTTAATAAATCTTTATATTAACTGCAATTGAAGTCACTCTCTGCTTAAGAGATAAAGACCAAACAGGACCTCATATGAAGACAACATTCATCAGATAAACTCTGCAGCTTGATTTATCTTCTTGCCCACTTGTCTTAAAAAAATGGTAATCCATAGATGGTGAAAGATGTTCCTCTCTGGAGGGGAAGGGCTTTTTTATACCTGTAGCTTTGTGCACTTCACCTGCATTTTAAAGTAACTGCACAGCTTTGTGTCTCTTGCACTTAGGAAGGGTCAGAGTTTCCAGGATATTATTCTAAAGGATGTTACATCCCTACACTCTCTATTTACCTGTGGGCAAGCCTGGAGAATATTTTCCTGAGTGAACAGCCCTTTAGGTCACAGACTTGACTGCTATTTGGTTTAAACAAGGTGACAGGTCTGACTTTTTGGAATTCATAGTTATTTTGGAAAAAGATGCTGACTGGGATGATGAGAATGACACTGCAAACAAACAGCAATAATAAACAAATCAACTAACATGTGAGGATCTTGGAAAAACAGGAAATGTTGAACTTACCAGAAGAGAAGAAACAGCAAAGACTTGACTGGGAATGGGAATCTCCATTACTGTACAAGAAACTATCTTGAGAAACATTTTGATAAGTAGAGGATGAAGTTACAATTAGAGATTTCTTTGAAATTAACAGTGATGAGGAAAACCAGACAAGAACAGGTTTACACATCTTCTCTTCCCACAATTTCAAACCCTATTGCATTGATTAAAATCTCACTGTGCTGTTTTCTCTACATGTAAGTTGTGCTTTTAAAAAAACAAACCAAACAACCTATGTTTTGTCCATGGGTCTCTCTGATCGAGTCCAGACTAGGTTGCACCATATTTCACTTTTAAGTGGATTCTGAACATGAAGTCTTTCTGCTTGACTGTTGTCCAAAAGTTGAGTACCTGTTGAGAGATAATTACTTAGATTACAGAGAAATTAAAAATTGAACTTTCTGGGAAACAGAATCAAAGCAGCATTAACCTTGGAAACCAAATGGGAAAGCTGTTTCATTTTTTAAAGCATATTTAAGATCTCACTTAAATCAAGCACTTCACTCATGCAAGCATTCCCTTTGAAGTCAATGGGATTAGCCATGGATAAAATTCATCCTAAATTCTGCGTAGAAAGACAGGTACAAAGTCAGCGAATCATTTAAATCCCACGGATTCTCAGCATTAGGCTTAAAAGCTGCAGAGGTCTCTTGTTAGTCCTTTGGACCCAAGTGTTTTGTCATCTGGAAATCTGGGGGGCAGGATTTATCCTCACTGGAAGATACTTTAAGATTCTCCACCTACGTTCCTCTCTTCCATCGAGTTGCAGTTTCAGCATCCTATTGTTTTTCTCCATGCAGCGCTGATGAGTTTACAATGATGTCGTGATGCCTTTCTGCAGGCAGCGCAGGGAAATGTCATGCAAACTCCATTAATAAATCATCCTATTGGCATAAACTATTTGAAATGGCACAGCCAGCTCTACTAGCAAGACAATGTATTTGCAGGGTTGGGTGTGTGTACAAATCTAGTCAAGTATATATACTCATCTTCCAAACCCCCAAAAGCTGATCTGCATCTTTTTTTTTTTGTTTTTTCCCCCTCCTTCGCTGAAAAGAGCAGCTTATTCAGTAAGTGCCAAGGGTACAAAAGGATACAAGCTGTATAAAGCGAATGGTGACTGGTATAATACACCTCTGACTTTCATTGTAAATGATGTAACTGTTCACAGCTGTACTTCTCCCTGCACTGGCTTTCTCATTCCTAGTTCAGGAAAATAAAACACAGATAGTATTTCAACACGGTTACAAAATCAGTCAGGATTTTAAAATATTTTTAAAGGCTAAACATAAATAAATAAAGATGGTTTTCTTTAATTTACTGGCATGTGAACCGAGGGTTGAGAATTTAACTGTTTGAAGGCTATACTGGGAGTAGGTGGAAGTCCTGAGAGAGGGAAAACCAAACAAATTATGGCTGCTGACTCCTCATATTCTGCTTTAATTGGTGGGGGTTGTCTTAGAGAAAGGTACGTGAGCCGTTACCGCCGGCAACGTAATACCGACATACATCAATACAGGGGAGCATTTACGTATCCGCGTCCTGCGTTTGCGCTGAAAGCTGGAGCGTGTGCCTGCCCGTGCCGCCCGCAGTAGCTTGAAGTGTCCAAACACGGAGGAAGACACGTTATCCCGGAGCTCACGGTTACGGCTCGGAACGCGGGACCACCAGCGCTTTACCGGCACCGAGAGCCACAGCCCCACCCGGGGAGGTTTCGTGCGTGGCACCCGTCCGCGGGCGCTGCGCGGAGCTCTCCCGGCCGGCCCCTCCGCCCCGGGGCGGCCCGGCGGGGGGGGGGGTGGCGGCCGCTGTCGGCCTCCCGGTTGCCATGGGACCGGCGCGCCGCCGCCCCCGGGGCCGCCGCTCTGCCGCCGCGGCACCGCTCCGCGCCGGGCTGCGGCTCCCGGGCACCGGCGGCGGCCGGCCCGGGAGGAGGCTTTCCCCGAGGCTTGCCTTGCCCTCCCGGAGCCGCCTGCTTGCAGGAAGGGGGAGGGAGATTTTCGGGGTGTGCGCCCGAGTTTTTAAAGCCTCTTCCCACTTCTCTCTCCCAAATCCAGCGGCCGAAATTGTGGGAGAAATGCCCCCGCCCCCGCTCCGCGTCTCTCGCCTTTGTTGTGCTGAGCCCGGCACCGGCGAAGGCGTCGCTGAATGAATGGTAAATCGTGTTTAAAAGGCGCTGGCAGGTGATGCCCCATCCGTGGCGAGCTGACGGCAGGAGGCGGCCGGCACCGTGGCGCTGAGACAGAAGCAGCGCGTTGGGGAGGTTTTAAACCCCTTTATTTCCCCATTTAATCCACTTCCCACCCTAATGTGAGTACTTCCTCGACATACCGCGTGCCGAGGGAGCCGGACACGCAGGGTAGTCAAGGGCGCATTTGTGTAATTAATAAAGTAAATTAAAGGGTTTTAAAAATTAATTCTACTCATTTAGTCACCAATCCGTTAATGAGGCATGGAAAGCCCCCGGGATCGATAGTCGGGAGTAAAAACGAAGTAGGTGAAGGAGGTGCCTGCTGAATGGTAAAAGGTTTATAGAGGAAGTATCCGTATCTCAGGCGATATAAATATATAGAGAGGGATATGTATAAATCTTTGCCTGCTCTGGCGGGGTCTGGATTTCATCAGCGGTGTGGAGGCAGCCGCGGTCTTCCTGCTTTATGGGGCTCCAAACTTTCCCATCCCCAATACCGCGGGGCTTCAACCTCTGCTCTGCCGCATCCTCCCAGCCAAAGAAGCCTCTGGCTCCTACTATAAATATTAATACTCTGCGCTAGTGCGAAGCATAATTATCTTCCCTTAATTGCAAATTCAACCAAAAATTGAGCCTGCTGTCATTCAGGCACCTCTAAATTATTGTAATTAGGGCTTTTTTTATGTCAAGTGAATCCCTGGGCTGAACGTTAGTCCTTGTACGCCGTAGCGCAACATGTAAACCATATGCTGTGCCGTGCTGCTCGGAAAACCCCACCGCCGGGAGAAGCCCGCCCCCCCCGGCCCGACTCCCGGGGAAAGGCTCGGCTCCAGGCGAGACGCGCTGCAGGGGGATCGGGGGGAGCTCCGAGCCCGCGGGGAGCCCCGTTCCGCCGGGAGACCCGCCCGGAGCACGGCGCCCCGCGGCAGTCTGGCGGCTGGGAGAACGGCGCCCAGCCGGGGAGGCGATGCCCACCCGCGACCGCGGCTCTCCGGCCGCTCCGCACTGGCACCCACAGCTGCCGTGGACCCGTTTTGTCCCCGGCCTCCCGTCCCCCTGCGGCGTCTGGGCAACCTCTCCTCGGGGAACCGATCCCCCCGACCGAGCGCTGTCGCCCGGAGCCCCACTGCCGGGACGGGCTCCCGCTGCCCGCCCCGGGCGCGGCGGTGAGGGGACGGTGCCCTCCCGGGGGCGGCGGGGGCCGTTCCGCGCAGCCCCGTCCCGCCCCGGCACGCTGCTGCCGGCCCCGCCGCGCCGGGTCAGGAAGGAGGGGGCAGCGGCGGCAGCGCCCGCCGGGCCGGGTTTGCCCCAGGGGCCTTTGTTCGGGGGCCGGAGGGGCGCGGCTGGAGCCCGGGCGGGGGTCTTCGAGCCAGGCAGGACGGGCTGGGGGAGCGCCAGCTCCTCAGCTGGGTGTTGAACCGGGTCCAGCTTCTGGCACCAGTGCTGGAGCGGACATCTGCAGGTGCTGCCCAAACTCGGGTCTGTTCCCATCATCATCTGGGGGTGAGAGAACGAGTCGATCTCCTACCTCAATCCCTTGACTGGCCTGGCACTGTGTAGCTGAGCCGTAGGTGAGGCTAGCAGGGAGCACGGCGCACCGCCCAGACGTGCAAAGAAGTGTTACAGTTGTTCTTCTTTCCACAACATGCCATCTGCGAAGTGGGCAGAGTTCTACTCCCTGTGGCCTGGAGCCCTTGCTGAGGAATCGGCACCGGGACTCTAGATCCTTTTTCAGGCTCATGAGATAAGCCTTGTCCTTGGCCCCAAGCTGGGGGTAGCTGAGGGCCCTGTTCCTGCTGAAGGACATGCATGCTTCTGGATGAAGCTGGGGTGCTGTGCAGAAAGGAACACCAGATTTGTGGGGCCAGAAAGACAGCAAATCAAAAGGTAGCCAGTAGTCCATGCTGAGGACCTTCTGCCAGGATGGAGGGAGCCTGGGACTCAGCCCCCCCCATAAATCAGTGAGATTTATGCACTTTATGCAGTGATTCTCATACAAAATACATAAGCAGCCTTTATGTCAGATGCTAGAGCAAGTCCAGTTGCACATGGTCTGCCAGTGCTACTGTTGGTGAAGTCTTAAATCCAGTGTGCTGCTTTCCAGGCTGAAAGGGGGAGAACTAATATTTTGTATGGAAATGTGGCATCAAGGTTTCAGAAAGCTGCTTAAAAACACAAGTTTGTAAATTAGTGCTCAGGAAGCGATCTGCCACAGCACTAAGTACAACAGCTGCGCGACTGCACCGTCTTGCTAGCCAGAGAGGAGATGCCGCGCTCTCACGTTTGGTGGTAAGGCTGCGTAAGGAGCGCTTCCCCTCTTATCTCCAGTTTATTCATTCTTGCCCTTGTGCTGCCTGCTGTGCTGTGCTTGCAGAGCTATTTGTGTGGCCGTGAGTGACGCTGACTGAAGAACTGTTATGGCTATTTTTTATCCCCACCCCCAAGTCTAATAACTCTGAATTCTACTGGGAGATTGTGCATCTTCCTTCCCTTGGCACATTCTTACGCTGTATCTTCATTAGCACAAGTCACACAGGACTCACCCGCAGTTCTGATGTCCCAAGCCAGGTGATGGAGTGCGGGAGAGAGAGAATTATAATCAATGAAAATTTTATTTTTCATGATGCTTAGCGTTCTCAGTGGGAGGTTTTTTCCTGAGTAGGAAATTCACACAATAAAATACCATCAAAAGAATAAGTATTTAAAATCAAGCAGTCAAAAATTAGGAAATGACAGGACGAAACTATTCCCTACAAGATAATGTGGCCTTACTGTACAGGGCTTTTTGAGATTTCACATCATCTTTGCTGCAAGGCTCCCTCATTTAATGCAGAAGATACCCCATGCTCTGCAAGTGAGTCCGGGTTGTGTTTCAATCCCTGTCCTTCCCTCGGGCGGGCCGTGGTGGTGTGTGGGCAGCAGGAGTGGGCAGCGTGCTCGTGGACGGGAAACCCTGCAGGCAGCGGGGCAGCGCTGCTGGGGCACGGCTTTGCCTCTGCTGCAGAGCTCATCTGTCACCTGGGCTGGTCCCTGCAACACACTTTTCTGAGACGGCTGTTTTGTGCTCTTCTTATTTCTGGTCCTCAGAGAGCAGCTGAGACCTGAGCTGAAGGGGATCTGATTTGGGAAAAGCTTCTGTTTAAGTTGCTGAGAGAGAGCTACACCATGAATCGCTGTAGAACATGAAGCTTTCACAAGACGCAGATCCCAGTGTTTCCAGTTGGGAGATCCAAGACTGAGGGCACTAACAGGGCTTACGATCTCTGCCCAGCCTCACCTGGGGCTCCCCTGCCCTGTCCCTGTCCCTGGACCCCAGGTCAGCCCAGCCCATGGCCGTCAGTCCCTGCCCCAGCGGTGCTGTAGGATGCCGTAGCCCCTGCCCTGCCAGCCCTGAGGGAGCAGCCAGCCCTTGTTGCTCCCTGATGAAAAGCGTTTAGAGATCTAACAATTCAGCTTTAAATTTTGTCTTTCAAGGTCTCGCATATACAACTAAGAGAATAATGCCACCTTGCCTCGCAGTGATGTAGTGCAAATAGTTTAGCATTTCTGACGAAACGAAGCAGCGAGGTGGGAAGACCAGAGAAAGCCCCGCAGAGAACTTACTGGTACAGCGAGAGGCTGGAGAGCCCCCACTGGAACGTGGAAACAGCAGATCCCATCTTAAAGCAACTACCTGGGAGTGAAGAACTGGATGCTTCTTGTTTTACTCTTTGCTGTTGTCTTGAGCAGCTAAATTGCTTAAAAACTAAAAAGTCCTTTGAAAGTCACCAGACATGTTAGCTGTTCTGTAAAACTTAAAATAATATTGCACTCTCTAGTATTTCTCAGTGGATAGCACGTCACTCCCCTCCTCCCCAAATTTTACTTACTGAAGTGGAATACAGTGGCAGAGATGACCCTGTTCTGGCCCTGTTGAAGTCACTGAGAATTTTCCCCTGACTCCATGAAAGTCAGCATCTCACATGGGCAAAAAAAGTTGCACTCCTTTGCCTCCTTAAATTCACCAAGGTCAGTGTGGGTTTGGTGAGCCGTAGGTGTTACAGAAAGCTGCTTCCTTGAGCCTGCAGATAACTGTCCCTGTGCTGGGTAAACCAAAGTGTGTTTTAAATTCCAGTTTCAGAAGCAAACACAGATGTGATAGTTACCACCCATGAGCAGGAAAGTATGATTGTGTAAACAGGTCAACATGCTGCCTGTCTTTGAGCCAGAAAAGTGTATTGTTTATGTTACAGAAACCATAGTTTGTTTAGAAGGGAAGTTTTAGATGAAATCTTAGTGTTGTTAGGAATAGGTAGAGTCAGTGAAGCTTGTACTATCACTTGTTCTCAATCGTTCTGCAGAGATATCATCTGCTGTGTATTTTATTTGCTTTGTACATTATTTGCAATAGTGTTAACAACATTGTTTGCAATATTAATTATTTGGGACTGTTGTGAACTTGCGCTTCACTGCCCGTGGGAAAATGATTTGGGATGGTACTTATACTGCCCGTAACATACCATCTGTGAATTTGCAGATATTATTTATTAGCAAGTTTGGTTAGAAAGCTCCGCCATGCAAATATAATCGCCCTTGCCCTCAATTTGAGCTTTGCCCTGGCAGCAGCATCCCATCCCCATGGGCGGGCGGCGCAGCAGGAGGGATGCTCGAGGAGCGGTGCCGAGTCTGCGGGGTCTGGAGTTGGTCTGACAACATGGAAATGGCATGCAGCTGCCTCTGGCCTGCTTGGTAGTGGAGGAAGGAGTGAGGGTGAGCTTCCAGAGCAAAGAGGACACTTTCCTTGGAAATATATTTTTGCGCTGATAAAGACTTTCCACTGAGGACCTTCACAGCAATGCAAAGCAGTCGACGTGCAGAGCTCCTCTGTGCCCAAGCTCTCGTATTGTGCTCCCTGCGAGAATCCAGCCCTTGCTAGCTGTGCTAGGATAGTCTCAACCCAGAATTACTTTTGGCTGAAAAAAATTATTTTGGTAAGCAAGCCCTGTGCCCCGCAGCTGAGAGGAGGAAGGCTGAGAGGGACCGTATCCCGTGGAAACTGCAGGGGGCACAGTGTCATTACTAGAGGGCCGGGATAATTAGATGCTGTTAACTTGCCTTCCCTAACGAAAAACTAAGACGGGATGTTTAGTGGCAGAAAATCAAGTCCTGGCTTTGATGACTTAGCCGTATGAAGGTGCTATGGTCTGACGCTGGGTTGGTGCTTCAGCTCGTTGCCAAGCGAGAAGTGATACCTGCTGGAATCGCTTTTTCTCTTGTGGTGGCAGCGAGATGCTGACGGAGCTGGGTGGCCCAGGCCATCCTTTGGCCTCACGGTGCGCAGCACAGGGTGGTACAACCGCGGGTGTGCTAGCAGCTACAGCGCTGCGGAGGGCCTCGAAGCGTGAGCCAGCCGGAGCAGACAGCCGGCAGGGCTAAGTCAGCACAGTGGCCTCCCGTCAGCAGCAGAAGCCGGTGATGAACCGAGAGGCAGCTTGATGGGCACCGATGCAAAGTGACAGGGAGGCCTGTCAAGAAGCCCCACGTCACGTCAGGAACACAGCCCCTGTCATCCTGTAACACAGCGTTTGCTCCCGTCCTCATCAAAAGGGACATGCGATGCAGGGGGATTTGCTAAACACCCAGCGCTGAGAATTTGAGGGAATGGGTTCGCTTCAGCTTTTCAAAACCTTAAAAAGCACTGAATATAAAGGAATTGTTGTTAATAGAATACTTTCTGCTAATACATAATTCTTCGAAATACCTTAGTTTGGAAGGTGAATATATTCGATGTTACTTTTGGAGTATTTTTCTTACATGCAGCTGTGAGGAGCAGATCCCTCTCACCTGTTCTGGGCCAGCAGGATGAGGCATTTGCTTTCAATGTGGGGACATAGATATGACCATTTGAATGGTATCTTGGGGTTTTTTTGATCTGCAAAAATGCCTTGTACAGCTGACATCACCAGTTCAGCAACTACAGTGCTGAATAATCGTAAACATGTTTGTCCTACTTATTCCCCTGGAGGATTTTTTCCACTTAAAATATTTAAAGGAATATGTACTTGCTGTGACATAGGTCTATTTTAGAAATACTGTCAGCTTATACTAATGCTAAAGTTCATAGATTTAGCAATAATTTTCCCATAATTAAAACCCCAAAGGTTTTGCTTGTAGATAAAAAATTCTTTACCAGTTGAAAATGTTATAATTGTCCAAACAAAACCATTTGGTTTATTTCTAGAAAATCATCCTGTGATATTAAATACGTATGTGTTAAGGTGTTAGAACTAATAAATTACATCTAGGAATATTTGTTTCTCAGGTGTGTCATCTCTGTGAAGTACAGCAAGGTAAATAAGGAGTTTGCTACTTCTTGAGCACTTGCTCTTTCTACACACTCGTGGTAGTGTTACATTTTGTAAACCTTTCACCTCCAACTAATATTTGAAGGGATCAGAATAGAAAATACAGATTTTTTCCAAATGATTTCAATGAAAAGGAAAGTTAACAAAAGAAAATCACTAGCAATATTAAATAATAGTATAATATAAGGATTTCTTACCCTTGTGTAAGCTTAATGTTTATCCTGAGGAATAAAGAAGGAAAGAGAGAGTGACTGGGGAAATGGTGTTTCCAGAGCTGCTGGGAAACACTGTTAATAGTTTAATAGAATTTATTGTAGTATTTGTTAGAATTTCAACAAACATAGTAAGATGGCGTTAACTTCCTAGTTTTGTTTTCATTTGGTACCAGCGTTATTTGCAGATTATCAGTCAAATAAAGCGTCGTGATTTATTCAGATACTTTCCTACAAAGCTAGTCCATTAAGGAAACTTGTTAAATATTATCTGAAAAATACTTTTTGTAACACTACAGTGAGTTGGATCATATATCCTCCTAGTAAAAAAAAAAAAAAGAAAAAATATTCCCATGTATCTACCCTCTGACTTAGCACCAACACCTTGCCCCGACCTGGCCAGCTCGGTCCCCGCAGGTGCTGGAGCAGCGGCGCGGGCAGAGCCCTGAGGGGCGCCTTGCTTCCCCTCCCTTCCGTTCTGGCCTCTCGGCACCTTTCCGCAGTGGGGAGCCAAGCTCTGCTATTTCTGAGAAAACCCAAGCCAAATAATCCAGTTAATCTGCCTTCACCCCTTCCAGCGCTTTCTACAGAACTGTGTTTTGTGCTCGATTCTGAGCTCCGAGTGAAGCTTTGCTGTGAGAAGGATACTCACGGGGTGCCTTGTTTAGTCGCTAGTATCTGGAGGGATCATACTACCACTTTCCCTTGTGCAGGGCGCTTATGACGTCCCCCTTTTCTGCCCGAACTCCTGTCCCTATGAAAATGTGTAGGAACTCTGTAGCTCAAAGCAATCTGTACTCCTCTGTCAAATTTGGTTAAAGCTGGCCAGAGGATTTGGATGATGGTCCTACACATACAGAGACACGTGGTGCCTCTGCGTTCCAGTTTCCTTAGGAAACGAAGTTAAAAATGACATCCCTACCTTTTCCTAAGATCAGAAGCCAAATTATTACATCTGTGTGTGTGGGGAAATCCTTCTTTATGACTCCTGTACTTAGTGGCAGAAAGCTTAAATGCAAAACTTGAAAAAAATAATAGCTGTCTTCAGGGGAAGCTACAGCTTATGGGCCTGGCCAGTGTCCATAAAGGAGCTGGGCTGAAAACCAGTTCCAGGGCCAGAAAGGACAAGGGCTCTCCAGCCCAGCCTAGCCATGCAGTTGTTCATTGGCTCACGCTTTTATGACTTGTTTTCCAAATTTTTATCACTTTTGTGCACCTGCCTGTATGGAAGATGAGAGATTTGGAGAAGGGGGCATCAGGACTGCACATAGAAGTGGTCTCGGGACTGAATTGTACTGTAGCAAAATCAATTCCTTTCACTCAATATTTCCATTTGCACCTTGTGCCACAAGCTTCTGTTCTGGTGCTTATTTGAACAGACTCTTTGGCTTCCCTCTGAGAAACATTTTCAAAGTGGTCTTCTGTCCTTTGAGCATCACCTGCATTTCTGATTACCATTTGGCTGTTCTGAAACATCCTGTAGGGCTGTGACCGTTTAGCAGAGCTCGTAAGAATAACATGTTCCCTTCATTACTTTCTGCAGCCCTTGCTTTTAGTGCCACGCACAAGCTCTACTGACCAAGATCTTATGGCATTGTGTAGATCATTGATAACTAGATAAATTGATAAATAGCCCGAGAACTGGTCCCAGAAGGTTCACCCAGGAAAGAGTCCCTTTCAGATACTTGCTTATTAAACTGCATCTTCTGTTTTGAAGGTGTTTTTTAATCTATGTATGCCTTATTATCTTCATGTAAAGCAGTTTTTGCCTCGTGTGTGGTACCAAGTCAGATGCCTGGGAGAGATCCAGCCGCGCTGTACCGGTGCAGCTGTCTTCTGCTTTCTGCTCAGCTAATGGCAGGCCAAATAGTCCCTACCTTCCGAGTCATTTTTCTGTGTTTTAAAATAAGGTGGCACAATTTGGCATTTTCTGGTATTGCCCAGGAAACAGGGGCTGTCCAGGCAGACTTTAGGGTGAGATGCTTGAGGTGGGATCAAGGGCTGTGGGTGGGCCTGAAACACACTGTGGAGGATGGGGCAGAAAGGAGGCGAGCTTGAGGAGAAAGACTGGAAGCCTGTTCTCATTACATCACACTCCTGCTCAAAGCAGGGATGGGATCTAAGGTTCCTAAATCTCACCCTGCTTTTGCAATCACCAAATAACTGAGAAATTTTCTGGTGAGTTGCGTCTTGTGTTCCCTTCCAGTGCTGGTCCACGCAGGTGTAACAAGCTACTCCTCAAGTGGCAGGTGTGTCGGTAGTGGATCTAAGGATGCCAGCCCCAGTGGTGAGCCTTGTGGTTCAGCATCAGTCCATGTGATACAATTTCTGGGGGTTTTTTTGGGTTTGCCTTCAGTAAAATTTCTTCATTTGTTGTAGAAGTGGTATAACCATTGTTCGGTGATTAAGGCAGCTGACTGATGTTCTGGAGAACTAGAGCCTACTCTTGCTGTTGCTACAGGGCTCTACATTTTCCTGGTGAGATTATTTAAGAGAAAACTTCTATAAGCAATCACTGTTTATGTGTTTGTGAAATAAGACCCGTGGGAATGCTAGACACTCAAAAGTGCAGTTGACATAATGAGAGCTGTGCTTTTAGTCTATGAAGTCCTATATAATGTTAAATACTTTGAAAAAGCAGGCTCCTGGCATTTTAAATTACTATTTATTTTTAATCCTAATCTGTCTCTAGTTCAGTTTATGGTCTGTAAAATGGGAGTAATAATGGTGCCTGCCATCTAACCTAGGAGAAAAATAATAAAAAAATAGTGAACCATTCTGATACAGAGATGAATGTCCATAAGGAAATGAACAACTCCTTTTGGATAGCAGAGTTTAAATAGCACGTAAAAATAAAGTCTTGAATTATACCTTGAATAACAGGGAGCAAACAAAATGCTAGGCTTCTGTTTGTTAAATAAACTTTGTCTTCTCTGCACTGAATAACGTAGAGATCTTGTGGAAGAACAGTGTGCTGTCAGTAATAAGAGATCATCTACTAAAATCTGATAAACAGGTATGCATCTGGAGACAAAGTCACACCGATATTTACTTCTATTCCCAAATCCAGTGTCAGTAATCCACTAACGTGTTAAATATTTTATTTCAAGAAATGACATGAAAGATTATTTATCAGAAAAACAATATAAAGAACATCATGACCTGTTCCGCACGTCCGTCCCCCCATGCTCCCCTCCCTGCCTGTTGCCATATACATGTCGTAAATCCTCTACATCATTGTTACTCTCTAAGGAACTGTGCAACTGGTTCATTGTTCGCGTGTCAGTTTGCATATGCAAATGGCACGACACCATACATTTCAGCAGCAGAAAAAGCTGTTTCTATAATCAGGAAAACTAGCAATTAACGAGGTGGGAGTAGGAGCAGATATTGCTATAGGCAGGAACCGCAGGCTTTTGTGCCGTTTCTTCGTGACTTTTTGTGTCTCCGCTTGTGTTTTAAAACTGTTACGTAGCTGAGATGGCCTCTGGTTGTTGTCTTTCTGGTTAATTCTGCCTTCCGAGGGCTCAGTACTATGTAAACATGCAATTGAAAACTCATTGACTCTGAAAATGAATTTAAAGGTGGGCAGACTTGATTTGAAAAAACCCTATGTAACTGAATAGCAAGCTTTTAGAAATCTCGTTTCCTCAGCAGATGTGTTGCTCTCCAGGCTGCCTTACAGCCGAAGGAGGGAAAATAGGAAACAGCAGCCACCCAGGCAAACTTTCAGCAGAAGTGAGCACGTGTAGGAGCTGGGAGATGCTGCCTGGAGGGACCACAAGCAGGAGATGCTGCCTCCTGGATGTTTGCTCTGCCATCCTTGCTGTATATACTTTCACATAACCCCTGTATTCTACCACTTTTATCTACTAGCACTCTACCCTGGTATAAACTAACATATTTTACAAATGCTTCTGGATCGTAGCATGGTATTTAAAAGGAAACACAGATGTCAGAGAGCAATTCAGAGAGGAAATGAAAAGAGGAAGAGCATCTGGAGACTTGAGTCTGGGCTGGGGCTCTGGTTGTTGGTTGATTTAGTACCCCTGGGTCTTTGCAATCAGATCTGGCCTTTCTGCTTTTGAGTAGGTGCCCCGAAGTATTCACCAGCATACCTGACTTTGCTCTGGACATGGGACTATGCGCCGTGTGAATTCGAGGCTTTGGAGGAAGGACAGACAGCTGAATTGCTTTGACACCGACTCCAGTTGCAACATTCGCAGCCACAGGTTTTAGATCCCTTTCAGTTTTTATCAACCTTCTGGTAACGTTGGTGCCCAGAATCAGTTGTCTGTGTTTAGAAAAGTTTGGCAAAGGACAATCGCCCAAAGAAAAGGGAGTTTGGGGTCTCTTCTCTACCCAAGGGTTTTGTGTTTCAGTCACTGCTCTGAGTTCAGGTAAAGCTGGTAAACCTGCTCCTTTTACAGATTTAGTAGACAGGCTTGTAAGCATCTGCACAACAAGCTGCTACACCACCTGTGGCGATGATAAATATTTTATGCTCTGCAGAATTTGCGTCTTAACAAAACTCTTGGTTACAGTTACTGGTGTGTTTCTGTTGTGCTTGTGCCTGTTTGCTGAGTTCATGCAGATTGTAGCTGTACATCTGAACAGGCTTGACAGAAAATTCTTTTTTTTCTTTGTCTTCTCTCATGCTGAGGAATACAGAGTTTGGGAGCAGTTTTATGTTAGAAATAAACAAACGCAACGTTATCGTAATTCCCTGATATTTGTTGTGGCTGTCGTTTCCTTAACACCCCCACAGCCCTGTATTTGGTCTTCCTCAACGTCTCTTTGTCCTTGGTGAAATGTGAGATTTAAAGAACACTGAGGCTTACAAACATAGTGAGTGTCTCTTCTGAGCTACATTTTATTATTTAAATAAACATTTTTATATTTTGCGCCCTTCTGTTGAATTTGTCAATGCGTAGTCCTGGAAATACTGAGTTATCTTTTACTAGCAGGGATGTATTTCATGTCTCCTAATAAGTAATATAGGCATTATCTGTGTTAAATGTAGTAATTTCTTCCTTTCCTTGAGCTTTGGTGCTATATATTATATGCTGGCTAACTCTAGTCACACTTAAAAGCAACGTAGAAGACACTTGATGGAGATCAGCCTTAAGGTCAGTTCTTTGTTGTCTTCGGAGTCTGCTGCAAATAATTTGAAGGAAAGAGTAGAATATGGGAAGGCGCAGAGATTTTTTTTTTCCAGACTTTTTTTCCCAATTTATATTTAAAGTGATCAAAAAGCCTTATTAATGTAAATTGTAAAGACACAAATTCTTTTTTTTTTTTTTTGGGGGGGGGGGGCAGGGGAGGGTAGTGCTTTCTTCCATTTTTTTCTGTTAGAGGGACATTTTATTCTGCTCTGGGGTATTGACCGTTTTAATCCTCCAAACACACAATTCAAACCTGCTGGAGGTTTCTGCCAATACAGCTAATTCAGGCTTGTAGGACTGCAGCGAGAGAAGTATGCGAATACATGCAACACTTGTGGAGGCCAAAGGTATTAAAGGGTTCAGGGAGGGGTAGGTCCACCGAGGGCCATTAAACGTAATGGTCCAGATGCAACTGTGGTGTTAGTGGAGATGTGGACTCTAAATGCAAACTGTTTGGTTAGATCAAGAGATTTTGAAGTAGTATATATATGGGTTTGGAGAGGTTTTTATTTAGTATGTGTCTGTTTTCTAGATAACAAAATCATGTATGAGTGTGGCAAAGGTATAGGTTTTTTTTTCTTTCACAAAAGATAGAAAATGTACCCAGCTGTTTATGCCCTTTATGAGGCTTCCTTTAAATAATACAACATATAGGAAAGTATAACAGCTTGAGGTTTAGACAAGCTAGACAATGTTCTCTTTTTAGTGACTTGTTCTGTTCTTTTTGGAAATCCAGTAGAGTTTTGCCAACGTGAATAGGATCAAGCCTTAAATGCTGAAAAAAATTAGCAATTCTAAATACATGCAATTTAGATAGCCACAAATTACATACAGTAACAAAAGTGAACTGAGTACCACTAGCAGAACACGTAAAGGAGTGTACATATGAGTTATGGTGAGCTTCAGTTTTTAGAGGAAAAATGATGAAAAGAAAGAAGTAAAGCAAGCTGCTTATGGAAATAATTTTCTGGCTATCCAGGGCCATCAATAATTTGTGTCAAAACAAGAAACATGAAAAATATTTTTTCAGTGCAGGTGTGACTGTTCTGGTATTGGCCCAAGCAGCGAAGTTTGAACAACTGCTGTGTGCATAGGTTGCATAATTTTTTTTTGAATTGTTATCCCTTCAGGTATAATGGCATATCTGTCACCTAGGACACAGAGACGAGTTTGCAGCCTTTAACATTTTGTGGAAGAAAAAAGAAACCGCATGCTTACAAAAAACCCCACGACTTAAGAACTTTATAAAACCAAATGAGACCGTTGTTGACTCCATGTGAACAAGAACATGTGGGTTTTTTTTTTTTTACCCCACATTCATTGTCTTTTAAAGATAATGCAAGTTTTGCTGGTGCCTTTATGTGCCATTGTTCTCTTCATAATGTGAAAAATGCTTTCATGTTTCTGATAGGGAAATGATAATTTGCAATCTTGAAGAGATTGTCACATAAAGGAGATTGCATGTACTGAACTGCATATGCTGCGCAGATGAGGTAATGTCTGTGGCGCACACTTGAGATTAACCTGGTTGAAGCACAGAATACCATTTTAACGATGAATTAAAAAACAAAGGGGCGTGTGCGTGTGAACATATTACTTTGGGCAAAAAGGTGAAATCCTTCTCTAAGAAGGCTAAGCGTGAGAGAAAAATGCCATGCTGCAGAAGTGAGCTGGAGAATTAATGCATTGTCAGAGGGAGTTTGGAGGAAGAGAGTATCTTCCCAAGTTGACGTGTGGCTTAATGAGGGGCTGAAGAAATGTGGTGGAGGTGTAGAGGGGAAATAGATAAAAATAATTCCAGTTCCCTCTTACCATCAGACTTCCAGGTGTTATGTGTTTTCTTTGCCTCTTGAGTCTAATAAAAGGCTTGTGGGAGTCAAGGAAAATATTTTTGTCTCTGTGTTCTATTTTTCCCCAATAATAGGAATTTTGAGGAAAAAAATGAAACACCATGGTAGTCTGAAAAGCATTTCTTTAGATAATGTAGATTGCAAATGATTTCCTTACAGGACAAGTCCTATAATCCTACATCATAGTTCAACTTTTAAACCAGTTTTGATTTATTTTCGCAAAACTAAGGCTGTAAGAAATTTAATTGCCGGACAGTTTCAAAATGTACTTACTATTGCACATGATAAGCTATGTCGAAACATACCCTTTCAAAGATAACTTAGATATGACCAGTGCATATACTACCTGAAAGAAATTGCTTTATGTACAAAGTGGAGGAAGAGCATGTTTCATTGATTACTGCACCAAAGCTTTAGAAATGTGGCACAGTATTGAATATCTATATAATTTTCAGTAATTGCTGAGACTTTGTAGCCTGATGATTGAGAGTTTTTACATTTTCCAGATGTTAGGAATTTCAGTCTCTGTTGTGCAAAGAAACTTTTTGCTTTAATTACATATATTTCTTTTAAACGGAAATCATAAGCTGCTTCACTAACACGCCCCATTTATTGTGACAGTCTTAAGAGTGCACCTTCAGAAATAGATTTCGTGTAACTGCAGAAGTGGAAAGGAAAGCTGAGAGGTAGTTTTATTAAATGAAGAAGGTTAATCTTGTATGGTGAACTTCTTGTGCAGATAATCACAAACCCGAGCGAAACCTCAATTGTCTGCTGATGTGCCATGTGCCCTAGTTGCAATCACATACATTGTAGTAACAGGATGAAGGATTGTATTAATATGAAAGTCTGTAGATAAATGTTTATAATGATAGAATATAGTTCTTGATAAGCAAGTGGAAGAAACAGCTGTAGGTAAACAACTGTGTATAATGTCAATAGTTTTATGCCAGCCAGTGAGAATCCGTTCCCCTAGGAAGGCAGCTAGAAATACCGGCAGAAGCATGAGTCAGGTCAGTGGACTCTAACTCAAGGATTGCTGCTTGAAGTAAAGCTGCAGCCACCACCGAAAAGTGATTTTGGTTAATGCACCTTCCTAATGCATCTAGAGTAGTAAGTGGAGGGAGGTATTATTCCTCATTTTGCTTCATATTATATTTCAGAATATGGGTTAGTTTCGTTGTGTCTTCCAAGCCCAACACCATCAGCAACGCAGCTGCCATGACGTGTTTCATTTTAGCCGCTGAGTGAAGGCTATCACGCCATTTGTTGTGTGCAGGGGATTTCCCAGGCAGAAATCGCTACACTTTCACTGTGCATAGCATGTGCAGTGAGCCTAAAACTTCTGGGAAGTGTTGGATTTACTGTAAACGTGCAATAAATTTGGCACTCAGGGAGCGTTTTGGGCTTACTGTGAATGTGCGAATCAGCCATGCAGTCTATTAATGGCAGATCTGAAGCTTCCAGGCAGTGTTTGACTTATGGTGTATAAGAATCACAGGTTGGTTTGAGTTGGAAGGGACCTCAAAGACCATCTAGTTCCAACCCCCCTGCCATGGGCAGGGACACCCTCCACTAGACCAGGTTGCCCAAAGCCCCGTCCAACCTGGCCTTGAACACTGCCAGGGATGGGCCATCCACAACTTCTCTGGGCAACCTGTTCCAGTGCCTCACCACCCTCATGGTGAAGAATTTCTTCCTAACATCTAATCTAAACCTAACCTCCTTCAGTTTAAAGCCATTACCCCCTGTCCTGTCACAGTTGATCTGGATATGAATTTCAGAAACGCGTTGCATTTCCAAATGACAGGTAGCTGGAAAAGGGGACGTGTCTGGGCTAGGGCAGCTCAGTGCAGCTCATTGCAGAGCAGGTCAGTGCCTTCTGGCAATCAGGGAGACTTCAGGTTTTGTCTGAGGTTTGTTGTTCCTTAAAGTGACAATTGTGGGGTGCTAAAACTCCTATAGAGAGATTAGAGGGCTGTATAAGGTCAGAAAAAAAAAAAAGGTGGTTTTTTTTTTTTTTTCACTATGGCTTTACATTATCTTCCCATAAACTGTGTATGAGACAGCGATGGAGTGGAGAATGTGGAGCTCCTGGAGAGGCAGCGTTTGGGGGGGAACAGCTACAGGTGTGAGTCCAGACTGGTTCTCCTCAAGACTGCAAAGTGTGCTGCTGTCTCACTGTACACGTGCTTTGTCTGTTTTAATAAATCACCTGAAGAATGGATTTTTTTTTTTTCTTTTTTATCTCATTGGGAATCATTTTGCTGCCTAGTCTTGAACCTGGAGGCTATTTTTAATTTTAAGAGGATTTCTCTCTTGATGAGGTGATAACCTAAAATGGCATGGGGGGATCTGATGCAGCGTGTTTTCATTCAGGGGTTCTGTTTTACAGTCAAGCCTAGTGATAGAAAAAGGAAGCTTGAAAGGATGTTCACTTTTCTGCATATGTGTATTTATGGTTTTGAAAATTACGCTACAACTTATATGCCAAAGAAATGTTTGGATCCCATGCAGTCCTCCAGTGGGTTATACATTTCCAGCATCATATTGTATCTGTAGAAATACACATATTTCATAAAAAGCATCTCAGAGAAGAAGGTAGGGAAAGCTGCCCAGCGGAGGACAGGAGGGGATTTGAGGATGGACTCCTAAAAAAACGCTGAAGAGGATTGGCACTAATTACAAGGTTAAAGCCCAAACAAAAGCAAGAGGGCAGAAGGAACGTCACCATGTTAGGAAAGATGCACTGACAGCTAATACTGCTGCTGCAGATGGATGTTTCGGGCACGATAGTTGGTAGCTGTCCCAGGACCAGCACGATTGGTGCTTCTGCTCTAGAAACAGACAGTTGTGGGTGGTGAAATTGCTGCCTTAAAATCAAGTCAGCCCACTTCCATTCTTTTTCTTTTCCCTTATTGTTTCTTTCTAGAATGACTGTGACTTTCAGGGGCACCTTTGATAATGTTTCCTTGGCACGTGCACCAAAGGTAGCTTATTTTTTTTAGTTTGTTTCCAGAACAGCTGCCTACTTCTTTTTTTGCAGCCCCCGTCCTTGCCCTGAGGATACCATAGCAGGCTGTGAGCCTCTGGAGTCAAGAATCTGTCCCTTAAATGCCATAAAAAAAACAACAAAAAAAATTCAATCATCTAAGTGAACTTTGGCATATTTTTCTAATTGATGTGAATGAGATGAAAGGGATAGCTGACTTTTGTGACCTCTGCAGAATAATTGTGTATCATGTGTTGTGTGAATGAAGGGGTGGTGCCATAGCTGCAAAAATGGGAATCGACACCATTCTGCTCTTGAACAACATCCGTTGGTGTGTGTCATCCAAGTACATTACAAGCTGTCTCCATTTCGCTTCTGCTCACCTCCCACATACTTCATTCATTTGCATGATGGAACTTGGCGAGTTAAAAAGTTTAGTGCTTAGAATTTTTGAGACTCTTGCTCCAACTTCTTTTCATTAACATGAGTGTAATTATTAGTCTGCTGGAACTCCTTTCATCCTTACCAGACCAGAGCAAGACAGCAGAACAGAGCCAGCAGAACACCTGGGCAGGTTCTTCCATGTGTTGCTGTATTGTAAGAGGAGCACACTGACATAGGTCTACGTTACAGAGAAGAAACTTCTCGAAGGAATAGGTCCCTCAGTGGTGCAAACAGCCATGTACACTGTTAGGACTGAGGTCTGCTCTCCAATTTTTTTTTTTTTTTTTTTTTTCCAATAAAACTCTTTGGAGCCAATTTTATGGTATTTCTTTCTCAGTCAAAAATGAGTAGTATTGAAAAGGCGTTGAGCAAAATTGGTTTTATATTATACATTTGTGAAAGAAGTATTCTTCCCATGTTTTGGTTTCATTAAAGCTTTTATGTCTGGCTGGAAACCAAGCTTCTGCCATGTCTTACTCCTCATGGAAGGTTTCAGAGCAATCCAAGCTGAAGCGCATCATCTCACTACATCCCTTCAGTCAATTCAAAGTTGAAATGTTCATGCTTGTGTTTTAAATTACGTATTGAAGCCTCTTTCTTCTGGAGTTGAGAAGAGGGTCTAACACAGACAGTATGAGGTTGCTTTCCCTTCCCTTGGTTAGGACAGCGAGTTATCCTGCTGCATAGAGAAGCTGTATGGTACTAATTACGCTGCAGGAAAGCTAGCACATACTGTGTGTGTGTGCGCTGGCGCTCGAGCTGCTCTACTCTCATCTGGTCTGTGGGAATTTATTTGACAGTTGAAGGGATGTTTGAGGTGGCTGTTACGTACTGCGGCAGCATTAGACAAATGGGACTGAAGATACTGTTCAGGAGAAGGTCTGTCCAAACATTTGTCTTGCTAACTAATTATACTTAATATAGTTATACTCGGTAGACCCTTTGGTGAGAAGTTTGACTCTCCTTTTACAGCCGCAGTTATGCTGTAAAGCTTTTAATACAGGTACAGTCATACTTCTTATGCTGGTACAAAGCAGAATGTACTTCAATAAGCATCCTAAATAAATATTGGAATATAGGCTAACGCCAGTACTTTTACCATGGTATATTCATATGTGGTAAGATATATGGTAAGAAAGACAGGAAATACGAGTTTATGCTGGCACTGTTAAAACAGCAAGACCTTCTATTTTCGCAGGGACTAATTTGTGTGAGTTGCCGATGATGAAAGGGTTATGCTTGAAGAACCTGGTTCAATAACTATTGTATTTAGATGGAGCCTTTCCTGGGCTTTGGATCAAATATTAATTTCTAACTTAAGGTATTTGTAAATTAGAAGATATTTCAAATGCCCCTGGATTTCTTTTGATGTGATGAATGTGTTCCAAACTGAATAATGGTTTGAAGGAATAGCTTGTGCTTGACAGAATGAACTTTACAAATAGTACAACTTTTTACCATTGTAAATCTTCGCTATAGGAAAGTCATAGTTAATGCCAAACCTGATTGTGACTGTAGGGAGGACAATGCAGGGTAAGTAGGTGAGACCTTTTTCTACTACGGTGATTACAAATCGGAGCAGTGCACTCTGGGCTGTGACTTAGTCTGGAAAGGTAACGTTTCAAGTTGTGGAATAAGCAAGAAGGGGCTAAAGCTCTTATTGTGAGCGGCTTGCTTAAACACAACATTAAGCTACATGGGAGGTCTGTTTAAAATCACTTTGTTTAGCAAAAAAGCAACAATTAGGATTAGAAACAGTTTGCCTGTTAACATCTAAGACTAATTTCCTGATTGTGACTTCATGGTGATAACTGTATCATATGAAAGACCTAAACCCAAACATTGATCAAATGTCTAGAAAATATCCAGAAGTATGTTTGTATGTGATCCCTGGCTCGTTTCTTTGAACTATCTGAACTTTTCCACCTTTCATTTTCAGGGTAAGCTGTGAAATGTAGCCCTCCAGTTATACCTGGCTGTGAAATTACATTTTCCAGGAGCTGGCAAGTCCCATAACTGTGCAGACTCTTCTTTAATTGCCCCCTGTAATGAGAGAACGTATGGTTGGAAACATCATAACAGGTTAAGCAGATTGACTTTCTTTCTGACCACTCCTTCCTCCCAGATGTCTCAGATGCTGCTTGCAGGGTTTTGCTGTAGGGCACAGCCCCTGTCCGTGTTTGGGCTGCGGCTGCCTTGCAAGAGCTGCGCCTGCCCTGGTGCTCACGAGCCCCTGCGAGTGCAATTCTCTCTGAGCAGGGTTGCAGCAGGGTTTCTGTTTTGCTCACAGCTTGTGCAGAGTGCAGCAACTCATTTACTCCCTGACTTGAGTTACCACGATCCTATTACGTCCCAGCTGCATCCTTTACATTGGTCGCCTGTAAAGCACGCATTAATTTAAATTGGTAGTTTTGATTTTTAAAGTGCTTAATCGCATAAAGCTTGGCTATGTTTGAAGATCATCTTCAGCCTTCACCTTCTGGGCATCTGTGGTTTGCCATGGTTCACTGTGTAATGTTTCCCACCCTTTTGCTCTATACTCATGGGATGTATACTCATCTTCACTGGGGTGCAACCCGCTTTGTTTCTCACCTTTTTGAAAAAGCTTCTTTTTATTTTTAGCGTGTGATGGAATTTGATTACAAGCAACAGCTCTGTACCTTCTTTCCCTCCTTTGAAGCCATGTTTGGCAGGAATCCAACAAATGCTGTCTTAGCAATCTTGCTGATAAACGTACAGTTGCTCGTGGTAATGCAGGGCCCTGTGCCTTTGGAGAGGGTCTGGATCATGAGCCCTGCTCACCAGCACAGGAACGTACGGGACAGCAGCTCTTCTCTGGAGGTTTGTACATACAGAAACCCATTTTGGGAAAGTGTTTTGGGTTTAAAATATTTGTATTCTAATCTTCCAGAATAGCCACACGTTCAAAGTACAAGCCTGCAACTGCAATACATACATGTCAGACTGGGTGACCTCTAGGACATCAGCTGTGATCTGCTCTGTCACTGCAGCAGTGGCTGCGTCTAATGGACTGGTGAGATGGCTGATGCACCTTCCCCAAGAGGGCCAGTTAGAGCTCTGTTTAATAACCTAAAGCTGGACTGAGGGTCCTAACCTAACCCCCAGTGCTTGAGAAGGAAGAGGCTGCTTCACAGTGGACATGAAGAGAATGACAGTCTTTTCACATCCATCTTCTCATCTGAAAAGCTTGTTTCTTTGTGGATTAGCCCTCCCTCCCCCTTGCCCAAATGCACTTGTGAAAACAATTACCTGGTTTAGGTCAGACACCTTAGTACTCTGGATGAAGCCAAAAGGTGTGTTTGTGGGGAGTGTGTCTGATGGAGAAACTGGGTTATGAAGGTGGGAGATCAGCAGGCCACATAATGCGTGAGGAAATGTTGCTGGGTCTGTCAGAAGAAAACCTGGTCCAAACAGTGTTTCCACAGGCTGGTTTGGGTCACAGAAACAGCTTCTTTTGGTGATGAAAATGTTCCATGTGGCCATCCTCCTGCTCAGAGTCTTTTCTGTATTAACATACTACCATATAACATAAGCCCAGCAGTTGAATTCTGTTTTGCATGGGCATCTCCTTAAAGCTTTTACTGCATTGCTTTTAAAGATGTTGAGGGTTTTTTTTATGGGGTGCTACCCTTCTCTCTAGGCTGATCAGTTCTCCTCTCTGCTTTGCTCTGCTCCTAATCTTACACCATAGCACCTTTCACATTATTTCAAGCGAGAAGGGGATTATTATAAAATGCTTTTATGGTATTGTCAACATAATAGTTTATGCCTTTCCTTCTGCATCATAATCTTTATGGTCTGAGATTTTTCTCTGCTCCTTAACAGAAATCCATATGGGACTGTCCTCCCTGACCCTAGAGCAGCTGCGGTTAATGCCAAACCCAGGAATATGCACCAGACACCCCTTGCTCAGGGATCTTGTAGAGTATGTTCTCAGCAGCTTCTCTGTATTTTGTTTCTCGTTCTCGGCTTTATTCCTCCACTGGCCTCAGTACTGTCCCCTCCTTGCTGCTCCAGAAGAGGTTTTTTTTGGTTTATGCCCTCCCCTTACCCTAAACCCTTGTTACTGCCATCTGTGGTGTGAGTTTTTTTTTCTTCCTAGAAGTAAATGAATCACTTCTCTTATCAGATTAGTCCTGCTTAATTAAGTCCTCTATCAATGAAGTTGGTGCTCAGTGTTGGTCCTCCTGGGAAGGTAAGAACTTGGAGCGGAGTGGCGGGACGCTGTGCAGTGGCTTAGTACGTGTCTGTCAGATGCCATCGTTTGTGGAGGGCTTGTGCAGGCAGGCAGGCGTGTAACAGTGTTGGAGCAGAGGAGTGTCTGCCTGCCCCACGTTTGGCCCTAGCTCCCAAGTTTTGGGGGGAGCAGGCAGTGTCCGGGTGTCCGTCCCCACTTAATCTTCCCTTGTGTCTTTTTTTTCCTCTCTCCTCTTTATAAACAGAGGCACCGGAGGACTAAACTGGGTGGCTTTATCCACTTTGTCCTGCAATTTGGTGGCAAACAAGGCAGTTATACGTCTACCTGTCAGTGAAGGGGGCAGGAACAGAGGGATACAAACACGGACAATAAGCCACACGCGTGTTTTCCTAAAGCGTGGCTGTGGGGAGCGTGCCCGATGAGGAGACTGGTGGGAGATCAGCAGCTACATAATGCATGAGGAAATGTTTAGAAAACTGAATAACAGGGGCAGACGATCTGTTTTCTTCCACTTGCTAACGCTGTGGGAGCCGCACTTGCCAGCAGCCCCAGGAGCCCGCTCGGCCCCGTCACACACTGCGGTTGCCTCAGAGCAGAGCGGCAAGAGGGGAAGCAGGGCGCTGCATTTCAGTTTTGTCAGGCTAGCGGCTGACAGGGAAGTGCCACCAGGAGCCACACAGGATTTTTAAAGGACATTACTTAAATCCAGGACGCAATTTCAACCACCACAATTCCTCAAGTCACACTAAGCTGCAAGGAAAGCACATCTTACTCCCTCCAGAGGGAGCCTCCAAAAGCACCACTGTACAGCTGGGTCCAGTTTTGAGGCTACAACTGTATACTCAGTTTCCCCCCTTCCAACAGACCCAGTGCCATCCCACTCTCCTGCATCCCGGGGTGGAAGAGCAGCCCAGCGCAGAGATGCTGCAGCTTGCAGCATGTGCAACCCAACTTGGAAACTTCTGCTCTCGAGCACTTTACAATGTAATCAGATCAAACATTATTTTTCCTTCCACACAGAGCTTTGCTACAAGTGAAGCAGCAGAGCAGTATTAACTGCTAACAGGCTCCTCATTGTGCTTAACTAAAAGCAGATTCTTTCCATTGTACCCTATAAAGAGGTGATCATAATTGCACAGTACATTGGATATTTTAACAGGCTCCCACCCCAAATACACAGTCTTCGGTGCAGCAATGCGCAAATAAACTTCTATCTAAGACTGACTATTGAACTAAGTGGGAATACTTAACAGTAAAGCCTTTCAAGGCAGAAAATATTTTGGTTTTGTTATGCAATTACACAGCGCGAAGGAAGACAGGGCCCTGACCCGGAGTGTAAAGTTCAATTTAGCATTATGCACCTGGTTAAAGTAGGCACTAATTAATCAGACCTACTTGGGTAGAAAGGATTCTTACGCATCACTTGAATCCAAGCTGCTGGGATAAGCGAGCACATCTCGGGAACACGGGACTTTCTCTTAACCAGCATTCAACACGACCCTGTTATCCTCAGGTGGTGGGAGGCAAACGGGAACTGCCGTTGGCCCAGCAACCGCAGCGAGCCCTTGCATGGCCTTGGTATGCCAAACATGCTATAGACGGTACAGCGACTGAGATGTTCTTGTAACAAAATATTTTTATGCATCCACTTAAAAATATATAAAATGGGAAAGAAAGTAGAGTGCTCTGGGCCTGGGTATCCTACACAGAGGCAAGGTGAAATAGCAGAAATGGAGAAACCAAGGAGTTAAATCACCTTCCACGCTTGTGCCAAACCTCTCCAAAACACAAGGTTCTCACAAACACCATTTATTCCAATTGGATACACATCGCTAAATTAAATGAATCACTGTGAATCAGATTGAGTGGGAACAAAGTAGGAGTTCTTTATATACCCAAAGAATATTAGGCAATAACTAAAACACCTGCAGATATTCAGAGCAGTACGTAAGAATGAATTTACGCCAGGTCACAAAGAAGTATTTTTTTGTATCTTAATACTTACGACCAAATGGTTATTTTATATCATATCACTGACAGAGATGAGACTAGAGACTGTGAAAAGGCAGTATCACTAGGGGAAGACCACTAAGATGATGGCATTGTTTACTCTAGGAAAAGAGAAAAGCAGTATTTTATTGCAGTTATAGCAACAACTACAGCTAAGCAGTAGCTGCATGCTCATTTTGAAACTGCATTCTGTTAAACAGCAATTGCTACTTTTTTTTTTTAATTAGATAGTAAATGGATGGCTAGAAAATTCTCAGAATAGAAATCTGTAAATCCATTTATAAAATGTGACTGACAAGAAGCACCATTTTAACATGATTTTTTTAAAATTAGGCATTACAAAAAATGGAATAGGTCATTCTGTCTGGCTTAAACCATTTTGATTATTTTGTTAAATAAGGAAAGGGAATATTCAATTTAATAGGCGCAAAAGCTAATATTTACATTGCTCAGTACATAGAGCAGGATCACATTAAGAGAAACTGAAAGAGGAAGAGAATAAACTCTTCTCAGGGTCCACTGTAGATAGAACAAATATTAATGGGCTTAAATTGTAGTAGAGTCAGGTAAGGTATTAGAAAAAATCTTTCTAATGATATAGCATGAAACTACCCTCCCTGGAAAAGATTAACCCAATTTTCACCAATGTTTATCTACCGTTGAACTGCTCTGGGACAGACTATAACTATCTCTTCAAGTCCTTTTCAGCCCTGTTTTCTAACAGTTTTAATAAGGCTGTTGTTAGTGATTTTAATTTCACACAAATCGCCTTTGCCACTTGAAGATGCTGCTTTCAAGCTCTTCCTCGATCACTTGTTCATGCACATTCCCTTGCTGTAGCATGAAGGCAGATCTCTGGCCAGCCTCACGCAGGAGGAAACCGGCACCATCGTCCAGATTAAAGACAGCACACTGCTCCGTCTATGCAGCCTCTGCGTTTTGCTACTGCATTGCAATGTAAAGGACATGCCGATCTCCAGAAACAATACCTGCCATAGTGAAATCAGGACAGAAAGGGAGCGATGAAACAGATGGCTCCTTTACCTGTTCTCCATTTTTATTTTTTTTCCCCCATTAAATATATGAGAGTTTGAAAGAAACCAAGTGGACACCACATATAGAGCAGACACTGGATAAAGGTGGAGTACGAGACCATGAGAATGCAATGATCCCTCTCGATGCAGGGACTTGCTAACTAGTACTACAGCGGAACAGAAGAGCTAAGCACAAAGGAGGGAGCTGGAAATTCAGATTATGTAGTTGACATAGAAAAATATTGTTTTAAAGAATTTTTAATCTAAACATTTCTTTCGCCACAGTCCTTGCATTAACAAGTCAGTTGGATCTCCTACCTTGAATACCATCACTGCCTTCAGGTTTTCTTGAAGCGGGAGGGAGAGAAAACATTTTATCAGAAAATATATTCTTTTCCTACGCATTACCATATACACACTTCTACTAAAGCCAAGGTCCTTCATTTGCTTGCTGAAGTCAGCAATACCTGTCAAACACAGCGTGCCCCGTAGCAAACCCCACAACGAGAAGTGGCAATCACCCTTATCGATGCAGAAGAGGCAGGAGGGAAACATCAGCAGTCGACGGCTGGGGGATGCCCCTGCGTTGAGAGATTGGGATGAGCAGGATGCCACAGGTAGAAGCAGGGCCTTGTAAATCGTAGCCACGTAGCTGTATGAAGATGACTCGGTGTCAGCTTGAGAATAGTGCTGTAGGCGACTGCAGGAGCAATTCTGCTTCAAAAGATGGGGCTGGCTTAAAACTTAAATGTAGCGTACTCACTGGAAAGTTAAATCTGAGCATGTCCAGAAGTCTTAGGAAAAAAGAGAGGAAGGCCTAAGTAACACTTCAGCTGTTGAATAGTTTGTTGGAGCAGGAGAACCGGAGTAGGTTTTTAGATCTGGCACATTGTGCTGGTTTTGTATATTAGATGCTTCCATTTCATGAAAATGGAAGGAGGTGGGACTGAGAAATTACCTACCGAGAACCCATGTGTGTCTGTATTATAAAAGCAGTGCAAGAGTTTGGCAGCCTGTTCAGAGGGCATGGTAGGTGGTTTGAGTGACATGCACAGAGAACCAGCCAGGGAGCTTGATGTCCACCATGGCTGATGTGTCCACATAACTTGAGCATCATTCCTTGAGCACTGTGCTCGTAAGCAGCTGGAGCAGCTGTGTGAAGTGCAGGCTTAGGTTAATACTAGAGACATCATTAAGTGAGTAATTAAGAGGCTGAATCTCTCTCCTCCCTATCACTTCACCTCCTTTTAATAGAATAGCTCCTCAACCATCTTCCCTGTGGGGAATGTCTACTTTATCATTAATTCTGTCAATATGTATTTTACAGGTAAAAATATTGCTGAAAATACTGTCTTGCTACATCTGTGCAATAAATGGAAAGGAACTGAAAAGTGACAAATGTATTACGAGAATGAAAAGTTAGTCACAATACAGACAAAAAGAGACTCTTCTGCCATTTGCCCACAACACGCCGCACAGGCTGCATCATGAGCTGAAAGCCCTGACAATCAAACCCTGGAAATTCTAGAACAAAAAGCCCTCCCTCCTCCCCATGAATTATTTGGGCTTATTCCCAAGTCCTTTTTAAATAACTGGTTTAGCGTAAGATGTTACATACGTTAGCAACGTTCTGCCAATCAACTATTGTGGACAATCTTCCTGTTTCTGTAGTAATATTAGGATTTAGTCCATAGAATCATCAATTACAAACCTCAGCATCTGCTCTCAGAGCACAGCCTCAGTCCAAAACCCCAAGGCCTAAATGTTTCAAACCACTTAAAGGAAGCATGGAAGAAGCAGGGTAAAATCTAATGAAAAGTTTTAGATATCTTCTTATTTTTTCCTTTGCGATATAGGCTACACGTTCATTTTAACATCCAAAATTCATCTGTAAGTGATCAAAATCTTAGTTGAAACACAAGAACAAAGGATTTACCTAGTGAGTCATCAAAGTGCTTTATTTTATAAAGCCTTGCTCATGTCTGGAGTGTAATCTAAGCACTAACACATACAATAATGAGTCTTCCTTGCCCTGTCCAAATGAACAGTTTATCAACAAGAATGAGTGACAAAACTGCTACAGAGACAAAAAGAATGCTTTGCTGTAAATGTCTAAAATTGTCTAAAAATGTACACTCGTTGGCCGCAATTAAATAGGTACTCCAAGTATGTGTACCTCACTTTTACTTCGGGGTCTCCCTGTGGCCTCATACTTTAAGAAGCCACAGCATGCTTCAGAAAATGAAACTTGGGTGAGAATGTAGACAACTGGGGTGTATAGGGAGAGGACAAAAAACCCAAAAAATCAAGCCACAGTACCAACTTATTTAAATACATACAATACAAAAGTATACACATACATTACAGTGCTGCGGACATCACTAAGTCAAACATAACAAAAAAGTCCTGTAGGAAAGGTCGAGGAAAGGAGAAAAAAATTAGTACACAGCAACAGGGATAGTATTGCCTTTGGCCACTGAAGAGAGTGTACGGGGTTGCTATCGTATAGGCTCCTCTGAAGTAAACCACTACATACGTTATGCACAGTTGCAGGCTTAACAGCACTGACATTAGTTATGGAGAAGGCATGCTGGCACTCCTGATTCGACTTATAAACGATGATGGGGAGGGTTTGACTTCTTTTACGTTGCCTACAAAATCTAACAATTTCAATAAAGAAATTTTAAAGGCACAGCTTTAGCACAGTGTATAAGTAGATAAACTTTTAAGCATATGTAAATTTGTCTCTTTCAAGCATGGAGTCTTTCAGGGAAAAATACAAGAAGAGAAGAAATACAATGTTGTTTAAAAATTTTAAACAAGTTAAACATGTTCAGCACAGTTTTAGGCAATGTACTATACAATCAAACTTGAGTAAATGGTAGCACAGGTCATGTTGATGCTAAAAGACGAGCTTGGGAAAAATCCCTCTGAAATACCCTTTCTCATTTTATTGTAAAAGAGTCTACCATGGAGGTGAGCGAGACATTCACTTTAGTACACTACTGCACATTACACCTTGGAAGATGACAAACATTACTTCATTTGTACTGCAAAATAACTTTACATGTAAACTCAAAAGTCATATATGGTACACGGCTCTGAAATTCAGAAATATCCCTGCTTTCCTAATAATGTAAACAGTAAAATTCAGGGTTCATTTTTAGAGGGATAATCTATAATAAAATACCGCTGTTTCAACAGAACAACATAAGCATTTAAACTTCAAATTCCCAGTAAATTACAAGGGAATGGAATTTCTATCAGTGTGCACATCTTTCACGATGGGTGAAAGATGGAGCCACTATTGCCCAAAACTATGCGCTGCTTCAGATAAGCTTTTTTTCCCACTTGTAGCATTATTAGTTCCTATACTGCAAGAATATAAAACAAATGAAAACTTCAGGTAACAAAGTGAAATAAGCAAAGATTTCCCTTAACATAAGTTCACTGTAGCAAAAATGTACACATAGCATGAATTACGTTAGCTCTTTGTAAAGTAAGATGCTGGCTCTCAGATGTCTGAGGAG
This sequence comes from Balearica regulorum gibbericeps, assembly GCF_011004875.1. Classification (NCBI taxonomy): domain Eukaryota; kingdom Metazoa; phylum Chordata; class Aves; order Gruiformes; family Gruidae; genus Balearica; species Balearica regulorum. Next base: position 148,187,058 of record NC_046185.1, read on the forward strand.
CTGAACTTCCTGATGCAATGTGCTGAAAAGAAGACAAAAACAGGAGAGAGAGGGAAAAAAAAACCGTAAAAAAAAAACCAACCCAACTGCTAGGAACCAAATGGGAAAAGCCTCTGGCACCAAGGGCTCTTGCAGCTGCTTTCTTAAGGAGTGCCAGTGTGCAGGGTATAAGTGTAACATTCGCAGTAAGGTTTTTATTATTATCGTCATCATCATCATCATGAAGAATACTGTCATGTATCTTTTCAGTTCAAAAAATAAACTGATCCACAGTTTACAATTTGATATCAATATTGTAGATTTAACATGCATTTACTCTTCCCCACCCCCACCCCACACCTCTTTGCTCATTTATTCTGTTTCAGCTGGTAGCATCAGAGTATTACTGTCACAGTGCACTCTGAGTAAGCTGTTCTATTTATTTAATTTATTTTAATTTTTTTTTTTTTTTTGCACACACAAAAGAGTCAGAAATAGCTAGAACTATGCTGGGAATATCAGGCAGCTGTTAAAGCGAGTACTCCACCCCACTTCAGTCATCTTTGCCAGCAGATGTAAACAAAGGGGTTGCTTTCTGCAAGATGAGCGCTTCACTGAGTTCCTTTTTTTCCCTACACTTGTAGCCACTGCTGCTGTCCCCAGGTCTCGTGTCTGTCCTATGTAACATGATAGGTTACGTCAAGATGTTGGCAATAAAGTCCAAGAAGCGCTTTGAATACTGTTCAGGATTAACAGTTGAAATTTCTGCACCAGCCTATACAGACAATTGGGAGGAGAGAGGGAAGAAGGAAGGAGTGTTATATTTGATGCTTTGTCACCAAGACGGTTACTTACTCAATGAATTTCACGTGCAGTCTCAGAACCAGATATGAGAAACACAAATTGTAATGGCCCTCAACCAGAATCTTACCGACTCCTTTTTAGGCTTCACACGAGTACAGGGATACCCCGTACTCACCACCGTAACTGCAGGACACCCATCTCACATTTCTCAAACGTAGCCTCTTCACTCTGATCGTACTTTGGTCTCCTATATAATTTCTACTGCATACTTAACCATGCTACCCACTGATTCATCAAGAGATTCTGGTCTGTTGAGCAGGAGTGCCTTCATATAAAGAAGACTGAATTATCATACTCAGATCTGGCGTGTCAACACTTGAGTCATGTATATTGCTATCTGAATGCTAAATAACCTGGTTTGAAATATATGGTAACAATTAGTAACATTTTTTCAGCATACGTGCATTTAAATCTGGACTCACTGAATAAGCTGTACAATTGCTATTTCGATGAAGTCACGATTTCATTCATATTTTTATTTGAGGTTTGCAGAGCATTAGCCACCTTTTTATTTCTATTTTTCCTGTTTTACAAAAAGGGAAAATTGCATGCGTGCAATTAATGAACGAATTTCAGTGTCAGGTAGTTCAGGATGGAGACAGCAAAATAAGCAAAATGGTTGTACAAAAGTAATGTTCTGTAATAACTTCTAATCACAGTAGCTTTAATAATCATATTGTTATTCACAACATAGTTTTATCCATTATTTAAGCCAGAAGTGTGAGTTTTTAAAGTCTGCTACGTTCAAAGTTCATTAATAATTGCACATGGTCTCCATCAACTTTCTGCTGCTCTGAGAACAGAGAGAGTAATGAGACCATTGTTTCAGAGACAAAAAATACCTTCTACAAGCCTGTGCAGGGCTTATTGCTGAGTGTTCCACGTCACTCTCCTGTAAACTAAAAAGCCCTGAGCCCTTTGCTTAAACTCCCCACAATGTCCTGATCTTTTAGATACTAAAAGTAGGGATTCGACCCTCATGCGTGATTATGCTCTTTTAAAAAAGTTTATGAAATTTGAACCTTAAATCACCATAGGAGTGATAAGGGTAGATATAAATGATAATTCTGGAAGACTGGGCTGCTTCACCATGGTTCTTTGGTGTCTGCTGCTAAGCAGCAATTTCAGTCAAAATAAAGAAATTCATGACAGTCAAACAGAAGCCTTCACCAAGTATTTAATATGTACACTTCATGCTTAATTTTGCAAATCGTACTTTTAATTTTTTTTTAAGAAGTCTCACAAAGTGAGCCGCATTATATGCCAAAGAGTTAATTTTCAACAGGCTGTACCAAATAATGAAACCATTGCGAGGGCCCTGCATCTGAACTGAGAGTCCTAACAGCTTTCACAGAGCTGTATTCTCATACAGGTATCTGGTGAACACCTTTGTTTGCAAGAATAAGGGGCATCTCACTAGTTCTTTATGGGCAAGAAAGCTATGTGTACAGCTGAAAAGGGAGTTCTGCTCTCAGTATGTAATGGGTAGCAGTTACTCTGTACTTTTGTATTACATATTAAACTAGAAACCCCCCCCCCGCCCAAATTCTGATCTATTTCCCCTTTCCCTAGATTTCCTGAACTGTGCTATATCAGTGCACTAAACAACAAAAATGCAGAAGTATAAATGGAATCAGAGGAAAAAAAAACAACCCAGATACTTACCCCGTGCTTTACCGTTTTTGCAGCATGGGCAGCTTTCTTTTTTGCATCGTAATGAGTAAGAATGTCAATAATGGCCATAAAGTAAATTTCCTTCCTAGGAGCATCTGCAAATGGCAAAGACATGGCAGTAAGAATGACTTTTGAGACATTTTAATCATGCATCTTTCTTCTAACAAAGATGACTTTATAAGGCTCAATCAGCAGCTAAGACAGGTTAACGTCAGTCCGAATCACAGAGCTGCAAAGACCACAGGCTCAAGCCGTTCTTAACTGAGAGTTTAACTGCGCTCATATGTAACACAACCCCCCTGAAAAGAGTGTAAAATAAAACATCACCATAGAGAAACAGGAATTATTGCCCACTTAAAGTAACGTGGATTTCAAGTTCCTTTGTGGAAAAACAACTATAGTTTTATATGAAACTGTTCTGTGTCAACAAACAAGATCATATTTTCTTTATGAATAAAAATATGCATTTATCTATGTAAATATATATAAAAAAAGAACTTTTCTGTCTTGAACAGCCACAGGTAACTAGTTATACTTAGTTTGACAAACTAACATCAAACCCAGTTTCAGGCTTCTTATACACTCCTTATAAGAACTTACTTAGCTGGAACACAGAAATTGGGTATGAGTGCACTACTTTTCAAAAAGTAACCAAAAAAAGTGAAATATAACTTGGAATGCTGCTTTTCTCATTCTTTCTAGACTGTTTTTAACAGTGTTATCTTATCTGCCAGGAAAAGAACAATTATAGACACTAAATTTCCTGAAAGGGATGAAAACCCCCATGAATTAACTGAGAACTGCTCTATCTGAATAGCTACGCCAGTATACAAGTTGATTGAGTACTAGGTGAATTATTTGACTGCATCCTCACACATCACAATAAATATCTAAGAAATATTCAGTATCAACACTGAGCATTGTATGTGTCTTCTGCTTTCTGCTGCACCAAAGAGCAACTAATTTCCTTTTCTACAGACTGAATTTGTATTTTGCAATTTAACTTTGCCTTTACGTGGTTACGCAGACTTCAGGATTCTGGTGCAAGAATCAAAACATCTTAACATAAAAATATTTATTACTGCTTACTTTCATGAGATTTTATTCCATAAACATCAATAGCTGGATCAAATTCCCCTGGAGCCAAGGGCAGCGAGCTATTCAGCGTGTTTCCTGGACTGTCTGGAGGGGTTCCAATGGGGTGGGTCCCATCACTTTCACCTTCCTCTTCTCCATCATTCTCTTCACATTCTACTTCTTCCTGTTCAGCTCTTTCAACATCATGGATTCCAACCAGCAAGCTGTAGTCCATGAGTTTTAACTGAGCAAGGAACTAGAAAGTGATAATAAGCAATTTATCAATATCACTGAAAAACGTAAGCTCCACTAACAAACAGGAGAAGTTACACAAAGATGTCATCAGTCGAGAAAAACAGGCACTTCTAAGAGGGAGCAAATGGGAGGATTAAGCAATAAAGCTCGCAGAGAGATACTCGAATTTATTAAGATGTAATAACAGCACGTGGGTCACCTGCAACTTATGTTATAAAAAAGCTGTAGCACGCTCTCCCAAAATCCTCAGGGAAAAATAATGTTTCCTGTAGTGAAGACAAGTGCCTGTGTGAGCCATGACTGTCACTCCTGCCTCGTGTTTCAATTAGGGCTATTCTGTCACCGCTCAATGTCCAGAGCAGCCTCTGTGCTATCAGGCGTGCGGCGGGCAACGATCTGGTGCTAAATCCACCCCCTCGCTCCCTTTTGAGCCTCATGAAAGAATGATGAAAAAAGTGTTTAAACATTCTTGCAGTGGAAAGTAGTGAAGTTTTACATCATGAAGACATGAAATGATGCTATCTATATTCTCTTCACAGTGGCAGGCTCACAATTTAAATCATGTAAGCAAAAGGTGAATGCGAATAAAATTTGAATGAAGACCGAGGATGGGAATTTGAGGAAGACTGAAAAATGAATGAACTTGATATATAAGACAAAGCATTATTTCAGCTGAGGGGAACAGGACGAGGCAGAAAGCTAAGAGAGGAGGATGGAAATAAGGCAGGTATAAAAGCAGGAAGATGGGATTAACAGTTCAAGGGTGAGGGGCAGGCAGGGCAGAGCTGTGCTGCAGCCTAAAAGCAATACTGCGATCTTGAACTTGTGGGGCCCTTGCTTATGGTATGCATAGCAGAAACAGGCTGAAAATACAATTGTTGCCGTTTTTAGAAACTCTAAATGGTTATAAAAAGGAAGCTAGAGCAGACCAGAGAAGAAGGGATTTAAGCCAGACTTTGGAATAGTGATAGTGATGAGAGATGAACATAAAATACTCCGAAATGAGAAGCTACAGCTTGTCAAAATCCTGATTCTGAGAAAAGAGAGGAATCAGCAATAACAATGTCACTGTAAATTCAAGTGCTAAAAGAAATATTGTGAGATTGAGAAGAGGTTTTAAGAAGAAAGAAGAAATTGGTTTCGAACCATTTCAATATAACAAAGCAAAAGACTCTTCACAGGACTACCAGAGATCTAAGTTTGAAGAGATGATGTACAGCGATATACAAGAACAGATGCGATTGGCCAAAGGCGATGGAGTGGAAGGACTCCAGGCATATCATTAGGTACTTGATAAATACCGAAAGAGACAGGAGAAAAATCTACCAATAATCGTACAAAAAAGCACAAGAGGGAACAGACTCTTGGGGAAAAAAGCGAACTGCAAATAGAAGAGAAGAGCTCCTGGGAAAAAAGTGTGCTGTTGCTGACAGCAAAAACACTTAGGAAGATCAGCACAAGGAAAAGATCATCTGATTTTAAATGGAAAAAATATCCTTATGTGCTTTTTTTCAGGACATTTTCAATGGAATAAGGAGGCAGAAAAATAGACAAGGGGACATCAAAACAGCAGTAATAACTATTTGTCTGTTTGAACACAGGAAGGGGACCTAAGACTTTATTGTGAGAGAAATATAGTAACACAAATTACTTAATGACAAACATGAACGGACATAAAGTCACACAGTTTAGAATACTACTCCGTAATAAGTTTAATTATAAATGTTGTATGATAAGATAATCGTATATCAAGTGCTGTGCATTTCTTTTCATTGTAGTGAAATCTGAGTGTTTACACATTGGGTACAAACTGCATACTATCAGTTATCTAACAAAGGCAGAAGACCCAATAAAAGAAAAACAAGGTTAAAGAACAGCTTGCCATTGTTAAAATCAGGTGCCAGATCACTTCCCACTAGTGGTTTACGTGGATATTTAACAATGCTCTGTATAAATTTCAAAACCATAAAAAACAGCCTCTCAAGGGATGATCTGGAATCTGCCATTATATTTACAATCCAGTAAATGATGTAGATCGCACGCAATCCACTTTCTGGGGTAATAAAGTATCTTCCACGTTCACTGCACGTACTTAAGATCTTGTCTGCAACCTACTTGCTGTAAAAGCATTAGTCAGTAACAGCAATACATGTTAAAAGAGCACAAAACTTAAACCCAAATAAACTTATCTCTAGAGCTGTGACATCAGTAGAGCAGTTTTCCAGCACAGTATTTTAAATATAACATAAACATTGGTATTTCACAAAATATTTATGTTTTCATAATTATCATCACCATAAATTTATCATCATTATGATGATGGGAAATTAGATTTCCTCAAAAGCAAATCACTGGGAAATTCTAAAGTTACAGTATTTTGTTTTGTGCAGCTACTGAGATATAGATCTGAAGAGCCAGACAAGCCAATTCCCAGAGCTATTTTGATATAAATAGCTGAAAGACTTATTAAGTCACAGACACATTTTGCTATCAGGTCTCTTCCAACAGGGTAAACAGATTTTAGGCTCTGAGTATAGGGATTGCAAAATATTGTGTTTAGTGACAATATTTTCAATTATGGAAACTAAAGTCAAGCTGTGTGAACTAGTTAGCCCAATGTTTATTTTCTTTTATTTGCTGAGCTAAATCAGTTATAATAAAATATTGCATAAATTCACATGTTAACACTTTTCTATGAAGTATTGACTATATTCATCCCATTGCAAATTTATATGAGAAGACTACATTAAGATAATGTCTAACTGCTGTATACAAATTACTGAAGCACTCTACTGTTGCAATACTAAGGATGACTTAAAACTGGATTACTAACATGAAACAAATAGAACGTGCATGGCTGTGTGCAGGGGATGCTACATGCTACATGGACTCCAGTCTGCGTATGGCCTCAGCTCTGGCGTACCCCCACCTGTAAAACACAACTAGCAATACTCACCTCTCTCTCGTGGGCATTTGGAAGTACTAGGCTTGTAAAGCACTTAAGTACTAAGTAGTACTATCATTTTAACATCACATCATCAAGGCAGGGACAAGGTATGGCAACCAGCTATGGCAGCAAGCCATTTATCACATCAGCAAAAGCAGCGATCAACTCCTGAAAGTTTGTGTTTCATTTAAAACAGTCAGTGCTTGCAGTCTTACGAACAAGAGTTTCCATCAATGAATTACAGGTATGATTTCCTGGGATATCTGTAATTTGCCACACATTTTAATTACATATAACTGAACAGGCACATTCTTACCTCAACGTCCTTTTTGAGTTTCTCAAGGAACATCTTTTTGTTATTTTCATCAATATGAATCTTTTGGCCATCGTTAATAAAATCATTGTCTTTGAACGTCGGCAGCTCTTTGGCCTAAAATAAACCAAAACTCCTGTAAGAGCGGGATCGCAAAGAGGAGTGCGGTGAAGCTGCTGGCCTGGCGCGGTCCCTCCGGAACTCCCCTGCACCCAAGAGGGCACTGCCGAGCCACCTCTCTGGGGGAAACCGAGGCACCTCCATCGCATGCAGCTCTCCGTAACTGCACCCACAGAGCCGTTTCCTTAGTTTATCCCTCCTGTAAATGACCTAGAAGGTATATACGTTCACTGGGTGTGCAGCAAATGTAGCTAAGACAAAATCTCCGACTCCAGACTTGATTTGCATCGAACCTTGATTTGCATCGAGCTTCTTCCAAATGTCGTTTGTCAAAGTGACTGGCAATAAGTGAAGCTGAAACACAATCTATACCTCATAACAAAGTGCTTGCATCAGATGTTATAGATGAAGTCAGATTGGATTGTATTTTACATAGCTACTGTGAATGTTTCTAAGTGCCTAATACCAAATAGTCGAAAGCATCACAAGAACATGAATTATGAAATGCTGCTTAGAAGTGGCAAATGCCAGAGAAGACCGCTGCCTTTTAAATACGCAATTAAATATTCTTGATGTTGGAGCATTAGTTGATTACCTTCATCTTTAACTTTCCCATGAAGTGATCTGCAACAGCATTAAGGAAAGCCAGAGAGAGTAGCCACTGGATTCAGTGCTAAGACGCCTCAAATGGGCTCTGTTTTCACAGGACAGTGACTGGAAACCCAGCAAACCAACAAACAAAAGAGCGGTTCCTTCAGGGTATTTGGTCAAGCAAATTAGAAGTAATAGTAGCTTCTGCAATTACAGCCTTTAAAAAATTGGCCCATTAAGAGCAATGAACAGCCTTTCTCCCTGCACCCCACCTTTAAACACTTTTAACACCTTTTCGCTGTTGTGCTGTGCACAGAAGTGGCCAAAACACACACTTCCCCAACTGGTCAAATTTATTTTTTGGGCCTGGAATTTGCGAATTGTTCAAGATCCCACAATGCAACTTTTGTTTAGAAAAGTGACCTTTCTCTTCCAGTAACTGCTCAAAACCACTTAAGCAATTAGCAACATTTTAATAGCTATGAATCCATGTTAAATCTATTGCATCCCGACACCTATGATGTCTGGAAAAAAATAAGGTTCTAGTCCAGCAGCTCTGAATTGTTACTGTGTTGCATCTAGAACCTTCAGATATATCAAAATACCCTCTAATAGAGACGCTCTGTTTTAATTTAAAATAAAAGGAGAAAAACCCAAGCAGCTGAGATGGGACTAGAACCATTCATCCATCCCAAACTCACTCCGTGGAGGAGTCATCCTGCAGTGCTCTGCTGCTTTACAGCACGGCAGGCATCGATTTTCTTTCTGGCCTGCTCAGTAAGTGGTTTAGGATGAAAATGAGTAGGGGAAACATCAGATAAGCATTCCAGACTAACAGCTGTAGAGATTATCATACACAATCAAGCAAACTGTCCCATGGACGAGGGCTAATTCTGCAGAGGCGGGACTGCGGATTCAGGGATGTTGCCAACACCAGAGGATGGAATCCAGTCCGTGGGATGCTTAAGAATGGAGAGGAGATTTGGATGAATTAATTTAAGATGAAACAGTAATGAAAAGAATGCAGGAAACCACGCTCCCTTCATTTCTAGCCCAAAGTCACTAAAAAAAAATAATCCTCGGATTATCTTTCCACCAAGTATATCCCAGTTATTTATTAAATGAGGCAAAGGTTAAAGTGAAACAAACATATTAACACTGAAAATCCCCCCATTAATGTTTTTTAAAGCTAGGGGGCGAGTAAAGAGGAAGGATGTGCTTGCGGTTAAGATGCTGAGATGCAGGTTCATCTCCAGGTTCTGCCACAGACTTCCTGCTCAGCACGGCATCAGCCGGTCGGACCCGGCGGGCGGTGGGAGGGGGAAGCACGCTTCTCCACTGAAGACAGTGCTGTCTTCAGTAAAAATAAACTTAAATTACAAGCAATGTCTTTGTTGGAAGATGCTAGAGCTGGTAAGCCAGTCACGTGGGTGCGATACTGCACTTTTACCTTGTCTCTAATCTATTTTTAATAAAAGTGAGCTAGCAAAGCTGACACAGTCGCATTTCTCGCCTGCCATCGCAAGACCCCAGGGGTCCTCCCAAGGACATTCAGGGCAGTGACTCAGCTCTCCCCAAAAGCCAGACTCTTCCCTGCCTCGTGTGCAGGCTTCTCCCAGTCCTCAATAATCCTTCCAAGGATTTTTTTTTTTATCTGAGGTCATTTTGCTTCACCCAAATGCCCGTAGCTGCAAAGACTCGGCAAGTGCAGAACTGCATAAATTAAAAGCCAGTACCGAGGCATGTGAAGAAAAAGGAAGAAGTAAAAACAGTGGGTCCCATATAAGAAACTGAAGCTAAAAAACTATGTGCCAGTGGTTGCCCTCACCACATGATTTGTATGATGCCTCCCAGCCTATTCTTTTCCCTCTTTCTAGGTGTTATTAGACAAAGTTTTTTTTGGTGTGCTAGGCAATATCATTCTCCCTGTTTCTTTAAAGCTGAATAGCCCTAGGATATTGTTACAGTCCCAAACATTACTAATGACAGCCAGCACTAGTAGAACTTTAATTGAAATTCATGTTGTAAAATTGATTTGTGAATTTAGGAATTAAAACCTATGAAATATGTGACTAGGAGGGGAATCTCGTAGTTATTTAAAATTAGTAATACATGTGTTCATGTTGAAAAATCCTAATATGTAGATTTTCTTCTTACGCACTGAAATAAATACAAAGAAAACCACATTGTGGCAGTGCAAAACACAATCTGAATGAAAAAATTGAGACTTTGCTTTAATGAAATAATTGATAGTTAAGTTTTAATGAAGTCTCAAATATTTCCAATGAAGCAAAATCCTTGTTGGAAAAAGATTCTCCTAGAATGTAATTCGTTACAACGAACATATTACTATCATTAAAGAACTAAATATTTTAAGAGCTGCACAGGAGATGAACATCTAACTACTTCCATAAATTAATAATAGATTTTCTTTCTGAACCATCTCCATTGTTTTTAATCCTCTACTTAAAGATGCAAGAAAGACACAATAGATTTTACAAATACAAAGTATTTATTAAAAAAGCATGTTATTTGCACGCTTCAGGTTTGCATTCCAAAGTTTGCCATGGTCACAGAGAATTTTAATGGTAGGAAGATTTTGCTGCCTTTGAAAATGCTGAAAAGCAATAAAGATTTCTTTGACTAAGATGACAGAATGTGTAAAGCCTGATTGAAAACCTAAAATTACGGTGAAACAGCCCACTGGCATTGTTTCTGAAAAAAACCCCAAATAATTCTTGAAAGGTAAGAACCAGGCGAAGTTTTATTTCTGTATGAACATGGAAATAGTTTTTGCAGATTTCTTAACAGATCTCAAGTCACAGCATCCTATCCTAATGTGTTGAAATGAATATTAGCATTCCTTTCTTCCAAAGGGATTTTTGTGCATCATGACCAAACCCAATGATCATGGCTAACATTAATGCTGACATTTTGGAAGAAGCTCACTAAATCAGCTGTAGGACAGTTACGTTTCACAGTAAGTCTTGGATTGAAAAAGGAAAAAGACTAATTGTCTTCACAACCTGACAGCAATTTCTCACCTAACACAGGCAAAGATGAGGTTGTAGACGAGATGTTGCATAGCGGTCTTACTGTTTGCTTGGAACTAGCCACAAGTCACAGTGTTCACACAGCTAATTGTGGCAAAATTGGGCTTACAGTTTGTAACTTTTGAAAATGGTATAAAACATCTGCCAAGAGTGAAGTTTTACACTCTGGTCATCTTTTCACAGCAAATAGCTCACATGCACCTTTTTCATTAAAAAAATTAAGTTAGAGTAACTTTAGACTGTGCTCTGCAGCATATATGGAAGGCAGTATTTTTTAAAAAAGGATATGATGCTTTAAATATAGTCTGCAATAATTTGGCGCAGGCTGTTTTGAACCGAATCAAAAGTCTGGAGTCACTAGATCTACAAGATGGAGGAATAACTAGAGCTTTCTTTGGAAGTCTGAAGGTTGCAGCTTCTTCTGGACTCCAGTAGTTATAGGAGCTGGGTCCACACTTCTGTGGAACAATTTGCCTCGTCCTAGGCAGGGGTTTCCACCCAAAGGAGGATCCGCAGCTCTGCTTGCCATCGCAGGCGTGTAAATGGCAACGGAAATAGAGCTGGAACCCCAAAATGGGGTTTGAGAGGGAACACTGGAATGGTTTTAGCCAGTACAACAGGCATTTATATTTGTAGGACAAAAAAAGTTGTGCAGGACGTTGTAGATGGATTAGGAATTCAAGCATGTACCAAAATAGTAACTATACGTCTTTTCAATGCTCAGGGAAACGCATCCAGAATTATCCCTGGGGTTAATATCTTCCTGCTGCAAAATGAACATGCAACATATAAAATGCAAGACAGAGTTCCCCTTTTATTTTTTATAAATTAACATACGGAAAACAGACTTTTAAACAAAAAAACCCCAAACGAAGACAAACTAGTGATTTGTTTTGAAAAACAGTAACGGGGTTGGTGTCATGTGAAGGCTAAATACTGAAATAGGAATCTGAACTCCGAATGTCTATTCCTATCTTTGCAATGTATTGCAGTGTGATGTTTTCAAAGTTATAATCTCTGTATATGCAACCTTGAGATTCATATTTCACAGAGAAATCTAAGACATGCTTCATATATCTGTTGTGTGAGACTGGCATATGAAGCAGACTGAAATCATTAAAAGAAATAAGTAAAAAAATGCTGTTCTGAAATGAGCAATTTTAAAATAGCAGGAAAAAACAGCTCAGATTCTGGGATGATCTACCTTGAAGTTTTACCTATTGACATCAAAAGAAAAAAAAACTAATTCAAGACTGAGTAATCCTGTTGCTATGCTCCTATACTAAAATCCTTCTTCCTTCAGTTGTAACTGTCCTCTCAGAAATCAGTTGATTATTATATGTTGTAGTATATAACATAAAAAGTAAAGCTAAGAAGTGATTTGTTACCTCTAGCAACATCTTTCAATCTTATTATGAGCGCTATGTATTTTGCACACAATTTAACTAAGATGTAACATCACAGCTGTCAACTATGGCAATTTTTCCCCCAGAAGGAACTGGCATAGAAAATCCTTTGTTGAAATGTTTTTACTGTAATTTTTATGCATTTATGCTTATTTATGAAACTACACATACCACAGAGGTGGCAATGCAAGCAGGTTTAGATTAATTAAAAACCATAATAATCTATGAAATTGCTCAAGAAGATGAAATATGGTGGCCTTCAAGTTCAGTTAGGTTTTATTTTTCTTCTTCAAATTTCCTTCCGAGTCGCTCACTCACAAGCAATACGCTCAAGTTCTACATAAGTACAAGCACACTCAGCTGTAACAGCTAAATTTGATGTTGGACTACAAGTACGGCATAGTTGCGAGCAGGCAGAGCACCAGGGGAGTTCTGCATTATCCTGGTTTCACTTAAGAGGGCAAAATTGTCAAAGGAATGAATAGAAAATGCCCACTACTAAAATAATAAAAATAAAAAAAGACAACTAAAGCCTAAAAAAAAAAAAGGAGCAGCTGTCAGAATTTGACAACTGTTGAAACATACTGTTCTTTTTAAATTCAGGACATCTGTAAGTGCATGTTATGATACTTGTTGCCAAGAAAGTGATGCCTTTATTATTAAAAATATCACTTATAATGCAAATGAGAGGAATTGTGTGTAAAGGTGAAATCTAAGGGATGGAGCTTGTCTCCGCACTGATCATCACAAAATATTGAAATGACAGTTTCAGAGCTTATCATCAATATGTTAGGATATTAAACAGTTGAAGACAGTCAAACAGAAGATAAACTGAAAACAGGACAGAAAAGTAACAAAGTCATTGTAGCCAGCTTTTCTTCCTAAAAAATTGATAAAAAAATATTTGAATACTAATACGTATTTCACACTACAAAAGCAAAGTAGAAAAAGGCTTTTTTCCTCTGATTTCTTATTTTACAGTTCATTAAATCTTTCTGCATAATTGACCACCTCTTATTTATTAACTGAGTAAATAACAAAAGAGTAGCTTGATAGGAAAGAGATTCAAGATCATCATCATTTTACCCAAGTTTGCCATTTCAAAGTAATTTACCTAAAATTTGCATTCTTCATTAGAATGTGACTGAAAGACTTGCTCTTCTGTTTTCCGGCTTCTGTGGCTTTAAAAGAAGCTAACATATTGTGCTCAGTATTCTAGAAACCATTTGATTACTTGAATATTGACTTCTGAAATTAAATATGTATTACAAGCCTATTTAAAAACAACAGCATTGCCAGACATTTTAGCCCTGTATTTTAGCACCAAAAGCTTCCTCTCTTTTATTACTTTTCTGTTTTTTCAGATGTGAATAGTAGCAGATGCCTTTAGAATAAGTAATTAAATAACGTGCCATTAATTGGAATTCTATTATTATTAATGTCATTTCAGGGTGATATTAATAAACTGATGATTTAACTTCCCTCTGGCTAAAAATTAGCTAATAAGTTACTACACCAGCTAAGTATTTGAGATTGTCTGGTTTTATTTAATTATTCAGAGCAATTTCTTCTAACATAGATGATGTCAAAATTTCTTCAGAGCATTTGCTAAAAATGCCTTTTTTTTGCCTTTTCAAGCTAAAATTTTCCAGGCGTTTTAGCATCCTTAAGATTGGTTGGAGATTCCCACAGAGGACAAGAAAAAGTTTGAAATAGTGACATCTACTTAAGAGAAAATGGAAGTGAAGAAACACGCTACAGGGCTCTCGCTTGCCAGTTACAAATAACGGACCATTTACGTACTCATCGTGCAACGATACATCTCACAATAGCAGGTCATTATAGCACTGCTCAGAATTTCAAAACAAACTTTCCCTGTCTATTTGTATAAATACACAACCCCCTTTTTATTTAAGCTTAAAACCTGTGCGTTAGAAACACCTGAGTAGTGAGATGAGTAAACCACTGCAGTTCTAGTGCCTATTGCAGGAGATTCAGATCGTGGTGACCAGGAATGTTCTGAACATCTACACTACAGACACGTGGTAGTGCATTCTTGTGACACTTTCAAATCAAATAGCAGACTCCAAAACTTTGCCAAAAAATGTGTAATAAGCCAAACACTATTTTTCTCTTACTTGAATCTCTAAGAGTCTGTCTTAAGGTGTTCGTAAAATTTTGTTCCTTCTATGAACTTAGAAGTCTACCCAATTCATTCCCTTTGTTAGAAATGTTTTCTGAGTGCTAGCTTGCGGCTTCCCTGCTGCGCTGCACTGGCGTTTGAGGGGAACGAAGAGTAACAGGAGGCTAACAGCCTCAGCCTGTTTGCTTCCAACATCAGTAGGCTTAGTGTAGTTCTGTCTCCAAGAAATCGAATTCCTTTGGAAAGAGAAATCATGTGTGAGATTTGAAATAGCAGAAGAAGAATTTTGGGGACCATGGTTTTTTTATATTGCTTTCACAGAAGTACTCAAAATAAAAGGGGAGGTTCTAGATGTGTTGAAGTTGATAGGAATTTTTGCTATTTGCCTTACTGAAGTTACGATTTCACATTAATTTAGAGAATAATTGTTGTATACAGTTATACATAACTGCACAACTTTGTTTCAACTTAGCTATAATCAAGTTCAATAGTAGTTTTGCCATGAACTTACATGGGAACAAAAGACACTGTTTCTTTGAGGTTCTCACTCAATATATTAACTGCAGTACATGTGTACTATTATTTACTTATTATTATGAGATATATTCCTCAAAATGCTCAAAACTACTGCACTAAATATCTGTATAGTACCAGCTCTTGTGTAGCTGAATATATGTAATATTGTTAAATTTTACATTACTATTCCAAGCATTAATGTTGCAACATGAAGTAGTCCCATCCAAATAATTTGCCCTCCTCATTTCTATCAGATTATTTTAGAACTACCAGCAGAGGTTTTCAATGACATTAGGTATCGTTTGCAAGACACTGAAGCATTAATCCCTCTGCTTTAAAAACACTAGAGTTATGCTACTAAATAGTAAGAACAAAAACAGACTTCAAGAAAAGAACGGAGACCATTCAAGACATGATCTTGAGGGCCCAGTACAGCAAAAGAGAGCTAATGCTGACTATTGTAACTGCAGTTGGCATTTGGGACATGGTAGCTGCCTAATGCTGGAAGAAGAATTGTAAGTGTTCAGTCATACCTTAGGACGAAGTGGAAAAAACTTTGCAGAGTTTTTCATGCAGCAAGAACTGTAGGACTGACAGCTACTGCATGTCCCTTACTCCTTAGCGCAGTTGTGTTATCTGTAGAAGACTCAAGAAAGGCAGGTATGGTACGTCTAATGCTTAGGAGAAAAACAAATGATCTGAATGGAATTTAGGGACAACATAAAATGAAGTCTTAAGTGAATTGCTGAATGATCTCATGCTAATTCAGAAGGAATGTGCTTGGAAAAATTAAGGAAACAAGGGTCATGGATTCCTAGACTTCACCCAAATTTGGAAATCTAAGAAGTCTCAGACGATGGAGACTATGTTCCACCTTCAATTATCAGGAGAATCTCTAGACAAACCTCTCCCTAGAGTGCCATCAGGCTATTTCACTGAAACCTCAGAGAAATGTTGATTTTTGAGAACATTAAATTTTCCAAATGAACTGAAGTTGGAGATGGAGAAAAACAAAGTGATCAATTTCCTTTTAGAGCAGTTTCAGCCCAGAATTTGAGGGAGACTGTCTCTCATTATACCTACGTGTACATCAAAATCTGTCAGTTGTTTGCTCATTCGTATGAGCTTTACATACCCAAAGGTTCTCACAATTCAAGGTTTGGTTCATCTTTGCATTCACTTTAGAAGTGGTGCCACGTCACATCATTCCATTAACTGACATGGAGTATCCATAAATCTCAATATTAAAGAGCAAGAGAAAGAAGATGAAGAAGCAGAAGGGAAGAGAAGAAAGTCTCGATGTTTTCCTACCACAGGGCAGGCCCTGAAGAAACTAAGAAGAGAAGAGAAAAAAAGGAAAAGGAGGTGGTAGAGGATTGGCTCACTTACCTCTGAAATCTCAACACCACTGCAAACCAATATGCAAAGGTCTGCAGAAAATAGAGGAAAGAAAGGAAGGAATAAGGTAGAACGCAAGAGGGGAGAATATGACAGAAAACAAAGAAAAGGGGCAGAACAGCACTGGTTATGTTTGTCCTGAGACTAGCTAGCAGGTTAGATAACTGAAAAAGAAACAGAAATGCACCATACCTTTTCTTTGTCACTGGCTTCTCGAGCCACAGTAGAGCCCTGAAACAGAAAAAATGGATCTAAAAATGTGCATATGTCAAACTAATTTGAAAATGTTACGATAACAGGTCAAAAAGCGGATGAACTGCATCCTTCTGAACGCGAGAGCTGTTTTAAAGAAAGGTGATACAGTAGGTAGAATGCCCAGGGCCGCTGAACAGCTGCAATCACTTGAAGAAGATGTATCATGAGAGAAGAAAGATGGATTAAATCCTCAAACGCTCTACATCTATTGTCCTCCTGACTGCTGGAACTTCTTCCTCACGTCTCATCCTTATTTTGACACTACCACCCTGGAAGTTCAGTTTCCTTGGCAGACTTCTCATCTTTTTGTGCCAATTTAGCCGTATGTTAATGGAATAGCCTATTCTATATAACTATTTGGACATATGCAATACACAATTGAAAAGGATGTCACACAATATAAACACATAAAAATATTTAAAAGATCACAAAGTACAAATAAGAACAAAGCACCTCACAGCAACATGGAAGTCAAAAAGAAGAGATGAGACCAACTCTGGATTCACAAGACTTACAGTGCTTGCCAAAGACATTTTGGATAGTATTTTTGTTGTTTTAAATTTATTTTTTAGCTTAAAACTATTAGACAATATGGTGCTTTCTGAATAAGCTGGAGGTGACAAAAAAATGGCTGTATATATTTCCTTGCAAATTTCTTGGAGCAGGACCACCCTTTAAGTAACCAGCCTTTGTTTATCACATAGTAGCACTGCAAGAAATAACAACTACACACGTGATAACTGGACATTGAAAGATAGGTAAATTAGCTCTATTGTGTGTTGGAAGGTGTGCACTGTGTAAAGAATTGCTGGAATAGAGTCACACTATTTTAAAGAACATGAGAATTCCCAACCACATCTTTTTATGCCATGTTATATTCTGTTTGCAGAAAGAAACCTAGAAAACTTAGAAAGGACGGAGAGAAAAGATAAATGGGACAGTACTTCTTAGTTATTATGTATGGTCCAGCAAGCAGGGATTTCACTGCATTTTATCATTAACGGATAATAAAGCCTGGTAAAAGCCTGACACTTCAGTTTATTGATGATACACCTTTTATGTTGCATTCTGTGCTCCAACAGACTATTGGGCCTTAAAAAAAAGATCACCTGAAAACCAAACTGGACGAAAAAAGTGGATTTATAATAGTAAAAATTAGGGAGATTGCCAAAATTGACATTGAAGTCATTTTAATAAAATGCCTCAGTGGCCAGGAAAATACCTTTGAAATCCTATGCTGATCCGCAGTCTCTTTTTCTTAGTATCTACACAGGTAAAGACTTGTGCTACAAGTGAGCTCTGAGCTGGTGTCAAAAATATTAATGTGTGAAAAAGGATTCTGAACCTACAATCGCAGATGCTGTAGCAATGAAAATCAAGAAAAAGCGATTTATGATATATGCAGTGTAACTACAAATCTGCTCAGCGAAGGAGTTTGTTTGGAAGAATAAAATAATATTGATATTAAATTTAAATTGCAAGAGAAGTTTATCTTTAAAGTAATTCTGTCCAGCTGGACAAAACTGAATACAGAAGCATTCACAAGGGTAAATAATAGCAAAAGCTGTTGACATCATTGCTAAGTACTGTATATCATTTATGTTTCTTTCTGTCCCTTTTTTAATGCATCTGGACATTATAATGCTCTAAAACACACAGAGTTCTCAAATTTGAAAAAAAAAAAAAATCTCTCATGTAAGCTCTGCTGCCAATAATACTAAATACCAAAAAGTCAATTGTTGACAATCTGGAAATCAGGTCTTATAAAACACGTTCAGTCAAGTATCTAACCAATTGGTAGGTAGATACTTGACAGTAGGAAAGGACGGTGCAGTACGTAGCATTACACGTCTTTTAATAGAGAATGCTAAATAAACATCTTAAAACAAGTTTGCAGGTGCACTTAGTGGTTCAACACATAGAAATTAAATGTATCAGAAAGGAGTAGGTTTCTAAGGGGAGACTTTATGGAGGAAATTAAAATACAGTCCCTTACGACTAAGACTGTATTTTGGGCATTTGTTGTTAGCCCTGTATATCAACTATTGGCAAAATTACAATGAGCAGATAAACCTTCTGAAACAAAACTAAAACACATGATAAAAGCAACAGAAATTTTGGTTTTTTTAAGAACCTTCTCTTTTGTACTTGAATTATTTTTAAAATATAGAATGGAATACGAAGCTTTTGTAGTAGTGATGTACTTTGTTAGTAGCATTTTATTGGTTGTAATGATGATGATACTTATTTTATAAAAACCCTCTTCAGAATCAGCTGTGGCTTCCTGTAATGTTGATAAAAACCTATAGTAAGCAGAATTATTACTGTACTTGTGTGAAGGGTTTTACCTTTAACCATTAGTTACATTTAACAAACACACCCAGTTAAATTGCTTTGTTTAAACGCACAATACAAATAAATTTGTACAATTTCTATAAAACCATCCCTCAGTTTTGCTAAACCTAGATGCAGAAGTAAACTAGTCAATGCTCTTACATAACAATTTTAAATTAATTAAAATTCTGAGCAATATTCAAGCATCAGCATAATCTAACATTTATAGTAAAGATTTTCAGCTACTTTGTCAGTTATTTCATCAGCAGTTATTTCTCACCTTTAAATCATATTTTCTGTAAACAGATAAACGATGGCTGAACACATTTCTTGTAACAATCATATATACTTCAACTCCATCAACAGTAAGCCGGTACATGCCCAAAAACTGGGGAAGAAGTGTATTCCCATGACACTCCACAATAAACTGCAGGAGCAAAAGAAAAAAAGAGAAATGAGGATGGATACATATTATATAAATAGGTATTTATACATTTTTAAAGATAAAATATCCAGAAACAACACATTTATTTGTTGAATATATATTTGTGTGGAGACAAACCTTTAAAATAAATCATGCCAAAACCAACTCCTTCATCAGGAGGTTATCCTGCTGTTAGGCTAGTATTTAAAAATTAAAATCTTGAACTGCTTAACTTACAACTTTCGACTTCTATAGACAAACTCATAGAAAGAGCAGGCTTCAGTTGACAGACCTTTCCACTTTTATGGTTTATAAAGCACACCTAATGCAGAAAACATATTGGGTACTGATGTAAAAAAAATAGAAATATTTTTTCAAACTGGATTTTGTCCTCTGTTGTCCCAGATTATATTTAATGCGTACGTTTCTCCATTCTCAATATTTGTTTATTATGATGAACATTTATGGTGCTGTCACCAGCACGGGGTATTATTTATTATCACCAACTTTCTGCTAGTTCCCACATGATGGTCGCATTTCAGGGTCAATACAGTTGAGCAGTGAAGTGCAAGATCCCTGTATTTTTTTGTTTATGAATCATTATATTTCCTTAAGGTCACCATATTCCATTACAAATGGGCTATTAACCTTGAAAAGATTTGCCACCTGCACCTGAAACCTGTTTTTTTTTTAATTTTTTTTTAATTTTTTTTAATCACTTGCCTTACAACTAATCATTCGAATTTCTATTGGAAAGACTACTGGAGGAAGCAGAAAAAGTACAGACTACATTGATGATGAGAACTATAGAAGATTGAATATTTATTCCCAGAATAAAAATGCCCATACTGTAGTAATGCTAAAACCAACTCAAAGACATCCACTCATATTTTGTGGAACCAAGGAAAAGTGAAGCCACAATGATGCAAACCAGCAAAGGACTCACCAGCTTTCCTCTTTCTGTTACTACCGAGTCTCAAACAGAGAAACTTGGAGAAAATGTAAAAATTCAAGCCCCAAATAGGAAACATAAAAACTAACCAGCAGCCAGCTTTTAAAGTGGATCAGCTTTTAAATAGTTGTTGAATATTTAAGCTGCTGTTTCTTGTGTGCCAGAGCAACCTAGTTATTAGAAACATATTATTCTAAAATACAGGACACTTCAGAACAAGTTAACCGAATATGCCATTTCAATTGTTTAACAAAGGTAGTTAGTATTTGGTAACAAATTATATAACAAAGCTCTTGGAACCCTGGAGATTTGGCAATTTTGGGCTCCTCTGCTAATTTTAAGGAATTTCTCTCACTAAATTTATACTGGAATCTGCATGTATCACATATAGACTTTCCTTTTTTAAATGGCAAAATAAAAATGGAATTAAAAGTCCTGAAAACAACCCTGTCTGGCAAGAAACAAAGGGAATGAACAACAAAGATGGAAATCGTTGACTGTGAATTGAACGTAATTTTGACTAAACTCTGACGCACGAGCTCTGTTGAATCTTGCTGGCACGGTTTGGGCTGTAACGCTCCTGCCTGCCTGCCCTCTTGCTGTACTGGAGGTCACAAGCCCCAAAGCAGAGAACACACAGCCACCACGCAGTTGTGTCACTTCACAGCGCTGCATTTTTGAGCTCAAACTGCCTATGAACGGGTAAAACATCTTACGCCGCGGCAGAGGCTCAGCGAATGCAAATCGGAACTTTAGGAAATATGATTGTATGCCCCAAAATACAAAGAAGTTGGTCACTAGAAGGCCACAAAAGCAATATCAGTCCTGAGCAGTGCACAAAGATTGGTCGGTTTGCACCTGAGAAGACTTCTGTACAGAAGTTTTAAGTTGGAGTTCTTGAATTGGAGGACTTTCAATCATAGGGCTGTTACCAACCTCACAAAGTAGTTGTAACGTGTTACAGGATACATAGCTCATTTTGACCATCAGTAGTTTCTCTTAGAGATCTGATCATAAAGTGAAACTACAACTATTAATGCAGAGGTTACAGAAAACTTGTTCAAAACACTAATCCTTATTAGTCAAACTACACTGATTGTTTTGTTATAAACACCAAGTACTTGCAATATACCCTAAAGGTAAAAAATACTTCTCTAATGCTTTATAGAAGGTGGGAAGGGTTGTTCTTGTAAAAACATTTACTGAGCGACTCCTTCTCTAAGATGATCAGGTTCTGCAAGGACAATACAAATGAATCTAGCTTCCAAGAATTTAGTGCCACAGAATTTCAGGCCACTCAACTCTTTAATGGATCCAGCCATTCCTAATCTTATGGCTCTTAACTACAGAATTTGAATTAAAATAAGCACTATCATTCCAGTTTTCCATGTGGGGATCTGAGACACAGAAACTTCATCCAAAATCATACAGAGAGTTTGTGCCACGTGAAGGAACGGCAGCTAGGCATCTCGAGTACCAGGCTAATAACCCCCTGCCCTTCCTCTCAGCTGCGAGGGTCACAGTCTTGACACTTAAACCATCTCTTCAACCCAGGCTAGTGCTAACTCTCCAATTTTAACCCTTCTGGTCCTGAGTGTCCCCAACTGTAAAACAGCAATGTCATTAACAGAGAACATCTGCAACATACCCGCTGTAATAACATAAAAGAAATCCTTTGCTTAGCAGGATACGCACTGTTCTGTATTACGTAACAAAGGAAAAAAGGCAATTAATGAGATTCCTATTTCTAAGTTAGGGTTAGCCATTTGCTAACGCTGTTTCATTTGAGTATTTTGCAAACAAGCCTTCTGAAAGGGCAGTGTTACTAGCATGCAAGACGGGACATGAAAAGCTCTGCTAGTACCGCTCTTCACTTGGGCCGTGTTCTTCCAGATTTCTAAGAGACCTTCCCACAGCAGACCATGTACCTCAACAGTTGTTTCCTACTCGCTGCTGACTGTGGACGCTCGTGCCATTGCAATTTAAAGAAAAGTCCCTAAAATGATTTCAGCGTTTCCTATGACAGCATTTCTTACCCTGATAGGGAGACAAAGGGAAGAGGGAGAAATGCCACTTTCAGTCATCTACAAGGTTGGTCTAGAACTTCCTACCTTTGAAACTATCAATCCCCCATATCTGCATCACAGAGGAGGCAAAACGTGTCATCTGTTTGGGTGGGAGTCCAGCAGGACTTGCACTGGTGACTGTGGTTGGCAGATTTTCAATTTGTCCATCTTGATATAAATGAAGTAGCAATTTAGTCACCTCAAGGTGCTTTTTTAGGAATGAGTTCCTGAAGTTTCCCACTCACAGCTGGAATAAAAGTGAGCCTAGAAAATAAGCCAGTACATTCTTAACAGGACTGCTAAATTTCAGTGAAAGACCTTCACTCCTTTACGCTAACTCTTTCTAGAAAGAACATTAAAACAATTCTATCAAGCAGCCTTGCTAAATAAAACTGTAATACTTAGCTAAAACATTTACAAGTCTTTATATGCAGTAACAAAATCCATCTTTTTTTAAAAAGAGTGTTGTAATAAACACCCCATTAATTTTTGTTAATTCAGACAATTTTCATTTTTCTGCACAGCATGAGGACAATATTACCGTTAACAAGATAAAGTATCACCAGCGCGTTGACATATTTTATCAGCTGTGCAGCATTTCAAATATGTAATTTTCTGAGCTCTCTTGAACCTCATCCTTAATAAAGCTGAAAATTAGTAAAAAATTCTTTATGACCCTATATTCTCATTATTTTTTGTGTAAATACAGCTTCAAGATTCCTTAATAAGAAGAGAACTTTTCCTATCTCATTTTACATGAAAAATAAGATTCTTAGCTTCTTGCTTCCCCATGGTAATGCTAGTAAGATATCAGGATAACTAAGAGATAACATAGCGCATATAATTCATTGGCAAAGAAGTTATGCCATGTTTGGCTCTTTTTGGAAAAACACAGGGTAAAATTCCCATTTCTGCTATTTCTCCTCATCCCCTTAGAGATAATCTGTGGAATGAATTGACATCAGTGAAGATTAAATCCTGAATTATAGCTATCTCAGTTCTATGTAGAAACTCAACATTCCTATTTCTTACAGGTAACCCTATTTTGCAAACATTAATTCAGAAAGACACGTGTTGATTCTCTTTTGCCCCTTTATAGATTATTTTCATGATTTTCTACATCATGATTAAGGCAATCACGCTCGAATTATCAAATGCTTATGTGACAGGTCTATCCTATTCATTAGGATACCTTCATTAAAGAAATTGAATGGCAAATGATATAATTATTTAAAAACATTTTGGACATTGTGAAGGACGAGACATTGATACTCCTTTTTTGGGCTCAACTTTCTCTTTCAACTCCTCTTGCCCACGATCAGGAATGTTCTCCACCAATTTGTTGTGTGCAAGTGTGTTGACGTGTGGAATCACTCCCCAAAAAGGAGGTTGAGAAGTTGTCTGGAGTTGTATCATGTTTCAGAACATTCAAATTATTGCCATTTTCCTGAACCCTAATAATTTCATGGAAAATTATCCATTGGGTACTTATGTGACACATCAAAAGGACTAATTAGCTGAACTACAGCATACAACTGAAAGTTATAGATTTTCAAGGCATATAAAGCTGTTTTCTTCTAGTAAGTCACATAAGAAAAGTAATTTCATTTAAAGCAGCGTTCAATAAATATTTAGGTTTTCAGATACAAGCCCTGTGATTCGCAGCACTACATTTCATGTTGTTTCAGACTTGGGCCAATGTCAACGTTACTTCAAAGAGCAATGTAATCTAAACATCACCACCACGTGTGATTATCTAGGTTGCAGATCTGTTACCAGGAACACAATTCTTGGTTCTACTACAATCGAGTCACTGGGCATGCTGATTTCTTCCAAAAGTGCTATGCACAGCATCAATAGCTTATATATATAAAATACAATAAATGTATAGAAAACATCTGCTGGTGAAACCCAGGCCTCAACAGAGCCAGCGTAGCCAAGTCCATTCTGCCATTTTGTGTAGTTAGATATTTACCTATGAAATTTCCCATCTTTCAGTGAAGATTTTCGATGTGTTTTTTGGTAAAATTTTCAGCCCGTGGTTGTATGGCCCTTTTGCAACATCATCCAACACCCATGCTAACGAGTTTCCCATTTTCAGGGTCACCTCTCCTATAGGAAGCAGTGGGCCCACAGATGCAGGTGAAACGTACACTGTGCAGATGAGAACACATATATTGTCATCTCTACTTTTTCTGCTTCTCCTGCTTTTCCATATCAAAGCTGTTTTATAGGTCGGTTGTCTTAGCACAGGGCAGAGGCCACTTTCTGTGTGGCCTCTTGATTCGCACAAGGAACTAGCTGAAGGACTTTTTCTCATCTGCATTTCTTCACAAACCTCCCATAAATCTTCACCTCTTACTACACTAGGACATAGAGAGTTAGGGTCATCATTCCATGGTATGCATCCTTCTTCATGCACATTTGTGTCTAAATAATAGTATATTATATTGCCTTCCTTTGCCTTTTTACCTACTCTTTCCCTTCTTTTTGTAATACATGCCGATGCAACTTGAAGAAATAGGGGGAGCTGGAAGGA
Organism: Balearica regulorum gibbericeps; assembly: GCF_011004875.1. Classification (NCBI taxonomy): domain Eukaryota; kingdom Metazoa; phylum Chordata; class Aves; order Gruiformes; family Gruidae; genus Balearica; species Balearica regulorum. The sequence continues at coordinate 148,211,964 of NC_046185.1, forward strand.
TGCAAGCCATTGATAACCTGTGCAAGTAATGACATAGAGGGAGGATGACACAAACTTAAATGTAGGTCTAGCTTTAGCAACCTACCAGCTTGATCTCAGCCCATCTCAATGCAAATTCCTAGACACCCAGTCCCCACATTTTCTTTTCTGGGGTATTCTCCAGCCTATGTCATCAAAAATTCTGTGACAAAATTGCTTTTAGCCTACAGTAACATTTTTCTATCTATTTATGATTTTAATGTTTTCTCTTACCTTCTGCTCAATAACCTTGTGCTATTCCTTGATTCCTGTGCAGCCCTGAACGCCTCTCTCGGTGCAATTTCCCCCCTTTTCACCTTATTGCCTATATTTTTTCCCCTATTATTTGCCTCCCTGTTTCTTTCATACTTTTTTGTCTCCAGAACCTAAGGCTATTTTTTTCCCCCTGCTTTTGTTTTCTCCTTTATACTGTCGTCTCCACTTTCTAGCTCATTTTATTCTTTCCTCTCTTCCCATTCACTTCCCCATCACTCCGCTGTTTGCTGCCGGTAAATGGGCAGTCCCTCTCCTTCACTGCTATTCACGATTTCTGCTGGTTGCCAGGGAGACAAACAGGCAGTGCAGTAGGTGTCAGTTCTGCATACAATTACCTGTGTAGGGAGGAGAAAGTGCAGTCAACAGGGACAGACACCTATAGAAAACCTAGAGGGTACCTACACTCATGAGTAATTTTATACTGGAAGGCTTGTACATTAACAATTTCCTCTTGGTCACCTACTTTGAGATAGCTTCTCAATTTCTTTTCTTTACTGAAGTCACCTGGGTGTCAGCACTGAGGAATAATAAATCCCTTTTGAAGTGCATTTTAATGAAAAAGGAAAAAGAAAAGGCATTCAAAAGGTGCTGGATTTTTTTTTGAGACACTCAAGTCGCTTTCATTTATTAAAATTTCTACCCTGCCCATCATCTGTTCTCAAAGAGCACAGGACTCCGCAGTTACACCAATTTAAGGTTTAAAGCAAGTTTATCTCACTGGGAAGGGCAAGGTTGGTTGTGACATTTTGGAAACTAGAACATCTGCCTACAGAATTTTACTCAACTGTCACAGATTTCTGGCCTTGAAAGTCACATTTGTAGTTTAGAAAATATCTACATGTATACTAATATCTATGATAGTATATTCCATATTTTATGTAGAGTGATAGAAGGGTTTGGGTTGGAAGAGACCTCAAAGATCATCTAGTTCCAACCCCCCTGCCATGGGCAGGGACACCCTCCACTAGACCAGGTTGCCCAAAGCCCCATCCAACCTGGCCTTGAACACTTCCAGGGATGGGGCATCCACAACTTCTCTGGGCAACCTGTTGCAGTGCCTCACCACCCTCACAGTGAAGAATTTCTTCCTGATACCTAATTCTAAATCTACCCTCTTTCAGTTTAAAGCCCTTACCCCTTGTCCTATCACTACATGCCCTTGGGAACAGCCCCTCTCTGGCTTTCCTGTAGGTCCCTTCAGGTACTGCAAGGTGCTATAAGGTCTCCCCGGAGCCTTCTCTTCTCCAGGCTGAACAATCCCAACTCTCAGCCTGTCCTCATAGGAGAGGTGCTCCATCCCTCTGATCAGCTTCGCGGCCCTCCTCCGGACTCTGTCCAACAGCTCCATGTCTCTCCTGTACTGGGGCCCCCAGAGCTGGATGCAGTATTCCAGGTGGGGTTTCACAAGAGCGGAGTAGAGGGGCAGGATCCCCTCCCTCAACCTGCTGGTCACACTTCTCTTGAAGCGGCCCAGGATACAGTTGGCTTTTGGGGTTGCAAGTGCACATTGTTGAGCTTCTCATAAAACAGTAAACTTTTTGCACAGGACAATACATCCAAAGGAAACATATAAACAAAGCTTGAATATATGCTCAAATTAAAAAGTTTTCCTTTAAGAGGAGGCAGGATATTTATTACTTGGTTCCTTAAACATAAGGTGAAATCCTGGCTACACACTTATCACAGATGACTTTGCTGAGCTCTCCTTTAACAATGCCAAAGGCACAGGTAGGTTTAACTCCATTTTTCTGGTCCATGCTCTTGGGTTCAGTAGCATAGGTTTAAAACACAACTGCACTAGATTTGGAGATTTTTCAAATGAATATTTTATTTTGCTCTCAAATACTGTTTAAGTATTTTACATGAACACGCTTGTTTAACTTACACAGTTTTAAATGGTCGTACTACATCTGTGAGTCCATACAGCAACTGCTTTTCTAATATTTGAAAGCCTGACCCATTTGAGCATAACAATGGTTCTAGTGCATTTGATAAGTAAATGATGTTCAGCTGAAGTAACACCCGAAGAGTAGCAAGAAGCATTCTACTAATAACTGATAGTATACCAATAATCTAATCAGCCCAAACCAATTGCAAATTATCATTAAAATGTGACCAAGAGCAGTATTTCACACTACGTATCAGAAAATATTACAGTAAATGCCTAGCATAGAAATTCACAGCATGATAACCTAACGTCATATATATTCATATTTACCATACCACTGAGAAACCTAGCTGGTTCACACTCTAGGCCATTTTGTCTTTAAATGTAGATAGAAGGCTGGTCCATGCACGATGGACTTTAGTCATAAATAACAAGGATGCTTTGCAACTTTAAGCGTGGAGAAAGACATTATTCCTCCTATTTGCTTAGAAGCAGTGGGCTCAGTGTTTTGTTGTTTTTTTTTTTTTTTTTAACTTTGCAAAAGAAAATAATGATCTCTAGTGTTCCTACTCAGTACTAAAAGCGTCAGACTCATCTGATGAGTTGACAGAAAGTGTCAGTGTTTAGACTGAAGTGTTCACCATCTGTCTGAGGTTGTGGGCCTGACTGCCGCTAAAAAAAAAAAAGGCATCACATCAGACAGGGTAAACGAATGAATGCAACTTGTAATTTTGGATAGCAACTATAATTTACAATTGTCAGGACTATTATTTACAATTCAACAGTTTTAATCTAGAATTGCTATATATACTTAAATGCTGTTTCTATAGTAACTTCTCCTGACATTCCTTCAAGCCTGGTTCACTTTTCATTATTTACACATTTCTAGTACGCAGTCTTAGGCTTGGAATTTGATCTTTTTTGTTTTACTCTTGAATTTTTTTATTTTAAATAGTGGTAACAATACAGTAAATCATGATGCACCTAACTTGGTTACTTTTGCATAACGCCACATGATATTCCAATAGAACTCTACCCAGAAAGGAGATAGCTAATAACTCAGCCAAACTAACTTACTTTATTTTCACTCCTAACAAGTTACTAGCCATTCCGTTTCCTGAAAATAACCTGATTTCTCTAAGGTGTACAGTCATGTCCATTATATGACTTTGGTTAATTAAAAACTAAGCAATCTAGACTTGGTATTTTTAGACTTACAAATGTTTACAGGCTACGCACAATTCCTCCTCCTTTTGTAAATATTTAAGTATACCGACTGTGTAACTATAACCTCAGTTCCTCACAGCTCCAAAGAACAGACAGCATATTGCACCTTCACACCAATGGAGAGAGGGAGGATGGAAAGAATCGCATGGGTTTGAACTATACATCTCCACGATCTCCAGTTACTGATAAACTAACTGTTATTTCTACTTTCCGGGGCAGTCTACATGCCTCTAACCTTTTGGTGACTTCACAAAAAACCACTGGTACTTGCAGTTAGATTTTGGAGGTGCTCGTGGGAAAACTGCCCTGCCAGGTTTCTCTGCTGACCACACTAACTCCCACATGGCTCATCAGTAGCTTTGTAGTTCAAAAAGGTGCAACGAGAATGACAGCTATTTTGCAAGGGCCAGGGATGAAGACTATTTTGTTGAATGAAGAACGTATCCAGTCTCTCACATGTCTGACCTGACATGGTCCCCTCCCCAGTATTCTCTGTTTAAAGATAGCTGTCCTCTGGTATTTATTGTTAAGTAGTCCAAGTAGTCTTGGAAAATGTTTGATAAGGCTTGTTTTGGTCCCTGAGCAAGGACAGAGGTTCTTCCAAGGTCTAGAATAATTCTATCAGCTTGGAGTTGTTAGCCTTAATAAGGAAACAGGTGAGTAAATATTATGGTTCAAATGAAACTCATTCAGAGTTTCAGCTTGGGAAAGAAACCTGGAATGAATTTGTAGAGGGGGAAAAAAAAAAGCGTGAGAAAGAAAGAGGGAAGAGATGATCTGTCATAAATGGCATTAATTTCACTCAATCATGTCAGAAGTAACTGGAAGATAATTACTGCCTTCTTGGGCAGGTGAAAGAGGGTGCAAGATACCAAGGGTTTAGAAGTTATGTTCATAATGGATAGACGATCTAACTTCAGGTCCTTTGGAGGTATTTGATCTCTAACAAGGGAGAAACAGTCTTGTAAAATTCACATGAATCACCTCCCCAACCTTCCTGAGAAAGGTTATTCCTCCAGGACGATCCCTGCACCACGTAACTGGTCTGAACATGTCTGCACGCTCCCTTCCTTGGAAGGCTGAGCCTTTCAAATACAGGTGTGCTCTAGGAGCAGCCTGGCACAGGGCATGACGTAAGGGCATGCCACTAAAGTCCCAAACACAATCATACCCGGGCTGTGAAGCACAGCTAGTTGGGCCAGAAATTTTCACGTGGTGAGTGCTGCTGGTGATCAGTGAACTGAAACTGGAGAAAAGTCAGTGTCTGACAAGTCCACTGAGAAGCGTCTGAGAAGTACTACTGCAACGATACGATCCAACAGAACCGTAAAGTTACACCCATACCAATGGATTAGATGGGTCTTGGACTGTCCTCTGGCGTCAGTTCTAGTTGGAATGGAATAACTCACATCCAAATTATTAAGTTCGCCTCTAAAACAGGATGCTCATTTTCAAACCCCAAGTAGGAATAGTAAGTGGCCTGAGTTAGTACCTTGCACCTTGCCCAGAATTATTTGGGAGACAGCTAGCTGGCCCAAAGCAAAACCACAGTAGGGACCACCAATGAGCTTGAGTGCCAGCAGATGTTATCTGGCATTGCTTTGTTTGCTAGTAGAAAGGTAGTCTAAGGACAATTTGTGTGGGATGACTCAGTCAAGAGAATTATTAAAACCTTTCCACCAGGACAACAGGTTCTCTAGACTTTGTCAAGCAGGCTAAGATAAGCTTTACTTGTCTGAAAAACACCTAGAGAAATAGGAGGACAAGCTGCTGTGTCTAAGGATTCCAAGCATTCCACTTCCAGCAGCAACACACAGGACATGGTATCAGCCATCGCCAGAGTTAGTGGGATTTAATTTAGATTTTCTTTAATTAATTCTAACAATTTTGTTCAGTACATCACTGAAGATACTGAAATTAAATTATTTCATTAAAAAGTCCAGTTATTAAACTGCCTTTGTATTTGAGTTCTTTTGCATTTGCAACACTGTGTAAAGTGCTCAAGTTCTGAGAAAAAAATAAATACAAGTTGTATCTTTATGAATCTTTTGGAGGCACCAATGAGAACTTTCTTATGTGGATGTTTTTCCAGTAAAAAGTGAAATTAGATGCCTGGTACAGATAACTTTCAGATCATTATTCCTTGTAACTTAGCCTATTATGAACCCTGATGTTTGAAAGCATTAATGAAAAAAGATTCAAAGTTATTAAGTTCATTCATGTTAGCACTGTCTTCATTGACACACTTGAAGGGAGATGACTGTTTTGAAAAGCAATATAACTTTTCAGCTGGATTAAGTCTCAAAATCTGGATCGTTAATAATAACTTCTAAAGCCAAACATGAAACGGATTAAAACTTTAATTCTGCTAAACTGCTTCACAGATCAAACCCTTTCAGATCAAAGCTAAAATTCTAAGTTTGAAAATGCTAATAAAAAATAAACCCTGAATTACGATTAGATAATAGTTTAAAATTTCTCTTCGGTAAAATCTTTAATTAAATGATGGTCTTATGAATGTTTCTGATAGTGACGATATTTACCTACGCTAAAACACACACACAGTGGTCCCACATGTTATTTAAACAGAAGAACAACACACAGAGAGAGTGCATATCTAAGTCACCGAAGGCTTCCCAACCTACTGTAGACTTGGAGGGCATTCAGAGATCTCCCTTCAACACATGAAAAGCAGAGAGGGAGACAGCCAAGCAAAAAATAAACCACCTAAAACAACAACAAAGCAGACCCAACCCAAATGTCCTGAAGTCTTTACCTGCAATCCCAACCCACGGAAGTGAGGAAGAAGATGGAAAGAAGGATAAACCCCCCTCCTACTGGGTATCATATTTTAGATGACTTTCAAAGGCTCTTCTGATTTCTGAAGCTTTAGAGCTTATTCAAACAGATTTGGGGCTAAGAATATTAACACTGATTTTATTAAGGTTTCTCATATTTCTCAAGTTCTGCTTCCCCCTGTGCCATCCACACAAATTATACACTGGCACAGTATGACAGCTATCAAGGCTGATTTGAGGGATCTCCACTGTTCACTTTTGACTTCACTGTTTACAGAAATTCACATTGGCAAAACCTGGTTTTTTATTAGCAGGAATTTTACATTAATTATATCCAATTTTTTAATTTCTCATACAATACAACTGTAAGCATTTGAAATATGTTGTTAGTGAAACACAGAACATTCAGTGATCAGACCAGGAAGAAAGAGGGTCATCTGCACTGTTCATATACAACGCCAAGCCAGTCCAGAATAAAGTAGCTTCAAGCCTGGGAGTCCACTAGCTGAAAAAGCATCCTCCTGGTAAGGTGAAGGAGCGTATGGCTTTCAAGTTAGTATCTCTGTATCATGTAGACCTACCATTTTACTTAAAACTAGCTTAGGTATTTAGAAAAGTGCAGCCTTGTGAGTTGCAGGTATACAGTAAGTTGCTCGTGCAAAAGGGAAAAGCCTGAAGTGACTCTTTTTCAATAATTATTAATTTAAAACTTAACAGTCTTAAACAGATTAGCATTATAATATTTAGGAAGAGATCCCACACCCTGATAATAATTAGTACATTACCTGATGGTATTTCTTCAATATGTTGTGCATTTCTGCTACATCTTCACTTGTTATAGTTTTGATGATATATCTTTTGTCGTAAGATGTATGAAAGCGGGCACCACTGCGTGCTTGGGAATCATTGGCAAGAGGTGCGCTTCTTGTCAATGAATTCTGTCAATTGATTTAAAACAAAAAAAAGCATCAAGTCAGACAAAAATATGTAACTTTTAATTAGAATATAAACAATTTACTTTTATTTTTAATTCTTTTCCAGTATATCTGCACCAAGCTGAATTCTGCAAAGCATGTAATCACAGATGGCATTATCTTGACAAATCACTTCAAAAATATTCTGAGAACAAAAGAATGTTTGGGGGGAAGCATTGACCATCAGTGGTTCTCAAGTAATTCTCAATTGAATGAGAATTTATTGCACTTAGTTACGTACACATCATCAGCTTTTGGGAAGAAAACATACGGTCATTAAAAATACAGAAGGAACACTGTCTTACACCATAGTAGCTATAACTAGAGGATTCATCTGTAGTAATAGTATCACTTTAAGACTGAACAGGATTTGCTCTTGAGCCAGCGTGATCTGGTACATAAACAAGATCATAGCAAGATTTCCGAGTTCTAGTACCAGAGCTATTCCAATGTTTTTGTATCTACTGTTAAGCAAATAATATTACTGCACAGTACCTCCTTTCGAAATATAGACCTACCATCCTGCAGACTCAAGAGGGGAAGATTAGTTAATGATTGTACAGTAGTTAAAAGAAAAACTGCTAGAGATTAGTGACCTTTACCGGACTGAAGCTTGAGACTACTTGCGCTTCCACAGTAGCAAAAGAAGCCGCCTGCTTTCTTCAGAAAAGTATACACATTAGATTTGTTCATATTTAAAAACAGCAAAAATAAATTAGACAAAGTATAACAACTTGCTTTTGGCTGGAAACATCTTTATCAGTAAGAGTTTATGCCAACTGTTACATACTTGAATTACACTATTTTTTTAAAAAAAAAGTAGTAACAGCAGTAGTACAGCCATGAGAAAACACACCATGTGTACTTCCATAAAAATGGACCATACTCTGAAAAGATTAAACAAGTTAATTACAGACTGCTGGAACACATCTGTGTGTATGAAATCAGCTTGCAGCACCCATTTGGTACATCCCTACTGGTTGCAGAAACCCCCAGCTCCTGCTTTCATTCCTCATTGTACCATACTGCACAAACAGCTGTTACCAAATTGAAATACACTTTCCCCCTTCAACGCTCACATAGCACAATGTTCTCCCTGCTCAAAGAAAAGCTATTTTCACAGAAAGTTTTAATAATTTTTTTTATATAATTTGTAAACATTGCAGATTCCTAAATAGCAAAAGTTCAGCTCCAGTGTCTACAGAATACAACGCGTTTCTGCGGTTTGATAAGCACTGTGAACTAAGTCACAAAACAGATTTACTCTGGAAGAACAATGATGCTTTCAGAAAGTAATTACAAGTAGGCTCAGTCTACCACAAGCAGGTACCAATGCCACAAAATTTTATTTTTATAGGAGCTGTGTCTTATTTGGAAGTTTTACCATTGATGAATCTATTCACAAGCTCTATGGACTTCAGCAGGAGCTGAGCATGCAGATTGAACTCCAGTGACAGTAATTATTATAAAGTAATAACCTCAACCAAGAGATGAGGGCAACTATAGCCCCAATTTAAGAGGGCACTTGAACACATACAATTACATCTCCATCTTTTAGAGACCCATTGATTTCAACAGGTTTTTGACACAGTTAAATCTTACCCCACATGTGGGGTGCTTTCTGAAATCAGTTTAACATGAAAAACATTTTCCCCACAAGGTTACTCTGTTGAACTGAAATACTCAGGAGTAGTAGGAATAACAGTAAATCACCTAAAAGCACACAGCTCTCCAAGGTCTTATCAGAATGAAAGCCTTAATTATGACACGTAGGAGAAATAAATCCTTGCGCACTTCTCCCTGTATATTTCTAGGCTTACGCAATGAACTAGAATCATTACTAATGGCTATGATAACAAGTGATGCATTTCTCCATTATCCTCTCTATTCACTAAAGAAAGAAATGATGAGGGGACTGGAGCATCTCTTGAATGTGGAAAGGCTGAGAGAGCTGGGTCTGGAGAAGAGAAGACTGAGAGGGGATTTCATCAATACTTATAAATATCTAAAGGGTGGCTGTCAAGAGAAAGGGGCCAGACTCTTCTCAATGGTGCCCAGCGACAGGGCAAGGGGCAACAGGCACAAATTGGAACACAGGAAGTTCCATCTGAACATGAGGAAAAGCTTCTTCACTGTGAGGGTGACCGAGCACTGGGACAGGCTGCCCAGAGAGGTTGTGGAGTCTCCTTCTCTGGAGATATTCAACACCCGCCTGGATGCCATCCTGTGCAACCTGCTCTAGGTGATCTTGCTCTAGCAGGGGGGTTGGACTAGATGATCTCCGGAGCTCCCTTCCAACCCCTACTATTCTGTGATTCTATGTGGGTGCTCCCCTAGTGTTAATAAATAATTTTTCTAGACTGATGAGAACAGAGCTTCAGGGACAACCATTGCAGACTCAGTTTCTTCTCTGCACTGGCTTTTAGACAGCCAATTTTAACAGATGCGAGTCCTGATACCCCATCACTTCACGTGGTATTGAAGATACTAGAGAACAGAATGCAAGTATTACTGCAGTTTTCTTTACCTGTTTTCAGATGTTTCCCACTGAAATTCATTTCCCACCATTTCACCACTGGAACGTTTTTATGTACTCATGAAGTCTATTCAAGAGAACAGGTATCATAAATGGATCAAATTTTCTTAATGCTACACTTCATATCAGTAGTCCATTAATTTTCAAATTGAATCAGAGTTACACTTAGAAACCCTCTCTGTTGTAGAGTCAGGACTTGGCTTTATTTCCAGGGCACATATTTAATAGCTTAAGATGAAGAACTGATATTAGAAGTTTAAAAAAAAAAAAATATGTGCAAATTCAGTTACCTTCATCACAAACTAAAATATATGATGTAACATAATAATTATTTTTAATTTTGAAAAAAGCTAAAGCATGGGTAATCATCAGTGTATGTAGCGAATTAAACTACTGCTAAGTTATTAGGCTGTAATTCAGTTAGCAATAATAAAGGCTACTGGGTAATTATTTGTTATTGTTCCTAGCAGAAAAAGTTGCGTTATTCTGAGGTTAACTATTGCAATAAAGCAGTAACTACAGTTTTCTGAATGTATTTTTCCCAGAGAACTCTAGTCTTCAAACTGTAAGCCATGTGGTATAAACCTTGAAAGCAATTAACCTGGGAAGTGAGGCGGGGTGGAAACAAGTTATTTTGCTATAAAAATTTGCAAAAAAGCATACTTGCTAGTCTGCCACTGAACCTCTGAAGGAGGATGGAAAGAGGAAGATGGAAAAGAGGACCTCAGCATTATTCTCCAAAATTTCAAATGCTCTTAAGGTATATTTTAACATTCTTCATCAAAAGACTTGTCAGATTTGAGTGAAATTCAGACCTGGGAATACTCGGTATGAATGAATTGTCTTGCTAGCAATGTTTTGACTGAGGTAAAACAAATGGGAGATGTTTCTTCTCTAGACTTTTCAGTTGCTGAAACTCAGTTACTAATTCTGTGGCCAGAAAGGGATAAAAATAACCATTTTTTATTTCAAGACCTCTGAATGCTATTCCTATAACCATTAACTCTCTTAAAATTTGTCTCCTTTTGTCTTAAGCTCTATTTGCACAGGAGAGCTCTTCTAATTGTTAGGCCTTAAAATAAGGTTCTTTCTGCTTTCCAGGAACCTCTTTTTACCCCATCACTAACCAGGGATATGTAGCATATAGGTACATTTATATAGCAAGCCATCAAAACAAACACAAATTTAATCAGATTGTTCCCCCCCCCCCCCCCCCCCGGAACATGATACTTGATGCATTTAAAATATGGACAGCATAGCAATAAAACTTAAAAAGAAATAGCAGCTGTTACACTAAGAGAATGAATCAACTAATACTCCTTTCATCATGTGTCTTACTACAATTCAGGCTAGACAAAAAAATAGAAACTAGTCAGATTCAAATAGAAATTAATACATTTAGTCATATTTTAAATCAACTGGAGGTAACCTTGTCTGATTTTTTTAGATTCTTGTTTTTTCTACCAATAGCTGCTTTTTCTAATGGAAATGAAATCTGCCTGATTGCTAACTATAATGACAAGTTAATTTGCAAATACAACTATCATAACAAAAATGTTGCTAACGAGAATATAACACATCTGTAGATAATTATTTAGCACACAATTCACTGTGTCTTAATGCTTTAATGGGTTAGAAATGGTGATGCATTTATTTTTGAGTAGATGGCTATTTTATTATTAGTTATCTATATCAAACTTAATTAAGAGTGCATACAGCTATCATTTTACCACATGCATATTAATTTGTTAGAATAAACTAAACTACCTCTAAGCCTAAACAACAGCTAAGCAGCACTGTTACATACATGCAGAGATAACACAAATGCCCTCTCTAATACTCTGACTCTAGTAATAAATTGGACTTTAAGATCAGATGTTTAAACATTAAACATGTTTAAGATAAAAACAAACTCTGATGAAAATCTTTGATGCTTTATTTTTACTACCTCTCCATCCCTGTGATAACTCTCTCAATATAATGCTCTGTTCAGATACAAAATGTAGTTCCTTTGAGCTTTGAAAAAAGGTGGAACACAGAGGATATCATTAATACTATTTGCTGTGCTTTATTGTGTTACTTCCATAAGTTTATTTAATAAAGTATGGTATAAAAAGCTGAAAAAATAAATCTAATTTCATCATATTGTGCTGATTACTAGTAATTGCATTACCATTTTCTGGTGCTGATAAATGCATGGCTGAGTTTTGTTTGTGGACAGCTTTATTTATAATGGTTAACTCTCACTTCTGTGAGCAGAGAAAAGTTCAAATTCCTTCTCAAGTAAAGCTTCTAGTTATGATGCAAAGTATCTTTCCTCTCAACTATACTAGTTATATTTGTTTATAGTTAGAATCAGTCTTCAGTAAAATACATATACTGTTGCCTGATCATGACAACAATGAATATTTAAATAAAAAGATTACAAGAATCGGCCTGCATTGGCAAGTCATCATTAGCAAGTGAGATCAAGGAACAGGTTCACTGAAAGGATCAAACTAGAAGAGTTTACGGCCTTCAAAGGGAAAACCATATAGCTATTTAAAAATATTTTTAAAACACTATGTCCCTTTTGATGTAGGTAAAGCTAACTTATTTGACTCAACACTGTTAAGTATAAATCGAAGTATTTTGTGCCCCATTCAACCCTGCCAAATACTAACAAACTGATAGTACACGTATTAGAAGCGAAGAGATTCTTTGTTGGAAAATGTTTGTGTAAGTTAACACGCAAAATGGTCAAGGAAGTCCTGCACTTAAGCCTCTTTAAAGCACAGCCACTAGTAAACCTATAAACTGGTAAGAAATCTCAGACAAATACAAGTAACACCACATGTGATGTCCAATATGCACTTTACACCAAAAAGATTGTGGTAAGTTTGTGGGGTTTTCCCTTTTAAAATCAGATTTTACACATATCTAGATAAATAAAAAAAGTTTAACTTATTCTGGGGTTATCTAACCCAAGTTTTTAAGCCAGTCACCTTTATCTTAATACAGACAATAATAAGAAACATGTAGTAGTGCTAATCAGACAGACTGAAAATATGCATTTATTTGAATCGTACTGCTCTGCAGTTCAGACCGCCATCGGACTTGGCTCTTAGTGCCAAATGCAATTTTGTAAGACAGGACATGGTAAAACACTCCCGTGATCCAGATGACTTTTGCCAGAACACACAGATACTTTTCAGTGATGATTTATACAAAACCCTGTGTAAAATGAGTTGTACTATAGACATCCGTGCACAAATGCCTTGGAAGAAAAGCTGATTGAACCTGCCTACAGAGAGCAGCGTTGGGGTTCTTCCTCGGCTTCCTTGTTCAGCACCAAACTCAGCTAAGGGAGACCCATCGCCGTTCCCAGCGACAGCATCTCCTTCTCTATCTATCGTCGCCTGGGAAGGATATCGTCTATCGTGGACTGGGAAGGAAATAAAAGAATGAAACTCGAGCATCTCCCTTTTCCGAAAAGGGAATATAAGGAGGTTGAGGGAGGGGGGAAGAGGAGAGACAGAGAGGGATAGATCACGGCAAATACCAGATTGAATTCCCTCTGGCTCTGCTTCTTAATTAGGGGAAGACTAAGTGGGATATGAACAGATGGGAAACGAGCCACTCCTCACTTAGCACAGATCTATGAGCCACAAAGCCAGAACAGGGAGGACAGCCTTCAGATACAGACAAAAAAACGCCCAACTCTTATCCTCCAAAAGATACAGGTTTGAAGATCTAACAACCCTTTTACCATCACTTATGCTACCTCACAGCACTTCCGTATTGTGTCAGGAAGCAGTGGGGCACATGTCTAGCTGTACAATATTGGAGCATTAGTCATAAGTTTAAAAAAAAATCACCTGCTTATATTATAGCGTTAGTGAACGCAAAACTCAACGAAAAGAGGGTCACAGTGCCCTGTCCCCTTCAGATTTTCCCAGCCTTCCCCAACTCCACCATGGTGTGCCTCAGTCCTCTGGCACAATTAAAACATCTGTCAGCCACACATACCCTGTTCCACTTAACAGCTTCACTTAGCAACTCACTGCAAGTCTCCCGCTCCGAGTGTGCGTGTTCTGCCAATTCCCCATTCGCTTCTCATTTGTGAAGTTTTAATCTTGTGCCTGCTGGTTTTTTTGGTCTCAGGAGAAAGAAAAGGTTTTGTACTTTTAAAGTGTGAATACTTTTATGAGGTCATTTAAAGACTACGTTAAATTACTTGTGTAATTACTTACACAACTGAAGACACATTTAACATGCCAAGCTCAGGGATACTTCAACTAGATAAATTTCTCTTTCACACACCTCCCCCACTCTCCCAAATAGTTTCCCTCTGAGAAATCACTGGCTGGAAGTCTCACTACCCTTACATAAATCAATATAAAAAATATCACCTATATTGCACTGAATAGCAGGCAACCAGAAATACTCATCTGGTCTTTGGTGCTGAGAAGCTACAAATCACAAAGAATTTGTCCCATCCCACAGAATTAATTTCTGATAAAAAAAATAAAAATACAGCTTTAAACAGAAACTGCCAAAAGCCACACCACTTGCTAGTATTTCATTTCCCAAACAGTTCTGATACAAAAAGTTAATCTGCACACCTAAATTACATGTCATCATTTCACCCAAGAACAGCATATTCTTTAGTAAATGAACTGAAAGGTTATTTAGTTTTACTATAGACCCACTCTCTTCCCTCAGCATCTCTTTCCCAAACTCTCAATCTGTGCAGTTTTATTTCCTACAGTAAAAATATATTAGGTAAGGGAAAAGGTTTTTTCCACAGGTGCTATTAGGATCTGATCCACAATTCTCTGAAGTTCACAGGAGCTCTTCTGGAGCCTTCAACAGAATTTCATAAACTAGAATCCAACACAACCACTACCCATTAGAGGCCATTTAATTTCACCCAGCCATTCCTAAACTGAACTCCAGTCTCTGCCTTTGGTCAAGGTACAACTTCCAGAAATGCAGTCTTGATTTTTGCAACTTCAAAAGACCAAGATTCACCATTGTAGTTTTTACTAGTATTTAATCATTTGTGTTGCTGAAAAGGCAAGTCTAATTTTGAATTTGAACTATTTCCTTTTCCAGTCATTCCTATTTATTCTTTCCTAAAGTATCTAGCATTGTTTTTCTGCAAGGATACTCACATACTACTTACTTCTCAATTCCAATTTTTGCAAGTGCAGCTTGTCACTCTGCCTCTCCCACCACAAGGGATTCTCTACATCCTTAAACTCCTTTGATGCCATTTTCCTGTAGTTTTTTCTATGTCCAAGTTTTCAACATCCTTTTTTAAGATGACTAGCATCAAAACTACATATAGTATTAGCTTCAGGTATAAAATAAACAGATGTTAAATAAAGTAAGAGCTCTTCCTGGTCTCATTTTATACCTTCCAATTTATCCACCCCAGGGTCAGTTACTTCGTCAAGACCTCGCGCCAGTGCTAAATTCTTGTCCTCTTTGCCCTCTTATACCTCCCTGGACGCAGCCTTCCCCTCTACTTCTGCACTCCTTTTGATCCACGTAACTATTCATTTGACCATATTAAAAGGCATCTCATTTGGACAGGCTCAGAATGCCAGGCAAAGTGGTTTTTGTACAAAATCCTTGTCTTTATCCCACTTTGCCATTTGGATGGATTTTGTATCTTCTGCAAGTTTTCACTATGTGAAATGTCAATTGCCCATTGACAATTAGATTTTGACTGTTGTCATTTAATCATTTATTATTTACATAATTTTGATTTTTTTTTTTTTAAATAAAACCCCACATTAATTGGCATTTTAAAAGTTAAAGTCACATAATATCAAGCCAAATACTTTGTAAGAGGCATCCTCAAGAGTCCTCAGAAGCCAGCTAAAACACCACCTAATGCTTTATCCTTTAGAAGTCTATTTTTACCTTGCACATTGGTCAATAAAAATAGCAGCAATTTGTAATTAAGTAACACTACTGATATTATTGATAATGCTAGTTATACCAACACCAGGTATCAAAAACAGTAAACTGATTTCCAGAGAGTCTTTGGTTGTTTCTAAGAGCAACAAGTTAAGCTGTTTGGACCTATTTTTTTCCAACTGAAACAATTTTTGTGAGAAAACACATGGAGCAGAGTCACTAAAGTACAGGAAAAGCTTGTGGTCATCCCCCCTCTCCATAATTGCAAGCTATATTTATAACTGGCAAAGTATTGCCCTCCTCTTCAAAGAGGAACTGCTGGTGAGGCTCTTCCTCCTCTGCCCTCTTTGCTTAAAATGTTCACAGCACGGATATTTATCTCCACAGTGGGAGGCCAAGGATTAGCCACAGCCTCCAAGAGGGTGGAGAGATTTAAAGGTCAATTTAATTAGCTCATTCTAATCTCTTACACATCTAATGTAAATGTCATTGTCTTCTAACTGCTACTTTAGCAGACAAGATTATATTTTAGAAACTTTGAACATGGGAAGTATGTGTTGGATGTCATACAAATGTTTGGTGTAACTAACCTAAAAAGGGAGCCTAACAGAAATTGTCATTGGGTCAGAGCTTTTCCTAAAAAAGAGAAAAAGGGCAATAGGAAAATTCTGGTGATAAAGCACGGGGAGCTTTAGAAGAACAGTAATCTTTCAAACTGACTGGCTTAACAGCTTCACATTGATTTAAATCTTTCCCATTTCACGATGTCTGGACAAAGGCAAACAACAGTTTCTGGTACTGTGATCTCATCTGAAAGTCATGGAACGCTAAAGCGAGCTTCACAAGCCCAACGTACCCTAAAGACAAATCAGATCACATCCCAGGCTATTTAAGAGTGCCTCTGGGCAAGCTCTGCATGAACGAATAGGCAAAAACAAGTGCACAGATGATGCTCTGTGATGACTGAAATCATAGGTCAGTGGAAAAGCCTGGCAGTGGTTCATTGCTGTTAGAGAATTACATACACACGGTCTGGCTGTTCTTCTGTGGCAGCAGTTACAGTGGTGCTGCCTGGCCCATACACAGCTTCTCATGAAGACAAGCTTGCAGCTCCCCCCAACCTCTTTTTTTTTTTTCTTCCCCCTTTTTACAAGACCTCAGGAATCATGGATATGGATGAATTAGACCTGAATTACCGATTCAGAAGCGTATCAGAGACACACGGTGTCCCACAACTGGAAACAGCTGCTCCAAGGTTTTTTTGCTGTAATTTGAAACAAGCAGCTCACTTCTGGGATGGTGTTCAGGACAGTGTTTTGCCAGTGATTTCTAAGAGAAGAAAGGCAAAGCGCTAGTGTTTTAACCCAGAGGTGTCTGGTTTTGTCATATGGGGAAGGGTAGGGAAGACTTTTGGGTTTACTTTGTATACAGCTGGCTCAACACCTTACTACCACTACTGCCTATGCCCACGTCAAACAAGATGTCAGCAGTTCTGAACATGTTGGTGCCCATTTCCATTTGGGATTCCCAAACTGTACACTCTGCTACAAGTACCTCATCTGACAGATGAGCTAAAGAACTTTTCATGTGCTTGACAGACTTACCATGCTAGAATGACCAGCGCAGGAATTTTCTTTTCAAGACAGTTCTTGCTTCCATGATTTTTTTAATGCTTTTTATTAAATATTCAATGAAAAGATCATGTCTTTGGAAAAAGATCCAACTGCTAACATAGTTGCTGCTGAGATATTTATTGCTGACCTTGTTGTCTGCAGTTTGATGCTAGAGGTGGCTCCTTCCTTCCCAAACCAAGGGCCAATAAATGGAAGCATGAATTTCAGTACAGAAGCAGAGTGCTCTGATAAATATTTCTCTGAAGAAACATCTCTTAGATTTTGAGCTCTTAATACGATGTCTTAGGATTGGGTAAGTCACACAAAATGAGCAAAAATATTCACAGGTTGACGAGAATTTTGGTGATCTGAAGTTTAGATACTTAAAGAAAATTATATTAAAGGCTAACTTTGAAAAATTAAACTAGAATTTGCATTATTTACCTGATGCCAAATTAACCTGGACTATAAATCCAGATCTACTTTACTACATCTGTTTTCTAATCTCCATTTTTTCTTTTCTGCTAGGAACTCTCAAGTATTTTCCTGACAATGTTAGGAGGATCTTAAAGAGTTATGGATTCTTTTTCAATGAAATAGAAGACACCAAAAAAAATTCCAAGATCACGATAATTTATCCTATCAAGGCAAAATCTGTCATTATTTAATGCTCTGGCTTGTGGAGTTACTTTGACACTTTAAAAAATTATCTTCAACGTGAGATCCATATGTAGTTACTTGTAACATCCAACAGCACAAAACATAACAATCTCTTTCTCTTCAATAATTTATATTCTATGTAAGTGGTTTTTCCATTATTCAAATGCAATTTTGATTCATACTGACTAATCGTCATCTGTGTTTCCCTTTCTGAGAAAAGCAGCCAGACCATTTTTTTTAATTTGATGCAATAAATACCTTAGTAATATGGGATCACCAAGAAGATCAGCATCTAATAAAAGATTTTTTTTTTTTTGACATAAGAACAAAGTTTCTTAACAAGACTGAAGACTTAATTTGTCATAACATGTTTCCACAGGCAACCTTTGAATAAAACTCAAGGTTTAACTAACTTGCTGTCCATAATAAAGAATAAATCAACAAAAAACCCCACTCAGTATTAGCAACCATACATGTATCTCCATGAAACTTCAACCCTAGTTCAGTACTAATCAAAACATCTCAGAGATGGCCAGCCAGCTATGAAAGACAGATACATGTAGGACAGATTTCCAAAGATATCTCAAAAAAAAAAGAGCTGGTTTTCATCATGTGAAGGGAGGGAGTCCATTATAGGAACTGTAATTGCCATTACTAGAAATGACTTTCTACAATTCAGGGAATTCCCCTGACACTGAAGAGTCAGACTGCTTGTAGGAAAACCCCCATACTTCAAGATGTAAATCTCTCTTCAGGGATAAGAGGACATCTCTCTAAAAGAAGATCCTTATATTAATCATTCCATATGTGAACTAAGTCTATGTGTTAAGTAGTCCACAAAATTACTATACCAAGTGAATAACACAACATCAAAAATTGAGTATAGCCCAGTAACTGGAGTGTACACTACCAAATTCTTTTCGTGAGGTAGGTTTTTTTTTTAGTCTTTCCTTATGAGTAAGCACTATCTGTCCTCTGGAACCACTTGTCAAGGATATATGCAGAACATTCTGAAAACAAAAACATTTAAAATGAATGTTCTTCCTGATTTAAACTGATGTTTCTAACTAATGAACAAGGTAATTGGGTTTATCTATCTAAACCAATCCTATCTTGCTCAATAACAGGAATGACATTGTTCACAATTGATTAAGACTCCCCTCCTGAAAATCATTACATAAGAAAAACTATCTAGAGAAAGTTATTGGCTATCTCTTCCATAAGCTTTCCCCCAGTTCAATACTGCACAGGCTTTTTCCAATTCATGTTTGGCTCCGAGTATAAGACAGTCATTTTAACCAATATTCACTGGAATAACTTCCTTGAAGACAAAGATTATCTGAAGAAAAAGTATATACAGTGAGTCTCCCTTTGTCAAATGAGACTCCCTTTTTAAATCACAGAGAACATAATATTAAAATGAAAGCAACTTCTGCTTTTAATAGGAATAATCCCTATCTTACCCATGAGGTAACTTGAATTTTCATTTATGTGTATTGTTGTAAAAATAATTTTAAAAGTGTTCAAAACACATTATTACTTTGAGCATTTTTTAAAAAAAATATCAGATCAGTCCAGTAGGATAAGAATTCAGTGTGATAAACTGCTTGGATTGAAGAAAAAAAAAAAAAAAAAGAATAGTGAATGCAGACATTACCTTTCCTTGGGCAAGAATTAACATTAACTATCTTCTGTTTTGAGTTACATATACTTGAAATACTAAATAGCATTTAAGAATTTTTTTTCTAACTACTACTACATTTTGTTGAATCGAAAACCAAGATGTGGTTGCATTTTCTTCTTTTGGATTGTTGTTTGGTTACATTGTCAAAAAAAGCAAACCACATCACTTCAAACAAGTATTTTTGGTTTCAATCTGAAAACACAGACATCTTATTTAGTGACAATCCTTTAACATTGTTTTATCACTGTTACCATTAATAAACCCAAACAGCAGTATGACATAGTTACAACAGGAATTTCTGTTGTAGAACAGTAGGGGAAGTGGAAACATTTCCCAGTGCTGCGGAACACAACATTTTTGGTTATGCTAAGTTTGCCAGTTTTGCCAGCTAACGACACCATCTTGTCTTCTCATACGTTTGCCAAAATGTAACTTTGATCGCCTAGTAACGTCATCACCCCATCTTCTAAAAGACATTAAGCATGAGCTGACACCATAATTTTAAGTTTAGGTGCAACGACATGTCCTTTCTCTTTGACACACTGATCCTTTTCCTTTGTCAAGAAAAAGGAAATCTTCATATAAAAGGATCAAATAACTCCCCAACTGATAGGATCTTCTTTGGTCCATCAGGAAAACTGAACCAGGAATGCAATTTGATATAACTGTTTTAACTGTAGGCCCAAGTCTTGGTGTATATTTCCTCTTAGAGAGTTGTTCAGTGAAGAGGGCTGCAGTACTCAGCCTGCTCAATGTAGCAAGAATGGGAGTGTTATGACAAATGCATTTTGCACAATTTGTTTAGCTACTTAAAACTGTACATTAAATATCTGCTCTTAATATATCTCAGTAACAGGCTGTAAACTCATTGCAGCCCACATCAAAATATTTTAGAAGAGCACAGCAGGAAGCAGATGCTGGGTTATACAGCAAGGGTTCCTTAGGACAGGACATCTCGCAGTGTGATGGCAGAAGGAATTGTCCCCGTGACTGAAATAGCGTGCATTAGGAGCAGTTAATGGAAAAGGGAATGTCAGGGGGTATTGGCAAATCAGACAGAAGCAGAGTTCAAGAACTTTCTTTTGCAAAGACAGCAAGAAGCTTTGATCGCAAGCAACAACCCTGCCAAATCTAGAGCAATTTCTTGATTTGCTGTATCTGCTCTTTGTTTCCAGATCCTCTCAACAATGGGAAACGGAGACAAAATGAAGCAGTATGAAGTTGGTTGGCCACAGGTCACTCCTTCCTAAACAAAAAGAGCACGAAGGAAAAAAATTAAAAAATAAAGGCTCTGATTGTTTCAGAAATGGCATCTCACATAGTCACATTGTGACTAGTCACATGAAGCAAGTTGTTATCCAAGTGACCTAGCTCAATACAGCATCTCTTGCCAGTAGTGTCCAGACATTATTTTTTCTTCCTATTGCGAGACGTATCACCCTGCAGTTTTAATAACATGGCTTACGACTGGGAAGTACTCTGATGGGAAGCACGGAGGACTAAAGATAGGAGAAGGGTAGGAATCAGAAGACGGTTACGGCAGGTGAAGATGTAAAACAGGAATTTTCTGCTTGTAGGTGGAAGAAGGAGTAGAAAGAGCGTCTTCTTTTTCTCTTAGTTTTCCTCCAACTTACACAAAAATAAAAGAACTTTATTTCAGCACATTGGCCTGTTTGTTCACAACTGCAGCATTACTAACCTTCGCAATCTGTATGTATCACCAGTTTAGGCATTTTGAAAGTGAACTTACCTGAAAGTCTTGATCATCAATTCCAAACCTCTCTCTTAGATTACGGAAAACCATTGGACAATATTCCTTAAATTTGAAATGACTTGGCATGTTTTCTCTGAAAGAACAGAAAACCAAATCAACTTCATTCACCTGCATATGCAATAAGTAACTCTAGAGTGTTCTGTCTCAATTCTGTTTGTACAAAGCAGAGGATAAGGAGATTTACAATCTCTCTTCTACTGCTTTCTTTTTTTCAATACGACTTGGCCTCACCATGTTCTTTTCTTTTTCTTTACAATGTTTAATAGATTTATACATATCTGTTTCTAACAAGCTACAATACCCTTGCATGAAATAAACACAAACTATATTTTGATAACTTTGGAACTTGGACTGAAAAGCAGAAAAGAATGTTTTCCCATCGCCCTAAAATTACTTCAAAGGTGACATCTTAGATTGGATTATACAAAAATTACTACACCATCTGTGACACCAGAAAGTACTGACAGTGCCAAAGCTTCAAGAAAATTGGACTCATTCAGCACAGGGCTACTTTTAATATCCTAGTGTTAATGTCAAACTTACACATGAGAAAAGTTATTTTGACCTTTGCCACAGATCAGAAGACCCGAAGTAGCAGAATTCTTCCTTTTACCAAATACATTCTTGAATAAAATTCAGGTTATACACAAACCAGCATTAACAGTTTTGTATGTCTGTACATACTGTTCATAGAGCATTTTATTTTTAAGAGATTTAGATATTACATGAAATAATATTAATACTTTTGGAGCTTCTATATGATTCATAAGATCTTGTATTATGGATTATAAAAGTTGAACATTATTCAGCTTTGATATATGCTTTAAATTCTCATTTTCAATGAGAAATTTCAAATATTTCATTTAATAAAAAGTACATGCAGACAAATTTATATTTTTAGAAATACCCAAATAAGTGCTTATACCAGCCATAAATAATTACACCAAGAAAGTATCACCTTCAATATGTAAGTTACTCATAAGGCAATAATAAACCATATGGAGGAAAAATACTACCCAACAGCCCCTGCTGTTGCTTTTCAGAACAGCACAGATGGTTGTTTATTGCAGGATTAACTTAATCATCAAAACTTCAGTCCCATCAACTGAAAAATAACAGAGTTCATGGTACTTCATAAAAATATCACTATCCGCTATCTACAAAGAACTGTTACTTGTACTTACTTATTGAAAAGGTGATTGTCCACCTTTATCTTTGAGTACGCTTTGAAATCATCTGGCATCAACATAACAGGGATTTGGACATGGCTCAGTTCATTGATCTAGAGAAAACAGAAAATATTTAGTTACTGATGTCTTTGCAAAGATGCTGCCTTCTGTCTTACTTACAAAAATGTTATTTGGTCTACTATTTCTTGCATATATTTCCCGGGAGTGAAAGTAAAAAGAATACAAAAGCAGACTTATTCTTTCCAGATTAAATGCAATCACGACATAGACGCTTTTGAAAAGAAGAAACAGCATTCCATTTTACTAGTTTCAGTAAAAAAAACTTTCAAAGCACACCTGGAGAGTACTTTTTATGGAAGGTCAATGAGGATGCCAGCAAAATGGTCTTTAATCCCAACACACTCCTTGTTTCATCAACTAAGCTACACTTTCCAAGGGTAACTCAAATTCTATATTTCAAACAACTGTTTACCTTTGCAGCTTATGAGCTAGTCTAACCTGTCTGTGTCTTCAACTATTTAGCAAAAATAAAACGAAACTTTGCTTACACATGAATGCACACACCTTGGGCTCAATAAGCAGAGGCTTGTTTCTTACAATAGTGCAGACCTCAGCCGACTTTTTGCGAGTCACAGCATTCAGACATTTTTTTGATTGTTCAAGTCAGACAAACTATTTAAATAGCTAATTTTTTGCTTAGAAATAGATGCAGAAATAAGCTCTAAGGTTGTCCTTATTTTGTTATATGTGTGGGGACCATCTATTCTTTCTAGCTTTGAAATAGATATTGTCAGCCTTCTCAAGATCCGTATTTTTCATATATATTTAAAATCCACTTCTAGTCACATCTTTTCGATAAAATGTAGACAACTTTATGTTACCTAGTTTGTAGGCATGTTTTTATTACTGCACGTATTAATCTATCCTGACTTTAGTAAATTTTAACTAAAACATGATAAGCATAACAGAGAGAATTGTGAGCCTGCAACGGTGCTTTCAACTCATGAATGAGATACCCATTACAACAACAGTCACCAAATACCCATGACATACATTGTACCTAAGTTCTTAGGGTGGTCACGCATCTCGATTTACCCAGTCAAATATTTTTGCTCATGCGGAGCACATTTTGCTTCAGCAGTTTTCTTCAGGGTTTAGGGGGAAAACCCACTCTCTATGAATACAAATGCACACTAGGGGTGGATATAGCAATACAGGGGCGATCCTCTGCTCTTAGCACTGCTTATCCAACACTGTTTTCCAACTAGGAAACTGTTAGTTGCCTGTAAATGCTATCCTGCTTAAGAGAGGCTTTTGGAGAAACCTTCACTGAAGCAGCTATAGGTTATAAATATGGGAGGGAAAAAAAAAATGGCCTCGCTGCAAGTATGATCTCTTGCAGAACTGAAGTTAAACGAAGTAAGAAAAGTGAGGAGCCTTTCAGCTCTTAAACAGAGGAGAGCACCAATGCAAGCAGGCAGGTCAGGTGGCCTCATCCCTTCTCAGTACTTTCGAGTCCCAGTAATGTCCCCTGCCATATCTCATTTTTATAATTCGGATCCCTGCAGCCCACATGAAAACTGACAAAATCTGTTGAATTTACTTTACAGAACGCTTCTTTGGAAAGCCCTGAAAAGTTCTAGATAGAGGCGTGACAGTTATATAGCAGAGCGGAGAAAGGAAACTGGAAGATGTTTTGGGATAGGCTGAACGTGCTCTGCTGCTTGGCGTTGTAAGGAGAACGCTCTTTCCTCCTTCCAAAGGGAGACAAAGAAGAAATTCCAGTAAATTTTTGAACACACAGCTGTACAAACCTAATAAATCATACTGACACCTCATTAAATACAACATAAAATAAAAAAAAAAGTTGATCGAAAATCACTACATCTAACATACATGCTCTTTACTGCAGTTGATATCACTGTACATCAATCTCACCCTGAAACCACAGGGCAGGTTCAGGAGTCTGCAGAACTAGTACAAATAGAGACAAGTAGATATATTACAGAGAGATATAAAACTTCAGATTTACTTATACAGAACTACCTACTCTCTTAGACTGCTGGATTGTACAACAAATTCCACCCTTGAGAGGGGTAACAGAGACCTACGTTTCCATCCTAGCCTACAGTGATCCCAAGAATATCTTCCATTGAATACTGTCAATAATGCTGAATTTACACATCTTCAAATGACCCATCTACAATTTGCAAGTTTGCATGCAAATTTGGATTTTAGATTTGATCAATGCAATTCTGATATTCACGTGCATTCACTTTCTTTCTTTTCTGTTTACTGATGTAAAGTTTCCCTGAATACACCTATAGAATTGCTTTCACGCTGTGAATATTTAAATTTGTGCTGTAATGGCACAGTTCTAATTGTGTCCGTAGGCCTTACAAATGTCATCTGCATAGCGGAATAGCATAGCCAAATGTGCTTGTATTTGCATACTTTAGAGATTCTTTTATTCTAAACAAAAATTCCAAAATAATTCTCCCAGGAAGGTGTGAATGTGAATGCACACACGCACACACACATCTTCCCCATCAAATTAGGCAAAAAATGCAGCCTAACAGAAGGTGGGGGGTTTTTATTGGGTTGTTGTTTGTTTGGTTTTTTGGGGGGGGGAGGTGGGGAGGGGAAGGTTGGGTTTTTTTGGGGGGAGGATTAGACAATATAATGGTTTGAGATTAATTCAAATCTGAGGTATATAAAAGGAATTTCTCTAGTATTTTAGGGGGTTCTGCTCTAGCAGGAGAGGGGGAAAAACAGCAGGTGATGAACACACAGTAGAAATGACCTTTGGTATAGCACACCAGCTGAGTAATGGCGTGTCCCAGCAGCACAGGCCATTAATTAATTTAAACCTTTTAAATATAAGGTCTGGTTCTTTGTGCAGTAGTACATTTTTAGGATAGATTTGATGAGGCCAGATTGGAAAGTGCGCACAAGACAGAAAGGAATACCCATGTCATTAGATCGTGGTGGAAACTGGAACCACACTGCGGGGGGAAGGGAGAAGAAACAATATCCAAAACTCCCCCACAAACAGCTCTTGAAAAGCTGAAAGAAAAGGGAAAGGTCAAAGGGATCAATTCTCCACTTTGCCATCACCATGTAAAGAAACAGCCACATCTGAAAGGCACTAAATACGAAACACAAAGAAGACATTTT
This sequence comes from Balearica regulorum gibbericeps, assembly GCF_011004875.1. Taxonomy (NCBI): domain Eukaryota; kingdom Metazoa; phylum Chordata; class Aves; order Gruiformes; family Gruidae; genus Balearica; species Balearica regulorum. Next base: position 148,237,689 of record NC_046185.1, read on the forward strand.
GAGCCTTCCAACTAATCTCAGATGAAAATTTTGCTTCTTTTCCTCTGTGTTTGAAAGTCAAGCGTGACACAAAATTTTAAGATGCATGTGATACCTCTGCCAAGTATTATACGCCTCTCTTCATGTTACCAGTTAAATACAGCTCCCTAAGCAATAGCAAATGAAATGTTACTGTGAGAATCAAAGTTCAGTATTCCCAATTACAACAGAAACTGTTACAATAGCTGTAATAATTACATAAGAAATATCGATTTTCCTCTAAGGACTGCTTCTGAATGTAACAAAGTCATAAGCAAGAAATAATTTCCCACAAGAGATAATCACGACGCACAAATGAAGCAGAAGGAGCTCACTGGACAGAGGACTGACTTGTTGCTGAGGATTCAGGATCAAACATTCATTTCATTACAATTACTTCTAAGAGAACTAACACTTATAGCATCCCTACAATAAATGTATGTGCATCATACTGAGAAAGTTCTTTTAAGTCCTGCAACGTACATCCTTTAACTGACCTGATTTGTTGTTGCCAATATATTTTGCTGCAGTTCATCTTGTTATTTGAAACAGACAATGCTTACTGTATATTTGAGGAATTTAAATCCCATATAATAGCCTCAGAGATTATTTTAAATATGAATGACTAATATTTTAGTTGCACAGTAACCAGGCATATTATGTATAAATACCTCATTATTAATAACATTTGTAACTCATGCACACAAGATATAAGTGACCCAGAAACCTCCCTTTAAGTAATTTATTCAAATATCTTCTGTAACATTGGTCTAAAACCAGGTGTTTATGTGAGATGGAGACATCCCCCACAACTTACGAGCTTTAAGGAAGAACAATTTTAAAAGCCTCAGACTGGCATCATCCCTTTAGACACATGGTAGAAACCTATGTGGCTGTAGGGATCTGCTCAGAGCTGTAGCTCCATCATGGCAGGTGGGAGGGGGCTGAGGCAAAAGGAGGCTTTTAGGCAAAAACCGACTGATTGCAACTCATTTTGCTCCTGCAGGTTTAGGATTGAATTCATACTGTCAGGAAAACAGAGGTTGTAATTAAACTGCAAATAAGGGAATAATAAAAGCCTACTGGACATTGAATAAATAGTAAGACTCAGCTGGTAATGATTCTGAAATTAGCACACAGAGAGGTGTTCCCACAAAGCCATCTTATATTGGTGACATTTCAAATAGGCTTCTCTAATTTATATGATTTGAAATCAAGCAATGAATATATCATAAATTGTTAGGCATTATTAATGGCCCTTATTTAATTCAGATACATTCACCCTAAACACCACATTACTAGGGCAATGCATAATTAAACATTAGTTTTCATTCTGTCAGAACATAAGCAGCAATAAATTGCTTGTATGCAAAGCAATGAGATATATAAGCAGCATATAATAAAGGCAATTTACAGCATATATTGCATGTTTAGCTAGAGGAGCCAGAACAATGATCCTGTTCTCCAACAGATACAAGCTGATACCTATCACTACCATGCTGCAGTGAAAAAACTGTGTAACACATTACAGCTGGTATTATTCACTAAAAAACCCCCAACAACAAAGTACAAAATCAAAGAAGCTGTGTACATCAACATCCAAATTTCATCCCAAGCACATCACAAATCACATGGAGACTACTCAGCAATGCCTAGTGGTTCCTTTTGAAACTCTTCCCATTTAAAGCCTTCATTCTGTACATGGTTTCTTCTATTTAATATCTCAGCTTTAATACACAGCATAGATACCATTTCCTTTTAATTTAACATAGCCAGCCAGACCTGCTGGCTGAACCTATGGAGGGATTAGGTGTTTTCACACTGAACAGCTTGATAAAACATCTCAATCACAGTTATGGCTCTTGGCAGTTGCACACACAGGAAAATCCCTGCTCCTGCTGATGCAGGCTGAGGCTGAAGTCGTGAAAGTGCTACTTTCTTTTCAGCCCTGTTTAATCTCCCAATTCTCTTTCTGACCTGAAAGCCAGCGCACAGCAGTCTGTTCTGCAGAGGCAAACAGGCTACAACTGGTTGGTTACTCTGAGAGAAAGTCAAGTGCATTTTTCACAAATTTGTGTATTTTTAAACACAGATTTTGGAAGAAGTGGGAGTGGAAGAGACTTTGGAAGAAAGAAATTATTGAGGTCTAAAAATAGAATTGAACTTTTAACACCACCAGCAGTTCTGAGATTTTTATGTTCATCGTTTACTTTCTGCATCTCAGTTTCTTCTTTGGCAAGGAAACTTGCACAGAGCACTGAAGAGAGAGAAAAAAATCTGACAGTACTTTTCGTTCAGACACAGAGCCACCATTTTTACAGGGCCACAGGCTTCTTCAAAGGCACCATTAATTCACTTACTGGTAGGTTAGTGCTTACAAAAACAAGCCTATTGGCTTCTAATGGATTGCTCTTACAAAACAGGGCTGGAGAATAAGAATGGAACAGAGGAAAACTGTTGGGGCTATAAAATTTCACATTTAGAAGACTATTAGCCTTCATTCTTTTGGTACCTTCTTGATAACTGAACATCCTGCAGGTCTTACCAAACAGAGCATTTTCCTGATTACTAGAACACAATCACCTAGAAGATGAAGTTTCTTAATCTTATTAATTCTATTATCCTGTAAAAAGCTATTTCCAAAGCTGTTCCTATTTTGCCAGGAGTAGGGGTTTAGGTTAAAGCACAAGGGGCTGGGTGGTGACAGGCAGAGCTATAGGCAGGCATTTATATCCTCTCCTTCCCAGATGTGGAACCTGCCGCAGCACCGCTACCGGGACAGTAAACGCCTTGTGTTGAAGTATAAACTGAAAGTGAAGTGATTATTTTACAACTCTTTGAAATCTACCTTGAAGGGTCTGAAAAGGGTGGATGAGGTCAGCAGCTAATCAATTTTGTGGAAGACATTTGCCTGTTACAGGGCAAAACCATCATTTGATAAATGTCATTTGACAGTTTAAATTACACTCAAAGCCATTCTTGCAAGAGAAATAAAAGGTTAAGCTAAGTTCTGCTGTAGAGAAATAAATCAGTTCAACAAAATACTTCTTAATTTGTTTTAAATGAGGTTTTCATCATTTCAATCACACAAAAATTAATCTTCCCCGCCCACCCCCCCCGTAAAAGCACAAGGTAAAAAATACCTACCCAGGCTTTTTTTTTTATTAACTACACAATGTGCTAGGAATTTAACGGCACAGGAGACTTCTCCTATATAAGTAATTTCTGGTTACCTATTCAGAAACAAGTCCTGAAATTAAATCAATTAAATTACTAAGAAAAACATGGGGTAAAGTATTTAATTTTCTCTGAGTCTTTAGGCTCATTTTAATTTAAGGTATACGGAGAGAAAAACCCCAAACCAACATAAAAGCCCACCTAGCTGCCAGAGTAATAGACGTTGAAGTTTTATGTGTCTCAAAACATCTACCAGTAATTACTAGAGCAGCTTCATGTTTTTACAGTTCAGGGGACATCTGTCATTAGAATGCTGGCTTTCAATGAAATTCAATAATCTACTGCTAGCAAAGTAGGCCCAATTGAATCAAATGTTTTTCAAGTTGCCTTAATACAGAAAGCCATACTTTTCCCAAAGTACTAAATTCACTTTGCAAAAATATTAAATATACTTCATGGATTTCAAAATTCTGAGAAATCAAAACATCAATTACAGCTTTTTCACTTTTTATCAAAAAAGTAAGAAGACTTTTCTGAAGTCTCATGGTCTGACTTTGAATTAAAAAAACAACAACAAACTTCACAGCAAACCCCAGATGTTGTCATGAGACTTTTTAGTTGCTGTTTTCAAGAGTACAAGGATATCTTTGGGGAGGAAAGGTCTGTAGTACATCCATCCACGTAGAGAACAGGATATTGTGACATACCCAAGAAAGCTCTGAACAGGCGATTGTGACATACTAAATACAGTCTCAAAACAGAAGAAAAAAATAGTTTTGAAGAGCATTCATTTCTTGGTGTTTATCTTTAAATTTGAATATCAATGCCCAAAATCCAAACGAAGGATTTTATAGCTTAGTTATCACTCCTGTTCAGAGAGTTTGGACTCACAGCGTTTAAAGGACCTACAACAAAAGCACCAAAATCACGTTCCCTTTATCAATGTTTTGATAGAAGTTTTTAAGTCTTTCAACTCTCTAGGACATTTGCACAGCCTAGAAAATCCAGAACATCTGCTGTATACTGTCAGACAAGCGTAAAGCCACATTTCTACAGATTTGGTTAAACTTCCTGTGAATCTGCTTACACCTTTCAATGAGTGCAAAAATTAACACTTCATAATGTGCCAAATAATCAAAGACCAAATATAAATTAAGCAGCTCAGATATAATGCCTGTCATGATAATCCCCTGTTCTCCTAAAAAGCTAGGACAAATGCAATGGTGCATACAGAGATACTAGTGCACATTAATGAAATGGAAAATAGAGTAATAGAAACCTGACTTATTGGTAGTGGAGATTTCTGACATGCAAAACAGTTTGAGTAGCAAACAGCATAAAAAAAAATAAAGCGCTGTCTCAGTCGAAAAGGAAACTGCAAAGCAATGAAAGTCCTTCGGATCTGGATGAGTTGTGATGAGCACAATACAGATGAGCTCATCCTTCTTCGCTAATGTAATGGTTAAGAAGAAAACAAGACAAGGCATACAGCTCAGATAACAATTTGTAAGCTATTAGCTAGTGGGCTTGCCACAAATTTCATAAAAGAACATTTTATTTTTTCAGCAGAAATATCTCAAGTAATCTCTTTTTAAACTTCAATTTGTGTGCCGGAAAGTTGATGCACTTTAGTACAATTCTTCATAGCAATAGGTATCTTCAGTTATTGTTTGAAATACTGATTTAAAATACATACACTTATCACAGGGTCTGATTGCAATCTGGTCTGTATTTTTCCAATTAAACAATAAAACACTTATCTGGCAGCAGATAAACTTTAGTTCACTTAGCTCTGTCCTGAGAGCTTCACAAGAGAATACCTAAAAAGAGGAGGATGTTAGGAGGCACCAAGTATTTACTTATGACATAGGGAAAGGTTTAATAAAAGTAAGTTCAATTCTGTATACAAAGTAACACACAACTTACAGATAAATGTTCTGCTGATTTTCTAAATGATCTAATGTGGATTTCTGGAAGAAGAGTTCAACAAGCAGAAACAAAATGAAATAAAATTACACTTAAATTCCATGAATCATGTTACTCAGATTTGGACAGCAACCAACCTGAGCAAGCAACCAACCAGAAATCAGACTTAAAGGAGGCTATTAAATAATGCTCATCTCTCATAACAGCTTTTAAGATCATATTTTTAAAGTACAGCTTTTCTGAACAAGTAAAATGAGTCCTTGCAGTTGAACATAAAACTCCAGTAAGCAGTTGAACAAACATGGAGACTACCTGAATGCTATAAGTGCAAAATGAAATTCAATAGAAAAAAATTCTCTTCAACAAAGCAAGGAAAAGAAACCTAAGGAACCATTTCACATATAACACACACAACTCAGCTGCATAATTAAGAGGAAGGCTTTAAGAGCATCCTGCCTAAGAAGGACAAACTGGGATGGCTGCAGAATAAATGCCATAAAGCAACAATTTAAGGCATCAGATAAGCTTCATTTTTGTCAGATGCAATAAAAAAAATGTAGAGAAGCCAAATGTTTTGGTTAGTTTTACACTGGCATAATGAAGGTAATGTTGTTGTTGTTGTTATTAAAGAGAAGGAAGATCAATTTGTGACTAGGCTTTTTGGTAACACACTTGAATGTGCTGTCGCACATTCCAGCCTCACAGATATGTTATTATTTAGGAAATTGTTGACTTGTGTAAAGATGACATTAAAACATGATTCCTTCTGGTCATTTCTGACTGTGGATTAGGTGAAGGCTGAAGCTGTGAGGCAAATTTTCTGAAAAGAGAAGCAATGCCATTTGCATTATATAGATCTAATTTATGAAGTTATTTAACCGAACACAAGTGACACCAGAAGCAAGTACAGGAAGGTCATACTACAAGTATTTAACTGTTCTGCAAAGCAGTGCAGCAGTTCTTGGTAACATGGACCAGAGTAATCGGATCGCACAACGCACAGAACTTGCCAGTACACGTTAACCTTCAGCTACAACCGTTGGTTAGCTCTCAACCTATATCCTCCAGCAGAAGTAATAACGTTCTGTGCAGCACCACGCAAACTACCATACTAGAAGTCCAAATGGTACATATTGCATTTCCTCAATTTAGAGAAATCTCTTCATTCTCTCCCTAATGCATCCTGGTTGCACTATATTCCTCTTGCATTTACCATGTAATTTTTTTTACCTCAAAGCAGTATAATGCCTGAGGTCAGGCTAACAGGTCTGAGGTCACCTGGGAGGGTTACCAGCCTTCCAGATTTTATCAGCATGCCATCCAGACTTTTTTTTTTTTTTTTTGCGCTACGTGAAGCCACTCTGTGGGCTCTGTTTATCAAAATGCTGTCAGAGCAAAAGCAGAAGTTGTTGCTAGTCAGGACAACACAACAGCTCCTGGAACGAGATGTGAAAGGCCTTAAAGCCCAAGGAAACAGCAACAAAAAAAAATAGCCCGTGCTGGGTACAACCTCTCAACAGCCATTTGGGATTGCTAAAGTATTGTTCTAGCACTTTCCTGTCCACCTCTTCTGTGGTGGTTGAGGCAGGAATCTTTGCTCTCTCAAATATAGTTTCTAAACATGTATTACCCTCCCCTTCTGACAGACATATTAAAAATATACATTCATTCATATACATATATGTTTATGTGCCAGTTGTTTGCTGTTTGGGAAAGAAGAGTATCCTGGTGTGTTTACAATGAGCCGGGTTTTGCTTCTGCTCTGGATATCCTTTTTCCCACACAGAATCCCAATTTATTTTGGCAGTAATGCTATACACAAAATTTCACAGATTTATTATCATTACTTATCGGACATTAACTGCCCAAATATAACAACTGCAGCCTTCATTTTGCTGCAGACAGACTATTTAAATTACTGCCTGGTATTTCATAGCCCCAGAAAACCTTCCTGGCCTCGCAGAAGAAGAGGGGTGGGAGGGGAGGGCGCAGTGGAGCCGCCAGCAGCTCATTGACTCTCAAGTCCCATCACCCTCCCAGTTCGATTAAATTGGAAGTTGAAATGATTAAACAACTCAAGGTAAACATCTTTTTATCCCTTAACGTGAAATAAAATATAATTTGTTAAAAGCAACAGAATATAACCGCACGACCTTTTTCCTCAGTTTACAGGTCAGACTTTTGTTACTGGAGGATTTCACGAGCTTAGGGGGACAATAGGACACGTTCAATAGGCAAGAGGACATAAATCCGCTTTCTATTTATATTTGTCATAGCCCATAAATAAAAAAAGCAACTCGGGTAGTTTTAGTGCCGTTAATCTGAACATGCACCGGTGTCACGGTCTCTGAAGGGATCAAACAGAAATTACCAAACTTCGTCATTCAGTAAACATGGCAACCATGAAACATCACTTTTACTGCAAAGATAAAGATTAAACCAAACTGAAAAGATAAGAAATTTTCAGTAGTAGTTTCTACTACACTACCCATGGTAACATTGCTTCAAACCCAGTCGAAAAGCATTTTCCCATGATTAGGTGGCTGATGCCAGTATTTGATCAGCTGCCGCTCATTTCCTCTCCTGCACTCCAGAATCACATTTCCAAGACTCAGAGAGCAGAACCAGCCCACAGAAACTCTCTCTCATCACTGAGATTTGACTCAAGTTATGTATTGCTGATGAATAGTATGAGAAAGGAAAGCTAGCTTTTTTGATTACTTCCATAGTTGAAAATCCAAATTAAAAACATTTAACAGATTTAATTTACCCCTTAAGCAAGAATTTCATATACAGATATACATATTTTACACACACATATACATATAAATTAAAAACAATTAAAAAAAGCCCTGAGCTACCAACACGAATTTTCAACCATTAATGCTAATCTTTATATAGGAAATTCTCCAATGCAAATTAAAAAAATTTTTTTTAAAAAATACTGAGTGCTGAATAATGCACTCATTGCATTTTTGAAGATCTGAAGCCACGTAGGATCTAACAAGTAATATTTTTGGGACCAGAGGCATGAGCAGGCTGCCTGCGCAGCAGAAGGGCCAGCTAACTCGCCTCGCAGCTGCTTTGCATCACCGCACCAGCACAGGCGATCTGGAATGTGCACCCTTCTGCCCTCCGCATTCCTCTGCACACACATACTCATTTTTCCATTTTCAGTCTAAGAAATATTTTTTGAAAAACAGCATTAAAAAGGAAACGCTGCCCTTAGTTTTAATTGAATATAAACCTAAAGAATTGAAAAAAGTTTTTTTTTTTAAAGAAACTCACAGTAAAAGCTAATGCCATTTTTCTCAAGGAGACTGAGACCAAAAGCTGCCATAACCTTGTAAAATGCATCATAAAATGAGAAATAACAGTAATCTGCACTAATGACTGGACTTCCTGCACACAAGACAGCCATTAATTTCTCCTGTTAATTAATTTGTACAGTGGCAGAAAGGTGAAGTGGCTGAAGGGTAATGTGGTGGCCCTCCAAGCCATGAGGAGTCATAGGGAAGCACACATGCAGCAAGTTAAGGAACATATTTGTCATTTTTCCACCACCAGGAAAGATACAAAAACTAGGATGGATTAAAAGTACCTACTTCAAACTTGTAAGCTCAGGCTTTTTTTCTTGCACTTGATTCCCCCCCCCAATTATTTGTGGAAACATTTATGATCTTATACAACTTTTGACTGAAAATGTACAGTTAATACTCAGGTATCTTTCAGGAAATCTAGAAGATTTCCTGATTTGGAGGCCCCATCCCTGGAAGTGTTCAAGGCCAAGTTGGATGGGGCTTTGGGCAACCTGGGCTAGTGGAGGGTGTCCCTGCCCATGGCAGGGGGGGTTGGAACTAGATGATCTTTGAGGTCCCTTACAACCCAAATGATTCTATGATACACCTCTACCTAGTTACAAGAAAGGACTCAAGAGCAAAATAGGTTCAATGAGCCACAGGTGTTTTCAGAAAAACATATGAAGGCCCATGCTTCAAACAAGTCGGCACCACAACCATCAGCCCCAGAAGCAGCACTTCTGATCTTTCCCATTTTTCCCTGTTTTTGCACCAGTATTTTTCCTCTTCTGATCTATATGGCTGCGCAGTTAGTCATGTGACGAACCAAAGCTGAACCCCAACCCAAACCTGCCAAAAAGGATTTTATTTGGATTATTTTGCCGATCCTGCAAGGTTGCAGGAGAGCGAAGACAGCAGAGAAATGCTTCTTTCTGCAATTCCTTAGTGTAAAAGGTTTGGATTACTACAGGTTTTTGAGCTAAAACCCCTTGAGTCAGAAGTACTGTCTGCTGTCTTAGGTATGGTTATTACCAGGAGAATAAAGATTCATCTGAAAATGTATTTTTGAAATTTAAATGAAGTTTTAACTTCAGTAACTTGTGAAATGTATCATAAAATGAGAAATAACAGTAACTTGCACTAATGACTGGACTTCCTGCACACAAAACAATTCTGACATTTATTTTTGCTGCCAACATTTAAGTACTTAAAAAAAATCAGTTTGCTGAACTGCAAAACCAGCTTTGGGTAACTAACTTGTTTTTCAGGTGCAGGCAGAATATTTTCTTCATTTCTGCTCATTCAGCTGACAGTTGAGCAGATAGGTCATTCAGAGTTGAGAAACCAATTGGGAGTCAAAAAAGCAAAAAAGATTTGTTTTCCTTTTCTGGTCCCCTAATTAAAAAATGTTATGGAAGATGAGATCTAGTTTCGAAATCTTAAGGCATGCTCACGAGTTGAACTGATTATAGTCTTCAGATAATACTTCCTTTGTTTAAAAAAATATTATGATGTCAAGTATAAAAATTGCTTTGATTAACTTATTTTCCACTTTGTGGATCCAGCATATTCAAGGTTGTTCTATTTAAGTTAGGAAAAAGAATGCTGGTTTAGTGCATTGCTTCGCAATTTATCAGAGGGAGCTTGACAAAAGTGATTTAAAAAAGGATGTCTTTGTTAAAAAACAAGCACTTGCCTGCCAGCCCACTGTCAAGAATCTTCAGAGGAGACTGGCATACAGCATACCTTCCTACTTAGAAAGACAGTACAGTACTCCCTTCATTAAATACAAATGCAAAAGAATTAAAAGTGGTTATACATTAACAAAAATCAGTTGCTTATCAATTTAAGCCTCACTTTAAATTTAAAGTGAGGCTTTAAAATTCACTATAGTCTTCTGCCTCAGCTCTACAGGTTCACTTAAGGAGAGCCTTGTTTGACATGTGTTTGTCTCATGCTACTTTTTGCAATTTCAATGGATTTCTCTAATTCCCAAGTAAACAGAATTTTATCTATTCACAGCAAGAATACGTACAACTGTTAAGTAGCACTGAAGAAAATTAAATAATCCTGAATGCTTGGCTAAGAATTGCCATGACTAAGCCTCTGCAAGACTGAAAAAGTATACATCCTTGAAAAGAAAAGCAACTAGATTTCTTTTTATGTCTTAAAATATCGTCATTCCCTAATTGAAGTCTGTACTCAAGTTTTCAGTATTTACACATTTTTCCCAGGTAAATTTACTCTCTCAATATAAGACAGAGCTCATACCAAGTTTTACATTTTTTATCAAGTGCAAAACAGCAGTATCTTACCTTGGACATCCAGATACAAAGGAAAAAATACATGTACTCCAGTGACTAAGTATAAAGAGAAAAACTTAAGACTAGGTTTGTAGAACTTCAAAGTTTGAAGAATTAATAAATTCTGAAATGCACTCTGTCTCTGCCGAGGCTTAAGTTATGGTTAAGTGTGACCTTCAGATCATCAGTAAACTCTTTATCAGCCAGCAAACTTTATATCACAAACTTCAAAATTTGAATTCAAACAGCAGTGAAATTAAAAGCTCTGATGAACCTTTGGTTAGGAACATTATCTTTCCAATGCTCATCTCTTTCTTCCTTAGACTGACGACTTCTTTGCAGGCTTCAAACACCCGAAGGCTGCCAGCAGTGTAATAATGTTTTCTTGTCTTCATGGTTTCTGTATTGTCTCCCTCCCACTTCTACTGTCTAGTAGTAGATAAGCCCAGAAGGCAAGACAGATCAACTAAAGCCAAGTTTCAGGAGAGCTGCACTTGGCACAACATGAAGAAAATGTTGTTTTTCTAAGGTCATACTCCAGTTAAAAAAAAAAAAAAAGAGAAAAATAGGTAAAAAGAAATGTTTTAGACCACAACGTGTAAACTCGACAGGATAAAGTTGACTCATACAGCCCTGGCTGGTTCTAGTGACCTCAAGCACTAACACAGATACCATCGAAGAAAAACTAAATAAATACACGTTCTAAAATAACATACCATCTATCTGCCAGCGCTAAAAATAGCCTCGTATTAATCTCTGAAAATACTGAAGGATGGATAAACAGATGCTGTTGTACTGTGATCACTCTTACCGTAGTAGTGAATGTACCTACCAGACCCGGGACTGAAAGACCTAGAAGCAAGAACTAGTATTTTGTTCCATATTTGTACATCACCTAGGAGAGGAAAGGTCCTCCATTTCCTCCAACACCAGGGCCCCTGAGCATCACCTGCAGTGCAAACAGACCATCATGGCATAAGCTCTAGAGGAACTGATATATAGGTATTCGCAAAGAATTGAGATAACTTATCCCATTCTGTAGAAGTAGAGGGTTAGTTTCTCAGTGACTCATTGATGAAATAAAACATGTCAAGGAGAAATGAATATGACTAGCTCAGATGAATCTCTCAAGGAAAGCGGCCAAGTTTCTTCAACAGTAAGGTGGAATTAAGGACTAGTACCACCCAGAAGGACATTTGAGTTACTCTTTTTGAGGTTTTAGTACACATGAAAATTATATATACTGAATGTTGTACTCTCGTGTTATTTTGTACTTTGGTTTACCATCTGGAAATTATTAGTTTTATCCAGGTCGTAATGAAGTTAGAGCTAGCTCTGCACTGAAAAGCGTCACCAGTAAACCACAAGGCAGGTCTAACTTATGCCAGCAAAAACCTGCACTTTTGCCACTGTAGCGTACTTCATCTCATGTGAGCTGGAGACATTGGTACAAGCTGTTGTGGAAGAAGTATGGTTTCACAAGCAAGCTGAAAAGACATGGCAGCTCCTGTCTGACAGCTATGCTTGTCAGAAACCGGTTCCAATTAGAAGCACAGCTGGTGGACCTGTGTCTTCAGCACCCAACCTTCCATGGATTTTCGGGTGCCCACTTTAGAGTACTTGTGGTCTGGTTTCCAGGAGTGCCCAACAGAAATAGCTCCCACTGACTTTTGTCCCATTTGGGGCAGTCTATACTCCCAAGAACTAGCTGGACGACAGTTCTGATTGAGGTTTGAATATGAAGGCAAACCGTACCAGCGGAGATTTATTTAGGTCAAAGTTTTCAAACTGAAGTAGTGTTAATCACTGTTGAGATCTCTCTCCTATGAAAACTGTCAGTTACAGTCAAAATAAAAATCCACAACAGATATTAGGCAAATACTTGTGTAAATAAGTTAGCATTAAATGATGAATTTACTGCTGAGCAGTGGTACCCTGGACGCCAATAATCTTGTCTTCCTATAAAATACACAGGTCTTACAGCCTAAGGAAAGTATTAAAAAGCCAGTGACAAAAACCAGGAACAACTTTAACTTTAGAAAGTATGAATTTTGATACTTAGAGAATCTCCTGATAGAGCTAATGCGAGAAAGAGTGTTATAATTCTATTAAACCCACTGTTGTCCTATTTCCCTTTCAGAACCTCGAACCCACAAATTGTCACCAGCGGTAAGTCTTTTTCTGTTGTTTTTGAAAAAAGGAACAATTAACATCACTGCACTAATCTCTCTCAGCAATTAACATCACTGCAATAATCTCTTTCGGCTCATGAGACTATCTCAGCACACCAGACAATTGAATTCTGGCTTAATGAGTACTCTGGAGGAAAAGTCCAGACCATGAGGAGGACTTAATTCTCCACTCAGAGAGAGAGAAAAGAAATGCATTTGCAGTAAAATTACTGAAATGCTTATGTGGTTCTTTAACGGCATCTATCCCATCTTTATACAACTGGTCATTTTAATTGTTGTTGTAGCAGATTCTTTGAAAGGAGAGTGCTTAAAAGAAAAATGTTTCTGAGTTCACAAATTACTGTATTTGTTGTTTTATAGAAGCTAGGGAAAATTACAACCGTAATGTATCCTTAAAACATCCACTTCGTTGTTAACACTTTGAAACTATATTGAAAGCATTTGGTGCAATAAAGGGGAAAATAATATCTGAAACATTAAGCAAATTGTTTCAACAAAGAAATTTATGTAAGTTGCTTTTTACCTTACTAGAATTACAGACTGCCTTATTTCCTTATTCTACTAATGTATCTGAATAGCAGACTGAATTTGGCAACAAAGTGCTTTTTAACTGTACGCTTAAGTATCCTGCTTACATCAATGTCTCCTGGCAAGCAGGAAAACCAAAAGCAAATCTGGCATTCACTAGCTGGGGGGGGGGGGGGGGCATTTCCAAAGTAGCTTGCTTGTGTGGTTTTATTAAAAAAACCCCACACCCCACCACCAAAACAACCAGGAGACACTTCACTAGCATCGGCTTACCTTTCAGACTGGTTGCTGTTTCAGTGGCTACTCACAAGCCTAAATAAAATCCAAGGTCCAACCTGCCGGAGTCTGTTACCAGCTCACAGTTACATCTCAACCCAGAAGCAGGTGCCATGTTCATACCGAGTTGTCACCAGCCTCAACTTCCTCTCTTGGTCCACTCTGACCAAAATCAGCCTTTAGTAACTCCTGATTTACAGGAAAGATGGCAGACAGGTAAGTGATTTCTCACTCACTCCACTTTCCTTCCTCCATCTTCCTTCAGCAAACTTTGGTCTTCCCCACACAGATACTACATCAATTAAAGGATTTAAATTTAGGCTGCCTTAAGACTTAAGGCAATCGTTGAAGTTGTAAATAGTTTTTGCAACTATTAATAAAGCATCAGAGCAGCAATACTCACACAGAGCAGAATTCAACTGACTATGGAAATAGCATGAGCTGAGGCATAAGGCTGAGCTGCACTCACGATGGAGATCTAGTTAACAACAAACTGAGTCCCAACTGATGATGTCATGGTCAAGCGATTAAAAGAGGCCATAAGACAACACCCTTAAAGCACTTCTTTCTCTGCGTTAATTCCAAGCAGGGCCAAGGGCCGACTAGTTCAGTTCTAGACATCTGCTGCTGTAGAGCCAGGGTGGATTTCACTTATCATTCCTTCGCTACTCTGCTAATCAAATATTTGCAAAGCATCTACTTACTGAGAACTATTATGTAGTATGAACAGTTTTTGGAGACCGAGGATAAAGATTGTTGACTCTTATGCAAAATACACTCTACCTCGCAGAGAATATAAATACATGACAGTCATGTGCACAAACAGCAAAGAGCACGTGCAAAGGTGCTAGGAGAAAAAACGTGAACCGTCGATGCTGGAAAGACACACAAAACAAGCAGAAGGCCTGTGAGCAGCTGCTCTTTTTGCAGGAACTAAACCTGTGCAAGTGCTTTGAACTAGTAGTAATGCTCACTACAGGGGAGGAGGGGGAAGAAAGAGAAGGATGATGAGAAAAAATAAAAAGCCTCAGTTTTGGTTTCTTAAACTTAATTTGATGCAACTTTTATACATAAGCATGTATCTGTCAACACACTTGGACATGAAATATGCAGTGTTATTGACAGAAGATACTTTCCTGGCTCTAAATCTACATCTGAATTATCAGTCATTTACACTAACTAGCTTGAGATTTGTTCTTTTTAAAACAGTGTATTATGTAAAATACAATTTTAAAACATCAGAAAAATGTTCAGGAAACAACCAGCCACAGATTGTTATCCAGTTTTTAATAAAAGGACAGGTAGGGAAAATGAATAAAAAAGTCATTAGCCAAACTAATGCTAGATTGGAAAGAACAACTAGTAAACATTTATATCACCAATCACCATTTATATCACTTCATGTCTTGAAGTCTTAACCATCTCAGAAGACTTTCCACCTCATGTGGATATGTCTGGTTCTTTGATTAGTATATAATTGTTACCATACATAATTTCCATAAGAAGTCTGTTATGTTTCATGCACTAATTCATGCCTACTTTCTCTGTAATTTTAGAAAGGCTTCCAAATATTTTAAATAGAAAATCCTGGGTACACTATTTAACCTATAATCACATAAAGTTTGATTTAGTGAGATTTTTCTGTTCATTAGTTAAGAAACCCAAGTTACAAAAAAAAAAAAAAAAAAAAAAAGAAGAGTGCTGCCATTTGAGGAGAAGCCATGCTTTTCTTATCTGTCACTATCTGGATGAAAATATTTATTTGCAGCAGCAGCATTACCCATGAGAAATGACTAATGAACAGAAGGAGCTTAAACATACCTTTAGGAAGGATTTGACAGGACTTAGATCAACTCTTACAAAAAGCAAGACACAGATACGGTTAAGAGCACAGAGGCAAAAACTTGCTGCCACATTTGTGAGGAAGCATTTTGCAACACGGTGATGAACAGCAACCTGAAAAGCAGGCTGTGCTAAAAATAACCACTATTTTCTTTTTCTGGAAAAATTAAACCACACTTAGCCTCCAGAAGGAGAAATCTATACAGAAAAGGAAGTATGCAACCATGATAAAGCCCTAGTTTCTACATGCAATGCAAACAATTCACAGATTACAGGCCGGATTTGCTCTTGGAGAAGACCAGAGCAATCCCAGGAGAAAGTTCTGCTCACAACGCACGGTCACTCACCTCCCAGCATTACAGGTCCAGGAAAGATTGCTGCCTCTGGGCAGAGCAGAATTTAAGTCCAAACACTTTCATTTCCTTCTCCACCTCCCTCCCAAACTGTACTCTGCAGGAAGCCTTGGACTGGGTGTGACATATAAAAAAGGTGGTTGTGGACACAATCAAGATGAGTGAGCAATTATTAAGAAAAGCATGCAAAAGTTTACAGTCAGAAGAAAGATTCCTTGCCAACACTTTCTGGCATTCAAGAATGGGGACTCGTCTCGATGTCTTTTTTTAAATGCATGTCAGGGCCTCTTCCAAAATAATCTCCTGGGTTTCTGCTGAACCACCAGTAAATCAAGGAAAGCAGAACAGAGAAATTAGTGTTACAGCAATTTTCTCATGGATAGCCTTCCCGTCTCCCTGAAATGCCACACCAAGACATTGGATTCAAGATAAAACAAGCCAGAGCCTTTGAAACAGAAAAGAACAAAACAATGGGTTTATCTAGTAGGGGGGAAAATTGTGGTTTTGCACAATAGAATTGATGCTGATTTCAATATTCTGCTTCAAGACAAACTAATACTGTATGAAACGTACAACATAGGACAGACATTTTCAAGACAAGATGTTTTAGTAAAGGTGCCTTTGATTGGAGTCTGAAGTTAGGTGCTCAGGCATGGAGCAGCGCTTAAGACATCCTTCATGTTTGAGAGTTGGACATAACTACAGCCATGAGTGTCTTAACCAAAACGTAGCAGACACTGGTGTCTCCTGGTACCAGAGAGGATGCACCGCCATCACGTTACAACCTTCTGAGGATCACTGGCTTGACTGTCCTTTCAGCCCACAGGCTGCAGATCAAAAACATCTGCAGTGAAGTCTACGGAATTGCCTCATAAACCCACTGAAATAAAAAGGTAAATGAGGCTCTCAGTCCTGCCTGTATCCAAGAGAATAAAGCCCAGGCTGCAGTATTTGAACTACAATAATGGAAATTCCCACTGACATCGACAGGTTAACAGGAAGAAAAGCCAAGAACTGTAGAAAGAAACTAAATGAAGGACAGAGAAGCTCAGCAATAGGAAGGAAGCAAGCCAAAAAAATCCAGGCAAAACCCAGGGTATCAGTGTGATGCTCAACCTAAAACATCTATTTTTGGAGTTACAAGTTGTTCTGGGCACATCATCTGCTCAACTATCTTTGTAGATGTGCATGTTTCTAATTAAATAAACCAACAGAAGCAGCTTACCTGGCCTTTCATACACAGCAATTTGGAAAGGAGACTGACCAATAATACAGGTAAAATAGTAATTCTGCGTTATAAGTAAAGCACTGCAAATTCAACAGAAAAGAGTGTTATTCTTGTTCCAATTTTTTCTGACCCAAATCTTGTTATTGCAAGGAACAGCTAAGTCAGCTGCTTTCTGAATTAAGTTTAACTGCTTTTCTGTAAGCTGAACAACAAAAATCCTAAAGCCTCAGTAAGAAGAAATGGCAAAGGGCCCTCAAAACATCCTTTTGGTTTTTTTGCCCAGAAGCAGTTTTCCGTACAAGTCATTTGCTGTACCTAATTATCAAGGCAATTTTTGGGTCTCGTGTTGACTAAGGCAGGGAGCTGCAAACAGCGCAAGCCCACCTGGTGCAACCCCCATCGTACCTCTCTCTCCCCTTCCTCCAGCCAGGCCCCAGCGGGTGCTTTGCTCTTGCCGAGCCACAGGCACAACTGTTGTGGTTTTTCCTTCTCCTTTCGGTGAGTTAATGGGCTGAAATGGCTCACCACCACATCATGCCAGCATGAGAGCGTGGGACGGGGAGCGGGGGATACACGGCATGACAGCAAGCAGTGAATTAGGCAGAACATTATGCTATGGTACAGTATTTCATCCGGAGCAGTCCATACCATAACCCTGCACTAATCCTGTACCAACGCTTTTCGTTCATTTACTTCTGGTGCCAAGTCACCAGCTGGATCTAACCAAGCAGTCCTCTTCAATTTGAGGCAAGACACTTTCTCAGCAGACCGATGGGACAGGACTGTGACAGTCTAATACGTCAGAGCACAGTTACAAATAAGCAAATGGCACAGCACACGCCACGTAATTTTCTGAAGCTCCAGAAGCTTGCTCACATCTACTTTTAGGTTTCAAACACTGAATTCATAAGACTAGTTCTTCTAATATTATCCTAATAGTTTCAGGTGGAAAAGAATGCTAGCAATAGGTTCTAGTATCCAATTATTCTGGGATATCTCTGGTTAACCAGGAAAAACAGGGATGCTTTTCTTCCACATTAAAAAACCCCAAGCTAATCCCAATCAAAAATAAATATTTGCACCAAATCACTCTATAACCTGCTTAACAGGTCATTTAATACTTTACATGGGGTATATTCAATGTTTTGGTTTACCTCTTTAGAAAAGTTATGTTCATTTGAAAAAGACATAAAATAAAAATCTTTATGAATCACCACATTTTCCAGTTGGTATTAAGCTTATTTAGTAAGTACCATTATACTACCTACAGTATAACCATAATGCATGATTAGTACTAGGAAAAAAAAAATAAATCACATTTTATTAGTTATTTCTCAGTACCCAATAAGGAGTTCAGTGTTTTAAGACAGCGTAACACCAAACAATATGGAACTGCAGACTCTTCATTAGTAAATGAAATCAGAGAGTCTCATGAAAAATCCTGTATTTAATTATAGCATTAATCTTTCTGAAAGTTTAAAAATGCATTTAAAAGTACCCCCCCAACTTGAAAATATAAAATGTGTTAAAAGCCCCCCCAATTGGGTCAGACCTTATAAATCAATCCAAAGCAGGTCTTCAACAAGAAATGAAAACAAAAGGCAAGTTTTTCAGGTTTATTCCAACCGTACTTGGGAAGCAAGTTGCAAAGCTGAGAACATACATGGAGGTAATTTCAACCTTATCAGACCTGAAATTTTACTTAGGTCTAGACAGATGCCAATAGGAGCTCTCACAGGCATATAGTTAATCAGCCCACGCACGCACAGCAGTGAAATGCTGCCCACTTAGAGCCCACAAGGAAAACGCAGCAGCTTGTGCAGCTCGTGCGAGGCTGCTGGATGAGGGTCGTTTCGAGAGACAAACTCCCCCCCACGTCATTGAGCACTGGAGCTGCTGGAATTTTTTTTTGGAAGAGCCAAGACCACTGTCACTTGCCTTTCCACCCTCTTGCAGCTAGCCCTGGTACAGCAAGAAAGTGAATCATGCAAGGACAATGACAATATTCAGAAATTACCTTGGAAAGATGTAGTGACTTTTTTTTTTTTTTAAAAAGCAAAGATGAGCATAGGATAATGGAAGCAGTCTATGTGGCTCTGATCAGCTACTGCACGACGCCAGAATGATAAGGGGCATTTTCCTCCCCGTCAGTACAATCCTGAGCTGCAGAGATCACACAACACTACAGGAATCCCTGTTCTGTTTCACACCGACCATCATCAGCTGACGGCACGGCAGAAATCAAAGGATCCATTTAATTGCTAACCACTTGTTGTCAGATCAGTTGTAGATGCTTCTCTGACAAGGATGCACATAACTTAAAAGAGATAGATAATGCAACAGGAATGACTTAGTATTTCTTAGGGAGATGACTGTGCTTGTGTAGGATTTTTTCATTTACACTACTGATTTTGCTATTTTTGTTATATCCTTCAACCCACAAAATCAGAGGTGTAGTTTGTGTACTCTGGTGCTTGATTACATTACATTTTCCAAACACCTCTATGGAAAAAATACAGAACATTACCATTTTAAGGAGCCTTGTCTGTTTTTCTTTAAAACTTTACAGCTCATCAGCGGCAGCTAACAGCAGTATTCATATGCTCCAGCTTTCCATCTTTTGTCTTTGGAGGCTCCGCTTATGCTCTGCAACCAGATGACTAAAGAAATCTCTTTACTGGTTACGTGTATCATATAAAGAATCCAACTTTTACAGACTGCAATACAAGCGTATGGAAGAGTAGCAAGAGGTGACAAGAAACAGAGAGGCTTGAAACTCCTGAGGTCTACCTGCAGTGAATTATAACTCCGTGTTATGTCAAATGTTTCACAGAATATAAAGAAGGGAAAACCTTACAGGAGATTAATCAGGCGAAGGTACAAAGATTCAACTCTCAAGCAATGGAACACCTGCTACAATGCAAACTACCACTACTGAGTGAGGTCCTTCTCAGGAAAGCAAATTCACTCCTAAAACATCTCCTGCCAGTAATGGGAATGGTATCCTTTTTCACTTACATCCTCTTTCTCAACACGCATTGTTTTCTGGCAGAACGTGGACTAAATGGATCTTTGGGAGGCAGCAGTTTTCACCTTGAAGCTCTGAACTGCCTTTACTCGTTCAACACAGTTGCTGCATTGCTGATAAAATCCAACTCATTTGGGCTCACGGAACTCTAGAGTTCCTAAGTAACTTTTCAATATTGAAAGCCAATATAAAGTAACATCTGTTACATATGCATGGAAGCAAAAGGACCAAAAGTGTTAAGTAAATGAAAGGGGGGATTAAAGCCACACAAGTGTATATATATAATGCAGGAAAGGAGAAAAAGGAAGGGAAGCATGGTCAACAAACTTCTGTCTCCCTCACCGCATCCCGTCTTTTATTATCTAGCCAGAGACATATGGTGAGTAAGGAGAAAGAGGCAGGAAGAAAGGAAAGGCATTTAGAGAAGGAACAAGACCCATAAGTTATGCTTGTTCTGGTACAAACTAGTATATTAATACAGCAGCGCACTTCAGGCGAATAGATTAACAGAATGAAATTTTTTTCTGACTTCACACAGAAAGAAAAACTTTTAAACCCTTCACTGATAAAGCTTCATAAGGAAAGAGAAAGCAGCACAGAAACATCACTACTGTGATAGATCATTTGGTTAATTAGCATTTTTAACCCAAAAGGAAACAGTAAAAGTGGGAACTGCGTGCTGTTTCAAGCACAAAGAGAGAGCGACGCTGTAAGTTTTTCTGAGGTGTTCGCTGCTAAGCAATCTCTGAGATGCTTAAAAAAGGATGAGAAAACTTTACCATACATGTAAATCAGATTAGCCACAACCAGGTATCAGAACAATTATTAACATCCTTCTTTTGATTATAATAGATATTTAGGATAGAGAGCATAAATTCAATCCATTACCAGCGTGAGCACAGACTGCAGATTGACCTATGCACTGGGGTATGTCATGTGTGCAAAGACTATTTGATTAAGGAAAGTCTGCACAGCAAGATTCTCACCTGGTAACAGCTCCTTCTTTTCTTTCTGGAGGTGTCTGAAGGGGCAGACAGGGACAGGGGGAAGTGATGTGATGCGACTGCCTGTTGCACAAATCTGATAGCTTCAACTGCATTCCCACGCAGGCTACGCTGTCACAGCGGCATCAACTCCTGCTGCAGGAACCTGCGCTAATTACTACAGGAACAGAGTCTCTTGAAGGACAGCATCCATTCTCTAAGCAAGCAGTAATCGATGTTCCATTCCACTTCCGTCAGACTTCAAGTCTCTACAAGCTATTTAACTCTGAATTTCATATTCCCTATGTTTTTAGGTTTCCATAAACTTGTGAACAAATCACTATATTCTAAAAAAACAATTAAATTTATTGAGTAAAGGTTATGGCTCACTATTGTTTCCTCTGTGGCCTCAATATTTAGGGTTTAAAAATGAGATTTCAAAGGAAATCATTGTCAGTTTGAACTCTTTCATGAAAAGCTTCCATTGCCCCCTTGCACAAGGATGTTTTTTCATTGTAGCTGGATCTGTACTAGCCACTCCCGTCTCGGGAAGAACACGGTGTCATTAACTGTCACACACAGCGCTCTGAGGCTGCATGAACAGTCAGGCTTGTTCAGTTTCTGCTCTTTTTCAATCACTACAGAAGCAACTGTAGGATCCAGACCAATTTACATGTTAAAATATTTTAAGTGCTGTTCTGTAAACTAGATTTCTTCCAATTCCCTTGTCACAGAATAATGTTTTTCTAAACATTCATCACTTGCAAAAAGCATTTAAAAAAGTAGGCACAATAAAGTTGTTACAGCTGTTATTTATGATCTGTTTAAAAATCTTGCAATATTATTTTAATCCAAATTGTCCACTGTAAGAAGAACATGAAGATCAACTTCCTTTAATGGCTCAAAAACATGCAGTATGAACAGTCAGTAAGAAAATTAGATTAAAATGCTTTAAGGGTAACGATACAGAACTGTAATCCTCCAGCCCAAGATGGCAAATTCCAGTGTAAAGTGATTATAATCTTAAATAGAACCATGGTACAGTCTGACCCTTTTCTACTTATAGGAAGAAAAAAAAAAACCCCACAATCCAAACTTTCAGTCAGATGCTGTTATAAGAACTACCCTGCATGGACAAGAATTTTGCAGTAAAACACAGCTGAGAAAATAAAACTGAGTATGATGCTGGCATTATGATGTAAAATTTCTATTCAGAAACACCTGGTCAATGAGCACTGCCAAAACAACTTCTGTTTTTTAGGTTCCAACATATGTGGATTAAAATGTACAGCTTATGGGAATTTAAGATATTAAACCCCACCACCACCCACCAGTCTGCACCAATTCCTTACCCCTAGATAAAGCGGCTAAACTCGGGCTTGTGCAGCAGCACACTGACCTGTCCAGCTTCACCTCTGGACCAAACATCTGTACTGAATAACGGTTGCACAAGCATGAATTCTTTTTCAACGGAGGTAGCGAGTCTTGAGCCTGTTGCAGGTAGTTTCATAAACCAGCTCTGTGATCTTTCAGATTTATTTAATAAGAATGCTTTATTAATTTGAGGAAATGGAAAGCACAATTTTTCTAATCAACTTCCGTAGGGTTGTACAGAACAATGTCTGATGGTTTTGTTAGAGAAATTTTTTTTTTTCTTCTCAGTCATGGTGATGACAAACAAACAAGAATTAGCTATGTTGATCAACCATGAACAATTAGCTATGTTCATAAACCATCTTTACAATATACTTATAATTCTCCTATAGTAATACGAGCATTTTTTGTTCTACAGAATTATTAAATATTGTTAAGCCTTTGCTTTTCACAAGAAAAATGTTTATTTCCTAGGAAGAGGTACAGATTTCCTTTCTCCCCGTCCTTACATTCAGCCATACAGTGTCTTGGAAATGCACATCCACAGTTAGCATTTGCTCACTGGTCCACCAAGAACCAACCCCCCCCCCGCCTCTCCCCCACAAATTAAGCTTTTTTTTTTTTTTTTGAGGTTGAAGGTTTGAGAAGTTCCTGTACTCTCTTCAATTATTTTACAGTTTAATGTGGCAGCTTCACACGCCAGCACATCTGGCGCGTCTTTATTATGCCACTTGGCGTTCATCAGTGCTTTCAGTAGGCTTGTGTAACGCTGCAACCGCAAGGGCAGAGGGACACCACTTAGAGAAGACACAAGAGCCCTCAAATGCTTTACTGCAAGTTGTTCTCTAGAGATCTTTCAGAACTAACATACTCAGGCAACAATTTAGATGCTCTTAACCTCAGACTTATCCTTAGCTCATCATCATAAGTGCTGCTAAGAAATTTTGAAAGTTCAAGAAGATTCACCAGGAGCATTTGCACAGCCCAACCCTAGATGAGGATGGCAAAGAAGATGCAACATGAAGGATGAGGGTCATGAATACTTACAGTGTGTTATCAGTAGGAGTATCTTAAGTCCCAGAGGAAATCTCAGCCTCTCCCCCAGGACACGTACTTCCCTGCAGCAAGTACTATCAGCATGACAAAAACCCCAAAATGTAAAATAATTTCCTTTTTTGTGTAATAAAGCCTACACAGCTCTTAGATAGCCTCCTGTATAACTACCTCCCTGCTTGCAGAAAGTTGGATTTTGTAAGTAAAGATACTCGATACTATTATTCCCTTCACAAGTATGAGGATCTCTCAACCCATTTTTAACAAACTTAATCTCCCTGACAACTTTGATCTGTCAACAATAATAAAATCGAAGTTATACATTCACCATCTTCCAGAAAGCTTCTGTAGGGAAGTTAGCACCATACAGCCCAGTACAAGATTTTACAGAAAGGATAAAATTTTAAAAAAAAAAAAAAAAAAAGAAGAAAAAGGTTCGTTTTATGCCTGCACACTCTCAGATTTCACTCGTTTGCTCCCACACAATCCCAAGTACCAAGATGTTGTGTCCACCACGTGGTTTTGCCACAGAGGGAAACCGACTTGTCTTGTCCCCCCTGAAATTTTTGGGATCCCCAACTGGTGATAAATCTGAATTTTAGGCTGTTGTTTGGAGGTTTTTTTTAATCTCCTTTGGGAGCCACTGATTGATACTGGGTGGTCCTTTGTCTCAAAATCAGCTTCGCTTCTGTTTCTGTAAGCGCTAGGTCAGGCTGCATGCTCATTACCTGGTTTTCCTCCCCAGCCAAGAGGAACGGGGCGAGCATGCGGGGCGTTCGGCAGCTTCACTGCCCTTCTCCTGGCGCTGGGATGCAGCATCTCCTGGCACCAGTTGTCAGGGCCTTCGCTTTAGCCTTTTGGTCTTGACATAAACACCACACTCCTCAGATTTTACAGCTAGGAACGGTGTCCTTAGTTATCAATTCAGACCTTTTTTTAACCCTTTATTCTGCAGTTTTCTGTGATCCTTACCACACACATTTCAATTCATACTGCATTTGCATCGATCTTAATGTTTCTGTTTCAAAACTCTACAATTCCACAGCTTTTTCAAATGACCACAGAGTTCATGTCCAATGAGCTTAAAGGATTAAGTCTCTACGATATCTTCAAGCTTTTCTGTGGTCTAGTTTTGCTACAAGGAAGGAGATTAAAAACACAACACACATTGCTTTTTCTTTTTTTTCCCTTTTGCCTCTGCATCTAAATCCCTGGTAGTATATATGCTCTCTTTCAATCTGGAAACTGTATTTGGGATATCAGAACTAAATGTCTGAAGTTTTTAAACTTGTTATTCAGTAATAAAACAGTAACAAATCAGAGGAAGAGACTGTTTCAGAAGACTTCTATTGGGTAAAACATTGAGGGGGGTGGGAAGGACCACAGAATGAAGGTATAACATGAAGGGATGCATCACCTATGTCAAAAATCCCCTGCTTTTATATAATACATATTAATCTTAATGCTTGAGCTTTAACTATTGTTTTCATTTACCAGTGACTAAATATACCCTCTACTAAAAAAATAAATTTTTTTTGTTTATTTTTACTGTGTAATAGGCTACGTGAAGGCACACACAAAAACCTGTGGAGCACAGAGAAATTAAAGACTTCCTTGGCTTTTTAGACTATTAGAAAATTATGGTTCACAATTATTTACAAAACCACCTTTTAATCCAGAATTCACATAACATACTGAAAAAGAAAATAGCTTGAAAATGGATACCAGCTAAAGATAACTGCTTAAATAGTCTTGACTATAATGATTTCGGAAAGCTGCTTTGTTAAAGTTATCTGTGGTTTGCTATCCAACTTGATTACTTTTAATCACTGTCTTCCAAGATTTTTGAGGTAGCATATTTCACACTCATACCTCAGTTTTATTCATGTGTGGAGCACAAAAGAAAAATTCTCCCAACCTTAAATTACCTAGCTAAATAAGCTTAAATTAAAAAAAAGTTCCTCTCAACACCTACAAAATAGGCCTTTTCCAGGCAAAGCTAATTTTAACAGTCTAAAGCTTAGATCAAGGTACTTACTATAAATGAGTTCTTATTCTGATCTTTAAAATCTGAAGAAATAAGTATACAATACTTTCAAATTTCAGCTACTGTAGCTACTAGCACTAACACTTTCAACTTTAGAAAAAGACTGTGCCTGTATTGCCTATTAAGACAACTAATCACTACAAAACCTCCAGTTTAAAACGGGTTTTTAACCATATTGTATAAGAGATGACTGCTTGAGTAACTGATTGGGGCGAAGACATTAGGCGATGCCTCCATTGGCATCTCCTTCTAGAGAGGTGTCTGTCCAAAAATTATTATTTTTTAAAACTCTAGGCAATTTTTTTTTTTTTTTTTTAAAAATTCTTCAACCATACACTTCACCTCCTGAAGTACTAGGAGAAACCCCCGTGCCTAGGTGGGGAGCTCTGGTGAGAACTAGGTCTAAAGAGGCTGGAGCAGAGAGCCCACCTTCCAAGGCAGGTGGCAGCCTAGGGGGATGTGCAGCAAGGATGTACCTTCACGTCTCTGCTTTAAATAAAGCAATTGCACGTCCAAGCCACACTTTGCTTTTGCCGTCCAAATTCTGAGTCCAGACAAAGCTGCTAATTATCCATTTGGCAGCAGAGTCAGATCTGGGATGAGAAGGTAGTGTCGGAAATCATTTTTACATTGAGATAAGAGGAAAATCAAGTCCCTTGTGTTCCTAAACCCATCAGCAAATGGGCAGAGTGAGAATCAAAACTCCATAAGGATCAGTTAGTCTTACTGCTTTAACTGGAAACTAGACAAAGCCTTGGATATCTGATTCTGTAACAATGCTTTCTGCCATGCTTTGATCAAACCATGGCTTGTTCTATATGGAAGCCGTGGTACACCTTCTCACAGAAATCACTATTTTGCTGTCATTTCAGTTCTCACTGTATTTATATCCAAGAATGGTGAACACGTGTCAAACAGGCATATAAATTTGTTACAGAAAATAAGCCATATTTATGCTCTTACCATGCTCTTCATTCTCCTATGCCAAAATGAAGTTATGTGACCATTTATGTGTTCAAGAATGATTCTTTAATATTAAAAGCTCAGACTCTACTGCTCCACTTTTAATCTGATGACAACTGTTGCTAGAAAGACACAGGCAGCACTGGCACCTTCTGCCAAAACAAATCCTAGGCAAATCCACGACAAACTGACAACCATCGCTCACTACATTTTATTTCCCTGTTGTTTTGCCATTAGCACTTACCCCCACCATCTGTTTTGTGCAATCGTCTCTTGATAGGTATGATAGGTATCTAATATGGTATAGTTGCAAGAGGTTGAGAGAGTTACTATCTTAGAAAAAATAAGAGAATGTCCCTTTTTTTTTTTCCAAGACAACAAAATTGTTTCCACTATTACAAAGATCTAAAGAAAGAACCCACGATAGCTACATGTACTACATAAAATCCTCACTTGCTCCAATGATGTACAAAAATCTATTACTATTGAATTTTAAAGCGCAGCAACACTGGTGTGAAGTTACTAACTCCTGCTAATTTATCAAAAGTCTTATCATGTAGGAAAGTTCCAGTTTCTAGGATCACTGTTGGCATCTGCTTTTATATAAGAACAAAGTTAAAATGTCTAGCCCACACACTTGCAGAAAGAAGCCCAAGTATATAGTCCAGAGAGGTCTGAAGCTAAAAATGACCTCTGAATGAGTTGAATTTTTTCCCCAGGTCTTATTTTCATGTACCTGGGAACTGACAGTGTTGCTGTTACTGATGTTTAGTCTTCACATTTTCCAGATGGAACTAGCCAGTTGATGCTGCTTGGAAGGTAGTAGGAACCTGAAGTGAATTTAAACAGGATGATGATTTTCCTCTAGGTTTTAAAGAAACATTTATTTTAAAACTGGCCCATTTTATTTTCCAAACAGTCTCTTTATCTTTTGCAACCCAGTCTCTCTGCTAGGAAGAGGCCTGGAGCTTCTGGCCACGTTTGCCTTGTGCATTCAATAATTAGTTGGATACTGCAGGGTTAATTCAGATCCTTAAACAACATGAGTAGGTACTAATACTTACTATTCTTTTCATTTTAGAGAAAAGCATGTCTGGAAGAAGAACATTCCATCCCTCCCCAAGCTTCATGTGAAAGCACTCGGATCTCATCAAATCACGCTTTAGGTACACAGACTGGAGGGAGGCAGCTGGTTTTTGTAAGGGGGAAGAGGAGAAAGCAAAAGGCAGGAGAAAGGCAGCAGTGGATGGTTTGCTGCTTGTATGTTTTTACATCAGCAGCCAAACAGTTCTGCTGCTTCTCGTGCAGCCACAAGTCAGATGGAGTAAGTGAGACCTTTTCATGTATTTTTTTTTCTCATTGCATATGTTTAAAGCCCCTATGCTATGAACCCCACTATGAACAGTTACCTAGATGTTTCACAGATATAATTCATACAACCTCCAAAACCTGAAAGAAACCATCCAAATGCTTCACCCATCTGGAAAAGGGAACCAATGCTCACCTGGGTCTTACATCTGCCTCTCAGCTGCCGAAGTAGCACTTTAAGAATTGAAGTTCCAAGGCATTACAGAGCTCTTACATTTTTTTATTTTTGTAGGTTTTGTTGTTTGTTTTTCTCTCTAAACAAGGCATAGGTATTTTTCATTTTAGGGGGCACTTACAGCTGTTACTGCTGTATTTGGGCTGCAAAACATTAAGGGGAAAATTCCTAGCTCAAAGTATTTGTCAGTGTAACATCAGACTCAAATCTCACAATTGCACATGTGTTTGTACATGTGTCAAGGGGGAAACAGAAGACAGTAACTTAACTTGCTTTAGTATCAGGAAATTAATTTAGAAGTTTTTTCTAAAGATTTGTTGGTACCATTAAATTTAGGACTAACTTGACCTTTCTCATTCACATCATCAGGTGTTTTCAAACACACCACATTTCGAAACTGAGGCATATTTCTCCACATCCACTCCTGCCCCAGCACATGCTGATCAATAAGTAATGTGCGAGGACATCTCCGATTCATTTTGCACAGGAAGTCTGGAAGAATGCAAGCACAGCTTTCTCTTTCCTTAGACTCAAGCACATTTGTACTTCTTTTAAGCTTCTCAAAAATGTTTCTGAAGTCCAAAAATACCTGTCCCTTATCGAGGTCAGTTCTGCTGGGGAATCAGTCTTGCAGCATCTCCTCCAGGGCCCTTTACCCACCACCCAGTGAGTGTATTCTATTGAATCCAGTAGTGTTAAATGAAATTAAGCTTGTGTTGCTTCTAGGGAAGCCATGAGACAAGACCATAAATGCAAGTTATCTCCTTTCACCTTTTCTTGAATATTGTAAACAAATCTGTGCTAGATTTTTTTTTCCTTCAAACTACCAGAATTAAGTTGAACACCGGAGTTCAACATAGAATTTTCAGGGCTGACAGCTACTGAATGACTGGATCAACTTTGCCTGGATAGGATTCTCTAACCAGAGAAACGGAGCCAGTATCTCTTCTACCACACTGTGTCACAACAAGGCTGTATTTCATTCTCCGTTTGCCTCTTCCAATCTCTTGCATTAATGCATGGAAAAAGAACAAGAAAGTAGAGACTTCTTTAAAGATAGGTGTCCAGTTTCAAATTTTAGCAACAGTTCAAGTTCAGGCTGCGGAAGGTGCTAAATTCTTGAAAATCCATAAGGATTTTAAGAATACGGCTCATTACATTTTATGGAGCCTATGTAACAGCTGAAGCAGTGCCAAAAGGGAAGCTCCTGCTGCCTCCTCATACCTGCTGCCAGGCACAGGCTCCTGCGCCCCTGCCTTCTGCCCGCTCAGCACACAGCGGACCTCCCCGCAAACTGCTTAAACTTGCAAATGGGGAGGAGAAACAGGATACTTTTCTGCTATTCTAAGGAGTTAACACAGCTTCTGGGAGCCTATCTCCTTTTAAGTACAACCAGGTTGGTTAGCAATCCAGCTTGACATCACTCATGCACTCCCATGCAGCAAACAGTCTAGATATATCCTGCCCAACTAGTTTGCAGATTACTTCCGTGACACACACATCAAATTTGAAATAGGAAAATATAATTGTCTTTCTGGAAAGTCCTGACAGATTCCTCCCAGGTCCATGAAATATGGATCTTAAGAGAAGCCCAAGAAAATTTATTAAAATCCCTTTATGTCTGAGTTATTTTACCATTTGTTAAAATTTAAATATGAAAGTAATTTTGAGTACAAAATTCAGGACAGAAAAACAAAGCAATATGCATTCACATTTATTGGGATCACTAGAGGAATGGACACGGACTGAACCAACACAAAGAGTTAAAGTGAAGAAAAGGTTAAGAGGTAGTGCAGACTAGACTAAAAGACTTATAAATATGGGTATGAGGGAAGGTGGAGGTATTAGGGCATAGCAGTTTCAGTCTCCCCTCCCACATGTGCTGGCACTTGCAGGGTGAAGAAAATGTAGCTTCCTTTCCTGCTGCTACTGTACAGCTACCTCCAGACAGCCATTTGTTTCACTGTGCATACTTAAAAGGAGACAGGATTAACTATCCCATCTCCTGGGAAAGATTTGCCTCCTACAGACTTAGTGATATATAGATATAATTTTTTTTTTTAAACTGACAGTTACAGTCTTAATTCAGGAATAACTGAATTAAATAGTGCAACAAAAGCTATCACAGGGTCTCTTAAAAAAATGCTACAGATCTTTAACAATCTCTTAAAATGGAAGAAGGTCACTTAGCATTCATTTCCCTGATTACGAGTCAATACAGCTGTCTTCCAACCTTCTTCCAATGACCCTGGTCGACAAATATTGCTCTTACTGATTCTCCTAAAACTTTTTTTTTTTTAAACTTTGTGTGGAAACCTATACCTAAATGATTATAAACAATTATGTTATTGGACTTAACAAGATACTTCAGCATATGAGTAGACTACAGGTGTTAGAACTGTAGCCCAGGTTCTCTTATACATTTTGAAGCCTTAAATCAATTTACAAACAGCAGAAACATGATCAGTTATCTGATAACATAACAGAGCAGCCCTCTGAGGCAAAGGTGTTGCACAGCCATAAATTAACTGCTTTAGAATAGGGAGGATGCATTAAAGAGCAAGAGAAAGGGTTGAGCCTATTATGACCCTAATACACACCTTAAATATCCTCAAATAAAGCTACAGATTAAAAGTCTGCTGCTGCAGACAATATTTTTTTCAGGACCACTACATGGAACTGTTTTTCATATTTCAGTAATATGCTGTGACGCCACCTCGTCAAGCAACAGAACCAATGATGTCCATGTTGGTGAAGCCCGATGCTGAGGAGCTCGTGGAAGCAACTGATGCCTTTGGCCACCCTGATGTGCCAGAAACAACTCCACTTACAAGTAGTCAAGGAAAATACAAAGTAAAATACAAAGTCAAATTTCCCTTTTGTACTTTTAGATTATTCAAGTTGACTAAAGAAAAAGCATCATGTCTCAATTTCAGTTTGTGGACCCATCAGTACAACTTTTGACACAGAATGCTTGCTCACAGAAACAGAGCCTAAAAAACAGAATTACAAGGCAAACCAAAGATGATAGACTGTTGTAGAATTATAGTGCCTCAGTGTGTATGCAACGTTTGAATTTCAAATAAAATAATAATAAAACACAGCAAAAGGGAGAAGTTATCACACACAGGAAAAGGAAGTACATTTTCATCCTCTCTCAGGCACATCAGCTACAGTGATAGCCTGCAGAGAATACCTGGTAGTTTATTTATCAGTGAGAGCACATATGGTAATATCAGTGAAGGTTAAGAGGTTTTATATTGAGAAGTATGTCTTTAACTTCCAGCAATATCAATTACTAGTTTTTCCTCTAAGCTTAAGCTAACTGAGCAACTTTAATGATAGTCTTACAAAGCATATGAGATGTGCAACAGAATCTGATCAGAAATTATTCAGAGACTTCAAGTCTACCACAAACATAAACACAAGGCCCGTAAGCTTCATGCTGTTGTATGAAAGCCTCTTTTGTTTATTAGAACATTCATATCAATAATAAAAATACTTTCACATAAGTAACAATAAAAGAGTGTGCTGAACAGAAAGCCTTTAACTCTACCCATCACGTTATAGAGAAGTAGGTAAGTAGTCATTAATTACTTTCCTTTAATACTTCGATGTTTTATGTCATAAAAGTCAGATTAGTAACTCTGCTCAGATCCTGTTAAAGCCTAAGTAAAAGCATCAAAGCAGTTTTATTGGTTTTGTTAGATAGTGTAAAGAGATTACATAGTGTCCGCCTCTGACCACTCATTGCAATTCCTTTCTTTCACTTCAGCCTTACATTTTCTCATTAAGACTCAAATGGAACAAGTGGCAGCTTTGGACTTAGATAAAAGGTCACTTCTCATAATTTTGTACTTTACTCATCTCCTCAGCTAAAAGCTGTAGGAAAAAATTAAATTTGCAGCTCATTCTTACACATCTCAACACACAAAGTAAATGACGATGCTATCACTCCATGCAAGACCAGATTTTAGTTACATTTTCAGAAAGGAGAATGAGATGAAGCTAACACAGCAGCAGAAATACATATATACCAAAAAAAAGCCAGTGGTCCATGTAAGCAACCACCCAGTCACTGCTGGATGATGCAGCACTTGAGGTAAATGTTTGAAACTCGTTGACTGAAAAAATCCTGTGTTTGAAAAAAGCTATTAACCTAGCTGCTGATTACATAAAAGATTGTTTCCTTGATTCGAGTAATTTTAGCTGAGGTGGTATGTCAAGGACAAGGGTAAGATTTACTTCCTACAATAAACTCTTCAGCAGAGCTTTCCTTCCATCTGTCCTTTTACAAGGGAAAGTAAGGTTCATCATTTCTATTATCCAGGTGGACAACTGAAAGCAAAGACTAAACGCTGGTCTTGATTATCAGTTGCCTCCCTTACAGTGATGAACCTTTTGTAATGTCTAACAACATTGACTGAAGTCTCACAGGTTGAGCCGATGAAGGGGACATTAAATTCAGAGTAGGCACCCTGTGTGCAAACTCATACGAGTAACTACATATTGCAACATTTCTCCATCAGTAGTATTTTTCTTTAGGCTATTTTAACAAATATGAAATACATAACCAAACTGCAAAGTAGCAGCCAGGAAAGCCTTTAAGGCAAGCAAAAGAAAAACAATTAAAACAAAGGTAAAACTGTATTTGGATTGTTTTCAAATTCACTACAGCAAATTCACTAGAATTTAATTTTCTACTGTGCTGTAAGAAATTTAATAATATAGAAAACACACATGAATTCTGAACTGGAATAGCAATAACTTGCCACTGACAAAGCAGATGTCTATCACCTCAATAGTTTAAAATTCAGTGCTCTTCTTGCAATGTAGACAGCAAGTCTGTAGTACATCAATGATTTGTGATCAAAGATTACAGATTGTTAGCCTCTAAAAACCCCAATTTGTATCTCTCCTAAAGCCACATTAAGAGTACCATATCTAATAAATTTTAGCTAAACTTGAATTACATTTAGTCCAAAGGCACAAAATTCTATAAAAGTTATTCTGTATCCACCTTTTAAAGCAAAGTGAGAACATCAAACTAACAACTTTGAGTTACTGCACTTTCAAAGATACAATCTCCCAGTTCTCCTTAGCAGTCTTGTTTGAAATACAACACAAGGTCACACCGCAACAGGAACACAATATAAGAACAGATACTGTGGTTCAACTGGAAGTCCATCCAGCCCAGACTTTGCATAGCAGTGACTGTAAATAAATACCCCAGGGAGCAATGTAAGAACTGAACATGTGTGAAACATTCGTCAGCTTTCACATAGAAACTACATTCTGTGCTATGCATTTAGTAACATCAAATGGGTCAGTCTTACTAACACTCATCCATCATAACCTTGAGTTTATCTAAGTGTTTAGTATCCATGGTATCCTTTAGTAGTGACTTTGTCTACTTGCTGCATGAAGAACCACTGGTTGTTTTGAACCTGGCTTCTAAGTCTTTCATGGAAAAAGGCAAAAATAATGTCCTACCTAGTCCTCAGTTTAACTCCTGATTTTTTAGACTTCTCACATCTCCTTCAGTCATCTTTTTTTCAGCGTGAGAAGTCTTGACTCTTAGTCAATTCTTTACATCAAAGCAGTTCCGTATCTTTGATCATCCTTGCTGCCCTCAACTGAGCTTTAAACTCTACAATAGCTCTTGGCAGGAGGAGGGGACTGCACATAGCATTCAAACAATGGATGCAAGCTGGATTTAAAAGTATCACCACAACCGTTTCTGGTTTACTCTTTATTCCTCTTCTAGGAACTCACAACAATTGCTTGTTTGGCTCCAATTGAATGCTGACATACTATTAAGACCTCACTCCTGAATGGTTATGGCCAGTTTAGCTTTGTATGCAAAACTGAGGCTGTCGCCCTCAATGCATCGCTTTCAGGTAGCTACCCTGACAAATGCCAACGTTGGAAATTCAGTCAAGTTCTGTGGCTCTTTGCAGTTGTACCTCACCCTTACTATCCCAAAAATTTAGTATTGGCAACTTATTCTTCCCAACTGCTCACTAGGGATCTTCCAGTTAGATTGTCACAGTAATCTATGCTGCCTAGAATTGACTTTCTCTACTGATACAGCTACACGCTTACTTCTGCCCTATGTTCTTTACCTTTTAGAGAATTATTTATCCACACAAAGGCCTTCCCATTTTATGGTATCAATAACTAGCTTCCTTTAAAGCCTTGGGTGAGAGATCATCTCAAAATGCTTTTTTTTTGTTGTTGTTTTGAAGGCAGTTGTCTTGTTTCCAGGTGTCTCTATCCTCTCCAGCTTTCTTCTGCCATTTTATAACTCTCTTGCTAGATGGCACACACTGGCACTCTGCTTCAGATACAACCTCCATGTCCTCTATCTCTGTCTCCTTTACTATACTCCATGTCACCTTGAGAGATTTAGGTCTCAAGAGCCATTTCATTACTTTCTTTTTAAGAAGTTTTAAGAAGCTTCCCCCCCCCATCTTTTTTTATAGCATCTCTTTGAATGAGATAGGCTTTGATACATGTATTTGATGTACCAAACATTAAATGTTTTTTTAAAGAATACAAACTAGTCTACTCTCACCTACCACTTCTTTCAGTAATGCTGTGTGATAACAAGTATGTGATAAGCATGGCTGGTCCACACCACAGTACTTGTGTTACACAGACAATTCCATTAACTTTTAAATTATATGCCTCAACCCCTTAAAAAAGGGAGGACAAAAAATCCAAAGGCAGAAGCATGGATTTGATAGTTAGATTTATGGCTTTCTTAAATCACTGCCAGATTAGTTTATTTAGCTGGGGTTTTGTTGTTGTTGTTTTTAATATATAAAGTGGTAGCTGAACTTTATTTGTTCACCAACTTTTCTCAATGCAAAATACCAGCACTGGAATAAAATCAATTTCCACATAATTTATGCATGAATGTAAAAAAAAAACACACCACAAAACCATAAAACCCAACAAACTAAAAGCCCCCCAAACCCCACAAGTTGTAATCCAGACAATCCATAAGTTCAATGAAAGTCAATAAATTCAAACCAACTGACATACCCTTACAGACAGGGACCATATGGATTATTGACACACTACATAAAACCATTCACAAACAAGAACACTATTTTGTTTACAAACCCAGACTATTACAGGAAACAAGTACATGGCAGTTCTTTGTTACTTGTGAACCACTCTGAACAGAGACAGTGTCTTTACATTGATCATACATGGCATACCTACTAAATCAAGGTTAGGCTTAAAATGCTTCAGAAGGGCTTATACAGAAACAAGATTGATCTGGGAAACATGTTTTCAAAGAAGATATGACAGGACGAAACAGTGCATTTCTGCTCCAAGATATGATTAGTCACAAGCATTAGCTCAATGCTATCACATTTATTTTAAAAAGTTTTTGCAGATAGGCTAAATACATGTCTGCTTTCAAATACTGATGAGTTTACAGTTGTGGGATGAGATACAGAAGCACTAGCATGTATTTTCATTTCAATGTATGCGATGACTCCAAAGACCATAGAATGGTTTGGGTTGGAAGTGACCTCAAAGATCATCTAGTTCCAACCCCCCTGCCATGGGCAGGGACACCCTCCACTAGACCAGGTTGCCCAAAGCCCCATCCAACCTGGCCTTGAACACTGCCAGGGATGGGGCATCCACAGCTGCTCTGGGCAACCTGTTCCAGTGCCTCACCACCGTCACAGTATTCTTTCTAACATCTAATCTAAGTCTACCCCCCTTCAGTTTAAAGCCCTTACCCCTTGTCCTATCACTACACGCCCTTGTAAACAGTCCCTCTCCAGCTTTTGAATCTGGAGCAGTACAGGAGTTCGGGGAGGAGGGGAAGATGAAATTCCTCTGTAGGGGAATGGAAAGAATTCCTCCAGAAGAGGATATAGGTACGTCAGCAGTTCATAAACACACGTGGTATGGCACTAACTGAAGATCTGACCTGCTGCTCTTTCAATCACATAGGTTAGTCCCTACACAAGTGATCAAGCTACCTATTTTCCTCTCTGTTAAAGATGCAGCTTTGGAGGAAGCCAAAGTCACAATCCTCAGTAGAAGCAGAACAAGAGCCGAGTCTAGAGAGGGACAAATGTATTGAGGAATTATCCTTGTACACAAAGTTTCATGTATGGGAAGCGTGGGGGGTGGGGGGTGCGCAGCTGAGCTCTCGCTTTCTACCTTTTGGAGAAATTCCTTCATAATCAGAAAAGGTTTAAAATACAAAGTTAAAGATTTCTGAGTATAGCAGTCAAAAACATATGAACAGAACCATTCTTTTCAACCTCCTGAAATGAAGGCATAAAAAAATCACCTCCATCATCCTTTTTGGTAACTGGTATGTCTGAGCACTAATATAAAAAAACCCAAACCCATACATGCACAAAAACCCCAAACCCCCACACCACAGAAAACAAACAAAAAAGCCCCAGAGGCTGCAACACAGCAGGAAGATACCAGAGCTAGTGCTACACTAATAGCTTGCACTAGAATCAGTCAGAGCACAACAACTCAAACTGAGGTGAACATTAATTACAGGCTGATAATCAAGTACTGCTGTCAAACCACTTGTGTCCAATACTCTGCAGCTCCTGAGACCTGGATCATCTCTCTGCCAGTATGAGAATCTCATTTTCCTTCCAACTTAAGTCTAGCTTCTAATGGCATTTCTACTCCTGACCAGGGTGCTGCTGACCCTGGAAGGGTCATTTCACAGCCATGCGCTCATTAGCCAAACCTCAAGCAGAGACCACTCAGTCTCAGCATCGTACAACAGCAGGCAACTGCTCTAAAAAAATAAAATAAATGAAAAAGTAGTCAGGGTCTTGGTTTAAACAGATTAAGAGTCCAGGAGGGAGCAGACTTAAGATCATTTTCAGCAAACATTTGCTATATTTAAGTCTGCAGATCAGATTTCCACATATTGTGAGCTGAAGTGTTTCCTAAAGGAATTAGTAACTGCTTATATTTAAGCTGAGCCTTTCACATGTGTTGTCCCATATATACAATTTTGCAGTTGAGGCCCCCATGCACCTCAGGAATTTTTACTAACATCACCTAAACCAGATTAATGGCTTCAAATTTATCTGTAAATATATTGCATAAATCAGTAATTTAGATAAACAATATGAAGCCGTTTCACGACTAAAACTGATATGCAAGTTAATGTTTTTGTTTTGGTCAGATACATGCACTGAGTAACTGGATGTGAGCAACAGGCAGTAAGCATCTTGGATATAGGTGGCACTGCTATATACTAGCTGCAACAATTCATACAATGCAAAAAGCTTTACAGCTATACTGGGGAGAAGAATATAGCTCAGTATTTCATTTTCCAGTGTAGTCCTTGTAAAAAGTTTTTTATTTATAAAAAGTCTTATTTAAGATGCCTTATAAAGCAAATATTACTTTTGACTACATGTTCCACACATGTCACAGCAAGGAGAAATCTATTTTCAGTAAGTTTTCGGGGATCATAGTACCTATTTAAACTCATCAAGCAGAAGCCTCCTATGCATAATAAAATGTTTATTTCAACACAACTATATATGCCAGTGTTCTCACAAATCAAATGACTGCAAAGATCTACAGATCCCAGCACAGAGAAAGAGCTCCAACCCTTGCAGAACATTCATGAGGCCAAGAATTACTTAGTGCATGCGGAAACCAACTGCAATAGCAAAAGAAAGTTGTGGCTCAAGTGTGGGGCTTTTGTTTGTTTTTCTGCTGGTTTGCTTTTTAAAGACTCCCTTCTTATCTTCCTGAACAGAAGGAAGCCACATGCCCCAAACTTAATTTTAAACTAGAATACTTTATTTTTGATAAAACTGTTTTGATAAGCAGTTGCTAAAAGGTGGGATGATGGAAGAGAATGGATTTTCAGAAATTACTGAGTCTGAAAAACTTACTTCTCCAAGTACAGGAAAACACACACACTTATTTGTCACATTATGCTTAAGTTTATACAATTTTGAGTAAGAACAGCCAGATCCACACAAGCACACTACAGACATTAAACCACTTGCTGTAGAGTATCATCTTCCTTTCATGTATTTTCCATGCTCAGCTTCACCTTGCATCAGTAAGGAAATAGTTGCAGTAAATGTCCTTTGTCTAATCAGAGCATTCATGTTTTAAAAGGCAACTTAAACAACCTTTTGAAATTATAAAGCATACTACATAGAGAAGTATCTCTAATGTGTGGGTATTTCCAGCTTTCTCTGTCAGTTTGCTTCCTCCAGCTACCACTGTAAAAAGTTGGTAATCCCCCCAATGATTTACATCGTAAGGAAAAGCAGAAGTCAGACGGGATGCTGGGCACAATACTGTTCTTTTTAGTGCTTTTTGAGAGAGGAAGGAGTGCAACTAGCTAAATTCCCTTCTTCATGCAAGCTAATGATCTTCCAAAAAGGTAGGAGACCAGACACATGTTGGAGAATATCCCTTCGCAGGTATATCTGGAGGCAGAACACGTAGGAACAGCAGATGCTTCACAAGCTGAAGTGATCACTACCTTGGAGAAATGTCAAACAATTTTTTAGGTTAGTGCTCTAGTGAGGGACGGGGGGAAGAATTACCAAGGTATGTTTACAAAACAGGAGTTAAATCCAGGATTTACCAGCAAAGAAAAAAAAAATCTTTATTAGATACACATTAAGAAAGTGTACTTAGTTCAGAAGCACTAAATGATCCTAAATACACACTTGCTGCTCCTTCAGAACACTAGCTCAGCACAGGACTGCTTTGTGTCACCCGCTCAGGGACCTGCTAGATTTACCTGACGCATCGTGACAGCTCTAAAAGGGTCCGTTCTGATTTGACAAGTAGGTGAAACTCACCTCAGAAAAATTAATACAACTACATACAAGAACAACTGTTCTTTCACCATTTCAGGTGTTATTTCATGTATATCGTACACACATTGTAATGATAAGTAATTATCTTTTTTTATAGAAGACCTTTACATAAGAAAAACTATAAAGTTACATTCAAGTTACAAAACAAAGACTTTAACTGTTGTTGCTGAAAAACAACAGTTAAAAGTCTACAAGAATAGAAAGACCTGAACGGTGTCATGCCATATTAATTTTGTTCATTTTCCCACCCACAGGCTGCAGACTGTGCATCATTTCTTATACAAAAGAGATATGAATATCTGTAATTTACACCACAACATTAAATTTGCATTAGCTATAGAATTAGTTTTCTCATCAGTTCCTACAATAATGGTGCTTAGAATGAGGCTAATGCATTTCAAAACAGTTTACCTTGTAGTTCCAGAGTGTGAAGGCAGGACCTTGATTTACCCACAAGGCACAAGGGAGATTCAGAAATACTAAAAATAAATTTGATTTTTATTTCTTTAGTCTTCCCCCAAAACCTCAGTGTTTAAAATAAGATTTTAGTATTTGACATATTTAACATCTAACTGACATTCACATTTAACTTCCACATATTCAGTATTTCTTCAGAATAGTAGAACATTGGCTTTAAAACACACTGAAATAAATGTATCCATAATGCTCACCACATCATAGTAACTAACAAGTCATTGAACCTGATGGTTTTTTCAGTAAGGTCAGAACACAGCTCCATAGTTTACCTCCCTTAGCTTTAGCCTTGATTTTAATTGCCTTAGTCTCAACACAATTTAATTTTTCTAGTTCCCCTGCACAATACACATTCCCATTTCTGTAAGAGTCAGGGTACCATTGCGCACACAATAGCCTCCCCTCACCATACAGTCTTGGTTCATCCCTTCAGCATAAAAAAACCACATAACAAAGACACAGGAGGAGTTTGTGTAAAGATATAAGGTGGTAAGCATTGCTGGTGCCTCATCA
Organism: Balearica regulorum gibbericeps; assembly: GCF_011004875.1. NCBI lineage: Eukaryota > Metazoa > Chordata > Aves > Gruiformes > Gruidae > Balearica > Balearica regulorum. Next base: position 148,277,680 of record NC_046185.1, read on the forward strand.
GAAACACCATGAAGTTTAGCAGGAACTTTAGACGCCTCGCTACACATAAATAGACTTCTGCCTGTTCACTTCCAACAATTTGCAAGCCAACTGGAAACTCATGCAAGGACCAAAAGACTGGAGAGAGAAATGCAGCAATGAATCAGACCCATTGTTTTTTGCATAATTAAAAAGTCATTATTTAAAATTCATAGACCTCTATAATAACATAGCATATGTAATAGCGCACTAAAACATTGTAAATTTTATTGTGGAATTTAACAACGCTGAAGGAATGACAAGGACAGTTCAAAGACACTAAAACCTATCCAGATGACATCACTGCAGTAATGTCACTGTATTGTAAAATGATATATTGATAACTGGGCAAAACACCTAAGCAGGAACCAAGAAAAGAATCCAAAGAGTATCTCAAATCATTCAGATGGGTAACTTCTATTTGTTAGAGATGCAGCCTTCAAATAAGGCTTCTCATCAACAATTCTTTACAAGTTGTTCACTGAGGCATAGCCATTCATTTTTGTAACACTTACACAGTTCCGGTTTTGCATCAATTGTCCAAGATGTTTTCCAGATAAAGTATCAGCTCACCTTTTGTTGTTCCTGAATTCAATTAGATTGGCTCCTTGACCTGGTAAACCGGTAATGCAGAAAAAAAAATCCTGATGTACTTCTAATGTAGAGAGATGAACTATTCCAATATATAGCCACCTACTCTGTATGATCCTACCAGCACTTGTACAAATGCTATAGTAAGCTACTTTCTCCTTCTCCCAAACTACTCGTGGTATCAAAGTAAAAAAAGCATTTGTAAGTATTTTAACACAAGAATGCACCCGCAGAACTGCACCTGTCTTTGACATTAGCCTAGCAAGTCTCATGTATTTATTCTTTGGGGTCTGAAGCTTGAGAAATTCTCTATTTCTTCCAAATAACTTTAGGAGAATAACTTCATCCTACCACCGGCACATCTTGAAGTATGAGGTATCGCCTGTGCGTTCCATTTCTTTGCAACCATTTCAGCTGTAGCAAAATGGATGAGCAGGCAACTGATCCAGCAGGCTTGTGTCCAAACTACAAGGCTGAAGTCTTGTCAAAGGCCCCCTCTACCACACCACAGTTCTGCTATATTAGATTTTTTTTTTTAACCAGTTAATTATGTCAACAATAGAACAGACTTCAAATAACTAATGCAGCAGTGTTTCTTGGGAGGATTTGAGGCTGCCAACACAGAAATATTTTAAAGCTTTTAGAACAGCTAGTTTTTTAGTAGAGCCCTAGAAAACACGATGTAGTGGACTGCAGCCTCTCACACGACGCTGGTGTTTCAGTCTTTACTGTGCTTAACATATAGGTGGGAATCCATGTCATGAGGATACTGTACAGCTGCCTTTGAGTATTAAAATAGATTTTTAATGAAATATTAATAGTTAGAAAAATACACATTTTAACACATACAGAAACACACAGACCAAGACTCTGTGGCCACAGCTAAATTTAATCTGAATCCACACTCCATTAACAGCTGGAAGAGTTCCAGAAACCGCCTGTGCCCTTGGCCATCTGCCAAGACCACTGATTGTGTTTTAAGTCCCCTGAAATTACAAGGATGCATTCAAATATGCCATTCCCCACTTTTGGTACAGTGTTTTCTCTTGTTGCACAAATAAAAAGTAGCTGCCTACCTCACCACCAATACATTTGTATTTTACAGATGTACACAGTGTTTGGTACCTTTTGCAAAGCTCCTAACCCTTATGTTTCCAGGCTTCTTGAACCATAGGAAAGCAAGGCAGTAGTATCCAAGATTTGAATTCAAGTACAAAATTTAATCTACAGAGATAAAATGAAAGTTCTCAAGCATTTACCAGTGCTATCTACAGGTATGCTAGAGCCAAGCATCAAAATTCTTGTCCCAAAGCCTCATTCAAGTCTACTGCTCACAGTCATGACATGCACTAATACTCTTCAGTAGCTTTGTGCAGAAAATGCTGAAGGAGGAAGCGTTAAAACCAATCACAGTAACTAAAAGTCTTTATGGTACAACATCAAAATGAGATAAGTTAGTTCAGCCACATACAAAGAGAGCTGGGGATTGTTATATCTCCCAAGAACACCTGCACATCCATACAGTCACAATTCTCTGGAGACCTTCAGATGATAGTATTTTATTGATCTAAGGTATCAGAGAACATCCAGGATATATTAAAAAAAAGTATCAAGGTAGATAGCTAGCCATGACTGACATAACTCTTGCAGAAACAGTGGTAGAAAGGGAAGCAGAAAAAAACCAAACCAAAACACAACACTGGTTCAGCAGCAGGTCCAGAATACTCTGGAAGTATGTGACACACATCCTATGTGGAGTCAACTCAACTCTAAAAGAGTCCTCGAGCCCACACTGAAACCTGCTGTCATTAAAAGGAAGAGCTAGAGTATTTGCATGAAACAGATGCATCATAACTCATGCATAGCCTAGAATCTGGTCTTGAAAGCACACAAGTACTGCCAGGTATCAGGTTTGATGTACGGAAGCCTAACAGCGTAAGAAAGTGAAAGTACTCCTTGTCAGAATAACTGCTTCAAACTCAAAAGGCTACTGTACAACACAATGCAGCACTACAGTGTTAATGTTGCTCACCATCTCTGACTGTAGCTCCGTGGCCGTCTAAGCCAGCTTGTCAGCCAGATCCAGCCTCCTACCCCTCTGGCATTCGACAGGCCTTTTGTTGAGCTCAGCTGGTGGAGACCGACCCAACCAGTGCCCAGCAGTTAGATCAGCTCAGGCTGCGGGTTTCCAGCCTTTTGCTTCACAGCTGAGCCAAATTACATGGTTTGTCACTTGGCAAGCAGGAACAGTCTCATCTCACCTCCTTTTCCCCTCTCTACCAACTCCTTCGATCAGAAAACAAGTCGATTCAGCCTATGAACCCAGCAAAAATGAGAACAAAACAAAAGCCCGAAACACAGACTTTTTGCCAGATTAGTCTCTGGTTGTTTAGCAAGCTGAATTGATTTACTGGATGATCAGACAAATACTAGAGCCAGCATAAACTAAGCAGTAGGAACACTGCCTCCTTTTATTAAAGCCACAGACACAGCTGAGAAGGGCTCTATCAGAGTTATTTATCCCTTTACCTTATGCCACAGGTAGCACTGCTGATCTGCTGCAATTTGTACTGATGGGACACAGACTAGCAGTAAGGCAGCATAAGAAAAGCCCAGCTACAAATAGGTCACTCAGGGGAGAAACCACTTCAATTTGAAGCATGCCTTTTATTGGATGACAGAGAGAAACTTATGTCAGTCTCTGAACAAAAAGACACAAATTAAAACTGTGTTGGACAGCAGCAGATGCAGAAGAAAAGCTTTTTTTTTTTAGTAAGCTACTTAACTAATAGATATACCATATAAAACACACAGCAGTGCACTGTGGCCACACAGAAAAAGCATACATCATTTCAAGTTTTATGTCATTGTACGCCCATGTTTGTATGTCAAAAAACTATGTAATTTTTTTGCCCATGTAAATATTATGCCTGCTTGCTCAAGATAGCTATAGAGTAGTACTGTGGTGAGAGTTTGCAAGTGTACCAAGTGTGAGTGAGGCTAAACCTGAAAAGAATGAGGCCAAAGGGATGCAAGACACTGAACAGCTTGCTCCCAACATGAGGAGGACAGACTCATCGCCCAGCTACTCCCTGCACCCTGCCAGGCAGTTCTGCCTATCCCTTTGGCACTGGCTCCAGTACATAACAGATCCCACCAGAAACTCATTACTTCAGTATCCTAAAAATATCTCCTCCTCCCTAAACAGATATTTTTCCCACTGAATCAGTGAGTTGAACAGCTTGGCCAACAGCACAATACTGAGGACAGTGAAAAAAGAAAGGAGAGAATATTAAGCGTACCCTCAGCAAGTTTGCCGATGACACCAAAACGTGTGTGTGGTCAACACATTGGAAGGAAGAGATGTCATCCAGAGGGACCTTGACAGGCCTGAGAGGTGGGCCTGTGTGAACTGCATGAAGTTCAACAAGGCCAAGTGCAAGGTCCTGCAAGTGGGTTGAGGCAATCCCAAGCACACGTATAGGTTGGGCAGAGAATGGATTCAGAGAAGCCCTGAGGAGAGGGACTTGGGGGTATCACTGGATGAGAAGCTCAACATGACCCAGCAACATGCTGGGTATCCTGTGATGCACCACAAAAAGCGTGACCAGCAGGTCAAATGAGGTGATTCTCCCCTTCTACTCAGCTCTCGTGAAACCCCACCTGGAGTACTGCATCCAGCTCTGGGGATCCCAGTACAGGAGAGACATGGACCTGTTGGAGCAAGTCCAGAGAAGGGCCATGAAGCTGATCAGAGGGATGGAGCACCTCTCCTATGAGGCCAGGCTGCGAGAGTTGTTCAGCCTGGAGAAGAGAAGGCTCCGGGGAGACCTTATAGCACCTTCTAGTACCTCAAGGGACCTACAGGAAAGCTGGAGAGGGACTGTTTATCAGGGAGTGCAGTGACAGGACAAGGGGTAATGGGTTTAAGCTGAAGGAGGGTCTATTTACATTAGATGTTAGAAAGACATTCTTCACTGTGAGGGTGCTGAGACACTGGAACAGGTTGCCCAGAGAAGCTGTGGATGCCCCTGGATCCCTGGAAGCGTTCAAGGCCACGCTGGATTGGGCTTTGGGCAACGTGGTCTAGTGGAGGGTGTCCCTGCCCATGGCAAGGGGGTTGGAACTAGATGGTCCTGCAATGAAAAGGACCAAGACCAACAACTGCTGCTGCTGAAAGGAAGTGAAAGTGAAGTAACATAAAACTGAACCACAAGTTAAAGTTATCCCTTCCAAGACTCCTGCTGGGAATACATAGACAGATTCCCTAAAGACATGTAGATGCAAACAAGCTAATATAGCATTACCTATCCTGCAAATTGTTATTCAGAGTAAGCATAAGTTGTCCCTCAGGGGAAAGATTTACTAAGACACAACCCTAGACTGGAAAGGGACATAAGCACAGAAGTATAAGTGATGCACATTCAAAAATAGAGACTCTAAGCATGGGGGATAAAAAGGATACAATTTCTTTTCTGTAAAGAAGACTTTCCATAGTTTCACACAATGCCAGGAACAAGTCTCATCAGAGGATCTAACTAAAAGAAGTAGGATAATTTTCCCATTTCTTGACAAAGATGCACAACAGTTTGCTGAAGTTTCTTTACTACTTATTGCAAAACCCACAGCATTAAAGACAGAATATGAAGATGGATTAAGTCCAATACATTCATTTTTTAGGTTCACCAATAGACTTAGACTTGGTGTTAGTGCCTCCCATTGGGACAAACAGAAGCATTTCCAAGATTCCCAAAAGTTACCATGGATATGGACTATCTGTATTACAAAGTTGTGGTGTTTGGTGGGGTTTTTGTTGTTGGTTTGTTGTTTTTTTGTTTGGGTGGGGGTTTTTTGTTTGGTTTTTTTGGTTTGTTTTTTACAAAATCCCATACAGAGACTAGACCTTCATTTCCTTTACATTTTATTTGGCTAGCATTTGCTGCAAATATGTCTGAAAAACATTTCTGCTAAGAGACTGGTATTTAAATTGGCAATATCAGTCTTCAGACTTTACTGCTTCTTTTTATGACATAGAAATTGTGATATTGATTAAGTGTTAAGAGGAGTGAAGCTAATTAGAAGAGACCTGATCAGACAGAATTTGGTGTTTGTTGCTAGACGACAACAAGCTCAAGAATAAACTGGCTTATTAGGATAAGTCTGTTGGTAAAGCCTGTAACAGCAGAAGCTTCAAGCAGCAGCTGACAGATTTCACTTTTTCTTCTATTGCTCTTCCTCCTCATCACTAGGATTAACACCTTCCAAGTTTCAAAGTCACTATCCTCTGTGCAAGGACAGAAACCAATACAGCCCCAAAGAGGATGTGGCTCACAGCTGGCTTCGACTGAGGCTTAGCCTTTCCTCTGCAGCAAGGAATCACACAGCCCAACTCCCAGTGGGCTCTCTTGCCCACGACCTGCTCCTACCACTGCTTAAAAAGGCCATGAGAAGGCATTTTGCAACAAGGGCAACTCCCATCCCACCCCAGTCCCCTCTGCTCTTCCCCCCCACCTCCAGCCCAGGTTCGATGTCAGCAGGACGTGCGGCTGACCCAGCTGACCGCACCGCCACGCTAGCGCTGCTGCCAGAGGGGCTCTCCCGTGCCCACGGGAAGGCGAGGTTTTAGGCAGGACCACCCCTTCACACCACTGTTCCATCGCATTTGCTCACCCTGACAATGAAGCCATGCCTTTATTTAACAACTTGGCCAGGAATCAGAGAAACAGAACTCTGTCCAAAGCCACATAAACCCCCAAACAAAATTCCCTTCTGTCCTAGGAAACACTCTTCCCCTTCCAGAGAGACGGAAGGTGCAACATCAGCTTTAGATTTCTTGAAATCTTTAGGAGTGAAGTCATTACACTGCAGCATTACTGGCTTCAGGTTAGTTATTTTGTGCTTCCTGACCTTAAGTACCCCTTGGAATGGGGGAGGGGGGGAAAAAGCACTAACAAATAATCACCATGGAAAGTTAACAAGATTAATTAAATGCCTTCAGTTTCATAGTGTTGGAGCTAAGTGACAAGGAAAATGTCACTCATATAAAGATGTTTATATTCACACAGGAAACATTTTGTATTTCCAATAAAGCAATGCAACTATTCTGCAGTCATAGCCTGAGTAGTTAAAGATGATTAACAATGTTGTGGAGAGTTTCCACTGGTAGTTCGCTTAACTCAGCTTTGAAGCAATCTTGCACTATTTTTTGTTTCATTCAAATTTTTGGTGGCAATTATCTTTCCAAAACTTTAGACATCCACCCGATAATCACCTCTCTCTGATCAGTCACCTCGTATGCTTTTAAGAACAGATTTCACTGCCCACAACCTGGGCCAGCGTGACCAGCCTAGGAGCAGAGCTCTAGGCTGGATTTGTTTCACTGCATTTCTAGAACTGTTTCATTTAATATGCCTTTCCAAGGCAGCTGCAGAGCTGTCAGCTCACAGAGCGAGCTGTGATACAGGTAGCTAGTGCAACGGTAATCCTGCCAACTCCACTAGAAGCCCCAGTCATTCTCCAGAGCACTTTCCTCCTTGACATTACTTAAGCAAATATATGTAAATGCACAGGATCACAAGGCTTTAGAAAACACTTCACAAAGAAATACGTGAATTAGGCAGGAAACAAGCTGTTCTGTCCCAGAAGATAAAATAAAATCCAACAATACCAGTCTTTAGTCTATTTCTAAAAAAAAAAAAAAAAATTAAAAAATTGCAAGCTCCCCTCAGTTATGCCGTGGTAGTGCTGTGACTCACTGCACACTGTTTATGTTCAAGGAGTCTCAAAGCTGAGCATTTTCATTCCTGGTTTGTCAAGCCTGTTGAAAAAAATGCTCTCTGAAGCCTCAGTTTGGAAGAGCCATTACAGAAAAATGATCCCAAACAATATCAAATGCAGAAGGTGGTACTGCATCCTTTTCCACCCTACCTCAAGCTCTTAAGGCATTAGATATATCTGAAGACTCAGCTAAAGCTAACTGGAAGTTAGTTTTGTCAGGCACATGCATATTTTTAAAGAGTGGTTAAGAAGTTTGGCACAAATTGTAGAGAGCTTACTGTATGGCACAACTGCATCAACACCACCACTATAACAAGGTTTAGCATTCCTGGACTAAATACATTTCAACAACCAAGAGATCACTTTGATAAATTAAGTACCTTATACAGTTACAACCTGCAAAATTGTATTTAAAATATTTGACACATCAAGCACATAAGAAGAGGGAAAAACAGGAGTACCCAGACAATTACTATTAGCCCATATTGCTATCCGGTATGGAAAAAATGGGGTGCAATGGAATCACGGAGCAAAGCTTCGGATACACTCCATAGTATCTGGAAAGCTGAGGATTTGCAGCCCTCGGCACAGCTGTCTGGCAGGGGAGGTGACAACAATAACTTCTGTGAAAAAAAAGCCCTGCTTATTTTAGGGTTCAATGTCTTAGTCTATCAAATAAGACGAAAATGGCACAAAACTAGCGTGAATCTGACAAACCAATTTGAGCTCAATCTTGTCAGCTAGAAAAGCAACAGTAAGTAGAGGAGAACACGTAGCTCAAGGATCGTGCTTTACTATCTCAGTCCTCTGTCGCTTCTTCCACCTACTCGCACTATTAAGTTTCAGCATCCATGATCCATGCCAGCTCACACCACTATTTGAGTCAGTTTTCAGTAGCAGGTGAAGAAAAGCAGGGAAGCCTTTGCTGTAAAAATACTTGTCTTGCTGATCAGCTATACGACTTCATCTTGAGAGCTCTACACAACCAAATCTATACTGTTCAACAACAAAGGGCCTAGGGTTTTTAATTTTTAAATATAAACAGTGCTTGCCCTGTCAGAAATTAGTCTCACAAGTTAACTCTTTTCAAAGCCTTTGTTCACAGAACATTTCAAACACACACTTTTTTGAGGAACAGAGTGTGTGTATATATATATAATATCAAGAGTCTATTGGCAAGACACAGATGACTCAGCTTCCTTTCGTTTTTGCTTATCAAGAGGCTAATACTGGTCAGAATATGAGTTTGACTGAAGAACAAGCGATGCTGAAATATTAGTTATGTGTTTATATGTGACACAAACCTCCCGGTTGGTGTCTTCAGTTCAGAAAGGGGTCCCACAGCATCACAAATAAAAGCAAGCAGGTCTTACTTCCCACCAGCCAAGTACAACGATGTCTATGCCCTTGGCCAACTCAACTACAGAAAGTAACACACATTGATTTAAACCACCACAATTTAATTCCACTTCATAAACAAAATAACACAGGCTCCCTGAAACTCTGAATGCAGTTTTAAAATTACTTTTAGCCTTGCTATTGAGGTAAACAAACACGCATATCAACACTTAAGTGACTGGACTACTGTCTGCCAGCTACCCATATTTCTATACCTCTCAACTCCCTCTGTTCTTAACTTCTGAACTTTTGTTCAGCATTGTACTGCCACAAGAACAGTATGATATCCTGTGACAAAGCAAAACAAAAGGAATGTTTTTCCTGCCCCTAATAAGCCTTAAGATGTATAGATAAACAAGCATTTTTACTTTCCAAGTAACATAAGGATGGCTTAGCCACTTCAGCAACACAAAGACACCCTCCGAACTACCGGTCATTACATACATTTTACTGTAAAATGGTTAGAAACATGGCTTTTCAGGAAAGAAGCCTCTCTGCATTATGAAGGGCATTTATAATGGTGTAAACAACACCTCGGGGACATCACTCCAGATTAGTTCACAAGAACAAGCCCATTGTAAGATAGGCACCACGGCTCACATCCCCATGGGCCTCCTTCATCTTTCAGGTGATCAACACATCACACAGGAGGAACCACTACTTTCAGCCTCTTCTAGTAAATTCTTGGGTGCTCAGCCTTTATTGTGAAGCAAGTCATGTTCAACCAGAAAACCCTAGGAAGTCATTCACAGGAAAGTGAAAAAGTTGATGGCTTAAGTAAGAAAGCCTGGGAGATTTTCCCAACAAGATATGAATATTAAAAATATCCTATCAAATGATACCTTTCCAAGGAGACACTTGCCATATACCTTCTCTGAAAGATTCAGGAAGTACAAAATAATGTCTGAAGAGTAACTAGTTTGAAAAGTTAACTAGAACAACCACTACCAACCTCAGATAATTGCTCTAGGGGTGAGGGGGGGAAAACCTGACAAGTGGTATTGGGACATGTGGTAGAAAAGGAAAAAAAAATCCAACCCCCACCAACCAAGAAAAAGGTGTAGAACACTAGCAAGATTCAAGATGCTCAAGATCTGCAGTACATCAAAGGAAAACAGTATTGAAAAGAACAAGCTGAGGAGGGACAAGGAGTGCAGGATTCTGTGAGCCCAGAGACATCTGAACCCTATTAACATCCCTGAGCCAACACAGCCCGGAGGGCATTGCTCACTCAAATGAAATAACCAGCTACAACCGCCTGCAGCTGTAGGTAGGAAAGAGAAAGCAGCATTGTTGAATCAGCTGAAGCCCAAAATAACAGCTGAAGAAACTGCTATATCAGGAACTCCCTGCATCCATAGAAATGAGCAAGAGGTTCTGAAAACAGTGGTTGCAGTGCTTTTTGCCTGCAAGCCGGTCCATGCATTTGTTAACAAGCACATTGTTTCTTTAAATTAGTTTTACCGCTTGTCTGGGGAAATATCCAGAAAGCTTTTCTTGTTTGTTTGGTCCTGTCAACTGTGCAAGCACAGGAGAAAGCTGGTTTACATATCACAGATTGCAACTGAAGCATGAGCCAGACTGAAAACTCACTAATCTGACAATTCTGCTTAATACCCAAAAGAATAATTATGCCAGAAAATTTCTCTTCAATCCTCCTCTGCTAACCTTATTATCACCGGGGGGGGGGGGGGGGGGGGATGATGGATGGACAGACACACACAACACAGGACATCAAGAGCAGCAGGGAAGCCCCAGTTTGCCACAACCCCAAGCTGCTGCACAAGAGGGTGGTGCTGAGCTGCAGCACCCTGCTGAGCATCTGACACTGCATTTCAGTTCTCATGAGTCAGTCCCCAGTCCAACTGCAAGTCTGTGGTGACTGAGGAGGAGGAGGTTGGGTACAGGCTTTCCAGTGAAGTCAGCTTGTTTGAGACTGCTATCTTTCCCAGAAAGACGACCAGCTCTTTTGAAAAGCCAACTGAGACAGAATGTGTTGATAAGGACTTCCTCTTCAAGGACTTAGTGTAAAAATAATTTTATTTGTAGTATAAGCCTTTAAATACTATCGTTACTTGGACCAAGCAGTCTCAGATATGTACTTTATGAATCAAGAACAGATTTGCATACCATCTTTAAAGCTGGAGTTTTATAGCTTTATATAGGCTGAGTAATTAGTGGTTGTTTAGTGAGTTTTCATTATTTGCAAATCATGCAATACTTCATGAAAAAGGGACACTCAGAGAGAAACAAATTTTAGAAATGCTAACCTGAATGTCAGTGTTTGTGCCACTGTTCTCAGAATTACATAGAAGCCAAGAGTAATCTTGCCTACCATTAGGCCTTTATTAAAAAAAAAAAGCAAACAGCAATATTAGGATCATAACTTCAAAATGTAAAATAAAAATAGATATCCCATTCCTTATTCAACTGCTTTCTCAATTTTTGGTAATTCGCAATCTGAGATCCCAAAACTGGCTCTAGATTCAGATCAAAATACAAGAAGTCAGGAAGACTGAAGCAGGAAGCTCGGAGATTAGCAACCTTGCTTTTGTTATGTCAATCTTCTGATTTTTGCTCAGCTCCAGGCGACCACAACACATCAGATTCACACACTGTAAAGGGCCTAACAATTAGATACTTAAAAGAGCGCTTCTCTGAGCTCCTCTAGAAAGTATTCTGTTCTGATCATCCAGAACCTAACACACAATGAGAGCCACATTACACCGTAACACCAATAAAAGCTAACTACAGACAACTTACATGGCTGAGAGAAAACAAGCACACCAAATAAACAGAAACACAGCCAGCAACACCACAACATCGGAACCAGACGTACCAAAATGGTTTTGGTACCTACACAATCTAGCAAGGGTCTACAAAACATTGGGCAACACAATCAAAGCAGATCTAAATTCTGCAGAACAGCTTTAAGTCTATTTTGCACCAGGACATGCCACAGATTAAGGACATTATATCAGAACTATTAGTTTAATAACAGAATTATTGAGGCTCGGCACCACAAGCTAATCGGATATTGCTCAGTTTCAGTTCAGTATAATAAAATTGTTACTAAGCTGCTGTCTTTTGATTGGTCTTAGGTTAACCAAGTTGGGTATTTTTCTCTCTCCCTCCTCCAAAAAAGTCACATGGCTGCTACAGCCTTGACATCCTACAAGAGAACATTCAAGGTACAACTCAAGAATTACTGTTGTTTAGAAGGTCTTACAAATGTTGGCATTTACCTCTAAAAGCAACTTCAAAAACTTCAGCCCATGAGAAGTCATTACCACTCTCCTGAAAACACTTACTCTCTACCTGAATAGGCAAATTATGAGGTTAGATGGTTCAGCATGTTCCAAACACCAAGACTGAAGAGATGACCAGAAATCAACAGGTACAATGTAGACAGTTCTGTCTCTTACAAAATACATGACTATTTCAAAAGGCTAAAATAGCTGAGAAAGGTCTCTGTGTTGAAAGTGCAGAATCCACAAAGTTCTCTACTCAAGTGTTTTTAATATGGGCAACAGTATAAATCCAGGCTACCAAATATGAAATTGAGCTGTAGATAGGAGATGGCTGGTCAAAGGGTACACACCAGAGCTATTTGAGTCAGTCCGCTGTCCCAAGCAACTATGAAAACTCACGTTAAAGTACACATACATCAGTGTCTTCCCTCCACTCTCCCTGCAGTGTTTGCAGCTCCTCTTTCAAGCTGGGACTGACAGTTGTGGATATGGTCTGTTGTGGTATAAAAACCCTACCCTATTCACTCTTCTGCGTTAGCTTTTCCTTTAGCGTATCTCCCCAAGTTAATTTACCACAGGATCAGATCAGTGCCAGAGAGAAAGCAGAAACAAATCCAGCAGCCCCAGCTTTAGCTGGCTTCAGTATTATGGAGGCTGTGGTTTGACTAACCTTATGCTAGCATGAGCTAGCGCTTCTTCACAAGGAAGATACTTTGCCTCATCTTTTCTGCTTTTGCACCAGCTCCACATTTTGTGTGCTGGCACAGTTGTTTTCATGGCTGGAAGATGACTTCAGTGAACTATGGTCCATCTAAAAACTCCTCAAAATGTATTATTTTTGCTGGATTATTACTTTGGAGCTGGGTAATTACTGATAAGGAAAACAGATATGGCTCAATTTGTTAACCAGGAAGACTGGGATGGCAGAGACTTGATTGATAAAATGCAAATACAGGAATAGCAGAGTTGGGAGAGGCGAGACAGCATATGACTGAGACACCAAGAGGGAGACTGGGAAAAGCGAAAGATTAAACCAGTTAGCTCAGGTGGCTGCAAGGTGGTTCTGTAAGCCTCAGCCTCACCAAGGAGCTCCACAGGCCTTCCAATAATGCCACATAAGAGAATGTGATTTTTTTCAGTTTTGTCTTACAATATAAAAGGATCATGCATATACTCACAGCTGTGTTAAGAATATAAAGGTTGCCTTGGGAACTTACAATGCACACAAAAGAGCTGGATTAGACTAATTACCTTGCCTCAGTACACAAGGTAGTAGTTCATCAAGTCTGATGAAAAATAAGTACTCTAAAGGGTGTACAACCATAAGTATTTCTACTGCAAACTATTCAACCCTGCTCTTTGAAGATAAAGCTAATGTTTTCTTTTCAGTTTGTGACATCCATCACTACAGCATTCAGCTACTTCAAACAATTTTCACAACACCCTTATTAAGCAATCTCTCAACACAAAACTAATTAACTTATTATAGAACAGCCCAGACTCTATAGGAAGATCATAAGACAGATGTTCACACAGCAAACCACATGCGAGAAGTTACCATCTCAACCATTCAAAGCTAACCCATTTTATCACGTACCAGGACACGGACCATGAAAACTAACAAGGTTTGTCATTACCATCCCATAGCTGAGGCAGCAATTTCTTAGGCTGCTTCAGCTATTTTGCTAAGTGCAAACATGTGCTTTACTGACAGTGAAAATGAGAAAGAGAAATCAGGACTTTTGTTAGACATCTAACTAGTAAGCATCAAGTACAAAAAGTGGAAAAACATGGAAATAGGCCTTGGGAGTAAACATAAAATAATGAATTCATACTGGAGTCCATTACACACAACAGCAGTCAATCACTTTCAAGCCTTTAAAACCTCCTAGTTCAACAACAAAGATGACTAACCTTTCAACAAGTGAAGATATCTGTAAGCCAACATGACTATAACTCTGAGCACTTAGCTCTGGCAAGATTACATTGAAGATATGTAAATAATAGGTAGTTTCACCTTACTCTAAAGTTGTCATGAAGTTGCACAATGTACAGCTAGCCTACGGAACCCTACGGCACAAGATGTTTTCAAGAAGAGCAGAAAACAGGACTGTGCAACAGGAACTGCATAACGGGGGTGAGTCAGTTATGTTAAACAAAGTTTATCACCCTGAAACTACAGGAGGAAAATAAACATCTACCAGGTTCTGGCCAATTGGTGTGATGCAAGTGTCTGCTTAATAGCAAGGAATTTAAAAATAATCCCCCAGAGACTCTTTCTTAAGGCATCTGGTGCAGGATACTCAAATAAGATGACTAAGTTGAGTCAGCAAAACAAATTGTGCCACCTGTTTACTTCGCTGAATGTTGTCCAGCCCTCCCTGCTGTGGTTAATGAAATTGTTTCAAAAACCTATAGGCAAAAAAACCCACCCAACCCTAGTCTTTGCAGCACTTTATCTCATGGGGCAGAAGAAACTACAGAAACTAGCTTTGAAACCGCTGTCGGAGCTCTCTTTGCACAGCACTTCCTGCCTCATCCCTAACAGCAGCTGTTGTCTGTGTCCCTTTCAGTAGTTCAGAGAAGGACGTGAAATATCACTCCCATTTGTATTTCATGCAGAAGTGTTTACTACCTTTAAGCCAATCATAATAAATATTTACAGTTTTTATTTTTACTAGTCCATCCACTCAGTTGCAAAAGCAGCATACAATTAATTTCTGCAGTACAGAGCTTGACACCCAAAAAAGAACCAAGTTTTCAATAAATAGCTCTTCCTGTTCTACTTCCTTCTATACACAAACATCTGGGCTGAGTGCCCAGCTGACTTTATTTTAAAATAGTTTAAATTGCTTTATTATCTGCCCTGCTGTAATCAATGTTTTAATACATTGTTTCTTCCTGCTTCTTAGAAAGAGCCTTCTCCCATGCAGCCTATCACCACCGCCATTAAACAATTAATAAGGTTTGTTGGGTTTTTTTCTCTCCAAGCTCAACTGTTATGAATCTCGAGTTAACTCCAAGACCAGTGACTTGAGTTTTACTTTTTCTCAGTCATTTTGAAAAGCCACTTAGAGCACAATTGCGGTAGTGATGTTCTGCACTAAATACAAATACTAGCAACGCAGTCGACAACACAACTGATGGACAGCCCTCCCCATCTCAAGACAGTTTCCAACAAACCTGTTGTGCTCACAGCCATTGGCGTGAGTCAAGATTATAGTTCCATATCCTCAGGGTTTCACTAATCTCATCATCATTTAAGTGTACATTAAAAATATGGACCCAGCAGTTACCAACTCCCATAACATATGAAGACATATTGCTAGTAGTAAGTGTTGTGGGTCTGGTTTTGTGGATTTCCCCCCCTCCCCTTTAAAGCAAGCTGATCATAAACATAACTCAGTAGTTTTTATTCCGGAGGGGAAAACCAAGCTTTTAATTATTTTAGGCTTCATCTTTCTAATCATCTACTCAATCAGCTTTTTTCAGTGTCATTTTCCTAAATGTACAATGTTTCAGGATAGGAAGTTCTTAGGAGAGAGGCGAAATAAGCCCGTACTGAGACACTTGATTTATGCCACAAACTGAGAGGGTACACATTTACCCACCAAGCTCTCCAGTGCCATACTAAAACATAAGGACAGGTATGAATAAGTGAGCTATTTGTGTATTTGTTTAGATAAAAGTTTGTAGCAGAAAAAAAAAAAGAATGCCAGCTAAGAAAAATCCCCAAACTGAAAACTGACAAGAACACAGACATTTCATAGCTTTCTGTAGAGATACAGAAGCTTCCCTAATGTGATCAAATATATCCTTATATGCACGAGATGGAAAGATGCATTTACTGGTCACACTTTTTCCTCCCCACTTCGAGCTCTAACAGCAAATGAATCCAGGAGTTACACTGGTGGATGGAGGAGTCCCATGGCCCTTGCTCCTTTTATCCCCTCCCCGTGTTGTTCCACTTTTGTTAAAAAGATCAAGCCAGATTACAGCCGAGAGTGCAACAGTACCATCAGGCTCACAGTCAGTGCCTCATGTGAGCAGTTGAAGGGAGTTGTGGAGTTTTTTTTATTATCTGTTGAATTTTTCACCCACAGAAAGTATTCTCTGACCTACTCTGCAATATGCTGGAGGGGGTGGGGGGCAAGTAATTTGATCCGTGTATTCTTATTGTGCCGCTTGCTTATTAGGCAACAAGTGCCATTGAGAAGTCAGGCGCTGCTAAATTTTTAGATCAGCTTGTAATCATCCAAGAAACAGATGGCGATTACAGATTACAGGGGCTGGGGTGTGTGTTTGGTTTTGGTTGCGTTCTTTTTTAAACTTGTACAGTATGCTCGAGAACTTCATTAGGCATCCATTTTCTTCCCCTAAATATATTTAATTTAATGGTTGACACAGTAGGTGAGGTCTCCAGCAGTCCATTCTTTACCACAACACTAGTTACAAAAACCTCCCACTTCTATTAATTTTCTTCCATTTTTGTGGGTGATATGGTTTAAAGGATCTAAGCCTCATTCCCTACAAATCCCCACCTTCCCTAACAACCTTCTAACAGAAGGACTCACCATTATTGTGCCTGGGACAACCATCACAGGCTGCAGAACACATTGAATGCCTGGCTTTCACTTTTTGGCACAGAAAAAAAAAAGGAGGGAAGAATTACTTCCAAAAGCATTAAGCAAAAAGTTACATGCCACCTTCCCTCCCTCTCCGCCTTCACCAGCAGTGACAATATGGAGGTAAGAATATTTACCACATCAGTTGTAAATGAAATATTACAATTATGTTAACTAGCTAAAAATATAGCTTTAAGTCATACTAACCACTGAGTTTAAGTATTTGTTTCAGTAGCACAGCCAGATTATCTTTGACACAGGGTAAAAGACCAAGATAAGATCAACTCTTAATGATGCAGATGCCTGCAAGATCCAAGCACACCAACAATTAGTCTTTGCTGCTCCAAGTCATCAGTATTATAATTTCATCTACAAAATGGGACAGTTGCTTTCCCTTTCACTTCGAAAGTTTCATTCAACAGCATATTTCAGCATAACGAGAAATGAACTTACAGCTCTGAATGTCAGCCTGTATTTTCTTGCTTCTTAAGATATTTGGGTAATATTTACATGTTTTCCCCTCACATGCCCTTCTAAGTTATTACTGAATTTGACTGCATTACCAAGCAGGACTTTTGCATCAGGTATCGCTCCACTTCTATCTAAACAACAACTGAGACCACCAAAGCAATGTTTACATCTTCTTGGATGGGGAGGTAACGTATAAGAACCCTGGGTAACAGGCACCTCCCCGCAGATTTTTTCCCCCCCGTTTAGAATGTAAGCTCAACTACTTTGTGACACCAATGCTCGAGATCTCCCTTTCTAGAATCACATTTCCTCCTAGGACAGGACAGTTAAGAAAACAGTTCCCGTAACTTTTTTTTTTTTAGATGGAGCTTCTTCAAACACACAATTTAAAACTTGAAAATCCTCCAAAACTCAACTATGAAGTATAGCAGTATTTAGGCCCCAAGATCAAAGTGTTAAACAGTTTAAACAGTCTACAAAAAAATCTGCGTTTCTCTTTTTACCTACATCAAGTGCTTCCTTCCAATATATGCCACATCCTGTCAGAAATGTGGGAACTGCAACTCAGCTTCACTGTTTCAATACCTACTTATCTCCCAAGACAGTTAGTAAGACTCAGAGACCACTTTTGTCCTGTTAATTGATATGCATCACACTGGAAGCAGTCTTAAATATGATGTTTCAGATTACTACTATGTTCTAGGTTTATTTAATTACTATCATTGTGAACTATGATCTATACTCATTTCCCAGCCAAACCTTTTCTTATGTATTTCTGTTTATTCTCTTAAACTTAAGGATCCTTAATTCCTGTTCTTAATGAATCCATACACAAAATTTTACTTCTCCCATAAGAAATTCCCATTTATAACAGTCCAACCACATAGAACGCTTATTTCCATTTGCTGGACAGTGCCACATCAAGCACTACAAACTGACAAGGTAGGCATCTAACAGAGGAGCCTCCAACACTTCAATGCTCTCCTTTGCCAAGAACACAGGTATTTAGATTTTGACACATCAGATTAACTTATTAACTTTTTTGTTTTCATGATCTCTCATTCAGAGGGATTTTGCTTCCATGGGGCCCAAAGCATTTCTATTGGGTTTGCATGGCAAGGATTTCAGTGAGGGGGAGGGCTACAGGGGTGGCTTCTATGAGAAGATGACAGATTACCCTATGTCCAACAGAGCAAATGCCAGCCGGCTCCAAGGTGGACCCGCTGCTGGCCAAGGCCAAGTCCATCAGCCACGGTGGTAGCGTCTCTGGGATAACAGAGACAAGAGGGGGAAAAAACCTACTGTGTAACAGCAGTTGCAGGCAGAGAGAGGAGTGAGAAGATGTGAGAGGAACAACTCTGCAGACACCAAGGTCAGTGCAGAAGGAGGGGGAGGAGGTGCTCCAGGCGCTGGAGCAGAGATTTCTCTGCAGCCCGTGGAGAAGACCATGGCGAGGCAGGCTGTCCCCCTGCAGCCCATGGAGGAAGGATGATGGTGGAGCAGAGGTTCCACCTGCAGCCTGTGGAGGACCCCACGCTGGAGCAGGTGGATGCCCAAAGGAGTCTGTGACCCCATGAGAAGCCCACGCTGGAACAGGTTTGCTGGCAGGACCTGTGGCCCCATGGGGGACCCACACTGGAGCAATCTGTTCCCAAAGGACTGCACCCCGTGGAAGGGACCCACGCCAGAGCAGTTCACGAAGAACTGCAGCCCGTGGGAAGGACTCACATTGGAGAAATTGGTGGAGGACTGTCTCCCATGGCAGGGACCCCATGCTGGAGCAGGGGAGGAGTGTGAGTCCTCCTCCCCCTGAGGAGGAAGGAGCGGCAGAGACAACGTGTGATGAACTGACCACAACCCCCATTCCCCATCCCCCTGTGCTGCTGGGGGGGTGGAAGGGAGAGAAATTAGGAGTGGAGTTAAACCCAGGAAGAAAGAAGGTGTGGGGGGAAGGTGTTTTCAAGATTTGGATTTCTCATTATCCTACCAGTGAAGGGTATACCTGCCCATGGCAGGAGGGTTGGAACTGGATTATCTTTGAGGTCCCTTCCAACCCAAACCATTCTGTGATACTCTGATTTGATTGGTAATAAATTAATTTTCCTCAAGTCGAGTCTGTTTTGCCCATGACAATAATTGGTAAATGACCTCTCCCTGTCTCGATCTCAACCCATGAGCCTTTCATTACATTTTCTCTCCCCTGTCCAGCTGAGTGATGGAGCAGCTTTGGTGAGCACCTGGCCTCCAACCAGGGTCAACCTGCCACAGCATTATTCATGATTACACCTTGCAGCAGGGTAAAGAAATGGAAGAATATCTGCAGAACACATAGCAGATACATCTACAACGATTGCCTTTACATGAACATGAAGCTGCATTTCTGAGCCTACTGTATTGCTGAGCTTGTTCTTCGAGCCCCCCAATGAAAGGATTTGAGTTTTACAGGTATGAACCAGTATGCTTCTTTATTACATTTTCTAACGGGAACAGCACGTATGCCACAGTAGCACATGCTCATAGGAGTTGGTACAGCATTGTGTTTGTCACACACATTGTGTTTGCTATTATTTGCCCGGTACTGGAGATGTCTTTCCTTGGAAAGTAGTGGTATTGCCAGTATGAATACACATAGCAATGAGCTGTTGCAACAGGAAGATCTCTGTTCTTGTCAGAGACCTTCTCCCTCTCTCCCCATGGAGACTGGTGATAGCTAGCACACTGCCAGTCAGTAGAAGTCTCTCACCCTGTAATTACCAGCTTGCTTTCTTTCATTAAAGAGGCCCATTTGGGAATTTTTCTATGAATAACACCAGCCACTAGCGAAGGAGCAAGAGAAACTTGTGTATTTAAGCTCAATTCTGGCAAACAGCATATCGTGCACTTCCACAATTTGAGATGATCTTGCTTTGTAGATAAATATCAGTTTCTTATAAGTTCATGATGTAGGACGTCACTGCTTACAACTGACCTACAGAAAAACTTGAAATCCTTTGTCACCATTTCCTAGTGACTCACAGGGTGATACTGTAAAGTGACTGTGTAACCTCACTAGAGGTTCTCCTCTGTCATCCATACCATACTGGTACATGCAGCAGTTAAAGCATTTCCCCCTAGACCACCACTCCAGGCAATGTGCTGTTTAACACAGCTCTAACAGTGTTTAGCCTTGATGCTCAGCCTCCAGGCTTTGGGCAAAAACTACCAAAATATACGCAAAGAAAGAGACTCACAGGGTTTGGATATGTAAGAAACAAAAGGAATACCAAGATAATACTACAGGCTGCTTCGCCTGTTTAATGAAGCTGTTACGAAATTCGTAGTCTCATCTCCAATTGCACATTGACAGTCATTCCTATAAGCCCTTAAGCAGCAAGAAGTAGTAACCCATATAAACCCAATATTTGGACACACAGACTTTGCACCAGCAAGGTAAGTTTTCGGCTTAACTGCCCCGATACCTGATTTTAGGTGATCTTTGGGCTCTATCTACACTTTCAACCTGCCACAGCAGCTATTTAAAGATGTAAAGCTGCGACTTGAGCCTCATAATGCCCAAACCATGTGACATCCTTACCAGGCTCCTAATTTTAACGCTTAACAGCAGCAGTTCACCGTTACTGCACCCCGTACGGGGATTCTTTTGAAGACAGAGCAGCCCATCATCCGCAGGGTGATATAGCACTCCGCAAATGTTGCAATTCTGCTGCTTTACCACATCAAAAACCGGCCCTCCCCCCCTCCCCCAAGCGCACAAAACCGTCAATAGACACTTGCTTAAGCAAACTGCACGGAAGACGGCACAAACTTCGCTAGTTAAACGCTAATAACCGGGCTGTTCGCCTTTTTTCTTTTTTTTTTTTTCCACCCGCAGTACATTTACGCAACGCCCGCTCGCGGGTGGCGGCAGGAGCGGAGCGGCTCCGGCTCCGCTCGCAGCACCGTCCGTCCCTTCCCGGGCACCTCCCGTACGCTGTTTAACGAGCGGAACCGCGGATCGATAGGACAGGGGTTACCGCAGGCACCCGGCGGCAGCCCCGCGCCTCCCGGGCAGCCGGGCGCGCTCCGCCCCCGCGGGACACCGCAGCCTCCCCCCGGCGCCCCCCGCCCGCACTTACCGAGCTCGGTAACGCGCTCCCAGCCACCCACCCCCCCCACCCCCCCGCCGGGGCGGAGGGCGACAACCGGCGGGGGGGCTCCCGGTGGCACGTGCCTCCCCGGTATCGTGTCGTGTCGTCCCCCCCCCCAACCCCCGGAGGGCGATGCCCCGGCTGGGGCGGGCGGTCGATTGGCGGGTTGAGCGGCGCCGCTTACCGAGTGGTTGACCCCCCACATGAGGACGCTGAGCAGCGGGTCGCTAGCCCGGAACAACTTCACTTTTTGCGCCACGAAGTGCTTTTTCTTGGTCTTGGTTTTACTCGCCATGACGGGCACGATGCTGCTGGGGGCCGCCATGGCGCTGCCGGCGGCGGAGGCGAGAGGGAAGAAGGAGGAGGAGAAGAAGAAGGAAGGAGCGAGTCAGCGCCCCAGCCCCGCGGGCAGGCGGCCGGCGGCGGGCAGGCAGCCGCGGGATGCAGCGCACATCCCGGCCTGGCCGCCGGTGCCGCGCGCTGAAATGGCCCCGCTCGCGCACCGCGGCCCCGCCCCCCCGCGGGGGAGCCACCGCCCGCCACGCACCGCGGCGCCGCGCCCCGCCCCTGCAGCCGGCGCGGGAACGCCGGCGGAGTTTCGGTTCCTGCCGCCCCACTGCGCATGTGCCTCCTCCCCCCCCCCCCAACCCCGGGCTCGCGCCTGCGCGGCCGTCGGTAGGGAAACCGGTGCCCTCACGGCGGCCCTGGAGGGGGGGAGGGACGGCTGGGGAGAGGGGGTCGCCCTTGCTCCCCTCATTGGCGGAGAGGGACCTTTGGAGACGGCCTCTATGTCCGCGGCTGCCTGCGGAAGAAGGTGGTTCTCATCCCCTGCTCATCTACCCCACTGCCTACCCTCACACTCCTCTCCAAGTCCTCTGGGAAACAAAAACCTATCCTCGTCCTAATCTTTATCTAACTACCCATACACATCGTTAACATTGTGCGGGCTTTTTTTTAGTATGTACTCAATCTCCAGTTCACCTTCCCATAAAGGGACCTCCAGGAGCAAGAAGGACACTCAGCGGCAGGCCTTTGCCCGCTGCGCTGCCCTAGGGGCAACCTGAGCAGAGCCATTCATTTCAGCCAGGTGCAGCAAGGACTGAAAAACTCAGTCACCTGCAGAAGTGTCACACTTTAAACGTATCACCCCCCTATAAGCTACAGTCCACTATTCATACCCACAGGAAAAAAAAACAAAAAACGTTTCTTGACTGCCTCTATGGCCGCAGAGGATGTGGTAAGTGATAGATGACCTCCCACCAAGGCACATCTGCCCAACTCAGAAACATGGTATGCAATGTACACTTTCCTCCACTGTATCATGAGGAACCTTAATGACAACTGCAGTCACTGTTCAGGGTCAATACACACTGATAAAGCAGAGCATACACCTCCTGTGCATTTACAGTAAGTCATCCATCAGCTGCTGAATCATGCAAACTGACCTGATCTTGCTTTGCACATCAGCTGATCATTCAGCAAGGTGACCAGATCCCTGGGGAGAAGCAAGAGTAGGGCTGCTCCACAAGGGCGGACAAACCAGCATCTGAGGGTCATCCTGGTCCAGGCAGTGCCGCCAGTCATGGGGCACAGTCCCACAGGGTCCATGCACAGCAGGCAGAGCCAGGTGCTGGCCCCAGCGCACATCAGCAGTCCCAGAGAAGCTGAGGCAATGAACCAGGTCTGTGCAGGAAGGCACGATGAAGGCACAGGGTCCATCCAGGAGACAGGGTCAGAAGCAGGACTGCAGGCAAGCTACCTACAAGATAGTCCCAAGGTGTATCCAGAAGACAGCACTGAAGACAGGTATATCCACAACATAGCTCAGGCAAAGACCTAAACTGAGCCCTCCCTGACCTTAAATAGAGGTCCTGGGCAGAGGGTGCTCCCAGGTGAGGCTGTTCAGAGCAACTAAGGTCAACAGGTGAGCTCAGGGCTCTGACAGACTTACACAACTGCCCACAAATTTAAAAGCTTGTTGCACCAAACACAGTTGTTCAAGTTGTCTCATCCTCTCCATTTCTCTTTTCCCCTTGTGATCTCAATAGCAAAGTTATCTGTCACGCTGGAGTCCAAACCAGTAGTGTTTAATCTCCCTCCTGCGTGGATGCAGTTACTGGCATTTAGGATATGGTCCCTTTTTCTGCATCTTATGGAGAGTAGGAGGGAACAGAGATGCCATATTTCATTTTCTTTGGGTTTTGTTTTTTTTTTAGAGCAAGGAGTTACTTAGGAGTTACAGAGAGACTCTAAACTGTAATTTTTGTCTTGAAAATAGATTCAACAAAAAAATAATCCCTTATATATCTACTGCAGTCAATGGAAGCAGCTGAATAGTCAGCACCTTTGAATAAAAGCAGGTCACTTAAATGCCTAAATATAGATTTGAAGTCAGATTTTCAGAAGACCTCAGTACCCGTTTTATTCCTTACATTATGCTTAGAACATGACATCGAAGCCCCATACAATGCTGCACACATCAACATGACTAACATCTGTCGCAGATGTGTCTTTCATCTTCTTTCCAGAGTAAATCCCTATAGTGAAGCATTTTGGTTTATAAATGTGTAATAACAAACATTTTGGTAGGTTTATTATAGGGAAGGCAAGGCTGAGGAAGAAAGTTGCTCTTTTTTTCCAGGAGACTTTTCTGTCATCTTGGCCTAGATTCTTAAGAGCTCTTTCCTGCAAATATGAATCCTTACCAAGGAAGGTTGTTTTATCAGAAGAACAAAAAATGTTGACTGTAACCTTTACAGCAGGGTTAAAATAAATCAAGGGCTTGGGCAATCTTCATGACAATGTCTGGGGCAAAGATTTGTCCTCTCCAGTTTTAAGCACCCAGAACAGGATGGTTTCCTGTACGTGTCTATCCTGTAGGGACCAGTGTGGGCAGAGGTTTTCCACCAAATCCATGATATACCTGCAGCTGGATGCAGGGGTAGCTCAAAGAGACAAAACCTGATTACACTTGAAGTCTACACTCCTCTTGGGAAATCTCTTTCTGGTTGTGCTTCAACTAGAGCTCCAGGCTCTTTCTTTCCCTCAACCGTAATCCTAACTCTACCCCTTAAAATAAAACTAACCAGAAGCTGAGCCTGGGACCAGGCTCCTCAACCAGTGCCCACGGCAAAAATTTCCCCAACCAAGTTCTTGCAGCCTAGACTGACTTCCCTTTCAAACCTCTCTCCAGGTCCCCTCCAGCTGGAGCTCTAGGGCTCTCTCTTTCTCCCAGCTCTAACACTAACCCTGAGAGCAAACCTAATCTCATGCTAAGCCTCAGCCCA
The DNA here is from genome assembly GCF_011004875.1 of Balearica regulorum gibbericeps. Classification (NCBI taxonomy): domain Eukaryota; kingdom Metazoa; phylum Chordata; class Aves; order Gruiformes; family Gruidae; genus Balearica; species Balearica regulorum. The sequence goes on from NC_046185.1 coordinate 148,302,225, forward strand.
GGGTCCCCAGCCAGTGCCACACCAAAACATTGTCACGGGTGCGTTCTCTTCACAGTCCCATCTTTTCCTTTGGCACGTTCCCTTTTAAGCTCCCCTCCAGGTGCAGCTCTAGGCTGTCTCTGTCCAAATGCCCACCTTAACACTAACACAGATCCTTAGATTAGGATCCCCAGACAGTGCCCTCAATAAAATACTCTCTCTGCCACATTTCCTCTACCCCACACCCTTTCCTTTCAAAGCTCCTTTCTAGCTCCACTCCAGCTGCAGCTCCAGGCCCTTTCTTTCTCTCAACCCTAACCTTAACCCTCACACAAAGCATGTGCTGGGCTTTGGACGTGGCCTCCAGCCAGTGCCCACACCAGGAAGTTCTTGCAGCCAAGTTCTCCTTGCAGCCTACACTTCCCTGGGACAGTCACTTTCTAGCCCCAAGCCAGCTGCAGCTCTTGGCTCTTTCTGTCTGTCAACCATAACCTCAAACCTCACCCTAAACCTGACAGTTATGCTGAGCCTTAGACCAGGCCCCTCAGCCAGTGCCTCCACCTAAAAGTTTTTGCAGCCAAGTTATCTCTGTGGCCCAGCCCTTTCACTAGCAGCTGCTTTCAAGCCTCCCTCCAACAGGAGCTCCAGGCTCTCTCTTTCTCCCAACACTAACCTCACTCTAGCTGTATGCTGAGCCTCAGAGCAGGACTGCCAAGCAGGATCCACAACAAAAAGTTCTTGCAACCAAGTTCTTCCTGCACCCCACACTTTCTAGGCCCATTCTAATTGCAGCACTAGGCTCTCTCTTGTCAAATTTAACCCCGGTTGTAAATCCAACCCTAACAGGAGGCTGAGCCTCAGACCAGGCAGCCCTGCCAAGTTCTCCTTCCAGCTTAGACTTCCCCTTCAGAGCCCCTTCCTATCTCCCCTCCAGCTGGAATGCTAGGCTCTCCCTTTCTCCCCCTTTCGGTGCCCACACCAAAAAATTCTCCCAGTAAAGTTCTCCTTGCAGCCCACCTTCTTTCTAACCCCACTCCCACTGCAGCTCTAGGCTCTGTTTCTCAACCCTAATCCTAACCCTAGCCATATCAATAAATGTAAACAAAGGTTGAGCCTTGGACTAGAACTCACTAGGCCAAACCAAAAAGGTCTGGCAATTAAATGCTCCTTGCAGCCTACACTTCCAGTTATCCATTCCTTCCCAGTCCCACTGCAGCTGGAGCTCTTGGCTCTCTCTCTCTAACCTAACCCTGACTTTAAGCTCAACCAGAGGCTGAGCCTGAGACATGGCCCTCAGCCAGTGCCCACAGCAAAAAGCTCTTGAACCCAATTTCTCTTTGCAGCCCACCCTTCACTTTGACACCCTTCTTCTTGCCCCCTCCAACTGCAGCTCTAGCCCTTCTCTTCTCAACACTAGCCCTTACTCTCATCCTAAAACCAAACCTAACAGAAGACCAAACCTTCTTGCACTGCCCACATCGAAGGGGAGCCAAGTTCCCCTTGCAGCCTTCACTTCTAATTAGCAGATCCTTCCCAGTGCCACTGCAGATGGAGTGCCTGGCTCTCTCTTTCTCTGAACCCTGAACCTCACTACCCTGAGCCACAGACCAGGACCTCCAAGGAGACTCCACAACAAAAAGTTTTCTCAGCCAAGTTATCCTTTTCCCTCCAAAGCACCTTTCTAGCCCCTCTCCAATTGCAGCTGTAGGCTTTCTCTCAACCCAAACCCTAACCAAAACTGCTTCCACTTCAAAACCCTTTTTAGCCCCTCTACAGCTGCATCTCCAGGATCCTGCTTCCAACACAAACCTTAACAATAAAACTAACTGAGGCTGAGCTCTCTCAAACCCCACTCCAGTTGCAGCTCTAGGGTCTCTCTTTCTCTCAACCCTAACTCTCATGTGAAACCGTGTGCTGAGACCAAGCCCCTAGCGAGTGCCCACACCAAGAACTCCTCCCAGCCACGTCCTCTTTGCAACCCACTCTGTCCTTTTGCAGCCTCTTTCATATCTCCCCCAACTGCAGCTCTTGGCTTTCTCTTTTTCTCAGCCCTAACCATGACCACAGGGTGAGCCTTAGACCGGGACACCCCACCAGTGCCCACACCAAAAAATTTCCCCTTCCAAGTTCTCTCTGAAGCTCCTTTGTAGCCCCATTCCAGCTGCTGCAGCAGGTTCTCCTTGCCTCAACTGTAATCCTAACTGTAGCTCTAATCCTTACTGGAGGCTGCTTGGACACGGGCCCCTTCCAGTGCTGACACCAAAAACTTCTCTTTGTAGCCATGTTGTCTTGGCAGCCTGCCCTTTCCTGTGGTGGCCTCTTTGGAACTCTCGCCACTCCAGCACAGGCCGATTGTGTTCAGAGAGAGCTCACAGCCCAGGTCTTCTCTTTGTGCCTTTATGCTTTATAGACATTTTTGTGCACATGTGAGGGAGGTTTTTATTCATACAGCCTGGCATAACATGAAGTTTATATTTCAGTCCATTAACAGTTTCTTTATAGAATGACACTGTGAGTCTATGTTGCAGTCAGCAGCCAAGGTGCGTATGTAGTATTGGGAGATGAAAGACCTTCTGGGACAGTATTGAAAAACTTCAGAGCTAAGACTAAACCTGGTATAGCACTGCCTGTAATGCCCACAGAGAGACTTCTCAGATAACCTGTAAGCAAACTAACTCAGATGGTGCGATGATGGTCCAGGCACTGACAGGATCCCGAGGGGCCAAATTATGACAGTACAACCTCTTTTGAGGTTGCAGTGCGTCCTTAGCTGGCTCTTGGAAGTCTTCTCAGGATCTGTAGGTTTCAGTGTTGGTAAGAACACTTTTGAAAATAGAAGAGGGGATTCATTCTCTGACTTACTGCACATTTCTAATCCTGACTGGCACTTCCTACTCAACTTTAAAGTCCGCCCCCCACAGATAACACAAGTGTTTGAGACTCCTTCAGTGTGTCCAGAGTTTTTTGACGACTGAATGTAAAAGTTTTGCACTCCACAAGGACCGAATAGGGGAGCACAGTCAGGGTCAATTCACAGTGCTTGGAAACTTTATTAAATAGGTGTGATATCACCAGTGGACTAAGTGATCTTTTTGCAAGCACAGAACATGCTCCGACTCCGATGAAGTAGTTTCCTATCCTTCATGGAACTGAGTGTATTTGGAAGCTCCAGTGGACACTGAAGGGAAGATCCTCAGGACTTGTAACAAGTTAGGCTTGGGGAAAACTATTTATTTTGTTTTGTCCTCTCTGCTTCAGTTTTTTTCTTCTGCCATTGGTACTAAAATTTCTGCTTTGTCCCACTTCCGGTGCAAGATGCTCACAGTTGGAAGCTGGTAGACAGAGGAGAGGGAAGAAGAAGAGAGAATGACCTAGCAGGACTGTGCTAATGAATGGCTGTCTTGGCTTGACTTCTTCAATAGCTAGAATAAATTAAAATAAGGGTGCAAGCTCCCTTGATTTTCCCAGGATTAACCATGACTAGCAAGCTCATTTTAAAAATCTATTTGCTCTTTTTGATGCTTGTGGCAAAGCTTTGTTTAGCTTTATTGTTTAAACACAACACTTTCTAATTTGTTATATTATTCCAATATGTATGTGAATGACTTGCTTTTTATTTCACTGGTCATCAAGAGCAATTCTCCTGGTGTATTAGGGTCTCTAATTTTAAGGAAAGGGATATCACGTAGTTTGTAAGAGAGGCTTTGCCTAGCTACTGGAAGGTAATATTTCCCTTTACAATTATTTTCTGCAGCTGCAAAGAACAGAAGGCCCACAGAGCTTCCCTGGGCCAACTGCCATAGAAACTAATTTCAGCTAAGGCAGACTCATAAATTGTTCCATTACTCTATAAATTGGTCTGGGCACATGTCACTTCAAGCCAAGCTGGGTTACTTTAAATCTAGCCTGTAGTTCTAAAATACTGCCACTTTTTAAAAGGACACGTCTTAAAGATTCAGTGAAAATAAATAATATCTGAAGTGAGTTAATCTTCTGCAAGAGCATGAAACCTACAAGGATGTCAAATTATTAACCACTTTATTGGATATACATCAAGACCAGGCCAAATATTTTGAAGAGAAAGCATTTCCTTAATTTGTAAAACAGAAAAGAAGAAATAGAAAAGCAGTATCTATAAACTATTTTAAATGCAGACTCCTAATTGCTCTTCATTCAAGAGAACAAATGCAATCTGTATGTGGGAATAATTACTGGCTACATATGTTTACAGGCAGAAAGCATCGCCTGCCAGTTTTCAGATGTGCCATCAAGAGCTACAGGATTCACAGAATTTCACATCATTACAGAAGATTGCAAACAGTCTATGGAACAAAATTTAAAATAGAAAACCAAAATTATTAAAATTAATTTACCAAGATCAATATAATAATTTCTTAAGCAGAAAAGATTCTGACATTTCATTTTAAGTGCTACCAATTTCCTTTTCTTCCTCAACAGGAAGCACAGTACATAACCAAAGGCCTGTAAAGAGACTAGCAGCCCCAGTTAGAGATCAGGCATCTAACCTAAGTGATGCTTTCTTTTTTTGTTTGTTTGCCTTTTTTAAAGGTGAAAAAATAGACAGCCCACTCCAGTCTAGGCTTGGGAAATTGGCACAGCCAGGCATAGCTCCTTTAGTCAGCCCCAAAAGCAGTAGAAGCCAGGATAGCTTCCTTTCACCTTGTTCAACTCTCCATAAACAAGCCACCTAGAAGTCTCCCTGCGATCAGCATCCAGCAGTAGCAGCGTCCATTTTAGTTCAAAGAAAGTCAATTCTCCCCAGGCAGAGGCAGCCAAAGCCCAACTATCCCACTCCCTCTGGGGCCCTCTGCTTCCCTTTTATGACTTCCCCCACTTAGGCAGCACAGCTGCCAGTTCCACCTCCCAGCAGTTTAACAAGCCACAACTGCCAGGTTTTGCAGCCTATATAGTCTTTAAGGGCTCAGCTCTTCCTTTTGCTTTAGTGAAGGTTTTTAACCCTTTTTAGGTTCATAGTGTGACTACAGCTCAAACCTGTGAGTTGTTTGTGTGCAGCTTCCTAGAGGAACTGGGATTTTTTCATGTCTCTCCATTGACCCAAACTCCTGCTTTATCAGGTGTAGTCAGCTAGGAAGTTGCAGAACTGTTCCTGTGTGCCATTGCTCGAGCTGGGGGGTTAGAAAGCAGTATATAAAACAATATATAAACCTTTTTTTTCCCCCAGCAAATAGATCAAAATTAATAGATTTCACTATTAAAACAGTGATATTTTATGAATGGTATCAAATACATATAAGCTTAATAAGGACATTCTGTATATATATTTCTTGTTTATTCTTCAACTTGAAAGGTATTTTGCTCAACATCAGGTAATAAATGGCACTTTGAATAATCTATTAATTGCATTTGTGCTTGTCTAAAAGCTGATCTCTTTTCAAAATATGCTCTTTTTCTTATTGAAAAGATTTTAAGCTTCCTGTATTTGGTTTTAATAACCATTAAAATATAAAAGGACACACAGTTTAATAATAGATTAAGAAACAAAATGTGGTGTTAATTTCTTTATTTGCACATCCTTTAATAAAAAATGCTTGGTGCTGAGCTTATCTTATTTGGAAAAAACCACTCTAAGTTCCATTTTCCTCTAGCTGTTATTTTTTTTATTTGTAAAATTTCAGAACAATTTTACTTCCTGCTACAGCACTTCAGCAGCCTTTTCAGTTTGCAGCCCAGAAGCGCAGCTTCCTTAGCATGTGCCATTTTAGCGTTTCTTACTTACTGTGGTTAATCACAGGAACTACAATAGCTGAAGAGCTGTTAGAGCACTACAGTTGTTCCCACATGTTCTATTTTAGACGGTTGCCCCTGTTACTGAGGGTTTTATTTTAAGAGAAGGCTATGTTTGTGCACTTTCTCAATGTTGTTATAGGACTTTCTAGCATTTTTCTTCTGGAGACATTGAAAAACTGCACTAGTGCCAATTAGGTTAGCCCTGGAAAAGGGCTTGTGAAAGTCATGGAAAAGTAAGATACAGAGTTTTCAAAGCTCAATTTACAAAAACATCCTTTTATTTTGGATGCCTCCATTTTGGACAGAAAACACCAGATACCAAGACCCTGAGCACTGACAGCAATAACTGAATCTTGAATAGCGGCACAGTCCTTGTGAAAACCAGGTCTCGTGTATCCATATGGTATCTAAACAAAGTAACATTTAAAACATCTGGCCCTACACACGTTTAAAGAATTCACGTGGTCAGCATTTCACCACACATCAGTTGCTCCAGACTTCATCCATTCCGGTTCTGAAATCTCCAAAGAAGGAAATCCTACAGCCTTCCCCTTTTTGGGGTTGTTCAGTCTGGAGAAGAGAAGGCTCCAGGGAGATCTTAGAGCACCTTCCAGTACCTGAAGTGGGTTTATAAGAAAGATGGGGACAGACTTTTTAGTAGGGCCTGTAGTAATAGGACAAGGGGTAATGGTTTTAAACTAAAAGAGGGTAGATTTAGGTTAGCTATTAGGAAGAAATTTTTTTACAGTGAGGGTGGTGAGGCACTGGAACAGGTTGCCCAGAGAAGCTGTGGATGCCCCATCCCTGGCAGTGTTCAAGGTCAGGCTGGACGGGGCTTTGAGCAACCTGGTCTAGTTGAAGATGTCCCTGCTCATAGCAGGGGGTTGGGACTAGATGGCCTGTAAAGGTCCCTTCCAACCCAAACCATTCTATCATTCCAGTATTTGGCCACCCACCCAGGGGAAACATTTTTCTGTAAATCAAATAAGAATTCCCCATGCTCCGACTTGTGCCTGCTGCTGCTTGTCCTGTCACTGGGCACCTCTGAGAAGAGCCTGGTTCTGTCTTCTCTGTGTCCCTCTCCCTTTGCGTATTTGGAGGCCGCAATAAGACATTCCCTTTGCCTTCATTTTTCACTGCTGAACAAACGCAGATCTCTCAGCCTGTTCTCATATAGCATGTCACGCAGCCCCATGACCATCCTGGTGGTCCTCCACTGGGCTTGCTCCAGTATGTCAGCACCTTTCTTGTCCCAGGTACCCCCAAACTGGACACAGCACTCCAGATACAGTGTCACAAGTGCTGAACAGAGGGGAACAAACACTTTCCCCAAACAGGTGGCTACACTTTTGCTAACACAACCCATTTATTCTGGCCCAGATGCAAGATTTGCCCTTGTTGAACTTCATGAGTTTCTGTTCTCCCAGCATAACAGCTGCTCCCTCCAATGTCATATTGCCTACAAACTTGCTGGGAGTGCATTCCATCCCACCACGCAGGTTATGAATAAATGTATTAAACAGTACTATCCCCACTATGAATCCTTCAGGGATGCCACTTGTACAACCAGTGACCAGTTCTGCTTCATACTGTTGATTACAACTCTTGGAGCACAGTGGTCCAGCTGATTTTCTACCCATGTTATCATCCACTTATAGAGTCCATACCTCACTAATTTGGCTGTAAGGAGATAATGGGAGACCGTTATCAAAGGCCTTGCTAGAATCAAAGAAAACAACATTCAGTGCTCCTCCCTTCACCCCAGAGCAAGTCCTCTCATCACAGAAGGCAATCAAGCTGTTCAGGCATAATTTGCCCTTGATAATTCTGTGCTGGCTGTTCCCAATCACCTTATCTTTCCTGGGCTTGGAAACAGCTTGTAGGAGAATTCAGTCTGTAACATTCCCAGGGAGTGCAGTTCAGCTGAGCAGCCTGTACTTCTTCAGGTTCTCCTTCTTGTCCTTCTCCAAGATGGATGTGAGTTTGCATTCTTTCTTCTTTGTGGCTTGTTTGTAATATATTATTATTATGATTTCAATCAATAAAAAAATTACAATAGGACCCTATTCTATCAAGTCTTTCCTTTTAAGGAAATTTTATATTTTAATGTAAAAAAACTTGCAATATTTAGGTTTCGATAAATTGTGATATGGTTCAACTAGAGAAATTTTTACTCTAGGTAACAATATTGTCTTAAATTCTTTTGGTTTGCATAACAAATACATGTTTTCCAAGAAATATTCTGTAAGAAAATGGAAATTAGACAAAGTAATTTCCTTAAATCCATTTTAATTACTAAAAAACTTCTCTGATGCCAATAGACATTTAAAATATTATTTTATATAAAGTAAATGCAAACAATCAGCTTCATGAACACCAGAATAAGAAAGAAGAAAAAACAAATGATATGAAAAAAACCCTTGTCTATCTAAACTACCTTGTAATTACTACCTAAAACTCAAAGGACTTGGAGAAATGAAATTCATTTCTCATGAGAGCAGAAGGAAGAATGGTGTAAGAGCTGCTTAGGCACAAGATTGAAAGAGATTCTAGTGACATCTATAAGAAACTGCATAAAATGCTGTAGACCTGAATAAAGAGAAAGGGGTTTGAGTGTATGGTAACACGTTGCAGACCTGTGCTTGGACTCATCTTTGCTATGATTAAGCAGCTGCAAGCCACAAGACCACCACTGTTTCATGTGAGGCAGTGGTAATGGTTGAGTTCAGTTTACTAAAACTCTTCCCTGTTGTACGTGTTTGAAAATGCACGTGTATGAGGCCTGACCTACACAGCTCTTTTTTGTTCATGTTTTGTAACTAAGTGAGCAGTCTAACTTTTAGTGTAAATTGTTATACAAGTGCAGAGGTGACTACAGCTGCTTATACTAAACAATTTTACTCACAAAGGTAGGTTATTTCCTGTTCTTAGCAGAAGCTGCTATGCCATAAGAGCACCTTTTTACACACATGACATCCTTTACCATAAGAGATTGTAGTGCTTTGCCTATTCTGGTTTTAAAAAGCAGGTTAAACAAAATAATTGCAGCTATTCTAGAGTCGAGGAGGTACCTCTTTGCCCAAGGTTTCTTCCTTGGTAAGCTTTAGCAGTGGAGGTGGCGCTTTGTGGTGATCATGGGGGTGATAAGATGCTGCTCAGTCTGCATGTGTGGCTTGCAGTCAGTAACCAGAGTCCTGGTATGAGATTAATTTGTAGGGCTTATTAACGTTGTTCAAACAATATGACCTGTGTGTGGACAAAGCTTTGATCATTATATAATGTCATAGAAAACTACACAGCAGTGTTCAGCAGCTCATCTCCAGGTTGGTCACCAGAGCTAACAGGCTTTAGGTTCCCTTGGTTTCACTAGGAAAGCATGATAATTTCTACAAATTCAGCTTTGGAGAAAGCCAGTGGTCCCATAGTGGAGAAAAAAAAGCCATTCTAGGCAGGAGCCTGATGAGTTTGTTCCAAACTGGAATAATTTTTGGTAGTGATGTAACATAATCATATGTAGTGGGGTACTTGGGAAGGCAGACATGGCCAGGGCTGAGGCCACCGCCATTAACATTGCAGATGTTGTTTTGACAAGTAAATGAAGGTAGACTTCCCCTATTTTTTGTTGGTGGTAAAAATATGGTCAAATAATATGAGCTATGCTTTATTATAAAAGTGACACAATATTGGTATGTGATTGATAATAGTTTGTAATTGGGGATTAGTATATTCTACATTGGTTTTAACTACTTTTCTTACCTGTTGTCTTTTTTTTTCCCCAAACGTTCAAGAATCCAGTTTGTATTTATTTTGCACGAGAGCTGACTCCAGCAGAGAGTGGATGTACAATTGACGTAACACAGATGAAGGCAGGGTGTAGAATTATCCATGGGAGCTACTCTAGGCAAAAAGGAATGCCTTTTCTAAGCACAGAACACATCTCAACCTCAGCTAGTTCCTTTTCTCACACAAAAAGGCTTTTTTTTTTTTTTTTTTTAATCAAAGAAGTTACAATGATTGATACCAGGAGAGCATCTTGTCTGTAATTAAAGTAGGCTTGGTGATTAATTCATTAGCGTTGGGGGGAAAGGACTGAAATCACAGGTGAACATCTGATCCATGCCCAAAGCTTTCTCTAAAGTAAACGGTTTTACGTGTGCGAGGTGGGTAGGATTAGAGTGGCAGAAAATGGAAGGAAAAGAAGACGTACCATAAACCACAGTTTAATTGGGCCCTCAACTTTCTTACGCTGTCACTGTTTCTACATTTGCCACTGAAGTTGCAGCCATGTTTCCTCTGCAGGGCAGGCAGAAAGGGCAGCTGAGGAGCTCGCAAACTGCAGGGTGAGTGCAGCGCTGCAGGAGTTTTCATATTGATATAAATGGCAGCTCTTTGATGTCAGGTATTGCGCAGTCCTGCAGAAATTAAGGCAGAGTTCCCATCCCATGTTGAAGAACACGAGGAAGCCAAGAGGCTTTGTTTTGCTTTGAAGTAAGGATGAATAGAGACTGTCTACATATCAAATATTCATGTGTTCCAGTGTGTTTTTTCAGCTCCTTAAACAACTATATTTTGATTTGAGCTCAAGCTTAAGAAATGTCTTACACTACTGCCCATGGTAGGGAAGGGCTTGGCAGCCTAAAGGTTGAGCTGAACACAAGCAGCTCATGTTGGTGACACTGAGCAACACCACACTTACTGTTGCAGACCCTACTTTTCAGTTTAAAACCAATATTTACTCACAGAAAATTGTCAAACACAAAATAGAAGTCAGACATGCTTAAATATTTGTGATGGGGAAGGAAACCATTTCCATGATCCTCTCTGTTCAGGTTCCTGCAGGGAAAGCGGGGGAGGAAAGAAAACCTGTGCCAGATTGTGGGGTCTCTTCTATTTCCAAAGCAAAGCAAACTCCAGTAAACATAACCATGTAACCTGATATTTGCATGGCCTTTTCCCTATTATTTTGGCTGCTGAATATTGCAAAGGAGAGGCTTTAGCTATTCTTACACACGACAAACATGTCAGCTCTTTTCAGTAATTGGCGGGCAGAATCTGTTTTTCAGGATTGTTATCAGACTACCAAAGAATAGTGTGATGACACCATTTAAAAAAAAAAAAAATCACAAGAAAATGTTATTCCTTGTCACTTATTGCTTGCACAACTATGCAGACACACATACACAAATACTCCAGCCAGAAAGAAGAAGGACTGTTGCAGGAAAGAGCTGACAAAAAGGGAAATGGGAGACAAGTAAATAATACAATGAGGAGGGAGGAAACAGTGGGTGTTTTCTTTCCTTTTTCTGCACATTTTTTGTGACAAGATAATTACTTTGGAGGTTTAGCCATTAGACTAGATATTTAAAAAGGAGTAGCAGAGAAAACATAAATGAGACTGATCTTTTGAAACAAGCATTACCTTATAAATGAAATCAAATAGCTTCTGCTGGGACAGCAGGTCTCACGAAGTACGCCATCAAAGTGACCCACTCTGTCAGATAGCAAGTCGCGTTTCCCCTTTTGCTCAGAGCAAAGAAACAATTTGTATGACTTATCACATCAGTATTTTATTAATTTGCTTTCCCATCCATTACTGGGATATTTTCTATCAGTTACCAGGTTCCTCTTGGCTCTGTCCTTTGTCATGTTCACTGGCAGAAAGGAGTATTAGCTTGAAACAAATCTCTCAAGGAGAAAGATGTATTTCTCTAGGCATTTCAATAAGTGTGAAATATCGTTGCTTCTAACAGTCTCTGAGGAAAAGTAGGAAAAAAGCCAAGTCTGAATATCTTTTGCATGAGGAACTATTTAAAAATACATGTCATCTTTTGTATATTAGTTTGGTTTCTATGAAGAAAATAGTATTTGCACGTCAGAAAGCATAGGGTATGGTAAAGAACCGGTCTGTGCTGTGGTGGGCCCTGGCAAGCTGGAGGGGGAAATGCAATCCCCTCTCTTCCACACCCTGTTCAGCTCTCCGTTGCGTTTTAGGAGTGTCGCAGACACCATCCCCAAGGCACCATCCCCTGCCAGTACCTGCTGTCTAGCTTTAGAGTATCCTAGCTGGTACACAAGGAAAGTGTATGCTAAATTCATAATGTTCTTCCAACTACCACACCACTTGTTAGTTAATAATAGTCGTAATACTTAAATAGTAATTACTAATATAATAATACTAAAAATTGAAAAGAGAAAAAAATCATTATGAAAGCAGTTAGCAGTATGTAGGAGAAAGTCAGTCATTTCTCTGTACTGCAGATTATTCCCACATTTAAGTGTTTCAAGAACTATGCTTTAACAATTTTAGGCAACACTCTAACAAAGTGGATACATACCTTTAATATAAGATGAACACAGGATATAGGTGAAAATTTACAGCCATGTAAATAACATGAACATAGGGAGACTAAGGTTGATGACCAGACCAGTTACAGTTTCTAAAAGCTCCACCACTGTCCTGGAGAGTTTCATAACAAGTTGATGATCAGTCTCAGAACTCAGCCTCCAGTTTGAGGATTTTTCTTTTCTTTTTTTTTTTTGTTTTGTTATCATCTCTTGTACTAAAAGTTCAGGAGCATAAATGATGCCCTCCTTGACTTCACCTGGTCAATTGACTGGGCTGGACCTCAGCAAAGAGTTCTGGTCACACACAAAGTCCTTTCAGAAATTAACTCTGCATTGCAGGTGGTCATGAAGCGCTGTAACTATTTTAACCACTTCAGTAAAGAGTCATCACACCAAATGTACGCAAAGGAGGGAACTGAGGAGGAGGAGGAAAGTGTCACCGATGATATACTTATCACCAGAGTAGAAGTACACTTGAAAAACATTCAGCTAAAAAGAACTACCTGAAAAAGCAATCCTACAGTAAAACTGCTTCAAGCTGGTACCTAGAGAGAAGAAAATGTGAGTAATGACATCGGAGGACTGTTTCTTTTGATTTTCACTCAGGAGAACAACTCTAATTGAGAATTTTGCCCAAAGAAGCATGAGACTGCTTGGGTGACTTGGGATCTACTTTCACTGGCCTCGATAAAAACATATCTGCCTTGGAAATGAAAATGAATGGTTTCAGGGAGAGGCCATAGCCCAAAAGGAAGGGATCACTGGAACTGGGACGGAGTGAGGTACAGCCGGAGCTTGGCATGCAGCAGATGACCACACCATAGGAAACTGCTGCAGTGGGCAGAGGGAGCAAGAAGCAGGCAGCATTAACGTCTGAAATGAAACAACACCCTGCGCCTCCCACCTCTAAGGCTAGAAATGACTATTTGGGGCATTCTTGGTTTCCTGATAGGGAGATATTGCCAATATTTTGGCCCTTTTGAAAATGGACATTTTGCCTGTTGGGTCTTGCTCTGCTTTTCTGAGAGAAACCTGAAGTTCAGGCTATTGGGGCACACATGCCCTTTCCTAGGCAGAACCTGTTATTTTAGGAAAAGTTTTATAAAGTATCCCAAAGGAAGTTACTAGTAATATTTGACATTTATGTATCATATTAGCTTTTTAAAGCACGGAACAAATTATAGTAGACTTGTTAATTAACTGATTTTCAGCAGATGGGGAAAACAGACATCGAGAGGTTAGAATAAATGGGCCGTACAAGTTAATGGCAGTCAGGAACATGAATCAGTATCTTCTGGCAAACAGGACACAGGTCTTTGCCAACTGTGCCACTGTGCCAGTATGGGCTTATCTGGTGTCATGTGCTCGCTCTCTCCGCGCTTCCTCCTGCCAAGAGACGCTGCATTACGCCTGCCAGGACGGTCCTTGTCCTGGCACGTGGTGTGGTCTGGCTGTAGCCACTGCCCTACCCTGGCCCTCTTTACTCAGCAAAGGACTCTATTCTTTACCTACAGAAAAGCCTTAACTGTTGACTTTTGTGGGCTAACCTTTGAGCTTCTTTTTTACATTATTGCAAAAGCCTTGCAGACCTGATCCACAGCAATTAGGTTTACTAATGCATTTTAATCCTCAACCCTTTTAGTCACTTCTAAAGTCATCTAGTTTATGAGATGATTTACGTGATTCAAATTATTAATTTTTTGAGATGTCTGCATTTCAGCCAAGGCATTTGAGGTATGATGGATGACTGTTCAATACAACCATCTTAATTCATAATGTATGACTTGGTCTGCCATCACTTTGTTAAAAACTATCAAGTCTTCCCCTTCCAAGCTGGAATCAGACAATCCATTTTGCACGTCTCTCTGGATGACACACAACTTTTAAAGACAGTTTTAAAAACCCTTCTCTGATGTAGCCCCCTTCTCTGTAGAGGAGGCTCGCTTCATCAACATGTGTGGATGCCAACACCAACTCTTACCCTACCTACTAGGAGGGATGTTGTTTCTCAAGGTTTGCCCCTTGGGCTCGACTCCTGCTTGACCAGCAGCAGGGCTATTTGTACCTACAGGGACAATTGCTGGTGGTAGAGAAGGGCTTGATTTAGGGTTCCTGAGCATTGATGTCTGGATTAAAATCTAGATCCTTGGAAACAGTTTTCCTGAACTGAAATTGGAGGACTCAGTTGTCAGGACTTTTCCATGTGAGGGGAAACCCAACTTCTGCATTGTTTTTGTAGGCATTCAAAGCATTTCTCTTAAGACCACTTGGCCATACTCCTTCCTTTCAGGGAAGCAACATACCATCTGTCAGCTTCACATGAGTTCATTTTACCCTAGAAAGCTTAATATAAAAATAACAATTTTATTCTTGACATAATTACAGAAGAAAAGCCTCCTTGGAAATATTCAGAACCCTTCTGGACATGTTCCTGGGCACCTGGCTCTAGGTGGCCCTGCTTGAGCAGAGGGGTTGGACCAGATGACCTCCGGAGGTCCCTTCCAACCACAACCATTCTGTGATTCTGTAATTGCAAGTATAAAATATGTCACTACCAATCTTTTGTCTTAACTTTCACTTATGCTGCAGTTTCATCACAATTTAGCAACTCTTCACCCTTCACCCCTATCTGCCTGTTCTCCTCTCCCTCCCTGCGTGTCTCAGTCCAGGGTTATTCAGTTCAAGAAAATAACAATTTTTCTGCCTGTTTAAGTCCATGAACTGGTACACTGTGGATCAGATGAGCACCAAAACCAGCAGGAGAGGAGAGGAGAGAGGAGAGTTAATTTATCTGGGAATCACAGCCTTAGGCATGCTCTGAGGTGTCTTTTGGCTACAGTAGCCAGGAGGCAACTCCTCATCAGCACCATACCTCTAAAATACCATCTTTAGGAGCGGGTTCCCTTTCAGTAAACCTATATTCATCTTGGATATTCAACTTTTCCAGTTGCCACTGGATATACAGAGAGCATCAATGAATGTTTTAAGGATCCTCTGTTTCTCTAGGAACATGTTATTTCTCTATCTCATGATCTCTCTCCTTGTACTATGATTAAATGTATGGATTAATTGCTCAGCATCTGTGAGAATGAAATGGAATAACCTGAAATTTGCTTGAGACTGCCCCTCCCGTGAAGTGCACAGTTCTGTTTCCTCCCCTCTTTTGTCTTAGGAATTGAAATTTTGACATATTTCACTGTAATTTCACTGATTTTGAGAATCACATATCATAAAAATGTTCTTACTGTGTGGAAATTTCAGCTGCCTTTGGGATTACTGGCATCTTACATATATCATGCATGCCATGATAATACCACAGTTTTAGTTTCAGACGCCAGCATGTCATGTTGCTGTTCATACTCTTTGAAACATTGCTGCTGTTTTGCACTTTCAGGGGCTTGAATGCACCCCTCCCTTGCAAAGGGCCAAACTGGGACACCTCATTCTCCAAATATTGCTATTGCATTCAAAAAGTGCCAATGTTTAAATAAGGTACAAACTCAAGACTACTAAATGAATGAGAATATATCCTCCACCTCTTGCAATGTAGGAACCTGTTACTGCGCTGGCTACAGAGGTGTCAAAAGAAAAGGTACTCAAAAAACCTGAGAACCGTACTTGTATGTAACTAATCGGAATCCCCCTTAGCCATAACAAAACAAAATAGCTTTTTCATGTCTTGTTTTAAAGAAATGGTAAAGAGAACCACAAAGAGCCCCTCCACCACCACACATAGAATAATATTATGCTTTACCCTTTCTGAAGGTTTTGCAAAAAAACCCAGGGAATGATTGAATATTACCTGCTATACCCACAATGTATATATTGCTATTGAAATGGCAGCTTACAGAGCAGGTATTCAGACACTTAATGGCACCAAGGAGATACTCATATGCTAACTGTGATTTTCACTTCATATTATCCTGTATGCTGGTCTCTAGCACTTAAATCATACTTCATCCTTTTGCTCTGTTCAAGTCTGACCCCAGTTTTTAAATGGAAAAATATATTAAGAGAGTCATAATCATAATGCTCCCTCTGGTTCCATTAGCTTCGGAAGAACTGCGTTTCATACATTATACGTGACCAAATTAAAAGCCCAAGTTTTTTGTGTGCAATTCCTGGCTTAGGGAGGCTGGCTATAATTATTTCTTCTAGAGTATTGCATTATACTATAATTTGCACAATGGTCCAAAAGCCTTCCAATGTGCCAGCAGAATCAAAAATTCCACCACTTTACAGTCAAGTGCAGTGCTGCTGCTCTGCTTGTTTCAGCGTGGGTAGACAATTAGGTAATGAGGGTGGAATTAACCCCCTCATCCCCAAATTAGGGGTTGTGCTAATATATAAAAAGAAACGCTGAGTTTGGAACATAAACATGTTGATCTCATTTCATCAAAAGTCACGAACATAATATTAAGTTACATATGAAGTAATTATTTTTAAGTGTGCAACTTGTGTTGAAGAGGTTCTACATAAGAACTTCATACGGAGATTCATAAAACTGTTTCCCCTGCAGCCTTTGAAAGCAGAAGCCATCCTTCCTGTTCTTCTGTACATGTAAAATTAGGTACCATTGAGTCACAGCTGTCTCAGTGGACAGAAAACATTTTTATTGTGATGAAAAGTACCCTCATATGAAGCATTTTAGTAATTTCGCCATTTCAGCTGTCAGCTGACATTCAGCTTGACATTTATAAGGTAACTTCAGTGACATTTCTGTAATTTGACTAACTAATGAACCTGAATAATCAACTGATGATAGCTGAGATCAAACTCAAACATCTGAAGCTCTTGCATTTATATTACACATTGCTACGAAAGTTTGAAGATCCTAACTAATTTTGTGGTCTGTGTAAATCTTGACTGGGTAATTGATATCACAAAAGCAAAAATTTTAAAGAAAAATTCATATCAAATCATTGTAGAATTTGTGCACCTGGCCTCACCATTCACTTCTTACAGAATAGGAGTATCTTGTTCTTCACACCATGGGCATTTTTTAATAGCTTATAATAAAACTCAATCGTTTCTCTCCTCCCAGATGAAATTGTGCGTTCTTGAGATTGGATGAATTCAGGGAATTGCCATTTTCAAGAGACTGGTTGAAATGGAAAAGATAATTATTATGAAATAGTACCAAAGAAAAATACTAAAAAGAAGGTTTAACTTTGTTATTTGAATTGTCAAACCAATTACTTAATTACTTAATTACTTAAGCTCTCATTTCAGGAACTTGTGATGCAATTTCAGAACTTCCCATTATATTCAGGAAATTATGCCAATTATTTTGCATTATTACCTTTTGTTGGATAAAGAAAATAAATGCTACAGGAAGCATATCATACTTCATATTTCATATGCTGAAATACATAATTTCATTTATATTTTCTATTAATGTTATGAGTTCATATAGTACCTATCTGCAAATATCATTTTAAGGATGTCCTGATCTGCCAAGTTAAAATATGTCACTGCAGTGAATTGCTGTCAGTCATTCTTTCTCTTGTTATAGCATGGCTAACATCGGCATTACAAGTCGCTACATCTATGCTCTTGAATGTTTATTCTGATATACCTATTTTCTTTTTTCCTTTGGAAGTGTTGGAAGCTAAATATATCACCTACTGTTATAATATTTTAAAGGAATGCTGTTGCTTTTGATAATTCAAAGAAACTTGATACCTCTTCAGCACTTGCCTCAACCTCCTTCCTTCCTGCCTGCCTTCCTTCCTTCCTTCCTTCCTTCCTTCCTTCCTTCGATCCTTCCTGCCTGCCTGCCTTCCTGCCTTCCTATTTGGGAGATTGTAATTCTCTAAGTGCTTCACTTGTGTGCTTAGATGCACATTATTTCTAAAATCTGTAGAATAGCAAAGAACAAGGAGATTTTAGTCTCAGAAGAGGGTTTTTTTTTTAACTCAGAAGAGTTGTCTTCTTCATCTGAACTAGTCACCTGGACTCCTTTCTAAGCATCAAAGATCCCATTATCACATCCTAAAGCAGGACATGTGGACCAGGCCCTGAAAGCATCTGTTTACTTTCCACTGAACAGAAAAGGAGGTTAGGATGACTTGGTCTGACAGAGACCTCTTGCTGTTGCCATCCAAAGCCAGGGGAGATGAAGCCCTCCCAAAGTCTTTATCTGTATAAAAGCTATAATAGAGCCACTGGAAACTGTCAGCTCGGGCTATGAAGAAAAATCAGCTTGCTTAAAAAAACACCCGGGGAAAGATTTGTTTCTGATGAGGCAACCTAGAAACAGTAACACTATCAGGCATCTGGCATTTGGTTCCTATTACAGGGAACAGTAAGGACAGGTCAATGCTACAACCAAGAGAAATTAATTTCCTTACAGGAAGTGTACTGGCTGACTTTTTAATTACTTCTGTTTCAAATGCTTTCATTTTATGACTTTGAAAATGTGCACTTCATTTTTATACTTCAGTGGGTGCTCATGCACCTGTCTAGACTGGCAACTAGTGTTATAATTTAGATTGTTTTTTTCAAGGGGGAAAAAAGCCCCAAACCTCACAGTATTTTGGTAAACTTAAAGTTTAGTTGGTATTTTGGTTCATATTGTCATTCTATATCAGGACAGAACTTTTAGGGGATCACCCCCAACCCAATTTGCATGATTATACTGGAATGCAGCTGCTTTTATATAACCACCCTCATTGTTCTTGTACCTGTTTGTCCCAAAGGGGCAGTAGCTGCTTCAACCTACCAGATACACCCAGAGAGAAAAAAGTCCTTGGGTAAAGAGGCTCAGAAGTCCTCATGACTTTGAATGTTATTTATAGGGCTGAGTGGGGATTTTCTGAATATACCGTTTTGCCAAGAAATATTTATTAGTCAAAAAAAGGAAAAATTTTTTGCAGGAATATTTGTACCACTTTGGCCAAGAATGAAACGTCTAACCAAAACCACCTGGCCTTCTCCCAAGAGGACAAAAGCCTAGGAGTCACAGCTCTCTGCTGTGATGAAGGACACTAAAGTCCAAATCTGCACTCTGCCCACTGCTGACCAACACCTGTGCTGGAGTCACACCTTTCTTGTGACTGCCCCATCAGCCGGTCTAAAGACTATTGAGGAAAGGGTCTCTCGTTCTCTCCTGTTGTAGTCGTTCCATTTTATATGAATAGTTAATTAGTCATTGAAATAGAGACTTGAGCCTTGACTCCCACATCTCAGGTGAACACTGTAGGGCTGCAGAGCCACTCTGACCCAATGAATATTTCACTTATACAAGGTGGAACAGCTCCAACAGAAGAAGAAGAGAACAAAAGAACAAGAGAGGGACTGAAAGGCTGCTCAGTAGTATCCAATACTATCCATCCTGGGACCAGAAAAACAAAGTCTTTTTATGAAAAGTATGATATGTAATAATGAAATTGAAGACTGACCACAAGTCAGTCTATACAGCGAGGAGGAAGAGGACAGGATAAATTCAATTTAATCCTAGCTTTGAAAGATTGGCAATGTAAATTACAGAAAATTTTGATTGCAAATTTTTAATGACACAAATTTAGAAAAGTAATCTGAAAAGACAGAAAACTCACCAGTTTCTTACTGAGACCCACCACAGACCAGCAGGAGGTGATTAAATTTAGATCTACTCCAAAGACACCTGCCATTTATGTTAGTGGAGTAATGTGCAGTCGTTCACCTGTGCATGGACTGACAGCAGAGTGGAATAGGATGGGGGACACACCTTTGTATGGATGTTGTTGATTTTAGTTGGCAGTGATAAGAGTTAAAAAAAT
Organism: Balearica regulorum gibbericeps; assembly: GCF_011004875.1. Taxonomy (NCBI): domain Eukaryota; kingdom Metazoa; phylum Chordata; class Aves; order Gruiformes; family Gruidae; genus Balearica; species Balearica regulorum. The sequence goes on from NC_046185.1 coordinate 148,322,081, forward strand.
CTTGTATTCTTTTCCAGTCTCTGAAAAGGAACAGCTGCTTCTTCCTATTGCTCCCAGGCCTGAAGTCTTTTCTGCTGTCCCTTCAGCCTGCTCTTACCCCAGTCCTCCACTTCTCATTGCCCATCACCGTCTCATGCTCCTGTACAAGTCACTGCTCTACAGCTTCTGAGACTCTGACCCCAGTAAATCCCCATGTCATTGTTCTAGACTGCCAGTCTCCCATTTGCCTCTTGGGGATTTTGTCCATGCTTTCCTGTTCCACTGTGCTTTTCTGGCTCATTGTCTATGAATTACATATCTATGTTCTCATGAAACTAGGTATTTGAAATGTTGTACACCTGTTTGCTCTAGACAAAACCAACATTGTACCACTGTACTAGGAACCCAGATTACTTCCTTCTCTTGACACTGTAAGCGTTAGATGGATGCAACAGCTTGACTTTCTCCTGCCACACCCTGAGATCTCTATTCTTTCTGCTCTAGTCACTCAAAGCTCAGGAATGATGCGAATCCCTTTCACTGGGAACTTACTTAAGACTCTTGCATCAAGACCATTAGGGCCTTCTAGACCATTTATGAGAAATGTAGACACAGACAGGGTATGCTGGTGTTTATGCCGATGCACGCAGCAGCATAATATGTTCATCCTGAAAAAAATATCACAGCTAATACCTGATATATTTTTGGGCCGGGGGGGAGTTTCTATAATGGTTTTCATCACAAATTTTGCAACTCTATTCTCCCAGCTTTCTAAAGAGTTTTTTCTAACTTGTCCTGATCCCTCATATCCCTGCAATAGCTCAATTAATCTTTTTGTAAAGCCTTATAATTTCAAGCAAAGTCTGTTTCCATGGGTATACCCCGTATTATTGTTTATTGCAACCTGCATATCAAAGCCATGCAGCTAACAGAATACTGTACTTGCTTTTAGCCCTCCTCCCGTACACACAATTGCATGTGGAGAAGTGGTAATTTAAGGACACAATGGATTTTTGTCTCCTTCTACAGAAGCCTGTACAGCTAGCTAGTAAACTGAAAGCTTTAAACTATGTATGACTTGTTTAAATTAATTAATCACTCTGGCAGTCTTTAGGATGTATGTTTATTACAATGAAAAATCAAAATATATTAAATTACTACCAGTATGAAAACCTGTTTGCAGTCCATGGCCTGATAATATTTTATTTGGTTTAAAAAAAATAAATAAAACCACATCAAAGACTAAGCCAAATTCACCCAATAGCTCAGTGGGTCTCAACTTCAGACTTACAATCAGTGGTGTTCCACCAGGGGACAATATGGCCCACACCTTTAATTTTGTGTGATATTAGCAGTTAGCTAGTATAATATTCCATACGAAAGGCTATCACATTAATACAAATATGTTGGGTAAAAAGAAGGACAAATGGTGATGCAAGTAAGTCAGCAGAAGTTAGGAAAAATATGAAGCAGAACATTTGTTCTTCAGATTTGGACAGTGATGGCTTACCACATTTATGAATAATTCCTTACAGTTTTTTATCATTTTCTGCCCCAGAAGCTAAATTAGTTTTACAACTATTAATTGAATTGTCTAACTTCACTACACACTGGGAGATAGAAAGGATTATTAACTCCACTTTACAGATAAGGAAACTGAGACAGGGAGAGGAAATGATTAGCTGGAGGTCACTTGGGGAGTCAGAGACAAATAAATCCCAGATCTCTCCATCCAGTGCATTAGGCGCTCAACATTGTTCCTTCTCCACGCAAACAGCCATCAGAAGAGAAACATTTCAAAGAGAAACAATTAAAGCACCATCTCGTCAAAGAGAAAAGCTTCTGAAATTCATCCTATGCTGGTGATCTCAAATGTGGTTCTCTCTTGTCTCTGTCACATTGTTTTAAATGCAAGTTATCCCTCCTTTTTTGTTTCCTGCACCATTAGGCCAGCATGTGCAGCACAGCCACTCACATCACTTGGTACAGCCACGCAGCCCTCCTGCAAATATCTGTTGTACCTACGTACTGTACACTGCTTTGTATGCACGTAATCACCACTTCCATTGCAGTAAGTACCAAAGCTGATCGTTCCTTAGCACTCACGGTACCTGAAGTATACGTCTGCCTCTCCAGAGACCAGTCTTTATGTTACACAGACATAGGATGTTTTTTTCTTGTAAGAAGTTAATAGGCAAGTTAATAAATAAATTGTACAAGGTTTAACTCTCTGAGAGGATGGGGGGGATTAACAATAAAGCAAATACGTCATACTTTTGAGATTTGTTTGGCCTGACCTCACTCACGTTCTGGGTGTCTAGGAAAGCTCTAGCATACTCGCCTTGCACAGTACATTTACAATTTCAGCTATCATCACTCTGAATAAGGTATTTGGTTAAACTTTGATTAATTACAATGGTGTATATTAGCTGACAGCCATTAATAAGTGAGCTGGTTAAACACTTGCCACAGTGTATCAATCAACAGATTAAAATTTTTGTTTTACTTTAAGCCTATGTGTCTGTGTTATAATTACCTTAGTACTTAGAGCTAATCCTGAATTTCTGTAAATCAACAGGCATGTTGCCATTAATTTCCACAGGAAAAACATCAGGATCTCTATGAAAAACATTTTATAAAGCACTGTATGTGACCAAATCAGGTGTCTATAAGATGACAGTTTTGAAGCAACTTTAGTTTCTGGCTTTTGCATTTCTCTGTGTAATTTTGTCTCCACTTAATACCTGTACACAAATTATTTGCTTTATTTCTATCAGAGTGAATGAGGTCTTATGACTTTAGTTTAACGGAGCAGATCTATACTACTAAAGAAGAAAACAGAATTACTACATAGCAAAAATTAGGGCAGAAGTGCAGATTCATATAAAACAAAACAAAATGCTTCAAGAGCATTAACTATTCAAAAAATCTTGTTTGAGCTACAACATTTTCATTGTTAAAAACATTTCTTAAGTTTTCTTGTGCAAGTTGTAAAATAAAGAGTTTCTAAATAGCAGCATGGATCAAAAATCAATGTATTTTAAAAATATTTTTAATGACTGCTAATTCAGTATAGAATTAGCCTTCAGAATTTTTCAAAGTTAAATAAACAGTATGTTTATCTGGATTGGTTTCAGTGGAATCACTGGGAAGCCAATCTGAGGAAGGATTTTATTAGCAGTAATTGAAGTCTAAGGCTTCAAAAACAATGTGGAATTCAAGAAAATGCAATTAGATAAAATTAAAAAGACTTACTAATCATTACTGACACTACAATGGTTGTCTCTGCCCAATATTTTCTGTAATCATACATGTTTTTCTACCGTATAGTCCTGATGTCTCTTACAAGGCCTAGAACATGAATGCATTCCAATTTACCTATGGCGTTTCTTAGCTGAAAGGTATAATGCGTTAAATTTTAACATTTGGTCTAGATACCGAAAAAGATTTTATTTTGCTTGTGAGGTGAATACTCCTCTTATTTACTTATAATTGTTCCTGGGCCCATTTATATTTTGTTGGAACAAACTAGAATGTGTAAATGATGGATGAATATTTGAAAAATAACCAAAGTGAGTTTACTTTATAATAAGACTTTTTAAGGGTATCTAAGAAACAGAATTTATAATGACAGTCTTTTTTCTTCTCAATATAACCTATAATAGCCTTTCTTAAACTCAAACCCCCGTGTTTAGAATACAGCTGTAGGCCACAAAATACCTGTGACCCTCTCCCATAAGCTGCTGAAGATCTTTGAAAATTTACCTAATGGAAAGCCTGTAGCAAAACCAAACCAAAACAACAACAACCACCCCACAAGCCAATCTCAAATCTCTGGAGTAAAGCACTGGTCTTCTGGGGAGCACTGTCCCTGATCTTCCAGGGACACTGACTGGAAGGGGGACCACTGACTCAGGAGCCCAGGGAAGTTCCTCCACCAGTGGTACTCTACAGAGGGAAAACCTGCTTGGTGTATGATCTCATTAAATGCCGAGGGCTGTGTAAGGGTACTGGATTGTCACATCTGCACACAGATTAATTTTCAAACCCTTCTAATACTCAGTTTCACCTCCCAAGTCCCAGTGCAGAGGCTTGGCCTGCTTCGGCTCCATTTTAGGTGCCAAAAAGAACTGAATGTTCTGCCACAAAACTGAGGCTACAACTGCATCTATATTAGTGTTGTGTTTTGAGGCAATACAAATCCCAACAGTCCTCATTTACTGCGCTTTGGTGCGGTCTGCAGAACAGTGTTTATGTGCACTGAGTTTCCTTTCGGAGGCATCTAACCTGGTGGCCCTGGTCCATAGGACCACCAATTGCACTTAAACCCTAATGGGGACATGTGAGCCTGTTTCAGTGTTTGCTGCTTCAGGGTACATCTATGTTACTGCTAGTCAGCTCAGATCGCAAGTGTGTGTGTGCATTTGAAACAGATGTCCTGGCTGTCCCACTTACTCTTTGGTTCATGCTGCAGCGGGGTCTGAGAGAACCTAAACTGGCTTCCTCGTAGGTGAAACTAAACTGGAAAATGTACTCCAAGATTTTCTCCTAATGCGCTGCAGCCACTAATGGACATTCAGTACATCAGACCAGATGAGATCTAATTTGAAGTAAAGCCTCTGAAACGCATATAATGTGATCCTCAGCACCAGCTATTTCACCCTGCAGGTCGTCTTTTCTCACAGCATGCTACTTGCTAACCTAAACACAGCCTCAGATAGCTTCAGACCACATGTGTAATGATGATGATTGTGGTCGTTCAGGGGACCAAATTAAATCTACTCCAAAGTAAAACCTCTGAACTGCACATAATATAGATGTGCAGACCTCAGTACTAGTTACTTCATTAACTGTTCCTTTAATTGTACCAAATTACTTGCTAAGGTGGACATCGCAGAATGTTCTTTGCCATTAGATAGTGGCCTCTGATGCTTAGTCATGCTACCCAGAAGACAGATATCTTAGCCCCTTGAAAAAAATATACGCAGTTTTATCACATTTTTTACACCTGAATGCTTATGTTCCTCTCTCCGTTGCTTTAACTCTTTGGCATTACTGATGGTGAGGCTGCCGTAGGTAGAGGTGGCAGATGTGCCACCATGGAGACCCTGAAATAGGCTGTGAAGGGCTGCCGGTTTTCATAGCTCTGCTCAGTTAAGACTTAAATTCCATCATACGGCTTTTACTCATGGTTTATTCAAATCCTGCAAATGCAGTTTTATTTTATTAATGTGTTCTATATCCGATTAAATTTTGCGTATTTTTTTATCTCTGTATATCACCTAGCATTAAAAATAGACTCACTGGAATATAAATAAATACATAAGTGAACTCAAATCCACCATAATTCTGCTGGTCTGATTCTGACTTCATGCTAGCATTAATCGGAACTAAAACAACTAAAAAAAAAAATCACAGCCATATACTTGCAGAGTTTGTACTAGTGCACTCGATTGATAGTATCAGAAGGTCATCCTCTAACAGCATAGCAACTTCTGCTGTTGCAGATTATAAAAGTACTACAGTAAAGAGGAAATCATGATAGAGCCTAGAATTAATCTGGTGCAAAGCACAAGATGTATCCTTCGTGGTCCTTGTCAAAAGGGAACACCAAAGATTTGACCAAGTGTTACTGGTCAGGATTTAAAAAGTGGAAATGAAGGTTTCCACTTATCTTTGACTTCCGCCTTTTGATTTCAGTCTGCAATAAAATTAACCTACAAAAGAAAATAAATTGTGGTGGGACTACAGACACAGATCAAGGCTGCTTTAGATTAAGTTCTCTGTATACATCATAGATCTGTACCATCTGTTTTGTATTGAAAAAAATAATATTTTAAGGCACGTTTATTACAATATATTAAGAATCTTAAGAGCTCACATACTCCTTTAAAATATCTATTGAAATTAAAGACAAAGTCCTACATTGGCAACTGAAGGTCCTCAGTATCTTTCAAGAGACATTCAACAACTTCATGATAACACTGTAAATGCAAAACAAGCCTAATAATAATATACATGATTCTTGCCTGCATCCTTTAATAGTAATCACCATTACTTATACTGTGCTACTTACACATTTTACATGCATATCCTGTAAGTTACAAAGAATAAACTTCAGTCATAATATTCACTGATAAATTTCTGTATACACCTATATGGAGAAATTTATAAAAACAGAGTATTTGTTTCTTTCTAGTCATGGATGGACCTACTGAATTTTCATATACTAGACGTCAGATAAACTGGATTTAAAATACATCCAGCTTTTTATTCATGCACTGTATATGAAATTCCTGCACCTTTTTCTTGTTGAGGTTGTATAACTTTTCTCTTATTATTCAGATTTCACAACGTCCTTGCATTGTATGCCTCAGTGAGTTCATTATTTTGGGGTTTTGTTAGCAAAAAAAATAATTGATGGATCACCACATACTATCCTTGAGCACTGCAGTTACACTTTCCTTTATACAGTTTAGGCTACTCACCCATGCTAGGAGAACTCGGTTGTCTAAAAGTGAGTTATCCAACATCATGATAGATATAAAAGAGCCCTAATGGGATCTGGGATTTTTTAATGGTTCTTAGAAACTAGAGTTACAAAGACCACTTCACATCAGACTCCCTGTTCTCTGGCTCTGCATATCAGTGCAGCAGCAATCCTAATGCCATACTGGGCTGCACTAGCTGCAGCATAGTCAGCTGGCTGACAGAAGTGAGTGGTCCCCTCTATTTGACACTCATGTCCAGTTTTGGCAACGCCAGTACAAGACATGGGTATACTGTACCGAGTCCAGCAGTCACCAGGATGCTTAAGGGACCAGAAACATAACATACAAGGAGAAGCTGAGGTATCTGGAGAAGAGTTGGCTAAGTGGGAATCCAGTTGCTGCTTTGAACTTCTTAACTGGGCATATAGAAAGGATGAAGCCAGACTCTTCTCAGTGCTGCACATGGAAAGGACAAGAGACGAGAGTCAGATTGCAAAAAGGAAATTCTGAGTGGACACAGAAAAAAATTCCTCTTGAGGGTACTTAAGGACAGGAACAGGTTGCCCAGAAAGGGCAGGAATCCATCCTTGAAGATACTCAGCATTCAGCTGCCTGCCCACTGCAACTTGAAAGTTGGTCCTGCTTTGAGCAAGGGGCTTGATTTGATGACGTCCAGAAGTCCTTTCCAACTAAATTCTAAGCCTACGTGCATGGGTATTGCTCCTTCCACTGCAATATTTCTGTCTAGCTTTTCCACATATATACACTAAATCTGTCATCTAGATCCTCATAATCTTGCATCCTGATTAATTCAAAACTGCTCTTTTCAGGCCATCTGTTATACATATCCCCCCTTCAATTGAGTATATACAAACTACAGTGGCTATGATATTCCCTGACCACAATTCTGACGTTACTGCCTTTTTGTGTCTCATCACAGCATTGCTTATCTCCCCCACAGCACAGCGGATTTGCTCGCCCATTTGTCAGATTCTGCCACTGGGATCTGCCTGTGCTGGCAGACCTGCATGGCAAGTCATACGCCGTGATCAGTCCTTCTCAACTGGTACATAAATGCCTTCCAGCCTCCCACATTCTTCCAGGCAGAGTTCAATTATTGTGATTTTCTGAAGAAGCTACCAGATGATGCATAACTAGAAGGGTCATGGGTTTGTCATTCTCTTTCTTTAAAGTGATTATTTATTCTACATATTCCATAATACTTGTAATCTAGTATGTCTTAAATTTCTGAGCAAAGCTCAGAAACTACTTACCTTCAATTAAATAATTACAGCAGTTTTTCAAAGTACATAGGTTCCCATAGATACAACGGGACGTGTTATTTTCTAAATGCCTAAAAAGGGTACATGGCTCATTTCCAGAAATACCAGTGAGAGTTAGGTGTGCAGCATATTTACCCTGCCTAGGTGTTTTTCAAAGTCCCATCAGGCAGAAATCTACACGTTTAGCTAAGCAAGTCTTGAAAATTTGGATGTCAACGTGACATGAGAACAATAGCAACAATAAAAATACTACAAAGGATCATCATTAATTTTTAAGTGTTTTTTTCGGTCCAGTATTCTTTAGAGGTTTTGCTGATTGTGTTTTTGGAGAGGACTGTAAGATGTAGATACATAAACCTGCAAACTAAAGTCCATCGCAAAGGTTTGATTCACATACTTGTACGTAGGCACCTGGTGATGCCATCTGAGATGTCCTAGCTTCCTGCATACGCCCCATGGCCTCTAGCTGGGCACGATAAAAAGAGATCCAATCATACACTGCATTTGGCAGCTACCTGAGGGTGTCTGAGACCCTCTAGGATGTCTGACAAGATATGGAGTACCTTTGTGTGCAGGCAACTAAATTGGAGCCCCCAATCCCTAGTTTGTACATAACTTGTAAAATAATATTATAACAATAACAAAGGAGCTAATCCTACAAAATACACTGAAATGATTAGAAGAAAATTGCAAGAAAGCCAGAGGAACAAAAAGAAAAAGAAATCATCTTCAGGTATTCAGTTTCAAATGCTAAGTGAATCAGTACTTGGCACAGCAGAGCAGAAAGAGCTTCCAGTGCTATTGAGTCCAGTCTCTGCCATCATTGGCATGACAAACTATGCTCCTCTCCAAAACCACAAGTTTTGTCCTTGAGCAGATATCACCTACTGCTCTTCCAACTAATAGCCAAATGTGTTAATCAATTATAACCCATAGATATATGTGATGATAGACATATGGGGTATATTTCACTGGAAAGACCTACATTTTGATTGTTTCTCATGCTCTTTCCATTCTTTCGGGGGGTGGGGGGTGGGGGGGGGTGTTAGACCATGATTTTAAAGAATTATGTCAGTCAAGCTGGATATCAAGCTGCAAGTTATGGGATATCTGTCTGCAACTATCTGTCTACAACTTTGTTAGAGAAAGTGGAAACACTTACTAGACAACAACTCCGTATTTTTCATGTCTTCAGAAAAAAACTACAGATAATGATATCTCCTTTTGCACTGCCTCTATCCATTTTAGACTGACAATCAGCTGTCTAAAACCTGGTATTTGGTTTATCTTATCCCAAATAAAAAAAAAGAAGAAATAAATTCAAGACTGGCACACCAACACAGAAAAAAATATCCTCATTTTCAAAGTGGTCTGACAAACCATAGCTCAAGTAAGGGAAGATAAGTAATATAACTAATAAATTAGCTTTGTACTGGACTTTCTGCATAATGGGAAGTCAGAAATGTTTGTGGCTGGACCTCAAACTACATAGTCAACAGAACTCAAGCCCACTGACTGGAACTGAGATGGGGATTCGATTCTCATTTCAAAGGAAGTGAGTACTGGTCACTTCCTATATCTTTGGTCATTTTTTGCTTGAAACTCTTTACTGGAAAATTCAAAATAAGGTAGAGAAGGAGGAATATGAATACAAACTCGGTGTTTGGAAAAAATGAATGTAGTGTTAATCAAAATTATAGAAAGCCTTGCCTGCCAGATGATTGTGAGTTGCTAGACCATAACTAACTGCATAACCTCATGTGAATATAACCACTAGCAAAATCTTAAATAATAATGTCTATATTGGTCAAAACATTTGCATACTGAACTCACCAGAATACCCCATAATGCATCCACATAATCATTATTCAGCACAATATATTAATTACAGATTGAACTTGACAGCTATGACCAGTTTCATGAAAGCACTCTGACATAAGTGTAACCCATGACTGTACATGAGGTAAAGGATTCTTTTCTGGTTTTAGATCACTTGTAACAGTCTATATCTTTTTGGGGATATTGTTACTGTATTCTTTCCTTCCTTAGTAGAGAAATCCAATGGTGTTCAACTCATTTTATTGCTGTATGTTGCTTCTGGCATAGTAAGCACAATCTGAGTATAGCCTTCTATCTTTTTCATCCAAAAGGTGTGAGTGATTGTGCAAGATGCTAGTCTGCGGCATTCTCGTCCGCTGCATCACTGAATTTAGAATTCAGACCTGCCAAGTATTTCACACTGCTTGCAGGGTTCACGCAGTTGGCTCCCGCCTGGTATTCTCTTGCATCTGGGGATCCAACACACACATTTATTCAGCATTTACACAGATCCTTTGATTTGGTGCATGAGATCATGGAGCAGGAATGAAGCTGTTGCAAGTCCATGCCATCCTAATGGAGCCTCCCGCTCATAGAGGTCCCGCTAGGGGATGTACTCTCTGGATGCAGCCTGGTTCTCCAGCTCCATGTTAGCCCATCACTCAGTGCTCCCTCCGCCCCCTGGCCTAGCACAGCATTCTCACAGGTACTGAAATAAATGGGACCTGAGAACAGTGATATCTGATGCCATACAATGCACAATACTTGCAGTCTATTATAAAGCAGACGGTGTAATAAATCCCTCTGTATTATATTTAGTAATGGTATCATTTGTGTCATTCAGGAAAGTGATCTCGATAGTTTTGTAAAACCCCATGGCTTTGAATAAATCACTTCCACAGTGAAGTATTTGACTGATGAGACACTAACTGTCCTAGAGTGAGAAAATTATTCAGGCTGAGAAGATGACAGGTTCAGAGCACGAAAAACAATAAGCCATAGAGAAGCTGGAAAGAACAGCATGTACAAAAGACCAAAGGGCAATTGTCACTATCCCTGAGTAATGACCATAACAACAGGTGCTAAAACATACAATACAACTATATAGTACAAGCCAATTTCTAAACTGGCAGAAAGCTCAATAGCCAAGTGAAACCCTTTATAAGCAAGAGAGCCTCATTAGCACAATGAAAGGGACAAATAAAAATGGGTAGGTTTTGTTTGCAATACCCATTACAGTTGCCTGCAATGTGAAAGAGTTTCCTGTTTTCTATTTCCATTTGATCTCCCTATGCTATAGCTAATATAATAGTTGCCAAGTGGAAAAATAAGTAGAATCTTTAGTTAAAATTGTCTATGGCCTTGAAATTGTTATGATTTCTTTCCTCATTTTTCTTTCCAACATGATCTCTGTCTTACCAAGTACAATATATAATTATTCCAAATTTTCCTCATGAAGATGTTTATCCTTTCTTATCTAGCCTGCCTGTCATATCTTGTTATAATTTACAGAAATCTGAAATATGCTGTTCTGATAAACCTGTCAGAATAATAACAGAAATACATACAGTTAATCATTGTGATAGAGTTTCCATATTATTCTGAGAAAGACAGAACTGAATATTATGAATAACATTCTAAATGCAATTTATATGAATATATAAATACTTACGGGTGGTTTCCATTTACTAATAATCTTGTAATCTTATCAGGTATTAATTTCTAATAAGCATGACTCGTTATGACTTATTGTAGACAGATTTTTTGTTCATGACAGTGAAGTAAGCAAACAGACATGGCAATAGAGTATCCCTGAAAATAAAAAATAAATTAAAAAAAAAAGTTTTAGCTATCTATAGGCCTGCCAAATATGAAATTATACTTGTTCTAAAGAATGTCAGTATGTCTGTGTTGGTCTTCAGTACCTATGTTACTCTCAGCCTTTTTTTTTTAGTATAAATTTACAAACACTTTACGGAAGAAAATAGAGGAACTCTTTTGTAACACTGTGCAGCAGAGCTGAGCTAGCTAGAGGTTAAGAAGTGGTATCAAGCTGTCATTTGGGGAATCCAGATCCTTTAGGTCCAGTCAGGGAGACCTGAAGGGAGATTTATCTTCTCCCATATAATTGCTAATGACTTCAATGTTGAATTCAAGAGTTCTGAGAACAGAAAACATAAACCCTAGAGAATGATTTTTTGTTTGAAAGGCACATTAGCTTTAATCCTAAGCATATGTCCCTGCCTCCTGCCCGAATGAATATAGGAAAATCCAACAGAATAAGCAATACCATCCTTTGATTTATTTCTCTGACTGCTCATGCTTCAGCTTTGCCATCAAGTGATCCATTTCAGCCTCCTCTGTGCACCTCGCATCTCTTTTCTCTGTTTCTCATGGCAGCTCTTCTTGCTGCTACTGCCTCCTGAGTCACACACAAAGAGATTTAGGCATGAACATTTAATGGCAAAGGCCTTTGAAAATTATAGAACTATTTTTTTTTAAATTGTTTTTGTCTAGTTGATAGCTTGCAGCACCAAACCAAACAGAATCATTAAATGGTTCAGTGGACTAAGATCAAAAAGACAGACACCTGTGAGCAAAATCCTCTATTATCCTTTCACTGTCAAAAGTAATTGTTGCTAATTGAACAAGTTTGTTTAATTCTAATATAGCTCAAGAGACCATATCCTCAGCCGCTGGAAACGGATCTGGTTCTGCTGAAGTCAGCTCCACTAATCTATAGCAACGGAGGAACTGTCACAAGGAGAGAAACAGTTAACCCATTCCTTAACTGCATGGGTTGTGTGACCAGCTATTGCAACTGAAATACATGCCTCAAAACTTGGTCTGATCAAGGAAAAAAAGTGACCAAAGTTGTCGTTGCCAAATTTTATGTGAGAAGCTATTAAATACGCACTTTGGTATCAGTAGACTAGAAGATGTCCAACAGAATTTGATGAAGGTAAAAATTAAAATATGCTGGAAGGTCTGCAAGCAGACATCAGCCATAATTTTCTAAATGTTTTTAAAATCTGATTTCCCTTTGCAAGAAAGAGAGCTTCTCTCCTCCCTACCCAAGTTTAACATGCAACCACAATCAACGAGTAAGCAACAAAAAACACAGTTCCAGTGCATAGATTTAAACATTTAGAAAGTAAATAATCACAAATCCAGCACATCTTCAAATCAGCATCTTTATAAAAAGGGCTCAGCATAAAGTGTGGGTCTAGCTGCTACTTCTTAAATCCTGGCACAGTGAATGGAAAAAAAAAAAAGGCAAAAAAACCCCAACCAACCAATCACCCAAATGACTTCCTGTAAGCACAAATTAGATAGAACTGTAAGATATAAGTCTGTTAAACACATCACACCAGCCTGATTATCAACAGTAAAATTATACACAAGCAATGCTTTCTGAGGTACCAGTGCACACTAAAAATGAAAGAATGTAATTCAGAGAGAGATGAAAAATAGTTGCATTTGTAACACAAGTATTTATTTCAGAATCAGTGCTGGCTCCTTCACTCAGCTAAGTTAGGAGAGCCTACAAATAACTCCAGTAAAACCCCAACTTATCCTATTTCTCTATCTGGTACTTCATGTGCTCCTGTTTTAGTAGGGCTTGCAGCAGTTCACAGCTACAATGGAATGGCAGTGCAACACTGAACTGCCATGCAGATTGTCAAGTAAATCCCAGCATTTAAAAGACTCCATATTATCGAGGCCAATGCAGATACTGTCTGTAGAGAGATAGATTGGTGCAACTACACAGAACAGCATGCTGCATCATGTGGTCCTAAGCAGAGGGCCAAATTCCACTTGCTAAATCCAATGTTATTTACTTAGCTTATTCTGCTATTATTATTGTTGTTGTTTAGCACTTATTTTCTATCCTCTTGCTTGAGCTATTCTAAGTCTCCAACCATTAACTTTAGCTCTTATTACCTTGAAGTTACACTGTTAAAAACCCTGTAAATAAACTATAAATCACTGAAGAAGCTGACACATTATGAAGAGAGCTTGTTAAAACTCACTCATGTAAGTACATGAGCATGACAGATGCCATACAGTCGTCACACATGTAAGAACTCACCAAGTCCCTTTTTGGAGTAACAGACTTTCCAAAACTAAGAAACATTAAAAGCCATTGCCCAAAATATAGGGCACAGCTAGATCATACCAACAACTGAGCTACGGGCATACCAGGCACTGGGACCTAGATGTAGGTACTAATACTAGAGATTATTAAGTGGAGAGGTAGATCGAGGATCAAAGCAAGTTCAGAGAGTAGCAGAAAAACCAACATGTAGCAAGTAGTAATGTAGGCCAAGAACAAATGTTTTTGGGAGCGTGCTGTGTTGGAGAGAGGCTTGGCACTATGAGCAAAGAAACTTCTGCTGTTGTGGAAAGAGGAACTGCCTCGAAACACAAGATTACATCTTAAAAGTGTGTCTATTTTGATTCTAGCATACTGACCCTGAATGTTAACCAATTGCACATGTCACAGGGAAACAATATAGAAAATACACAAACCAGCAGTATTTAAACACTAGCTAGTAATTCTACATTGGCTGTGATGGCATCTCTTACTTAAAGGTAACCACAATGGAAAAGGAGACAGGACCACCTGGCCTAAAAACAACTTTTAGATACAGAATTGCTTTGCCTGCTAGTGGCTTCCTGGATTGGTTACTGAAGACATGAGGTGCATATTATGGAAATAGACACAACTGCTGCATTTATCTTTTTAGTTCATCTCAGATCATTTGCAAAAGTTTACAGGTTGAGATGCAATGCTGTGAGCTGCAACACATTTTCTGTGAAAGCTGATCTATTAAGAGTACATGTCATATAAAGAAATAAATTTAAATGATCACCAAAACACAGAGACATGCAGTTAGTAGATAACATTTCAGATCCCAATCTACATCACAATAAAAGAATGCTGCACAACATCAGACTCCCAAGAACAGAAGTACAGAACCAAACCGGTATTAGCTTAAACCAGGGGCCCAGGAGTGCTTCTGAGCTCCCTGGTTTGAGTGTGCTCAGCTGTATGTCCCGTGTCAGGGACTAAAACCTGTGAACTCTCCAGCTTGCATCTTTCCCCTCTTCACCCTCTGCTTTGGTTTCTGCAAGATGGCACCTGAATCCAAACAGTGAAAAGAACAAGATCCCAAGGTACTGCAAAGACAGCCCCTGTTCCTTCCAGGTACAGTCATTTGCATGTCTACCTAATTAGAAGGAAGGTAACCAGAACACAATTACATGCTCTAAAAGCCTTCTTCAATACCATTACCCTCTGCATTGGAAACCACACCCTCAGGTCACAGACTTTCCAGACTGCTTGGAAAGGTTTTGCTGTGTTCATATTATCTATCAATGAACCGTGTACGGCAACTGAACTCAAATTATTGCTGTTCTGGACAACAGTGATTTTGCAAAACCATACAACATTTAGTCCCATTCTGATTTAAGCGCAGCAAAATGTATGTTAGTATGTATCTATTCAGAAATCAGGATGGGGCAAGTACAAAAAGTATATGTCTTCTAGAGTCAAAAGGGAGTGCAAGATCCAACAACCCCTAACTGAACATAAGCAAAGCGGAAGACAAAGGAGGGCTGTGTTGCAGAACATGTTAGCATCTCATTCAGCATCCTGAACTAAACACAGCCCTGAAACAATTCTGTGCAGATGCCCCACCAAGCATGGCTGAATGAACTCTGCCAAACGCCTAAAATGACCGGGCTGATGACCAATTTCTTAATATCCAGAAATAGGTAACATTTTGGTAGGCTGACAATATGCCAAGGTAATTTTCAATACAAATAATGCCAAAAAAAGAGTTGGATAGTAATCAAGCTAGGAAACATGTGTGAAATTAAAAAATAATTTCAAGTTAGAACAAGAGCCTCATTCATTGTCATGCAGTTTCAAGGTCACTGACCTAAAGCACAGCTCATCTTGCATTTAGTTTTTCTTCCACTTTGTCTCGCTTTAATAGGAGCAAAAATATAAGAAGAGCTTGGCTGATAGGTCTAGTTCTATATCTAGATCTATTTTCAAGCTGTGAATTACACTATTCTAACAATAAGGCCTGGCACCACAAACAGGCTTCAGAGACAGCAGTGCTGGCGTCTTTTAAGTTACCCATGGGCTCATTAAGTGGTTGGCCAGCAAGATGCTGGATTCTCATATCTGGTCTGAGTCTGGCAAAAGCACTCCAAAACAAGTGTTTCCTTAAAACTTAGTGGGGTATGGGAATAAATAGATGCTCTGATTTTTACAAAAATTCCCCTGACTATGAGGAGGAAAGAGAGGAAAACAGTTTGAAGACACTTAGGTATCCCTAAATAAATGTATCTATCTGTCTTTAAAATATTTCAGTAATAACAGGCTATTTACATACTCTTTCGCTAAACATCAGAAAGCTGTTAATCTTATCCCGGCTAAGATTAAGGAATGTGATAAACAATATTTAAAAGCAATACATAGACTGATAGTTTACAGAATCATAGAAGGGTTTGGGTTGGAAGGGACCTCAAAGATCATCATTCCAACCCCCCTGCCATGGGCAGGGACACCCTCCACTAGACCAGGTTGCCCAAAGCCCCATCCAACCTGGCCTTGAACACTGCCAGGGATGGGGCATCCACAGCTTCTCTGGGCAACCTGTTCTAGTGCCTCACCACCCTCATCATAAAGAACTTTCTCCTAATATCCAATCTATATCTACCCTTCAGCTCAAGGCCATTACCCCTTGTTCCACCACTACATGCCCTTGCAAACAGTCTCTCTCCAGCTTTCCTTCTCCTCAGGGCTGCTTTCAATCCATTCTCCACGCAGCCTGTAGTTGTGTTTGGGATTGCACCAACCCATGTGCAGGACCTTGCACTTGGCCTTGTTGAACTTCATGAGGTTCACACAGGCCCACCTCTCAAGCCTGTCAAAGTCCCTCTCTTCCCTCCAGCATGTCAACCGTATCACATAGCTTGGGCCCCAGTGAAGCTGATTTACTGGCTGGAGTGCCTGGAATTCCCTTGTGCTGCACTTCACGTGCTCTTTCACTGACCTGTGATCCTTCCCCCTGCTCTGGGCATCTATCACTGGCACTGGCATCAAACTGATAGGAGTGGGATGGATTGAAGTTTCCCTCCCCCGGCAACTTTGGGTTAGAGCCCTCTTCACCAGCTTGGCAAGCCTCTGGTGGAAGATGCTCTTCCCCTTCTCTGACAGATGGACCCCATAAGCCCTCAGTAGACCAGGTCTCTCAAAGAGACTCCCATGGTCTAAGTAGCTGAACCTCTGGCTGTGGCAGCAGTCATGTAACCATTTGTTGATTCACCAGATTCAACTGGTCCTTTCAACCCCCTTCCCTTTGACTGGGAGGACTGACAAAAAAACTGCCTGTGCTCCAGAGTCCCTTACTGCTGCTCCCCGGGCCATGTAAACCTTCTTGATACTCCTCAGACTGCATCTGGCTGTATCACTGGTGCCCATGAGTAACAACAGCAGCAGATAATAGTCAGTGGACTGTACAAAGCTTGGTAGTTTCTTGGTGACATTTCTGAAACAAGCCCCCGGTAAGCAGCACCCCTCTCTAGAGTGCAACAGGTCGACAAATGGGTGCCTCCATACCTCTCAGAAGAGAATCGCCTACTATTGTCACCCGTTGCCTTTTCTTAGTTGTGCTGGTTGTTATACGGGAGGCAGATCAGGCTGCCTTACTCAGCTCCAGCATCTTTCCTGATGTGACAGGTGTTTCCTCTTCAGTGTGCAAAGCTTTAAAAGTTTAAATAACTTTTACATACAATTTCTCATCTCTGAACCCATTTTCTAGATGTAAAGGGCATTTTCAGTTTAAAAAAACTCTATAGCAATAAATGGGCTTTCATCCAAACTAGTACCTTTCTCAGAAAAATTTATTTGTAGGACTTGTGTGCATAATTTCAAACTTAAAAATGTTTGTTTCTTTTCTGATTTCCAAACTAAAAAACTAAAAGAAAAATCCCTACATGGAGGATTTCTTCTCTCTCAGCTGCAGACCTATTTTGCCTCAAGTTTTTAAAAGTTACACAGTATGCAAACGGAAAAAGGAAACTGTAATTCTGTACTGTTTTCTGAATTGAGAGAGTTATGTAAATTATAGAGTAGATTAATGAAGAGGAACTGAAGAAAAGTGAAAAAATTGCTCAATTTCCCCTCCAAACCAGAAAGAAACATAGTGAGGAAAAGAAATGGACTGAAACCTCAAATTCTGAGAATTGTAAATCTATAATTAAAAGAGCAAAGCCTCTGACAAAGAAAAATTTCCATTTTGAATGCTACAGTATTGAAACAACTTAAAAATATTCATTAAACTATATTCTATATTTTGTGACTCTAGCCTTCAAATCCAAGATAAGAACAGAGTTGTCATTCCTTGTTGAAATACAGCCTTTGGCAAGGCTTCCCAGGATCAATGCTGTTATAAGAATGGAAATGATAGAGCAGAATTTGTCCTGAGGATGCTACAGAACATTTAATCTTTGAAGACTGAAGTTGTAAATTGAAATTTGAGCAAGAAAACTGTCCTTTTTTAAAAACACAATCTGTGTATTCCTTCATCAGCACAAGAGATTATGGCCTCTGAGAATACCTGATTTCAAACTTAGCATGTCCAAGATGACACTGAGAATTGTCTCTGTTTAGCCTTAAAAAGGATCTACATCTTAGGAAAACAAGGGATGTTTTAAATCTAAGAGACTGTGAAAATATTTAGGCAGACTTATCTGATCTGTGTTAGATGTAAGGTCAAAAAGGTGGTTTCTTCAGTTAGCCCTTCTTTCAGTCATTCCTTACAGTCATCTGTTAACATCCCTGATAACAACTACAGTTTTCAAATACCACTTTAGATAAAACCCACACTTGTATATATTCATTTATGTTAGCTGACTATGGTCACTCCTAACCTACTGGTTTTTAAGAACAAAAAAATGTGATAGTTGTGGTGACTTCAAACATAATCTCATTTTCTTAGGATACACATGCCCTAAGAAACAAGTGTGCCACCTATTGATTTACCAGATACCACTTAAGCATACCCTTCCTAATTTTGTAATGCTTATATGCTCCAGCAACAATATTTGGGGACCTTAATGAACTTCAACTCAAACCACTGTGTATGATGAGGACTTCAGAGGTGTCTGGTTTTATAGACAGAAATTCAAGTATGGAAATACTAAGGTATTTTTTTCATTCCAATTAAACAACCTAATTGGTTTCATTTTATGTAGCTTATTCAGGATTATACAGGAGGTCTATGATCTCAACTCCTGGCTTAAAACTTTCACTGCTGAACCACCTGTCCGCTTCTGAGTGTCCCTGAAGCTATTAAGTACACACGCACACATGCACCGATGTTATATATACTACTACCAGCAGTCAGAGATCTAGGCTGCACATCTAGGTACAAGCTGTGGCTGCAAGTCATCAGTTTCTAAATGATAGTGCTACACAATTTGCCATTTACGAACTATGATTAATGCATTCACTAAAAATAATCATCCATTAATTTAGTTTTAATGTCGCATAGAAGAAAAACCAACTAGAGAATACAACTACACTGGAAGGGCATTTTTCAATACTCCCACACCATACTCTTGGTGAAGGCAGGGTGCCTGCGAAAAATGAAGACTTACAAATCACACTTGCAAGCCAAAAGAATGAAAGGCTTGTTCTTTGTTTTGATTTCCCTTTTTTTTTTTCCTAGAGAAAGAGGCCCATTTACATTGATATTGAGTATTTTAATGTGTGAAGTAATACAGCAAACTGAAATGCCAAGATGATATGTTGTAAATTCATCACTCCCTAAGCCAGCTGCTTCTTGTCAGAAAAGGAAAGTCCCTTTTAAGTGTCTTTTGAGACTGAAATAAAACACATTATATGACAAGACTGTTTGTATTGTATGTCATCAGGTATTTCTTAAAGCATAAATTCTGACTGATTTTTATTTTTTTTAATGGAAAAAAGAATTATTTCAGACAAGCAATCCAGCAAATAGTAATTCCACTTCTGATGTTTCAGGAAATGAGAAATGACTCCCCCAGTGGTGCTTTCAGTAACACTAGAAAGATAATTTCAAACACCTCAACATGCAAATTTCCAACACTTAAATTCAACAAATACTTTGATTTAGCAGTAGCTTATGCATTTAAATCCCTTTTGAAATTAAATATTTGAAATGTTGTTCCACAATATTCTTTCAAATGTTTTTAATCCATACTTGATTTCTTTTTGCAGAAGCTTTAATTTAATCAAATTGATAGGATGTTTGGCTCTGTTCCTTCATAGAAAAGCACACAAATTCTATACAAGCTTTATTAAAAGCTAAGTCATGAAATTTCATTAAAATGTGTAGTTAATAAAGTCCTTATTCACTTTATTGGGTATTTAGTCTCTAAAAAGCTCTTTAATTTCATAATCTCCCATCTTTAATACAATTTGTATTACTCTAGTTTGTGTATTTTTTAGTGTTAGAATAAATTATATTTCAATAAAATATTTCTGTCATTTGTGAATATTTGTCAGTTGTGAATTCTCATGACATTTTGTAACTGTTCTCCTCATTAGTCTTCTTCCTTTGATCTCTTATTAGCATGTTGTTACCTAATGACGCCCTCAGAATATTTTCACAAAATTAAATTTAAAAAAAATTATATATGTTTGCATGATTGTGCCAAAACATAATAAAAAACCCTGCAATTATATGTCTGTCACACAGTGGTGGATTGCCTCTACCCATGGCAAACAGATAAAAATAATGACAGAAAGAATAATCTCTGCAGAATTCATTTCCATCGAATGATAACACCACATTTACTTAGTCTGTGGAGTAGGTAGGTGCCCGCAATGTGCTCGTGATCCTTAACTCCCAGGCACACAACCGAATAGAAGATAACATGGGATTAGGGAGCACAGAAGAGATATGCTCAAACCTGTCACGGAGTCAAAATGCCACAAAAGCACACACCTGGAGGTGCTTCTGGGTCCTGAAGGTTAGACATGTGAATGTGGCATGAATAACAGAGCTGGGGAGGGAAGAGCATGCTCGTCTTTCTCCTGGTCATCTGCTGTTGTCTTTCTTCCCTTCTGTCTGTCTGCTTCACAGTACAGATGCATACTTTTCACAAAATCCATGAGAAGGTGCCGGTTATGAGTTTGAGACCACCCACTTGTGTCCCATCTGCATGAGACACTGTAGTCAAGGATAACTGAGCCCATTGTTCCAGGAGTGTATTGAAACACGCGGTGATCATGCGCCTAATTACCAAGTCCTTCTTCTTTCACATGGATTCTGCACTGTCACATATCTTTTATGTGACCATTAATATGAAACAACGACCTAACCAACCAGAATATGTTTGAAATAGCCATAAGAACTACCATTGTTGAAAACAAGAAAAAGAAAAGCTTTCTCAATCATGAAAATCATTTGGTTCAGGGTGAGTAGATTCCAACCAGCAACTAAGCACCCACCAGCCGCTCGCTTGCTACCCCACACACACCCACAACAGGATGGGAAAAAGAATTAGAAAAGCAAAAGTAAGGAAAAACAAGTGGGTCAAGACAAAGATTGCTTAATAAATGAAGAAAAAGTTTTTAAAAAAACCCAAGTGATGCAACGGTAATCACTCACCACCTCCCACAAAGAGACCAATGCCTAGCCAGTCCCCAAGCAACAGCTACCTTGGAAAGACAACTCCCAGCTTTATTGTTGAGCCTGATGCTATATGGCATAAAATGACTCTGTCCCAGCATAAAATGTCCCCTCCCAGCCTCTTGCCCACCCCCAGACTACTCCCTTGCAGGGCAGCATGAGAAACAGGCGGCCTTGACATTGTGCAAGCAATGCTTAGCAATAGTTAAAACATTGCTGTGTTATTAACACTGTTTTGGTCACAAATCTACAACACAGCAACATACAAGCTGCTATGAAGAAAACTAACTCCATCCCAGCCAGACCCAGTACAGAGTTAAAACCAAATCTTTGCCTTCACTATCTACATTCATCTCCTACATTTCTACTGCAGTGCCTGAGTCTGTTTAGAGAAATAAAGATCCACAAAGAAGTTTGTGAAGCAGATTACATGCCTCTACCAAGCTACTGCAAAATTTTTCCCTTTCTTCCCTGCCAGTGTGAGCCTCTACTACCCATTGTAAGAATGAGAGATCCATCAGCCAGACTTTATGGAGTGTCAGTCATAAACAGGCCTTAAAAATTCAGTCTGATTTCTCCTGTCTGCTGAGATACTGGTCAGTATGAATGCTTCTTGACTTGTCATCACAGTTGTTTTCCAGTGAAGGTGATTGTAAATCTCTATAAATTTTCTATGGGAAAGGTGACATTAAAAGTGGAACGAGACACCTTCACACATGTGGCTTGCTTACACCTAAAAATGACTCACCAACTTTTCTGTTATGACAGTACACATTTATCATAGTGTAAGGCCAGGATCTGTTTGTGCTATGATCTCAACAGATTGATATGGCTTATAAAAATAAACTAAATTCATAGTTGCAGTGCAACATTATAAGAAATCTGGGGAGAAAGCAATGAGTTTTGTGATTAAAAGGCATCCACGGAGAGAGCTGATAGCTGTAATTTCTTTACCTATTACTACCTGACTTTGAGGCCCAAAAATTATTATATTTGTCTGTTTCCTGTCACTTCTGCAGTTACTGATAGCAATTAAGCTGTATTTCAAGCTAGAAAATGTTATTTAATTTCAGAATTTGGCTTAGTATTCCTTCCAAAATAGCCCTGGATTGCAAAAGAGAATACTACAATGAATTATTATTCTGAGAATAGCGCAATTATCTGTGCAGCATGGCTTTCTCCATCATCAACCCAGAGCTGATAATAGAAAGGAGACGACTCTTCTGGCCCTCTGACAAAGCTCTGTGGGATGTCTTACCGGCGGGGCCACACCAGGTGATGCTCTGGCAGAGGTTTGCCTGCGCCTTGCTCTGAGTTGCGTAGCTGTTTTATCCGCTTGCTCCCGAGAACAGATGGCTTTTTCTTTTTTTCATGGATGCACTGAAAATAGATAGTGAAACAGGAACAAGAGGAAAAAAAGAGGAAGGCGTGAACATGGCAATTTTTAATTCTTAGACTGTTCACGTTTAATAATTTTCAGAAATACTCAAGTATTCTTTGGGTGAGAAAGTTGCCTTTTCCTTTAATTTTGAGAAATAACTGACTTATTTTTTCATCGCTGCCCCAGCCCATCAGTATTAACGACTTAATGCTTCCCTCAAAGATGTGTTACCAGCACTTTGGAGTTGGGATAAATTGTGAAGAAATTCAATTAATGCACGTCTCATGGTGAAATCACTCTCCAAGGATTCTGAAAACTCACACTAAACGAACACTCTTGAAGCCGCTTCCCAGAGACAACTGGGAAAGCGGACGGGAGCGAAGGGAGCACCGACGGCTCCGCTCTCCCCTCAGACTCCCCTCAGACGGGCCCGGCCCTGCCCGTCGCCTGCCCCACCTTCCCGCCCGCTCCCCCGCGCGGCGGCCAGCGCATGCGCCGCAGGCGTCTCTTAGCAACTGGAGAAACAACGGCGCGGGCAGCTGCTGCGTGATCGCCCCCGGGCGGCGCGTTGTGCCCGGCCGCGGCGGGTGAGTGGGGGCTGCTCGCGGCCCGGCTGTCCGGCGACAGACCCGGAGCCGGACGGTGGGTCAAGGAGGTCTCCGCGGCGAGCCTGTGGCGGAGGGCAGCGGCGGCGCCTGAGGAAAGGCAGGCGAAGGGGGCAGGTACCGCGAGGGCGGAGGGCTTGGGCGCTGTCAGCTCCAAGTGAGGTGAAAAAGCCCGGTCATCGGTTGGAGTCCTAACGCTGCGAACGCGGTAGGGCAGTGGCGGTGCCGGCGCGGCGTTAGGCGCGGTGGCCGTTCGAGTCCGCTGCCCCCTGGTTGGGGGGCCCGGTTCGCGCCTCGCCCCTGACGGGTTTGGTCCCTTACCGCTTTGTCAGTGACCTGAGCCCGCCTGTCTTTCAGAAGTCGTGAGTCAGAGTTAAAAAAGAATAGTGTTTTTTTTAAATTTTATTCTTACTATTTTTAAAGGCATATGTTGAAGTTTCCTCCAGCCACAACCAAGAAAACCCTAAAAACTGCTTGCTAACAGCATCTACACCTTCAAGAAAAGCAGCGATAATTGCAAGCTTTATAATAAAATTGTAAGATTTAATAACAGCTGAAGTATATCAAAATGAACATAAATAAAATTTAAAACCCGGCAGAGCAAACCCTGCACTTCGTGGCTCCTGACACTGTTACCTGTTAGTAGCTGGGAGCTTAGGAACTGGTGTCAGCAAAGGCAGGGAGAGGCCTGGGTGGGCTGCTTCGGCAGAGGATGACTGTGACCAGTATTTTCAGATGAACTGGGAAGCAAGAAAAGGAAACTCATATGGTAGAGAAAAGGAATTTTATTTTAAAAATTGGATAGGTAATATGAACAAAGAACAGTATGTTACGGATGAGATATGTAGAATTTATGTGTGACAGTAACATGAAAGATATGACACCTAAAATTGTATGGATAATAGATGAGAAGGAAAAAAAAAAAAGAAGAAAAAGAATAAAAGTTTAAATACAGAACTTTTATCCTAAAGAACACTAACAGGTGGTTAAGCTGTTAGGGAGGAAATCTCACCTAACTTATTGATGTTCCAAAGGTTTTTGGGCATCTGCAGACAGGAATTTCAAAACAAAGTATGGATTTGCTGGCAGAGGAGCATCATCTGTAGAACAGAACTCTTCTTTTATAATCTTATTGCTAATCTGAAATTATCATCTATATAAGGTAGTCTGATATTGTATTATCTTAACCTATGCAAGACAAACATATCTGCTTTCTGTTGTTCATTGACTGTGAGCAAGCTCACTTTCTCACCTTTCTTCATGGGAGCAATTTTTTTTTTTTTATTTCATTTTTGTGATTTTTATCATGCTGCCATTTTCTGATTATCTAATATTCTGCTAACACGATGAACACTAAGATGACCTTACATGTCCTATAGTTCCTTCTTTTGTTTGCAAACCTGCTACTTGTATTTTTGTCGTAAACTGTAACAAATGGGGGGTTTTGTCCTTTTTTTAAAAAAATTATTAACATATTAAAGACTGGTACATGAGCAGTTAAAATTAAATGATAGGGCTACCATTGCAGTTTGACATAACCATGAAAGTCATCAATGTGATAGTAACACATCTGGGGTATTTCCAGTGTTGACAGAGAAGTATGAGTTTGAACAAGGCAGGAGAGGCTTCATCTGAGGTGCTGTGTTCAGCTGTGGTCATCCATGTTTTCAAGAGGTTAACTTAAAAAAGGCCTGTGAGGGTGATGTGGGGAATGAAGAGTAGGTTTTTTTAGGAAATGAGAAGAGTTCTTTAACAAAATGAAAATGAGTAGGGATATGTTTGTTATCTTCAAATATATTCTGATTCTACAAATATAAATATATATAGTATATATAATATACTACATAGTATGTATGGAATATATGAAATATATATTGTAAAGTATAAATATTTAGTATAAATAATATATTTTAATCATGCCAGCAAAGAAAGTAATTGACAAAGGTTCGAACATGACGTGAATACAGTAAACTGGTCATGAATAAATGTAGACTAAAAATTAAAAAAGGTCCCTGGCTGTCTGAGCAATCGGCTTGTAGAATGGCTTTTTAACAAGGGAAGTGGGAACGAAATACCTAACAGTTTTTAAGGTAAAGCATGATAGGTATCTGGTGGGATTAACGTGATGCAGTGGCTGTGACAAGGGAGGGGAATGAATCTGATCATTCAGAATCTCCCTTTCACCCAGTGTCCCTGTGAAACTGGCAGAAGGAGGCATCCATTTTAAGACATGTAGCTTGGCTCAGCTGGCTAAAAACTTAGGAGCATCTTTAATTTTTTACTAGTCTTTAAAATGTTTTTCTTCCTAAGGCAGGCCATTTTTTACTTCTGTCTGAAAAGTGCCCTGCTATTATTGCTCAGACAGTGGTTGGGTAACTACTTTCTCTCATTTGTTTTAGATTAAGTCAATTTTTCTTTAGTCTCTTTCTCATGGGATGAGGGATTTCACTATGCATCTCAGCGAGACATTTAAAATCACACACATAACTTCTAAAAATCTCCTTCATTCAGGTTGTTACAGCTTGGATTCTCCAAGGATAGATCCTAGGTCTGATGTTATTTAATATGTTCATTATAATTTGGAAATGAGCAATAACATAGAGAAATAAAAATTTTCTGATGAGATAAAATAATTTATATTAAGACTAAAGATGATGGCTAAAAACATCTGAGAGCTCTTCTGCAGTGAGGTGAACTGGTAACACCGTGACAGATAAAATTCATTGTTGATGAAAGCAATGCAATTTACACTGTTGGGAGTATTTGGAACAATATACTCTTCAGTAGCGAACCTAAATTAATTGTGATCAGCTGGGAAAATGACCGGTTTACCATATGTGGATAGCTTAGTGAAAATCTTCACTGAAGAAATTGGGTAAAAATTAATACCCAAAAAGTTATAATGTCACTGGAATAAATCAGTAGTGTTCTAGAATTGATTATGGTATTTCAGGTTAAGCTCATCATATCTGAGACAGATTTAACAGTCACAGAGGGACTCTCAGAAAAGAAACATATATGTCTGGAAAAGCTATATGGAAAAAATAATTAAGGCAGCTTAGAAAGGTGATAAATCAGTATGTACAGGGAGTTATAAAAGAAAGTGGAAAAGATCAAGTCAGGGCATCTTTTAACTGAAGTTGTAATACAAGAACAAGGGGATGTTATGTTAAATTGAATAACACATTTAAAACTGTTTACGTATTTTTTAAATCTAAGGAGTAGTTCTCTATACAGTACACTTGACAATTGGACCTGTGCTGTAGCATGTCAGACTAAGAATGAAGAGTAAAAGGATTGACCATTTAAGTGGACAGTAAAAATAGCTACTATTGTTAGAAAGAATGTAAAAACTTCAGGAGAGCTAAACCTTTGTACTTCAGGGAAATAAAAAACCTGTAACAGATGGGGGAAGTCTGACTTTTGGGATTGCTTTCATGCATTTATCAGAAGCATTTGGCTCTTACTGCTCTGGAGGCAGGATACTGATCTGCCGTGGAAGACTGTTCTTATTCATTGAAGGAGGTTTTTTGTGCTGAGGCCTCTTCGTTGTTCTGAGATTTGGAAAGAATGCTATCATGTTCTTTAATTCCCATTACTTCATTTTATTAACATTCATACACCATCTTTGACATTGTACAAATTAGAAAATACATTCTGCCCCTATAGCTTAGGATCTTAACGTGACTGAAACACTCCTGACTTAGTACACCTCTTACTAGGTGTACCAAACTGTTTCACTTCAGAAAACAGTGAGGTATGGTCCTTGGACAGTATGAAAAAAGGCACTACTATCAACCAGAGGCTGTGCATGAGTCAAAATTTTATTGCAAATCTTGCGTATTTTCACAGCATCAGGTTGTGGAATCAAATACCTGAGGATCTTGGGGGTTGTTTAAAATCTCAGCATCTACCCTTGGGCTTTGGAAAGTAACACTCAGCTGAATGTTAATGTGATACCAGAATGCAAATAAAAACTATCAATGTATCTTAAAAGTTCCGAGATTTTAAATAAATAATTGTATTGTTTTTAGCTCACCTAAAATCCCCACTTTTGCTGTCATGGCTGTTTCCTCAATCTGGCATGTAACTACAAACTTGTTTTGGTTTTAAGGGTATGTCTGCAGAGTACTCTGCATCTCTCCTTTTTTAGTGATTCTTTTGTGTTGTGTGTGTATAATTTATAAACACACAGATCATTTGAAAAAAAAGGAATCTTTAAATGAACTCTCAGAATGATCAGACTGTATTTAGTCTTTTTGTTTGTTTGTTTGCAGTGGGATTAACTTTGTCCATTTGAGTCAAAATAGAAAATATTATGTCTAGGAACAGATTCTAATTAAATTTTATTAGTTAACATCTGTTGCACTGTAGCGAATTCTTTACTTAATCCTGATATTTTTTGCTTAATATACACATGGGCACAGATAAAACAGTGGGCAAAGGTCTTGACTTAATTGGTCTCTCATGTAATGTATTGTTTTCATACAGCATATATCTTCAGGAACTGAATTTTTAACTCTCTCTTATGAAGCCAAGTTTTTTATAATGTATTAATGCTTGCACTGGCATTAGAACACTGCACAAGGGGAGTCTGTTGATCCACATTTAAGGAGTAGGACAGAAGATAAGCCTGAAGAAGTATTTGGGAGAAAGAAGGGAGTTTCAAGATTATTCCACATTATTCTCTTAATTATGACAAAGCTACCTGAGAATGATGAGGAGAGTATTTAAGCTGGCATACAAAGGACGTAGTAGTTTATGCACTCAAGAAAGGAGTGAGATTGTCTGCTAATGCTGTGATTATAATTTTAGTATCTTCCTTTTGATTCCATTGGAAGGCAGCAGAACTAGAGTATCCATACAGAAATTAATTGATAATGAAGATGATCAATTTATAGACAGTTTTCACTGTTATCACAGAAAAAAAATTTCAATTTCTGCGAGACAAGAAGAAACAGCAAGACTTCACTTAAACTAGCTAGATTAAATTGACATTATGTAATTATCACTTGAAAGGCAAAAAAAGACTCATGCATCATTTTTGGGAAGAACCTGAAAGTCATGGCCAGGTTGTAGTAACACAACTTCAGACTGCCTTAAAGCATGGGACAGTTAATTCGCAGTGTGCACCATGTAACAAATAACTGGTTAGAAGCTATTCTTGAATCCTTCTCTTTGCACTGTTTTTCCATAGGAGAAATTCCTCTCAGAAGAGGCCTTTGATTCCTTAATTAAGAGGTAAGTTCCACAGCTGGCTGTGTCTTTGACTTATTCCTTTTTTTTGCCTCATGTCTCGCTAACATTCAGCCTGTGAAGGGTCTTAGGTTGTTGTGTCAGTTATTTAATGTTTTAGAAAAGAGAAGATGCAAATAGGACAGGTAGTGTTTTCTAAATGTATGGTCTGACTTAACACCACAAAATATTATGGCCTTTAAGTGTATGCAAAAGGACTCTGATAGTATAGCTATACACTCCATAGTGAAAAGGAAGTGTTTATAAAATTTCAGTATTTTGAACGAAGAAACCACTGTAAGACTTTCCTCGTATTTCAAAGTATGACTTGTAGACTTTTTTTTGTTAAAGCTCACTTGCTATCCATCATCTCGTATTTTAAAAAAAAAAAGTATAGTGACTAGAAATGAGTAGATATCTCAGATTTGCAATCTAATAAACTATTCTCACTGAGCGAGGTTCCTAGAGCAAGCCAATAAGGTGAAGCAAGTACAGGGATTATAGCCATACTAATTCTAGTACTTAGAATCTGCTCTTCTGGGCAGGCATCTGCAACAAATCTTTCAAAAACTAAATAAATTTTCCTTATTTTATTTGACATGGCAGAGATGCCAGTTCATGATATAATAGCCAAGAGGTTAGAGGGTTCGTTCTACTTTTGAACTAAAAAGTCCACATTTGTGACCTTACTCAAAATCATTATCTATTTATGGGCAAAATGTTGTAGTCACACAGATGTTACTGGAGATGGGCCTATTCCTTCAGCCACTTTTAAAAAGACACGGTGGCTGTGTTTTGTCATATGCCTAGTTCTGTTAATGTTCAGTCTTTTGTGATAATATCTGCCACATCTAGCCTGGCATGTGGATTCATGTGGAGAAACAGAGTAATAAGTTTATCTCTCTAACTTAGATATCAGTATAAATGTCAATACGTGAGCTAGCAGCTCTAGACTCCGGTTTTGGTCTGAGGAAAAAGTAGTTGTTTTTAAGGTGCAATTAAATTTTAGATACCTACTTTAGGATGAATTTGCCTAAGAGCTATTGAATATGTTGACTAGATCTTCTTGGATTATCAAGGACCGCGAGTAACTTAAGTACTGATGCCTAATTTACTTTAGTGGACACTGTTCATAGTTTCTGGATACTGGTTCAAATGAAGATACTCACATCGGGGTGGTTCTGGTCCTGTGGGAAAGCTGGAGGCCCTAATGAAGTTCAGAGTGAAACAGAGAAGTGCTTGCCAAGCTTAGGCACCAAGAATAGCAAGAGCTGAGGGAGAGCGTTGGGGATTGTAATTTTGGAGTGGGGATTTAGTTAGACGTAATGACTGTCCCACTGGCTGAGAGACAACACCTGATTAGACCACTGCACTGAAACTGAGTAGGAGCAAAGTAAAGCAGGCTTGTTTGTCTTCCACTGAAGGCAGTAAATTCCAGGTGAAGGACAGGAAGTAGCATAGAATGATAACTTCATAGATTGCCTGACTATGCATTGGCTACATCTGTTATGTCAAAGTCCTTTATTACCTCTAGCTCTGCATGATTTAAAACAATCATCCCTTTAATCTCAAAAAAATATGTGGAAAAAATATGCTCCTGTGATTCTAGAAACCTACAGAACATGAAGTAGAGAATATTACTCAAATGAGAATATTCTTTATTTTGTCTTTAAGATTTAATTAATTACACTTAATTACTAGTGAATAGAGTTTTAGTTTTTTAAAAGAAGCTTTTCAGGTTACATAGAGCCAGGATTTAATCACATTTAAAAATCTAAATCCTGCTTCAAATTTGTTCTGAATTCTAAATATTTAGAATAGTAAATGAGAATCAAAGATATGCGTACTGTAAACCTACGGGCAAAAAGACAACATGCTGTTATGGAGAGAAAGAGATTTGAATGAGAAGTTCTTTCATGGGTCAGTACCCTTTTCAATACCTGTACACATTGATTGTCTGTGATAATTAAAATTCAATGCAGAAGACACATTTTTAATTATCAGTAAGCCAAAGTATTCCATGTGCATCATTGCCTCAAGTCAGAGAATGACCACTGAATACAGAGAGCTTTATGGGAACAAAGCTAACACCAACATTTGATGGCAGAATGCACCAAAATCCAGAATAGTAACTGCAGCAGAGAAACAGGCTGAGGGGAGCAATCCACAATAAAGTAATTGTCCTGTCTCTGTGTTCGTTGCTACAGATCATACTGCTTTTTTTAATATTACCAAGGAAGCAGATATTTCTGAACATGTAGAAAAATCTGTAAGTTTCTTGAAAATATTCTCAGAAGTTGGATGTATTTATACAGCGTGAGGAAATATTTACAATTAAAGGCTTTAGTTATTCACAGGCTTGGGATATGTATAATTACTTGAATCTGTGAACATTAATTGTTCAACATTATAAATTCTTTTACATGAATTAACTTTTTTAAGTGGTTGGTTTAAACCTAATTAAACTCATTCAGAATTAAAATTGCTTTTTATGACCTAGATTAATTTGTATCTGAAATGAATTGAGCTGAACTGAATAACTCTAAATAAGTGTCCATATCTCCATACTAGGATTTAACACAATTTAAATAATCCAGATTTCCTGAATGTCCTTGTAAATCTGAATCTTGTGTGTGTGTGCATGATGCTTACTTTCTACAGTGATTGCATAAATCAGAAGGTAGTATGTCCATAATTTTTGTTGAATATACTGTCAGTAATTTGTCCTTTTGCTTTCTCTTATATAAATTAACTTGGCCCTAGTTCTGAAACACTGAATTCTAGCATGTGTGTATGTGTTCATAAGTGTGTGTATATATGCAGAAGGGTAAAGCAGAGTGGAGCTGAAGAATCTTTGATTGTATGGGTCTTTCTCTCAAAATTATAATTAGTGACCTGCCTATTAAATTTTAAATTTCAGATCCATTTTTAGGATTGCTTATCAACTGGTTTCACTACTGCTGTGTTACAGTTTGAGAGGCCAGCAGAGGAACAATACCTGAAAAAAAAATGAGAGGATTCAAGAAGAGCTCCAAATTTTTGTTGAACACAACAAACAATAGTCCTGACTTCTGTAACCAGGCTATGGCTGATATAGTACTAGAAAATAATCTCTTATACCACAGGCAAGCTGTCAGGATAGTCCTGGCTGAGGGTGAATGTGTGGTTTTCCTTTGACAACTAACCGAGGAGTTACTAAGGGGTACTAACAGTGCACATTTCACTTTTACACAGTGTTAAAACAAACCTAAGTTTGGCATAACTTGGGTTATATTCTACGCATAGCTAGTGTTAGTGGGTCCTGTTGCTCTTTACTTTTGCCTGTAGGTTAGCTAGAAGGCTCTGTTGAAGTTTTGCAAGTCACATGAAATTAGGTCCACGTGAGGTATTTACATCCATATGCTTCAGAAGCTACTATTAGATGTGGCTGAGAAGGTCTTCCCGGTTCATGTGCACATGTGCTAATACAAAAAAAGCAGAAGACAGAAGCTGGACTCGGTGTAAATAGATGTAACGTCTTTAAATCAGTGGAATTTGTACCGTGCAGAATTGTTTTTTAATACCTGTAGACCTGATTTTTTTTCTTCTGTGAAACATGAATAGAGAATTCAAATTGAATTTGAACCACATGTTCAGGGTAGAACTTATTTGGATGTTATGCAGTTGTATAGAATGTTTGCCAACATAGAATGTGTAGACAAACATGGGGAAATACCGTAATAGGACCTTCAAGTTCATATATGATTTATAGGTGCAGATAAAACTAACATTGAGAAAAGCATGTCCTATGTATTTGTACCACATTACAACTTGAGCCTGTGAAGTCTCACATCTTTCTTTTTAGTTGTGTATTTGGTTGACAGATGTATTTTACCAAATGTGTTCAAGTGTTAGAAAGTTTGTTTTGTTTATAAGGGACAACTTTCTGCATAGAAATTACTATGTCAAAGAAATCTTCAAACTGATTATGTGGGTCGAATGAATGAGAAAGTCTGTCTTACAAGCTTTCCTAAATCCCTGGTAAACTGACTCCTAAAACACAGAAGGGAGTTTGTTTGTCTGCTTTTATTTTTTGTTTGTTTTTGGTTTTAGAATGGGTAAAAAAGTAAAGAAGGAAGTAGAGCCTCCACCCAAGGATGTGGTAAGTTTATAAACTGCTATGTGCTATAAAATAAACATTACACAATTATAGGCCCAGCTCTGCCATCCTTACATAGTTCCTTACTCTCCTAGCTTACCCACATTATTCTAAAAATGTCTTTTAAAGATGATTCTGTTTCTGCTTTTCTTGGACAGCATACAAACCAGAGTGACTGGGCATGTGTAGTTCTTTGTGGAGATTGTTGTCTTTGGCAGGCTTTGCAAATAGTAATGTATGAAACAATCTAGGTTTCTTTTTATTTGAAGAACAGTATTAGCTTTCCATTTGTGAAAATCAAAAGAGAAAGAAGAAGAGCAACCTGAAGTCTGCATGTCTTTTTAACTTTGGAGGCATTCCCTTTCTTTAAGGATGAAAGAGTTAAGAGCCTGGATGGATCTGCAGTTTTTTACTGAATACAAAATTTTACAGATATTTTGAATGGCAGTACTGCGTATTCTGGATCTTTTGCAAAGACATACAGTCTTTAGCAGCAGTTCAGGTTTTTTCTGGTATCATTGGAAGTGCCACAGTGAGAGGTACAAGACCTGAAGTGAAATATGCAATAATAGTGGTAATTAACTCAAAAGGTAGCGATCAACAGTCTGGCATTAGCACACTTTTCAAGAGTTTCTATAAATTCACGAGGTACAAAGAGACCCCCAAAAAGATAGAGGCTCAAAATATAGGTATTTTTAAAGTTTAATTGGCATATTCAGAACGAAGTAGAGGAAATAAGACAGAAACACTGAAAAGAATATAATATAAATTCTGTGCCAGATAACTAAGTTAATGAAAATCAGGACCTCAACGAGTCCCACAGAGGAGCATGAAACTAAATGCAAAGTTCAGTACACTGTTTTAAAAAAATAGTGGGTTTGTAAAGAGTGATGGTACTGCAAGAGGTTTTTCAAAGGTCATAGAAAACGTGATCAGCAAAAACTGCATCACAATTTCAATATTAAATAAGCATAAATAATTTTGACTGAGACAGTAATGTCCAATAGTCATGGTGTCACTGAGGCATAGCAATTGATATCAGGTTTTCCTCAACTGTTCTGTGGTAACATGAATATTACGAAAGTAATTCATACACCCCAATCAATAATAAATCCTTATGAAAGAAGATTTGACATAAAACTTCAACATGAGAGGATAAACAGATCTAAAGCCTTTTCTGTGTCTCTTCCCAATAAGGAGACACAAAGAAGGTGTATGTGGATAGGACTAATTAAAGCAGGCCTGAAGAATTAAAACTAAAGTATCTTTGCAGTCTAAGAAAAAAAAAATAAAAGGCATGGCAGTAGATCTAAGGCATACAGGTGAGCTAACTCCCTCCAAAGTAATAACAGTTGTCTTTTTTGGTAAATATCTGGAAAGTCAGTAGAAGCAGCACCACAGTTTCTGGATCCGAAAGACACCATTAGAGTTTCTGGAGAAAAGTATGGTACAGCCTACTAACTACTACAATAAACTGTGAATAATGTTAGAAAATATATTCAATAATTGAAAAAATTAAACTTACGGAAAAGGTCAATAAAACTATTAAAAAGGAAGGAGTTGGAAAGAGTGAAGTCCAGATGGCATGTGCAGTTTTTGGCTTAGTTTTTACCCTTATTGTACTTCAGGCTAGCATATCTCTTGTAGCAGTCCTATCAGGAGAAAAAAAAAACAACTGAATGTTGCATAGCAAAACAGTATTAAATATGAAAATAGATCATTGATAAGTTGTAACTATCAGCCAAGAAAATCTTCTAGCTATGAGAATATTGTTAATAGTGATCAGGTAAAATCAAATCTCAAAACTTTAAATTTCACCTGGATATTTGAGATGGCAGGAAATGAGATGCAGACAAAATAAAAGATGTGTTAGCTATTATCTTGTGATTGATAATCTGCTTATGAAAATGTCAAGTCCAAGAAAAGAAGCCATGAGATAATGTGGACAGACTTATAAAAGAGGGCCTTTGTGCATGTGGAATGCTCTGAGAATATATGGTAATGCAGGTGACCACTAAT
Source organism: Balearica regulorum gibbericeps (assembly GCF_011004875.1). Lineage (NCBI taxonomy): Eukaryota > Metazoa > Chordata > Aves > Gruiformes > Gruidae > Balearica > Balearica regulorum. Next base: position 148,356,729 of record NC_046185.1, read on the forward strand.
TTTTATAGATTTCTAGGAACAGGTGGAAAACACATCTCTTAAATGTTTCAGAAAGTATTCCTGAGGACTCTATTTTCCCTGCCTTTCATAGTTTGTCTTTTATTCTTTTCTGTTATGAGAATTGGGCTTCTCCAGGAAAAATACTGCTTTGAGCCTCTATCTCTATATGGATGACCTTAGACAGTAATTCAGGCAGGTAAAATATGCTAGTTTTGACAAAGATTGGTAAGAACTTTTCATATGATATCTTAATTAAGTTTGATCTAGACAATATTACTATTTGATCATCACTAGGGCATAGACATTAAAAAGGTGGCCTAAGATTACCACAAGAGAAAATACTGAGGTATTATCACTGAAAGAAGGCTATAGGTACCCAAATATTTTTGAAAACAGCATCATTCACAACACTGATGTTAAGGAGGTAGAATATATGGAGTGGCACTGTCCTGAAGTTCAGTCTCCATAGAAACACCTTCTTTTGAGCAATTTATGCCTAAATTGAGACCCCACCTGGAGTACTGCGTCCAGCTCTGGGGGCCCCAGTACAGGAGAGACATGGAGCTGTTGGAGCAAGTCCAGAGGGGAGCCACAAAGATGATCAGAGGGCTGGAGCACCTCTCCTATGAGGACAGGCTGAGAGAGTTGGGCTTGTTCAGCCTGGGGAAGGGAAGGCTCCAGGGAGATCTTATAGCAGCCTTGCAGTACCTAAAGGGGTCTACAGGAAAGCTGGAGAGGGACTGTTTACAATGGCATGTAGTGATAGGACAAGGGGTAATGGCCTTGAGCTGAAGGAGAGGAGATTTAGATTAGATATTAGGAAGAAATTCTTCACTGTGAGGGTGGTGAGGCACTGGAACAGATTGCCCAGAGTTCTGGATGCCCCATCCTTGGCAGTGTTCAAGGCCAGGTTGGATGGGGCTTTGGGCAACCTGGTCTAGTGGAGGGTGTCCCTGCCCATGGCAGGGGGGTTGGAACTAGATGATCTTTAAGGTCCCTTCCAATCCAAACCATTCTATGATTCTGTGATTCTAAATATTAATTTGACTTGACTTTAGTAAGACTTCCAACACTGTCTCTCTCAACATCCTAATAGACAAACAGATGAAGTACAGACAAGATAAATGGACATGGTAAATGTATTGAAAACTAGCTGAACTGCCAGGCTCAAAGGGTTGTGAACAGCAGCATGAGGTCCAGCTGGAGGTCAGTCACTAGCGTTGTGCCCCAGGGGCTGGTACTGTTTAACCTCTTCATTAGTGATCTGAATGATGGGACAGAGTGCACCCTCAGCAAGTTTGCAGAAGATAGGAAATTGAGAGAAGTGAGTGATAGACTGTATGGTTGTGCAGCCATTCAGACAGACCTGAACAAACTAGAAAAATGGGAAAACAGGAATTTCATTAAGTTCAATAAAAGCAAATGCCAAATACTGAACATGGAGGAGGAATAACCAGAATAGACTGGGTGATGACCAGCTAGAAAGGACCTGGTGATTCTAGTGGACAAAGAAAGCCAACAAAATTCTGGGGTGCATTAGCCAGAGTGTTGCCAGCAGCTTGAGGGAGTGGACTGTTGTCTTCCACTCAATGTTGATGAGACAGCATCTGGAGTGCCATATCCAGTTCTGGATTCCCCAGTACAAGAGAGACATGGACTTACTGGGACAAGTCTGCCAAAGGCTTGGACCATTTGTCATATGAGGAGAGACTGAGACTTGGAACTGTTCAGCCTTGAGAGAAGGCTTGGAGGGGTGTCAGTGTGTCAATGTGTATAAATAGGTAATAGGAGGGAGTAAAGAAGTCAGGCCAGGCTCTTCTCAGTGGTGCCCAGTGAAAAGATGAGAGGCAATTGGCACAAAATAAAACCTAGTAGGTTCCATTTAAACATAAGAAAAAAAAAATCCTCTTTTACTGTAAGAATGATGGAACATGGCATGGGTTGCCCAGAGAGGTTATGTAGTCTCCATCCTTGGAGATACTCAAAATTGGACCATGCACCGTCCCTGAGCTCCCGCTGACCCTGCTCTGAACAGCGCAGTTGGACCACATCATCTCCAGAGGCGCCTTCCAACATCAACTGTTATTCAGTGGAATACCCTGGGTTTATATTGTTAATATAGGGGATCAGACAATGACAAAACTGAAACAATTAACATGGCCAGGTATATATTAACTATTTTTCTGGGTAAAGGAAAAGGGGTTAAGAATATCAAAGATATCAGTAATGCTTCTAAAGAGTCCACAAAAGGTACAAGGGTAGAGCAGACCTGTAGTCAGTTAATTCAAGTTTAAAGGATTTAAAAAAAATAAAATAAAAGACAGCATGATTAAACAGCAGAATAATAGCAGATAAATGCATCCTTCAAAAGGTGGGATTTACATCTAAATGGGGGGAAAAAAACCCAAACCCTTGCACTCACAAATGAAAAATAAAAGCACAATGTCGCAATGCACCAAAACATTTTGGGAGAGAACTAGCAAGGATACAAAAACTAGCAATAAAGCTTTTCCAAACTGACTAGAAGCAGGAAGCTTCTTGGAAGGACACTATTAGGTGATTAAGGTCATAAAAGAAAAGCAAAATTATGTATTTTTGTGTCAAAAGACAAAGCTATGTAGGAAATCACTAAAACAAATGTGAAAAAATTGCCCTAATATGCATAAATTATACTTGCCCAGGTATTGTTCTAACTAAAAATAGCTAAAATCTGAAATTGTGCTAGTGTTACTTATGGTATTTAGTGTATACTTTTTGTACTAGAGGGATGGAGGGTAGAATATTTCATTTCCAAAAAGAAATACATCAATAATTACAGGCCAGAAAGTTTGTTGTCCATGCTGTGTTAATTGGTAGAAATAGTTACCAAAAGAAGAAAAAAAAAAAAAAGCATGGATAAATATGATAGTAATGGGGGGAGAATGAGTATTGCTTATGTAGAGGCAAGTTTGATCTCTGAAGTCTGTTTGAATTCTTCAGAGGAGTTAGTAAGCAAGTGGGTAATGTTGATCTGGTTATTTAACTTTTACAAAAGTTTTTAAACCAAGCTCTTCACTCGTATAAACACTAACAGGTAAAAAGAAATTCCTCTCCTGGGAATAATGTCTGGTTATAAAATAGAAAGCAAAGGTGAGAAAACAACTTACTGCTTGGGTTTCATAACGGAGAGAGGTTGCCAGTGGAATTTCATGGGGTTTTATTCTGCAACTTGTGTCATCCAGTCTATCAGAATTTATGTAGATGCTTTCATTAAAATGGCACTTTCATGGATACTTTCATGACTGTTAAACTGTGATACTTGTGTCTCAGAATATTAAGGGTGGCTAAAATACAGATGGCTTCAAAAATTATTTACCAAATTAACTGGAGGAAAATTTTTCTTGAACTTTTTGAACACAGAGGTAAAATCGCTAGCTCACCAGTTCTCTAGGTTGCAGAGTGCTGGAGCCTGGGAGGGAATATAAGCAAAGTTTAATAGTCTGCTTGCCCCCACACCTGTTAGCAGCCTTTGTTGGAGACAGGATGCTGGGCTAGATGGATCTTTGTTCTGACTGGAAACATATTTTCTATTACCTTCAAATTTTAAAGTTAAGTTGATGGAAAAACCCCAAATACTCTGCAGTTTCTACTGGCTTTGAAGTCAAATGTACACAAAAATCATGATCAAAGACATACAGGAGTTTTTGAATTACAGCTTTTTCATTTAACTTGCTTTTTTTCTTAATACAAACTGAATGTCAGAAATGTTTTTGCTTATAAACCAGTAATTCCGGTGTTTAATTCAAGATAGTGTGTAACTTCAAGCATATTATTCTAGCACGTAATCTGTCCTGTATGTGCCATTAAGGGAAGAGTCTGGTAATCATGTATGAAGATTTAGGAGCAAGCCTTGATTATTTAAAAAAAAAAAAAAAAAAAAAAGAGAGGGAGGAACTCCAGCTATGGTGGCACTATGATAAGCAAAAGTCACATCCAGTTCTATGATAGTTTTGATGAACAGTGTTACTTCCCAGTAAATCACTGACCTGTTCAGGCCTCTGACTTCTTAAACATACATTGATTTCAGTGACTCTTCTTACTGTGTTTTCAGCACAAAACTGCTTCTGATAGGAAAGTGCCTATTGAATATTTCAGACAGTAGTAGTGAATCTAATGTCTACACAAAATTCACTCTAATGTCTACCAATTTCGCTCTGCTCAAGTGCCAACCTGTCGTTAAATTCTAGGAATTATCGTTGAATTGTAGTTTATATGATTATTTGTGAACACAAGAGGAAACTAAAGTGGAGCAACATAATAGCGTCTTTCATAAAAAAATAACTAAGATTTAAAACTCTTATATTTAATTTCTTATTAAATTTTATCTGAGATCAATCTTTGTGTTTATTTTTCTCTGGAGGACTAACAGCCTTTACTAAAAATTACGGTTTTATCCCATCACCAAGTATTTGGCCAGACTCAGGAGATATGTCTGTGCTTAAATCATAGCACTTACCTAGAGGATCAAGTTCTGTCCATGCAAGGACACAAATGTGCAAAAGTGGACAAGTGTGAAGGTGGCTAAAGAGACTTTCGGTTATCCCTTAATTCTATGTTGCTGTGATAAGCTGAATTTTTTGCCTCTTTACCATCTAAAAAGAAAATTCCCATAAAGAATTCCATCATTTTAGGCCCATCATTAAGACGTAACTTAAACCACTGTGCCACTATTTGGTTTAATTCTTGTTGCTGAGTCATTATTAAGCGAAATTACTTACAGTACAGTAAGCTGATTATATTTTCTTTAAAAAGGAGCTTTGTTCCATGACTTGTCCTATGTTGCTAGCTTGTCGCAGCAAGGATGAAGTTGGACAATGTCTCCAGGTTTTCAGACCTGCTTGAAGCTGGGGAGAACAATTAAGCATATTAGCCTGGCAACTTCTTCACTGTTAATGAAACTTGGATCTTGATCTTGCAGATTGTTAAATCGTGTGATATGCATCATGGAAGATGATGAAATTATTCAGATTTAAAAACCTACCAAAACCATGAATTTAGAAGTCTGGGTACTAGTATCATATTTTGCCTCATTTTTTAACAAGTCAGAGGAGGGAGAAGAAAAAAAGCCTCTTCTTCCTTCATTTCCCACTAGCATACTCATAACTTTTTTGAAGATTTGCCCCAAATAATTTGCTTACTTGACAACTGACTTGTATGTATCTTCATGCCCTTGTTCAGCAACCTGGGCCTCTGATGTAGCTATTAGAGGGTTTTTTAATGAAGTAAAACACATAATACACATTTTAAAATATATATGGTATAAATATACATTGTAATAATATTTTAAATAAATTTTATTGCTATCTTAAATTATTAATCTGCTGTATTTTAAATATAAATACATTGATATTGAGAGACTGCATGACTCCAGTATATAGTAGTTTCTGTATGTAATGCAGATACTCTATAGGCCTGAAGTATGAGGACAGAAGACAGTTTTTCCATACTAAAAATTATTTTAAATCCAAATAAGCTTAAAACTTTTTAATGGGTAGAATTTTCAGAAATCATTGAGTCTGGTTAAACAGTGAAAGGCTTTTTTTAGAAGATTCCCTTTTTCCGGTGATGTTAGTCCCAAAGAGCCTATTAAGACGTTGAAAACTGCCAGATTTGTTGGAAGATTTTTTTCTTTATGAGAGAGGTCAGAAATGGAAATGAACACTTCGTATCACTTCTAGAGGGGTCCTTTTTTTTTTTTTTTTAAAGCAACCATAAAGTGTTAACGCCACAGAGTAACCAAATCCTCTTCCTGGTACGCCACCTAAGTTCATAGGCTCTGTGCACATGTTTGGTTCCGAAGCTCCAGGTTGCTTTTATGCATGTAACTGAATTACATAGTCTGTTGCCTTCAGGACTTCCTAGATGTACAGGGAAGTGTCATGGGCTTTCAAAAATCTTCATACAGGATGAAATCATGATTATACTTTGAAATTAATTATTCTTTTTTATTTTTCAACGATGTCTCCAATTGTTGTTAAAAAAATTAATTTCTCTAGGTAAATACCAACTCATGTTAATATTTCTAACTCACTGTAGATCTCAAACCAGATTTTTTTTAATCAAATGTGGGAGTCTACTGCAACACACAGGAAGGCTCAGTATAAATCAAACTATTTCCTTTTTTTTTTCTTTGTAGTTTGATCCTTTATTGATTGAAAGCAAAACAGCAGCAACGGTTGTGCTAATGCTTAATTCTCCTGAAGAGGAAGTTTTGGCCAAAGCATGTGATGCTCTATATAAATTTGCATCAAAAGGTTAGTCTTTTTGCAATAAGCTTTCCTTTGTGTTGCTTAGATTTTGGTAGTAGTTCACAATTTTTTAGTTTCCTAGCACAAAACTTTTCATTTCATCTCAAAGGTCTCTGTCAAGCTTTGAGGGTTTTCTGAAATATCTGTCAAACCTGTATTTGCAGTTATAAAGAAGTCCTGTAGTTTGTGTGAAGGAAATTTTTATCATTTTTTTGGTAGAATTTTATATTCTCTGTTTAATAGAGCTTGGTTTAGATATAACCTATATTTGTTTTGTTATGAGCAACACACCTCCATCTGGGAAAGAATTCTCTTTTTTATGTTTTAGTTTGAAACTTCTGTACTAGTGTAGTTATTTTAAGGTTTGGTTTTCAATGAAAATTCCTTTTTAGCCTGTTTCTATTATTTTTGCATATCTCTCTTGTGTCAGTACTTCTGTTACAGATGATTTATTGGAGACCACTCAGCCTCCTTTATCAAGATTATTTCTGTATGTGTTGGGAATGTAACCAGCCTTCGAGATTCCAAATATTCCAAAGGTTCCTGTGTTATCTTTAGCTAAGTGTCGTGTTCCAGGTACTCAGAAGACAACTGTGTAACAAAGGCTCAAAATTATGTAGCACATAATTTCCTAAGTTGCCTCCTACTCATTCCATTACAGCCACTCAAATTGGTATACACTGGTAGCATTCTTGGTATAATTAATCTGTTTTAATATTAATTTCCTTTTAATTTATGCTTTCTTTAAAAATTATAGTTTTATATGCTGATTGTTGTACTGATGGCAATTATTATCCCTGCTGAAGTTGTGAGAGAAGAGCTGAAGGCTTTGACAGTTGGCATAGGATCATTGGGTTCTGAAAGACGTTTAAGTTCAGCTTAATATGGCAACTCAGCTGGGGGCATGCAACCAAATTTTGAATATGTGAAGAGAGAATTTGGACTGTTCAGAGACAGCTATGAGCTGCACACCATAAAGTCTTGTTGGCTCCTTCCCTGCTGTCCACAGTAACATATGGCACACTGCAAGAGGACAGATACTTAATTTTTCTGTTTCTACTAAGTGAATAATCCTTTAAATTCTTAATGTAGATATTCCTGCAGTCTCCCAGAAGACTAGACTGTAACTCTGCAGTGTGACACAAAAGGAGTTGTTTTCACTTTGCAGTTAATTTTTTTCTTGAACTTTGCTAGTAATTTAAGTCCCATTCTCAATAAAAAATAATTCTTGTATTTTAATTGTGTTTTGGCCTGAGAATGAGCATAGTTCCCCAGTTTCTTCTCACATTGCTAACTTGTAGCCAGAAAGGACAGGCATGGCTCGTTAGAAAATGAATTATAATGCTGTTATGGGAACTGAGAAGAGGAGTAAGTTTTGGATTTTGTTTCTTGGGTTTTGGGTGTTTTTTGAGTGAGCAAGAATGGAAGTCTGTAATCATACAAAATGCTTCTGTTCTTTGCATGGCCAAAGCCTAGTCAGATACAAAGTGCTCCATTCTCAGGTGGTAGAAATCTCAGGTGGGAATTGATGATGCAGATGCTGGTACTTGTTTCACTTGAGAGGTAATGCAGATCCACATAATGAATTAACTGTTATTTAGAAGAAAATAAAATTGGGAGGCAAGAAATGAAGAAAATAAAATGAGGTTTTTAATTATATCATTCATCTGAACTTCACTAAATAGAAAGCTGTCCTTTGTACTACCACTGCAATCTCCAGCAAATGAGTTGGGTGTCCAATAGACAGAAGCATCCTTTGCTTTACAAATGTGACTTAATCCTTGATACTATTAATCCTTGATAATATTTGACACATGTTTATTTGAGTTATAGATTAGACAATCTCCCAAGGTCCTATCCAGGCCTTTGTTCTTTGAGTCTACAGTCCAATAAAAGATTGGTAGCTGTTTTCATTTGTTACTTTAGAACTACAAGCTTGTTGCATTTTTACAGACTTTTAACCTAATTACTCTTCAGGTGATGAAAACAAAGTGACACTTCTTGGTCTTGGAGCAGTGGAACATCTGTATAAACTCATCTCACATGAAGATCCAATTGTACGCAGAAATGCCATCATGGTATTTGGCATCATGGCTTCTAATCGTAAGAGTCTCCATTTTTTAATGAAGTCTATGAGTGTGGTCATCAAAGCAATATTAATGTTCCAGAATAATGGAACAAATTCAGCTAGAGTAAACTCCACTGACTTTGAAAAAAAATTACAAGAGAAGTTAATTTTACTCCAACCCTTATTTTTGTTTTGATGGGGCCAAACTGAAACAGTTTAATACTGGAATTATGTCTATCAGGGAAAACCTGACTACATAAGATGCCCACCAATGTGGACATAACACACTCTTTTCTTTTACAAAAGTTGGAAGAGAAGGATAAAGTAGTATTTATGTCATCTACAGAAAATGCTGTAGTTAAGTATCAACTGTTACATGAGGCATTAGTGTAACTACAGTGATAAGGGACAAAATATGTTAAATTAAAGTAGCTAACTCAAGTATTGATGGCAAAAAAAGCCCTTAACAGTCAAGCACTGGCATACATATTTACCCAGCTGCTTTGGCAGATCAGTACTGCTGTAAATGTTTTGTTATCTGTATCTGAGCTAGTGAAATGCAAGTGGTCTTGAGTATCTCTCAGAGACATTGAATTCATGGCAAGATAGTGTATCTACTGTAGCCATACCATTATTAAATGATTTAACCACAGTATGTGCAGATTTTCTTCTACGTTTTTTTAAGGTGAGAATGAATGTATTGCATCCATGCTGGGTGCCTGAGTGCCAAATGCTCAAGCCGCAGTGAGTGGTATGTAGCCACACCTGAAGATGAAAGAGTAGATGACGTAAGGTTGAGTTTCAGTGGCTGTTATTTTTACATTGCATTATAAGCCTACATCTAATTAATATAATTAATCAGGTCTTACTTTGATAGATGTTCTACCCAGTTGTCTTCCATGGTGATATCCTAAGCACTGTTTAAGTCTTTTCATCAACTGCTACCCGCTTTTCGTGTTGCATCAGACCTTATGCTCTTCACCTTACTTTCAACTCAGCATTAGCTTATAGTCATTTCCTTCAGACCTTGGCTGCCAGCACTGCTGCACAAACATGGATTTGAATGACTGAAGATCTTCCATTTATATCACATCTTAATTTCTTTTTTCTTTAAAAGTATATTCAATTCATACTTTTTTTTTCTTACATATCAACACTGTAAGTTGATATGTACCACTACTGTAAGTTGTATGTATCAACACTGTAAGTGTTGATAGTAACAACACAGCCCTGTAAGATCATATGAAGTCTGTCCCCAAGAATCTTTTTTGGTTATTCTATCCAGTGGTTGTGGTTTTGCTAGTTTGCCATTGACAACAATAAAAATGCATTCTGAGAGTATTTAGAGTGATTTTAATATGACCTTTATAATTCATCTTTTCAATTTGCAATGTGGGCTGTGTTAGCATAAAATTAGAAAGCAATGGCTTGAAAATTAAATAACGAAAGGATTGCTTTTAGTTTGATAATTTTAACCACAAATAATTTTAACTACTGGGGTATGACTTCTTTGACAACTAAAATTGTGAAAGATTTAATCAGAACCTGCTAGATGCAAGTATTTTGAATAAAATTTCAATGAAGTATTGAGGAACTTTGTATATATCAAAAGTTAAAGAGTGTTGTCTGGTACTGGAAAATCTCCTGTAGGTTTTCTGGGTCCATTATAATCTTTGTATAACTTCAGTTGTGTGTCATTCTCAGTCAGATCTTTTTGTCACTCAGGGAGTAACCATAAGTACATTTCCCTTGGAACAGAATCTGTTTCTCTACTCAGCCAAAATTGCCAAATAAAAGACTTCATATTCATATGTATTTCATTGTAGATGATGTCAAGAAGTTACTGAGGGAACTGGATGTCACAAATTCACTTATATCACAGCTGGCGCCAGAAGGTAGCTTGCAGTATTCATTCCTTGTGCAAAAATACACTCAGAAATAATTTATGATTGCCATTTGATTGGACAATTTGATAAAAATCTTCCTTGTAACTTATGATTTGTCATACTACACATTAAATAGGTAATTGCTTTATAGGAGTAGCTCTGTTACTTACTGAGTAGTGTTTTATGTTGTACAGATGGAGCAACATGTTTATGGAGATGTCAGGTATGATTAGCAGCTATTGTTTATTGACTTCAAATAATAATTTAAATCACTGGATTAGTGAACATATACTGTGCTGAATAAAACTTGATCAAAATATTTCTTTTTTCCCCCATAGAAGATGTAGTTATCCATGAATTTGCTACTCTGTGTCTAGCACACATGGCTGTTGAATATACTACTAAAGTACAAATATTTGAGCAAGGTGGATTAGAACCACTTATCAGACTGCTAGGTAGCCCTGATCCTGATGTTAAGAAGAATTCAGTTGAATGTATCTACCTCCTGGTGCAGGTAAAGTTTGTTGCTGTTGTTTTAAATTAGAGAGGCAGATAAGCACTCTGGGGGGTTAATAATTTAAAAATATTTGGTTCCTTTACTCTCTCTTCAGTGTTCATCAATGTATTTGAAAACATTACACCCAAGTCTTTGGTTGTTATATTAGTTATGAATATAGCTGATTTGACACTAATTCTGTTGAACTTAATGCAATTATCCATGCTGTACAGCAATGTGAGATCAGAAACAAATTCAATTTTTTTTTAATTAAATATGAATTTGTTTTCTTAGTTGGAAAATGTTAATCTCAGTAATGAGAGTTATAACCTGTCTATCCAAAAGATTGGAGTAATCCTCTAAATTAAAAAAACTAGCAATTGCATTGTGCCTTGTTTTGGGCAGCAAGTCCATAGTCACAATTTTTAACATCTTTTTAATGATAGGTGAATGCTGTCAACGGCTACTTTCCATGCTGGGAGGAATAGATTTGTTATTGGCTACTTTCACACTTAGCACTAATGTCATCCATATGCTGCTTAGCAAAAGAATGGTGCATTTGTATGGCAGTTCTCTTCCATGGCTTAAGCGAATCAATTCAATAATGAATTCAGTTTATAACTCTATCTCTTTTGGGGCATCAGAGCATGTCTATTCAGAATCGCATTTTACTCTTTCTCCTTTTTTACTATCTCGCTGTCTTTGTTGCAGGGTATATCTGGATAACTGCACCTGGTGCTTGCTTATATTGATAAGGATAATTACATGCTGCACATGTGCAATAAGCTATTTAAAAGCAAATTGTAATTTATTTATTTATTTTCTATTTTAATATAATCTACTACTGACTTTTTATTAAGCTGCATATACACTGTTTAAAGTTGAAATTTTAAATTGTCATTTTATAATTACTAAAACAAAAGAAGATAAAACCAGGCAACCACAGTAGAGTGCGAAAACTATTTTCGCCCACTGAGGTAAATAAAAATGATGAAACTAGATTTAAAAAACTTTCTCAGAGAAACATGTATGTTGAGATGAACATGGCAAAATCAAGAGTAAATAGGCTTCCTTAGACAGGATTAGATTCTGTAGTTTGTACTTCAGTCATGCAAAAAAAAATTGGAATTTAAGGCTAGTGGGGCTTGATTATATTCAGTTTGATTCTCAGCTGGAAAGAAAGAAATCTTCAGAGCTGGAAGTCCTGGAATATTGACTCTTTTCTATATGTTTGAAATCAGATTTTTGGTGTTCTTTCTGTAAAGTCAGGAATTGAGGTATTGTTATATTCTCTGTTACTAACATTCTTTGTTGAATATTTTACTGCAGGATTTTCAAAGCCGTGCTGCAGTTCGTGCATTGAATGTAATTCCACCCTTGCTGGAACTACTGAGATCTGAATACCCAGTTATTCAATTGTTAGCCCTTAAAACCTTAGAAGTAATTAGCAAAGATGGAGAAACCAGGATAATACTGGGAGAAAATAAAGGATTAGATTGTGTTCTGAAGATACTGGAAAACAATGTACAGTTTACTTGCCTTAAAAGTTTTTTTTGTTCTTGCTGCTATTGTTTGTATGACTGGTGAGAAATACTATTCATATTGTGGAAGATAAAAGAAGAAAGAGCTCCTTACTTGGAGCTAACTGTGATAGAAATAGGATAAGCTAGGATACCTAGCTTACTAAGAAAGGGAACAAAGGGATTCCCCAAAATGTTTTCCTTTTGTTTTATTGCTTTATTACTATTAGTAGTACTGTTTTGCATTTACTGCCAATTTCTCAAACTGTTGTAAATATCAGAAAAATTCACCATATAGCTTTTTATGTCATGTTTTCCCAAAATTTTTGATTATGTGCTGAACTCTGGTGCTGGTTTCTAGTTTGAAGAATGATCTTTTTTTCTGAATTTACTTTGATATCAATGGCCTTAAAATACAATTTCCTACCTTGGAAATTTCATTGTTTATGTTTTTATGAGACTCATTTTAATGCTTCTTGAGTTGAGATGTCAACATGGGAAATGTAATGCACAGAGAAATTTGTGAAATTTTTGAAATGTTAAGATGACAGGTCCTTTCTGAATACTTGCCTAGCCCACTTGGGTATCAGTGAGAGACTTTTAGGGGTTTTACTGTTTTTGATAAATTGTGTTGCATCCTGAGGCACATCAAAGATATTATACAAAATACATGAATATAAAAAGATGTACTTTGCAGTATAAATAAACTATGCAAAAGAAAGTTATGACAATTATCCTACAAGGTTAAAAGCCAAAGATACTTTAATCCTGATTTGAAGGTTATTTGTTTGGGGTTTTTTTTCCTATTAGGAATTCAGTGATCTACATGTGGAAGCTCTTGCTGTGTTGGGAAATTGTCTGGAAGATGTGCATACTCTGCAACTGATTCAGCAGACAGGAGGCCTTAAAAAGCTCCTTTCATTTGTAGGAGTCTCTACTGTTCCCGATATTCAGAAGAATGCAGCAAAGGCAATTACCAAAGCAGCTTATGACTGTATGTGACTTTTTAAAAATCCATGCACATGAATTTCATTATGAAGTAAATTTTCATCCAGAATGAGGCTGTCTTACCTGGTTGAGGGTAGTACTTGTGCTGAGGAAAACACTGGCAAGAATGAATTACAGTGATGAATCTTGGCAATCAAAGCAACAATTGGATGCTGGTTGTATATACATATGCAAATGTTAAGATTTTGCCTTGATTTATTTTTAAACGTAATATATTCTTGCAAAATGCTGTCCTCAAAAAGGAAAATGGAGCTCTGAAAAGACCGTCTTTATCTTTAGTAAGGCCAGGTAACTGCCATCTTAAGTCACCTCTGCTGGCACTATTTCTCATCAGTACCAGTTAAGACTTAATCGCAAGCTTACTTCCTTTTGCTCGTCTAAATGTCAGGCAATTTCAAATAGAAATTCCTTTAACAAGGACATAAAAAAAAGCCTCACAAATGGCTTGCAGATTAATATTCCCAGTGGAGTTAAATAGTTTCATTGTCATCTTCTTATAATTATTCATCTTATAGTTCTTTTTCGTATGCTTTTCTTTAATTCACCAAGGAATTCTGAATTAGGCTGAATTAGGATGCTCTTTAAATAAATCTACATTTGAAATTCCTTCCATACATTGGTTTCTGAGTTGCAACATATACCTAATAGTGCTATATACCAAAATGCAATGTAAGAAAGAGCATACTTCTGTCTATAGCTTTTAATTCTGTCACAGGATTTTGATGACTAACTATGACAGTAGAGTTTAAATATTTAATTCATATTTCTGTCATCTCATGGTTGAATCATGGCTTTAATGTATGTGTATTTTTTTTACAAATATGTTGCCTAATTTAATACATGGCTAAAATAATCTCTCCTTTCTACAGCGTTTCAGACCTCCTTTCTTCTCTCCCCATCTTATCTTTCCAATTCTTTTCTCACCTTCCTTAGTTTGACGTTCTGAATATTTGTAATTATTTGGATTGCAAATCATACATGAAAAGAGTGAAATCTACCTTTCTTAGCGTTCTGTGGGTTTCGGTGTGCTTTTATCATTATCTTTTGGAAGCTTTGCAAGTCACTGAAAATTATTTTAATTAATGTTCAGGTATCAAAGATAGAAAGGGGCTTTCTTATGCCAGTATTTTCTTTGTGTGTTTTCCTGTATTGTTATTTTATTATGCTACTTAGGACTGTCAGTATCATTTTTATAGTCCTGTGACAGGCTTGTAAGTAGTATGCTAAGCAGATTTATATTTGCTCCTGCTACCTTCTACTGCATCTTACTCCTTTTTCATATTTATTTTCAAAGCAGCATAGTCTTCTTTTCCTCTTTCACACCTTTTTCAGTTTTTGTGGCCTAATATTTTAGCAGTTGTTAGTAGAAGCATGTCTGAACACAACATTTTTAAAACACGGTAGCGAGAGCTACACATAATATATTACAGTACTGCCTATGATCTTATATCATGGGATGTTACCGTCAGTGAAGATGCATCTTCTTGTCATGCTTCTTTACAAATGGAGTCAATGTGGTTTCATTATAAAGGTTTGCTCTCTTCTTCAGCCTGTGACAGTTGGTATGGATGTAGCAAGCTGGGAAAATAGATCAAAAGAAGATTTAAAATATTTGCTTTCAAGCTGTAGAATTTTGGTGACAACCAGTTAGACAAAGGGCAACACGTTGTACTGGAGCAGTGGAAAACACAGTCCAGTAAACTTGCTGCTCAGCGTACCCCCCAGAAGTATTGAATTTTTTTCAGATACATGGAGCTATTGGTCTAAAGGTAGCCTTCCCATGAAAAGAAAAGTGACATTGGGGCCATTATAAGAAGTAATCCAAGTGAATAAGAAAACAAATTTTTGCAGTTCTTGTTTGTTTGTTTGGATCCTGGTTGTAAATATACTAAAGAGCCTATCCCATCTGCAACACTAACGTATTCTCTACTAATACTTGCTTTGATGTAAATCCAATATAATACAACACAGATTTAAGTTCTTTTATGATTTTTTTCATTAAATTTGCAATAGCCATACAGTAGCCCACATTCTTCAGGTTTGATAATCGTGGTTGCATTTTACAAACATTTCCTGCATACTTGAGGAAAAGAGATACCACTTTTCATTGAAATTAAAACCTTACTTCTGCTATGATAGAACTTGTATCTATCTGTTGTTTTTTTTAATCCTGGCATCTGAGTATACAGCAGTATCTGGTTTTGAAATTATTATTGACAGATGGAATTTGGTTTGGGGTTTTTTTTTCTGATAGATGTGATCATAGCAAACAGTTTTGGTTTATACCCCTTTCAGCCCTTTGGAAAGGGACTCCTGTAACTTTTTGTTGTTGTTATAAGGCAGATGTATCCCTTAAGAGCTATTCTCAATCTCAGAATGAATTGCATGGTACAAATATATTCAATTTTAAATAGCATCTTCAGGATGCTGCTCTGTTTAGGTAAATTAAAATTTATCATATATCTATACGTAATCATCCTTTTGCCCCTGAAAATTTATTTTGTTCTGTAACATAATTTGAATTTAATATATTAATTTATCAGTGGTTTTATTTTGTATGCTCAGAATTACAGTGGTGAATTTTGCTGTGCTTCCCTCCTTGCCTAGCAAATAGTGCAGTCATTTCAGAATGCAAAATAGAATTTAATGCTATAAATTATTGAATATCTATGAGTGGATTATCTGAACTGTTGATTAAGGAGGGCCTGACTTTCCCCTGATGATGCCAGGCACACAGGCAACAACAAAATGCAGTGAAGTGTGTATGGAGAAAGTTATAATCATGCTCACTTGAGTTTGGCCTCACTCTGCCAGACTTCTGGTTTGAAACTCTCCCTGTTCTTTATATGTATCTAAATGCAAATCCTTTCAAAAGGGAGCATACTAAACATGCTCTGTAGACTGATTAACATATGCTTTTTCATAATACAGGTTTTTATTTATCTGGGTTATCTCAATTCAGGATCAGTGAGAGGTCATGATATTAATTAACTTTTTTTCATTTGAAATTGGTATAAATAATTCCATAAGGTGATGACAGTGAGCTGAACAGGTAGTCAGTAGAACTCTGACCATGATTTTGGGGTAAGAAGGGGAAATAGGAAAATATATTGAAAAACAAAGGTTGGCTCATGATGGAGTCAATGCATGAAAAACTGGACAAGGAGTGTTAGTACTCCAGACTTTTTTAGTTGAGCGTGCCTGAGTATTCTATTTCATGTTGAATCAATGTATTCAAATTACTTAGGGGTCAAGAAATTCGTCACTGTAAATACCGTGTTGGCACTGACATGAGAAGTGCTTAAGTACAAAGGATGCTTTTCAATTGTATGTTTTCTCTTTTCTATATTAAAAGCCAAAGGAAACAACTCATACAAACAGAGACCAGCAGAAAATAATCATCCCTTAAACAGGGATCTTAAAATATTAATAATTTTCAGCTGTCTAGCTAGCTAAATATAGATGCATACTGTTTACCGTAAATTCAAATCCACAGTCTGTTTTTCCACATTATTGAAAAAGTCTTTATTCTGTTTAAAATACTTTAAATCACTATTTTCACTCATTCAAATGAATTATTCTTGTTATTTCACATAGGCATAAATTATCTTTAAAATTAAATGCTTACCCATCATCATAACTGCCTTTAAAAGCAAGAATATTTTTTAAGAAAGTCTGTATAGTAATAAGTAACTTGCTGTACAAGTACCAAATTACTGAGGCATGAAGAACCTCTAGAGATCATTATTAGGGATTACGGACTATGGCAAGCAACAGGCCAGCAGCATACTTGATTATTTGTCAAAACGATCTGTAATCCCAATTAAGGCCTTCTTTTGAGAACTGGCTGATATGCATCAAGGTTGTGGCCAAGGTTCTGCTGACGCTTAAAATCCTCCCTGTTTTATTTGTTGCATCTTTTGCTTTGTGATTTCAATTGTGTATCTGTCCTGGTTTTGGCTGGGATAGAGTTAATTTTCTTCCTAGCAGCTGGTCTAGTGCTGTGGTTTGGATTTAGGATGAGAAAAATGTTGATAACACATTGATGTTTAGTGTTGCTAAGCAGTGTTTACAACTAAGTCAAGGACTTTTCAGCTTCCCAGGCCCTGCCAGTGAGGAGGCATGAGCCTTCCACAGGAGGTGACAAGAATCTGGGAGGGGACATGGCCAGGACAGCTGACCCAAACTGGCCAAAGAGATATTCCATACCATGAGCATATACTGAGCATATGTCATGCTTAGTATATAAGCTGGGGGTAGTTGGCCGGGGGGACTGTGACTCGGGAACTAGCTGGGCATCGGTCAGCAGTTGGTGAGTAATTGTACTGTGGATCTCCTGTTTTGTATATTATCATTAATATTCATATTACTATTATTCTCTTCTGTCCTATTGAACTGGTTTTATCTCAACCCATGAGTTTTACTTTTTTTCGATTCTCTCCCCCATCCAAAAGGCTGTTGGTTGTTTTAGCTGCCTGCCAGGTTAAAGCACAACAGTATCTCTGAGGATACTAAAAATATTTAAAATTGGGCTAGAGAGGAGAACATGGCTAGCCATGTCATGTATGTGCATTGAGTCATTTCTCCTGTAACTAGATTTTCAATCAAACTTTCTTTTCATTGGCTTTGTGAACTTCTGTTTGTTTACTTTTATTCACTACAGATTCAGTTTTGTTTAAAAGAATACTTCTGATATTTTTCTTTCCTTTTTAAATTTTTTATTTGTGAGACAACAGTTGAAATAAGGGAATGATCCCTCAAAGCATTAGTAAGCACTGGTAAAATTTCCAAATGTGCCGAAGTCCCTACTGACTTCTCGTTTCCTGAATTTCTTTGATACATTTAAAAATTTTACCATGTAGATATAACTTCAAGCATGTAATTAATCCACTGTAAATTATGCATATGGTTAAATGTTTATTGACCCTCATAACTGTAGAGCTTTTGTGCTGTCCAGTGCCTTTCTGGCTGAGAAAGGTTCACTTGGGGCTCTTTGTAACAAACACCTGCACTTCTGATCTCATCCATTTTGGGATGAGTGAGTTTATAAGTATAATTGTCAGATGTCTGTAGATACTTCATAACTTTGTTACTTGCGTACAGGAAAGGAACATCTATGTCCTTCCTTAGCTGCTGCAGATCATTGCAGTGAACCCTGTGTCACCAGGCTAAAATACGAAATTGAAATTCCCTGCATAGTGTGCACTAATGAAGAACACCAAGCTGTGCAGAATTTAAAACTCTTAAAATTTCAAATTTTAACACCTCTTGCCTTTTTTTTTTTTTTTTTTTTTGCTATTGTGGTAAGTTTACTGGTACTCTGCCAAGTTCAATTGTACATTTACTAGAATGTTCTTCAATTTTATGCATTTGGACTTCATTAGCATAAACTGAAGTGAGTATGATCCTGAGTGAGTATGATCTCTTGAATTGGAAAAGCTGTTTTCATCAA
This sequence comes from Balearica regulorum gibbericeps, assembly GCF_011004875.1. Taxonomy (NCBI): domain Eukaryota; kingdom Metazoa; phylum Chordata; class Aves; order Gruiformes; family Gruidae; genus Balearica; species Balearica regulorum. The sequence continues at coordinate 148,375,446 of NC_046185.1, forward strand.
GCCTGTATGCATTCTGCGGGTTTAAGTCTTACAGAGAAGAAACTTTGCATTCTGTTGGGCTATTTATGTTTAAAGCTGTAGTCATCTTTTGGGCTTGATTCAGAATTCACTGAGGTCTAACGGGTTTTGGATCAGGTCCTTTGTGCACATTTCTTTATTGCTGGTGCCTCTATTACCAAAATATTTCTATTTCCATGGTATCAAAAGCAAGTGTTATGTTGGAAACAACTGTATGAAATCCAATTTGTGTTCTTTCACTGATTTGAAAAATGAATGTGGTTTAATGCCATTGTTCTTTTTCGTTTAAAGCTGAAAATAGAAACATCTTAAATGAGGAAGAGGTTGAGAAGTGTCTTATAAACCTTTTGGAAATTGATAATGATGGAGTTAAAGTTGCTGCTTCCCAAGCAATTTCTGCCATGTGTGAGAATTTAGCTAGCAAACGTGTGTTTGGACTTCAGGGTAAGTAAGGTGGGAAGGGATGAACTGAGAATCTGTGCTTTTCCTTTTATAAGGAACGTATTATAACTTTTCAGATTGCCATGATTTATTTAAAGGTTCATGTATACAATTATTTTTTTCAAAGGGATTCCCCAGCTAGTACAGTTGCTAAGCAGTGACAATGAAGAAGTAAAAGAAGCTGCAGTGACAGCATTAGCTAATTTGACAGCAGGCAGTCCTAGCAATGCAAGGTGAGTCTGCAGTCATTGAACTACTATTTAAAACACTAATCTGAACACAAGTGATAATATTTTTATTTTTAAAGAGAGCGTCATCTTGTCCTTAATCCTACAAGGCAGATCTGTTTGAATTTGACTGTAAGGCTCTTTTTGGTGCTTATGAGTCATCTGGAATAGGTTGGTTCTCATCAGTGTTACAGGAGTTATGCTATCTCTACTAACATTTGCTTTATCAAGGAAAGGTATGAAGCAGATGTAATGAAAGCAGAGATATAAATCATGTTTTGAGGGGAACATATGAAGAAAATATGCCTTGTAACCTAAGACATTCGATGTGGGGTATGTTTTGAAAATTCAAAATCAGTAAGGTATCCTTTAAAATCTGATGCTTCATGCAACTTTTTTGACTGATTTAAACCCAGTCTTTGAGGGAGATAGCACTCAGATATTCTGAATATTGTCATTGTCCTTCTCTTTCTTTTTTTATTGTTTCCCAAGTAATAGAGAATGCTCGTAGTGCATTCTCTAAAAGAAAAGAAGTGTAACTTCAGTATCCAAAATAACTAACAAAGGATGGATAGCTGACTGCAAGTTCCAAAATAATTGTATCAACTGAATTCTACTGTCAGTTGCAGAGTTCTGTTACCCCAACTCTACTAAAAGTTCTGTTCAGGGAAAAGAAACAGAGCGGTCTGACGTATATGAGCAATCACATGTAACAAACCATAAAATAAAATTCCTTAAAAGTTTCCTGGAATACACTCAAGGAAGTTGTAATCCATTCACAGGCATTCTTTGAAGTGAACAAGTAAAATAACTCACCAAATAAATTATTTGTTTCAATTTATTGATTCAGCTCTAATAGTCACCACTATTCGCTTAATGTTACCAGATGGAGCCATAATTTGACACAAGAGAATAATATTCTGTTCTCAGATTCACATAGTAGATTTTTTTTTTGTCTGATACTCTGCTCTCCTCATGTGCATGACTCTTCAGTTGGTGTCAGTGGGAGTCATACACATAGAAAGAGCACAGTACTGGAGTCTGGGGGTCAAACTTCAGCTCTGCTACAGCTGGTTTTCGTAGTGCAGCCCTTTGAGGTTTCACATTGTGAAAAGGGAATCTCTGGAGAGCTTTGAGTTGGTATAGCAGCTTATGCCAGCTCATTCAGGTTTGGGGGTTTTTTTGCCAAGGAGATAGTCAGGATGTTGTTTAGCTCAACTGCTAGAACAATTCTCTGAGACCTCAGGCTGGGAAATAGCTGTCTGTTCCTCCGCATTATAATGGAGTCTGTATTTGTTTCTTGCTGGGCAGAGACTTCCCTCTCCTTGCAAATCAGCTCCAAGTACAATATGGAAGCACCAGGTAATCTAATCACAGGTCTTCTGTGAAAATCAGGAAGCAATAATTTACATTAAATATGTATATTGGATGAATGCCATGTGACTATATAATTACTTCAAAGCTTCATTTCTAAATCAAAACCATTAATAAGTCATAGAAGAGTCCAAGTGTGACTAGGATCTATAAATGAATATATAGAGTTGAACCCTCAGCTGATACAAATTGGTATAGTTCCAGCTCACTGAGTTTCTGGCCCACATTTATTTTACATTCACATAATAGGAAAAAAAATGGTTTGGAGAAAATGCATTCCAGATTGAGTTACCATAATCAAATTTCATTCTGGAATATTTTGTGTGTGTGTCTTGTAAACCACTGAAAATAAGTGTATATGTAATGAAGATGCTGATATACTTTTATAATGATGTGACTTTGCTGTGTAATTATGTTGACAGTATTCTGGTCCCAAATGAGACTAATGAAACTAGTGCCCTTTTATTGGATATATATTAGATTCTTGTTATAAACCCACCAAGAATATTAAATCATAAAGCTAGTAGTAGCAGGTAGACCTTATGTGGCAAGAACAAAATGGCTACAGTAAAGGGGAAGACTATTCACTATAAATGTTTTCACTTTTTACCGGCCAGCCAAAAATTCAATCTTGTTGAACTCATCTCCATGTGTTCTGCCATATTTCATTTCAAGAGCATTTTTGCATGTATTATATTGGTTGAAGAATGTGTACCTTGCCCTTTCATTTTGTACAGTGTGTATTAGAGAATGTAAACAGAGTACAAGACACTGCTATTTTTGCTGGAGATTTGTTGTTCTTGTTAGGAATATTTGGTCAAGAAATGCAGTCTGCTTTTCATGTAATACGGGGAAAAATACAAGTTAAAACAAATTGTGTAATTAATGCTTCCACAATAGCTAGCTCGTAAGGATAAAGTCTTCCATTGATTAATAACACAAGAACAGCATAGGCAATGGGCAATACTACCCCCCACTAATGTATATTAACCTTGACCTTTAGGTGCTTCCCCACAGCAATGAAAGGCTAGTTCTATACCCCTACCCAATCAATCCTTTGTTTCTCAACTGAGACAGCTAATAAAGGTGTCAAATATGGTGGAGGTTTTGTAATTAGAACACCTGTTCATGATGAACAGGACAGAGACCAGCTTGTCATTTCACACAAGTCCCCAAGCAACCACGATTTGGCAAAAATAAATGAATGAATGAATGACTCTGGCCCCTGCAGTATTTTAACCAAAGGTCTAGAGCAGAAGAGAACATGAGTCCTATACTGACGGTTTGAGTTTTCAGGTTTACTGGAAAACATGGGTTTACAATGTGATCTCTACAAGAACACATAAAAATTACTATAAATAACTTTTAAAATATTTAAGCTTTTGCTGCAGAGCTGATGTTGTGTCATGTTTCAGTAGCACATAGAAAAAAGTACGGTGGTCAAATGCCTCATTAGTTTACAGATTGACACCCCCAGATGATGCTTTTATCAGAATTTTATCATAAAGTAATGACAGAATTTTAATACTGCTGTGTATTGATCATAAATTCTTTGTAAACTTGTTAATAATTAGGCTAAATAAAAATAAAATTGCAAAGTATACTGCAATCTAAAATCCCATGTACTTATTCTAACATACAATAAATTAATTATTTTTCAATATTGCTATGTGTATAGCTCTGATGCCATCCTTGACACATGTGTCAGAATTTGTTTCTGTGAGTCTGCTGCTGGGAAGAAGAGAATTATGTTCAACTGGTATTTGCATCCACTTCACATTTTTTAATCCAGAACGCTAACTTGCTTTATTGAAAATTGTATACAGTTATTTGGACAGCAGAATGCCATTTTAAAGAATCTGTGAAATCTGTCTATTTTTGATGTGTTCAAGCATCGGGAAATGTAGGCACAGTCACTTCAGTAATGTATATTATGCACAAATTGCAAAATTACACACAAACAAAGAAACAGCAGTGCCATCTATTGGACAGAAAAATAAATTATTCTGTACTATGCAACTAACTGCAGAACAAACGTTTTACTTCAGCCTCTGCCTATTTTTTTCCATTTAAAGTATAATCAATTATTTTCACTTTTCATGTATTTAGGATAAGCTAGTCGTGTTAAACATAAATATGATATTGGTTAGAAGTAACACATAGAAATAAGATCTCAAATGTACTGTTTAGTCAGACATTAATTTGACCAGCTCTTTTCTTCAGTATTGTTGTAGTGCAAATGCCATTTCTAATAGCTGTCTTCATAAATCTGGCAATGTCTGAATTCTGGGCACCTAATGGAGTTACCACTAAAGAAAAACATGTGCTGTGAAATTTAGAGCTTTGTACTGGACATGAAAACTAATTAACAGCCTCAATAATATTTGTCTTAAATTGTTTATTTTAAGTACAAAATTTATAGCATTCAGTTAGAGTTTGGTCTCGGGGAAGAAGGAAAGGGATGGTTTTTGTTCAGCTGTACTAAGGGCTGCAGGAAATTGTAGTACATGACAGACTTATGATCTGGCAGAATATTTCTCCTGGGGTTTATAATTAGTGTCATGTTACATATTTCCAAGTATTCTGTCTAGATTCAAGATAGTAAAATGTCATCCCAAAAATTGCAAAGTCAGCAAGCTTGATGTTATTTAATTGTCTAATTCTTGAATTCTTCACAAGAATCAGTGGACCTATTTACATTATTAAAATTCTGTCCATATAGGTAGTTACAGACATTATCACAGCGTCTGTATGTGTCCTTTCTCATATGTATCAAAATTTTCAAAATTTGGGAGTAGATTGGGGATAGGAAGGTAGTTTGGGAACTCATTGGTTATGGGCAGTGCCCAGTGAGGAGAAAGTGAGTTGTTCCCTTGACTTCAGTGGATCTTGCATCTATTCCAAACTGCAATTCATATACTGATCTAATGACCAAAAAATAGATCCTCAGTCTGTTCCGTTTGGATAATGCTCACTGGTAGTGAAAGTCTCTCACCTTCCTAAATGGACCTTTTCAGTATCCACAACAGATTTTTATTGTTTTTAAGATGTGTATGGCCATCAGGGAATAAATTTCAAGAATCTCCAGGTTTTTTTACATTTCAAATTTTGCTATTATCATTAGGAAATAATGATTGTTACCATTAGGTAGTAGTATCACTAGCTAGTAATCTTCCCCATTAGAAAATGGGAAACTTAATCATAGCTTTTCACTTTCAAGACTGTAGATGGAACCTAATTCACATAGATGGATCAATATTGAAGTGTCAGTATTATGTAAGATAATACATTTGCATGAATATATGTGTTAATTTATGAGAACAGGAACAAAAATTTTGAGTACATGAGAGCTACACTTAAACCCAGAAATAGGTAATAATGTGTTGTATAGGTTTTGTCTTCTTTATAGTTTAATAATTCTTCTTTATAACGTAAGTTTGTGTTTCTGAAGGAGGGAATCAACAATAGAATGCCACTAGCTGTATTGTGTAAAGGTAATATGTTTTAATACTGACCCCTAGTGACAGAATTATATTTTTGAGCTACTGTGCTGCAAGGTAAAGGGATTTTGTTGGGTTTTGTGGTTTGCATTGTTATTTTTTACATCAGCGCCCCTTCTACTGAGCCCTATACAAATACAGTTAACTTGTGCCATGAACAGATTCCTGCTTTGACTTTCTCTTACTGTATATCCATCGTGTGAAGAGTGCTTTCTAAAGAAAAAAGACAACATGGTCATTACCCAAGACCTCACAAGCTTTTCCTTACAAGTAACATACTGACTTCCATTGAAAACTGCAGAATATTTTATGGTAAATTTCTCCCTTGGCAGAAAAGCTGAATCGAGGCCCAGTGCCGGGATGTTGTTCAGAAATGGGTTCGCGCTATGACTTTGACGTCACATCAGATGGCTGATACACAGCCCATGGATAGTACCCTAAATCAGCCCCCACTGGCAGGTGCAAAATGTTTCATTCAGCCAGCTGTTGGTTTTCTCTCTTAAGTTTCTGAAGATGTGGCAATGGAAAAGTCCCTCTGTAGACTCAGACACCGTAACTGCATTTTGTTCCCAGTACAGCTGCTCTTTCAAAAAACATTTTGTTGTGTATTTCCCTGTTTGTTGGTTTTTTTAAACTCTGTTGCCTATCAGGAGTTATATGGAATACAGAGACCAATATAGAGCATTTCTCTCTCTCTAACACAAGTCTCATGTCACAGCATCCTAAAGTGCATGAGAACCTAAGGATATCCTAAAAAATTTCAGACAGAAAACAGAACACCTCTAAATTGTGCTAACAGTAACTATATAGAAGTTCTACCCTTATAGCAAAATCTTTTGAGCTGATTGTACACTCCTACCTTCAAAGCCTTGCGGTATGATCACTATTTATCTTACCTGTGGAAGGCTGGAATTTCACTCAGAGCACGTGTCTTGTCACCTGTAACTTCCCAGGGTAGATTTCTGAGGGATCAAGTCAGACTTTTTTCCTCCTGGATGGAGACTCCTAAGCCTGGGAGAGAAAACTGTGGTTTATATAGTGGCACAAGTATAATGATTTCGCTTGAGTGTGTATCCCTACAATGACATTCAGTGATATGCACTGAGATGCATTACACATTTTATGAATTAAAAGTAGCAAGAATTATTTTATATTTGAGTAAATTTCAGACAAATATACTGTCCTTTTACATGCACATTTTCTTTGTACCATATTTCTAAATTAAATGCAAATTATTTAAGTATATGTTTTAACTTACTTTAGTACAGCATGAAATTATTTATTTTCAGTGTATATAAGGGAGTTGCAGATCATGCAAACTTAATTCTGCCCTGCTGTGAATTTAACCTGTGCACTGACTGTGGCATGTTGTCTAATTGGACTGTCATACACACAACGGGGTAAAAATAAGCTTTCACAAATAACTTTAAACCTTTTGACTTGCAACCTCAGTAATTTTATCTTAACATAGTAGTGTATGTGTACTTTGTTAGAGATTTAATTTTAAGAGAGAAAAATAAAGCCATATGTTTCTCCACTCTGAATCATCATAAGAGCTTGAACCTTTAGCAAGGCAGAACAGATTGCTGCCAGTAGAGAAAAGTTCACAGTTGTCCCGAAAAGACTTACCCAGAAGTGAAAGACGGGGTCCAGTTTCACAGTCAGAGTGCTGTTTGTGGAGAGACTGACTTGGCACAGCTTTTTTTTTAGCTTCCTGAGCTGGTGCATCCAAAGATGAAGAGGAGCCGTTATCTCCTCAGTCCCTGTGTTCAGATGAGTTGTTGTGGGGACCCTGCTTTGGTTCGCTCTTTCCTTCCCCTCCATGAAGGCTGCTCTGGCAACTCCTGAATGTTCCCTGTTATTTTGCCTTTGTAACAATGTGGATTCCAGACTCTGAACTCTATGCTGAGTTACTGATTTTTGCATTCCCTGCTTCTTGGACCAGAAAAAAGAGAGAGGAGGACAAGTGTCTTTTTCATCAGCTTATCCTGGCTGAAGCTACATGGGATCTTTAAGGGGCAAAAAGGCTTTCTATTGCTGAATTTCAAGTCTTTCTCCTGATGGCGAAAGCGTCATAAAATTTTTCATAAAGGTTGCAGATTAATATTATAATTGAAAGGATCAAATATCATGGTTAGTTCATTACCAATGCCCCTGTAATATTTTAAATTAGGTATACTACAGTTTTAGAACTGAGAGCTTTGTAACTCTGTCAGATGAGTTCAATGATGGACATTAGAAAATCTCTGTGATTCTCTAAATGAGAGTCAGGTATTACAGTCTCTGCTAACCCAGACGGTTTTATTGCTTCCAGACCATGAGGTTTATTGAGTTTTGGGTTTGTTGATGTTTTAACAAGGTACTTGTCATTGAAAAATTAGGAATAGAGGGTTCAGTTGAATGAATATGGTTTGTTGATATCATCAATATTTTTATTGTAGCACAAAGGAACCCCAAATTGTAGATCAGAGTGCTAGATTCTCTTGCTCAGAATAAAAATACTGACATTAATTTCCCTTGTATAGTGAAGAGAACGAAAGTAATATTAGTCTTTAAATAAAATACGAGTGACTGTATACAGCAGTCAATTGCTTTTGAAAATAATGAAAGTAAAATTTTTGGTAAATGCAGAGGATGTGATTATTCTGATGGCATAACATGGCAAATAAAGGATACTAAGACTAAGGGATAAAAAGGAATATATTTCTTGAGAGTTTTCAAACTTTTGGTTTTCAGTCTGAAATTACGTAATAGAGCTGGGTCAAAAATGCCTTGTGTGAAAAAGAAGTCATACGATTTAACACAGATAGAGTTGATTTTAAAAAATGTGTGTAATTAGATGCATAATTCTTATGCATAATTTACATGCAATTATGTATGAAAATGAGATATGCACAGGCATAAATGGCTAGCTAAGCACCTCACACACAATCACAGTAATTTTGCACAGAAATTAAACATGCAGTTGCAAATACATGTGGAAAATGAAGTCCATAAGGAGTCCAGTGGCCTTTGTGAGGAAGAAAAATTTTAATTTTTTCTGGGCAGAAATTGCGTTAAATCCTCAGTCAGAAGGGAGGAAGTAAACATCATAGATGTGAATAAAAATATAATTTAATATAAACCAGTTTATGTTCAGTTGTGGTAGAAGAAGCAAAACCAAACATACTTTACCATTTTTATGAAGTGTCAATCTCAGTAGTGTAAATTAAGCACAATCCAGAGTAAACAGTGGTGTGAAGTTGCACCACTGCCCTTCCCCTCTATCTCCCCTCCATGCTTAGGTTGCTTAGGTAAGGGGTTTGAGGGCAGGCTCGGTGGTTTCTGTCAGCTCTTTGAACACTGATAGTTGCTTTCAGCATTCTGCTGAACCTTCTCTGCAGGAGGAAAAGCTGGCTGGACCGTTCCCTGTGCACTAAGGAACTAAATAATCTGTTATCTTTCTTGCCGTGGCTCGGAGGCTTGGTCGGGGACCAGAGCTATCATGCTTGATGTGATGCCAACAAAGAGGTGGTCCTTGCCCCAGAGAGCTTACATTCCTAAAAATAAAATTAAAAAAAAAATAAACACCACAGAGATTTGGTCCAATTTTTACTGATGATTACTTTCACAACACTCTACCAATGTCTGAGCTTTCCTATTGCACGCCAGATAACTGAAGCAACTAAATATTCAGTTCAGTGAAATTCATTTGCATCTCCAAAGTAACTGTTTAAGAAGAAGTTTGTATTGTGAAACTTTCGGTAATTATTTTGTCAACTTTTAATTTATTTTTGCAGTAAGAACGGTACAGAAAACATTTGTTTCTCCCAAACTCTCTGCATTTATTTTTTGAGTCCTGAGTGATATGTTAGAGAATTTTCAAGAAATCTCTTAATAAGTGATTACAATGTGTATTTAAAATTAATAATGTAAATTATTTATTACCTGACCTTTTAATGTTTGCCTTTCCAATGTCAATTGAGAAAAGTATTTTAGCTATTCTTAAATACAGTAATTTGAATTCAACTGTAATCAGAATTTTACTGTTTCAGTACAGGGCATGGTAACATCATTAGGGTACCTGAACCGTGTATACCCTGGCTAAGGTCAATACCTAACCCTATTAGGTTAGGCAAACTAATGATCATAACCACATGCTTATAAATCGTAACATTTGAATTAACTTTAATTTGAGCTGTGTAATTTCTACACCTATCTTGTCTGTTTTTTCTTGTTTGTTTGTGATTCAGATAGTCAGCTACCACTTTTCAAAAAAACATGGTGATACTGCAAATGCAACATCCTTCCCCCCCACCCCGTCCCCCCCGTCATTGTCTTCTTTCCTTTTCCCTAACCTCTTCATGATTAGGGAAGTTGATGTATTTTGAATCTTTACACAACATGGAAAAAGAGCTGTGGATTTATATAATTTACTCCTTTCCTACATCAAAAAGGATATACTTTTTTTCAGCTAAACCACGGCTCCCTTATTCCTTGAGGATGTAGTCCTATAGTGGGAGCACTGATAAAGTGCACCATCTCAGTAGGATGTGTCTGAAGCAGAGTGTGTTCCGGAGGCAGGGAGAGAGGCTCTACGTGAATCTGCGTTAGGCAGAGAGTGCTGGTAAAAGGTTCTTCCTCTGACTTCTGTTTCCTTGTAATAAAAAAACCTACACAGTGCATATCTCTGCCCAAGATGGAAAGGAACCAGGACTCCATACTTAATGTTGCAGTATTTCAGCACCTTAAAGACTTAAGCATATTCATTTTTTCAGCTCCCTTTTGAGGTCAGGCACTGCTGTCTCTTTAGCAGCTGGGGCTCCGTGGCCCAGGGTGACAGAGCTATTTCTGTGTCTCTGGAGGGCTCTGCGGCAGGAGTGAGTTGAACTGTGGATTCCTCATTCTTTCTTCTCCCCTCATAACCTCTTCTGTACACATCTGTTATCAGGGCACAGCGTTGCCCTCAGGTGGTCGTGCCCTCTTAAAATCTAATTCTCAAAGGTATTGGGTACCTTCAACTCTCATTACCTGCTGTTGTTACTTCTAACATGAATTCTTTTTGCCTTGTGATCCATTGCGCTACTTAATTAAACTATACTCATGAAACTGTGATTCAAAATGAATCTGCGCAGAAGTAGAACGCAGGATTGAAATAAATATGTATGATCTTCTAAATCAGTGGTTCTCAACCTTTTTGAAGTTGAGTGGCACTTGAGAAAATTGGCTGTGCTCTGTACCTCGCTGAGGTCAGCTCTGAACACAGAAGGAGCTGTCACCTTGCTCTTTCGTTAAGTACTTGTGTACTTGCTGCCTTTATGGAAATTATAGTAAATCTGCTTATAATGTGATTGGCTACATCATTCAGTTCCATGTATCATCCTGAAATCAGTCTGTTAGGGACTATATGTTTATTAGGATTTCCTACGGGAGAATACATGTGTTATTTGGTGTAGTATAGGAATAGTAAGTTCTATACTTACTGCAGAAGTATTGGATATACTACACCTGTGAAATGCAGTGATGTATTTCATGAGCAGTGGATCTGTCCCATAAATCCTGGCATTTCTGTGTATTCATTGTACAGGCAAAACTCATTGATTTTGGGGTTGGGTTTGTTTTTTTTTTTCCTGGATAAGGTATGTGTGTATATGCTGTATAACGCTGTAAATCTGATAGCTGACGGACATGCCTTACTGTGCATGGCTGTGTGTGTGTATTCGGAGTCTCTCCCACACTTTGCTAGCAGGTACATCATGTCATTGTTACACATGCTATGAATGTGATGTTTTCCAGAAAACTTGTGGTATGTGTAGTGTATAGCTGATCCTTACATCTGCAGGATTTCTTCATATACAGCAGCCTGAATAGAGCTACAGCACTCCTGAAGCTGAAAATCTGGATAAAATTTTCAGGTGGAAGGAAAGACAGTATTAACCAGAGAACCTAGAAATACAGTGGCCCTACCTAAGTAAAAACAAACCACGTCCCCCAAAACCAACCAAACAAACCATTTTCAGCTCTTCTTTATCTGGCCAAGGAGGGAAGGGGAGGAGGTACCCCGATAAGGGGAAATCCAGCTAATTGAAGACTCTGAGGAGTGCAGTGCAGGACATTTGAAAACATGGGATTCACTTCTAAACAGAGACGGAATTGTTTGCATTAGTTACTGGTGCTCCAGGAGGATTAATTAGCCAGCACCAAACTGGCCCTGTACCTTTATGCTGCACCCAAACTAATAACCCTACTGACCTTCAGTCCCTGGATTGCTGCCTTTTCCCTGTTTTTCCAAAGTGGGGGCTCCGGCCTGCCTGCCAGCCTTCCTTACACCCATGTTCCAGCACCGCCTGTGAGCTGCCATCACCTCAGAGCTGAGGCAGGGATCAGGGGAACAAATCCTGTCGGCCTCTGCTGATTCACTCTAGGTATGCTCAGTGGTATCTGCATCTCCCTCTCTGAAAGTGTGGTTTGGAGATACTAGCACTAAGATCAGTTCAAAGTAAGATCTATGTCATGTTGCCCCTGGAATGGGATTATATAGCACAGGTTGGCGTGTATTCTGCTTTCTATTTTCAGAAGAGCATGACCATCAACATTCCTGAGATTATTTTTGGTTTTATCAATTCCTTGACAGTCTTTGATAGCATAACTCTTTCTTGTATATGTAATACGTCTAAGCTTGTGTTCATTTTGTAACTATGAAAGTTACCCAAAGGTTAGTTAGATTTTTAGTAAGTAAAAGTTCAGTAAAAGTGAGATTTTCACATCCAGATTTCTCTTATTAATGTGTTGACAGAAATTTAGCTAAACTTTTAAAAAATGTGCACTCTTCTGTTGTTGAAGTGCTTAGATATGCTTGTATAGAGGTGGGAGAGTTTGTTATGGTTTTGATATAGACAAAATGTACTAAAAGAGGATATAAAAAGCAGTTGCAATGAAAATTCAAATTGCCATCTGCGCGTTTCCATTGCTAACAATATTGCCAACTTTTGTTTAACAAACAGATGAGCCTAATGTAAAATTACTAAGAGCAGATAGTAAATTGGACATATGCCTCAAATCATTTGATCAAATTTTATATACAAACTCAGAAGGAAGACAATTCCATTTTTATAGTGTGCTGGTTTGTAATGACAGTGGAAAAAATACCACTGAAATGAACGTAAGATGATACAGACAAAGAAAGAAGTTCCCGTTGTTTAGTAGAAAGCAAAGTTTTGGCGAGAAGGTCAACAGAAATCTTAAGTTATGGAATTTGAAGGATATAAACTACATTTGTATCAGTAGTCTTTTTTGCCTAGGGCAAAGAAACCAAAGAATATGTAATGGGGTGGTAACCCAGAAATGTTTGCCTTTTCAGAATTGTTAGAGCATGGTTGTTTCCCCTCAGCCAGGCCAGGTTCTTTCTTCAGGGTCTGTATCGGTTGTAGGCAAGAGTTTACTATCATTATAAGCCATGTCACCAGATGCTTTCAAATATATTCTTTATCCCAGATATTAAAGTTGACTATTTTTTTTTTCTTTTAAAAGTCGCTGTCCTGGTGAGGGCTGGAAGCAGAAATGCAGTGTTAAGACAAAGTTCCTTCTGCTGTGACTGAGATGTAGGCCCATGTGACTATTAGTTTTTCAGCACATCAGATTTAAGTCATTTGCAAATATGTCATAAATCATAGAATGGTTTGGGTTGGAAGGGACCTTAAAGATCATCTAGTTCCAACCCCCCTGCCATGGGCAGGGACACCCTCCACTAGCCCAGGTTGCCCAAAGCCCCATCCAACCTGGCCTTGAACACTGCCAGGGAGGGGGCATCCACAGCTTCTCTGTCCTCTTAATAGCGCAGCTGCCTGCACCTTCTGCTGTCTCCTACCTGAAGTTACTATTTCCTTAGTAGTGCTTCTTCAACTGTTTTTTCTTGGCTGTTCTCCAACCTAAATCTATGAAGTGATCCTTAAAAAAATCTCAACAATCTTCCCCAATTTTATTTGCAAACAGGTTTTTTTGCAGGTCTAGCTTAGAACTTGGTCACTCCAACATATGTCACAGCACTGCTGAGGGGCAGCACCCTTTAGCCATGGCTGCAATGATCATCTGGGAGCAGAGGGAATATTTAGACTGGATCTGTTGCTGATAGCCTAGTTGATGTGGAACCACAGCCAGAGCCAGCCCTGAACTTTATGCTGTATGTTGTACTCCTGCTGTCTATATCTGCTTGTATAAAGCCAGCAGAGTAATTTCTACATTGCACTGAACTGCACCATGTGCACCTACTCTGTAAGAATGGCAGAAGCTTGCTGTACTATGTTTATCCGATTGCAAAAATGTACGGAAACCGCACAAAGAACAACAACATGATATTCCGTGCACTATAATTCTCTAGAAACAGTGCTAGAATGATTGTGAGGAGAGGTGATAGAACTCTGTGGAGGCATTTGTCTGGAACTAAAGATACAGAAATTCTGCATCTTTGAAAAGATGCAAGATTTCATTCACTTGTTCGAAACGTCAGAAAGAATCCATGTCCGGATAAGTTAAAGAATCCGGAAGTTTGTGACGTGGTTTGTCTGCTTAGCTTGTGCCTCTTGAGCTTCACACTGAGTCAAATGTAGGTAAGGCATCAGAAGGAGGGATGTCACAGTTCAATGTTTAATTCCAATTTCATACTATAACATAATTTAGAATATAAACATCAGTCTTGCAGTTTATTGCAGGTAAGCAATATTTTATATTCTTGAAAAGTAATACTAATTTAGTTGATAAATAGACCACACTAAGGAGAAAAAGTGGTCCTAAAATAAAAAAAGATTTCTTTTTTTCTCCTTCATTTTGCTAGCGCTGTTGCTGAGGCTGAAGGAATTGAACCATTAGTAAATACCTTGAACGCTCAGAGAGATGGAGCCATTGCTAATGCTGCCACGGTGCTAACGAATCTGTCCATGCAGGAGCCATTCCGTGTAAATATCCAGAGCTGCGGTATTATGAGTGCGCTTGCGGAACCGTTGCACTCGACCAACACCCAAGTGCAAAGCAAAGCAGCATTCGCTGTGGCTGCGTTTGGTTGTGATGCTGATGCAAGAGCTGAGGTAAAACACTTCTTCGAGGTTGCAGTTATTTGTAACATTTCTAAATCCTGAGATTGGTGTTATACTTACCTAGGATCTTTGCATTTTGTATGTCTGTCCCAAAAGTCCTGGGGTTTCTAGATAGTAACTCATTTTTCACTTTCATCATGGGCTTGTTCAGATGAATTTAGCTCCATTTGTTATGAGAACTGGGAAAGGGTTTTCTTTAATTTGTATTTTTACTGATGTATTTGCTTGCACCAAGTTAGTATTTTACAGCTTTCCAGTGGCTTCAACCAGGGCTATATCTTAATCCCCATGTTTATGAGCATTAGACATTAAGGTTTCTCTCAGCTGCAACTGTCAGCTGTATTTTGAAGGTGTCAAAAGAGGACAGAAGTTCTGTCCTCTTTGCTCTCACTCAGTGTTGTTCTATTGCCCACTTTCAAGGCCTGAACAGCGATGTCCGATCTTGATTTGTAAGATACTGGATGTGCATGGAGTAAATGTAATTCAAATAAAATATAATTAGTCCCTTGATCGGTGGCATCCAGCAAGTTGAACTTTGCGCTGTTTATCAATGGTCGTATTATTTTCTTTTCATAAATAAGGATGATGCTATGTGCATTCGTAGATCATGAGCTGGGGTTTTCTCATGGGTCAAGGCTGTTAATTAGGACATGAATAAGGGGCATAGATAATTAATCTACTTCTTTCAGTGTCCTTAAAATGTCTTTCTCTTCAAAAATCCAAATAAGCAATATTTCCTCCAGTGTGTATAGGAAAGATACTGTAGCACACAAGAGAATAGGATGTTAATAAGATTGTCATACATACAATACAATACAAATTCAAAGATATTGTGATGTAAATTAGTTGCTAGGAGGCAACAGAACAGAGAAAAAGCTGTGTAACTCTCCGTGGCAGTGTTGGATTGCATGGTCTCTTCAGTTTCCACACTGCAATCTAATAACTGAAAAGCAAGCCAGAGCCAGAAGGGACGTGTGCCTTGAACCACTCTGACGCTCACTTCAGCTCTAGCCTATGCAGGGTTCACAGCAGCAGAAAATCCCCACAAATGGCCTTTCTACCAGCCCAGCGTAGCTTTTCCACAATGCTTGAGTGTTTTGGAAGGTGAATTTTACAGACTGTTCTTGCTGGGACAGATGAAATATGTAAGTGGCAATGTCTTCATTTATTTTTTTAGTTAAGAAATGCAGGTGGACTGCGACCACTCGTTGAATTGCTGCATTCTAAGAATGAAGAAGTCAGAAGAAATGTCTGTTGGGCTGTTACGGTCTGTGCAAGTGATGAACTAACTGCTGTTGAACTATGCAGGCTAGGGTGAGTAGAAATAATATCAAGGGACAGAGGGAAGATTTTGATGAGAGAACTCTTATTAAGTTGATCTCTACATATTTAGAGCAGAATAACAAAGTTAAGCTATACTTTCTGGTAAGCAGAAACTACTTTTGCACCACAGATGTTGCAGATGAAATGTTATTGATTTTAAGTAACAGAAATCTTAAGAAAAAAATGCAAGCCTGAAAAGAGAACTATCTGGAATTATAAAAACATTTATTGTTTCTGTGAGTGAATTAGGCTTTATATTGAAGATGTGATTATATCAGTCAAAATTAGGGACTACTGAAATTAAGGTTTCAGGCTAAGTTCAATATACAGTAAATTGTACTTGTTACACACAGGCTAGATTTGGTTTACAAACTCTGGTTAACTGCAGGTGTGCTGAAGTGTCATGTGAAAGAGACTCTATTGTATTCCTTCTTAGAAACTTCCAAGTCCCATATATTAATATCTGAATTACAAAAGCTGGTTTAGGTTACAAAAATTACGGCACAGGGTTCCTTATATGGGGTGAACCTTTTAGTTATTGTTAAATTAAAATATATGTAATTGCCCTGCTCCCTCTGCTGGACATTTCTCTGATTACTGCACAGATGATACTTAAAATCCATCTGTGAGGGGATTCTGCAGAGTGAGACTCTCAGAAATTTAGGTCTGGAGGGGCCCTCAAAGGTGATGTTATCCATCTGCCCACTGTAAGACTGAATCAGGTACACTGACATATTTTTGCTTGTTAAGTGTAAATACCAATACTGAGGGGGTTTCACTACTTTCTGAGATAACCTGTGCCAGTGTTGAAGTATCCTTACGATTAGAAGGGGGTTCTGGGTTCTAATATCCCTTACAGCAAATCATTTCAACTACATGTTGTCCTACTGTCGGTGGGACTGAATAAGCACCTTCTTACGGCAATTTGAGTTTGACTTACTGAATTTTCTCATGTTCCATGGTCCTCTCAGTTTCCTTTTCATGACAAAGTAAAAATGTTAAACTTCTTTTTGTTTCGAAATCTTGTATCATTTTGTCACACCTCTCTAAATTTCTCTATTTACGTCATTTTGAAGTGCCGTCTCCCAGCCTGGATGAAGTGCTTCAGCTGAGGTCATACCACCATCAAATAAAGCTCAGTAATTATTTTCTATATCTTGCATATAGTACTGTTCTTATTTAATCCCTTCTTTGTGACAGTATTGGAGTTGGAGTCTAATTAATGTGTCCTTCCAGTTTGACATCATATTATTGATAATAATACATTAAGCATAGTTTTTCAACCAGTCAGGTACTACTTCATGTTATTTTCATGTAGATCATACTTCCCTGACTTGCTTATGAGTATTCAAGTAGGAATATGTGAAAAAACTTACTAAAGTCAAAACATATCTCAAAGTCAATTCATATCTCACATCTACTTCTTCTGCCTATACATTAAGTCAGTTACCATATCACAGAAAGGATTAGATTGGCTTTACATGATTTATTCTTGACAAATACAGAATGGCTATTTCTTACCATCTTATCTCTTGTTGCTTCCAAACTGATTGTTTAATAATTTGCTATGGTGTCCTTTGGACACTGAAATTTGGCTGAACAATCTCTATTATTTCCTTGTTCTTCCTTTTTAAAATCTAGATGCTATCTTTTCCCTTTTCTACTCTCCTGGCACCTGGCCTGTCCTCCTTGAATTTTCAAATATAATTATAAATAGTTCAGAGGTTGCTTTTGCCAACTCATAGAGTAGTACCAGGTAAGTCTCCTCACGCAGAGGAGAGAGGCAGGAAAGACTGTCTCTCCAAACTTATTCTAGACATGTTAAGCCTACTGTTTCCACCTCCTTGTTAATATTACTGCCAGGCATCTGCTTGCAACCTTTTTTATAAAAATAGAAGCAAAAAAAGGCATCAGACACTCCAGTCTTTTCTTTGCCATCTGTTAGGAGTTTTCTTCCCACATTGAGTAATAGGCCTACATTTTCCTCTCTGACTTGCAGCATATGAAACATTTGTTTCAGTCCCTGAATAGTTGTATCTCACTTTGCCCGAGGGTCTTTTGGTTTTTTCCCTTCCTTTTTTTTCCCCTGTTGGAAGTGTCAGTGTTTCCATTTCTGTACAAGTCCTTTTTTGGCTTTTGGGTCTTCACAGAATTTTTAGTGCAGCCATGTTTGCCCCTTTTTGGCTTGTCTTTCCTCCATATGAGGATAATGTGCCATTGTGGCCGTAATGTCATTTGTCTTCAATACTGCTGTACTCGTTAGGCTTTTCTTACTCATTTTCCCCTTTAAAATTCTTCCCTGCGTTACTTGCTGGTTACCTGACTTTGTTGCAGTGTGCTGTGTGACAAACAGCCTGTATTGCTGTCCCATTATTTTCTCCCATTGCTCTCTTCTAAATGAGAAAGTTGTCATTTGCCTTGGCTGAAAAACTTGTTCTCTGGAATCCATCTGACATACCTTCAGAAGTCTACATTGTAAATGTCCACAGCTGAGACTCCCTGTGTAGTTCACAGAGAGAAATGGGCAGTCTAAATGTGGAGTTCATTATATATATATAAAAAATTGATTCCTTTGAATATGAAGAATGCCTGCATGTGTGTCTGTACACACACAGATATAAACTTGAATATACACATACACACACATATGAATGCATCTCCCTCTTTTTTCCTCCTGTTTTCATTCCTAAAAAGTTCCAAAACTGCACTATGTTATGTTCTCCTGATTCAGCTTCCTTTTTCTTCTTGGTGACCTTTTCCTAATCTTCTCAGGTCGGAAGTTATCAGCACCAAAACCAATTTAAGGAATGAATTCCTGTCCTCCTGTGTCCCCACATGGTTATTTGTTTCTACCTCCATGCTGCAAAAATCCTGCACCTGGTGATGCTCGTGTTTCCATGCTTATGTATGTTTTGCAAATCTCTGCCAACTATCCCTCCCCAAACACAGTAACAGCCCTAAACCAAAAGGATTCACACATTGAGTAATGGAATCTACAAATTGCATGGCAAGTTGGAGAGAGAGAGAGAATCCCCAAACTGTATCATGTGGTCAGCTCTGAACGTTATTCCTTTTATTCTGCTTTTACATCCTCCTTTTTCTCAAGTTCTCTGTGGTACCTAACATCCTTCTGGTAAAAGGTTGTGGCATGCCGTCAGCATTTCTTTATGTAACTGTTTAACTGCCTAAAGGAAATGCTTTTTTGCTTTTAAGCACTGTAAGGCATTTTCCTCCCCTAGA
The DNA here is from genome assembly GCF_011004875.1 of Balearica regulorum gibbericeps. Taxonomy (NCBI): domain Eukaryota; kingdom Metazoa; phylum Chordata; class Aves; order Gruiformes; family Gruidae; genus Balearica; species Balearica regulorum. The sequence goes on from NC_046185.1 coordinate 148,394,637, forward strand.
GAAAGAACTCTGTGCAGCACAGCCAGCTCCTTGCTGGCCCAGGGGGCACCAGGCTAGTGCTTGGAAATGAATCTGGCTTGGCCTTGGCAATGCTGAAAACTAACTCTGAATTGTATAACAACAATTAATTGGCATTTAATGATTAATTAGCCTTTGTATTGTGTTTAACAGTGCTTTAGACATCCTAGAAGAAATTAATCTATCAACAGGGCGCAAAAATAACTTTAGCGAAGCTGCTCTGGAAAAGCTACTTGATAACAATCTTTCGCGAAAGTACAGCCGGATGGGATATTTATCATCAAGTAACATCATTACTGATGGATTTTATGACTGTGGTCAGGTAAGCTACTTTAAATAACTAGCTCTACTTAGAGTAAAATTTTCTTCTTGATTTAGAAAAATTAAGAGTACTATAGCAAAAGCCAGAATCTGGCTATGGAAAATACTTTGTTTTCTTGTCCTGAAGTTTCCCAGCTTTTATACTAATTTCTTTTGATTATCTTTCTTCATGGATGAAATCTCATTGTCTTCATGCTATCCCCCAGTTAGAATCTTCTTCCAAGTCCTATGTAAGCTGTGCAGTTCCTGGTTCCTTTCCAGATCCTTTCTCAGACCTTATTTCTTCTGGTCTCTTTCCCTGCAGTATACTTAATACTAACCTGACACTGAATGGCCTATGGACTTTTTGTTTGTTTAGTTTTACGTAAAGAAGGAGAGAGTTCATGTTTTCACCTTGGTCATGACCCTTTCTCTCACAAAGCACTGTTTATATATAAAGAATGACTCCACTATGTATCGCTGCTTAGTGCTGTGTTCAGTTTAACTCTGAGAAAGACTTTTCAAAATGCCCAAATGAATTAGAAATACCAGTCTTGCTGCAAATCAGTGAAATAGCTGCTCCTAAAACTTGGTTGCTTTTGAAAATTCTATCCTATATTGTAAAGCCTGCAGAGGCAGGAACTGCCATATTCTAGAACTGTTTGGAATGACATAGTAACAATAATTACAACTTAAATTATTTATAAGCAATCTTTTCTAAGAAAATCGATGAAGAAAATGCAAATGAAGAAGAAACTAATTTCACATATTTTGAATGGCTTTATAAGTTTTTACTGTAAGTCTTCTGTTAAAGATTAGAAAGTACTCTTTAGGTATCTTTTAAATATTTTTTTTCTCTTCATCTTTAACTGAAAAGAACACCTTATCTTTTATTCTGGTTTTTTTGTAGATAAAACCTGGAGTGAAATTTTTATCTTTGGAGGAACTGAGTATGCAGGAGCTTACTGACCATCGGGCCATAATCTTCATTAATGCTAAACCACAAGAAGAGTGAGTCGTGTTTGTATCTACCAACATTTATTGCAATAGCTCATCTTTTCTGTTGTTTCTACTGTTTCCAGTACAAACTGCATAGCGTGTGTCTGTATATATATATACACACACATATATAAAATAGAGAAGCATAGTGCTTCATGTCCTAGAAGACAAGAGATTTGTATTTTATAAAGTAAGTATTTTTTCCCCCTCTAGGCAGAAGATATTTATTCAGTTGAGTTGCTTTTTTTTTAACTTAGCCTTAAAACTCTTTCATTTAACACCCTTCCTGATGGTGGGACACCTAGTGTTCTATTAGTTATAACAAAGCTTGTCATCTGCCGTAATAATTATGTCATCTAAGCTAAATGTCAACATGCAACAATGAAAACTATGATTTGATGATCTTCATGTACAGACAAATGCATGGCATTTTAAGCACAGCATCCCAAGAGGCAGGACAAAGCCAAGCATCAAGCTTTCAGGCTTGATAAAGAACCTGTGTCCATTTCTTCTCTGTTTAAGTTGAAGCCAGCCTAACAAATCTTCTTAGATTTGAATGCAGGAAGTTGGTATTGTGCTTGTTTAACTGGGAGTCATTTCCTGTAAACAGTCTCACAGATCAAAGAATGCTCTACCAATATTTTGCAAGTCCAAAACCTTCTTCTCTGTCAACACATCATATATTTGGTTTACAGTATCATTAGCTTCCCTTTTAAGCTTGTATATGACACCATAAAGATGTCTGAGAATATCTATGACAAATTAATCTTCTGTGGTCTTTGTTGATCCCTAGAGTTGTCTTTAACTATCAGGTTTTCTTTCTTTGACTTTGATACAGCTTCTTGCCTTTGCACCTTGGCAGCAGTCTTACTCCCCAGTTATTCTTGTGCCCATCATTTGGTACACCATACTTCATTTTTGATCCCTGAATCAGTATCCGGTTTATTAGTGGTTATGTTATTTCTTCCACTTATGTACTTCCTATGAATGTATTTACTGTCCTTTAGAATCAGAACTCCATTTTCATAGCTTAACATGCAAATACTATCTCTGTAAATAATATGCAAAAATATCTTGTTCAGTTTCAGTGTCCTTGCAGTAGAGGAAAAGGCACAAGATTCATCTTATGAACAGACTATCTTGTCACCTTCTATTACAAGAAAGAGCAGTAGAGAAAAAGCAAGGTACGGTCTTAAGATTTACTTGTCAATGTTCTGTTATTGCTCTCCAACATTAGAAACAGAATTCTGATTGAAAACTGTTATAGAAAGTTTCCTAACAGAGTACAAATGCTCAAATACAATGTTAAATATGTTTTCAGAGTCTTCCTTTCACTTCCTAATTGCAGTAATCTTCCTTTGTCTATCTTAGTAATTATTCGTCCTCCTTCCTCATGCTGTATTTGAACATCTCCCATTTATTTGGCTGTTTTTCCTTTCAAAATCCCTAGGAGGCAGTGAAATGCTTTACAGCTTTACAACCAAGACACAGGGAGATTCAGGTAGAAGTTCTTTCGCAATTTAGAACCTAGATCCACGAAAAATTCCTACGCTGCCTACACGCATCCCTATTTCTAGATTAAATGTCTTCCGTAGATGACAAAAAGCGGAGATGGGTGTGCTCAGAACTGTCCCAGTTTTGACAGCAACAAACCTAAAGATGCCTCACTCTTGCAGGGCTCCCTCTGATCCATACCATACACCAGGTACAGTCCTGCAGTCTTTTCTGTGGAACTATCTGGTGGGCATGTCTGATCACACCAAATAGGTCAGAATCTCTAATCTTGTTGTGGGAAATTAATTTCCTTCTTTTATAGAAAGAGGATATGAGCCTGCCCCTCCCACCTGCAGGTAGCTGATCACACAATATTTGGGGTTTAGCACACTCGTTCTGGTTCATTGTAGCTGTTCACTAACGAAGAGGCATAATGAACAGAGCTTTCTACTTCAGCTGTTAGGGCACCTATCTGAGAGAGTCGAGACCAAAGTTCTAGTCCTTGTCTTGATGATTTTTAATATAAAATGCTTAACCCTTAGTTTGTTCCTGTGGCAAAAAAATGAACCGTGACCTCCCAAGTGAACTGGTAACTCTATATAAAGAAGCAGCATAGTCAGGACCACAGAGAGGGCAGGTGTACATGCCTAATGCCAGTTCCAGATTCCAAAACCAGTCCAAACAGAGCCTCCTTGTCATCAGTGGGATGGTGTCTAGTCCTTGATAGGAATGTGATGTAACCTACAACACTCCTCGGCTTTTCTGTTAGCTAAATCAGTGAGCTGACCACTTATTATCCGTTTTTTGTGGGTCTCAGTCCCCTTATTTTCCTTATTTTATGGTATAGGGGGCCTTGGCCATGCCTCATGGCTGTTAATTCTAGTCGGTGTTGGGCATTACAAAATACTAAGTGCTGCAGGGTTTGAAAAAAAGGGAGAGATGGAGTGTCTGTTGTAGGAACTGAGGTACTATCTTTGCAATTTTTAGCTCAGAGCTCATCCATGAACTATGATACGCAACTGTCTGTACAGGCAGTATTGATAGAGATAACGGTTGATTTCTTAGACTGCTTATATATTTCTGTGTATGTGGGTATGTATCTGTGTGTGCTTGAGAGATGAAATCAAGAGAACATTGGAACCTGCTTTGTGATATCAATAGTTCAACAGTATCGTCTCCAGTGGAGGAAAAGCAGGGGTTATCTGGACAGCGATCTTCACCGAGCAAAAGCAGCGCTAGAGAAAAAGGCTTAATTGGATTACATGTGTATCAGTTTGTTTAGAACTGAATGCAAATTGTTTGACAGGTAATAGCCACTGTGAAGGGCTGATGTTCCGACTTGAATCAGGACCCAAATTGTGAGATAAGTCTATCCAAAACTTATCGACTTACAAGGCAGACATTTACATTTGACTAGTTATTTGGACTGCAAGCACTTCTGGAATTCAGTTTAAATCATTTTATAGTAGATACCTGAAATGGATTATATGAATTGCATTGTGGAAGGTTCCTGTTTCAGGATGCAGAAGAGTAGATACTGCATCTTGAGTGTCTTACCAGGCCTATTCTAGCTTCTGCTCATTTACCAGGCCCTGCTGATGCCCAGCAGGATCTGGTCATACCCACCGTGCATATGCCAGTTTACTCAAAGGGAGCAGGAGGCAAGGGGCGATAGTGAGCCCCAGTTATGTTTGCTCTGCACCAGTGGGGGATTCCTTCATCTCAGAAGATGCTCTAGAGTCACAGACCACGTTGCATAGTCTCAAGCAGCTGTGCAGAGCTGAGAGATCTGTTCTGACAAGATAACGTTAGTTTATTACAGCATGAGATGAGGATACCCTTGGACAGTTGCTTTTTAGTGTAATTTTGTCAATTGCACAGTAAATGACTGCTCTGTTAGCAACCATAACACCTTTGGAAAGCAAAAAAATTCTTTAGGACAAAACAAATACCTGTCTCAATTTCCCATAGTAAACTTGCAGGGATACAAAGACTTCTTTCTTCAAGTATGAAATAATTGCTTTTGAATGTCATGATCAAATTGTATGATTTATAACCCCATTGTCATTCATTCTGAATCCATAATTCATACATCATTATTATTATTAATTTGTGAGATATATGGGAGTTACTTGAAGGTCAGTATCTGACTCCAAGTCTCAAACATGCTTAGACATTTTCCTACATATTTTTTCCTTTGATCATATGTTTCTGTTCATCATTATTTTACAAAGTACTATTGAACACAGTTTAAAGCCATTGTTTTGAAAAAGTGATACTACTTTATATAAACCATAGTTGAAAGCTAAGAGAAAGGGCAGTTGTAATTGTCTGCTGGAAATGTTTGAATTAGATGTAGAGGAAGTGCCTGGTTGATAGTTTGCCATACATATGCATGGACAGATAGCAACATTTTTGATCAAACAGTTGTATATCTGATCTACACATTGACTGGACTAAAAGATAATATTTATTGTAGACTGATAAACGTGCATTTATTCCATGCTGTGTTCCAGTACAGCATTTAAGGAAATACTTTCCAATGTTCACTTACTCTTTTCCTAAAGACAACCAAGGCATTAAGCTATGCAAAAAAGAAAAGAAAATAGATGTCATGGCTGTCATTTGGTGGTAGGATAGTGTATTGGCTGCCTTCCTCCTCACACTGACTCTCTGGTGACCCACTGAAGTTGCAACAGGAATCAGAAACAGCTTGGAGACTATTAACTGCCATGAGTTCTCCTTTGCAATGGTCCTCTGCATTTGCAGCAAGTATGTCTCACAAGTAGTAATACAGCTTTGGGAGAGGGGAGTGATTTTTTTCTAATGTCATAATTCCCACTGGTAAATAAAAGGGAGGTACAAAAGAGGACAGGAAAAAAGATAGCAGAAGTTTACTGCAGTGGTTACTGATTGTTTTATAGCACCGAGCTGTAAGACAGCAACTCCACAGTTCCTTATGAGATAAATATTAGCCAGATACAGTGAACTGAAGAGTTGAGGAGTAGCGTAGAGACGGGTGTGGGAGACAATCTTATATTAGTCATTCCACCAAGGGACCGAACATCGTCATACCTCAGAGAAATAAGAAGCAGCAAACAAACCATTGTTCAAACCCATCCCTCTCAGGTCTTTTCTTCCTGAAAACTGGAAAGATGGAGAATAAGAGTAATTCAAGAGTCATTTGAGTAGATGGGAATAGGGAACAAATTCTCCTTCTGTAGTGCTATAATTTAGCTGTGCACTTTGTATAGGGAAAAGAAAGTACTGGGAGAATAGAAGGGAAGAGCAGGGGACCAAGGGAGAAAATGGTCAAGGAACAAGAATTATACCATTTGTAGAAATTATTGTTTTGAAAACCTGCTAAGTCAGATACCAGGAAGGTGGGACTAATTCAGGGTTTTTTTAAATAGGGTATTCTTAACCATAATCATAAGTGTATAAATGGAAAAGTAGGTAGCTGTTTAATCTAGCTTTGTAAGGTCCTCTGGCTATAGTAAAATAGAATCACATTAGATAAAGAAAATTGTTTGTCTGCTTTTTCCAAGTATAAGTGTAATTAATAACCAGAACAGTTTATTTAAGAGGGTGGTGAATTTTCTATAATTTGAAGATTAAATCTTAATTGGTTATCCTTCTAAAAAAAATGTGCTTTATGAAATCTATGAAAAGGGCTTTTTGTGAATATGATAAATCTCAATAGGTAAAAGTTTGCAAAGTAGTCTGAAGACAAATTGCTTGAATTAGAACTGATAATAATATATGCCCTTCTGCTTTGTCCAATGCCTTCCATCTTAAGAGTGCTGTTCATTGTAAAAATTTAAGAATAATTTGAAAAGCATACAATAATGATAGCGTGCCCTGGAGCCATGTACTCTAGTGGTCCTTTATTTCTTTTTTTTTTCCTTCCAAGAATAGCAGAAGTATTATGGATTTTAACAAATAAGCCAGAACTGTTAAACAAAGGAAAGACATTTTGTCATATTTCACATTAAAATTGTTCAGGTCCTATGCTGAAAAAAGACATAATGCTTACAAAACACAAGTTCCATGTGCTCCCACAAATGAAAAAGCCTAAACTCTCTGATTGTATAGTTCTTAACGATACTTCTGGTAAGATACTGATTTTATAGTTGCTGCATAACTTGCGAAATGCGCAGTATTCTAGCTAAACAGAACAAACATTTCATTTGTACCTCTGCTAGATGCTTATGATGATGCCTGTTCAGGATCACAGTCACTTTTCAGATTCTGAACATTAGTGAAAAATGTAGCATGTACAATGAAAAAAGTCAGCAAAACCAGATCTCTTGTAAAATCTTCATCTGACAAACCCTGCTCTAGTTTGTATAATGCTTGAAGTATGTGGATTTGCAACTACAGAGACTACCGCCTGGCATGTCCTGTCAGGATTTCAGCCATGCTCTTGATACCATTTGTTCCTTTATTTGAAGTCCAGATCTCTATTGAGTGAAAACTCATGGGAGTTCTTGATATTTCATGCGTGACCAAATGCAACCAACCTGTAACAGTCTAAAAGTGTTTCCTATATACTCTCTAAAAACTTGTTATTATTATGTAGCTGTACGTAGGTAAGTGTCTTCATGTGTGGGAAAAGCATATCAGAGCCACAGACAAAATGAGAATTTACAGGAATATTAATATGGAGCTAGTGTCATTTGGTTCCTAACCATCTTCTGAGGGCATGTTCCACAAAAATTCTCTACTGCTTTGTAGATTTTGGACTATTCATTATCAAGAGAAAAGATTTCTCCTAAAATCAGTTTGTCTAATATGTCCTGTTGGAGAACTACTGTATTAGAATTTGGACTTTAGACATTACAGTATTCTAAATAAGTGTATATTGTTTTCTGTGTAAGAAAAGGGAAGGCGAAAAAAGAAGAGGAAAAAATGAAAGAAGTTACTGAGATTATGTCTAAAGTCCAGAATGAAATAAACCTAGAAAAGACACATTGGCTACCACCACCTGACTTCATTTTACTGGATTACATTAATGATGCTACCAAAACAATTCTACCACTGACTACTACTCGGGAACAGGTTGTGGCTCTTGCACAGTGAGTACCAAATTGTATTTCCATAAATAATGCAAATAAGTGGAATTGGTAAAATAACAGTTTTCTCATCTAAGGACCACTTTTCCAAATTTTTTATTTTTCCCACCCTTAATTTGAATCCAAATCAGCTTTGGTCCAGAATTTTGACATAATTTTAGATTTTTAAGCTTCTTGTTTCTAATTTTGTTGTAATTAGTTTATTTTTTTAAAATAAAATATCACTTGCAACAAAAGAGTACAAATTTCTCGTTTTGAAAATATTCATATGGACAATTTCATTTTTTTTCACATTTGTATATCTGTACTGGTCCTTTCCAATGAACACATCAGCTGCATATGGCATCTATATCATCATGGAACAGGAGAGACCCAGGTGCTGCAGAGCCTAAAAGCACAGGGTAAAACCCTAGCCTAATACTGAGACTGTTGCAATTTATATGCATCACGTCTGCTGTTTCTCGTACAATCTCTCTTGCCTAGTTGGTTTGGAAACCCCTTAGGACATAAACTCTCTTGTATTTTGTTTTCCTGTAGATCCAAAAGCACGAGACGTTTTTCTAGTGTGATTTTTAGATGCTACTGTAATTAACATCCTGATGATTTAATAAGTGCCAGAATATTGCAATGGTGCATGTACAGACTGTTGTTTTCAATGTGTGATTCATTAGTTACACTGACTACTCAGCCTGGGCACCAATCACTGTCATCTCCAAGCAGTGTGTCTGCTTTCATCTTCTCCTTAGTTTAACCTTTTCTATCATCTGAGCAGTTTCCTGGCTACCTCCTGAATCCGGAGAGTTTGGCGTCAGATCCCGCTGAGTCTCACAAAATTTGTTTCTTCTACTAACTCTCATTTTTAATGAAGTGGTCTAATGTCATATGAGGAATGACTTTTCTGTTGCTTGCAAAATTTGACAGGACAGATATTCATCCTTAAACTATCCAGCTGTGTATAAATCACGCTGCCTTCCTCAAGGTGGAATCCATAAAATGCTCTTTCAAATCCGTTCTTCAAACACACCAATGAAATACTTGCAGACACACAACCCAGTGAAACAATCACGGGAAATTTGAGGAGAATGTTTTCTGTGGGGATTTTTATGTGTACGTTCCATTTTAAGCGGCTGCCTGAATAGCGTGTGTTGAATAGGAAGAGGAGGAGGAGGCAGCTGCAGCAGCCCTGGGCAGCCCGGCAGCTTGAGCAGAATTCCCGCTGTGCTCACCGGGGAGGGAGCCGGCGTGGGTGAGGGAGCACGCAGTACTGCTGGCCGTCTCCTCTTAAACAAACGCAGCACGCCTTTGTGCGCACGCGAGAGTGGCACGCGTGTAAGCTCAAGAAGCTTTGCTCTCTTTATGGAGGGCTGGCTGTAGGTACAAGCAGCATTAGTGACTGCCTGGAGCCCCCCAGTTCTTCAGGTTCACCCACTAATTCCCAACTTCAAGATACCACATCTAGCCTGCGCAGTGCTAACCCCTGCGCCCATGCTCCTGCAAGCAGTCCCTCCTCAGGCCCCAGGTTTGGAGAAATGCGGCCTCAGCGGTTGCCTTGCACTCACTGTGAGCACAGAACCTGTTCACACTTACTGCAGAGGAGGTGATGCAGAGTTTTGCTCCCTGTCTGAAGCAGTGGCTTGTGATTCCCACGTCAGCTCTGCAACACCTTGTCCAGAGCGAGGGCCCTCGATAACACTTGCGCCTGTGACTGAGGACGCTTTTGGGGAAGAAGGGTCTTCACATGTGGGGGCCGCGCACAGGGGAGGTGAAGGTGTGTGAACGAGGAGGTAGGGACTTACAAATCAGAGCTTGATCCTGTGTGTGCACAGTCACCCAAAAGACATGCTTTTGGCAGTGTTTGCACAGATTGTGAGTTCTGATCTTCTGTTTCTTTGGCTGAGCCATTCTTGTTAACGGATAAACACATGCCCCTCACCCCCCAAATGCTGGCTTCAATATCAGCAAGCACACGTAGAAGTTGAAGTACCCTTTCTGGGTATTATTGCTTTCCTGTGTTGGGATCGTTGCCTGTGGCTTTATTTCTGTCATATGTATTCTCACACCTTTATTACTATTTGAAACAAATGAAAGGGCTAGGGATTGTAATACTTAGCTCACGTCATCTCTTAGCTGTAAAGGTGAACACTAGCTTCTGAACTACTTCCTCAGTAAGTAACTGCTACTGGGGTTTTTTCCTGAGGACTTTGTGCCTATACCAGACCTCTCCCGAATCTCTGCTGCCAGCTGTTGCACCTTGGTTTAGGTCTGTGACAAATGTGAATGACCTGTGTTATGGTTACCTGTATTTAACAGTGAGCATATTTAAACTACAAGTTACTAAATAAAATAACTAAAGCAAACATAGTGAGAGTATTAAAGTCTTATGTGTAATTCACTTATTACTTGTATACATTTCATTTTGCTATATTTTTGTGATAAATACAAAAGGAATTATAGATGTAATTGATCCCGGTATAAATTGGAACAGGTTTGTTGCAGACAAGATGGGTGGCCCAATTGAAAGAGACAAACTACATGACTTCAGCTGGGAACTTCACATAAGTGAAATAGAATTTGAACTGAAATGCAACGTTGTGCCTATCGGGAAAGTAAAAAAAGGGACGTTCTACCACAGGGCATTACTTTTCAAGGTACATTAACGTTTATTTTACAACATAACATCATTGATGTTAATTGGATATTATAAACTAAATTATACTTGCATCAGTATGATATTTATATTCATGTAAAATCTTTTTATACACTTAAGTAATTTTTCACTGGCAAAGTTGATTTCCCAGTGAATGAAAGCCAACATCGCATCTTCCTGTAAACATTTTTGTTGTCATTAAATTGTCTTAGGTGATATCAGCAGAATACTTGATAAATGGCAAAAAGCCAAAATATTTGATTGGGAGTCAAAACATTTTATATTTTCCGTAAACTGCAAAATATTGAATTATGCAGTTTCCTTTTTTTTTTCCATGCTGCAAATGTAAACTTGTTGGGACAATTTTTACTTGGTATCTATCCAGTATTCTGTGACAGGATATAACAGCTTTTATGTTCTAGTTTCTTAGACTGGGAAAATTAATTTCTTCTGTCTTTATGTGAAGATGTACTGGTGCAGCCTGCTTATCTGTCCTGTCCTTTTTCCTTGCCTGTTGAGGAGCTGAACTTTTCTCCTTCTTGGATGGAAAGGAAAAGAGAAGCGAGGGCCGAGCACATTGAGCGAGAAGGACCTAGGAAACAGTACAAAGGAGAAAGAACACAATCCTAAATTTATGGTGTCCATGGGGAAAGAAAGTTCCTGTCGCATTTTGTGGAGGTCTAAGGGCATGAATTAATTGTGCTGAAGCAGCACTGATGTTTTCTTACCCTCCCCTGTCCTAGGAAACCTTTGTAGGGATGGCTCATCTCTTTTAAAGCCACAGCAGCCTAAGCAATGGGTATCCTTGTCCGTTTGTAACAAGTTAGAAATCTTTCCTGATTTCATTCCTTCACAGCAGATGCATTCTGAGAAAGCAGTTTTGTAGCTGGAAACCATTACAGGTCTGTCAGTGATAGTGCAGCAGAGAGGAGAGGCAGGTGTTTCATCTAGCAGATGCTTGCCTCGCATTTCATTGCTTCCCACATTCGCGGGGCTGAAAAGCAAGGAGTGTGCTTTGGAGTGAAGCAGCAGTCCTAAACTTACACTGATAAAAATATTACATTTTTACAGTTAATATTTCATACTAGCTATATGTGTGCAACGTACCTACACCTCATTGCTTGCATAGACAGTTCTTCAAAATGTTATTCAGAAATAAGTCTTCCAACTAGAAAAAAACATTGCTGGGTACTGTGGGTGTTGCACTTCATTTGAGATCTGAAGGACTGGCTGATAAACAAATCTATCAGTGTCTGAAAAGAGGTAAAATGAGTATTTTTTCATGATGTGCGTAGAATATGGTAGAATAACATTTTAAACCCTACACTTTCTAAGCAGAACCAACAATAAAGATTGGGAGTTTGGAACACTTTAGAGATTTACAAAGTCTGTTTCAAGAAAGCTCTTGGCCTTTCACGTATTTGTTTTCAAGTGTCTCTTGGCCTTGCTGTGCATTGCACAAGCTACTTGTATTAACTGTGATGATTAACTCCTTTTCCTTTCCTTTTCAGGTGATAGCAGACAGAATTGGCATTGGCTGCAGCTTAGTTCGTGGCGAGTATAACAGAGCTTGGAATGAAGTTAAACTGGTTGATGAGTCTCCTCAAGGAATAGCTGGGCTTCTGCTCCCTCCTCAGGAGTATATTGTAGATCTAATGTTTGAGCCAGGCTTCTTGATGAAACAGGGAAGTGCAGAGGCAGATTGGTACAAACGCATTTAATCATCTTGACAAATTTCGCCAAAATAACTATTTTAAAGATGTTTGCAGTGCTAATATTTATAAGACATAAGGGGTTTCAGGTCCAGCTATCAAAAAGAAACATATATCTGGTATGTTGTCTTAAACATATTTTAGGTATCCAACTTCAATGCTTAGAAACTTTGTTAATTTTTTTGTTACTGTTTTAAGACTAAACTGTAAAACTACAGATTGAAATTTGGTAGATCAAGAATATTTGGTACATGTTAACATTATAATGCTTATTAAATAGGTTTAAATTATTTCCAAAATACAGTATAATCTTTTTTTCTTATGTTCCTTCAACTCCCATGCACATTTATAGGAATTATATCTCCATTAAACGAGAAAATATAACATCTGGTGAAATAACATGTCCCCTAAAAACAACAGCACAATTTCTTGTGTGAAATAACCCAAGAACTGAAAGTTAAAAGAACTACGATAACAGTATACTGCCAGCCTCTGTAGAAAACATCCCATTTATATTTCTTGGAACTTGGCAGAGTTAATAATTATGGATAATAACATACTCTGGATGAAAGTAAATACTGTTTGTCCTGGCACAGAGAAGACAGATGATTGATAAGTTATTGCTTGCAATCTCCCTTTAAATTTTTCATTTTTCACTGGAAGATAAAATGGACTCTGAGAAGGCAGCAGTTTTAGACAGGGAATTTGTATTTCTTGCAGCCTTTGGTAGCGTAGTGCTGCTGAAGTGTGGTGGTGCATGTAAGACAGATAAAACACTGGCTAGAACACTCTCTAATAAACACTTTCAGGAATGTACTGAAGCAGAAGATTTCAGGGAGCATCACTATCAAGTGAGCTTATTGTAGAAAACTGAGCAAAAGTCCTGTACAGAACTTAGGCCAATGCAGACAACATGGTGTAAAACTGAATTTCATAAGACCAGAACGCCAACAGGGCATTTACTTCCTGCCCACCAGAAATGTGATAAAGAAATTTGGGACCTGTTTTCTTTTAGTTTTAGTCTGCTTTGGTTTGAGGACGTTTATATCTTTTGTATTCATTACTGCTCATGAGCAGGATCCCACCACTCCCCCTCCTTCCTCCTCTGACATGCAGCATGATTTTCTGGTAGCCCTTTGGGGAACACTTTATCTTTCTGTTGTAAATTCACTTATATGGCCTCATGTTCATTTTTTTACCTTATGTTCAGCAGTACTCTAGCCATCAGAATGAAAAAGAACTCTGGAAACAAAATGCATGATACACTGGCAGAACTGAGCGGAAGGTGAGAATGTTTCTTATCATGCTATGGAGCAGGCAGGGGACTGATGACAAGTGATATGCTGTCACTGACAGGAATGACTGGATGTAGATCCTGCAACTTTGAAAGTGTACCAAATGGAAGTAAAATAAAAATTAATTTCTTCTAGTTACATTTTGTATAGTTTTCCTACATTAGAATTTCACTATTTTGTATTGGAACCATAATGTTAAAGTGTCACTTAGTCTGTTTGAGAAGGTCTTGAAAAAAAAGTAATTTCTGTTGTTTCTAATAAAAGTAAATATATAAAAAAACAACAAAATGTAAGTTTTTAAAAACAAAATTTGGGAAACTTCTATTCTAGACATAAAAGGTTACTTTACATAAAATGATTAGCTAAACAAATGAAAAAAATACTGCACTTGTATAATGCAGACTTTGATGAAACAAAAATGTTGGATAGAGGTTGTTTTACGTCCTTCACAATTGTTAGCTTTGTGTTAGCTGAGTTCTGTCACTTCAAAATTGTAATGCACTTGGGTGTCAGAAATGAGATCTAAGTGGAATATAAACACTTAAATCCCAAATTGCATTTTGAAATCTGCAGTTCAGTTGTCAAGTCAGTCAAGAGATGCCACGCTTTTAAGTTAAGAATTCCCCCCAGCCTTGCTAAGAGCAGCCCTGCTCACATTTGTTCCAGATCTGAATCAGAAAACAAAATGTTCAAAAGTTTCTTCAGGCTCAGCTGGGTAAAAATTCCCAGGACATGCCCAGCACGTACCATTTGGCTTGGGCCATGCCTGAGTGAAGTCATCTCCTACCTTCTTTTAAAAAGCAGATGGGGAAGTACCTCCTGTTTCCTTTTACGTAATAGTTCAGTGGGCAGATTAGATCAGTCAGTCTGGACATAGGAGTCAGGCTTGATGACTAAACATGAGCAAAACACTCTGCAGCTACCTAATGCTAGGATGTATTCTAGGCACTAACTGCTCTTCATGCCTCTTTTTGAAAGTCTGCTATCATGTAGAAAAGAACGCATGATTAATAGGCTATAAAAACTGAAAAGTTGAGCAACATCTTCAGCCTAAGATTGGGGGAACAATTAGGTTTTTCCTTTGGGAAAAGAGTCTGGGTGTCCAGTGCCCATTGCCAGACATGTTCTTCTAGTTTACTGAGTGTCTGCTGTAAGATGTAGAAACCGTACCCTACGTAGAACAACACCCTCCTAGATAGGTGCTCTCCTGCAAGGCGAAAAGCCCTCTTAAGAAAAGAGAGGAACTGAAACGAGGTTCATTCCTCCGGAGCTGTAACCACTGGGCAGTTACACAAAAGTAGGCATGGTGGCCAGTAGCTGTGCAGAATGAAAACTAAATGAGATGTGCTCAGCTTCTTGAAAGACAGGGTATGTAGGTGATTATCCCAGGACAGCGATGCGGACTGTAGATCCTGATTTGAAAGAAACACGTCTAAGTCATCCTTACTTACTGTGCTTCTGAGAGAAGCGAGCATGGAGGCACTGTAGGTCTTGGTTCCTCCTGTTTGCTGGAACCACCCAACTTCCTACTGACTGTGCTGAACTTAGGCAGTGCCCTGCTCAGCTTGCTGCTTCCTGCAGGGTCTGTTCCAAGGCATCTGGGACCGACACACTGCGCATGCATGCGTACCCACCCGCCCCTGCCATTCATTTTCATAAAAAAGGATTTTGGTTTTGATTTGGCTTTGAAAAACACAATGCTTGGTATATAGCACATCTGCATATCAAGAAACACAAAATTGGACTGTGTTGATGAAAGGTCAGGCATGATTTCTGCTTTTTCTAATGAGTGTGAACCAGCAAAGCAGCAGACCAAAATTGGTGGCGCTGTCAATGTGGGTTCAAGTTGCACTAGAGATTTGGGTATGAGAGTCTAACGCTTTGACCCTGCACACTTCTCTGTCTTTGCTTGTTCTGTGTGTGCCGGGACCATTGTGGCTAAGGGGATTCTAAGTGGATAATTCCAGGCTTTTCAGACCAGTTTTTGGCAGAGACTCAGTTCCGAGGGGTGCTTCTGGTTAACACCTTGCTGCAGAAATGGATTCTTCTGGTTTTCCCCAAGCAGGTGCAGAGGCAGTACGGATTGCTGGCAGCAGCGGTACCAGCACTTCCATGCTTCCCTTCTGTGGCCCTTGATCCCTGAGTAGGAGCACTGAGGTTAACTTACACTTGTTTTATTGTTATGCTGGCAGGGAACAACTGCTGTGTAGTGGATAGAATTAACGGATTTCAAATAGTTTCTGATTACTCAGTGCTAAACTGCAGCAATGGCCGAACGTCACCCCTCAAACTGTGTACTCCCTTCAATAGTAGAAACTGAAATGAACTCTTCCTCCAGTAAATCTCTGTTGCTGATTAACCCTGGATCTTGAGAAGAAATCAAGACTGTTAGAGCAAAATAGGTGTTCTTTTCAGATCCAAGAGGAACTTTTATTCTGTTATTTTTGATATCAAACTTGGCTTTAGGCAAAAAAAAACCCAAAAATTATTTTGTTAGTAAATACAAGTTTTGAATGGTGACATATTATTTCATCCATAGCCTCTTCACGTGAATCTGCATCTCTTCTACCACGTGATTCATTTCTCCATAAATCCAGCTCATTAACAACACCTAGTGTCAAAATGGAGACTATGCAGAGGCAGTAGACATTTCCTGGCTAACGTGCCAACTTAGTTAAGATAGAAGAGTGCATTAATACATTTATTATATTCATAGCTCTCTTGCTGGTTTATACAAGAGTCTTCTCCCCAACAACTCATTGGCAGTACCTCTTTTCCTTCAGATGGCTGAAATTAAGCAAAAAAAAAAAAAAAAATCCCTGTATAATTCAAAGCCTGAAGACAGCATATGCCATCCCAGTGAAGTAGAAGAAAGCATAAGGATGGATGTCCAGGGTCAAGCAAAGAGTCTGTCCAAACAAGTAGCCCATCTCCAGCAGTGGTTGATGTAGAAAAGGTGAAGAACATGGCAGAAATACATTTCTACATTTCCAGAATACATATATCTCCTAGTTTTTGTAGTAGAAGAGACAGTGCACATTCATTTCCTACTTTGCTTCGCTATAAGGCTTGTGTTCTTATGGGTCTCCATCCTATCTTCTCTCAGTAAACTCTTCCCTAAGTATACTTACATGCAGGGTATATTTAATCACTTCTTGTGTGGCCTCCCACCCATACCTTTGGTCATTGTCCTGTTCCTTACTTGTCTCTCTTTTAGTTTTACTGCATTTTTAGAGGTGAGATGTCCATACAATATCAAAGAATTTGTGATGTATTCTTTTTTTTTTTCCCCTAATAGCTCCTAATATCCATTTACAATTGACAATTACTGAACACTTAGCTACATGATTTCCTAGAACGAAGTGATGTGGAGGAGGAAGTGTAGCTCATTTCGAGAATCTTACTGTGCAAAGTCTAATAAGGTGTCTTTAAAGTTCTGCAGATTAGCTGCAAAGTCAGTGGTTACAGTGGGAAGCCTAACCTGTATTGATATCGTAGATCTCAGGATGCTCTGCATAGCTCTGTATAGCTCCGTGGTCTTCCTGAACCCTAACATCAGTCAAGGTTTCCTTATGATTCCATGACAGATAACTCCACTGCCGTGCAATAGGTGAACAAGCAGGAGATACCAAATTGACTCATCACCATGGAAAAAAAAGAAGAAGGTTGTCTCTGGAAAGTGTATGCTCAGTATGACATAGCGGTTCATCCTCCAGACCTTCAAAATACACAATTTCCTTATGCAATGAAGGATTTGGCCATTATGCTTTTGTGCCATCCTGAGTTGCTAAACGCAACAGTAACTGACAGCTCTTATGCTTCACTAGGTAGAAGGTCCAAATTTCCAGGAGGTGCCTTTTTGACTCCATGGACTTCGCCCATTTCCTGAGTATGCTCTGTTACTTCTGATCTTAGAGGAAGACAAAGGAAGACACACCAGAGAAAGAGTCAGAAGAACAGGATGTATCCAATAAAGACAAGTCCAGAGTTCATGACTTAGGAAATAATAATAAATACACAGCTCTTATACCTCTGGTATCTTCCTTGATTAACTAGAAGAATACATTCTCCAAGTTTCACTCCTTCATTCCCATGTTTTCATTCCCATGGTGTGAGGACTAACTACCTAGCCAGAATGGGAAAAAGAGCCTGTCACAGTAATCTTGGTTTATAGGGTGCCACAAGCTCCCGAAGGTGTTCGCCAGTTACTATTCCTTCTCTGCCCTCAGAAGTTGGTTGTGAAAAGTGGGTTTCTAATCCTGTGCCGGAGTTGTTGGTGCTACAGAGCTTCGAGTGGCAGGACAGAGGTTTAGTGGCAGCTCTGTCTAAAAACTCAAGTTTCGTTGATATATGAAAATGAGCAGTCAGTAGAGTCACGTTTATTGATTTAGTCATTCAGATCAATTGATTTTGTACTACAAAGGTTTTCATTCTTCATAAGCCATTTTTTCCCCATAACAAGGTACCACCACGGGACAGCTACAGCCAGCAGGGAGGTGACGGTTCACGTTTGGGCCCCTGGGCTATTTGGTACTGGAGCATGAGACGTTGGCTAAAAATTCCTGTTATAACGATCAATTGTCAGGGCCCCAAGTGAAGCAACAGGCCTCAATGTCCCTGACCCACCTTGCCTGGGACCACCCCCACCACCCCTGCCTGTTTCAGGCCAGCCTCAGGGCCACCAGCCCCTGCCCTGGCGATGCAGGGTACAAACAAGTAACAGCGCAGCCTGTTCGGTGACAGCCGTCCCAGAGGAACAAGGCGCAAATCGAAATGACAGCCTCTGCGGAGGGCGAAATGTTACTTGTGTCAACCACACGTAACAGGAAGAACCACGCTCGCATCCAGTCTGTGTGCCCATTAGTATTTATCCTCATCATCTTAATAATGACCTCTCATGTCATGGGGTGGGTCTTTTTGACAATTGAGTTGAACTAGTGAAAAGATTTGGTATCCTTTATCCTTAAAAAAAAACAACCCAAAACACTGCTGACTGGTAAGAGCTGGGGTGTCCCGTCCCGAAACACTGGGCAGTGCAGCCCCCCCCCCCCCCGCAGGTGCCGGTGCAGCCCGACACCCAGGCACCTGCTGCAGCTCAGTCCAGCCACTGCAACCAGGCCAGCAGGGACCCAGGAAAGCACAACGCTTGCTGAAAACCATAGTTCTGAGACAATCAAGATGCATTCAAAAAGTTATTATTGATAGAATAAAAGCGCCATTGAAGATGACCAGCAAGCTATACATGATCCTTGCCTGTGTAACAGCATCGTCTTGCTGTCAACCTGCTCTGTACATCCTTTCCTTCACATTCCCTCCTTTCCGTTTCTACTTTCTCTTTGCATCTTCTCTCAAGGACTTTTCCACACGCAGAAGCACAAGCGTAGCAGCGCACATCAGCGCACGTGACCTGAAAGACCTGCGTTGGCTGGAGGTGTGTTCACCCCGTGTTCCTGCATGTTTGTGGTCTACACGTTAAGGCACGTCTGTCCAACAAGCCATACTGGGGGGGGACGTGTCTGGGGATGCTGGGAGCTGCTCCAGGGCCGAAATGAAACGCCCCCAGGCCAGCCCCCTGCCCTGGAGCAGCCAGGTGATCCACTACCAGCACTGGGATAGCGTGCGGGGCACGCGGGCGCTGCTCAGGGTTGCGAGGCTGAACTCAGACCGACCTCCTGCTGCATGGACCCGCTGCCGTGCGGGGAGGTGAGGGCGGGTGCTCAGGCTCCGGGCTGCTGGACGGGGAAGGCATCCGTGCTGCCGTTGCTGGGATTTGGCTGCTCTGGAGCAGAACGAAGTCACTTGCAAAGTGGTTTCATCTTTTTGCCACAGGGAAGAAAACACACTGATAAACATCAGTTTGGTTGTGGGCTAGGGTGGTTATGAACCACAGGCGTTGCTTTGCAGGAAAAAATCCCCAAATCTGTGGCCAGTCTCTCCTCAACAAACTTTGCTGGTAGTGCAGCAGTGGGAAAACCCTTACCATACCTTGACAAAACTCATCTTTTTTGCCCATGTGAACTACTTCCCTGAGCTACGGAAGCTAAAAAAGAGCTCTTTCAACGCCGTACATTGGATCTACATGAGGCACTGGACATCTGCAGCCCTGCGGGCCAGAGGGATGCCGCCCAAACGCTGAGAAGTGGGGCTGGCCATGCAGTGAGCTCGGCGGCAGGACTGTGCCTGCGGAGGGATGGCAGAGGTGGGAATCAGTGGTCAGCTAAAAGATGTTAAAACTCCTGAGTGCTGATCAACACATCCAAAACACCACGAAGCACTACACAGAGATGAAAAGATGTAATACAGCACAGACAACGCATGGACCAACACCTGCTGGCACACCCAGCAAGCAAACCCTCTACCACCACAGCTGTGCCGAGGTATCTCCTCTCCTCCCAGGCAGCTGCACCTCTCCCCAGATGGCACGGAGGGAAACGACCAAAGGATTCCGCTCCAGCATTTGGCCCCGGGCTTTGCAGTGCAGCTGTGTGGATTTGGGGCATGATTTGTTCACACCCTTTACCAGTACAGCTATTGCAGCAGAACTTTGCAGATAAATTAACAGCTCTTTAGCCCTCTTAATAAGCTAATTATTCTTCTATTATACAAACACTGGCTCTGACACTGAAATATTGGAATGACCTTATCCGGCCTTTCTTGTCCACTATCACCTGGACAGAATTTATATTTCAGGTATGAGTAGAGTACGTGCAGGAATAACAGAAACACAGAGGGAGAGACATATGCCCATATGTGTCTTCGACCTATAAAAATGTTATTTGTAGGACATGGAAGAAATGAGTGTATTGGAGACACAATGAGCTAGTAAAAGCTTTTCTCTCATTAAGGAGTGAGCTTATTTGCATGCTAATGAACCAGCTTGTTCTTCCAGCTCATTGATGTTTCGCTGGCATGCTGAGATGTCATCTATGGAAACCATGTGCAAAGCATAATTGAAGCCAGCTCTTGCCTGAAGTTGGATGAATGTTGGGGGAAATATAGCAAGATGAGAAACCCAGTCATACCAAAGCAGGCAGCAGATCCTGTCACTCGTGCGGCCCTTTGCCCAGGCTATACTCACAGACTTACCCGCTGTTTACAACCAGCTCTCCTCATTCTAGTCCCACCTACCAAGTGAGCACAGCAGAGGGTTTCTTTGACCCTGTCTTCTAGCAAGCCTAACGCTTGGTCTGTGCAAGATGACCTTGCCTGTTTTAGACTGAGAGACAAAAAAGGCTCTTCAGTGAAAGACTCTTCCAGAAAGTGCAGCACCATTAAGTTTTGCGTGGAGGTCTACTTGTGAGCAAACCTTTTCCAGTCTACATAAAGCTTTAGAGCTGTTCACTGCTGTTTCTCACTCCCTCATCCACGCTGCATAAAACTGCCAAAAATAACAAACTCCTCCGTGGACTCCATAGTGTGTAACATCTTTCCCTTCTGTGCCAGCGTTGTGTAAGTTTGCTTTAAAACATGATGCTGACTTCTTGTGGACCAGAAACCGCTCCAAAACCAGTTCACCCTTCTGTTGTAAGAAAGGTGAAACCACCCAACCAGACACCTCAGCACACGCTGGTCCCACATCTAAATTACGACAGTGTTCCCCGTTTCTTTGTTATTGTCCTCTCTTGCTGTTTCCAGGAGATTGTCACTGTTTCTGATATTCATCTCTTGTGTTTTCTAACCTACAACCTTCTACAGATCAGCAGTGCTTCCTAGTTGTAAGAAGGATTTGGAAAAAAACCCCACACCACAGCATGGTTTTAATTCCTTTCTAATATAAACTTCTCTAAACAAGATGCTTTTAGTGACACTTTGAAAGAAGATTCCTTAAGGCCAGGTGTCAAAAAGATATTCAAGTGTCAAAAGGCTTTTCAAAATGTCACATCAGTAGTTTTAATTGGCATTAGGAAACAAATTATGAAAGGGTGGAGGTCTGCTCAGTGTCCTAAGATGTGAGAGATTTTGGTAAAGGTATCTGATTTCCAAAGTTGGAAAATTAGAGTATTCTCTGACAAATGGGCACTCTTAAGACACAGTTTATCTGTGGTAGATCATACAGACAAATCATGTGCTGTGAGTGCCAATTCCTTTTCATTGCACTATATTTGCTGTAGACTTCTAATGTAAGTGAGTTTAATCCTAGATCCACCTGCTATTAACAGGAGCTGCAGTACCAAAACAAGAGCTAGGTGATAAAGGCTGGCCCTTAGGTATAAATATACGAAAAAAAGTCAGGGGCCAGAAGACCAAACATTGGATGAGCTTAGAGCTATTCAGGTATTAAATTCCTTCAGGAATTCCCAACGACAAGACAGCTAAGTATCAGAAATTAACAGGGACCGGGACTTTGCAGCACTGCGCCAATTGTTGTGTTGGGTGTGAGCACCTCACGGCAGTTTCTGCAAGCCAAGCGCTGCGTAGCACGTGGTATGCTTCTAAAATAGAAATAACGTGCAATGCAGGGTGAGTTCAGGATGCAGTGTTACGTGTGCCAAGGAGCACGCTGCTCCGTCGGTCGGGGTGCTGCCTTCAGAGCAAAACGCCTGGTCAGAAATCTGCAGTTATTTACACAAGGATTAGTCTGTAGCTTTTGTTATCATGGGATAAAGGAGGGATAAGAAAGGGGCCACCACCGATTTAGTGTGTTGTTGCCACTTGCCGTGTATTTGCTGAACTACAGAAATACAGTAGCAAACAGGAGCGCAGAGTTCAGTCAGGTCTGTGCTCGGTTTTGGTACTGAAATGCCGCTGAACATTCGGTATGCTGGGAAGGTATCTTTGCTTGCCACTCAAAAATTAAAGCAATCCATGCTAATGAACATGCTAGCAATGCCTGAACTACCAGTGTTTTCCCCTGCTAGATAAATGGCAGTATGGTGTGGAAACAAGAGGTCTGTGTAAAACCTAGAGCCTACTCTGACCCTTTCTACCCTCTTCCTCCACAGCAAATATGGATCAAAACGCTTACAGCAGCAGCATCGGCTCGGTACACTCTGTCTTTTAAAAGGCTCCTAACCTAAAGTTCCCACAGAGGTAGTTGTCCCTGCAGATCTGGCCGGTCCTGCTATCACCTGAGGCTGGAGTAGAAGTTTTTGCTCAGCCCAGAGTTGGTGAGATGGGCCCTGGACAGGAACCCCCAACTCCTGTTCCTGTGGGAGTGGGGAGTGCGGGGCCAGACCCCCACCGGGCACTCCATTTTCATGAAATGGAAAACCAGCTCATGTCTTGAGGACAGAATGCTAATTTTTCCAACAGGTAACTGGTGAGCGTGCTGGAGACCAGGGATTATAACCAAATCTTGAAGTACTGCTGAAGGAATGAGTTTAAGGCAGGCAAATCACAAGAGGCAGAGCAGAACTGCATACTATAAGCCTGTGAATCCCTCAGGCAATTTTTTTGAATTAAAGTGGTCTTTTGCACTGCTTTCACCTTATTACACGTTTCTTAATTCTCAAAGAACATATGCATTTGAGAAAATCACTATCTGCTTTTAGATAACTGGAGAAAAAAAAACCAACACCCCCCCCAAAGCCTCCAAAAACCCAGATGCCAAATTCATTTTGAGATATTTCCCCCCTCCACTATCCACCCACTTTGCCAACAGTCCTGTTCATTACTCTGTAATCCTTCCCCACGTGAAACCCAGGCGAGTCCAGCCTCCCTGTCCAGCCACGAGGCAGGTATCTCTTGCAGGCAGCCGCGTGTTTGAGTGCCCCATCAAACTCCCCCGCAAGCCGGGTCTCAGCCCTTAGGGCTGCCGAAAGCTCTGCCAGAGCTGCTGCAGACCCAGGGCACAACGCTGCACGCTGGGAAGAGGTGCTGGTGGCAGGAGGATGTACCCCATAAAAATACGGAGGACCAAGATACTACTTCTTAGCCCTTTAACTTAACTTGTTCAGTTGCATCCATTTTCTAGTATAAGACTTCCAGAGGATGGACGCTGCCAGGAGTCCTCACCCACACAACACGAGTGAGTCGGGACTTGAACTCCCAGCTAAACCATTGCCACCGCTGCTGGCTCGGACAGTGGCAGTACAAAAGAACTTAAGTTTCTTCGTAGGAAGCAGGGCGCACACACTCAGCCCCCTGCTTTCTGCCTAGCTTCTAAAGCAAGAGCATTGCAGTGAAGACGAGTTTCCAGCACAAAACCAGCGGGCAATGCTACCAGACACGCCTGCATCACAGCAAATTCAGATGGAGGAAATGCAGAGTTTGGGGGGGCGGGGATTTTAAGGAGCATGATTTTGTGCTTCCCCTGATTAGAAAATGCATTAAAAATAAATCTTTTGGGGCTTCATGTAAGAGAGAAGGACAGAAGGTTTATAACTGTCCTTATGTGAATCCCAAATTTAAAAATACATCTAAGATGAATGAGCGGGAATAAAACCTGTTGTGGTGAGCCTGCTCCTCAGGAATTCCCATTTGCTGGGAAAGAGGCAAACCCTGCTATCAGGGAAGTCAGCCTATTGAAGGGAGAGCAATTTCCCCCAATCGGAGTGTGAAGCATGACATACCCTACTCTTAAATCATTTATATTTTACTTTTTTATGATGCAATTGTGAATTAGCTTTTTCTGCATTTGTAATTAGAGCATAGAACAGATGGTCAGGGCTTAGTTCAGGGTGATAAATCCATTAAGATAACCTACAGAAAGCTGCTGTTACAGTGGTTGCTGCCAAAGAACTGTTCATTCAATGCTTTGTTCAGGCTTTGGGTACTGGATGGAAGAAGAACCATCCCAGTTCTCCATTACCTTGAGGTACAGGGGATAGGAAATCACATACGAGTTTGGGGAATGTATTACTACTGTCTATGTGGCTCAAGAAACTTGGATGGTATGATATAGGGGATGCACGGGGGAATCCAGGGAAATAGCCTGGAGTTGTTGCTTCCCAACAGCTGCCCCTGCAGATACACTCACTCCCCCCCAGAATGGATGAAATTTAGCTGAACAGGTGGCCTGATTGCTGAGTAGTTTTATATCAAGGAGCAATTGCAAAATATCCATTTCGCTTTGAATTCATGTCTTCATTCATTTTGCAAGAAATTTCTCAAAGCGTTTAGAATCCTAGAATAATTTATGTTGGACAGGACCGATGGAGGGCATTTGGTCTAGTCCAATTCAAAGCATTGGTCACAGTGGACCAAACCTGTAAGTCCCTTCCAACTGGAACTATTCTATTCTATTCTATTCTATTCTATTCTATTCTATTCTATTCTATTCTATTCTATTCAAATTCCATCCTTAGACTCCAGCAGAAGGCTCTTGCTTAAGCTAGTCCACAAATATGACCTCTTTTTTTCTAACAGAAATCAGAATAATTAGGTATCCTACAGCTTATGATTAGCAAAAAGAGATATAAAACCATAAAGCAAACAGGGCTAGAAGTTGTGTATTTATTATTTCTGACAATGTCTTTGACCCGAATCACATCAGGCTACTCTACAAATGAATCTCAGCAGAATCTGTGGATCAGCTTCAGGGAGGTTCAGATCTGCGTTCAGTCTCTCTCAGCCTCTGGAAACCAGCAATACCCTTTTCCAAGATGCTTTGGCACTTCTCCCACTAATAATTTTTGCTGAAATCTCTTTCCATCATTGGGATTCAGCTCTGGAGAATTACCACATATCTTTGGATAGCATTTCCACGTGGAAACAGTATCTCCATATGCCAGGAGCTCAGTTCCATCACATCTGCGCGGCTAGAAGCTAGCTGTGGAGTTGTATCAAGTCTGTTAGAGGAGAGGGAAGACTCTGCTGAGGAAGGAATCGTCCTGCAATCATCTCCTACAAAAGCAATGAGGATTTCTGCAGGGAAAATGGAGCCTGCCACAGATACAACCTACCCACCAAAGTGGTCGTGCCGGTCCCCTTTCTTCATTCTCCGAGGACCTGGGCACACAGTACCAAGACATATGACAGGTCCAAGCCAAATTCTTGTATGCTGAGCTCCCGTACGTGTCAACAGGAATGCCCCATAGGAGAGGACATACGTTAGGTATGACAAAATAAGCAGAGGGAAACTAATTGCATACAAATGCATATAAACCAAAAATACCACTATTTCAGTGTTTTCTTCTGTACATAGTAACATCAAGAGGCTTTATTAACAAAAGCCGCTTAAGCAGAGGTTTGAATTTGAACATGGTTCATTTGATTTCCGCACCTCGCCGCTTCCTGGCTGACTGCTCGGTATCTGCCAGCGTAGGCATTATGTGATGCTCTGCTTGTCCCCAAAGCTGTCAGTCAAGACAGAGCCTGGGCTGGGAAATGGTTAGGACCCAAAGAAGTTTTAGCAGGATAGTCTGGACTGTGACCGCTTCCCTCCTACTCTCGCCTTCACCCGCCTACACACATGCTGCTGCTGCTGCCTCGGCACAGAGGAACGCTACAGGAGGAGCTGAGGAGCTTCTCCCCCATCTACACACATCTAATGAGACATTGTGCTTTTGATGAGTGACCCTTCCCTGGATGCAGCTTCTGTATGTGCTGGTCAGGCGACATTTTTAACAATAAACCTGCTGAATTACAATTCAGGGAGAATTTACTTGAAAATTTACATAATGGAGCTAAGGGAGACTTTTAACTGCTTCCCCTTGTGCATAAAGGAGAAAAAAAGGAGGAAAATTAAGTAACAGCCTAATTGGCTTTTCTAACAGTCTATGGGGAGAAACCCAGGCCTGTTTTCTGCCTAGCTACGAAGCTTGGTATGTGCTGTAACCATGGGAGGCAATATTACAGGCATGACAGGACAATGATTTGGTTCTTCAGCACTGGAGATCTGAAAAATGAAATACCTCCAGCCAGGGGGGTTGTTTTCCACTTGAGGAAGACCTGTTATGCAGGGGAAAATGGAGGATCTGCCCTGCCGGTGGACCACCTCAAACATGGATCGTGGGTGTTGGCATGAAGGGGATCTGCCTCGTCCACCACTGCGCTCATTTTAATCAAGAAGCGGCTTGCAATAAACTGGATAACAGAGAGGATGAGGAGGCTAGGGCGGAGGAGCCTAATGCTTTCTGCTCCCGTGGCTCCCTGGGGTGCAGAGCCCAGGCGCCCGCTCCTCTCCTCCAGAGCCCAAGGAAGATGGCACAGCAAGGGACCTGTGCTGGTTCAGTTCCCACTGCCTCAAAATTGCTGCATTTTGGGATAGTATCAGTAACAGAGAGCTGCAAGGAAGATATTGACGGTTCATTTTTTTATTGAATTTTGTCTTTAAAAAAAGCACCAGTTAAATCAATGTCAATTACATTAAAACATGCAAGTTTCAAGACTGATCACTTTATCTCACCGTCTTTCACTTCCCAGATACTTCAGGGAGAACTCCATTGATTACCTGTCCTCCTCACCTTGCCTGAGACCAAGGCCAGGAATGGGAGGAGAATGCCTCTCTGCCACAGTTTAACTGGGGACAGCGGCGCTGAGCCCTGAGCAACCGCACTGCCTGCCAGCACGTCCCAGCCCTAAGCCGTTTGCCAGAACTGGGGGACTGTCAAATTGGGTCTCTCACATCCAAAGGCTCCCTAACATGTTCCAGTTCCCTCCTAAACCGTGCCCAAATGACTGGTAGAAGATGCCATAGGGATAAGCTAGATGGGATTTGGAAAGATCTTTCTTTGATCTTCACCTCCCAAAATGGCTGCACATGGGAAAATGTTGTCCTGCCTACAGCATAGATGCTGCCCTCTGCCAGCACCGCGAGCCCTGGCGAAGCCTTCTCCTCCATGCCCAGCAGCGCTGCCCTCCTATCATCCTGGATCATGGTCCTAAGGATTCACAAGCATCACATCTCCAGGATCCCTGGCAGTGTTCGAGGCCAGGTTGGATGGGGCTTCAGGCAACCTGGTCTAGTGGAGGGTGTCCCTGCCCATGGCAGGGGGGTTGGAACTAGATGGTCTTTGAGGTCTTTTCCAACCCAAACCATTCTATGGTTCTGTGATTCTATGATTTTTATCAAGGTACTCCGGCTTCACTCCACTATGTGTTATTATATAGGACAAAGCCATTAATCAACTGTGTGTCCCCCTCTCCCTTCCTGCTGCAGACAGTGAATGCGATCATCTACGAGCCTTGCTGCAATCCGTCTTTTGGTGCGTGGCTTCATGGATCTGAGCAGAGGATTTGATTACAGCCATGGTACCAATCATATGCTGTGTTGGATGTCCTCGGCTGCCGTTGAACTCACCATCTTAGACACGAGGATGGTTCAATAAAAAAGGTGTGTTTACACAAGACTGATCACACAACACAATTTTTTAGCTTTGATTTAAAAATTAGGCTAGAAGAATTAGACTATAATAACATTTTGTCTTAAACACCATTATTAGCTTTGTTATCTGATGCAATCAAAACAGTTCTTTCCATGTCATTCAGTAATGATGAACTAATTCCAAATCAGAAATGGAGCTATTGGAAAAAAAACCCAAACAGATAACAGCATTAAGGCTTAACCTGGCAAACTGACTTGTGTTTAGGTCTACCTTTTAAGGACAGGTCAAATTAAAATATGGGTCCTATTACAGGTATATTTGTAGGGCAAGTCAAAGCAGCTGTGACTGCAAATCACACCACATAAACTAGTACCCACTTAGCACATTGCCTTTGCAATTACTTGATCAATACAACTAAGAGCAATACCTATAACATGCATTTGACAGCACTTTTGCATGCAAATACCAGACTTGTTGTCCTTAAAAGCAACCTGCAATGGCTTCAAGCAAATGCCTCTACAGGAGGCAATTTTTAAGCCGATTTCTTTGCCTCTCGGTAAGAAGTGATTGAAACCTTTACCTGCAAATGCTGTGTGGGTATTTAAGCGGGTGCTTTTATAAGGTGCAAGTATATAGGTTGAATGCATGGACTAAATGTACAACCCAGTGGGGCGGGACGGGGGGAGACGCCGGCCGCGGCCAGTCTCCCCCCAGTCTCCCCCCCGTCCCGCCCCGCTGATATGGCGACTCATCTGCTCTGGAGGATACTCAGCAGCTGCCTCCTCTTCCTCCTCCATTCCCCACCATGGAGCTCCAGCAGCGGCTGCTCCTGTACTGCCCATGGTGGCACAGGTACCCTCCACCTGGAGCGTGGGGAATGGGAGGGAAAGGGATGGAACCGTCCTGCAAGGGGAGGGCATCCCCATTCCTGGTGTCCTCTAGCTGGCTGGAGAGGGCTAAGTCAGCCTGCTGTAGGTATTTCTCTTGAACTGTTTGGCAGGCCAAACTATAGTTTTTATAGTTAAACTGTAGTTTTCAAATTCTTCCCCCCCCCCATATCATCTCTGCATTGTATGAGATGAGTCCAGGCAAGTGTTCATCACTCAGGAGCTGATTTTTTTTTTTCTATGCTGATGGGAGATAAGCATGGAGCTGGTTCCCCACTTCGTACATTTTGGTTAGGAAGGAATTAAACTATTTTACTCTTTGTTTTTAAGCCAATCTATTAATTATTTGCCAATCCCATACCACCATAAACACTCTGCATGGTGTGTACAGAGTCCTAGGAGGCATTGCCAGAGGGTTGCGCCATGATGGGTAACTTCTGTTTTCCTGTTGTGGGTCCCTCACTTATCTATGGCCCCATTTCTCTTGGGCTGTAGGTGTTGTTTTCTTCCTGTGCTTCTTCTTAGCACCACTTTTCACTGATGCCTGTGGAAGTTGCCAATCTTTGGTGCCCATAAATGAGTGTTAGTTCTGGTTTCTGAGGGTTTCCAAGAGGCAAACTGCTAAACCTTTCAGCGATACCCAGGGATGAGGAAGGAGCACCAGCAAACCAGCAGTTATCCCAAGCCAGAATAGAATCACAGAATGGTTTGGGTTGGAAGACACCTCAAAGATCATCTAGCTCCAACCCCCCTGCCATGGGCAGGGACACCCTCCACTAGACCAGGTTGCCCAAAGCCCCATCCAACGTGGCCTTGAACACTTCCATGGAAGGGGCATCCAGAATAGAGGGCAGAGCTGGGAGAGCAGATGGACCCTTGGGTCGTAGCTGCCCGTTTCATTCAGAGCCTTCCCAAGTGGTGTGCTGGGGCTGCTCTCCAAATGCAGCACGCAGCATGGAAAGCTGATGCAACGTCCTGCACTCGCCCCAGCTCTTATGTCCCTGAAGTGCTCTCCTGCGCTCTGTCTTTACCCATAGAAACTTTAGAACTGAGGTGATGATGGAAAGCATCAACAGAGTCTAAGTTAAAATGGTGTTAAAAATAATAGAAATAATCTTTCTATATCTAATTGAAGACATGGGCTCTCTGACTAAACAAGCTGAAGCAACTGGTGCTACAGACTGGAAAAAAAAAATTGACTCCAGAGCAATTCTATGTTCCAAGAGAAAAAGGAACCAAACCAGTAAGCAAAGGTGCTAATGCTGGCCAAGGTTAAGGCACCTCCTCTGCCTGCTGGGCAGAGAAACCTGCTTTGGGGCACTGTCACCACTCACTTCCTTCGCAGGTTTTCCTCTGCCCTCTGTGGATGAAAGTTAGATTCAGCATACTGAACTGGGTGGGTTTTGTTCTGACCCAGTCTGGTTTGCAGATGAAAAAACATTCTGCATTCTTTTCATATTTTGGGTTTTTTTTCTGGGATAGTTTACTGCCAGCTCAGCTGTCTGTGTGGCAGTAATGGAGACCTTTCCAGAGGGGAGGAAGAAGATCGTATTTTTGCCCTGTAGTCTCCTTTTTTTGACTATATGTAGATTAGGCCATGCAATATTCAACAGCCAGTTACACCTCGTGGGCCAAATCACACACCCACCTTGTCCCCACGCTTTGCTTCCTTTCGTGATGAAGACCGTGTAGCACTGTGGGTGGAGCACCAGCATCCCTAGCCCAGAGCCAGGGCTTCTGCACGCGTGGAGCATGTACTGTGGGATTAAATCATGCGAACTCTGCCCAAATCCTTATCTGTAAAAGAAGGATCCTAATTCCAGAGCATGCAGGGTGGAGGAAGGTCCCTTTGTAGAGCCACTTTGAAGTTGTGGCACTCCATAGCAGAGCCCTGGTCTTTGGGATCCTGCACATTTCACAAGTTCCTCGGAGGTCACGACTCCATCCCTGGTACCTGGATGATTTATGCATCTGACTGGTCTCGAAGTTTCTGGGGGCAGGGGGTAGTCTTCGCTATTAATCCAAAGGCATCCTCCCCTTCATTTCTTTAGGCTGCTAATGTTTGTTCTTCAAAGCCCCCCTGTGAAGCCTTCTTTTTATGGTTTTTCTCCTGTTTTGAATCTGATTCCTACATGCTTGTTCCAGATGGTGAGCTTTTAAAGACCTGCATTATTAACTTCTCTTTTTTTCTTCCTTTTTAAAAAGCCACTTAGTGGGATCTATCTGAATAACACAGAATCAGGAATATACTACTGCGTGTGCTGCAATGCCCCACTATTCAGGTAACATCCTTTACGTTTCATGGTGTCCTTAAAATGCCATAACTGCGGCAGGAGGGGCAGCGTCTTTTCACGAGAGGAACGGAAAGCTTAGTGGGGTCAGAAGAACAATCCTTTGATGCCAGAGTGCTGTGTATAAGATTTCCAGGATTCCTGTGGTGATACAGGTACATGGTGTGCCCTTTTCTTGAGCGAATAAGGGTCTCCAGTGGCCAGCAGACAGTAGTTGCTACCTTAGGGTCTGCCTTTTTCTCCTGCCACACAGAGTCTCCTTTCTGGCTGATAATAATTCCCCATTTAAGAGGTCCCTAAGCCACAAGTTGCCACAAAATATGTGTGTTTATGTGTGAGCATCACTGTATGTTCACTCTGTTCTTGTGTTCTTCCACAGTCATCTACGGGCCAGAGAGACCTTTGGTCTGCCTTAGTCTGCTGCTACGTTCTTCCTGCTGGTCCCTCGTACCAGAGCCAAGACCTCTTCTTCACCCCCACCCCCTTCTTGTTCCCTAAATTAAATTCCACTATTTTTGCCTTTTTGGTTACATCTACTTTTTAAAACCTGGCTACGAATGCCTGTGCTATTAACCTCTGTGCTCTTTACAATACTATATATTTTGCAACTTCATTAAAGTCCAAGTAAAAGGAAATAGAGTGCCTCGGAGTAGGATGCGTGGAGGGTGTTCTGTTCTCTGTAACTGAACCAGAAAAGACAGTTCCTCATATTTTTGATCTAGAAAATAGCCTTTATATATTCCCAACTGCGAGTTCAATGGAATACAGCTGACATGCCCATTGTTATTATGACTTTAAAGGATGCATCTCAGATCAGAACTTCAGATGGGAAGCTGAGGAACATGAGATTTGGATAGTAAGAAGGGGGGAAAAATGTGACAGCTGTGTCAAAAATACCTAAGCTAAGCAATTAAATGGTAAAATTGGAGGCTGATAATTGTGAACTGTTAGCTTTCCTTTGGCCAAGTACAGAAAACTATTGTTATGCAAACAAACATTTGCTTAAATATATCTTTTTCTGTAGAGGTTTGCTAATAAACACTTTTAAATAAATTTATTTCAGAAGCCTATGCAGCATTGAAGAATATTCTAGAGACAAATACAAAACCTAAAAGTACCTCTGGAAAATTCAGATAAATTAGAGAATTTTTAAATTACTAAGCTGTGGAAGAGCTCCTTCAATTCCTTCAAATGTTCCTTCAATTTAGGGGTCCTTTATATTAGACAATAGATATTGACAGGGCAACATGAAGAGAGATGAGCACTGGAGGGAATTGCTTCTGCTGCTAAACTAATAACAAAACAACAATATAACAGTCATGCTGCTTTTTGCAGTACCCAGCTCTCAGAGAATATAGGTACTTTTGTTTAAAGCATAAAATAATGCTGAGCCTTACAGACTGATACAGGGAAATAATAATAATAATAATAATAATAATAATAATAATAATAATAATAATAATAATACCTTACAGAAAAAAACCTTTTAAGAAAATTGAAAAAGATTAAATGTGCAAAATAGTCTGAAAATATTTTTTCCATGAATGCATTATGTTGTGGAGGACACTAACAATGAGGGGAAAAAATGGTATTTGATAAAAGATTCATTCATCATGTTTATTTCCTAGTGCATTAAAAATGTCCTTTCTTTTTCAAATGCATTAGATCACTAGTTGCCGGTAAACATGAAGCATTTCCTCCTTTCTTTCAAAGTATACATGTATGTATACATTTATACCAGAATTTATTACCTTCTGCTACCAAATGTTCATTTGAAAGAGTTGGAAATACATGGAACAAACCCCTAACCTTTATAGATAGCAAATTGTGGTGCTTTAATGAAATCTCAAACCTTCAGCAAACCATAAACCTACAGCTGATATTCATACAGCAAAAAGCACTTTTTAGAATTATCTGGATTCCATCCAGGACAACTGAAATAAGGATCAAAGTAAATGACATGTGCTGGAGGAATGGTGTGTCGAAGGCTAATCTAATGCATATGTTTAGGGAAAGTCCATTTATCCATAAATTAAGTGGTGAAATACTTCAAAGGACAAATATGATCTTGAACAGCAATATTTTTGGGTACTAAAATGTTTCTATTAGGGAATCTAAGTGATATTACTGTTAGTAAAACCACACAGAGACCATTTCTGTTGAAAGCTAGTTTAACAGCTCAAAAGATTGATCCTTTAGCAGTGGAAAACATCTACAATAAACTTAAGTATTGTGAGTGGCATGTAAGGGACGGAGTCAGTCGGGGTCAGATGCAAAACCCACGTAGCATTAAAGACCTTCCTTGACTCTACAGGGTTTCAGAGAGGACCCTCCTATCTATGTATAAATAAGCAGAAGGATCCTTGTGTCAAAAAAATGAAGAGTTCTGATTGAAATATTTTGACAATGAAAAAGAAACAGCACAGGTATATGTCAGGGAAACTCGGAAGTCACGTACGAACATTTGTGTCCCCCCAGGTTACTCTGGGGGACTCTGGCTGATAGGCACAGTGCTTGTGTGGTTTTGTAGCAGGGAAGGCAAGGAGCCCTCTTTGGCTGGAAAGAAATAGGCCTGGAGCCCAAAATACCTTCTCGTACAAATGCAGTGTCTGCGAACTGCATTTGCTTTGGTGCAGCCTGCTTCAGTGCTGTGTCCTATTTCTCCCCCGTTTTATGAAGTAGGAGAGCATTTCTCATGGGTCTTTGCGGTCTGATGTAAAGGATTGAGCAACACCCCGCACAAAAACTAGCCTTTGGTCATTATGTGTTTGCAAATACTTTTATTTCCACAGTTGCATTGCTCAAAGACAGCCCTGTACAGTTAATTATAAAATGCACGCTGAAGCAAGCACTGTTCTTTGGGTTGGATTTTTTTAAGCTTTTTGCCCAGCTTGTTTATCTTGTCTTCCTAAAAGGCACTGCAAGTAAGATTTTCAGATTTTTCTTCACTGCATTAATATCCCACCAAAATATATGCGATATATACTAGTTATTTTGCTTTAAATTCTGTATTGACTAATGGACAATCCCCTTGATCACCGAAAAGCTGCTGCTGGTGTTGGTGTCTCCATCCACCACTAGATGCCAGTAAGAGCATTGGGTTTGTGAAACTGGGATAAAGCATGGGAAATCGGGAAGACATGCTTGTGGTGGGTCTCCACACCACTTATCCTAGTAGTATGTGAGTCCGTCTTCGTTTCTCGCTCACACTAGGTCACTCTTCGCTAGGAGAAAGTACTTATTGCTATCAAAGCTTGGACAACTTTAAACAGGATGGATTATCTCATTTCTGTATGCTAAATCCCAAAAATATTTTCTGATCGTATTTTCCAATACGCTCTAGGTTTTAATATGCAACTAAACAGGGTTGGTAATCCTGGATGTTAACAGGAGGCACCCACAAGTTGACAGTCTGTAGTACTGTTTCTGATGGCTGCGATTATCTCTTGGGAAAAGCAGATTTTTGTTCTGTGAGGATTTGTCATTGGCTGATTGATGGTTTGAGCAAGGCTCTATTTGATGTTCCAAATGGGTTTGATGGATGACTGCAAGCCGAAGCCATCATCGGACGTGAGCCTGGTCCGGTGGGCCAAACCAGCTATTTTCCATACTTGGTTTCTTCTTGTAAGCTCTCTTCTCTGAGAGTGTGCTGTATTGGGCCAGGCTTCAAAGTGCAACTTTGCAGGTGTAATTCAGCTAAACAATGAGCTCAGTTATTGGGAAAACCTTTATTCAAGATTTATAAAATGCCAGCCTGTCAGTGAAGTAGAAACGGTGAGGCAAAAGCTCCTGTCGTGGGCTGACTGAGAATTCCCTTTGGAAAAGAGCTTCCAGCACAGTTTGATGCCAGTGAGAAAACTTCTACTGTGCCAAGTATTATTAATAGTAGTACAAGACAGGGATGAGGAAAAAAAGCCAATGTTCTTATTAAAACCAGACTTTTTTGTAACATCTCTGTTATTAATTAACAAGAAAATCTGGTTTCCACTATAGGTCAGAAAAGAAGTACAATTCTGGGACTGGATGGCTGTTGTTTTCTGAGGCTTATGATAGTTGTGGCAGAGATATCTGAGATAACTCATTGGGATCAACTAGAACTGAAGTCGTCTGCAAACAGGTATGTTTATTTTGGAGGTGATACCCAAAGACCCAAATCTTAATGAGTAAGTTTTCTTTGTGCCCATGAATGAATCTACCTAAATACAGCAGTGAGAATTACGGTATCACTGGAACCATTCTGTCTCCCTTCTTGGTATGAAACACATGAGTAGAGTTCAAAGTATCAAATACGGGCAGTCCATTTGGGGTGAAGAAAATGATGTGACTGGGAAGACTAGTTGTGTAAGTATAGCCAAGGGCTGGAGTTTAGGCAGAAATTTATTCAGATGACCTGAGGTGAACCGCAGGATGTAAAAACAGACAGTAGAAGGGACTTCTAGAAGGGAGATTTAGTCCATGCATTTGCCCTATTACTGAGGCAGTTCTTGCTAATTCAGTCCTGTTAAATATTTGCTGAAGCTGTTCTTAAAATATGCAGTGATGGAGACTCCACAGCCTTACTAGGTAATAGTGTTTCTGTCCTTACACCTTTTCCTTTCCACAGCCCATGATCCATCCTTGCTTTGGGACCTGCTGTAATGCCCAGGTCCTTTTCTAATGAACTGCCACTTCTAGCCTTTTCTTCCCAACCCTATCTGTGCTGTTTATTCATAGAATCATAGAATTGTTTGGGTTGGAAAGGACCTTAAAGATCATCTAGTTCCAACCCCCCTGCCATGGGCAGGGACACCCTCCACTAGACCAGGTTGCCCAAAGCCCCATCCAACCTGGCCTTGAACACTTCCAGGGATGGGGCCTCCACAACCTCTCTGGACAACCTGTTCCAGTGCCTCACCACCCTCATCGTGAAGAATTTTTCCCTTGTATCTAATCTAAAACTCCCCTCCTTCAGCATAAGGCCATTACCTCTTGTCCTGTCACTACATACCCTTGCAAACAGCCCCTCTCCAGCTTTCCTGTAGGCCCCCTTCAGGTACTGGAAAAATTACTTTGCTTAAGGTTTAAAAGTATGCAATGGAGTTTAATGAATTGCATCTTAGGTTTGGTTTTTTTTGGGGGGGGAGATTTGTGTCTGTTTTTCCAAACTGTTAAGATTGTTAATACTGTCCTCCAGCATGCTTGCAGCCTCTTCTAGCAAGACTAGGAAATATCTGCAAAGATAACAAGCATTTGCTGCAGTCCATTATCATGGCAGAGTTCATGTTTGCAGTAATATCCAGCAATCACCTTTCAAGAACCACAGCTGAAGACAACCTTCCAGTTTTATAATGAGCCACTGATAGCTACTCTGAGTCTAATTTTTTCCCATCAGTAATTCTGAGGGGGGAAATCCTGTTGACTCATGAGAAAGACCTACAGTGACTGCCTCAATTAACTTGAAATTTTCATTTTATATCGAGATGTCTAGATCCTCCCATTTATTTCCTACACTTTCTGGCATTAGTACCTCTTGACTTCTTCTTCTGGGATCTGCTTGTTAGGGGGCATATACTCATCCACTGGACAGAGGCAATTACTCCAGGCTGTTTTTCTAGTGTCTCCCCAAGACTCTTCCACCCACACAACTCAACAGTGAATTCATGATACAAGTTTCTTAATTCAGGATAGCACAGTAGGTACCAGCATGACATTGGTCCATAATTGCAATGGTAATAACGTGTGTCAGTTTTGCGTGGCAAGGTTTTGGTAGCGGGGGGGCTACAGGGGTGGCTTCTGTGAGAAGCTGCTAGAAGCTTCCCCTGTGTCTGATAGAGCCAATGCCAGCCGGCTCCAAGACGGACCCGCCGCTGGCCAAGGCCAAGCCAATCAGCGCCTCTGTGATAACATATTTAAGAAAAACAGTTAGAGAGAGCTTTTGCAGCCGGAGAGAGGAGTGAGAAGATGTAAGAAACTCTGCAGACACCCAGGTCAGTGCAGAAGGAGGGGCAGGAGGTGCTCCACGCGCCGGAGCAAGATCCCCCTGCAGCCCGTGGTGAAGACCATGGTGAAGCAGGCTGTCCCCCTGCAGCCCATGGAGGAAGGATGAGGGGGTGTAGAGATTCCACCTGCAGCCCGTGGAGGACCCCACGCCGGAGCAGGTGGAGGCACCTGAAGGAGGCTGTGACCCCGCGGGAAGCCCGCGCTGGAGCAAGCTCCTGGCAGGACCTGTGGCCCCGTGGAGAGAGGAGCCCACACCAGAGCAGGTTTGCTGACAGGACTTGTGACCCCGTGGGGGACCCACGCTGGAGCAGTTTGCTCCTGAAGGTCTGCACCCCGTGGGAGAGACCCACACTGGAGCAGTTGGTGAAGGACTGTAGCCTGTGGGAGAGACTCACATTGGACGTGAAGGACTGTCTCCCGTGAGAGGGACCCCACGCTGGAGCGGGGGAACGATGAGAGGAGTCCTCCCCCTGAGGATGAAGAAGCGGCAGAAACACTGTGTGATGAACTGACCGTAACCCCCACTCCCCGTCCCCCTGTGCCACTGAGGGGGCCAGAGGTTGAAGCCGGGAGTGAAGTTGAGCCCAGCAAGATGGGAGGGGTGGGGGGAGGTGTTTTTAAGATTTGGTTTTATATCTCATTCCTCTACTCTGTTTTGCTTAGTAATAAATAAGATGAATTCCCTCTCTAAGTTCGGTCTGTTTTGCTCGTGATGATAATTAGAGAATGATCTCTCCCTGTCCTTATCTTGACCCATAAGTTTTTTTTCAGTTATACCTTTTCTCCCCTGTCTAGAGAAGGAGGGGAGTGATAGAGCGGCTCTGGTGGGCACCTGGCCCCCAGCCAGGGTCGACCCACTACATAACGGTACATCATTTCTGTTGCAGTGTGATGCCCATCTAGGCCACGTGTTTGATGATCGTCCCACACCTTCTGGGCAGAGGTTTTGTATCAACAGTGTTTCATTAAACTTCAAACCAGGCTCTGGTCAATGAGAAGTGGATCTCTATGGCTTCCAAAACACCCTTTCACTGCTTGTACAACAGGCTTGTGAAAAACTCTTGCACTTTTAATTTGGAACTCAAATTTTAGTACTTAGGCTATTGCCCCTTTGCCTTCCAGCTATTATTAGTGTTGATAAAATACATATTTTTGTGGTAACTCTTTGGCAGTCTGCCTTTTCATGGTTAGGGTGACGTAAGTGTTGATCTGTTTATTCTATTTTTTTAATTTAAAAAAAATCCATGCAATAGTTCACATTCATAATTCATATCATCATTAACTGTACTGAGGCTGCAGAAATGAAGTGCTCTTCTGAACCTGACTTTGCCTATGCCGAACAGTGGTTGTGGCACCCAGGAATACAGATGTACATGGCCGATCATGCCAGAGCTTTTACTTCTGTAAAATCATCATATCCTTCTACCGGGAAGCAAAAATAACATGAAATTCCAAATAAGGTTTGAGTTTGTTTTGGTTTTTTTCCCCTGATGTGAGAGACTTTTAGCCAAGCCAAGTGCCTTTTCTGTGAACCCATAAAAGCAAAGTCCTGAAGAAGGGCCTAATTAAAACTATTCCAGGCAACGGAACCAGTGGAGACACAGAGTCTTTCTTCTTTTAAATCAATGACTTTGATTCTGTGTCCAATAGCAGAGCTGAAGTAGGGTTTGCTCCAGGAATTTCCTCTTACAGAATCAATACAATAATAATGTAATGGTCTGTTTAATACCTCCAGACTTCTGTTATCACTTGTGTATTTCAGAATCGAAAAAAAAAATGTGAAATTTACTGTATTTGGGGGAAAAAAAATCAGCATCAAAAAACATGTTCAGTGAAGTGACGCTTTTATTGAAAACATGCCTCATCTGTTCTCCCTTGTACAAGTTTGTAAATACTTCTGTATTCTCCCAAGCATTGTCACCGTGGTTTGCTGTAACAGGAAAATAAATTGTATATTTGTTAAATTGAGCTTTCCTGCTTTCAGATTTTTTCCAGAGAAAATAATCTCTGAGTCAGAACACTAGCTCCACTAAACTGGCTAGGTTTAAATGCTTCCCTGCTGAGAGTTACTAGGCAACATCTCATTTGGCTTTACCTATAACAGGCTGTTTCCATTCTCCCCGCTTTGGTTGCCTCAGTAATCAAAAGGGTGTGTTCATTTACTAGTGTAGTCTTAAAACTGTTTAATGTCTTCAGAAAATGGACCTCTATTGCACTGAATTTACTTTTGCTCCTTCTGTCTTGGAGCTCTGCAGTTTTTTCATTCTCCTGTACTTTCTACAGGAGAACTCTACAATTTCATAGATTTTTAAAAACATCATACAGAGACGGTGATCGCTACAGCCAACCAAAACCAGAACAGCACAAAGGCCACCAGCAGTGTGAAGCAGCATGAATGAAGCAGACATTTGCTGCTACTGGTTTTATGTGGTGTCATAGATGGTGACAGCCATGTTGTCATCAGAGGTGTCTGTTAGCAGCAGCAGCATGCTGCTTGCTGTGTCTGTGCTGCATCATGCTCTGCCACGCAGAGATGCCCTCGCATCACCTATCGCTATCGTCTCTGCTCTCAAAAGGCTTTGCTGGAGGCCAGGTGCCCACCAAAGCTGCTCTGTCACTCCCCCTTCTTAACTGGACAGGGGAGAGAAAATATAACGAAAGGCTCCTGGGTCGAGATAAGAACAGGGAGAGATCACTCACCAGCTACTGTCACGGGCTAAACAGACTTGACTTAGAAAAAATTCATCTAATTTATTACCAAGCAAAACAGAGTGGAGTAATGAGAAATAAACCTAAATCTTAAAACACCTCCCCCCACCACTCCCTTCTTCCCGGGCTCAACTCCACTCCTGAATTCTCCACCTCCTCCCCTCCAGCAGCACAGGAGGATGGGGAACGGGGGTTGTGGTCAGTTCATCACACGTTGTCTCTGCTGCTCTGCGACTCCTCACACTCCTCCCCTGCTCCAGCGTGGGGTCCCTCCCACGGGAGACAGTCCTCCATCACCTTCTCCAACGTAAGTCCTTCCCACGGGCTGCAGTTCTTCACCAACTGCTCCAGCGTGGGTCCCTTCCATGGGGTGCAGACCTTCAGGACCAGACTGCTCCAGCGTGGGTCCCCCATGGGGTCACAAGTCCTGTCAGCAAACCTGCTCCAGCCTGGGCTCCTCTCTCTCTCTGGTTCTACAGGTCCTGCCAGGAGCCTGCTCCAGCGTGGGCTGTCCACGGGGTCACAGCATCCTTTGAGTGCATCCACCTGCTCCGGCATGGGGTCCTCCACGGGCTGCAGGTGGAATCTCTACACCTCCTCATCCTTCCTCCATGGGCTGCAGGGGGACAGCCTGCCTCACCATGGTCTTCACCACGGGCTGCAGGGGGATCTCTGCTCCGGCGCCTGGAGCACCTCCTGCCCCTCCTTCTGCGCTGACCTTGGTGTCTGCAGAGTTTCTTACATCTTCTCACTCCTCTCTCTGGCTGCAAAAGCTACTGCTATTTTTTTTTTTTCCTTCTTAAATACATTATCACAGAGGCACTACCACTGTCGTTGATTGGCTTGGCCTTGGCCAGCGGTGGGTCCATCTTGGAGCCAGCTGGCATTCACTCTGTTGGACCTAGGGGAAGCTTCTAGCAGCTTCTCGCAGAAGCCAGCCTGTAGCCCCACCACTACCAAAACCTAACCTTGCCACACAAACCCAAAACAAGGTTGTACAGAAATCTCCATCCTCGCATGCTCTGAATGCATGTACCCCCTCATCGTGATATACTTTCATTCACCGATTGCTTGTTTGCTTTTTTTCCTTAAAATCTATTGCACAGCTACTGGAAAGGGAGTTTGGGCCTGATTGATAGGCATTCTTTAGTCAGGCAGCCCTCTTCCCTCTCCTCACCTTTCCCATCAGGAGAGGGCTGTCTCAGAAAGGAGCGTGACCTGAAGGTGTCCCCGGCTGGACTCCTGTGTTTGGCCAGGTGCTGGTGGAGAAGCCAGCACCTCCCTGAGTACAGTGACTTTTGGCTGGGATACCAAATTGAAATGCTCCTCGTTTCTGCAAATGGCAGAAAGTAGGAAGATAACTGGCAAAATACCTGTTTCTTACCACATCTCACTGACACCTTCTGCGGGTGAGACTGAATGCCGTACAAACAGAATAGACCATGGGGCTGACAAAACAAGTCTCCACACGCAGACTTGTGTGCAAACAGCGCTCAGTTCAGTCCCTGGCACAGACATGGTTGGCAGAGATCAGCTCTTAGTGAACTGGCCAACTGAAGTTGGTAACTGTTCCTGACAGGAAGCTTGCCTGGGCAGAGAGAGCATTTATTTTACACCTATAAACATCCTTGTATGTAACTGGAGATTTTGGCTAAGCAGCAGCTGGTGCCTCCTCACTCATACAGCAGGATGACCTGAGGAAAGAGTCCTGTTAATGGCCTGGTTTAGCTTATGCAGTGTTAATTACAGATATGCAATGAACAGACCCATATCTTCAAGGACAGCACCTGACCTGCACTACGCTGATGTGTCAGCAAGCAAACAGCGTAAAGCGCCACTCTACTGCCCCAGAGAAACCAGCCACTGAGCTAAGCAACCTTGTTCTGCTTATTCAAATGA
Source organism: Balearica regulorum gibbericeps (assembly GCF_011004875.1). Taxonomy (NCBI): domain Eukaryota; kingdom Metazoa; phylum Chordata; class Aves; order Gruiformes; family Gruidae; genus Balearica; species Balearica regulorum. The sequence continues at coordinate 148,436,149 of NC_046185.1, forward strand.
AAATGGGGAAAAGAGGAAGGTTTGATTTTCACCACGTGTAAAATCAGAGTAATGGGCCCATCACCTTTCAGTGTGGCTGTGTATCCTGCAGTTTGGAGTAGCTACAACAAGAAGTACTTGCACATCCCACCCCTTACACTCCACTGTGACACTGAAAGTGTTTAGATGTCCGTATGTACCCATGTGTATATACCAGCAGGGGAACACGGGAAATAGTTCTCCTTTGCAAGCATGGCCAGTAATCAATTTGGAATAAACTCCAACATCAACAGCAGCCATCTTATCACTCCCAGCCCTCCCCACTGCGGGCAGTTTGCACCTCTTCTATTAAAAGACAGCCATACAAATTAATGATGCAGGATTGGGCAGAGGAAAATGGAGGGGGTAGATAAGGGAAGAAGGAGTGGAGAAAATGGGTATGAACTTCTTGAATTAGCTCTTCTGATGCTTGGGGGTAGTTTTTGGCAATATCTGACTCTCTTACATTCTCTGCTATATCTGGAACTGGTTGCACAGCAACCTCTAGTAGTGTGGTGGGGATAAGCCAGGGGTTTCTTACCTGATTTATCTTTTTATTACATTATCACTTGTGAAAAAATTGTATGGATCAAATGGGTTACTCCTCAGTGGTCCTTTATAAAATGACAAATTTGATAGCATTGATTTCTATTATTTGTCCTACAGTACAAGATGGGGGAGAAGGACTGTGTTCATTTGAGTACAAGATAATTGTTCCTTGAGCAGAATATTATTTTTTATTATTATTGTTGTTGTTGTTGTTGTTTTAACAAATAATTTTGAGGATGTGCCAAGTTCTGCATGTATAAAACTGCAAACTATCTGTGTCTTTGGTTTTATTGTTCCCTCTGCTGGCTTTTTATTCTCTATATATCAGCTCAAACTTCTATTTTTCACTCTTAAGATCTATCACAGCACAGTCCCATCTTGTGCTTTTCTTATACATGCTGATGGTACAGGCCAGTGCTCTGCCAGAAATATAAATTGGAAATTTAAGGTCAAGTTTTCTTCAAATACGTTTGTGCTTTATCTTGGGCTGCCAAAACCAGAGGAGATCCATCTAAGGCTCTGCAAGGCCACTTGGTTACCAGGCCTCTTCCTGGCCTCCTCCCTGAAATTTGCATCTCTCAGTATGCTCATAGAGCACATCAACCATAATGATGCCACTGTTACCTCGTGCTTCATGCATCTGCCAGGGGAATCCATGTGACATTTCTTACCATGTTTCGAGCTTATCTCCCATGATGATGGGTTTACATGAACTAATTTTATGTCCATAAACAGAGCTGTTGACATTTATGGTCTCATCCCTGTGTGATGTAAACCGCTGGACATTCAGGACCTCTGGCCATAAGCTATTTGGGGCAGGAAACTTCATTATCTTCTGTGTCTGTGGAACCAGTCACACCAGGACGGATCCCAGCTACAGGCCCAGCATGTTATAAGATCATGAATAATAAAGACCGATAATGATGGAAGACACTATTAAAGAGTATCATAGGCTACAAGTATTTCCTTATGTATCTGCACAGACTTTGCAGTTGCTTCTCTGAGCTGAATATACTCTGCCAGGCAACTGCAGATTTATGTTCCATCCTCCACATCTGAGAAGTTTTTCAATGTTGTTATTTCATTAATTAGTTTCAATGATGATACTTTTTATCCCATTGTGGTTTTAAATAACCTTTTTATAAATCCTAATTGAGGTTTCTACATAATTCTTAGGAGATTTTAACGTCTTAAATAAACTATTTCAAGACTTTCTTAGTCTTTGCAGCATCTCTACAAGGCAAGTAATTTTACCGAGGGAAAACTGGATGAGAAGAATTTAATTGACTTATTCAAGACTACAAATTAAATTTGCAGCCAAGCCAGAATTAGACTCTGCATGGCTCCTAACAGCATCCAGATCTTCAAACCCTGCTTTTTCTAAAACTTGTTTTGGTACTTAATTGTTTGGGGGGTGAATTATCAAAAGAGAGGCAGTAAAATTAACACATGTTTTTCCAGTTATGGTATTAAAACCAAAGCTAAGCGAACTAGGGCAACTTTGTCACATAAAGAGCAATACTTGACCTCTTTCTCAGAGCAAAGGTGGTACGGGCTTGCTTAGGAATTAAGCAGCTGTATTCTCCAGCTGTGCTGCGTATTGCCACGCAGTCTAAAATGAACCAATGATGTTCTTCATTCCATGACAGCTTTGGGTAGAAATGAGGCAAGGCAGCTTGCTAACAGTAACTTCTTTGCTTCGGAGGCAGCACAGCTTTTTTGTGAGCACAGAGAGAAGATGGGAAAGAAGGAGCAGGTTACTCCTGTATTACTAACAGCTTCACCCTCCTTTCATCAGAAATTGTAATGCCCGTTATTTTAGCCATGTATCCACAGAACTGTAGTGATGCTCTTTTCTCTTGCACCACGCTGCAACTCACTTGGATTCTCTTTTAACCTTGTTGACAACTTACTCTGATTCTGACCTGAACAAGAGAAGAAGAGAAACTTTTCTCAGACCAAAAATAGGATTTTGCTGCCCCAGAACATCTCCAGTATGAGGTGGCTCAGGAGGCAGCCTGCATGAGAAGGAACTGAAAAAGTCTCAGTTTGGGTTTTCCTTTTTTTCTGGTTTTGAGCTAGATGGTGATGTCTTAGGTAGTACTCATAAGTGTGCGTATTTTCTGGTCTTCAGCCTTGGCCCTGCTGTGCAAAAGAAATGTGTCCTGCCACAGCACAACTGAACTGCCTCCTCTTCCATTCACTTAATGACTTTTCGCGCTGGGAGCAAAGTGTTTTAAAACCATATTCCTGTGCCTGTCCCACCTCCTGCTATACTCAAGTGATGAGCTGCGGTAACACTACCCTCACAGCATGCCATGTAACGCTCAGCACCCCATCAACCTCACGGATTTCACAGCTCTTTACACATAAATGATGCCTAGCCCCAGCCCTTTGAGGTAGTGGTGAGCCACATGTCACAGAATAGGAAGCTGAGGGACAGCTGTGGGAAGTGACTCGCCCACAGTCCCCTGGAGTAGGGCAAGGAAATCTGATTACAGAAAGGGTTCTCAAAAGCTCTCCAAGTGTGAGCTGCTGCCAAAATTCACAAAGGCAAAGTAGTTTAAAAGCAAAACTCTTTATTGAAGAAGTGCCCAGATTTTTTCAAGACTAAAAGAATTTGTCTCAAGGCAGGTGTGTCCATGGGGACTGGTTTTAGTAGCGCTGAGGAATGTGTGTGGAAGGGATTGGCAGCTTGCCATGGAACAGAAGAAAGACAAACTCATGCCCATTACTACGCTCCCTTTTACTGTCTTCTCTTTTGTTTGTTGGATTTTTTTCCCTTCTTTGCTCTGTGGTATCCTTCCTCTCTCCTCCTCAGAAATCCCTTTGTAATATACCCCTGGCTCTGGCTTTCTTGATTGCACTCACCCTCACCTTGTGCCTGAACCCTCCTAGTTCCTTACACTCAGTTCGCTTGCCTTGGAGCCAGAGAGATGATCAAACACGCAGTCCAGACGTGCACCCACATCTGAGTCAGCAGCTATCTGCACATGCGGGAGGTGGCCGTGGGGATCTGGCCCACAGGCTCTGGGGAGGTTGGCAGAGCAGGCATCAGCTGTGCTCATCCAGCTCACCTCCTTTGTGCACACCGTTTGACAGCGTTTACAAAGTGACTTCCAGAAAAACTTGTCAGGGACAGAGTAGCTGCCACAGAAATGAGGAAAAAGAAAATTAAAACGTCATCTGGGGTCCTCAAGTAGCCTGCTTCGTTCTGGAAACAGAGACTGTGTTGCCTTGCCATATTACTGATGTATGGGATGTACAAATGTGGACCACAGCCAGGTCATCTTTGCTCAGGTGTCATTTTTGGAAGATCAGAAGATGGCTCCAGGCATTTTATGATAGGAAGAAGGAACAGGAAAGGATAGCAAAGTATTTTGCACAACTGTTAGGAAAGAGGCAAAGGCAACATGGAGGAAGGTGCTGGAAGTGAAAGAGAGACGACGAGAATTTGTGTTTTCCTGTCCAGGAGTCAGTGCTGAAGGATGAGGACACAGCTGGTGGCCTGAAAGCATGTGGAGAATGGCAGCTAAAGACCTGACTGTGAGATCTCAGGAATGGGGGAACCGAGATCAATCCTCCCTGGTGCGACAGTCTCTCAGGGGCAGTTCTGACAGAGCCATGGGATGCCTGTGCATTTTCTTGGATTACTGAAGGAGAAAGCCTTGTGAGGGGCTAGGATCTGAGCAGAGCTAGAAGCAGGTGTTCATGCTTGGGAAGTTCAGGAGATTGACCGCACTGTTAATCAGAATACCAGGTGCAAAATGAACCCTCACACATTCACTGCCCCAGAAATGACCCTATTCCCAATCCAGAAAATGTTCCCTCCCTATTTCAGGCTTTACATTACCTCTTAGTCCTGGGCCTCTCCTGAATGCACTTGGGTATTCACGCTTGGGTCCATTATGAGCAAAGGTCATTAAACCCTGTCATGTACAATATGTCTAGCTGGAGTTTCCTTAGGCCCTCAGAGAAGGAAAAAAAGGGCCTCCATGACACTTCTCCTTGGCAATAGCCCAAACAGCCTCTGCCTCTGGGCTTGGTCTGTAAGAAGGGTATTTTCCAAAACTGGATCACATGTAACTTTCTATGACCTTGTAGCCTTTGCTTTACTTTTATGAATGAATCTCTATTAAAAGCGGGGGGTAAATGTTTTTCCTTTGTCCCTCTTTCAGTTTACAAATTTGTCTTCTCCTACAGCCAGCTGTTAAAAGATTGGTTCTGCCCCTGCTTTCACCTTTCCTGTTTTATCAGCTGAGACGTCAAACTGAGGGCCTGACCACTTGGTGTTAAAGATCCATGGCTCTTTTTGTAAGGCAGTGGCCTGGCCAACTCTAGACTCTAAATGCTGCCTTGTCTTACAGTTTGAGTTAGCCTCTCACACCCTAAATTGCACGGCGTCGTTGCCTTGAGCAATGAACAGCTTCTCTGTCCTAATTCAGGGGTGACAGCAGTTAAAGCAATAGGTGAAAGAAGCTGCGTGTTTCTGACATATGAGCACTGCTGAGAGGCTTAATTTTTTTAGCTCTTGCAAATTATTTGACATCCACAGATGAAAAGAGCTGTAGAAATGCTTATCATGGCTTATTATTTTGGTCCTGTTGCTATTCTTATTTCTACTGCCCCTATGCCAATTTATCTTCTTTTCTGCAAGATTTCACCTTCTTGCTCTACACCTGCCTCAAGTAGAGGCAGAAATTGCCAATAAAAAAAACCCCAAACAAACATTGCCTAAACCAGAGATGGCAGATGAACTGCTCCAAAGAGACACAGCAAAACTCTTCCACTCTGCCCGTGCCATAACTAAGCCCATTAAGCACCTCCCCACAGATAACTACAGCTGATCAGAGGTGTTCAGCTGTGCTTGTGATGACTTCCCAGCCTGCAGCAACCACAGCAGTGGCTACAGGTACCTATCTGCTATCAGAACTGTTCTTCTGGCTGGAGAAGGACAAACAAGATCATTTGCTGGGACTGTGGTGGGGGGCCAGCTTGTAGGTGGAGATGTGATGCAGGCAAGGTGATGAGGTTGGGCAGGAAGATGTCACGGCGTGAAGTGCGGTATAGGGAGCAGGTGGGAATATGAGGTGGAGGGTGTAGCATGAACGAGGTGACATTCCGTCTGAGAAAGGTAACAGGGTACAGTTTTGGGGCCCTGCTCTGTGGAGGTATGGTATATGGTTGAGTGTTTTTGGAGAGTGATGGACAGTGACTACTCAGAGTCACCTCAAAATACATTAAAAAAAAAAAACCAAACAAACTAGTATTCCAGAATATTTTGACAATTTCCCCTCAGAACACAGAGCGGCTCAAATGGCTGCTCTGTAGTGACCTCTAGGGTACATTTGCTTTCGAGCATGCTGCAACCTTAGATCCCCTGGAAAAATCAGCTTCTCCCAAATAGATTATACAGACCTACTTTCTCTTCTAAGACTCGCTTGTGCCATTGCCAGTTTCAAAGTCTTTCTCCACATAATGCCTTAGGTAGGGCATGTATGGAGAAGAGAGGATTGTTATCTCCAGTTTGCTGGTGCATCAAAGGAAGTTGCAGATGCTCCGCATGGATCTGATCCAATACTCTTTGAAGTCAATGAGAACCCTTCCCTTGACCTGTCATTCAGTTCCTCTCTCTCAGTAGCTCCTTATGCAAATTGTAGTCTATTTTGTGTGTGTCTCCAACAAAATCAACATGTTTCTCCCACGCATATCCCTTTGTGGAACCTGATGGCAAACCTTTCAAAATTCTTGGCGTTCTCTTTTTCTGATGAAGTGTGACTTGAAAGCAGATTAGCGCTATCCAAAGGAGAGGAAGAAGCAAGCCCTGACCCTGCAAACCTGTGGAAGTACCAATTACTGACGGCTATTCTCACTCTGACTGCAGTAGGACTGCTCACCTGGCTAACAGCCGGAAGGAACAGCCCTCAGATAGGGACCTGCTGAAAATCAGGCACAATGCAAATGAATGCAGGCCAGTTGACATCAGAAGGCTGTCAGGAAGCCAAACTGGAAAGAGCTGGCCAAGCCTACAATGAAATTGTCCGCATTTGCTAAAACAAATAAATAAAATCATGGATGGAAGTATAGACTACAGAAGTCTGAGAAAGCTCAGGATGAAACTTAAAAAAATATACCAAAATTTGCAGTAGAGGCTAAAACTAAAAAAATGGGCAGTCCTACTTGTGATGACTGGGATGCAATCCTAATGCTTTGTGCCTTTTAAGATACTCCTTATGTATTCATGTGCCAACAGCACCCCCCTCTTAACAATTAAAAATCCGGGATACGGATTAAAGCGATAGCAGGTGGCAATCTAATTGCTATCAATCTTACATCTGAATCTCTCATTTGTCACATAAATTCAACAACAGCTGGCTCTCAACCCTGGTTATCCTCACGGCTATTATGACAGGTTCAAAGAAGGTATGGATGTCGGATCCTCATCCGCAGGCTGACAAGGAGCAAGGGGAGGAGAGGGGTGTCCTCCACAGTGATGAGATGAAGGGGGCACCAGCAAAGCCCCCTTTTCGTTCTCCTCACAGAAGTCGTTCACAGTGGGACTCGGTGTTTGTTATCTGGTACCAGCTTGCTCATCAGATTCATGCTGAATCAACGTGGGCTGAAGAACATCCGCAGCCAGGAACCCACAAACCACTGAGGCAGCAGCACAGCAAATGGGAAGCGCCGTTCTTAGCAAGAATTAGCGTGAAAGCAAATTTGAACCGTTTTCAGGGCTGGTTTAGTCATATCGAAATGTTTCAGGCATTGCTGTGCCTTGGTGAGTCCAGTTTTTGGGGTGGTTTTTTTGGACAGGGTTTAATCTGTTTTGGTGTGCAGTGCTGTGGAAAGGTAAGGGGTGGCCATGGCAGGTCGGGGGCTCACCGAGAAGCCCGGCTACCGGCCGCCCAGTCCCGAGTGTGGGTTTTGGCGGCGTGGCGAGCACGAAGGCCCCCAGGCCTCGACCGGGCAACCGGCGGGAGCGCCATGACAGGGCCGTTCCCTGTCAGCGCCGTTCCGCGGGGCGTCACAAGATGGCGGCAGAGCCCTGAAGCTGGACCCTTACGTCTTTCCCCTACCCGGCCGGCTTTTCCCGTGAGTTATCACCAATACTGGTAGAAACTGGCGTGGGAAAGGGTGGATTAAACCGTTGTTTTGCGAGTTTTGGGGATGTCTGTGTTCACGCTCAACTGAAGCTTGGCGCACCATAGTTTCCTTAGGAGCAGGTCACACTTCAGCCAGGGATTGCAAGGTCTAGGCACAAATTTATTTGTAGTCTTGAAAGGTCTCTCTGTGGGATTGGCCTCTGGAGTTCAGAGATGGAGGCCATGCTACCTGTGCCTTCTGGCATTTTTGTGGGAGACAGTGACATTTGGCTTGAAATACAGAGGGGCAAAGTTTGGGTAGGGAGAGAGAAGAGGGAGCAAAAGATGGTGACTCCACTCTGTCAAGGGCAGAGGGGAGTCTAGGGCAGGGGAGGGAGGGAATAAGGCACTCACTGAAGTGGGCAGGGGCTTCAGCAGGTAACTGGGATTAATGGGGGAAGAGATTGAGGTCGCATCATCCCTGAGTGTAGAACCTGGATGCCTTTGTGACTCAAGCTATCGTTACTAACATGACACTTTAAAGCAATGTCGTTATGTTCCACCAAATAAACTCAATTTGCATGTGATAACAGGAAAGAACTGGAGATGCTGTAGCCAAAAGTCCACCTTAAAATGCATTATTGTCCCTCAAGTGCTATCCCTAAAAAATTTCAGACCCCAAGAATCCAAAACACAGGGAGGCAGCTTCTCTGCCCTCTAAAGAAAGGACAATCCGGTGTGTGAAATACCAGGCAGAAGCCCTGGGAATGCAGGAGCTGAGCCGTGAAGACCTGCAGAGGATTTGCAATGAATGTTGGCATGGCATAAAGAGGGCACTGAATTCACACGCATTCCCCTAAGCCTTTCTATGCCAGGTCTCGCTGCCCAGCCCTGCAGCCGTAATTAAGGGATTCCCACTCGCCACAAACAGGTGCAGCCCCACCCAAACAACAAGGCTGCAGACAAAAGATTATAAATAAGGGCTAAATCCCTCTACTGTACATTGCAGTGGTGAGCAGGGACAGGTGGCCTAGGGTAATTTGGGTTCAATCCTCATGCTGGAGCGGGAAACAGCAGCAGCTCATTTGGATCTGAACTATTATATGATAACTCCTTGTGGGCTGTGTTGATGGGGAAGCTGATGGAGGCATGGATTAACTCAAACAGCATGTATGTTACTGGCAGTGGAATTATTCCTTCAAATTTCTGACAGCTTGCAAATAATGGCATAGATGAGGGAAATGCTGCTTTCTCCACCTACCTCTTCCTCACCAGTACTGTATGTCATTCATTCATTCAGCTATAATTGATCATAAAGATCTTGTACGTCAGATAAGCAGGAGTGTATGCATGCAGCTCAACCTGTAGATTTGCAATGCTCGTGTACCTTTGGGACTCACTATGTCCAGAACTGGTCTTGGGCATTTTGATAACAAAAAAGAAGCAACTGTAATCTGATGTGATCTTTGATGTTTTCTTAATTTACTGCATTTGTTGTTGGATTAGACATGTCCTGCCATCAGTGTCCTGTCTAGATCTGGAGGAAGGTCTTAACACAGTTCAGGGCTGTGGGCAGCTCAGGTGAATTTCCAGTATTGCAGTCTGTACTACATGGTGCATCAAGACTTTCTGCCTTGGGTGCATATGGCTCTGTTACCACAGATCAGGGAGCCCTGCAAGCTTTCATGTGGTTATCCTCACAACGCCCTGTGAAAGGCTGTTTTCGGCACTTAATAGATAGGGCTGAGATATAAACCCCTGGATTCCTCTTGACCCACAAAACCACCCAAGTTAAGGTTTAATCAGTGCAGGTCCTCTTGGTAATTGTTAGAAAGCTATGAGCATGTAAAGAGGGCACTCCAGATTTTAGGAGGCTTTGGAGTAGTTAGCTTCGTACATTGTGTGCCTTTGGTAGTGCTGAAAATCAGCCAGAATAAGCATGGGCCAGTCTGGGAGCCAGGCGCTTCAAAACACTTGCTAGGCATTTGGACCATTTAAATGTCAGAATGCCTTGAAAAACATGTAGTCCTGTACCTTGGAGCTAAAATTTGTTGGTTCCTTCTATTGCCAGTGAAACGGGAGTGGCGTCTCCAAAGGCCAGCAGACTCCATCTTAAGAAAGTTCCCTCCTGAGGATGGTTTGTTACACCCATCTTTTTGCTTTGAATATTAATGAACACCTGATACGTAGGGATGCAGCTACTTTAACATAGATACAGATGCCCTATCCCATGCTAGATGCTCTCAGGTATCCCACATGGATAGTCTGCATGGAAGCTCCAGTTGAGCTTCCAGAAACATCTCCTATGGGTCCTGTGTCTTATCTGTGAGCCCCAATAAATGTCTTGGATACTGTGTAGTACTTAGCATGATACTAGACTATGCGTGTCATACTCCTGTGTGTAAGAAACTGAATCCCTTTCCTAATTAGTGTCCAGCTTTTGACAGGCTGAAGTTAGAGGCAACAATGACTCATGCCCTAAGTGACTTGCTTGAGGACATTGATGCCAGAGGCATGTGTTTACATGCCCAAAAAAGAGCAAAGAAGAGGATCCTGGGAAGTACTAATCCATCAGCGTAACCATGATAATGAGAGTCAATTATTAATCAATTTGTAAGCACAGAAGTGATAAGAAGGCAGTAGAACATATCAACATGGATTAATCAAGAACATATCACTTCAAATTAATTCAGTGTCCTTATTTGAAGGACTAACTAGCCAAATGTGTAAAGGGATAGATGTGATATATGTCGACTTTGTTAATGTCAAAAGCCTTACTTGTCTTATAAACAAAACTGTGTAATGAGATCTAAATGAAATCAGCATTAGAACGAGCACATAATGTTTGAATCATACCAAAGCACACATTCGGGGTTCACTGCTAAAGCTGGTCGTGCCAAGTGGGGTGTCTGCTGCTGTCTGTTGTGGCCCCAATGTTTTCAACAATAAATTGGCTGCTGGAAAAGAAAGTACTTGATTCAACTCCTGAGAGCACTGGCTGGGAGAGGTTGATTTGGAGAATAGGATCAGGACTCACATTGATCTTCACAGATTGGAAAGCTTGCCCGAAATCAATAAGCTGCACTGTGATAAAGGCAAGTACAAAATGCAGTCTTGGGACAAAAGACAGATCAAATGCATGGTTTGTGAAATGAGGAATAACTGATAAGACAGCAATAGTGCAGGGATGGATCGACTGGCTGTTGTGAACTGTGTAAACCAGGTAAAGTGGGATAAAACCTATGCAGAAAACCAAATGTCATTTGGGGATATATTAGCAACAGTGTTTTGGGTAAAACACTGAGGTAATTATTCTGCTCTACTTGGCAGTGGTGAAGCTTAGCCTAAGTACAGTGCCTGGTTTTGGACATTACACTTGAAGAAAAGCTATAGGGAAATTATCAGAGAACAGCAAAAATGTAAAGATGTTTAAAAAGCGCACACTGAGGGGAAATAGATTTGTTCAGTCTCAGGAAGAGGTCATTGAGAGGAGACATGATAACAATCCTCATTATGAGAAGTTTCTCACAGAGCGGAATGAGCAATGTTCTCCCCTGGCTACTGGAAGGTGACCATAGGAGAAGAGCTACCCGGCTAGGTAGAACAGCACTATTCAGGTGTGGACAACTTCCAAAGAAAATGCAGCATCTCCTTGTGTAGATGTGTTTCATGTCCCTGACTTGGTTAATAATTCGCCACAAAGATAAAAACCTCAGGGCTAAATGGATGCAGAGATGTGGTTTTGCAATGCCTAAATTATAGGTGCTGGGCACCCAGCCCCAAGGCTCCTGGTATGATGAGAGGCGGGTGACCAACAAAGAATGCAAGAGTGAGCCAGTGGGCTCAGCAAGGAGCCAACAAATGTAAGATGTCTAACTCTGGGCTGGAGAAAAAACGAACTGCGCTTAGAAGTGAGGGTTGAGGGACCTCCACTGGAAATCCTCTCCTGGAACTGAACAACCATGACAAGTCAGCTCTTCCTAGCTAAAAATCATAAGGGTAGTTTTCACATGGCATTACAGCCAAGACTATTAAAGAAAACACCAACTATGTAGGATTGCCTCCTCAGGGCAGAAACTTGTAGGGTTAGATGGTAGCTGAGGAGAGATCCTTGAGGAACGTTGACCCCTAAGATGCTTTTAGGCCTCTGTTTTGACCTGCATCTCTAAATCTTGCATCTGTTTCCAAGACAGGAATCATTCATTTAAAGCTAAGCTCTGCTAGTATCTCCCAAGTTTAATAAAACAACTTGCTGCTTGAGTTCTAAAACCCATTAGAGAAGTTCACACAAGAGAGAGAGGCGAATGTATCAATTGCTCTTAGACACACAGAAACAATTTCTGGCAAAAGAAGTCCCTGAGCTCTTAGCCTTGTCACAGGCAGGTGAGGGAACTGAGTGGGCCTATGCCATGGCCTGGGATAGTCATCTTTTTGCTCTTAGGGACTCAATGAAAAATTTTCATGAACAGTTTTAGAACAAAAAGAAGGACTCTGCTAACAACATCTGACAAAGTTGTAGAGCGGAAAGGGCATCCCAGCATGGAAGAGGCTTGAAAAGTCACCAGGAGGAAGCCTAGGACTGTGAGTTACCAGAGTGGCAAAGAAGGAATGAAATCCAGTATTAAGAGGTCACGCATTTGGGACGTATTGTAAGAACGTGTGCTATGGCTGTGGTCTCAGTAGTCCTTGCCAGATAGAGGAGGAAAAAGACCTTGGGGCACTAGTTAATGACAAAGTAGTTATGAGCCGCTGAAGGAACATGGCCATGAAAAGGGTAAATATAACCCTTGCAGTACGAAGTGAGAGTTTTTGGCAGAAAGGCAAATGCTGACGGCATTCCCCAAGGAGCTGTGAGGACTCTCTTGGATGACATCGTACAGTTACAGTTCTGGTTGTCCCAGCAGATTAACTCATATAGAGAAAAGGGCAGGGAAAGGTGATTTGGGTGATAAAGAAACAGAGAGTCTAATCCTGAGGTTGCTTTGCTTGCCCTGGCAAAATGAGAGCTGGGAAGGAATGTAGCAACTGTATATAAAGCTAAGGGAAAATCCTGTGGAGGTAGATTTTTCATGGGAACTCATGCTCACACAAGAGCAAATGGGCATAAACCAGGGAGGAAGAAATCAAGGGAGGAAGTTAGAAAACAGAAGGACTCGCTTGACCCACAAAGAGGAGCACAGACTGGAAAAAGTTATTTCTATATAATCTAGAGCTGGATGTATTTATCGAAGAGATGGTGTAACACGGTTGTTTGCCAGAATGAAAAGTGCCCTGTTATCCATTGGGATAGGGATCTTAGTTGTCAGAAGTTGTCAGGACTAGAAAAATGTAAACCAAGTCACAGCGCCTCCTGCCAGCTGGTGTTAGGGAGCCTTATTTCCCTTTTAAAACTGTACAGCATGCCGCCAGCATTTCATCAGCAGTCACCTGCTTTGCTTTGTTTCAACTAACCCTTCTGCAGTTAGGATGGCAATCCTGTATCATTTTTCAAATGAGCGGTCCTCTGGATCAAAGTGCTGCGAGGACCTGGTCTCGGGGAACCATTCCCCCTCCCCATGCGTGGTTTTGTGTATTGGAAAATAAAAGACTCCTTATCAAAACGTGCTTCTTACGTACTGCTTTCTTCCAGTGGCCTTGCTCACAAATCCCCCTCGGGGGAGCGGGGAGGGACACCCCGCGGCCGGTACGGCGGCGGCCGGCGGCGCTGGGCAGGGCTCGCCGCGGCTGCGCCCGCGGGATGCCGCCTGGGGCTCCGGGCAGCCCGGGGAAGCCAGCCCCTGCTCCCCGCTCCCAGGCTGCCCGCACCTTCTGGGGCGGTCACAGCCCGCTTGGGAGCCTGTTCCCTGCGGGCCCCGGTTGGGTTTCTTACCGTTTCGTTCCGCTGCCATGCCCTGCGCCCTCCCCGTCCAGCTAAACCGGTATCCGCTCGGCATCCCCCACCCCGCACCGTGGCTGCCTTTTCTTCCGACCTCACCTCGCTCCGGGCCTGGCCGGGCAGCCTCGGCTGGCCCCGCAGGCAGGGCATGGCCCGCCCCGCTCGCACCTGAACGGCTCCCGCAGGAGGAGCCGGGCGGCAGCCGCGGCCCTGCTGCTTCCGCCGTCGGCGGAGCCTTGAACTCGGCCATCTCCGTTGATTTAAATGATATTAGCTTTGAGCCCTTCTATTGTTGGGCCAATTTAGAAGCTGATGAAACAGTAAATTGTTGGTGGAAACGTAGGCAGCTTTGTGCTCTGCCAAGCAGGTGCCTGGCGGTTTTAGTCAAAGATTGGTAAATTTACAAGAGTGCAGTGGACGTGCCCTCCCCGGGCTATTGTGAAATTCAGGGGCGAACAAAGGAGAACGTGAATATTCACACAGCCGCCTTTCAGCGTGTGGCATTGCTTCGCAATGTTTAAAGCGCTGCGCTTTTTGTTTTGTTTTGTTTTGTTTGGGAAAAAAAACACCAACAAAACACACCCCCAAAATCAGAAAGTACCTGTTTGCGTTTTAAAGCACATGGAAATCATCCGTGAGCAACCATATAATTTGATTTGCTAAGCAATCTGCGAGGCGATTGCACATCATTTATAATGTTCATTGAGCATTTTGCTTAATTGTGTCTCTTTTTGTAAAGGAAGCACAGCCCCCTCCCGGCTGCGGCCGGCACAAGTGGCCAGATTCCCATGGACCCGCAGACAACCGCCGGCCTTGCGCGGGGGTTTTCCCAAGCGGAGCCGTCCCCACACGCACGTCTGGGGGGCGAGAAAAGGGCTCAGGTACGGGCTCTCTGTCTGAACCCCCTCTGCTCACAGCCCGCGGCTTCGGCCGGTGCTGCGCGTCCAGACTGGCGGGTGGCCGGCTTTCTTCTTGCTGAGGCGCCCGCTGGGCGACGAGCCCCGGGCTCCGCAGGTGCGGGACGGGCCCGACGGCACCGATGCCGGGAAGGGGGCTGGTTCCCTTTGCCAGCCCCAGACCCGGGCGGGGAGCTCGGGGAGGAGACCTGAAAGCGCACCAGCAAAGGGAGGAAAGATCTTTGCTGGCACGACCTTGATGGAGTCCTACCCTTCCCCCCCCCCCCCCCCGCTCCATCCCCTCCCTCTCCAGGTGCTTTGCAGTTGCTGGTCCCGCCTCCGCACACCGCGCAACCTGCGCGCAAGGCCGGCAGCGAGGCCGGGGCAGGGAGGCACCGGACGGCGGAGCCGCGTTTAGCGGGGTGAGCCCCTCGTAGCCGGCAGCCTCCTTCCTTGGCACGGCCGGTGCAGTTCAGACCCCTCCACGGAGCGGGAGGCGAAGCCGAGCGGGCCTGAGATCAGTGGGAGCGGGGCTGAGGCTGGCGGCCACTGCGCTCCCGGAGAGCGCTCCGGCGGAGGGAACCCGGCAGCCCGACCGCCGCTCGCCCGCACCTTTTGCCAGCCGCGGCCGCCAAGCCGCACCATATAATTTGATTTTCCCCCGTGCCCGCAGATCGATTGCCGCTCATTTGTTACATTCAGCGGCTCCTCGGGGCGGGGGAGCGGGGGAGAAGGGCGGGCCGGGGGAGCCGGCGGCACAAGTGTTGGGATTCCCATGGGCTGTGCCTGCTCTCCAGCTTGCCGTGCTGGCACCCCGGCCCGAGCGGCCGACAGAGGGGGGTTTGTAGGCACGGTGACCTCCGCGATCTCGGCTTGAAAGAGCCTGAAAGGAGGCTCTTTACGGTGCATTACTAGCCCAGCGCCCAGGTACCAGCTCGGAGGGGAGGGCGCGCAGCCGGGCCGACCCCGGCTGCAGGTGCCTCCCCCTCTGCCGGGCGTGCGAGGGCCCGGGGCCGCCCCGCCGCCTTTGTGGGACCGCCGCCCCGCCGCGCCGCGCTCGCCCCGGTAGCGGCGCCGAGGGGGGAGCGGTTCTCCCCGCCTTATTTATGGGCCTCACGTGGCGGCGGGGGAGGGGGCGGGCTCGCCGCGGCCCAGCGTCGGCGGCCGGCTCCGCTCCCTCCGCACACCCCCGGGCCTGTCCCTGCCTCCCCCGGGGGAGCCGCCCGCGGGCCCGCACGGGTCTCGGGCATCTGCGTCGGGGGGCCGGGGCTGCTTGGGCTACATGGCCAGGGGGTGCTGTGGCGCCCAGCCCGGAGGCGGTGAGGGCTGGTGGGGCTTTGCTGGCCGGCGGGAAGCAGAAAAGCTCCCACAGGCATCTCTGCAAAGCTGGTTTCGTCCTCCGGTGTCTGGCAGCGCGCAGACCTGCCTGGTGTCAGACGTGCGGTGGGACACCCTGACGCCCCCAGCGAGGCGTGCGGGTCTCCTCCCCTTGCCTTCAGAGCAGGCAAGTTGTATAAAAGTTTACTACCAGGAAACACACAACCCCCCCAAGGTTGCACTGAGCAAAACTTAGTTTAAATTATGATTTCAATGGTAAAAAGAACTGAGAAGATGCTGTATTTTTCAATAATCAAATAAGATGCCATTTGAAATCAGGAATTGCAATAGGGTTTGATTTTTTTAATCTTTTCCTGGTGAAATATCGTTTACATAGCTATTGGACCAACTCTGGTCTCGTCTTTCAAAAGCCTTCTGCTTCCTTGCTGCAGCAAACATTGCATCCTGAAAGAGAGCAGCACACCAAGGAATCCCAATAGATGAGCTGGTGAGTTTTATAATCTTGAGGAAAAAATGGCCATACTCGGTATTTGCCGCCCTGAGGCTTTATGGACCCAAGACCTTTAGTCTAACCAAACACTGACAGGCTGGAGATGAAGATTTGAGAAGAATATTGGGTAGTGTCTGCATGGAGGAAGAGGGAGCTCTCCCGGCTTGGCTTTCCATGCCTGTGGCTTCATGGCATTGGGTCAGCAATAGGAGTTAGCAAAAATACGCAGGTAATGTAAGAGCAAGAGCTTGACTTTTAGGCCTGGATGGGAAACCCAACAGACTTGGGGACCTTAGAGGGCCTGGGGTTTTACCTTAACTTTAGCTAACAGGTTTCGTTACTCTGGAATAACTCCCATGAGTTTGGAGCTGTTTCAGAACCGAAAGGCAGCGTGCGGGTTTGGACCTCGCCCCCATCACCTGTGGTTCCTTTCCACCTCGGACCTCACTGCTGCTCACTTAACTCCGCCTTTTATCCGTTTCCCGTCCCCTATCTGTTCAGGGCAAAACGTAGCTGAAAGAAGAAGCCGGGGCACGTACGGCTGGGGGGCGTTGGAGGCGGCGGCGGGGTAGCTCGGGGGCAGCGGGGGGGGGGCGGCCCGGCTGCCTCTTCCCGCTAAGGGCCAACGCGGGGCCGCGCTCCCCACACAGCATCCCCGAGGGGCTCCGGGGGCGCGGAGACTCAGCGAGGACGAGCACTGCTGCTCCTCACGGCGGGGCTCATACCCCGGCGGAGGGGCTGGGGAGCAGCGCGCCGTCCCTTGTTCCTGCGTGACTGCCCGGAGGGAGCCGCTCGCCGCTGCCCCCGCCCGCCGCTAAGACAGCCAGGCGCATGAGTGTGCGGATTAAAAAATGTGTTTGTGGGAGTCGGGGCAGACTGGGACGTGCGAAGCCCGCCGGGGCCCGATCCCTAGAGCATGGCCTGCCGTGCTCAGCGCCGCGGGCGTTGGGGCAGTCAGCAAGCCGGCACTGCGATCTTTCCGCGCTCCGCGCAGAGCATCGCCGGGTGCCGTGCGCGCTTTGCAGCCCCGCCAGGGCGAGGGCCTGCTCCTGCTGCCCGGTCCCGCTCCGGCCCGGAGGGACCCTGAGATTAATCCTGTCAACGGGAAGGGATAGGCGCCGACGGGCCGGGCGCTCTTCTTGCCCTAGAGGAACAGAGCCGCTGTGGATTCCTAGCTGTCCCGCTCCACCTCGCCTACGGAGGAGATCTTTACCGCCTTCCCGAGGCACGGTCGGGCCCCATCCCTCGCTGAAGGCTCGGTCTCCTCGGGTAGGGGCGTGTTCAGCGCCGAGCACCCCGGCAGCGGCAGGGCCGGAGGACCTGGCAAGCCCGGGTGCTCCGGGCGTCCTCGGTGCAGGGGGCGCGTCCTCTCCTTATTCCCCCGGGGTAGCATTGCGTGAGCCACGGAGCGTCGGGAGTGGGGGCCGGTGGGCCAGATCCCGCATGCAGCCCTGCCCCTGGCCGCACGTCCTGCCACATCTCTGGACCTTTAGCGACTCCTGGTCCCCGTGAAGGTGGCTTGTCGTGTGCCCCTTGACTCTGGAGGGAAGGCTGTGTGCCCCTTGCGGTGCCCCCCACGGGTTCCTGCCCTCGGGGAACTGAAATAACGAAGTGTCAGGCTCTAGTGATACATTTTCTTTGTTGAAGAGCGGTGCGGGGAGGTGTCGTGTCGTTCCCGTAAGCACGCCGCTATCCCTCCCGACGGGCAAGAGGGGGCCGGGTGAGACACCTGGCCAGGACAAATATTGAGAGAAGGGCATTTGGGACACAGGCGGTGCTGGCCCAGGTGCGTTGCCGTGGCCCGGGCTGCGCTGGTCCCCGCTCCTGGTTTTCTCAAGTGTCCTTTTCGTAACGTCTTAGGCAACCCTAGAGGAGCCTTCCCGCGCCTCAGGCAGTCCCTTGGGGCACGGTCCATACTCGTTTCTCAAAGGCAGATGTACAAAACTGGAATTGTTCATCTTTAAAGCCATCATTGCCGCAGGGGCGAGGCTGAGCTCGGCACAGTGAGGGAACTGATTCTGCCCCTGAGCCGGGCGTCGCACCGGACACTGAGCTGGCGGAGCGGTGTTTCGTGGCCTCCGCACCCCAGCGCACACGCAGAGCACCAGCCGTGCCCGGCGAGGGGGAGAAGGGCTGTACGAGACCAGACCCACGCATCGCTTACCTCCTCTGGGGCACTGGTCGCAAACTTTCCAAAGAACTGCTAGGTCTGAACGGCTTCAAGACAGGCTCCCAGGTCCCAACAGTTTGGAAACAGTGGGTTCCCAAAATATCCTTCTGCTCCCCCCCTAGCAGCGCGCTGGGGGCTGCCGGGGGGCTGCGGGAGGCCCATGGCCCCAACGGCACAGGGGAAATGCCCGTCGTTCCTGACGGAGCTCCCTCGCAGGGACGGACAGAATGCACAGACTGGCTTCCCAGACCACCTGCCTGAGTTTTGTGGCCCGCTGGTGTCGTGCCACCTCCACAGGGTGACATCCACTGCCCAGCGCGGCAGGGCTCACCCCGGCTGTGCGGTACCAACCTGTGCCAGAGCAAAGCGGGCACCGCCGGCCCTGGGGAAAGGGGAAGGACTCCGGGCATGGTAAATGGGCTGGGCTCCCCCAGCGTCTCTGGGCACAGACGGTCCTTGGAGCAACAGCAGAAATCCTGCTTCTCCTTCCCCATCACCACCTACAACCTTCAGACTTGGCCATGGGAAAGGTGCTTCACCACCACGTTAATGAGAGATGCCCTGGCGCTTGTCTCGCTCTCAGGGACAGGGACAGACCGTGGTGAAACAGCTGCGCTGGGAGAAGGCTGATGGTGGTAGAGGTTTTGGGGCAAAAGAGCCTGTTTCGGGAGGTTGCTCCCCCTCCGGATCTGGCGGCGCTTGGTCTGTCTGACCTAGGGGAAATGCTGCGAGGCGGGCCGTGGGTCAGCATAAGAGTGTGTGTGAGTGTGTGTGTGTGTGTGTGTGTGAGTGTGTGTGTGTGTCTCGTACGGGTGCGGTGGTGACAGGGGCCACTCAACGTGATTTGCTCGTCGGCTTTGAACTCCCCGGCTCCAGCCGGAGTGTGGCAGGAGCGAGGACTCGCCATCCCATGGGTGATGACTCCTTGGGCATGCAGAAGAGGGAACAGAGCCAGCTCTGTGGCCAGGAAATTCCCCCGAAATCACCTCAGCGCTGTTAAGATTTAGAGCTTTGCTTTCTTCTTTTTCCGCGTGTTTCGGGGTAAGAGTGGCATGGATCCGAGAGGATTTAATGTACGATACCTGCAAGATGTATACATGTGTTTCCAGACATGACGTCTTCAGGCGCATCATTCATTCCCTGGCTGCGCTCATCCCGGTGTCCCTGCCCATGGCAGGAGGGTTGGAACTAGATCATCTTTGAGGTCCCTTCCAACCCAAACCATTCTATGGTTCTATGATAAGGCCATGCCAGGCGGGGAGGGAAGGAGCTGGCTCATCTGCCAGCGGAAAAGGAGATTCTCCAACCGCAGGCATGGCCCAGCGTGCCCGGTCCCTCCGGCCGGGGTGCGCGGGGCAGCGGTGGGGAAGGACCGGGCACGCGTCCAGGTGTGCCCCAGCTGTGCCCGCGGGGACAAGAGGGACCGCGGGCACAGCTCCTGTCCCCCGGGGTCTGCACAGGACTGGGGGCCGGGCTGCTGGCGAGTGACACGGAACAGGGGCGCTGGGACCGCGCCTCGACTGCGCAGCGCGACTGTGGGACCGGCTGTGGCTGAGCTGGCGGCTCCTGGGGGGCCTTGGGGATGCGGGGGCGGTCGTGGGCTCCCCCGGGCTACCCTGTCCCTCCCTCCCCCCCAGCATCCTCAGGGGTCGGGGACGGCGGGTCCCTGCCCTTCCACCAGCACCCCACGCCCGGCTGCTGCGGAGCCGCCACGCGTCTATACGCCCCGCACTGGGGAGCGCCAAGGGGGGGACAGGGGATGGCCGCGGTGTGAGGGGGCAACGCCCCCTCCTCGGGGAAGCACCGCCGTTCCCGTGCGCGGTCCGCAGGTGCCGGAGCTGCGTTTGCTCTCTCAGGTGGGTCCCTCGGCTCGGCGGGACGGGGCTGCTCGGGAGGAGCGGTCCGAGGACGAGCCATGCCTCTGCCAGGCTACGTCTGGGGACACCGAGGGGCCTCCCGCCCGCCGCGCTCCGAGCAGCGCTGGAAAGGCCGGGAACGCCGGTGGGCAGCGAGCTGGGCGGGAGCCTGCCGTGTGCCCTGGCCGCACAAGATGCCGGCAGCATCTCTGGGCTGCAGGAACACGGTCACCGCCCAGCAGACCGAGGGAAGGGTTATTCCCCACGCTCGGAACTCGTCAGACCGTATCTAATCTAATCTAAGTACTGCGGCCAGTTTTGGGCCGCTCGGTACAGGAAACGCACTCATGAGGGGCGAAGAACCGCTGAGTAGGTGGGTGCCGGAGCAGCTGCCCGGGCTCAGACCGGGACCCCACAGCACCTTGCCAGAGCCCGCGGGGAGGCATTCGGAACTCCGGCTGTTTACAGCGGTGCGTGGTGCGAGGGTGAGGGACAGCGGGCGTGAATTGGAACAGGAGAAATGCAGACTGAACACACGGAAACCCTTTTCCACCATGAGAAACAGGAGGTGTTCAAACTTTAGATCCATAAGGGAACGACACTTCCTTTAACTCCAGGGAGGGTGAAGCAGCAGCACAGGTTGCCCTGGGAGTTTGTGCGGGCTTCATCCGTGGAGCTTTTCAGGACCGGACCGGATGAAGCCCTGAGCAACCTGCTCCGGCCTCGCAGCTGCCCCAGTACTGGAGCCTCCTCAGGTCTCTCCCAGTCCGGGTTCCCTCTCCCACTCAGAGGGAGCGGAGGGTACCGGGCGGTGATGCCCGCAGCAGGGAGCCGTGGCTGGAGGCGCCCGTCCATCCCGGCCGACCAGCTCTCCCCGGGCCCCTCCGCCTCGCCCCCTCATCCCAGCCCCCCTCCCGAGGTTCCCGGTCCCCCGCTCCCCGGCTGGCCGTCGCATCGCCCCTCGGTGGGGACAGTCCCTCCGCTTCCCCGTCCCGGGACGTTGGCAGCTGCCCCCCGACCACGCGCGGGCGCGTTCCTGGCTTCGCGCGAGGCTTTCCTCCTCCCCTGCTCGTTTTTCCCTCGCGGTCCGTCTGCAGGCAGGAGTTTCCAAGGAGTTACTCTTGCAAAGCTCTTTGTTCCCTCCCGTGACTCACGCGTTTCTCTGCCGTTATCACGGCGTTGTCAGCGGCTTTGAAGTCGAGTCATTTATTACTTTCCCGGAGCTGGCCCTGTCTTGCTCTGCTGATAGAGCGGGGTCCGTTTCCACGCGGGGTTTGATCTCTGCCCGTGCTGGTGGCACACTGGAAAGTCACTTTCGATAAACCTCGACAGACTCTGCCGGACAAACTATTGCAGCGCTAATGACAGAGATAATCCTCCCCCTAATCTGCCGAGTAATCCATTTCACCCCAGTGAGAATTTTTAAGGCTTTAATCAGTGAGAGTCAGTTAGGGAATTATTAACAGAGCCTCCGCCAAACGAGCTCGTCCTGAGAGGGCAATGGGAGTGGGAAAAGGAAAAACGCAACAGGGCCCGATGCGGTCAAAATCGATGCACGGCCGGGCGCAAGGAGCTGACGCGATTTATTTTGACGTTACGATAGAATCGGCTTCATTTCAAACCCTGCGAGAAACCCCGCGCCATCGATCCGCCCCATGCTCGCTCCGAGACTGGCTCTGCTGGCGGCGGGGGCCGGCGGTCCCGGGGGAGCGAGACAAGTGCCAGGGGGAAGATCCGCGGGGGTGACCGCTCCCGGTGCCCGGAGGGAGCCTCAGCCGCTCGCTGCCAACGCGAGCGCTTCGCTCAGCGGCTTGCGGGGAGGGGTGCCGGGGCGGACGGGGGCTGCTCGCCCGACGTGCGGCGAGCGCTGGTCTGAGCGGCTCCGCGGCCTCCGCGCCCGTCCCTGGGCGGCGGGGCCGGGCGGGGGGCACCGTCGGGGCCCGCCCGCTTCCCCCCCCCCCCCAGTCCCCTCCGCGGCGCCGCCCCTTGGCCTGCGGGAGCGCCGCGGTGTCCCCCGACGGGGGGGCCCGGCCCCCCCCGCCCCCCCCCGAGCCCGCTGATTGGCTGGCGGCGGCGGTCAGCGGCACGCGCCCGGGGATGTCGTTATAAGACTCCTCGCGTGCCGGCCCGCCGCGCCAGCCGGCTCCGGCCTCCTCCCCGGAGAGCGGCGGCAGCGGCCCGGCCTCCCGGCCACCCAGGGGCGGGGAGGGCAGGGCAGGGGCGGGGGCCCCGCCGCCGCCGGGGCGGCTCGGCGAGCGGGCCGGCGGGAGCGGCTGCAGGCGCGTCCCGGCGGGGCTGCCCCCCCCCCCCCCGCCCCGTGCCGCCCCGTCCAGTCCCGTCCCCGCCGGGGCCGGGCGCAGCATGGAGACGGTGCTGCTGGAGCACTTCCCCGGGGGGCTGGACTCCTTCTCCTCGCCCCCATACTTCGACGAGGAGGACTTCTTCCCCGAGCCTCCCCCGCGGGACGCGCTGGCCGCCGACGGGCTGCTGGAGCCGGACGTAGACTTCCTCAGCCGGCAGCTGCAGGAGTACTACCGCGACGGCGGCGACCCCGAGGGCGGCTACCGCTGCCCGGCGCCGGCCGCCACCTTCCCGCCGTCGCCCGCCTCGCCCGGTTTCGCCTACGAGTGCTGCGGGGCGGCGGGCGCGGCTCTGCTGTCCCCCGGGGGGCGGCTCCAGGCGCTGGGCTCGGCCAAGCGGCGGCGGCGGGTGCGCTCCGAGGCGGAGCTGCAGCAGCTCCGGCAGGCCGCCAACGTGCGGGAGCGGCGGCGGATGCAGTCCATCAACGACGCCTTCGAGGGGCTGCGCTCGCACATCCCCACCCTGCCCTACGAGAAGCGGCTCTCCAAGGTGGACACGCTGCGCCTGGCCATCGGCTACATCAACTTCCTCAGCGAGCTGGTGCAGTCCGACCTGCCGCTGCGCAGCGCCAGCAGCGAGAGCCCCAGCCAGCCCAAGAAAATCATCATCTGCCACCGCGGCACAAGTAAGTGGCGGCTCGACCCGGCTCGGTACGGCCCGGCCCGGCTCCGCGCTCCGCAGGAATGCCGGCCCTGGCAATAACCCTCTGCCTTTCTCCCCTCCCTGTTACCCCAGGGTCTCCCTCCCCGAGCGACCCCGACTACGGACTCCCCCCTCTGGCCGGTCACTCGCTGTCGTGGACTGATGAAAAGCAACTCAAGGAACAAAACATCATCCGGACAGCCAAAGTGTGGACCCCCGAGGACCCGCGGAAGGTGAACAACAAATCCTCTCTCAACGACATCGAGAACGAGCCCCCCTTCGACTTCGTGGCGTGAGGCGCCGTGCGGGTGGCCCCCGCCCCGCCCTGTACATGCTGTATTTAGAGACCTATATTGTAAATGTAATTTAAGATTCAG
The DNA here is from genome assembly GCF_011004875.1 of Balearica regulorum gibbericeps. Lineage (NCBI taxonomy): Eukaryota > Metazoa > Chordata > Aves > Gruiformes > Gruidae > Balearica > Balearica regulorum. The sequence continues at coordinate 148,459,803 of NC_046185.1, forward strand.
ACTCTAAGGGCAATCAACTTTATTTATCTATTTATTACGGAGTAGTGACAATGAGGTAGAATCGTCTGTTTTGAATATATAATTTATATAATTTATCCTGATTTTTTTAAGATATGCAATAGGTTTATTCCACCAGCACCTTTTTTGGGGGGGGGGGGGGAATAAAATAATGCCAGAACCTGTGAAAATAATTTATTGCCGCACGCGCACTCTTCCTGTGTTTGTTAATAATAAACCCGGATTGTACCTTGTGGAGTGATATATTTGTGGGAGGCGGCTGCCGATAGCCCCACCGCATCCCGCGGAAGCCCTGCAGTAAACGCCCGGCCCGGTCCCCGGGCAGGCAGGGGGTGAGCCCCGGGGCCCCGCGGGGCCGGAGCACGCCCCAGCCGGCACCGTCCGCCCAGATGCCGGCTCCGCTCTGCCCCGTCGCCGGCTCGGGCTGCTCTTATACAGCCGGAGGGGGGGAGACGGGGACGGCCGGGGGGGACACTTTCCCCTTCTCTCCACCCCTTTTGACGTCCTCTCCTGAAGTGCTTCCAACTGATGTCTTTGTCTATCTCTAGGAGGTCCCCTCCTTTCAGTGCCTCTGCTCTGCTTGTGGTTTCCAGCTGGAAGTCCCGAGTCCCGAAACACCAACCTTGCGAGGGTGTGTGTCCCCCGCCGCGGCCTTGTACCCCCGGCCCCGCCGCCGCGGAGATGGGCGCGCTACCCGGAGCCGGACAAAGCTCTTCCCAAAAGTGCCGGGGAGGGGGGAGCAGGCTGGGTACCGGGCAGGCTTGGCCACTGCGGGTGCGTGGCCCCACGCTGAGGCTCTGCCGACTGCCCCCCCAGCCTTCCGCGGGCCCCCCTCTCGCCGTGCCTGTGAAACAGCCCCCGCACTCGGCCCTGGGGATGCCGCTGGGATGGGGGGGGTGGGGTGTGGGGGGGATGGCAAAGCCAGCGTGCAACTGGTGGCAGAGTCGCTCTGGTAGCTTCAGCTCAGCGTGCCCGGCTGCTGGGGGGGCGGGGGGGGGGGTGGTGTTGGCGGCTGCACTGCACCTGCCCGGGGGCGAGGGGAGGGGGCTGCAGGGGCCGTCCGGGCCGGGGGGGCTGCAAGTGCTACCGGCGGGGGCGGGGGGCTCGGCCCGGCGCCGCAGGTGCTGATTTTCCCGTGGCACCCGCGGCTCAGCCCCGCGGCTCGGCCCCCGGGAGAGCCCCAGATGCCCGGCCCGGCCCACGGCCGGAGCAGAGCTGTCCCCGCGCGGTGCCCAGGCGGATGGGAACAGCCCGGGTGAGCCAACGTATAATTATTACTCATCATATACTGTACATCTCTTCCCCCCCCTCTTTTTTTTTTTTTTTCAAAGCTGCCGCAAAGTGGGAGCAATATGTTGCATGCATGCTAATTGCATTAACCTAGTTAGACACATTTAGTTCCCTAGCGCGGATGGCATGGATCTATTCCAATAGCAATTAGAGGAGCTACTTACCCACACAAACGCGCCGAGACTGGGCCGAGGGAGGTGTGTGGGGGGGGGTCTTTGCTTATTTATTTGCTCATTTTTTGTGCGAGGCCGGGGCTGCCCGGCTGCGAGCCTCGCCCCGTCCGGCAGCGGGCGGGAGGCGGGCGGCACCGGTGTCATTGAACTTAAACGGGGCTCTTTGAGCGAGAAAAAGAGCAGACCTATAATTCGATCTTGTCCTGTATTAGGACCTCATTAAACACAGAAAGTCGCTTTTGCACAAATGCTTCCATCAGGCATGTAATCTCATTACACTCATTAGAAAGTCAAATGTTAGTCGGACTTCAGCTTAATTATAAGTTATGGAAGTGTTGCACCGTTTCCTTCTGTGTATAGCCCCGTCCGTCTCAATTGGCTTTGGTGATGCGGTCCCCCACAATTAAAACACTACAATCATTGTTATGTGGCACCTTTTCTTTGGCGTGCCACTTTTTTTGTGATTCAATGCTTCAACACATCCTTTAGTATGGTGCAGATGAAGCGGAAGAGCCGGCCTTCGCATGTAAAACACCAGGGTCTCTATCTTGTCACTCTCCCGTCTTGACTTGGCAAGCCCCTTTAAACGCAATCTTCAAAGAGACTGACAGCTCCTTTTGACTGACTCATCACCCATTCACTCCAGCGCCGCGATCCTGCGACAAAATCCTGCCGCACAGGGCAGGAGGAAAGCGCTTGTGCAGGTCCCTCGGGCCGGAGGGACCCGGCGGGACCCGGCGGCTTCCGCAAGCCCGGCTCGCGGGTTTTGCGGCAGCTTTGGGGGGTTTTGCCGGTGGGGAACACGGCTGGGCGCGGTAAGGACCGGCGCAGGGCAGGCGTGACTGACAGTCACGCAGCCCCCGTTCCCAGCCGCCTGCCCCCGCTCCTCCCCGCGGCCGGGAGCCGGGGGATTGGGGTGATCGCTGCCCCTTCCAGCGCTGCCCCCCGGCGCGTCCCGGACGGCGGCTCCCCGCCTCCCCCGCGCCCCTGCCCCGCACGCGGAGCCCCCGCCGCCCCCCTGAAACCCCGCACCGGCCCCCGAGGGGGCCGCCCCTCCGCGGCCGCACTGCCCCGACAGCGCCCCGGGGGGGACGGGGGAGGCCCGCCCAGGCCCCGGGAGCGGCCCGCCCCGGCCCCCCCCCCCCCCGCCCCGCATCCCCGCGGGGGGGCTGGGGGGCTGCAAAGTGGAGCAGGAGAGAACCCAAGGGGGAGAAATCCCCAACCCCGCTTGGGGTGGGGGGTGTTAGGGGCACTTGCAGGCGGCTCGCTCCCCGCGGGCTCCCAGGAAGGAGTTGCGGGTCCTGGGTGTGCGGGCTGATGCTGTCCTCTCTGGACCAGCGTCACTCGTGATGCTCCAGGTGAAAAGACAATTTAATTGTCCGAAACGGACGATCCCCCATTCAAAACAACACCACCCACCCCCCCCCGCCCAAGCCCGAAAGACTGGAGGCGTCAGTCCGCTCGCCTGCCCAGCCAGCCAGGGGATGGGACGGCGTGCGTGCCTCCTGAGCAGCGCTGTGCGCAGGCAGGGGCTGCCGTGGGCACTGTGAACCCGTCCCGCCGCGGTTCCCAGGGCCTCTCATCTGCCGGCAGTCGGGCGAGGCGCGGGGCGTGAAGCCTCCCCAGCCCGGGATCTCATCCCTCTTTCATTCACGCATCTCTCGCTGGCACCGAGTACCAGCTGCGAGGTCGAACAAACACCAGTTGAGTGTCCCCTGGTAAACCTCCCGCTTTCCAAAGCATCCCGCAGCCGGTGGGAATGGTCCTAAATAACTCCACAACAAACCGCGCTGCCGAGACCTGGAAGCGTGGGCGGGAGGCGATTCCCACGACGGGGCCGGGGTCTGGCCAACAGGTGCTCGGGTTTGGCGGAGGGCGCCGGGGGAGCCCGGGGAGGCAGAGCCTCCGCTGCCAGAAAGCAGCCTGCTCCGGCGCCTCCGGCTTTACATGGCGTGGAAGCCGCAAACAATCGCAATGATATCTTTATTGCTAGGTTCATGTCCTGGGCTATAACATATCAATCCCTGTCGTGGTTCTCTCGGATGCACCTGGTATTTCAAACTTGTTCTTTTTGTGCTTCTGGGTCCTGGACTGCAGCTGCCTAAAGCGAGCAAAGAGAGAGGCCCTTACAATGTGTCCAAGACGTGTTGGCATGGTTTGCTTGTCTTTAATGTACCATTAACTATTGTCTTTACACAATATGGGAACTGTAAAGCATGACATGTGTTATAATAAAACACATTTTCAACGATACACTTGGACTCGGCGCTGGGATGCAAGCAAACAAACAGGCCCAAATCTTGTTTTGTCTCCCTCGCTAAGCCTACTGGCAATTAAACTTAAGACCACTGCTTTCCCCTGATCAGCCAATTAAATTTTATGTCTCCTAATTTTTCACATAGAAAAAAAGTCTCGGTGCCGGCCCCTAAAGACATTGATTTTCTTGCTATCACCTGGCGCTCAGACCTTAGTTCCATTTATCAAGAAGGGAAACGTCAGGCGTTACATAAAGTGACTCTGTTACCATAAGGCTCTCACCATCCTGCCCTATTGTTTTCCCTTGTTAATAACTCATTACCAGGATTTAACAAATCAACCATTACATATGTTTTGTGTCTCCATATTTTGATCCGTACGATTAAGCAGATGTTACGATTGAAAATTGAAAAGTCCAAGGCTACTCTCGTCTGAAAGAAAGAGGGCAGCCTCAAACAACGAGCTAACAATGAGATTCAGAAGATCTTCAGAAAAACATTTACGACCAATAAACAGACTCCAACCTGCTCCATTTCAACCATTGTGCGCCTTGGGGGAATAATTAAGTTTAATAGGAAGAGGTCCGCGGGGTTTTCAATGCCAAGCCCACAGGTGCGGGGTGGCACGATGAATGATCCGCCTGATTTTTGCCAGGCTCAAGGGCCCTTCTCCTGGCCGGGCGAGCAGATACGAAATATTGTCATTTCTTTTAATTCACAGCGTTACTCTCAGGGCGAACAAAGGGGCGGGGGATGAATGGCTCCGGCTGCAGGCGAGGCGCGCCCGGCCGCCGCTGCCCTCGCCGGAGACCGCCCGGCGGGGACGAGCGCGCCGCCGCCGCCGCCGCCGCCGCGCCCGGGGGCCGCCCCGGCGGGCACAGAGGGGTGTCCGTGCCCCCCGCCCCGCCCCCGCCCCCGGCCGCCGCTCGCCCCCCCCGCGCCGCTCCCGCAACCCGCGCGAGCTCCGCTCCCGCGCCGCCCCCGCGCCCCGCGCCGCCGCGCGCCCCGCCGCGGGGCCGGAACCCCGCGCGGGCGCGCGTGCGCCCCGCCGCTCCCCGCCGCTCCCCGCGCCGCCGCCGCAGCCGGGAGGAGGCGGGCGGGGCGGCCCCGCGCCGGGGGCGGCTCCCGGCCGCGGCCCCCGCCGCGGCCCCGCCGCCGTCGAGGCCCCGGCGGGCGGCAACGGGCGGCGGCGGCGGGGCTCTCCCGCCCGCCGGCCCGCGTTGCGCATGGAGGTCTCCAAGAGGGGGCCCGGCTGCCGGGCGCCCTCGTGGACGACGGCGGGGCCGCCCCTGCGCGGCGGCCGCGCCGGGAGCGGCCCCGGGGGGGGCGCCGCGAGGAGCCGCCGCGCCGCGGCCGCCGGGCCGCGTCTGGCGGCGGCCCCGGCGAGAGGAGCAGGGCTCCCCCCCGGGCGGCCCCTGGGGCGGGCGGCGCCGGCTCCGGAGGCGGCGCTCGGCTCTCCGGCCGCGGGCGCGGCGCCTGCCCGGGCGGCGCGGAGCCGGACCCCGGGGCGGGGGGGGCCCGCGGGAGTGCGCGCCCCCCCGTCCGCCCCGGCCCCCCGCGCCCCCAGCCTCCGCTCGCCGCCCCGGCACGTCGCGGCCCCCCGCTTTCCCCGTGCACCTGCTCCGCGCAACCTGTAACGCCGAGCGGCTTGGAGAGGGCAGGGGAAGCCCGGCCCCGCCGCGCCTGCCCCACTCTGGGCGCCCCGCGGGGCAGCCCCGGGGCGGCGGGAGGCTCCGACCGCCCTATGCCGGCCCTGCCCTGCCCATCTCGGACGGGCCACGGCCGCCCCGGTCCCCCCCGACCCTCGCCGCCCCGCTATGCCCGGTTGGAGCGGCGCGGCCAGAGCCCGCTGCCCCGCCGGTCGGAGGCTGCCCGCTCCCCGAGGAGAGGCAGCGCGGCGGGGGTTGCACCGGCGGGCGCATACCGCCGCCATCGCCCCGCGCCCCGCCGGGGCCCCGAGTCCTCTGCCGCCGCGGGGCGCGGTGAGAGGGCCGGGCGGAGGGCAGCCCTCGGCGACGGAGCTCCGCATCCGCTGGGCGGGCGGAGGCGGCTTCCCGTTCTGAGAAATGTCTCCGCCGGGCGCCCCGACGGCCGCCCTTCCCGGGAGGGCGCTGGGGGCCGGGGCCGCTTCGGGGCGGCCGTTCACCGCCCCAGCCTCCCGCGCTCCGGCCCCGGGGAGAGCGATGTCCCGGGCGAGAGCCGCCGCCCGGCCCCGGGAAGGACGACTTCTCCGCGGATGGCGGGCGGGGACGCCCTCAGGGCGGGACGGGCAGCCCCGAAGGCACCGGCCCCCGCCTGGGCAAGGCCTCGGGGAGCTGCCCCTCGCTGCTGAAGCGGCCCGAGGCGAGACAGGGCGCGCTGGGAGCTCCCTTGCCGGTCCCGGCGCGGCTCGGACATCCCCGCTGGTGCCTGCCCGCCGGGTCGGCGGAGTTTTGGGATGAAGGGGAAAGCACGGAGCCCTCGGGACGTGTCAGGAGCGGCCGTGCCCGCCGGCGTGGGGAGCGGCGGCGCGGTCGGCGGGGCCGGGGCTGCCGGAGCCCTGCGGCCCCCCTTGGCTGAGCGCAGCCCACGACACTGACCTTCCCGCGGGGGGGACCGGGACGCGCCTTTGACAGAATTAGCCGCACAGGCGTCTCGTTATGACTTTTGTTCCCCCCCACCGCCCGGAGACACCGCGCCCACTCCGCCGCCAGCCCGTCCCGTCCCGTCCCCGACGGCTCTCCCCGTGCCCTAACCCGACAATGCCGCGAAATGCATCACTGTCACCGGGCGCGGGTGACAGATGAGGCGAAGGCGCAGACCCCTCGCCAAGGTCAAGTTGAAGATGCCGGTGGCGGTGTGGCCGCCGCCGGTTGATGCCGAACAAGGCCCTGCGAGGGGCCCTCCCCGACGTTATATTTTAACGTGTCCCCCCCCTTCCCCTTCTCTCCTTGGGCTTTGCCAGACGTTTCTGCGGCGGCCTGCGGGGGCCGGGCCGCGGACCGAGGGGCCGGGGCGCTGAGCGGTGCTGGGGGGGGGGGGGGTGGTTGGGATGGGGGGGGGTGCGCGGAGTGCCGGAGCCCCGGGCCTGGCAGGGCAGGCGTGGGGCCGGGCCGTGCTGGGCCGTGCTGGGCCCTGGCGGGGCGCGGAGCTCCGGCCGGCGACACACGCGCGGTCGCCGGCTTGAAATAAACTCTGCAAAACGCTCCGGGGTGGGTTTTACCCCGCGTTCAGCAAAAGTTTTCCAAACGGAGTCTGGTTAAACAAACACTTCGCCCTTCTCCCGCTCCCGCTCTCCCTCGCTCTGTGATGATTGATATTTTTTATTCAGCCAACTTTTATTTACCTTGCAAAAATGTTCGGGACAAATGTGATAAATTACAGATATGCAAATTTCTTTGAATGGCGTTGTAAGTGTGTCTCGCTGGAGCTGAATAAGTCCTTGCAAGTCGGTCTGCGCGCACTCAGGACCCCAGGGAGCTGATCAAAGCACCCTTTCTCTTTCATCCCCAGTATTCTCCTCCAAACTATTTCGATACAATATGTTTCCATGATGCACTTAATGTGCTAGGGACACAGAACTCATTACAACCTAGCTAGTTCTGCCGACCCCTTTGTTCAGAGGCATAAAGTTAAAAAAAAAAAGGAGGGGCGGAGGGGGGGAGCGCTGCTAGTTGCCAGCTTTCTGAAATGTTAAAGCATGCGTCATTTTTCACCAGGTCTCGTCTTGATATCCTCAAAAGACAAACTATGAAACCGGCCTCAGCCCTTTCTGGCATTAATTACGCTGCTGTCCAGCCGATCTGTTTTTCCTATTATATGCATTTCTCAGCAGGGATTTTTTTTTTTTTTTTTTTTTTTTTTTGCAAGACTAATGCAGCTGCAAGTCGAAGTATGAATGCGTTTTATCGGTATAGAACAAAATAAGTGGAAAGGCTAAAAAAGATGTCAAAGTCTATGCTGATATTTTTTGTCGCTTGCCCCATGTTTGAGTCAGCGACTTTGGAAAAGGGTTTTGGATCGCCCTGTCATGTTAACGGTTTTTGCCTGGAATTATCAGGGACTTAGAAGAGAAAAATCTCAGCCGGAGGCTGCTGAAAGCAGGTTGCATGTTTATTGAATGCCGATGCGCCCGACAAAACTTTTCTTGCCGGGGAAACACTTCCAAGTATTTGGGGAAATAGCTGGAAATCAGCAGCCCCGAGTTCAGGGCGATCCATTTCAAACCCGCTGCGAGGTGGCGGCTGTTTGGGGAAATGACTCCGGCGGGATGACAGTAAGAAATAAACTCCATTTCGGCGGATGGCGCGTTTGTTTACGGGGCTGATTGGTTGACGGAAATGGCTGGCAGCCAGTTCTGGGAAAGATTCCAGACCTGACTCCGATTAACCCTCTCTGGTGAAACTCTGCTGGAAACCAACTCACCAGCAATTGCCATTAATCTACTTACTAATTAAGCCAATTCATTTCTAAAGGAGAAAAATTCCTTTCTTTGGCCAAACTGATGGGAGGAAATTTGAAAGAAGCGCCAAACTGTGTAACTGTAATTCAGCCAAGGACTGCTAAAACAAGGTGTTGATATATAGCTGGAGATTTAAAACAAGTTTCTAGGGCAACAATCCTTTGGAGACGGTGGTATATAGTGCATAGTAGATGAAGCTCGAATAATGGTGGACTGCAGTGTGCAATTGTACGGACATTGGTTGGAACCAGGACTGCTTTTCCCAATTAAGCCGCTCAAGTCTTTTGCTCCTAATAATTTATCTGCTCCGTTTAAACGTTTCAGCCTTGGGCGACAGCTACAAAGAGCATCTCTGCCGGGACCCAGTGAACACAGCTGTGGAAATAGCATCCAACTTTCACATGGCGACACCTCAACTCTGCTGGCTCCTGGGGTCCGAATGAGCCCAAGCAGGGACACGGGGACACACGCTGCTCTCGCAGCCCACCCGTGCTTGGGAGGACCTGCCCAGGGGCCCCGCGGTAGCCGCGGTGCCGCTCCGGAAGCTCTCAGTGCAGCGAGGGTATATTTTATTGGGGTTTCATCTTTAGGCGAGCAAATCAGGGCTCCTAAAGACACGGTCTAGGCCCGGGAGGCGAGTCCCAGGGAGACGCGGCCCCGGGCCGAGGCCGGAGGGGGGGGGGGGGGTGCTGTTTTCAGAGCAAGCCGCCACCTCTTGCGCTGCTGGCAGCAGGTGAGGGGGAGAGGTGATGAATGGGGGGGGCTTCGCCCTCCGTCCTGGCACCTGGTGGAGGCGGAGGAGCAGCCCCGGGCCGCCCGCCCCGTCTGCCGGCCCCGCCGCCAGCATCGCTGCCCGGCCCCCGACCTCGGCGCCTGGCCCGGGCCCGGCCAAGGGCGCCCGCCGTCCCGGGCAGACCCGGGGGACTCTCACCCCTCGCTTTTCCCTCTCACAGCCCCACCCCGGCTCTTCCTTCCCCAGCGCTTTTCTCCGTCCCGCATCGCTCTCAGAGGGTGGACGAGGGGGACGGGACACCGCTGCCCCCCGCCTCGTCCCGTCGGTGCCACCGGTGACCGGCAACGCCGACACTCCCAAAGCAGTGCCGAGGGGTGCGGGGCCAATGGCAGGCACAGAGCGGGGAAGGGGCACGGAGGGACCGCCCGGTGCGCAGCCGCGGGCGGCGGGGCTCACCCGGACCCGGGCACCCCGGGTACCCCGCTCCCGTGAGGACGGGGCTGGGCGGGTAAAGGACGCGGCCCCCCACGGTAAATGGCGTGCGAGAGACGACAAATTCAAGGGTGGATGGTTTGAAATAAGTGTAACTGTTCCCTCGCGGTGGGTTGTTGGGTGGTGGGTTTTTTTTTTTTTTTAAGGTGCACGGCGGCGAAGGACAATTGCAAGAGTAACAAATTAAGCGTTCAGTGAATCCGTCCCGGACAAGGCGGCAGTGGTCAAAGCGCTCGGCGGGAGGTGGGAGGATGCTGAGCCCTGGACATGAACAAACCACCCTCCCGGAAAGCAGCAGCCTCGTGTCATTTCACTAAAGTGACGAGATCTCGTGAAATACACGGCACCGCCAAGTGATGACAGCGGAACTATACGCACAACCTGGAGAGGAATGGGGAAACATTTCCTTCAGCAGCTGACGGCAAAACTTAGTACGCGGCTATAGGTAGCTTTCATATCTCAAGCAAACACTCAACTTCTCCATTTAAGTCTCTCTCTGAGATCATAAAAAATAGGATGCGATATCCTAAGAAGACTAATGACATTTCACAGGTAATGCAATTTAGAAAGAAACACTTCCATGTTTTCTTTTCCAACAATGTGCATTTTTGTAAACTGCTATAAATTGCAATTCAAAAGCCCTGATCTCGCCATCCCCAATCATTTTTTATACTGATCAAATGAATGCAGATACTCCCATTTGGGAGGGGCGACATGACATTTCACTTGGCAGTTCTAAACAGGTCACGGACCTTTCACAGACCCTAAGGCAGTGGGAGGGAGCTCTTTACGAAACCGTGTAACCAAATCAAACCAATGGTTACCCCTTTTCAATACCATTGGAATGGTTTGCACAATGCTATTCACATAGCAGCAGAGAAACTGAAAGGATGGTCATCCAATGGAAATTTCTTTTCTTTTGTTTAAACTTGCAGAGCTCAAAAAAACCAAAAAAAAAACTCCCCTAGAAAACAATTACTTTTTGTATGACAAAAAGATAAACACTTCTGCGTACAGCCGTACGTGTATACCACGGCCCTCGGCGCGCCTAGATGTTTATACACATATAGGCACACATCTGTGTGTGGGGATGTACATTTATTGGAGATGTTGCTTTGTTTGAAACCATAGGCACAAAGACACAACATGGCTGCCCTGGAGATGACCTATTGCTTTCAAGTTGCTTGAACACATCAGAATTTCTATTGTTGAGGTTGATTAATTGAAACTGATAAGTTACCATGAATAAAGATTGTTTTTCTGTTTAATGTGGTGGGCCTGATTTGGTAAATGCTTCATTCATGTAGCCTTGCAGTGCAGCATATGGGCAAGATTCATTCAGTATCGCAAACATATACAATTTATTATGCTTGTATGGTCACAACCAAAAGGCCTTTCTATTTTAATGACAAAGTTTGAATGAAAAATTCCATTTAAAGAGTCACTAACATTAAATGCGGGTTTGTAATTTATTCGTGTTGCCGGCTGCCGGGGAAAAGCGGAGACACCGCGGGCAGGAGCGGGCACGGCCCGCGCTCCGCAGCCCAGCAGCCGCTCCTCGCAGGCCTTGGCCGTCCCACGGGCGGCGAGGACGCTCCGCTCCGCTCCGCCGGCCCCGCGTGTCACACGCCGCTGATAAACTTATCGCCGCCGTGCCCCGGCGCGACCCCGCCGGAGCAGCTCCCGGCTCCCCCCCTCCCCGGTCTGCGCTGGACGGGGCGGACGAGGCTGATGGTGAACACCCGCCCCGCTCTCCGGCGCCTCCTCTCTGGGCAAAACCGCCCGCGGGCCCACGGACGCCCCCGCCTGAAGCACGAGGTGTCGAATATGACGTGTCCACCCGTCCCTGCCCACGCCGCGGGTGGAGTCGCACCCTGAAATCCTCGGTGCCCTCCCGGCGCCCTGCCGCCTCCGCGCTACCTGCGCCCCGCCGGGGCTCCGGCAGACAGAGCCACGGCACGCGTGGGGGGGGTGGGGGCCGGAGGGGCTCACCAGGGCCCTCCCGCAGCCCCACGGAGGGCACCCCGGCCCCGGGTGGCGGCGGGGGGGGCGGCGGGGAGGTCCGGCGGGGTGCCCGCGTGTGACGAGTGACCCGGGGGACGGGTGTCCTCTCCTGCCCTGGACGCCACCGCGGGGGCAGCGGCACACAGAGGGTGGGGGAGAAGCGAAAGGGTTCATCTGCAGTATCAAAAAGGTTCAGTATCAAAAGGGTTCATCTTCAGTTCACGCGGGGGGTCGTGCCGATATTCAGGAGTGACGTTAAGCACCGCTGTGGCCAAGGGCGTTTTTGCCTCGACATTTCAAGCCCTAACCCTTCTCCTCTTGTTGAGCAATCACTGTTTTAAAACTTGCCATATAGACGACTCTCAAACTTGACCTCACTTCTACCTAAAAAGCCCACGTCATTTTCTGCATCCTCCAGGCTCTCAAGTAAAGCGGCTCGAAACAACAACAAAGCCTCGCCCAACGGGGAAAAAAAGATCAAACGTGAAATGAAGATGTGATGAAGACCTGTCAGGAGCTACTGTGTGGGGCAAATCACTACACTTCAGTCCGCCTGTAGGGCGGTTGATCCCGTTCCTGCCTATCTGAGGGGATTTGTAAAACAAAATCAGCATCTTTGACAGGCAAAGTAGAGCTTGTGCACCATCACAAGTAAGTAATTATGTATGGGGTTGAAATTTATGAAAAATCCCTTGAAAGAGCCCTTTCAAGCATTTTTTTTTTAAAATATGACCTCTTCACCTCTTCTTCCTCGATTGACAGAGTAATTTGAAACAGAAACAATGTAATCTATCAAAATAAGTTGGTTTACTTCTGTAAATCAGATATTTATGTTTGAGCTTTCTCTTATTGACAAGCTGTAAAGGCTCACTGTTATTCCAAGGTTTTATCTCTGAGATTCTTGTCTTTTGTGCTCATTAAGAGTCTGTCTACAGATTACAAAGTCAATAGATGCAAACACCAGACTGTGAGAAAACTCTCCCTGAGTACATAAAAATCAACAGCAGTGGATGCTATACAATGGAAAGCATAGATGTTTTCAGGTGTTCAGTTTTATCATCTTTAAACAAGGATGAGAGTAAATATTGTGGCAAAACTTCACCTTCCAGTGTTGCACACTTCCTTTCGTCATTCCTAAAGGTGGATCTCTACGCATCACCATTTCTGAATGGGAGATTTAGCGAGTGGTTTAAGTGACATATAGTTTGCAAGTGTTCTGAGTTTTCTACCCGTAACTACAGTGCTAATTATCAGTCTACGTACCATATGGTGGACCTAGATGGGATGACTTTACAGCTACTTTTATGCATTAGGGATCCACAAAGGGATGAACCAGTGGAGCTCTTTCACTTCATTAAAAGACTCTGAGGGTTCCTGGGCCCTGGACAGGTTCCTTCAGTTCTTGAGAGATGCTTCTAGGTGCAGATTTTTTGGTATTTCCTGCTCTAACGCTTCCAAGTTATTATATGCATATTCTTTTGTTGTACATTCCCAATATTCCTCTGTACTCACACATTAAAGAGGGACTGAAGTTAAAAAACAGAGAAAAACTTCAGCTCCAGCCCAGTCCCCAGGGGAAGGCACTTAGATAGGAGCAAGCCAAAGTGCTCAGCTGGATGAATGGTGCCACTTTTAAAAAATCGAATGTTAATTTGAAAAACACCGTTTTAAATATCTCCAAGGAGTATTTTGGAACATCTTAGAAATTTGGCAAGAAGCAAAGGGATTTCCAAAAAGTTCCTGCGGATACCAGCAGGTCTGCGGTGGGGAACTATGCAAGAGGACTCTGATGTCTGCACCGGGACTTGCTGCTGGTGGTGACTGGCCCAGTCGCTGATGGCCGTGGGGACTGGACACTCGCTCACACGCCTTTTAGAGTCAGGCACGGCCAAGAAGCAGCAAATGAGGTACAGGCTTGGAAAAGCATTTAGCCAACCCTGTCACATGCCTGCAAAATACGTCTGTTCATCAGGCATTTTTAAAAGGAAAAGATAGCTTAAAGTCACGAAATAATCTCCCACTGCCAAGACCTCAGGCAGCCTTTGCAGGATGCTATCCTGCCCTCAGGCAGAACGACGTCAGCACAGGTCAGAACCCTCTCCTGTGATGTCTCTTTGAGACCGAGATGGCGTCTCTCAGTGCAGCCGCCTAGCCGAGGTGGCCAGCGGCCAGCGGAGGGAAAGGACCAGGCCATGGCTTCCAAGCCGCAACCCCAAACCCTGCCCAGGCCAGCGGCCTGCCCGCGGCCCACAGCACGGCGGGTCCCGCCGAGCCGGCGCTGCCGCTCCGGAGCGTGTCCGTGGTGCCGAACGGCGGCCAGGGCCGCGGGCTGGGGGCTGGGACCGAGATCGTGCGTGGGCTGGGGTTCACAGGGGTGTCGCTAGCCGGTTAGGAGCAATCGTTTCCAGAGAAAATGCCCAGATCGCTCTAAACCACGCTTTTAATGACGTGCACAGATACATCTTACGTTTACACTAACTCATCGTTTCCTTACTGTCGGCTACACGTGTAGAAAGAGCAATTCAGCTGCAGAGGTAGGTGGAATCAACACGAGGTCAGTTTTCCCCAGCAGCATCTTTCCTGATGCGCCAGCTCACTTTTGGGGGGGGAGGGAGGTGGGTAACGAGCACGGTCCATGAAACTGTCTATGCCTGATGCTTTACAGCTGACACCTCGTATAATTCTCCTGAATTGACCCTCCCTGACTATGCTGTGTATTATCATCATTCGCCATCCACTCAGGTGTACGGTGCTTTTTCTCTTCATGCACGATACCAAACAATGACTTCCCTCAAACCTGAAGCAGTCTCCTCCACAGCAGAGCTTTACATGGGCTGTACTCACAACATACACTTACAACCGCTTTCCGAAAACGGTGAAGAAGAATTGGCAAGTTTCTGTTTGAAAAAGAAAATACATAGGTAAGGTGAAGGTAGGTGCTTGAGCCGGAACCTGTCTAGGATGAAGAGGTTTAATACTTCTCCTAAGCATTGGTAAAATATTTTGTTTTGCGTGAGGTTAAACTGGAAGATGTGTTTCTCTTTTACCTTTAAAAAGGTTTAACATTAGACATCATAAATTTTACATTAAAATATATTTGGATGGAAATAAAGGCCCCATATTGAAGCTAATAAAGTGACAATTACTTGTACTATACATTCTACTGAATTATTAAACTTGTATATGTATATCATACACTCTTAAGTCCCTGTTTTTCACCTCTTTGCTTAAGAAGTTATTTATTTCATTAAATGTCAGAAAGCTTATTCACAGAAAAAGAACCCCAAACCTATGTGTTAAAGCATTGTGTCATTTTCTGGTTTCAAGAACAATTTCTCAAGCTGAAAAACTTCCAAAAAAATGAACCCACCTGAGATTTACCGCAAGCAACTCTACTTCGGTATATGCAATTCACTGGATTTATCCGCAGGTATGTGGATACAACCAAGAGATGATTTCACAGGTGCTTTGACGTGGAGTGCTGAAACTGTTGTCACTTCCATACTGTTTGCCAGTATCATCAAAGTGATGCACTTCACTATTTCACAAAAGAAATTCACATTCATTTCTCTGAGTGAAAATTTATGAACCGATGCCAATAATCTTTTTCTAAGTTGACAGCTTGCAATAAAATCAGTCAAGGATATTTTAAATAGAAATCATATACAAAGCATTTCTTTGTGTTTTCACCAGTGATAAGGGCTTCAGCACCTTCAAAAGAAATTCTACCTTCTTAACTTTGACATAAAGCTGATATTTTAAAAATCAGTCAGATCTGGATCATATAGACATTTCTTTCTTGAACTGGGGTAGCAGTGTTCCAGGTATATTTCCTTGGAAAGCTCAACCATACTATTTCCAGGTTGGACCTTAATGGATTTTTTCTCTCTGCACATCTGATCAGATGATTTGAAGCAAATCAAGCAAATTCATTCTATTATTTGAAGAGTAAATCTTTGCCCAGTTTTGGACAGACTATCTACTGCGTTTAATAGTTTAAACCCCCCCTTATTTCAATAATCTCTATTTTCTGACTGCTACTTACTGGTTTTGGCTGAGGTAGAGTTAATTTTCTTCCTGGTAGCTGGTACAGTGCTGTGTTTTGGATTTAGGATGAGAGTAATGTTGATAACACACTGACGTTTTAATTGTTGCCAAGCAGTCAAGGACTTTTCAGCTTCTCATACTGCCCTGCCAACGAGAAGGCGGGGGGCACCCAAGACACTGGGAGAGCACAGCCAGGACAACTGACCCCTATGACCAAAGGGATATTCCATACCATATGACGTCATTCTCAGTATATAACAGGGGGTTGGCCAGGAGGCAAGGCGACTCAGAAACTAGCTGCACATTGGCTTCGAGTGGTGAGCAATTGTGTTGTGCATCACTTGTTTTGTATATTCTATGATATTTATGATATGTTTTTATTATTATTATTTGACTTTTTTCCTTTTCTGTCCTATTAAGCTGTCTTTATCTCAACCCATGAGTTTTACCCTTCCCCCCCCCCCCCCCCCCCCCCTTTTGATTCTCTTCCCCATCCCACTGTGGCGGGAGGGAGGGAGTGAACGACTGTGTGGTTGTTTTAGCTGCCTGCTGGGTGAAACATGACACTTATTTATTGCTATTGTTCATTAAGATAGGCTGCCTCTACATTAGTGTAGATATACAAACCCAAAACCTCAAGACTAGAAATGTAGGGAAGCACTTTCCTCATCCTCGGCTCACTTCAGACGGTGAGGTAGGACAGCAGGTTGGACCATAAGGACCTGCATATACCCACAAAAGAAATAAATCTGAAGACAAACAGTTAGTTTCTTCTTTTGCTGTGTGCTTATGTATACATTCATATGGTTTGTGACTCCAAGCGGTGCACCTCCGTATACACAGAGAAAGCTCATGCAGTCAATTTTGAATAAGGACTCTGGGACTGTCATCCCTCGTGCAGCATTGTGTATCAATGCTTCAGCAATAACACAGGTGGAAATGAGACATTCTGCAAAGAAGCCACTTACTTACACCACTTGCATTCTACCCGTACATCCTATGACAGCTGAATGTTCAAAATCTTCACAGCCAGCCTGTGGCAATAATCCCATGAGAGAGGAAAGATAAAGCATTTTGCAAGTGTATCTTGCAACTAAAGCTAGGTAGGTCAATACTCAAAATCAGGAAGAGGTGAGAGAGAGGTTTCTTCCTTCTTTAAAAATTGTTCATTTTCCTAGTACCTTTTGTGTCTTGTTCATTCCACCAGCAGCAGTATCCATGACAAGAGAGGGTATAGGGGTACAAACCAGAAAATCCATATGGCCAAATAGACTAATAATTCACTCGGATAAGGAAGCATGGAAGAGGTTGGTAAGAACAGAATATTCAACACAGAGTTTATCAGTTGTCAAGAAGAGACTTCGCAGGGTGGAAGAGTCATTGAAAATATCAAGGATTCCTTCAGAATATCCCGTATCCTCTTTGAGGGGAACTTCTAGGGCAGCCATCACCCAGCGGTACCGGTCTACAACTGGAATGACATTATATAGCGCTGGTAATTAGAACAATTATTACAGTTTAACTTCAATTACGCATGCACACATTACATTCTACAATCTAATCAACTATTCATGAGAAAGATATCAAACTCTATGCAGCAGACAAAACATCACCATACTTTGGAGGAGTCTTCCATTGAGTGCCAGTGTTCAACATACTCCTTTGCATAACTGAACCGATGAATTTATTCTAGCTATTTTTCAATCATTTTTAAGTATCAGGGTTAGGATTGCTTTAAAGGAAATTAATCAAGAACTTTATTTCTAATAATTTTCTCTAGTTCAGGGAACATTTTCCTTTCAGTAAAATCGATGCTGCAGTGAATATTCTTGTTTGGCTAATGCCTTCCCCCCCCCCCCCCCCCCCCCTTTCAGAAGTTCTGAATAAAACCCACAGTACAGCATCAAAGAAAGCCAGAGCCAGTCCCTGGGGTGGCATGTAGAAACTCAAAGTTTCTCAGACCTTAGAAGCATTTTCCAGTGAAATAATTCAGATTACAGGAACATTTCCCCCTACTACCTAGTGACAAATAGTTTGCTTCTTTAAAAAATCAGAGCAAGGCATACTAACATCTTATGTTCTAGACTGCTCTGATGCCAGAGGTGGGTCCTGTGAACAGTGGCATCAATTCATCCTCTACCCCAGTTGGTCACCTTGTCTACGCCAACAAGTTACAAAAGTAACCTGAACTCTTAAATGGACCTTGGTACCTATGAGGTCTAAAATAGCTTAGACCAGGCATTTACAAAGTATCTATGAATGCTATAAATAGCTTCATATAATATAAACATTGAGCATCATCAGAACAGGATGAGCAGACAAGCTGGTCTTGTTAAGGAAGCAATTGCTGAAGTATTTCAGAAATAGGAATATTCTCAATCACGTTATTTTCCTTTGTGCTCCATGTTGCCCCACTGACACTAGCCACACTTCTTTCAAACCACCAGCAAAACCCAATAACCTTGTTACTGAAAGTGTGGTTTCTTTCTACTTTAACAGTTACAATTCAGCTGACCACCTTTCAGTATCTCAAAAAAAAAAAAAAAAAAATCTAAATTTTTTATTCCTTCAGCCAATATTCAGTAAGAGTGACAAGTTTGAAGAATTAAAACAAGTCCATATTACTATTCTGTAAACTGAAACATGCTTCTGGCTTGTTAAAAGGGAATGGAGAAGATTTTCCATGAGTTCTTGATCACATTGAAATACAATTGCATTTATGTTTTGCTATGCTTTGTCTGAAGCCCTGTAGCTTCCCTCTTCCCCTGAGACTTTGGTAAGAAGAAGACTGTGAAGATTGCTAAATAACATTTGTTACCTAGATATGGGATGGAGTTGTAGATTGCACTTGGAAAACCAAAGAATCACAGGCTCTGTTATGTCTGGTTTTCCATTGTTCATCACCCATGAAAAAGTCAGGTGGAAATTACTGCAGTGATGGTGGTAGAAAGAAGGTAACGGCCAGTCAGGAAACTTTCCAGATCAGTCTCAAAGGAGTAGAAGTTTGCTGTATACATTTGAGATTGAAGAAAGGAGAGAAGGAAGGAAGACAGTTCAGAAGTTCTTTCACAGAGATGAACTGGTTTTTTTTTTTTTTTTTTTTTTTTTTTTTTTTTCTTTTGAGAAAAGATGATACAACATTTGGCTCAAATTCCCAGAAACATGGACAATTACCAAGAAATGTTAGTGCCTAGTTGGACAAATTCCTGCTTGGTAGGTATCTGCAAGGCTTATGCATTTGTTAGTCTTTGTAAAGGAAACTAGTGTGAAACTTCCAGCCACTGAAGCAATCAGACTTTTATCTGCATATGAAGAACAGAAACCACCTCATTTGCAATGAGTCATAAATACTCAAACATCCCTACTTACCTAGTTAAAACAAAATGTTCTCTTAGAGGTTGCCTCCAAGCCTTCTGATTCTGTGTCCTGAATAACAGAATTGTGTCTCAGAGACAACCATACTTTAACTTAAAATTTGGAAATGAGGAACTCTTTTTCCCTGCTCCCCAAAGACTCCTTCACTTGAATTCTTGGTCACATAAAATAGTCACTGATGGCACGAATGTCGCCAAATGTAATAGATCCAAGTCCTTCTGAATGTAACCATCTCCATTCTCTTTAATTTTTCGTGATCTTCTGCATGGGGAACATTTTACAGAGACTGACACTGAAATTGTGCTCCAGAACCATGCAGAGCTAACTTAGCTCTTTGTTCATAGCCTCAGCAAGCAGCTGCCTAGAAGAAGGAAAAAGAAGATGGTTAATCAGAAAGGTAAGGTACTGTGACGTACAACATATTCTCTCTTCCTTCGTGGTTGCCCTTATCGCTATTGTTAATAAATCACAGCACAGCCAATGCTAGCTGAAAAACAGAAAAGACGACTAAATGTTTCCAGGACCAAGACTGTCCCAGGGAGCAAGCCTGTCAGAACAAACACCATACCTACGCTATCTCAACTCATTCCAGAACAAAAAGCAGCTTTTACATACTGAATCAGAAGAAGAGCTACAGAAACAGAACACAAGGAGTAGAGCAATGCCCAAGGTAAAAGCTGACATTGCTTAAAGTATATAACAAAATGAAAGAGAACTGTTTAAACGATATTTGTGCATTTAGAGATACAAATGTCGAAAAGGTAGCAATTCTCTAAAATTATGAAGCCAGTGAGAAATATGCATGCGAAGAATTACTTACAACAGAAAATTTAAGAGTCCGTACTTGGTTTTGACCATAAGAATAGACATTGGACTAAAAGAGTGTTATCCACACAGTAGATATTAAGCAGATGCTTTTAAACATCTTGCTGGAGTAGGAATCACAAGGCATGAATAAAGAAACTGTGACATTGTGTATTAAAACAAAAAACCTGCTAACTAGCATTGTAAGAGATGGAAAGAACAGTGTTGTGCTTAGTGGTTATTATGCTTTTTATTTTCTTAATAGCAGAGATGTTGAAAAGAAGAGAGATTAGTATCACGGTTTTGATGCATTATTGTTGAAGTACGGTTTTGATACATTATTGTTGAAGTATGGTTTTGATACCCACCTCATAGCAAACAGAAGTAGAGGTTAAAAAAGTTCTCATAATGTTCTTCAAATACAGAGTTTCATGGTGATATTATTAGAATTCAGTATTGAAATGGAGTTATGTTCATCTGTGATTTCTCATGGAAAGAGGTGACAACACATCAAACTCTTACAAAATCCTATGAGAGAGAGATCTGGAAAAATACGATTGCATTCAACTATATGTTAAGCAGGTAGAACGAAGCACTTAAATTGCAGAGTGTGTTACTATGCATCACAAATTTCAGACTCACCATCTTCAAACACTGTCCTTTTTTTTTCTGCATTTGGAAGTAAGTCTAAGAGATAAATCCTTGTCTTCTTTCTGCTCTTCTGTAGACCGGGAATATATTGGGGGCTAGAGGAGGATTATTGTCCTATCGAGGTTGATTAGAAGCTATTGGTTGACTAAATAACCAGAAAGCCAAGTCACAGTTTTATGTTTAAGTTCATCTGACATACAGGAAAAAGAAATAAAATTAAAACTGTTCTTAAAACAAAGAAACACTATAAAATGCAAAAATGAGACTTATATAAACAATTCTCATGCTTAGCTTAGTAATGCTTGAAGAAACCCCCTGAGATATGTATCAGCTACCAGCATTTAAGCCAATTCTAACATGGCCTTAATACTCAAAAGACTATTTTAGGGCCAATTTTAATGAAAATAAGCATGAATATTTCCACTGAGTTTTGAGAATTGGAATAGTTTCATGCATGCCCTTTTTGCAGGATAAAACATGAGGAATTTAATATTTGCATGCATGTTTACATATATATATATTTATATATTTTAGACAAATATATACAGACAAGTCTGTATTTCTCTCTCTCTCTCTCTCTCTCATCTAATCTACATCTATTTCTGGCCAGCAATTTGTTATGACATGAATAAGGCACATTTCTATCATCTTTCTTAAGAAACTAGTTTTATTCAGTGCAATAATTTGCGGAAGGTCATGTAATCATAGATACAGTGAATTTGACTGCTGTTAGAAACAGACACACTAGACACACTATGTAGACTATTAATACCCATAATTTTAAGCACTTAAGCATCTAACGTTCCTTTTAAATAATTTCACTTTTTTTTAAAGAATTGCTAAGATATTTTCATGTTCTCTTCTGAGAGAAGTATCTGAAAGTCAATTTATCCTTTGCTATTTGCAGAGACTTGTTTAGAGAATTGAAAAGAGATACTTCAGGATGCTTTTCACAGAAAATTGTTCTTTATTAACTTTATGTGAATTGATGGTTAAAATGGAAAGCTCATTATTTTTGTAACCTTGGTATCTTTTCTGTAGTTACCTATAGTGACCTGAACAATATCTTATTCTTCCCTACCTTTACTTAAATATAATTTATTTTCCACTTGAATATCTTCCGGTGCTACGATGGCCCTTCGATCCCTGTCATTTTCTGTCATAAACAATTGTATCATATAGGTCTTTATGTTCACATCACATTAGATATCAGAATTTCAAACAATAATCCTAGTTGAGTGGCATATATTTCTCACGAAGATTCTACCTGTGCTCACAAACTGGGCATAGAATTCTCCATCCCCTGAAGTCATCTGGTAATCCACCCACTGAGGGCGAGGTATTAGGTTTGAAAAACAGCAAGGCATATTAAACTCTTAGCAGTTAGGCAACTGGTGGTGTCTGTAACTTTAGAAACCCATTCATTTCTCATACAAGTAACTTTGGTCTTCCCATTTATTCTAGTACTGGATGAATCAGGCTTACACTGGCCTTGCTAACCACTCAGACAACACTGCTTCAGTTCATATACAAATGGAACGTAATTTATTTCTTTTCATATTGCAGCTGGCTTTAACATTGAAGGTAGCATACTTTTCACATAGACTTCTTATTACATGCATTTGAAAACAAAACACTCAGAAAATTTCAATATGTTAAACATTTCAAAAAATAAACAATAATATAAAATGCATGTAAATAATAATAATTCATATTTTTGGGAAACAGGAAATTCCATATATGTCTGCAGCAAGTCATTGTCTGACATGAAGAAACTCTCCCATCGAAACAATCTTCCATTATGCAAATGATAAATGTTGACTCTTGGATATAGAAAAGTCTTATCCTATGCTTCATAAAATTGACAAAAATGTTATCATTATTAAGTACAGAACATATTTAAACATTTATGTTTAGGAAAAAAAAAAAGAAGTTACATACCAAAGTTGAGATGATACTACCTCTTATATCATTTTCAACACAAACAGGACAAGCCCCCTGTAAGTAACATTCTAATCACATACTAAACACATTTCAAGAAAATGTAGCTTAAGACATATAAGCTGATAAGTGAGAAATCAACATTAATAAAAGATTTTAAAAAGGATGTAACATTTTGTGGAGTCTAATCGAATATGGAATTACCATCACTGTATAATCATTCTTAAATCAGGGAATTATGTTTTAACTAGACTGTACCTGAATTGTACATCTTTTACCTTGAAAGTTGAATGTATTTGCAACTAAACTCAGTAAGTGACTTTAATCAGGGGAAAAAAAAAAAATCATTGCAAGGTACTAGTTTAATGCAATTCATTATGCTAGTGATGGTAAACTCAAAGTGTTTCCAATTTGTCAAACTCCCCCCTTGTCCATTCTCCCCGAAATCCTTGCCATGCTGTCAGAACAGCACGAAAGGCAACAACACACACGCAACTCTGTATGAAGGATATCAAATTCCTCTGTTTAGGACCAACTGCCATGCCATAAATTAATTTTAAACATTTGCACCTCCCAATTCTGTTCTGCCAAAATAATTTTGTTAAATTCCTCCGAGCAGGGTGCATTGTATGTCTAATTTGCAAGACCACAACCTGACATGACTTAGAGGCAGTACGAAGTCGTGCTAACCGAAGGTCCATCCAAAGGGGATGTTGACTGCAGACCTTTCTGAAATCATGAGAATTTAAACTAAATCCCAAAGGCCTCTGAGTTACTATGGAGCCTCCTCCTGCGATGCAGTGAGTAAGTGGTCTGTGCTAGTCCTGCACCTGGGCTCAAATATATCTTCCCCTATTTAACTTCCCTGGAAAAAAGAAGGACCAAAATTTCACATGCACCCACTGTACCCACTGGCATAAGAGGAAAACATGGGGGTTTTTAGCGGCAGCTCTCCTTGCTGTGTTAAGACATACCATGTGAGTAGCCCACAGAGTGAGAAATACGCCAAACCTCACAGTTCCTGATCTCTCTGCCTTCTCTCAGGTGGCTACAAGGGGCAACCTACAGTCTGAGTCTGAATTCACAAACTGACTGAACAATTATCGTTATAGTTCATTCATATACTGCAGATGGATATTATGTTTACCTAGTGATGTATGCCAGTGAAAGCACAATTTATATGTTATTTATACACGCAAATTATGTACACAAGGTTGTACTGTGTGCAGGTGAGCATATCCAACTTTGACTATCTGCCTCTGTTGGACTTACCGTTTTGTCATTTTCACTGTCAAATCTGTTTGACTTTATGATATGAACTGGCTTCTATGTCTTGCTGTATTAGAAAGATTTCTTTAGACAGAAACGAAGCATTAAGTAAAATAAACCAGTTGCCTTGTCAGTAACGACTGTCTCACTGAGAGATGTACATTTAAGTGCGAGTACCTGGCATGGCAGGGTTTGTCTAGGAAACATCCATAAGGTTTTCACATTCAATTAACCTACATTAGGCTGTTGTCATTCTTAAGAGCTGCAATACATAAATAAAAAAAATACTGAAATTGAATTTCCAAAATATCAAAATAACTATAATGAAGGAGACATTTGATTCACATTTGCTTGAGAGTTTTAAATACCAGAGGCTCTGTAATAGAGATGGAGCTTATTAGTTCTGGGTAGCCGCAGCCTTTGTCTTATGATTATTAATTGGTTGTATTCAAGTTTAGAGCCCTTTCACCATCAGTGGCCACACAGTCTTTGATGATTTCATAAGACACAGAGAAGATATTTTGGCCACAAGAGGGCTCACATATTTTATAGTTTTTTTTTTTTTTAAATATGAGTATAATTAAATTATAATAATACGCAGGCTAAATTCAAGGCTGCCCAGATAGTCACACTGTCATGAAAAAATAATTTGTGTGGTTCTTTAATAAATATCAGAAAAAAATGAAGCAAAAATAAGAATGTTCCTATAGGCTATTTAAATCTCACCATTAATTGGCTTTTCATCAAAATGAATGTGTTTCTATGGTGTTACAACGATTAGCTATGTACAAAATAACAACTGAATCTGTTGTTTAAGCAAGTAATTTTAATGGTGTCTGTTCAAAAAAACCCTCCAGTACCTATCTGTTCAGGTAGCACAGTGTATACTCATTAAAGTAAACTTGGTAAGAATAATAGAACTTTATTTTTCTACAGAGTCTTGCATTATTACTAGAAACACTGATAACACTGTCATTATATTATCAACGTAGTCTATTCTCACCATTTTCAGATGAGAAGATAACTTGGGGCCTATTTCAATGAATACTGAACTTAATGAGAAACTATCCATTGACCTTAGAGATACTCTATCAAACTGAACAAGCACGAAGTACAATACAGAGAGTTTGCTGTGCAATGGATGAACTTTCATTACAGTTTGCCATTTGTAGGACAGGAATGACTGCATTTCCACACCTTTGATTGGTGTCATGGAGATAAAAAATACAGGAAAATAACTCTCTGAAATACTGTAGAATGTGCAGTTGGTGGGAAATCTTGTTCTTTAAATTTTGGTATCAGTCCAGAGGGATTTGAAATAAACTTGAAATTCTGAAAAAAAATCTTGGGAAAAAATGAAATATGATGTTTACAAGATTAAATAGATTCCATCAGGACTCCATAAATTTGAAATTAAAGTTTGTGTGATTCATCCCTACAACAGTAGCAAAGATACCACCGAGAACGTATTAAAGTCATTTGGCATCTGCTAGGGCTCTCCTTTCCTGCCGTTCCAGGCAACACTCACATAAAACCTACCTTTGTGCAGTTTCCACATCTTGTCCCAGAGCTTTCGGACTCCAGTTCCTAGGTTCACAGCAGGGACTCTGGAAGCTCTGACAACCCAAGATGACCAAGGTTTTCCACCCTATTTGCGTGCCGTTGGGTTCAATCTTCATAAATCCTGCATGCTTCTTCAGACAATAAAGATGCTTAGTGCTCTGCATAAGATATGCACTACTAAAATATTTTGCTGCAGGGAGAAAAATCATAGACCTAAGACATGCTGCACAACTCGTCGTCCACACTGATCAGTACGAGTGACCTAGTAGCAGACTTTAGATATTCTTAGTCTGTAGTTTTCTGCCTAAAATAGCAGTGGGCTATGTCACGGCCTATGAGAGAGGTGTTTTTGTAGCATGGTGCCAAACACATATGTTGCATGTTCTGAGACATGGCCTGATGTTATGTGGGCATGCCATCTGTACTGCCTATAGGGAACAAACCAGCACCAGAACTGCTCTTGGGTTTTGTCTTGAGGAACTGGCTGCTCTATTCCAAAAAAGAATATGACCGAAGCAATACAGACACACTGAGTCTGGTAGAGAACCAAGACCCAAGGACAAATGTGAGTATCTACACCATTAAAAAGTATTTGTCAGTACAGACATAGTCCTAAGCTCATCTAGCTGTCCAGGTGCTACTTGCCCAAGAAACAGCATAAGGCTTTTTCAATGGGCAAGATTTATGCTAGGACCAGCTTTAGACCAAGGGAATTTATAACTTTTCCAAGGTTTTCAATCTCTATCACAGCTTCATGGCAAATCAGACAGCTATGTCCCGAGTAGTTGTGCTGGAGCTATGTGACCTAGAAGCACTACAATTCTCAGCCGGTCTCTATGACTCTGAGCAGAGCTCGACGGGAGCTGCTGTTCTTTTGCTGCAAGTTCATTACATTTAATGATTAGAGGGATTCTGTGGGTTTTGACTAGCAGTGTTTTTCAGCCAAAATGTATCAGAATATACAGAAGATGAAAATTCTAGAGAGGATGGATAGAGCAGAGGACAAAACTGGCTGAGGAAAAAAGTGTACGTAAAGGAGAACTGTGGTCACATGAAAACCAGACGAAAGCCCTGTGATTCTGGGATAGAGAAAGTGTAGTGACAGAAAATGGTGAAATATGAAACAAAGGAGATGAGATGAAAAAGAATTCTGGGAAAGAGGGACGTTAGGAAAGAGGACAAAGATAAACAAATTGGCTAAAAATAGTATTAACAGCTTAAAATCTATTTCAAGACTGCCATAAGAAAGACACTAAAGAAAAATGTAGTCTAACAGCACACAGAACACATTCTGTTTTTAAGTACTGTGAGTACTATCAACACAATCATACAAAATTACCTGTCTGAAGTGTTTATCATTGTTACAAGCAGGTTAACAGTATATTATTCAGTCTATTAATATTTAATTCCAATCATTTAAACCTAGCTATTACATCCTTAAATGCTAATGACTAGGTAACAGAATAATGTATATAACTACCTTAATTTTCACAAATATAATTTGCAAAATCTATAGGCCTGAAGTATTTTATCAATGCAATCAATGCAATAATATTAAACCTCTTCTGCAGAACCTGGATTTTCTTTTTCCATATTGTATTACTTTGTTCAGCTTCCTTTCTAAGATAGAAAATAAAAATGTAAAGAGAAGAAACTAAATTAACACAGAGCTTTCTTAAATGTCTTCAAAGCACATCTTAAACATTTTGGCCACTGCCTTTCTGTGCTTTGCCTTACTTGACCTTTATGTTTCTCAGTTTCAGCAGTCAGGGTTCTTTCAGCAGCTTGCTGCTCAGGTACTGCCTATGTTATCTGAAAGTAAGTAAAAGAGTGTTTATTTTCTTCATCAACCACACAAAAACAAATACAAAGTTTTGCTCATATACAGTGCTATTCTTGGGACAAGTTTTTCTGTTTGAGGCTGTTAGATATTTCCAGTATCCTGTTAAAAATTGAAAGGTTTCGTAACCTAAGCCAGTAGTTCAAAGTCGGCTCATTTTTTTTGTTTCTAAAGATTGCGACAGTTAGGCATTTTGGCAACTATAATGAAAACAATACTGTGGAAATTAAATGCAATCTTGTCCTATGTATATGTGTCTAAACCTCATCTTACTGCTATTAATGGTAAAATTGCCATTGCCTTAAGTGGATGAGGACTCAAGACCTATGATTATAAATTCCCCATGGCAATAAAAAAGTATATGGTCAACTGATTAGAACAAAGAATTGAACTCCTGCCTCAGACCTGACTCTGATTTTCATGATTATGTCTACACTTGGTGTCCAGGAATGCTCCCTACTCTTTGCTTTTGTGTGGATGCCCTGACTCAAATCAGTCCCATGTCAAGTGTCAGAGCTAGGAAACCCCGGGTACATGGACTAGAAGGGGGCTGTGGCACATTTCCAGTCTGGGTGACTGGGTGGAAGTACCTGTGCAGGTGCCCACGGAGCATCCATGCCATACAACGTGGACACAGCCTGTGTGGCTGTGGATCTTCACTCTCCTTTCTGGTTCCTATTTGTCTCAGAGAAATGTCATGAGAAATTCTGTAAAATCCCAGGATAAAGCTGCTACATAAATGCCTCCTAGTATCATTATTTTAGCAGCTGAAAGGTTAGAGAGACAGTAGTTCTGTGAGATTGATAGACTTTAAAAAAGGTCAGTGTATAAATATATATAAAATATATACCTAAATGTATTCACTTGCAATAATTAAAGGTCACCTTGTCAGTAAGCTTTTTCTTTTACGATATTGCTGTTTTGTCAGATGTTCCTTTTCCAACTCTCTTTTCTCCTTGGGCATTATTGTTCCAGTTTCACTTTGCATTGGCAGATTGGTGATTATAACTTTTTCTTCTACTCGCAGTGCTGAAAACTGACAAATAAAGTCTCATGAGCACACAAACCTGTTTTAGTTTCCTGTAATACTTTTATCATTCAGGAAAAGAAAGCACCGTTGGCTAGGCATGCCATATCAGAAATCTGAAAGAAACTAAGCAATCTCAAGCCTTCCATTCTCTCTCAGCAGGGTGTCATATATATTACTTTTCCAACTGTAAATTATATTCTACACAGCACAGAGCAAATCTGAAAAAAAACCCCAAAGATGAGATGTTTGTTCAGTCATGTCCCCAGCCATCTCCTCCTGCTTCTTCACACCTCACACAAATACACATTCCCTCCCCCTCAAGAGACATTTCATCCCTGTTGTATTTCCACAGGTCTCCACACAGACACACTGGACACGAACCTGGTAAATCAAATACATTACCCACCCGTCTGTTTGAACAGAACTCCCAAGCTTTCGGTAGTGTTTTGTATTAAACCCTGGCCCTATCCAGATCAAGTCATCATTTTGTTTTTTCAGCTGCAGACACATTCCACTTTCTCTCACAAACACACACTGGTAGCTATGTGGCTAGTTCAGAGGAGTAAACACCAGAAGTTAAAGAATAGATAGTATTGCAGATACATTATAGTATCAGGCCTTTTCAAATAAAGAAAAATAATTTTATTTACATACTATCAAAGCTGCAAATGAAATTAACTGTAAATATTAATTATTACTAAATGACTGCAACCCCAATCGTGTGGTCAAATGCTCTTTTCACATGTGGATTTTATACTGGTGTAACACCCTAGATTTCAGTGGCAATATAGCTGGGTAAATGGAGAATTTGTGAAAGCAGATTCAGGCCCATTGCAGCTGTACACAAAATGGGGTAGATCTCAAGCCATGGGGTGATGGTGCAAAGCAGCTCTAAAGCCACGAGATTTCATTCCCAGCTGCTTGAAATATAAGCATAATAGGACTTCTGTAACCCATAATGATACCACCACTGACTTCTGGGACACAGCAGGGTAGAAAAGACCACGTCTAAAGACTTTCCGCAATCTGAAGATCCCCAGCTCTTGGGATGGTCCCCTGACGAAGCACTGGCACTTCCAAACTCCAGATAAGTAGGGCAGTCAAAACTAAATGAATGACAGTTGCACTTGTCCTTCTTGTAACATTTTTTGTGAAAAGATGGTAACCCCCTCCCATTTTAAAACTGATGCTAACAGCAGCTACTTTCTAGGCTTCAACCAGTTCAATTTTAAACATATAAATTCCCTCCATTACATTTTCCCAGCTCACTCCTTTTCCTCATTGCAAACCATTACCCTGTTTCTCATTAGATCACTTTAGTCCCTTCTGTGCTTTGATATTGTTTCTACTCTTTTTTTTTCACTAGTTTTTATTTACTCCTCTGAAATCTCTGTCATCATGTGTATCTCAAAACTATGCTCTTCCTGGCTGAAAAGAAGAGCAAATCACTTTTCAAATGTGGAAAGCATTCATAAGCTGGATTAAAATTCAACTTTTGAAGACAAGTGAGACTTGATGCCCTTTTCAAGAGCATCTCCACCTGATTGAAGCGTACTTTTAATTCAGAAGGAGTCCTGATCAATCTTTTGATCAGAAAAGTCTTTGCTATTTAAACTGTATTTCACATCCTTCAGCTTTAAAACCTCCGGCAAGCCTAATGAAGATTTTACTCAGATTTATATACAACATTGACCAGAAACACTAAACATTAATGTAACAACCATTAGTGCCTTAATGCATTGAAATTTTTGATTTTCAAAAGTTGGAAATGCATAATTCTATTTATTACTCTCATTCAACTCACTGCAGAATGGTGGACTAAATTTTATATCCTCTTCAAGCTGACTGAAGCTAATGAAACAAATTCCTGCCCCCTATTGATCTGTCCAATGGAACCAAGGTGAAGGTCTAAGAAACTCCTGCTTTCTTCCTTCCATTCAATTTAAGGTCTCATGTGCTTTCTTTTATTTTTTTTTTTTTTTACACTGATGTTGTTCAGAGTAGGACACCAGGACATCCATAACCATAAGCCTACTGAATATTCTCCACTGTGAGCTTCAGCTCTCAACAACCACCCTTGGTACATATGCATGGTCTTTGGACTGCCTCAACACATGACCATCTGTCATGATTGCATGGTGCCTCTCCACAACTGGGTCGGACCCTTGCCTGAGGGCATTAGGTTCCAGACAATGCTGGTTTAGATGAACAGTTTGGTTAACACTACAAGGGCCATCTGTTCTACAGGAAATCCTTTCTCTGTGTCATTAATGAAGTGTTCCCAGCACATAACTATATATTTGTCTCCTTATATAAGCTTTTATGTAATAGGAATTATGAGGGCATGTTATTAGCAAATGAATAGTTTTCAAAAATTACTAAATTTTATTAAATAAGTTTGCTCGATACACCTCTTAATACAGATGAAAACTAGCCACACATTTGACAGAGGAAGTTATTGCCTAGCTAGTGTGTCAGCATGGTTACAATACCTCAGTACCTCACGCAACGTAAAAGAACTGACCCTTGATCTAAACCTTGCAAATAAAGTCTATTGCCTCCTGGAAATCAAAATATGAATCCTATTGAACAGGAGTCCAAAATTTAACTTTGGTAAGGAAGTTGAGCTCCTCTGTCGCCTAAGTTAGGATGTTGCATATTAGCATGGTTATTATAAGAACTATATTTCAGGAAAGACCTGTCCTATATTTCAGATATGTAATCAAATACATAACTAACTTTTAGCAAATTAAGCATGGCCAGAATCTAATACCTGAAGTTTTTCATGTTCACAAGCTTTTCATCCACTGTTCAAACACACTTAGCTTTCAGACGCTGGAACTGTAACTTACTGAGTAGGAAAGAGCATTCTGCTACTAGTCTTTTGGTAACATCTCCCCCTCCTCCCAATCTCATTTTCATCTTAAAATGTGAAAGTTTGAAATACAACATATTGTACTTATCTCAGTACAAAAAGTGTTTATCTGTAATAAACGCTAATTCTTCTTGCATATATATCCTTTTTTATCAACAGTGCAGTATGCAGTCATCAGCTGAAACAGAGTATGAACAGATATCCTATTATTCTCAAAATCTTCCAAATGGATTTTCCAGTGTAAATATAATCCCTATCTAGATACATAAAAATTTCTAGAGGTGAATGCAGGTGTCCTCTGCTCTATCTACAAAACAAAATTACACAACCAAATCTGCTACAGTACAAACACCAAGCAAAATATCAGCTAACACTGTATGTGTACTTAATAGTAATTGAATAGTAATTGAACTTTATTTAATCTGTTATTGTGTGGTCCTTCAAACCCATATTCAAAATTAAAAAAAAAACCCACTATTCAGCAGAACCTTACCAATATCATTTAGTGTTTGACTCATTAACAGCAGATTGTATCTTGAAAGCACTTTAGGCCATGCCCAAATCTACATGGTTTCTGAGAGGCACCATCCTCCCAGGACTGTAGAGCTATGGGCAGGATGTCAGGTTAGGCCTGGACATCCCCACATCCCCCTTGTGATGGATGGTGAGGAGTCGTCAAGTCTGGGCATCGATCCAATTGTTTAAGAGACTGAAGGGAATAAATGTGCTTTGCTCTTTTTAGAAGGGTGCGTGCAGGAGGAGAATTCATGTACTCTCTTGCAGGATCATAGAATCACAGAATCACAGGTTGGTTTGCGTTGGAAGGGACCTCAAAGATCATCTAGTTCCAACCCCCCTGCAGTGGGCAGGGACACCCTCCACTAGACCAGGTTGCCCAAAGCCTCATCCAACCTGGCCTTGAATACTGCCAGGGAGGGGGCATCCACAACCTCTCTGGGCAACCTGTTCCAGTGCCTCACCACCCTCACAGTAAAGAATTTCTTTCTAACATCTAACCTAAATCGACCCTCCTTCAGTTTAAACCCATTACCCCTTGTCCTGTCACTACACTCCCTCATAAACAGTCCCTCACCATCTTTCCTGTAGGCCCCTTCAGATACTGGAAAGCTGCAATTAGATCTCCCCGGAGCCTTCTTTTCTCCAGGCTGAACAACCCCAACTCTCTCAGCCTGTCCTCATAGGAGAGGTGCTCCAGCCCTGCAATCAGCTTTGTGGCCCTCCTTTGGACTTGCTCCAACAGCTCCATGTCTCTCCTGTACTGGGGCCCCCAGAGCTGGACGCAGTACTCCAGGTGGGGTCTCACCAGAGTGGAGTAGAGGGGCAGGATCACCTCCCTCGACCTGCTGGTCACGCCTCTTTTGATGCAGCCCAGGACACGGTTGGCTTTCTGGGCTGCAAGTGCACATTGCTGGGTCATGTTGAGCTTCTCATCAATCAACACTCCCAGGTCCTTCTCCTCAGGGCTGCTCTGAATCCATCCTCTGCTCAGCCTGTAGTTGTGCTTGGGATTACGCCAACCCACGTGATCGATACAGTATTGATCAATATAAATACAAAACCATACAGCTCTGATAAATTAATTTTTAATTCACCAGGTTAAAATCCTAGTTTCTCTGATGTGTTTTAAAGTGCAATAGCAATTATGAAGGTTGTAGGCACTAGAAGGAACAATAGTATGAGCACTAGTAATAACATAACAGAGCTGTGGTTATTATGGATGGGATATTCTTAGAAATTCAGCTAACAGGAAAAAGGATTGTGAAATAGCAGCAGTAAGTTGGTCAAAAAATATTATACAGCAACGATGATGACAGATAGAACAGGAGAACCAGGTATTAAAGGAACACAGATAGATGTTAGCCGTATTTCAAACTCCTCAAAACACTTTGAATAAGAGAAGAACTAGGCCAGGTCATTTTAAAGGTGAGACTATAATCAAGCGCTCCTTCAGTTCCTCAGCTGTTTTCAGACGGGTACAAACTTGGTCCATGGATGGTGGATTTTTGACACATTTATAACAGGAAAACAACATTGGAAAAGGTTTGCTGGAAAAAATAACAACCCTTCAGCAAGAGTCTAGGCATGCAGAAACACTTGAATGGCTTTTTGAGTACAGAAATGACATAACTATTGGCTACAGCTCTTTATCCCCAACATCACAGCTGTTCTTACAGTATTTAAGTGTCTTTTTTGGATTTAAACAAAAATCTCCTCCTGCTTGAGGAAGATATTGTCCTTAAAAGGACAGAAAAAGGTTTTGGAGGTAGTGTGAAGGCTGATTTTTTGTCAAAATTTTATGTTGTTGCTACTGAGTTTGAAATTTTACGTTACTGCTGCTGTGATTTCATGATATGACTAAAGCATTAGGGAAAGTAGACATCTGGGTAAGTGTCAAAGTAGTACTTAAATGATACAGAATCCATTAAAAATGAATGTAAATTAAATTCTTCAAGAAAGGATATTCCTCTATGCCTATAACACTTCAAGCTATAGGTCTCAGTTACAAATAATTACCAACAGTATGCCAATTTTTGTTTTAATACAAACATCACACATATTTCCACTAACCTAGAAGTGCTCCAGTTCAGTTTATCTCAGCATATGGCTTGTTCTCATCACATGCCATAGATTTCCAAATCTAACTATGATTAATAGGATATGTCAAATAACTGTTGAAGGAAATCTAGCTTCAAAAAGTGAGGCTGATTAATACATTGATTTAGATATTAACTTCCAAACATTGAAATTTTTTTTCTATTATTTGAAGTTTTAGGAAGATCAGGGATATCAACAATCAAATAAAGGCATTCTGAAACCTAAATGCAATCTAACTTTAAGAATAATAAGACAATATAAAAATCCTTTGTGCTTATAATGGTTCACTACATTTATTCTGTATTATAAAAATATTCTGCAAAAGTTAAAGAATGTTCATGTTTTCCCAAGCAATTATTTGCCTAAAATGTTTAAAATATAATCCATAATAAAAAAGAAATCCAAACAGTTTAACTTTGCTCACACCTTTGGTAAATGACAGGATGTAGTAGTAGCTACAGAAGACAATTTGCATTTTTTATTATGGTCACATTCAGAAATCTCATAGTAGAATGAGTTTTTAAATAGTTCAAACAACTAACGGAAATTCGTAAGTGCTAATTATTCTTACAAAGGAGAAAAGACCATTTTTTAAAGGAAAAATTTCAAACCCGATTAAACGTTAAACTACTTTTCCTTATTATTCTTCCAGGTTTTTCTACTTAAAGGATTCAAAAGTTGGCAAGTGTGCAGAAGGACTTACAAGTTTAAGTCTTTGGAAAAGGAGGATGACTTATGTAAAGCAGATCACACTTGAGCGAGTCCGGAGGAAGGCCATGAAGAGGATCAGAGGGCTGTGGATGTTGTCTACCTAGACTTTAGCAAAGCCTTTGACACCATTTCCCATAGCATTCTTCTGGAGAAACTGGCTGCTCATGATCTGGATGGGTATACTCTTCACTGGGTAAAAAACTGGCTGGCTGGTCAGGCCCAAAGAGTTGTGGTGAATGGAGTTAAATCCAGTTAGTGGCCAGTGGTGTTCCCCAGGGCTCAGTGTTGGGGCCAGTTGTGTTTAATATCTTTATCAATGATCTGGACGAGGGGATCAAGTGCACCCTCAGTAAGTTTGCAGATGACACCAAGGTGGGTGGGAGTCTTGATCTGCTTGAGGTATCTGGACAGGTTGGATCGATGGGCCAAGGCCAACTGTATGAGGTTCAACAAGGCTCAGTGCCGGGTCCTGCACTTGGGTCACAACAACTCCATGCAACACTGCAGGCTTGGGGAAGGGTGGCTGGAAAGCTGCTCAGCGGCAAAGGACCTGGGAGTGTTGGTTGACAGCTGGCTGAACACGAGACAGCGGTGTGGCCAGGTGGCCAAGAAGGCCAACAGCATCCTGGCTTGTATCAGAAACAGTGGGGCCAGCAGGACTAGGGAGGTGATCACCTTCTTGTACTCAGCACTGGTGAGGCCACACCTCGAGTACTGTGTTCAGTGTTGGGCCCGTCACTAGAAGAAGGACATTGAGGTGCTGGAGCATGTCCAGAGAAGGGCAACGAAGCTGGTGAAGGGTCTAGAGCACAAGTCTTATGAGAAGCGGCTCAGGGAACTGGGGTTATTTAGTTTGGAGAAAAGGAGGCTGAGGGGAGACCTTATCGCTCTCTGCAAGTACCTGAAAGGAGGTTGTAGCCAGGTGGGGGTTGGTCTCTTCTCCCAAGTAACAAGCCATAGGACAAGAGGAAATGGCCTCAAGTTGTGTTAGGGGAAGTTTAGATTGGAGATTAGGAAAAATTTCTTCACTGAAAGGGTTGTCAGTCACTGGAACAGGCTGCCCAGGGAAGTGGTTGAGTCACCATCCCCGGAGGTGTTTAAAAGATGTGTAGATGTGGTGCTGAGGGACATGGTTTAGTGGTGGACTTGGCAGTGTTAGGTTACCGGTTGGACTTGATGATCTTAAACGTCTTTCCCAACCTAAACGATTCTATAACTTTATGACTCTCTATATATTTGTTTGTCAGATTTCCTTCAGCTGTATATATTTATGATGCATATGTTATTGTTCCTTGAAGGCTGGGACAAATTAAGTGCATATGTTTGCAAGAATAAGCAACCATACCTCATATCAGGTATAAAAATGTGGAGGAACTGGAGGCCTTCCATGGCAGATATTCTGGTCAATTCTCAAGAGCCTCTTAGCACCACTTAGGACCTTGATACTTAGGATTTTCCTGCTAGTTACTAACTCAGCTGCCAGCTTTACCCAAATGCCCTAGCAGCGTTTTAAATTCTGCTTCTATTTCCACAGCCCCTTTAAGATCACATCCTACTTAGTTAATCTTGATGAAGTAGAGTAAATATTTTTCACATGTGGATAAGCACGATCCTCAGCTCAAGCTTCAGAAATAAAAATTTATTCAATACCTGGACTACCTTTTTTTAAAACTTGCTGCGTGAAGACACTGTTGTAGCACAGTAAAGTGTTGGTCTTCTACAATACTCTGGCATGTGTTTAAGGTAAAATTTGTGCTGCTTTTGGTTTTGAAATACGTAGGTATTATGTTAAGCAGCAAGAATCTTAGTTTTCTGTCCCTGTGCTTCATGGCACTGTATTTTTTGGTACAGCATTGCTGCCCGTGGACAAAACTGGGATTTGGGGTCTAGTGTTTAAATGTTTTTCAGTATTTTTAGCTATCTATAAGGTACAATGCTAACAAAGGCATTTCTTCCACCAGATTCCTACTTTGTCAGTTGAACTGATTTCAGCTGGACAAACCCTGAGCTATGCTTACCCACTAATGACAGCGGTCAAACATCACGCCCTGCGATCCGCCATGTTCATTCTCTCTAGATTAAAGGACAAGGAACAGCGAGTACGTCTTTCAGTTTGAAAGGGGAGTGAGTAGAAGGACCAAGTCTAGTAGTGATGTTACTTAACTCCATTTGGATTAAATGGAAAAAAAAGACTCTTACTTTTTGAAAGTATAGTTGCAATGATAGTAGTTATTAGTGCAGTGTAAGGAGTGTACGTCATTACTCAGTTAAAACACAGAGGTTTAAGAGAAGCCAGTGGAAAAAGAAAAACCAGACTAAGAAAAATAAAACAGAGGTATGACACTAGCAAAGCACTTTGCAATATTAGCTAATAAAATCTGCATTTTACTTAGGAAATAAAGTTAATTGCATACACTTTTCTGTTCCACACCCGGGACACTTTGCACCTTTGTCTCGGTGTCTTCTTTTTCTCCTTCTGTTGCTAAAAGGAACCACCAAGAAATACGAACTGAACAATAGGCATAAACTTTTGGAAAAAAATCTAATATTAACCCAGAACTATAGTTTAGTGAAAAATTGTATTAAAAGGAGAAAATAAGTAGTCATCTGTAAATAGCATATTCAAAAGGCATACAACGTTTTGCAGATTTAAAGCTAATTGTATTAGCACTTTGATCTATGACAGTGAAAACCTGTCTTTCAGTTCTCCATCTGGGAACATAATAACTGGAGAGAAAAATACTTGCACTTTTTCTTTGAAAACTCCATTGGATATGAGCTGGGACTGTCAACAACCTGAGAAAGTGACAGCAGCTCCTTGGCTTGTAGTGAGCTGTAACAAAGCCAGCCGGTCCCGTGTTACTGCCCAGCCTTGCTCATAAATTTGTACTACTCAAATGATGAGAAAGCAAAAATATTGTTCATAGACAATGAAATGAAACTGAATATTGACAGAATCATTAAAGAGGACAAAAGGGGAACATTTAATCAATTGACAATTTTCCCCCTAAGATTTATTCCAGGATTTTACTATTGATTCAATTGTGAGTACTTTGCTAATGATTCTGTTTTGTAATTGTTTCATTTCATCTAACATTGTTACATTTTCCGGGCTTTAAACTATTAGGAAATGTCATTTTATATCACTAACATTTTTATTTATTGTAATAAAGTCAAAATATGCAGAATTGTATGGTAATACAGAAAATACTATATTTATGTAATAATCTTCATGAAATTCTTTTAAAAATTGTTAAAACTTAGAGAAGATCTTTTGAGAGCATAAATACTTTACTCCAATCATATGTCAGAGGATTTATACTTTCAAATTCAACCTTGCTTACAAATTACTTTTTACATTCAGTGTTCATTCCTCTTTCTCTTCAGCACTATGTACTCTGAGAGTGTTTTTATTCTCCTGTTTGTCCATCTTTCATTTCCACATTTGCATGCACTCAGAGTATCAACAAGAAGTCTCAACGAGCAAAGCATTGAAGTTCTCACTGAGTCTACTCCTTCCTCGCTGTTTCCCAGAGGATAAGCATTCCACTTCCAATGTTATTTCCCATTCACTCTGCACATTACTGCTCTGATTATCCCACTTAACTGCATTACTGCTCTATCTCTTTCATGTTTAACACTGATTCGTTTGATAATACGTAATCAAAAGATAAGGCCACAAAAAGTTGCGTGTTAAATACTTAGGTATTGCAGATTACTCAAGGTATCTTCATCACATTTCACAATTAATTGCAATGTATACTCTGTATTTTGGGGCACTACATGACCTTAGAAACCGCCTTGTAAGTATGTTCTAGATATTTGGCAACTTTGTGCTTAATTTTACAAATAGGAGGAGAGGGAAGAGTGAGGCCAAATCTCATACAACAGCCTTTGCAAAGGTTGGACTCTTATGTACTCATTTGTTTTGAACTCAGACTATTACTACATCTGCGCAAAGAAATATTTTCCCAATTCATCGAAGAAGATCCCCTTAGATGAAGCATTTCTAGGTAAAATTTGGAACTCACTCTGGAATAATAATAATAAAAAAGAAGTAAACATGTCTCATAATCAATATTTATTTTAAAAAATAATTTTATTTTGAAAACTTATTTTTCTCCTGAGTTAATAAAAGCTTTCTAATGTCTAGATATTTCTTAAGATGCATTAAGGATATATAAAATCTGACTACTTAAGCTTTGATATTAAAGGTCCCACTGGGATTTCTAGAACTAACACAACTCAATTTGTAACTTAAAATGATGTTTCTAGTGTCTCAGCTACGATCCAGAAGTCTGTCTAAGTCATGTTACATATCAGCTCAGAAACAGACTATGAGCCAAATCAACCCTCAGATACATCATCTTATAATAATACCTTCAAAGGCTTTTGGTAAATATACAAACCAGACTGTAATTTTTTAGCATTAGCTAGCATTCTCTGCTGGCACATTCTTATCCCAAAAGGTTTTCCTTGAAAGAACAAAGTCTGTACCATGGCCTGAATGTAGACAATCACATTTTAAAATCTTGTATTTATAATTTCCTAATTCCCATACAGTCCTGCTTACATCTTCAGGTCAAAAAAATTTTCTTAAAATGTGATGAGAATTATAAACAGTTTTCATTATGAAAGTGCTTATCAAAATTTATTCAATAGGCAACTTATTTTGTAGGTTTTTTTAACCTTCACAAACTGATTTGAAAGACCTACCCTATAACATTACATTTTGTTTTTTTCTTTAATTTTCAAAAAAAAATACAGTTCTACAGTACTTACCCAGACTCACTGAAACTGAAAACTGAGTAAGTACTGCAGGACTGGCCCCCTATTAAAAAAGCCCAAGACACATGGTGCTGAGATTAACAAAACAAAGTAAAGCAGCTATGACTTGGCACAAAGTTTGACAAGCTGCAGAAAAGCAAATGTTTAAATAACTGAAGTGGTACTGATTTTCTATTCACAACCTTTTCTCTTCTAAACAGTATCATATTCTTTTCCAGCACATTTAGATTGCAAGTCAAGCTGTGTTTTATTTTTTATTATAATAAACCCAGTCAGCTTACTGTAACAAAGACATACTAGTGGTGATCAGTGTGAAAGCCAGTACGAAATCAGGCTAGGAAAAGAAAAAAAAAAGTCAAATGGTAAAATAAAGGACCAGCCGTCTGGAAAGTTCCTGGATCATGTAGAAAGAAAATAAAAGGCAGTGTTCTTATGAGACTAATGCAGAATACAAAAATATTTTAAGACAAAACTCTGTATCATTGCCTATGACATTTGTAAACAGCAGCAGCAAATCCTTTCAAATAATGTTGCATTTATTAAATATTTTCCAAGGCCTCCTAAAACAAAATAGTAGGGCTTTTAAAAAAAATATTTCTAGTAGCATTGTTTACATCTGTTCCTCTCAAAACACAGTAAGAACAAAAGAAAACTGTAAAGTATTTTTGCTATTTTTTTTTTCACATGTAAAAGAACTTCTCTACTTAAAAATAAATTTATTCAATCTGTGGGATATTAAAAGGGTTTTGCATATTTTATTAGATTTGCAATAAATGATGGTTTAAAAAAAAAAAGTATAGTAAGTATCTCACCAGGTTTTTAACTAATGATCTTTCATTTTTAAGTTTTGCCTTCATTTGTTCTGGAATTTCAATCAACTACAATATAAACATGTGGGAATCAGTGCCGGATTTCATACTACAAACAGGCGTAACTCTCCAAAAATCCTTTCTAAATACAGCCTTCTTGATCAAGACACTACATGGGGACGTACACATTTTTGTATGGCAATTGGTAACAGAAAGACATTTTCACTTATCGTTAGATACTTTTATGTGGGGCTTAAAAATGTCACGAGAGTCACACACATAAAGTTCTTTTGACATAAGCAGAGTGTGATGTCACAGGAGGTACAAGGATGACAAAACCATTAGGAATGGCGACTTCATTGACTTAAACTCTCAGAAAAGTGGGTATTTGTGGTAAACCTGCAGTCAGACAGCAGTGGCAGCTTGGAACTGCAAGGGCAATTCCACTGTTCTGCTGTAAATTTGTAGGAAGATCAGCAGATGTCTGTGTTGTCTGCAGCAATTTCTAACGTATCCTCGCGAGACAAACGTTGTCAGGCAAATTACACATCTAGTCTTATGGAGGACAAAAGATTGTGCCTGAAGAGCAATTTAAGCAGAATTCTGCAAGAATTCTTCAGAAGTTCCAGAACCGAAGTCCCTTCAACAGTTGTTGCATGGCAAAGCTTCCTTGGCTCTGCTGGGTTTGAGCTGTCTGGGATTTCTGTCAGAGCTACCGGCACTCGGGATTTGCAAGTTAAACATCTATATTTCTCAGTATCACCAGGAGCAGACTTTGTTACTTACTGTATTTGCATTTAGAATATATTTAAAACCAGACAATGTTGAGTACAACACTGACATTCATTTTCTTTCATGAAAATGGAGAAACGCTCCCCTTCAGCATAATAACCTAGAAGCTAGAATGCTCAGCCACAAATCAGGGCAGCCGACATTGTATGCCGCTGGGAGTTTTATGGGGCTTGATTACAATATCCCAAGTAATGAAAAAGTAGCCTAACTACCCCTCTATGATGAGAATGAGCCACCAGTTCTGTTCAAGCTGTGCCATTGGACACAAAGAATATGAAATTCATGAGACTAGATACAGAATACTCATGCACGAGCTTGACGACATACCAAAGCTGTGACTGCATGAGAAAGGGACAACCTTGTGTTTTGACTTGCTCGATCATTTATCCGTTTTACATTAGACTATGAATGACAAGAAAACAATAAACAAGACAGCCCCTCCCCCAAAATCTAAGCAAAAATACTCAGAAAAAAAAATTGAAGAAAATAAGAACAAATCTATAAAAAAGTCCCTTCCTCTGTGTTGAGCATCCTAACGTGTAGCCTAGAGATTACAGCTCTTCTGTGCTTGGTCTCCCTGTATTCAGCTTTAAAGAGAATATTTCCCCGCCAGAACACAGCGTAAACTAGCAGTTACATCGTTGGTATACAGAACTACAGGTTCAAAGGTCCTCAAGTTCATCCATGATCAGAACCCTGGGCAAGTGCTCTGGTCCTTACGAAATACTCAGTCCTCTTGCGATGCTTTGAGAGAAATTAGAGACGCAATTGCCCACAGCTAGTGCACAGCTTGGCTGCCTGGCCATAGGAGGAAGATCCAGACTCCAAGCCCCATCTACAAGAAATCAATCAGTAATTTCTAGTTAATCCAGACAGTGCTTCCAAGGTGTTTCATCATCACTTATTACTGACTGTGTCTGCTTTGAATCCTGGTTTTAAGTGTTAACTTTTCCTTATACAGTGTATATTGGATGCTGATGTCTGTACCAACTTTGTGAACTCCATTTCTGGGGTGAAATGTCCAACTGCTGGGCACTACAGCAGCGTGTGCCTTCATGGCCAGCTCCTCTTTTTAAAGATCAAAGAAGAATTTAGGTACATTCTGGCTATTGAGAGAACACCTTTCAATGAGATATGCAAAGGAGGGGGGGAAGTCAGAAACTTCAATCAATGTAGTTAATCTGTTAGAATTGTAGCTTTTCTTTCAGGAATGGAAATATAATTAGATTTATCGTCAGAATTACAATGGGAAGAGAAGGACTGCTCCAAAGATTTCTCACAGCACTTCAGTTTTACAATTTAGCTGAGTGGACAGCAGTGACGGTGAAGGGCTACCTGTCCAGGTAGCTGAGGCAATTTGGGAGGAAGGCGTGTGATCCATTTTTACGCAAATGTAGCACTTCCATTTCGTGTGAGTGGCATACAGAAAAGAGTTCCTATGCCACTGCTCAAATCGACAGACCGATGTCGTACCTATGGGAAGATACTGGATGTAAGACAATGTCCTCCATTGTATTGAGATGAAGGGAAGGAAAGGAAAATATAGAGTAAGTTTCAGGAAAAACTTCCTGTGAGTGAAAGGATGAAGAAAATGTACTATTAACAATATTCTTTGGACTTTGCAAATGAACTAAGAAGAAATGTTCAGTACAGGAACAGACAACGGAGCCTTTCTTTCCAGCATAATGATACCAAACCTAAGCAGGATTGCTGAGCACTGTCAGACTAGAAAAGAGAAAAACTAGCAGAAGACACATCCTTTCTTTGATAGACTAGACCAATTAATTTTTTCCTTCTGATTTTGTATTTCATGTACAGAATCCTAATGAACTTACCCTTTCAATGCTCCTATAAAGATAAGTAGGTATCACTGTTTTCAGAGTGGGAAAATCGATCTTAGAAGAGAGATTCATCAAAGGTCATGAGGAAAGGCAATGAAAGGGATGAGTTTAGAAATCCAGCGCCTTAGTCCCCACCAAATATTTTTTTTTAAAAAGCTGAATTTGCATGAGAATTTAGTAATCATGGAATTAGCATGCAGAGGTATCACTATTTCCCTTACTTTTCACCACAAAGAAGTGAGATATCTACAAAACATTTTGGAAATGTTTCACAGAAGGAATGTTTGTTATAGGAAGATCAGTGTCTATTTCTTAATTTTCAGAATGACAACTATATACTGCAGAAAAAAGTAATTTGTGACCCATCACAAGATAGGAAGCCCACTGGAAAGATATCTAGATGTTATACCGGGAAAACACTGAGAGCTGTCAAACTTTCATGGAGATCACTTATAAATTAATAAACATTGGTGCTGGAAAGTTTTTTTAAAAAGTTGACTTTTATACCTAGTTCAGCTATTGTTTTGCCCAGATAGCATATAAATAATAATTCATATATACTGACAGCTGTGTCCAGGAATAGTGGAATATTTAACAAGTCACAGGTTACAAAACCCAACCATTTCCTCTTTTGAAGTTACTAGCTGTTCGCCGATACAAATCTTTTTTCCCTGCCTTCCAAAGCTTGCTGAATGTGTTACTTTTTAAATTAAAGTTTTCTATCATTTTACTGTAGTTTTTTGAGGTTCAGAATTTTCACTGTGTTTTAACAACATTATGAAATATGACAGGATGAGAAAATCAAAATCATGATGTTCATTAAAGGAATACCGATTCATTATTACTCTACAGTGATTTATACGACCATAAACCAAAATGTGACATAATTTAAGTTAAAGTCAGCTTTCTGACATTATTTGGACGATACACTGCCAACAGTCCAAGCTCATTACTGTTCTGCCAAGAGCGTAGCTTACAAAAGTAAAAATTACAGTACCTTTTGAACAGTTTGCTCATCAGCTTCCATTTTTGATCACCTTCTTTGAACTTGTTTATCTGAAAATAAGAGGGAAAGAGAAACCCCATGAAATTACATGCCTACATTAATGTATTCAAAATGTTTACTTCAGGTCAGTCTCTAAACCCAGTGGAATGCACCGGGGACGAGAGTCCTGGCAGAACTGTGACCTTCACCACCGCCCTTGACATTCATAGCCTTCTTCCTGCTGTTCAGCCGGCTGGTGAGATAGAGATGAAGAAGTAAGTTCAAGAGCCAAGTGTGACTGAGTGCCCACAGCTTTTCATTAATACTAATTCTGGACATCCTTGCTGTTAGTCACAGCCAATACAAAGTGTTTTAGCAGGTGGTTCTTTATTGCTCATACAAAACGACCAAAAGATAAGAAGCACCATTGAATCACATGATAAGCAGGAACCAGGAATACTGTCTGTGTCAAATTCATCTTGCCACTATTAAAGGTGATACTGGGTCTAATCTACACGGCCATTACTAGGCTGAACGGCCAAATTCTACTCTATCGCTGTAGTTTCTGGTCCTCCAGTAAATATTTCACTCTGGCAATATACGAGTAGTAACCTGCAGGTAAAGACTGGACATTGTACTTATCAGGAAAACCCCTCCTTTTAAGATCTGTAATAAAGCCCGGGTATCAAAAGCGGTGATGGCTTGTTTGGTAGAAACTGATTCTCTTAGAAACTTCCACAGAAACACAAAACTAATTATATGAAGAAATGCACATTCAAATATTTTGCAGAAGCTCAAAACCTACTCTCTACCGAGAGAGTAGGTTTTAATATAGTTCCCTTACGATAAAACAGTAGACTGTAATTTAAAAATACAACTATATAACTATCTACATATGACACTTTTCTAGTTAGGTAACTTTACAGCATGTATCTGTCAGAAAATATGAACTCTAGCCACATTGCTAGGCAATATTAAAAGTCTCAAAAGCCACAGCAAATATTCCTTTGTCATAAAATAAAAATATGTAAATATATGCATTAAAATTAGAATAAATATGTATGAATTTCTCTACAAATACATACAAAATTAGCATTCAATACCAGAAAC
Organism: Balearica regulorum gibbericeps; assembly: GCF_011004875.1. Taxonomy (NCBI): domain Eukaryota; kingdom Metazoa; phylum Chordata; class Aves; order Gruiformes; family Gruidae; genus Balearica; species Balearica regulorum. The sequence goes on from NC_046185.1 coordinate 148,504,256, forward strand.
AGACAACAGTCCAGAAGCAAGTCACCATCCTTCTGAAGCATGTTAACAATTAATTCCAACTTTAGTAACAGTTCTTACACGCTGCATTTAAACTAGTCGTCTTGATCTAACATCGGTTTAAAGTTTTACCTAATAAATATTTTTCTTTTTCAGAGCGCTGCAGAACATTTTCGAGACGAGAAATCTCATTGTGCAGTTTAAAAACCTCTTCTTTGAAATCCTCATTCTCTTTTGCAAGCATTTTTTTTTTTCATGGTTATCATCTTCAAAGGCAACCTGAAAGATTGCGATGCCTTGAATTTATAAGTAAGGAATCAGGGATTTAAATACGCTGCACTGGTGTAATATTATACAACACAGTATCATATAATTTCTGAATTCTATTAGAGAGTCATAATATGAATAGAAAAAAGTCGAGCCTCTAAATAGGTCCCCGCTAGAAGAAAGGCTGCAGTACATTATATACAAAGACCATAACACATGGGGACATTTTATTGACAGGAATAATGCATATCATACTGTTTGTGTGCCCTCATCATTCAGGTCAATTTATTATGGAGGCTGTGTCCAGGAAGGCAGCTGGGGCCTATCCACCCACACTTCCCCCCGTGTTTATGAAGCGCTGTCCGTAACTAGGCAGGAGGAGAGGCTGTGGACAGGCAGCACCAGGGGGTTGCAAAGTGCACGGCTAAGGAGGGGGGCTTGTTGCCTTTGTGCCATTTCCCAGTGACAGTGCTGCCAGTGTCATGAGGAGCACATCACATGTCAAGGCGGTGAAGTTTTCAGGCTGGGAGCCGCATGGAGTCCATCAGGCCTTCTGATATCAACACAGTTGGTTTTCTACTTGGTGCCGGAGCCACCCAGAGGCAATTCATATTCTGAACATTAACATGGCTTTGCATGCCTGTCACACATAGACCGTGCAGGGGTTTAATGCTATTGAAGACTACGGTTTAAATCTCTATGCAAACAGTGATTACCTTGTAAGAAGGTTCCAGGATAACATGCAACAAAAGACTTTAAAGTTATAGTTTTAGTAAAGCAAACTCATTTACATTTTTATTATGCGTGTCCTTTGTTTAAATCTTGCCACGTCCATTATGGAAAAGACTTCTTATGCAACTGAAGCTTATTGGGACAGCTACTCTTTTTTTCTTGTTGGTTTCAAAGCTATTGAAAACATTTGAATATATTGTCTTATGGCTGTCTAGATTTTACTGCCACATATTTCTTTTAAAATTATAGAAAAGCTTTCAGAGCTGGCACAGATCTTTATACTAATACCAGAATATTAACTAACTCCTGAAACCATTTACAATATTAACACAAAAGAGAAGGCTCAGAAAGCAGTTGCTTTGCTCGCTAAAGAAAATTTAGGATATTATTTGCATTGCTTGGTAAAAATATGAATGTTTTTAAAAAATCACTTCAAAATAAAATGTTAAAGGACTTTGAAAATAAAATGCCAAGGTTTTCAAATGACATATAAACTTAAACTAGAATATATTTATACATAAAATTTAGTCCATAACTTTTAGTTTTTCCTCCAAAAGACACATTTTTTTGATCTCCAATTTACCGGAACAAATTTCCAAAGTATTATATAAAGTTTTGGACACAAAGTTTTCATAGATTTTCTAAGAAATCATGTAAATAAAATGCAAAGTGCTTTGGAAAGTAACTCATATTAGTTTGTGGTTCCCCTTCCTCTACTGAAGAAACCACAGCAGTTTACATAAAGACCAAGAATTATTAACAAAAATGTTACTTTTAATAATGTAAATGTCTTTTACAAATTCTAATGAAATACTTCAACAGCATTTCATTTTAAACAGTCTTTATGCAGTAACAGATTTAAAATTAATTCTCTGAGGCAATTATTAGAGTGCATGCTTTGCTTGAAAACTTTTACCGGATCGTGTAGACGGAGGAGCGGACTCTAGGGAAAACAGTAGCGTTAAGAAAACAGCCCATGCAATATTGAAGTAATTAAATGCTGCTCTGGCAGTGGTTAGCTCTAAACCACTGCAAAACAAACTTAGAATTTCAAAAGACCTTCTAAGTAATTGCTACAGCTCTTAATAGGCTTAAGTATATGTTCCTCCGGCTGTATTTGAACATCAACAGCTGATCCTCAAAGAAGAACCTTTACATAAAATAAGCAACAAGATTTTAATTAATCCTGTGACTAAGTTTTAAATATACAAGCGTAATCATAATCTCTTACTGTTTTAAGGAAAGGGCATAACCCCCCCAGACATTTTCTTCGCGAACGCGTACTTTGCACATTACTCAGATAACCTTTAGCTCTAGCTCCGCCATCTGCTAAAGCCAAGAACTGCAAGTAATTAACTATTCAGTCTCCTGCTGCAATGAGGACACTCATTAGCAAAATGAACAAAGGGACAATTTTCTGTAGCTACAGTCATCTGTTACACTTTGAGTGGCAGGTTTTGTAGCAATGTTCTCTCTACCATCTGCCCACAGCGGTAGCGTTTGGCTTGCTTAAACTAGGGAACTTCTAAGTTGTAAGAAAAAAGGGCTAGAGGTTGGAAGGTGATTATAGTATGCCTTATACAGGAGGCTTCACTATTTCTCACCTTTTCTGTTTTGTTGCCTTCATCCTAAGTTTTATTACTATAAGTAAAAATAAAGCATGTTTTAGCCTTAATAAATTCTACTATATATTTGCTAAGGTTGTGTCCTGTAGACTCTTATGATTACTTTTCCAATAATACCAGGCAGAGGTGAATACATAATTTTGGAATATAACAAACTTAAACTACATTCATCCACCTGTACTCATAGTATTCTAGCCAAATAGGTAAAGGTGAGTGCATATAGTCATTTACTATGCAGTTGAGAAATATGCATTTCCATTTGGTATTTAAGATACACCCAAAATAATTAATTGGCTTTTTGAATAACAGCTATGATTTTTGCATTCTTATTGCACAGAATTATGATGCAAATTTCTGATGCTCTCCCATGACTCCAAAGAAGAAAATACTTGAGCATATTTTAGTTAAAATTATAAACTGAAGTTGTTACTGTTGTTGCTTTATTGGGAATTTGCTTTGAAAACAAATCCATTCTCAATGATCTGTCATCCAAATTATTACACACCTTTCCATTTCTAAGCTCTACTTTAGGTATTTATAGTCCGCATTACGCACACCACAAGAGGGTGCAATTGTACAAGCTGTCACGAAAAAACACTCATTTACAATGTACCGGTTTTGAATCGCAAGGGAAACGATCATTTCGACATTTATTTATATTTATTGTTATTATTCATAATTTGTTACATTCGTATTTTTGTAATTTTAATTCTTTCACAGATTATATCTACACATTTCAAAGAAATGCAGTTTAAGTTGAACATGAGAACCTCTAGTATGGCCACTGGCTGAACACAAGCCTTTACTTTTCAGTCAGTCCCCCCGTTATGACACCCGTATCTTCGATTCAGCTAAGGTGTATTTTCTATAAGGACTTCCAGTCTTGAAGACTTCAGGAGATCAAGATGCCATCATTCCTTTGACAATATGTTCTAATCGGCAATCATTCTCATAGTGGATTCATCTTGTAACCGCTGCATTTGATTTTGTCATCCACGGAAGTCTTTTCAATGTAACCAAATGTAGACACCAGCCAAAAGGGACCAAAAAGTTCCTACTGGCTCAAATAGCTCCATTTACCTTTCGAAGGCATGTCAGAGCTGGAAAAAAAGATTTAAGACGGTATAGCTTTGGAGGGAAAATAGGCATTTCGTTGCAAATTCTTTGACAGAGGAAAACAGCAGATGTTTCTTGTTTCTATTTTGTATAAATGCAGAACTATCTGAGAAGAAGCTGGTGATGATGACAAACTTTGGCTGTATGGATCAGCTAAAGATTGTACAGACACTGAATGGAGGCCTTGATCTGCATCCTAAGGATGAAGGGTTAGCCAGCCAGTTTGACACTAATTGTTTATTCCAACCAGCTTTCTCTACTTTCCCTTTTTTCATCCCTTCAGAAACATGTCTGGGACAACGATCAAGTAGAGAATTTTTGTGAACTGTTAGAATACTTCTTGTCACCTGGAGAGAGACTGAAGTTTTTGTGTACAGTACATCTTAAGGAAATGCTGTATAGATCCCAAACCCTATGCAAATATCCCGAAGTCCTCTCCTTGGCAAGGTATTCAGATTCTGTAATCAAGTAATCTCAAACTATTTCATAAAGGGATTTGAGCTGAGTTTTTCAACTTCAGGCCTTTTCTCCAGCTCTTAAAAATGTTTGGACTTTTTCTTGTTCACTTCCCTGTCTGTGCAGACTAGAACTAGTACTCACAAGATTCCAGAGATCAAATATCTACTTACACTTAACTAATCATTGAAGTATTATATCAACCCTTTTAAAAACTGTTGCAAGCTATGAGTCTGTGTTCAGTTGCCAGTGTACTCCAATGCACATCCTTTTTTTTTTTTTGTTTTGGTAAATACTGAATTCCTGAAGACAGCTCCCCATTCTGTAGGTATGGGCTGCATTTAGAGATATAATTAATAATTTGTTTCAATGGACCCAGTGCACCACAAGTTACTACAAGTGCCATGTGCTGTTATTACTTACCTATCACTCTGTGTTGCCTACAAGTTTAATCAGCAATGTTTTAATTTAATTCCAGGTCACCGATGAATAATGTGGAACCTTTATTAATCATTACAGAACTTTACTAAACAAACAAGACCTTGATTCCTTATTTACAGGTAATTTTTGAAATCTTTCATTGTTGATCAAGAGCTTTGCTCAAAGAAAATCTCTTTACCTGGTTCATAAATCATGCAAAGTGCAGGACCTGGAGAGCATCCCATGTTATTGGAATTAAAAGGACAAATGGTAACAGCAGATATTTACACTACAAGCTCCACAGTCTATGTAATTAATGTAACTTTGACTCAAGTTCTTGAACTTAAGCGAAAACTTCACTCCTGGTTTTGCCCTGTAGGCAAAGGGCCTCATCCATGGATGCCTACCTCTACCTGTGGTCTGAAACCACAGACTATTAGGTGCTTCCCACCCCTTAGTAGAAGATCACAAAATTGAATTTTAAGACATGACATATCTTACTGTAACATATCGAATACTGTATTTCAAACAGTGCTACTAACTCAAACACCTTGCAAAAGTCTTGTCTTCACAGGTACCACTCAACCAAACTTGTATTCTACTGAAATAAAGAAATCGGCTTTGTTGGAAAAGATCTATTTTGTATAAAGCCTTTTGTGCTGATTTAGAAAAGCCATATTAAGTTTTCCATTTTGTTAACACATCTAACATGAACAGGGCAGCAGTCTCTGGGGGATCCCTGGATCTAAGCTATCTGGGCTTCCTCGTCTAGAAATACGTACTCTCTGTAAACACTTAAAATCCTTTCTGGAGGTTAATAAATCAGAAAGTAATTGTTAACCTGGGATACAAGCACCTTGTTCTGCCTCCTCCTATATATGGGACATCCTTTTTAAAATTGCCCCCAGGATTTTCACTTTATTAATGATTCTGGAATTTTTACCTAAGAGTAAGCTCATACAATTGCAGCCACTTCCTTTGCTCCCAATACATTATTTTGTCCTTAATGGTGCCATTTATAGTTCTTTCCTCGATATATTGTCCATTTTATACCCTTCAAAAACTTCTAATTATATTAATTGCCATATTTTTTCCCTTTTCCCACTTTTATTATATGTTGCTTTAATTTCTATCATTTGCTAATGTCATCTTGGCATGGAACTGAAAAAAGGACTTTAGTAAAAGCTGTCCTCTTCCTTGATTATGTGACTATAGCTTTTTGGTCATGTAATACTTTTTTTCTTAGAGATTTCAGCTTTTTTGTTCATATTATTGTGTTCAGATTTAAAACCTCAGTCAGTTCCCCTCACCAACGTAAAGCAAGCTTTTGAAACATCGCATGTATATGCATACAAAGCCATGTGCATGCATAAATGTGTTCATATACTTATGGCATAAATTATTAACTTAAGTGTTCACTTTGGCCTCACCTTGAGTACTGTGTGCAGTTCTGGGCCCCACAATTTAAAAAGGTTGTGAAGGTACTCGAATGCGTCCAGAGGAGGGCAACAAAGCTGATGAAGGGGCTGGAAGGAATGTGAGGAGCACCTGTGAGGAGCATCTGAGGACTTTGGGCTTGTCTAGTTTGGTGAAGAGGAGTCTGAGGGGTGACCCCATTGCACCCTGCAGCTTCCCGAGGAGGGGACGTGGAGAGGGAGGTGCTGAGCTTTTCTCCCTGGGATCCAGTGATAGGACACCTGGGAATGGTTCAAAGCTGCATCAGGGGAGGTGCAGACCGGACATTAGGAAGCATTTCTTTACTGAGAGGGTGGTCAGACACTGGAACAGGCTTCCTAGAGGGGTGGTCGATGCCCCAAGTCTGTCAGTGTTTAAGAGGCATCTGGGCAACGCCCTTAACTACCCGCTTTAACTTTTGGTCAGCCCTGAATTGGTCTGGTCTACTCTACTCTACTCTACTCTACTCTACTCTACTCTACTCTACTCTACTCATTCCTTAGAAAACTACTATCAGGAATAAATTAGGAGATCAAAAGCAGCATTTGGTTATGCTAAGTTAAAAAGTTTTATAGAAAATTCTCATTTCCTGAATGAATTTCAGAAAGAAAAAATTTCTAACATACCACCTGCGTCTTCAAATGATATGAAGGAATGTTGCAGGAGTTACTCATCCTCTTCTACAGTTTGTTGCTTGTAATAGAACCTCACCAGAGAGTTATGCTAGCACAAGTTCAGGATTATGAGAGTCTTAATCCACAGATACCAACAAATTTAAAAACAAATTGTTCTTCGATGTTGAATACCATTCCTCTCTTTTTTCTTTTTTTAACTACTTCATCTTTTCTATAAAGCTCTTTTAGTCAAAAATTTCAGCTTTACAGATACAGTCCTGCCAGATTTCTATAATGTCTCTTACAATACATTTCTTGGTGGGAGTACGACTATGCCCATTTCCCCTTCCCCTCGCTTAAATCCTATAATTAGTATATAGTCAATTAACATTTTACTTCTCTTCCCATCCTCTGCCATTTCAAACTAACATCATTTGTTTGTAACATAAAAAGTTGGAATACTACTTACCTTCTCAGTTTATATTATTAGTGAGACTCTACAAATATGAGTTGGTTTTTTTAGAGGCAAACCTCAATGTTTTAGATATGATGTGTGCATACATATCAGTATACTGCGTCCAGCTTTGGGGGCCTCAGTAGAAGACAGACATGGAGCTGTTGGAGAGAGTCCAGAGGAGGGCCACAAAGATGATCAGAGGGATGGAGCACCTCTTCTATGAAGACAGGCTGAGAGAGTTGGGATTGTTCAGCCTGGAGAAAAGGCGGCTCTGGGGAGATCTAATTGCAGCTTTCCAGTACCTGAAGGGGCCTACAGGAAAGATGGTGAGGGACTGTTTATGAGAGAGTGTAGTGACAGGACAAGGGGTAATGGGTTTAAACTAAAAGAAGGTCGATTTAGATTAGACGTTAGCAAGAAATTCTTCATTGTGAGGGTGGCGAGGCGCTGGAACAGGTTGCCCAGAGAAGTTGTGGATGCCCCATCCCTGGCAGTGTTCAAGGCCAGGTTGGACGGGGCTTTGGGCAACCTGGGCTAGTGGAGGGTGTCCCTGCCCATGGCAGGGGGGTTGGAACTGGATGGTCTTTAAGGTCCTTTCCAACTCAAACCATTCTACGATTCTATGACACTATATCTGGCTCCAGAATGACCACCAGCTGACAACTTGGGTATCTTTACAGTGGGCTTCTCAGCCATTACAGTGGGTATACACATGCCATTTGGTTAAGTGGCAGAGTCTAAAATCTGCATCAAAATTCCTGATGATGCACTAAAGAATTCTGCCCTACAGGCACTAAAATCTACAACTACCTGAACTTGTACCACTAAAAGATGCAAGACAATTTAAGTACTGCTGCCAAAGTATTTTGAACCCTAATAGCAACTAAATGTTTAACATCTAACTTCCAGTGGAAGTTACCAATGTTTCTTTACAAGCTGCTTTCAGATCCAGCTAGGTGCTGTGAAAGTACTCTCACCAAAGCAGAACTTTTAAAAGATAGCGAGGAGGTGATTCTGGACCCCTAGAATTCCACAGCCTACTGTGATAATGCCAACCCTCATTCACATGCAGCCTCCTCCTCTTTTGGAGAAGAAAGTTGAGCCATAAAGAATGCAATGACAGCCTCTTAGTATATTCACATGGGAGCCTATGTTGCAGCCTCTGTCACAGAGAACATTTAAATATATGTATTTTCATAAAGTAAAACAGTCTCACTTACCCAAATGAAGCAAAAGAGAAATAAGCTCTATCACTGTTGGCTGTTGTAGCTAACATTCTGTTGCAAGACAGAATTGCTATCGCTTCCTTCCGTACACAGGAACAAGTGACCTGGCTTAACGATCCAGTTCTAGAACTGGTTGCACAGCTATGAATTCCAACTGGGGAGAGATACTGTGTTTCCTCAGAGGGTACATCATAGGCCCCATATTTCTCCTTCACAGGCCATACAGACTACCTTAGGTGGCTGCCAGCACAGTTAGATGCCATTTTCAGATCTCATTAGTACTATACACCTCAACGATGCATAGAGAGCAGAGATGAAAAAGCAATCCAGTGTTAGGCTTAGCTAGAACCTCTTTAGAGCCCGAGACTGCTTTTTATCAGACTAAAGCATATGTGAAGTTTTGAAAAAGTGTTATAGATTCCTCACATTTCAGTGAACTGGAGATGAGTGTAGTTAATTTGCGTAGGAGAAGGATGTTTATGTTACAGAAGGGATACAAAGATGATGTATGGACATATGAGACTGAATTATGCTTCCCATTTGAAGACTACAGACTAAGTAGGATACTTCTTAGTAATTATAACTAGCTATTTATATCTGCATTTGGGTGGGGAAAAAGATTCATAATTGAAAAGGGCTTCTCATGACTATTAATAGTTGTACTCAAGTAGCTGTCATACTCCATGAACTTCTATTGCAGGAGTTAAGAAAAATCAAACATGAAGGATTTTGTATTTTATTTTTCTATTTTAAATCAAGATATATCTTCATTGCATACTCAAAATGCCAATTTAAATGATTAACAACACAATTCTGACAAAAAAAGAAAATATTTATTTTAGAAGTTATCTAGTAGGAACAAAGAGAAACATGAAAAATGTAATGTAAGTACTTCTGTAAATAGCAGTAGAACAGAGGTGGACTTTTCTGTAACTGAGGTGTTCATGCATGGAATAAGAATAACACTGAAAGCAATATTTTATAAAAGTTTTATAAAACTTTGGGTTTATTTTTTTCAGATGTTTTTTGTTACATTTTTACAAAAATATTTTATGAAATTTTTTTTATTCTATTTAAAAGTAGATCAAAAAAGGTAGTAGAACTACCAACTCTTGGTCAGACTATCTCTGATATAAAATTGTGTGACATTATTAATAGAGTACTATACATTATTTTAGTCAAAATTCTCACAATAGCACATGATAATCCCAAATAGCATTCTAGTACCATCCCAACCTAATGTTTCCTATAAATATAATGGTACTAGAAATAGACTTTGTTGAAAATGTTTAAAGATATCCACAACTGGATAATGAGTTTATGATCTTTTACAAAAACATACCATTTTAGCCCTTCCTTTTTCTTGGTATTCTTGCAATTTTCTCTCCAGATCGTCAATTACAAATGAGGAAATAGCTCGTGTAGCTTGTTACGTAAAAGCTTCAGAAGTTTTCCTGGTGAACATTCTGTGTCTTCTCCACTTATGTTGTGACACTTCTATTACAAGAAAAGACTCTTCAGTGACACTCTTGATAAACCACATAATCCTTTTTGAAAGCTATAGAATATTTTTGTTGTAATTTGAATGCACTATCATGCATATTTTACATTCAAGAGTTCTGTTCTAGTATTGAAAATAAAATTTTACTGTATCTGACATTTCAAATACTTAAACAAAAAGTGTGTTATATCTAATAAATAATCTATAATTCTAAAGAATTCAAATGCACAGCAAATAAAAAGGAAATTTGGAAAAAAAATTGCATATCCTATATATTTTAAAACTTTCAAAGAATATATTTAAAACATGTAAGAAATAAGGAGAAAAGAAAGCATAAGTACAGAATAATAAAATAAACTATTAAAATGTTAACTTTGCATTACTGGCATTTATTTTTGCATAGAATCATAGAATGGTTTGGCTTGGAAGGGACCTCAAAGATCATCTAGTTCCAACGTCCCTGCCCATGGCCTTCAACCTCCCTGCCCACCTTCACCTTCTTTGCACCTTCACCTTGTGCATCTTCTTGATTGCAGAAGCAAATGTTTAAATTGCATTAAATGATAAAAAAAGAGCACCTACAATGGATGAGTTACTTCTTATGTAGTCAAAATATCAAAATAAGACTTTCAAAGAAAAACAACACATGCAGCCTCCCATTATAGAGAAATGTCTCTCCAAGGTGGTGTGCTGCCAACAGCTAGCCATTAGCAAACACTAAACTCAAGAGTGTGTTACATAGATACCTAGTTTAAGTTATTTTCCAAGGTTAAATTTTGGTCAACTTCTTTAAAATATTAATATCAGCAGAAATTACTGTCTCTTGTGTTATACAGTAACATTTGTAGACCTCACTGAGGAGGTGAAAGAAGTAGGGTTCAATTATTTCCTCAGCCACAGTGGAGTCAAACTCAGTTCTCCTTTCTCAGAGCACCCTACCTACAAATCTATACACATCCCTGGGGTGGGGCGAATCCCTGGTTGCTGAAGCTGGATCAGAAGAATCCAAGAGTAATGCAAGATCTTCCAAAGAGAAAGCAAAGCAAAGGGAACTTGACCTTGCAATCCCGTGGTGAGAACACTGCTACCGTACACTCCATGGAATTCATACGTGCTTTTTACTACGGAGCAATTACATGAGCTGGATTTGGGAAAGAAAATTTTCACATAGAAAATGAAGTTTGCATTATTCTAGATGGCCTGTGCAGCAGTACTTGATCGCATGTAGACACTCACATTTTAGGCAGTCACGCTTTGCTTTTTTAATAGTCTGGAGATTTAGTTCAAAGTCCGATGAGCCTGAAGGACAGCTCAATTCACCCTTAAGTAAGTATCTAAAATTGACCAGATGAACTGTGTCCTAAAAAATACCTATTTCTCTGCCTTAACTATGAAGAAAGCAAGGTCAGCACAGCTGCATCATAAACATGTCTACATTATTGATGAAGTGTTACAGGAGACAAATGCCACTCTCTTAATTTTTCTCAGAAGTGACTATTGCCCAAAAGGAGTGTTGCACTATCTAATTTTAAAAGGGAACATAGTTTTTCTTCAAATAGTCTATATAGTCTACAGTGCTCTTTTAAAACAACTCTGCTTAAAACGCTAAAGTCATTGCTAGGAAGATTCCACAATTCTCATGAAAAAAACCCAACCAATTTTACACTTGGTTTTGGAGCAGAATTTCTTTCTTCAAGTGATGGTGCCACATAACATTATTCGGAAATGAAGAACAACAAAAGAGAAAAATTAACATCTTTACTCTCTGTGAAGTTTTAATAAATCTTGTAGCTTCTTTCTTTACAGAAGCTACCCTTCCCTTCACTGCTAAAGCCTAGCTTTTGCCTTCTAATCACCCACTTTAAGCTATGCAACATCCTGGAAATGTGTATCACCTTCTGGCACTTGTTCAGTGCTTTTAGCGTTCTGATTTCCTCTCACATCTTTTAAAAATTCCTCAGTCTCACAGTTCCTCATATCTTTTCCATGAACTTTTCTCCTTTGCGTCACATTTCTCTGTCCTATTCTCTGAAACATCCACATGATTAATGCTGGTTTGTAGCCATTCACAAGTGCACCTGTTCTCCTGTCTCTTCACATGTCTAAGAGATCATTCATTCTCTAAAAACACATTCTTGTCTCCTTCCAGGATTCTCTATGATTTTCTACATACTGTATTATACAGTAGATGCTGTTAATATACTGTACACACTTCCCACGATATAGCTCCACTTGACTGTGCTATGTACAAACAACAGTAGAATAATTATAGCTAAATATTTTTACCCACTACATTTCCCAACTAGACATGTAAGCAAAGTGGTTTATTTTTTTAATCTTTTTTTTTTTTTTTCCTAAATACTGACTTTGTTCTGTCAAGAACTACAAACTTGCATGCTCCCCATTTGCATGTGGGGGAAGAAAGATGAAATTTAAGTTCCATGCTTCTTAATTTGGATTATTTTTACTGTCCCAATTACATCCTGAAGTCTGTTAATAAGAAAGTTTGCGGCATAGTCCCTAGAGGGCAGCAGGAAGCCAGCTGGAGAGCCCAAATTGGTCATCGTTCTCTATTCGGTCGCCTAAAAGTTCAATTCCCAAATTTATCAAGACATTTTCACTTTTTTTTATTGAACCAAACAGCATTTTATGTGATTACTATGTTTCTGCCTCCTAAAATCACAGACTGTCAATTAAAGCAAGTTCCCTTCATCTGCTGTGAATTAAAGCATGCTCATCCCCTCATTTGATTTGACTACCCTGTATAACATGCAAAGGAAGCCCTGCCTGCATATTTGGGTCTAATCCTACACTGCTTGAGTATTTTGTGGTCAATTGTTTTTCACTAGTCAAGAAATTAAAAACTCTGCAATTTTTGCTTTCTTCCACTGATATCTACTAACATATCTCATTCATGTAGTAACTATGATGTTACTCATCTAAAATTATACTTAGGTATGCTAAACTGCATAAAAGGGGAAAAAAAACACCCCACTTATAAGAACAATTATATTTTTGTGTTAATTATTTTGTTTCTATTCAATATAGAAACCAAACCAAATGACTTTTATATATTCTTCTTTTTCATTTAAGAAAATTAAATGCTATCAAGCTCTCAAACTTAAAAAAATAGTAAGCTCATGATCCTTTTCTATCACGTCTTTTGCTGCATCGATTTTTTTTAATTTTGGTTTTTTTAGTGTTCATATCAGAAGCTTGAAATTGAGGCTTTATGCATATTTCTCCCTTGTAGCGAGTGCTCACTAGCTGCAACATGATTGCCTAGGAGTGTTAATGCTGGCATAGTCTGTGATTTACTACCTAAAGATCATTGACTGTGTATTTTCAAAGAAATACATGGGAAAAGAACTGTAAATACTTTATACATACAGGAAATGTGCTATGGTTCTTGCCTATTAAAATATTGTTATAAAGTATTTTACTAGAAATAACCACACTACAATTTAAGAAGTTTTCCTAGATATGGCTGTTAATATGCCAAGTACAATGGCATGTTCTGTTAATTGCAAATTTGCAAAAGATACCTTAGACAGTCACTTTTACATCTATATTAGCACTTGTCTTTATTTTCTTATTTCAATACTTCTGTAGATTATTTTTCATTAAGTAAAATATTGTATCGATCTGCACAAAGAGGGTATATGAATGAGAACTGGCATCTAGTGAAGATTAACATGTAAATGCACAAGAATTTTTCTCTTTACCTGTTTATGTAAAATCTCAATGTCTGTCAGTCAATCATTTATATATTTACAAAGATTTGAAGCCTGCTTTTCAATTTTTTCTTGATATTGTGCTTGAATGATGCCTTTGTAGATGAACAAATCTTGCTGGAGGGAGTGAACAAGCTAAAAAGCAAAATCTTAGTATTATTTATTTTTATATACAAAGAAAGCTAGTCAAAAGAAAAGTACAACTATTCCATTTCTCTGTTCAAGATGCTGATGGCTAGATTCTTTCACCTAAACACAAGTATCTAATGCATTTCTATGCCCTACGGTAATCCTCTTTGGTCTACAACAGTCACTTGGGCATGGGTCTCTACACCTAGTCGGAGCTCACAGCTGCACATCCATGCTTTGGACATCTTAAGCTGTCAGCAGGAGTTTCCATCTGCAGAGTAAACCACCTAAATTTAGGTGTCTACACAACAACTAGTTAAGTTTCTGTTACAGGCAATGAAGTCAATGGAACTTGACTCAGTTGCTCATGCACACATGGTTTAGTGTCAGAAGAAATGAGGTATGAAAGACATCTGATGCTGGGCTGGCAGACATGACACAGGGCTAAAAGAAACCTGTCCCTTTCTGAAACCAGAGACAAAGGCCAAGTAGCGTGTCTTTAGACATCTCCACTGACTACAAAGACAGATCTGCACTGACTATATGGGAAGATTAGATGCCCTCTTCAGACAAAGATACCCCCATGAGACACCTAAATGTAGGTTTCTGTCGTGGTTTTACCCCAGCCGGCAGCTGAGTACCACGCAGCCGCTCGTTCACTCCCCCCCATCGGGATGGGAAAGAGAATTGGAAGAGTTAAAGTGAGAAAACTCGTGGGTTGAGATAAAGACAGTTTAATAGGTAAAGCAAAAGCCGCGTGCACAAGCAAAGCAAAGCAAGGAATTCATTCACCACTTCCCATGGGCAGGCAGGTGTTCAGCCATCTCCAGGAAAGCAGGGCTCTATCATGCGTAACGGTTACTTGGGAAGACAAACGCCATTGCTCCGAACGCTGCCGCCCCCCCCCCCCTCTTCCTCCAAGCTCCTTATAAACTGAGCATGACGTCATATAGTATGGAATACCCCTTTGGTCAGTTTGGGTCACCTGTCCTGTCTGTGTCCCCTCCCAACTTCTTGTCCACCCCCAGGCATCCCGCTGGCAGGGCAGTGCAAGAAGCAGAAAAGGCCTTGGCCTCGTGTAAACACTGCTCAACAATAAGTCCATAGAACAAAAAACATCTCTATATTATCAATGCCGTCTCCAGCACAAATCCAAAACATATCCCCACACTAGCTACTACTATGAAGAAAAATCAATCCTCTCAGCTGAAACCAGGACAGTTTCTTAATCTATGAGCTGACTCTCGCCCCAAATAACAAATCCGACTGTTAAATAAAGTCTTGGGGACCCTTCTATAATGAAAATAAGAAATATCGCACCATAATATTCTCTAATGAAATTTAAAATTATATGAAGAAAACTGTAATTACTTCTGCAGAACAGAACTTAAATTATAAAAATGTGCCCAAATGAACATATATTGCTATGTCAGAAGTATCAATGACATCTTTGTAATGCTTGTTGCAAGCACCACTCCATTGTTTTACTCCTGTGGATGATAAAAATTTAAAACTGACATTAAGAAAACTGTAACCCATGAAATGGAAGCTCCAAATATACAAAATTAAGCATATATTTCAGTAGTCCCAGGCAAGGAAAGCATAACAAGAACTGACCCTCAATGTAAATATACTTTGTACCCAGATGTACAGTGTTCTGTGTTAAACTAAAAACTCTGCCTACAAACCTTCAGTACTCCATATTTAAAAGATATTTGGATTCAGTATTTGACAGGCAGAGAATATTTATGCAGGAAAGATATTTAGCTTTCTGAAAAAATAACTAACTTTAGAACATTCAAGTATCTGCCAGATGGTAACTAGTCACATCCTGTAAAAGAGACCCACACATACCTATCAATACAGATATCAAAATGTAAGCCCAGAAAGTGGTTAAAACTTGTTTATAAATCCTAATTCAACATTCTGCAAAGTATTTTATGGTAAAAAGAATAAAAATACCTGCATTTTAGCAAGAAGTGACAGAGGAAGTGTTAAAGAAAATGCATTCTGCTTGCCGCTGGCTCAGATGAGCAAAATACTCTGAAGTCTTTCAGGGATGTGAGGTAGAATAAGACATTGCTTCTAAAAATAGTACCAAAGCATTTAATTTTAGTTCTTGCCTCTCTATACACCATCTAAGAAATAAAAAGAAAAGTGGTTTGTTTTTTTTTCTAGGAAATTAACCTTTTTGTGCACATAATTATTTTATATCCTGAAGCACCTTCCTTTGTCATTTCTTACACAGTAAAGGGACAGATAGAAACACCTCATTTTGAGGGACCAGATCTCCCTCTGCAGGTCTCTAGAGGCACCCGCCTCCCATCACAAATTGCTAAGGCATTTCTGTTAAGCAGACTGCACTGTGCCTCCTTATGGACTGCACCCTCCTTCCCACGTCTAAGCATTAATTTTCAGTGAGACACCGCTTAAGACACACATAATTGTGCAAGAGTAGATAATACGATTTGGATCTTCTTTCTAATTTGCATTTGTACATAATTTGCAACTGCACTATTTTATTTAATCTCTATCAGATGTGCAAGGTATCCTTAGCCATACCCATAACTGATATCAGGCAAGTATCAATGGAACTGGCAGGTCCACATTTATTTCCAGAGTGTTAGCCACTATTACATGGTTTAAACCTTCAGAATTTTCACTTATGTTTACATTTTTTTGAATGTTAAACAATATTAATCCCTATGTAATTTTCTCTGATTCAGATAGCCAAGTGATCCAGTCTCTAATTCATCTATCAATACTTGTATATTATTCTATTTTGAAACCAGAAATGTATATAATTTAGCTCAAATAGGTATATGAAGACAAAAGCCAAAACAGATTCCTTGAGAATTACACAAAACAGAGATAATGGTGACAAAAGTACATGTTCTATAGCATGAGGAAAACTCTGTTATGATCCTTTCATAATTTACCTTGATTAAAGTTTGTGTAGTAATAGCTAGCTCCTTTAATTCTGGTATTTGATATCTGTTTGTGTAGCATGATTTGTGCTCTAATATCCTATTTTTAAGTCATCTGAAATGCAAGGCCTGCAAAACCAGACAGAAATGATAAAAAATACTTGCAATATTACAGTACTTGCATTAACCAAGTTAATTAATCTTCTGTTAATAATGGCAATTCAGAGGCAAACTGCCTATATTTTTTTTTAATAATTTCATTTGTTTGACTATTTTAAGATAGAGGGGAAATTAAGAGAGTGTAATAAACACATTAACAGTTTGTTTCTATGTTTGTGTCATGAAGACAAGTTTTTTTTAATTCAAATAACAAATAACAAAAGGTTAAACAACACTAACCATTATGCTCAAGAATGTACAAGAAAATGCTGAAGAAAAGAATGTGTTCTGTCAGTAAATAGATTATTTTCAGTGTTCTGTAAAGAAATGTATCAGTATCAGTAATGTATCCTGGACTGTAGATTTGGCTAGGAGCTGGATTTTCAGTCTCACTTATAAATTTGATTATTTTGATACCATCAACACAGTCTAACACAACTTAACATTGTTGCATTTTTCAATAAAAAATTAGAACATCGGATTGTTAAAAACATAATACTTTGACTCTGTCAAAATTCCTTTCTGTTAGAAATGGATGGTGTCAGAAAATTCTTACCCAGGTCTACCTAATTAACAGATCATCCCAACAGGGCAAATAAGTTTAAAATTCTAATAGCATTCAATTGCATCAGGGGAGGTTTAGACTGGATATTAGGAAAATTTTCTTCACCGAAAGAGTGGTCAGGCATTGGAACAGGCTGCCCAGAGAGGTGGTGGAGTCACCATCCCTGGAGGTGTTCAAAAAATGTGTAGACGTGGCACATTGGGACGTGGTTTAGTAAACATGGTGATGTTGGGCCAACGGTTGTACTTGATGATCTCAGAGGTCTTTTCCAACCTTAAAGATTCTATGATTCTATGATTCAGAGGTGTTCTGAAGACCTCTTTATTTTGTGAAAATCCAGATATATTCCAAGTACTCGCAGCCCAGAAAGCCAACCATATCCTGGGCTTCATGAAAAGAAGCGTGACCAGCAGATCAAGAAAGGTGATTCTCCCCCTCTATTCTGCTCTTGTGAGACCCTACATCTCTGGGGGCCCCAGTACAAGAAAGACATGGAGCTGTTGGAGCAAGTCCAGAGGAGGGCCACGAAGATGATCAGAGGGCTGGAGCACCTCTCCTATGAGGACAGGCTGAGAGAGTTGGGATTGTTCAGCCTGGAGAAAAGAAGGCTCTGGGGAGACCTTATAGCACCTTCCAGTACCTAAATGGGGCCTACAGGAAAGATGGTGAGGGACTGTTTATCAGGGAGTGCAGTGATAGGACAAGGGGTAATGGCTTTAAACTGAAGGACAGTAGCTTTAGATTAGACGTTAGGAAGAAGTTCTTCACTGTGAGGGTGGTGAGGCACTGGAACAGGTTGCCCAGAGAAGCTGTGGATGCCCCATCCCTGGAAGCATTCAAGGCCAGGTTGGATGAGGCTTTGGGCAACCTGGTCTAGTGGAGGGTGTCCCTGCCCATGGCAGGGGGGTTGGACTAAATGAGGACTAGATAATCTTTAATGTTGCCTTCCAACCCAAGCTATTCTATGATTCTATGTGAAACTCCTCACTGAAGCAGTTGCGATCCCAGCTGTAAGGCTGCCCGGTAAGATGAACAGTGCAGCCAAAAAGTCTGAATTACCATGGGCTATGTTAACTTTAGTGCACAAGTAGGCTACTTTCAATCAAAAGTACAAGCAAATTCTTCCAAAACAGAAGAGAGAAGTGTATACAAGATCCAGTCTCATCGTTGTCAGTCCCTGGAACAGCAGCAAAGTACAGGGAACGTTGTTAAATGGGTAAGACAGGTATTTAGGTGAAAGCTCAGCGTATCATCGCTCCAGGAGCATTACCAAGAGTAAAATTTAGGACGTGTCCGGTTTCATGGTCGAAAGCAACGTGAAACGGAGCCCCGTTAACAACGTCTGGGGTCACTCCAGACCGATCGGGAACCGCCCTCAGTCCCTGCAGCCGTAAAGACAGGCGGGATCTCCACAGAAAGCAGCTGCACCCGCACAAGCCAGCGCTCAGACCCGCCGCCGCCGAGGGCTGCGTGCGGCGCAGCGGGACGCCAGGTCAGGCCCCGGGCCCCGCCACCGCCCCTCAGCGGCGCCCGGGCTCCGGCTCCTCCAGGCAGCGCCAGCAGCTCCAACGTCTGCGGGGCCAGGCGGGGGACCCAGGGCCGCGGGCCGACAGCCCCCGCCGGCGGGGCGCTCATGGCGGGCCGGGCCCGCCCTCCGCCACCGCCTCTGCGGGACGCGGTCCGCGGAACCATGGCAACCGGCCCCGCCCACAGCCCTGTACGCAGCGCCGGTCGGGGCAGTGAGGTGCGTCACTTCCGCGGGCGGCAGGAAGTGGTATATGACGCCGAGTTTGGCGGCGTAGTTGGAGTTCGGTCCGGTCGGGCTCCGCGGCTTCCCCGGCCGCGTCGTCCTCTCGCTGAGGCACCGCCTCATCCCGCCGGCCCCTGCCTGCCCGCTGGACGGGCGCCCCGCCGGCCCCGCCACCGGCCCTCGCCCCGCCACGGCCCACATCGACGCTGCTGCCCTCAGCAGTCGCTGAGCGGGCTGCCCGCCTGCCTCGGGCAAACCACGGTGGCCGGTTCACCCTCGAAAACCTTCACAAATAATCTCACTCCCTTCTAGATGTTTTTCTCATTTACCTACTTCAGTAACCTCTTCCCCACCTTCAGCCAACATCCTTGCTGTTAGGAGCGTCTGGCTAACTTGAGGCTTCCTGTTTAAGCTAAAAATGCTGTTAAATTGAAAATATAAATGGTTAGATCCTCACTGAAGAGTAACTGAGGAGAGTTCATGCGCTCCAGGTAAGTTATTGTTGAGTCAAGAAACGTTTTCCCCGTGTCATGGCACGTTTCAGAGAACGCTGTGTGTAATGCAACACCCAAACACAAGGATTCCCACCACGCACTGACCATCCCCAGCTTCGTCCACCTCTCCTCCAGTCTGTTGGAGGTGAGAAGCTCAGGTGGGCTTTTTAAGCTATGTAAGAGTGAGAAGAGAATATGGAGTAGGAGCTTAGAATAGTGCTGGAAGTAGAAGAAGAAAAAATCTCAGGCAGTTTAGGACTGCAGGCTAGAAGAAAGTGATGTCAAACATGAGTATGACCTATTATGAGTGGCCTGTCCGCTTTCATTCAAGAACAAACTTACACTTTGACATTCTAGTTTTGCATGTGGTTTAGAGAAAATAGTATGATGACCAAAAGCTATGCGTAATTTTCTAATAACTCCCTTGATAGAAGTCTAGCAGAGAATATAGGCTAGCTAGAAAAACTCTAAAGTTATTAATCCATGTTTGAATACACTATTTGATCTGTAGTGCTCTTTGATCTCAATAGTTATTAGCATTTACACTAAAAATTGCTACAACTGTGTCTTTATTTTCAAGAATGAAAATAATTTTATTAATTGCACCTTTTCTGCAAGCTCTGGGCGTTACCTCATCCACAGAAGAAATATGGAAAGCGATACAAACTGACAAGATAAAACTAAATACTAGATTTGTTCTCTTCCTTGAGCTCAAGCTGAAAAAGGGATAAAACAGTGATCTCTTTATATTAGTGAAACACAATTGGTAAGAAATTTAAGAAGTTAGATATACTACACGACATAAGTCATCAATACGCTCACAAATGTTACTTGAATATAAAAAGGGAGATTTCGTTATTGTCACATGTGCTGAGTTTAAATTGATAGTTGTAACTCATGTATTATTCTCAGAATTTTTTCCAGTTGGAAAAATGATAAAGGTAATTGAGTGAAAGGCAGAAATTGTTACTTGGCTTAAGAAGGTCATTTGTAAATCCTGTCTTCCTTTTAGGTCACCTTCCAACAATAATGATGTAGAGAAGAGTGCATTTTGGTTTGGGAAAAAGTCTAATTTGCCATTGGAAACAGAAAAAAAGCTTATTAACATAGCTTGTAGCGTGATGTGGCAAAAACTGCGAAAAAATTACATCCAACTTTTTATGACATGTAGGAATCAGATTACAGGTTAAGAAAACTCGTTTTCTTAATCCCACATATTGCTTTGACGCATATGAAAGGAGCAAGTTGCATCCATTAGAGGATCTGATCAGAAGATTCACATTTATTTATGAACACTGAAAACCACTGAAAATCTCAACACTTTGTTTATGATATATTTCATCCTGTGTTGGTTGTTTGCTTATTTTTGATTACAGTCTGGTCTTAACTGTTCTACCTACCATCTTTATGTTAAGTAGGTCGATGCTTCACATCCTAATTACCTACTGCAGTCATAATAATCTTGTTTATTTAGAAATGTCTTTGCTGTCTAGCCTGGGCAAGGCCACCTATTGATTCTTTTGAGATAATAATCAAAAGTTATTTGGTTATAGTCTTCATTCCCCAAATTCCCTGAAAAGGATTTTATGATATTTTAACCCAGTTAGGAACTGTTGAAAATGGACTTGGAATGGTACTGCTGCCAAATCTTAAAGAATAGTATTTATAGCATAATGAATTACTGGTTTTAACTTTGCAAAATGAGTTTAGTTGTGATCTACTTGCCTCTGATTTGCGTCCCGTCTCTCCAGGAGCATTGCTGTTTCACTGGCCGGGGCTCCTCTCTGTACAGGGAATGCTGTGGCACCACAAGTGAGAGACTGGGCTGCTGCATCAGCACCGCTCCTTCTCACCATGGCTTCCCACTCAGCTTGGATGAACTTGACCTCTAAGGAACTGATGTTTACAGTTGCACATCACATCTTTTTAAAACAAGGTACCCTTTTATTGCTTAACTAAAGCACAGTATTTAAGGTCCATTATGTTAGAAAGGAACAACAAAGCTGCGGCTGTTTGTGATGTGCCTGTTCCTCTCTTTGGCCTGGAAATGTTCCATTTCAGTGATGGGATGGAACTGATGATGCACAATAAAGCTCCTCTCCCCTTCCAGCTACCTCAGGTTTTTGCTTCAGATTCTAATTGTGATCATTTTACACATTCAGTCTCCTTTGACTGAAGTCATCAAGAGTTAATGTTGGCTTATTAATTTCTGAGTCTCCAAGGTAACCACGTTCATGTGCTAACAGTTCTTGATAGTTTTTCTTGCAACCTAAAATCTCTTAGTCCTGTATTTCGGAGAAACAATTTTCTAAGTTAGAGTGGGTCACAATACAAGTATGACGATTAAAACCATACACATTTCCTATTTTTCCTCATTATCTGAGCCATGTTTGTTGACCTGAGAGAAATGCAATATATCTATTTTATTCTCACTGGCTTTGCTGGAAAAAGTGAACGGATCTTCAGGCATATAGATCCTTCTGCAAATCTGATAAAGCAGGACAAACTTCATAAAAGAGAGTTGCTCTCTGTTTAAATGAATTGTACTAATTCCTTGGACAATTTGGAAGAAAAAAGTGCAGCATTTTAGGAAGAGAGCTGCATTTGCAGGTGGGAGAGAATGACAGATCATAAACCCCCAGGAAACAGAGATAAATGGGACAAAGAAGTGGGAGAGATTTGATAGCACATTAAGATCAAAATTTTTACCAAGCTATTGCTCTACTGGTATCATTAAACCATAATGGTCCTCAGATTCATAGGCCATCCTGATTTCACCATGCTACTACTAGTATTTTGTTACCAGAATCCTTTCGTAAAATTATTTGCAATTATGTCATATCTGAAAGCCAAGGCTGTGAGTCAAGACTAAATTTATTCATTGCCAGTTTGTATCCATTTCTTTGCTGGCCAACACTGTCCTTTAACTTAACGAGCTCTTCTCACTCTCTAGTATTTAATCTGTGATTTATTTATAGAGATCCCTTCTCAACTTCCATTAGATAATGCAAGCCAAGAACAGTTAGTCTCCTCTCGTTAGACAGTCGCCAGCGCCCTGATCTTTTTAATTCCTCTGTGCTCACATTCCAGCAAAATTCAACATCCTTAAGCTGTGTTGACCAGAAATGTGTATGGTGTTCCAGAGGAAGTCTCACAAGTCCTTTCTACAAGAAATATTTATTTTGGATATGTTCTCACCTGCTGTGTTCCAGGATCCTATTTGTCCTTATGAAAGCTACATCACATCAGAAACTACAGTGGTTTTGCAGTTGAAAAGCATGTGTGGGGCTTTCTCCTGTCCTGGTGGTTTCCCACAGATGAGATTCTGCTAGTAACAGAAATACTGACCTGCCACCAGGTGGATGATCTTTCATTTGCACTGTTGAATTTCATCTAATCACATAAGCAATTCCATCTCTAGTCTGCAAAAGTTTCCCATATGATGTTTCAAAAATCTTCTTTATTGTAAAAATGCTGCTCAGCTCTGAGTCATTAGTCAAAGTCAATAGCACACTAAGTGTCAGTGTAATTAATGAAAATATTAAAGGCAGTTCCAAGACAGATCTTTGAAGAACTCCACTGGCAAATTTCTTTCAGTGTAACAGCTCCTTTAAATTATCTTCAGTTGTCTCTCCCCTAGCCAGGCCCATCGCCAGCTTTTATTTCTTGTTCTAATCCCATCTTCATTGGTTTGGTAATGCCTCCTACTATGCAGTATCAGAAACTTTATTTAGATACAGCAAGATTAGATATACTAAATTTCCTGTAGTAACTTTATATCAAATTCAGACAGACATCCACAAAAACCTCTGTTCAGTTGAGAGGCCCAGGTCTGATATAGTAACCTGATTATAGTTGGGATTCTTTCTCTGAATTGCTAATTGCTAACGATTCATTTTCATAAAATTGTGCTTGCATGTAAATCACAACTTGAAGAATGTTTATATTTGCGTGTACGGATAATGTAACTCTTAGAACTAGTGCTTCTTTATAACAATTTTAATGTTTCAATTACACTTGAATAAGTACTGAAACTCTGAAATTGCTACAATATTATTTTAAAATGTCTATAGCTACTCACTCAAAGCATCAGGAACACTACTTTGTATTTCAGGCTAACCAAATTGAGTTAAAATTCTGTTCTGATTGGAGTTACCGGTATAAATCCACTAACTGGAGTGTAACTGTTCCTGACTTCTTCCAGTGAAGATTACTTCAGGTTTGTGCTTATTGTTATAAATGCTCTTCTAAATTGTCTCTTGCTATATTAGAACTTTGAAAATGTCAAATCTGAAAAATAATTCCGTATTGTATGTTTAGGTATGGAAAACTAGGTTAGGAAAGGTTTAATTATTTACACAGAGTAGGAGGACATGTCAGGATGAATTGCTGTCATCCCTCTTCTTTAATGGCTCTACCTGTGTTATTTTTTCTCGTTAGACAGTGGAGTTAAATAGCTGTGATCCAGCCTTGCTGTAACAGTTAGCTCTGTGCTACACAGATGGAAACAGAACAGGTTTTTAATTGTGATGAGGTAAGTTCTCTCCCTACATTTCATCAGGGCTGGGACAAGACTTGCTGAGCTGGTTATGTAGCACGTAACCACAGCCCTTTCCCACAGGAAGGACTCGGCAGTGGAACAACAAAGCTGGTTAATGTAATTACATGCTATTCCATGACTCTCAAAACATGAACGGGAAATGTGGTTTTCTGCGACACTCGCCTCTGTGTGAAGTGGTGATTCCTCCTTTTGCTACTTGCTGATGGCAGAAAAGTGGGGAAAGGTGTGCGTTGCAAGGTTGCGGAGGATAGAGGGGATGACACTTCCCGTTCAATCAGTCTGTTTCCAAAGCCTTTCCGTTGCGAGGCCACACGTGGAAGTGCTGGCTACTTGCTACCTCCTCGGAGTATGTTTTCACTTCAAGAGTAGGCAGTATTGCACCTTCTTTTCTACCACAGTTATTTCATGCTACAGTTTTTATCAAGATTAATCTATTAATAATATTTCCTGTAATTGTGAGTGGCAATTTCCTGCTTCTGGTATTTTTGTATTGCCCACTTCCCCTACTTCCTTCATGGTCTGTCCTTGTCAGAACTCTGCTCTGCTCTTGGTATTAGCCAAGATACCCACTTTCCTCAACCCTAAATTTGCCATTAACTAACATGAAAGGAAGAGAACGTGACTATTTAATTTCCTATAACTGATAACAAACTATAGACAGTGCAAACACTTTTATATTTTGTAAGGTTTATTAAAATAGAGATGATAACCCTTTCTAAATGTCAAACACATTATAAAGGTTGTTTACATCACATTATTACCACTAGTGGTTTCTTTTTTTCAGAGGAAACAGCATTGTAGATCCCTTTTTTTCTGGTAGCATCTCAAAGCTCTATGCAAAATGACCCCCACAAATGCCATCTACACTTCTGAGTAGAAATGAGAGACTTGACCTGCGTCATCGCTCACATATAGAGGCTCACTTACCAAGTGGGATACCACCTGAGACTTTGAGATATGAGCAAATATCTATATTTATCACCAACAGCCCTTTTTCCACAAACTCTTGCCACATGATGTCATACTGTGGGTTCCATCTCTAATGACGAGGGCACCCATACAGTGAGTAAGATTTTAATAAGATCTTAACATGACAGTATAGCAGAAGCTGAACAACAAATTGTGAGGCAAAGCTCTCCAAGACACAGCCCTTGTTTTATGCAGTGTATTCACACCTCAGAACTAAGTGTGGATACACTTTCTCTCCTTTTGACGTTAGTGGTACATTTAGGGTTGGACGAAGTAGGTAGTCTAGTTAATACCTACACTTAAGCCATCACAAAGCAGCTGGCATCAGGAGAAGCAAAAAGAGACTGGGAGTGGGAAAGAGCAGAACTGGTTCTTTCAGCAGTGCTGTTGGCTTGTGACATCTGTACAGGTTCATTAACTATACCCCAGATAAGTTACCTGTAACTTGGTAATTTTATGAAAGGAATGGTATGATATGATCACCTGCAGGCAACAGAGGATAAACCTGATGATTCAGGAAGTTCCTTTTAGTTCCAGCTTATATGTATTTCTTCCCTATATTGGAAGATCCTTGATACATATATTTCTAGTTTCTATTAATTTTTAAATTTTGTCCTTGATATACCACTTCAAATTATTAATAAAAAGTAAACATTCCATTTTCCAATTATGTACAAAGAGCTATTAATTCATTACATACTTCAGCCAGAAATAGCTTAGGCTGAAGGGCTGTTATGTTGGCATAAAAAAAAAAAAAGCAGTGGAAATGCTTATTCGGTGTCATTCAATACACCATTTAAGCTAACTTCTCCTCCCTTCTTCACTAACAAATGTTCCTGGTGATGTAATTAATTTGTTCCGACTATGTCAATCATGTATCTACTACACATTAAAGTTAAAAGTAGTTCCACTCTCAGGCATCTAGTTTTACGTCAGTGAATACCACTGTTGTTCCACAGCTGTTTTTGTGATCATGGTTTGCCTTCTAAACAATCCGAACAATTCCTGGAATGTGCAGCATAACCAGTGATAACAGTCACGTCAGGAGAAACTTTAACCACAGGAGATGATTGCGCGTTATTACTACAGAGACTGTTTCGAGATCTATTCTGTATTAGCAAAGGACTGTACATTACCCTACAATGAGTGAACCAGAAGCCCAGGAACGTTACTTTACAGAAGACAGTGAAAGGCGTCTCCATACTGTGTTCTCCTTGCTTTCCAACCCCCTCTAGTGCCTGTGAGGCCACAACACGCAGGCAAAAGTGACCGAAGTGGCAAATGCAGGAATATTCTGGAAGCAATCAATCAGTGTGTTGTGTTGTATGCAGGCCACACTAAAGCCAAGTTTAGTTTTTCCTTGAAATCGACAGCAGCTCTATACGCAGCTCAGAGCAACAGCGAAAACCCACCTTCTCGTAGTGAAAGGCACTAAAGGCACAACTGCCCCTGGCTTTTGTAGACACCCTTGCACTGAAGACATTCAAATTCTTCCTTGAAATTTCTTTTTCACAACAACTATATTCATAGCACTTGAACATTCCTCTCTGGAACAATCAATGGTTTACAGCATTATTGTTAAAATCAGATGTCAGACAACTAAGAAAATGACCTTTTAGGTAAGTGCTGATTTCTGGTAACTGCTAGTATGAAAGCTGAAAACTAGCCATGAAATGCTTGTGCTGCAGTGGTTCAGTGGGATTTTTGTCAGGGATCATCCCGAGAGACTGCATCCCCCCAGGCCAAGTACGTGTGACTTAACTCTGCGTGCTCAGTTATGGAAAATGTTGGTTACGTCACACTGTCAGTATTTAATAACAGCATAGGTAAAATACACCAAGGTGAGGTTCTCTTTCCATTTACTTCACATGGGAGGTAATAAATGTTAGTAGTGGCATACTATTAACACTAAGACAGTGGCATAAATGTTTGTTGTGTCTCTCAGTTACCTAGTAACAGATTTTGATTGTATTTTAACCTTGTTAGCAAGCTTACTATGTGCATTTTAACTGAAAATATAGGAAAGACATTGTTTATAAATGAAAAGAGAATAAAAGAACAATCTGTCTGCTACCATTACCAAAACCTGCTGGCATATTTAGCATGTATTTCAGGATATTCCTTGGATTTTTTTTTCAGAGATAAACAAATTTTTTGTCCAGAATATGCTATAGTAGAGCATCAGAATACTAACACAATGGCAATTTGGGCGTATATAATGAATCTGTTTCTTTCCTCAAATGAAGCACCACAAGCATTGTACCTCATTGTAACTACTGAGCAGAATTAAACAGCTGCCCATCCGTTAATGTACCACTGTTGCAAATAACCTATGGTTTTGGAGAGGCAGAACAGTCATTAGCGTGAGTTTCTGTAATATCCTAGAAGAAAGAAAATTGCAGTACTGAGTATTCGAAATGCAGTACTCACTTATGACAGAAGGGCTCTTATTCTGCTGGATCCATTTACTATTCTCTAACAGAAAGAGCTGCCTCTTTCCCTCTCTCTCTCTCTGTGACCAGACTATTTAAGACTTTAAACCTACCATCCTGTAGTCAGCTCTGGCATTTACTGGCAGACAGAGCAATTCATTAAGCAAAACCACAGAGATACCTTTTTTTAAACTAAAAAAAAGCAGGCAGAAGGGCTGGTGAGCATGAAGTAATGTACATCTTTATTACAATAACATGGCATGTTTAAAACCCCCTAGGAGGGGGCAGCTTCCAGTGATTTTACATTAAATCACCTATGAATATACTAGAACACATTTTATTTTGGAAATATACCTTGTAAAGTTTGGACTAAGAAATAAACGTAAACAGGAATCTTTTCTTTGCTCCAAGCCTTCATTTCAAGGAGGGAAGATTTCAGTTTACCACTATTTGATCAATATAGATTCCTCGCTAAGCAATGATTAGTCCAGAAATAAAGACTTGCTGACTGATCTCACAAGCTATATTTAAAACAAAGTTCTGAACATTCTGAAATACAAGAGTCACTGTAACTTCAGAGCAGTTGTAATACCTTATCCTCCTGCAACAGGCTGCCAGAAATGCTCCCGGCTAATGCCCATCACCATTTGTTCTAAAGATATCAACTTTCTGGCTCTAGCAGGTAAGTCAGGAGATTTAGGCTTCAATTCATGTCTGATATGCCTCTTGCATTTCAACTTTGGAGGCAATAATTTTGGAAATATATTAACTCTGTGAATTTTCATGATGAGGTTCTCAGTAATGCATTAAATTAGCTGTCATATTTTATCCAAAACAAAAAAATAAGGTGAAAACTGTTCCCTTAAATATCCACAGTTTTTATCACCAAGGATTTCAGCATTTTTCCTTCAACATGCAAGCTAGCCAAGGAGATCAGAACACACTTTCTGTATAAAGAGAATGAAATTCCATATTGTGTTGCTGGTAGCCTTGGAATCAGCTGCAGAGATTGAAGATAGGAAATAGTTCCCTGGACATGGATCCAAAAGACAACCAAGGCTCCAAAGAAACAATTATTTTTGATGTTGTAGTGTGTTGCATGTGATCCTCTTAGTTATGTCTTTTTAATTAGCGTAAATGGAACAAGGAAAAGAATTTTTTCAGAATATCCAAATAGAGGGTTATTTTTTTGGTTGGTTGTTTTTTAAAGTTTTGCGATCTGCTTGGATTACTAAGACTTTTCCAAAGATGTTTGAGTCTGTGGAATGGAATCCAGAAAATACTTTCAGTATCACTTTGAATCACATATATCAGTATCTTTTTTCCCCCATTTTGGTAGGAATAAATAAATGTGTTCACATTTGATCATAGTGTAAATGGGTGTTTCTTGGTCAGCATGCCTGTCAGAACATAATCAAATCCACTGTGTACAGATAACGTCATCGTTCATAGACAAAGGGTTAGATATGACTTTATTTATACCACAGCTAAGGCTAAAAGACTTGGCTTAATTTTAAGACACTACCAGCGTGAATAAACCAATTATCAGTGATCTTTCTGAGACCTGTATTTTAAATCTGGTCTCTCCTGTTATTATGTGATGATTTATATCATACTTTTTATGTATGCATGCATTACATTTTCCTAAGTAGGACAAACAGCAGCTTGAGCCAGTGACTGTCAGAAAACTAATGAATGAATATTATTCCTACCCCAGCTACAAATTATGAATCGTGACACCGATTACACGTGGGCAGAAGCATAATTCCTTCAACAATAACATGGATACAGCACCAGCTCATTGTAGGTAGAACATCTCCAATAATTTATACTTGATGATCAAGTCTAAAAATCAAACTGCTTGGCTGACAAATTGTTTCATGAGAAATTGCTTTCGCTACCTTCTGTGGCATTTTCCCGGTTGGCCCCCGAGAACACCCAACGCAGCGTTCGCCTCTTTGCAGTTTCCCCAACGCTTCCCGTTTTCAAACGATTTCATAGTTAGCACCCAGCCCAGCGCAGCACAAGCTCCCGACACGGGAGAGCAGGCATCTCCCCCCGAATCACCCCTCACACCCGGGCACCCGTTTCCGTCAGCCTTCCCGCGCCTCCCTCCGACGGCGGCCGGCGCCAAAGACCCCGCCACAGCCTCGGCTACGGAGCCCGGCTTACCCGGCACCGGCTCCCAGGCGGCGGGGCTGAAGCAGAGCAGGGAAGCCGGGCCCGCACGCGAGAGCCCAGCCCAGCCCAGCCCGGCCAGGCCAGATCCACCACACACCGCTCACCCCTCCCCGGGGGACAGGGAAGGGGAACCCTACAGGCCCAGACCCCCTAGAGGACACGGCAGGGGATCCCCGGAGCAGACTCCCCCAGGGTCGGACCCCCCCCGCCCCCAGGCCCAGCGCCGCTGAGGAGCGAACGCCGCGCCCCGCCCCAGCTGCGGCCCCGCCCCACGTCCCCTTCCGCGCAGGGGCGGGGCGACACGCGGTGAGGTCACGCACCCCGGCCCCGCCCCCCCGCGCATTCCAACGTGCCTTGGCCCTGAGGTAAACACGGGCGCGGCCCCGCCCCCCGGCCCGGCCTCCAGCAGTTTCCAGAAGGGCCCGAGCGCTGCGGCCGCGCGCACCCGCGGAGGGGCCGGGCCGTGGCCGCGCGGCGCTGGTGGCGCAGTCGGAATTGCCGCCGCCGCGGGGCCCAGCCGGCAGCGGGGCGCGCAGGGGCGGGGCGGCGGCGGCGGGGGGGGGGGGTGATGCCCTTGTTTATTTTTACCCGGGCGGCTCATCCTCCCCGGCAGCCCCAGCGCGGCCCCCGCCGCCGCTCCCCGCCCCGGCTTCGACGGCGCCGCCTATAAAGCGCCGCCCGCGGGGAGCCGAGGATGCAGCTCTACAGCTCCGTGATCACCCACTATCCGGCGGGCGGGACGGCCACCGCCGCATCAGCCGCGGCCCCGCCGAGCCCCGCCGGTGTCTTCAAGGTCTCCCTGTCGCCAGGACCCTCCTCCCCGGAGGCACCGAGCGCCGCCGACGCTGCGGGCCCAAGCCCGGCCGCCGAGAGCTCCGCCAAGGACGGCTTTATTCCCGTGGGGGGAAGCAGCAGCAGCGCCGCCGCCATGCCCGCCTTCTCCTCCTGCCTGGAGGTGATGCCGAGCGGCCCCGCGGCGGGCCCCGGCAGCCGGCCGGCGGCTGTGCCGCAGTACAGCCCGTGCGCGCAGGTCACCGTCAGCCGCCGCCGGCCGCTGGAACGGATCGTGCCCATCCGCATCGTGCAGCGAGCCGAGGCCCCCGGCGAGCTGGTGCCGGCCTCGCCGCGCAGCCGCGCCTGGCTGGAGGGCATCCTGGAGAGCATGCGGCAGGCCGGGGGGGACGGCGAGGCCGCCGCCCTGCCGCCGCCCGCCGAGGAGCCCAGCAACCGCAGCCTGCGCCTCAGCGAGCACTGCCAGGCGCTGCAGGCGGCGGCCGCCGGCGCCCAGCCCGGGCTGGTCCCCGGCTATCGCCCCGCGGAGAGGAGCGGCAGCCAGGCGCAGCCCGCCGCCGGCCCTTCGCCCGGGGAGGAGGAGGAGGAGGGCCCCGATGCGCGCAGGGGGCCAGGCGGCAGGCCGGAGCGCAGCGAGAAGCTGGCGCTGTACCTGGCCGAGGTGGAGAAGCAGGACAAGTACCTGCGGCAGAAGGGCCGGTTCCGCTTCCACATCATCCCCGACGGGAACTGCCTGTACCGCGCCGTCTGCAAGGCGGTGTACGGGGACCAGCGGCTGCACAGCGAGCTCCGTGAGCAGACCGTGCACTACATCGCCGACCACCTGGACCACTTCAACCCTATCATCGAGGGCGACGTGGGAGAGTTCCTCATCGGTGCCGCCCAGGACGGGGCCTGGGCTGGCTACCCGGAGCTGCTGGCCATGGGCCAGATGCTGAATGTGAACATCCACCTCACCACGGGCGGCCGGCCCGAGAGCCCCACTGTTTCCACCATGGTTCACTACCTGGGGCCTGAGGACCCGACACGGCCCAGTATCTGGCTGAGCTGGCTTAGCAATGGGCACTACGATGCTGTGCTGGACCGCGTGTGCCCCAACCCAGAGTACGAGGCGTGGTGCAGACAGACTCAGGTACAGCGCAGACGGGATGAGGAGCTGGCCAAGTCCATGGCGGTGTCCTTGTCCAAGATGTACATTGAGCAGAATGCCTGCTCTTGAGACCACCTGGGCTGCAGACTGGGAGCTTTGCTGCAGGGACTGGGACAGACAGAAGGTGTGCTGGCTGTGATGGTGATGCCTTAATCCTTAATGAAGCAGCGGCACCCCAGACTAAGATGGACTGTAGACTGTGGGGGATAAATCCAAACGTGTTTGTAATATTCTGTTGTAAGAACTTAGCCTTGGATTATTTGCAAGCAGATTCTCCGTGTATGTTTGTGTCTCCCCTCCCCGCTGTCTGTTTTCTATAAGAATGTATTTTTTTGCACAGTATTTTTAAACTGTTACCTCCATCTTCTACATCTTACATTAGTATCTGGCTTTCAGCTGTACAGCCAAAAAAAGTTTGTAAACAGTTTTTGTAAATAAGGCTTATGATGTAACAGCTATTTTTTTGCTGTGTTTTTTACCCATAAACCTTATATTTTTACCAAATGAAGTTGATGTCAAACTAACCCTCCTTAATTGATGAAAGCATCGTGGGTGTTTTCTTGCAAATCTAAAACAATGTTTTTTGTAAAAGTGCAGCAAAGTATGAACAGACTGCTTTTCAAAACATTTGCTTTCTCTGCCTGGAGCACAGAACAGGTCCTTTGAGCCAGTTGGAATGCAGCTACACATGAACAGTACAGGGAGCAATTGACTCTTCTGTATTTAATTACTGTTTTGAGTAAACTGGCCTCTTGTTGCCTGGTTGGCTCACCCTCTGCTCCATTTATATTATTTATCTGTAATAACAGAACATTAACTTGCAATAGAATGTTGTGACTAGATAATAGTCTCCTGCTTTGGCAATAATTGCCTTGGCTGCACCTCGGTGTTTGTGTTCTTATTTCTGGGGTTATGGTGTCTTTTGTATAAGCCCTGCTTCTTTTTTGGCACTGGTGTTGCACCAACAAATCATTACCTGATCACAAGACTTTATTCACTTGACATTTATTTTCTAATCAAGAAATCAGGAATGGTATTCTACATTATGGTTTAAAAGAAAAAAAGTATTTAAATTGAGATTTGTATGGTTTGCTGGGTCAAACATTTAAATGTTTCCACTCTGAATTCTGTCTCTTCTACTTCGATTAACTTGTTAGAGATATTTATTAAGTAATGCAGTTTGTACTTTTTTATTTTGTAATATATTGTGATTTTTGGAATTTATACTGTATTTGTATAATAGGAATATTCACAGCTAAGATGGAATGAATAAAGACTATAATTTTACTTACGGTTTTTTTTCCCCCCACCCCACCCTTTGCATTCCTGCTGTGGTAAAGA
This sequence comes from Balearica regulorum gibbericeps, assembly GCF_011004875.1. Lineage (NCBI taxonomy): Eukaryota > Metazoa > Chordata > Aves > Gruiformes > Gruidae > Balearica > Balearica regulorum. The sequence continues at coordinate 148,537,306 of NC_046185.1, forward strand.
ACTGCAACTGGGTTCCCAAGACTTGGCTTCTCTGCCTTAGTTTCCCCAATTAAAAGGCGTGAAGAAGGGGCAGGGTACTTTGCAAATGTGAGCCACTGGTAATTCTGGTGTCTGTGAATACGTCAAACAAATGCGAGCATTTAAAGACAATTAAATATCTGTATTCTTTTGTAACTGTAAGAGATAGTAGCGTATCTCTTTGCCAGTCAGAAACACTTTTGTATATTGATATGCCTTAGAAGGGTTCCCGAGCGTAGTACCTGGGCTGGTAATACCAGTGGTTGTGATGAACTAGGTCGCTGCTGGGCCATGCACACTTGGGCTTTGGGGATCTCCATTCTACAGCCAGTCTCAAACTTGCTTGAGATTTGCCCTGTCACCAGTGATAGCTCGGCAACCCTTTCCTTGAATACAGGTAATGTCATGAGAAAATACCATTCTTTGCTCCCCTTACACAATATAAATGCCTTGGAAGCTGTTAAACAGTACTACGCCTGTGTCTGGATGCATTTACAAATCTGCCACCAGTCTCTAAAAGTAGTAGAAGGCCATACTTAAATGACAGAAAGGTACTGGGTTAAAATTAGGATTAAAAAGGAACTAAATAGTTGAAATGCAGCAGTCTTAATTGAGCACACTTGCGATAACTGCAGGATGGCTTGTATATTTGCTACTGTTTTATGTGATGCAAAGAGTAGATTAAAGTAAATTCATTATGTTATTTCCAAAATACTAGTACATGCAGACTATGTTTTTCCCCCCATGTTCTTCATGGGCTTTTTCTTTAAAGGTCAAATAACGGTAGAAAAAACCTAGTCTTGCTAGTTCGGTATTGCTTAACTTTACTGAATCTCTGGAAAGCTGAGTTCTGAGGTGAGAGCAAGGCAAATATGCAGACGGGGATGTGTTCATGAAGAACAGAGGTAGCTGGAGAGGAAAATGGCTACTCAGGTGGCTGTAGGCACAAAAGTACTAATACACCATCAGTAAATATCAGTGATGTGCTTGACTGGTGATAAACTTTGTATCCAGACTGCTTAGGGTTTGGGCTAGATGTGATGAATTCATTCAATGTTGTCAACATCCCAAACTTTAAAAAAAAATAAATAGTATTTTAGGTCTTTTAAAATTACCATTTTCAGCTGTATCATGAATTGTGATCACAAATTTTGTTTGTGTTTTGTGGCACAAACCTTAGAAACACTCATAAGTAAGCTAAGCAAAGAAGGATTGATATTGCATAGTGTTCACTCCATGAGATACAATGTATATTAAGATATCAACAAAAAAGTAGTGTTAAAAATGAGCAGCGCAGAACCTTGGGATAAGTTCCCACAGGGTTCCTTAGCGATTTTGATGCTACTGCATGAGTCACAGTAGCACACAGATAACTTCAAGGAATTTGAAAAAACTAGGTTTCTTGTTGAACTAGTTTGCAAAGACATTGAGGATGTATTGCTGAAGCACGTAACTTGTTTTTGCAGCTTGCATTGCATACTCTGTCTAAAAGGGAATGACAAAAACGGCATGTCAGGCGTTTCAGGCACATGGGAAGTGAAAACTTTTTTTTTAATAGCTCTGATGTTTAAAATTCAGCTGAGACACTGAGTTCAAATGAAAGCTAGTGGTGTCTTCCCTGAGTAGCAGTAGAGGCAGTTTTATGGAGTAGTTTTATACTCCATAATAGTGATCCTAATATGGACAAAGCTTTACAAAACTGCTTGTAACATGGTAGCTTGCCCCCAGCAAAAGCAGAAGTAGATGAAAGTTTTCCCTTACTGTCCCCTGTTGAACAATTGCAGTGACGAGGAAAGGACAAATGTTATCCTTGCTCATTATTTCAGCACCCAGTTATTTTAACCTTGGCTAATCATTTGCATAACCCACCTAATCCTTAGACCTGTCCGGGGACATTGGTGAACAGACTCTTTATTATTGGCAATAAGTGAGAAGCTTGATTTTCAATATTCACTTGTATGGTCCTTTAAGTCAGGTAGAAAATGCTTTAATTCTAAACTGAGCAAATGTGAACTGGAGTCTGTGGGAGCATAAACTTTTGTGATGCCACCTTTGCTTGTATTTTATAATTGTGAATTAGTTGACATGTTGGATGCTTCATTTCAGGAGTTTCTTAGGTTGTCAGGACTACGGTATTCTGTCAGTAAACATGCAATGGATATATTAGGATTTTAATGTGTATTGAACAGACTCTCTTAGACAAAGCAAGGTTTGCAAGAACTGACTTGGTTTGTATGTGCAATGAATGCATCTCAAAATAAGGGTGGCGGGCAACTGGGAAAGGCAAGATTTGTCGTCGTCGTTCGTGTCTGTCAATGATTTTCTTTTTGGAAAGTTCAGTGGATGACTCTTTGTGCTTAGCAACTTACATAGGATGCATAAAAGTTGCCTAATGCCAGCTACTGGGTTTATCTGTCTAGTTGTATTTGGCTGGTATATTACATGTGTACAAGATAAATCTGTTACGTTAATGTCACTTGTCAATAAAGGTGTATTTCAGTACTCCTTGTACATGTACAAAACCACGTGCATCCAAATAGTTCTTCTGTCTGCTTTTGCTTTTACTATGTCACAATTAGTTTGTAGGATTTTTGAGGATAAAATTCTAATTCTGGTTTAGTGGTTTGTCAGTGCGCACATACATGGCTTCTGAATCCAAGCAGAAAATGATGACAGATGTCTCACATCAGTACCTGGCATTAACCATTTTTTGCTTATTTTTTGCTTATACTCTTTCATTCATATTTAATAGTTTATTGATATGCATTGATAAGTGTTCCTAGAGTGTTGGTGCAAAATGTTGCAAAAAACCCTCAGCTTTGGTGTTAAAGAGATTTCTGAATGGCACGGTTAAATGAAAGTATGCAGCATGCAGAAAGGTTCTGAGTAACTGTTTGAAAGGACATCAGCTCTGCCAAATGCAATTCTATAGTCATTAGGACTTTTTTTTAAGAAGCAGAAAAAATTAAACTTTGAAATTTCTAGTAATATACAAGCTGATTTATAACACATACATGTGCATTTTAGTTGAAAAAAAGTGGCTTTTGTATTTCCTGTTCAGTTTTAATTTATAATCTGTCTTTTTTAAAAAGCAATTTTATAGTATTAATGGGTAGAAAGCCATAGTAATGCAGTAAGAGATTGTGTTTCAATAATTTTTTTCCGGAGTTAGTATTTAAAATCTTTTTTATACAAGGAAACCCATTCATGGTATTCAGACTGCAAATTTATAGAATTAAAACACTGGTAAGTTCCAGGTTTCTGTTGCATGAGTGGTTATTATTCTGCCTCTTCATCCATTTGTCATAATTACCTAATAAGATCAAGCTTCTCTGGAGAAAATGTGAGTGTGCAATTGTAGTAGCATGATGCACGCACACATAGAACTAATCTTTCCTGCGTGATCTTAAACTTGGCATTTCCTGCATTTTCAGTGCGTATTTTAAAAACATTTTGCTTTTAATGCCTATTTTATTTCCTACAGTTTTAAAAGGAAAAAAATCTTTCACGGAAGTTGTAGAAACTGTCGCATCCTTCCTGTGAGGCATGGTTAATAGCGTTTGAACCTTCAGCACTGTGGCACAGTTAAGCTGTGTGAAGTGTGGCATCTACAGCGAAGACGACTGTTGTGGGAGGGGAGGGTAGCCGGGGGGAAAGCTGGAGCCGGGAGATGGTGGTGAAGGAGCCCGGGTCATCTTCTGCCCTTTCGTCTCCCCTGTTCACTCGCATCCCAAGCGCGGGGAGATCCCGACTCGCTGCGCTGGGCAGTGGGTCTGTGCCGCTGCGCTGGTGACAGCGTGCGTCAGGCGCGCTGTTGTTGCTCATCGGTGTTTAGCTATGAAGTTCTTATCCTGCCAAGCTTTTGGGGGGCTGCAAAGGAAAGAAGGGATGCAAAGCTCTGTCTCAGAAAAAAAATGAATTTCACAGACAAAGACATGGCAATTTTTACCCGTGAAGTTTTGTTGCTAAATATTAATGAGTTAAAGCGTGGTTGAATATCAAAATGGTTTGCAAGGACAAACATAATTTTAAAAATCACGTAAAGCACATGTTACTTGAGACTCCAGTAATGCTTGAAATACTTTTTTTTTTTTAAAGTTAATCCATAATTTCATTATCTAGACTGTATTATTTTCACAAGAACAAGGATCCAGCGTTTTTCCTGCACAAAACTATTTTTTGCTGAGTGTAAAACTTCGTTTTTCAGCTATCCAAGTAACCAGCATTTCTGGGCAAGAAAACCCATGGTTTCAGATCTCTGGGTGGGATTTGGAATTTAGTAAGCTCTGTCAATTTAACCTAATATGGCTAAGAGCAAGACTTCTTCCCATTGCTGATGCTATGCTCAAGTTTAGATGGCTGCTTTTAGAAATAACACGATCTTTGGAACTTCAACTGAGCTTCTTTTGATATTTTTTTTAGAGCGCCTGTGGTCAAAATGTCCTCCTTTTGTAAATAAATAATACAGTACATTTTATATTTAAATTGCCTGTCTTCCATATGACTTAAAGATTGAGCTTTGACTAAGCAATTAAGCAATTAAATAGTGTGTTTGTATGACTTGTTTGCTTTCCTACCAAACTTCATCTCCACTGGATTAGGTTACTCACCTTGCCTTTTCTGGCTTAAGGTAGGAGGGATGACAAAATTATTGTCTCATTAATTACCCACACAATTCCCATTACTCCTGCAAACTGTCCCTGCAGTCTTTTCACTTTAATTTGAATTTTTGTTGGTGGTGAATTATTTGTCCGTTCAAATTTAACCTTGGAAACAAGCTATGCTGTAACCCAAAACCTAATTAAAGAGGACGTTTGAATGAGCTTAGGTGTTGACAGCTGTTTTGCTGCTTATGTATAATTGAGGGAAAGGTGGTGCCCAAAATGAAGCAGTTGTGAAAGGACTTGTTTTGCTCTGAAAGATGGTTATGTCAGCTTATAGATCAGCTTCTAAAAGCTTTAATGCACTTGCATTTATTGTTTCTTAATGAAGAAATAACGTTATCTCACAACATATTACATTTTTGCTAAACTGAGAATGGAGACACGAGACTAATGACTGCTAGACTAAAAAAGAAAATAATCTTCTGCTATTAGGAGCCAGGAAGTAATTGTTTTTTTCATTTATTTCCCACCATGTCTAGTATCCAGTGAAAGAAATCTTTGGCTTTAGGTAGGGAATGTTTGTGCATGTGGCCTGCATCCTTCCTGAGCTGGTAAATTGAATACATGTAGAATAAGATCTTTTACTTTAGATTTATACCGATAAAAGTGGTGAATAAGTTTCCTTGGCTAAACGACTCTCTTTTATACTGTAGAGCATTTAGCACAACAAAGCTGCAATCCCACTGGGACTTTGACGAGAAGCAGTATTAGTAACAGCACGCGCTTCACAGTTATCTGAAAACTTCATCTCCATTTCTTTTTTCTTTTTTTTTTCTCTTTTTTTTTTTTTTTTTGGCATGCAGCTTATCTTACTTATCAGGAAGTAAATATTTATGGATGTTTTCTCAATTAGGTAGCTGTCCTTTTGTATATACTCACAATAATTCATGTGAAACATTCGAGTGAATGTGATTCCTGGTAGATTTCCATTTTTCAGCTAGTATTTTACAGCAGTTGCCCTGGAATTGCTAGTAATTATATTAAAAATCCAGTTATTTGATTATGTATTTGATAGCATTTGTGTAGTCAGTTTCCTCTCCTTGTAGAAGAGTTTTATATACCTCTGGCCAGAGACAAACACGTTGCAAAATAGACAAATAGGACAAATCTGAGCTCTGCTAGGGAAAATAAAGAATCTTTTAATGAGAAATAGTTACTGTGGAAAGCTTCACCAAATACGTTATTGGAAAGGGAGCTGTTGGGATACCCTAGTACATATGTTCTTCAAACCACTTTATTGTCACACTGAAATTGTTTCCACAAAAACCCCAAAGAACATCATATTTTACAACCAAATGTTGCCTGAAATGACTGGGCAGGATTGCAATAATTCTCTAACCATTCTGCCCTGTATGGCATTGTCACAACAAATTTCCTGCTGTATTTGCTTTCAGGAGTCCTTCAAATCGTCAGTTCAGTGACAATTAACACATAGGTTAACATTTTTCTTTGACCGTGGCATTCCTGATGTGTTGAAGTGAGGGGGGCAATATTATTCTTGAACTGAGTAGCGCTGGTTTGCCCACACCTGAGCTTTCTCTGGCCAACACCACCAACACGTTCTGCTTTAACCAGTGTCCAAAAGCTTGGTGACACTTAGGTTTACATACCTATCACAAAAGCCTCTAATTTCAATTAAGAAACTTGGCAAAGATGTGTGACTAGACTAGAACACCACCTAACCGACACAGGTTATATACCACGTTGGGTATTTTTTTTGTGTGCTCACACCTGAAGTTGCAATACGGACCTGAAATACACTTTGATTGCATGTGAGACTCACTGGGCAATTACAGCATTTATCTGTGCAGCTGAGAGTCCTGTGTGACCTCAGATTTCTTTGGGCTGCTCTGACACAGGTTCTCTGGGGCCAAGCCATCCGTCCCTGGGAGCAGCCAGGCGTGTGCCCGCCAAGAGCCGGCGTCCCAGCCCGGCATCTGCTGGCTCCACAGCTGGGACGGGACAGCTTGGAGAAGGAGCGGGATCAATGAGCCCTGATCTTGGAGGGTCAATACCACTCCTTGAATTCCCCTTTGAAACTACTATTTCTGTGATATTACTTGGTAAGTAAATAGCAATAGAGTAAATACCAGAGAAAATCTGATTATTTTTTTATTGCTATCTGGAAGTACACAGGATGTATTGCACCAGAGTCATCCCCAGGTGACAGAAGAACCTGCTCCAGTTAGGCTATATTTGAAAGGAGCCATGGCATCCATCATCCCAGAGGCAGGTTATACAACATGAACCTTGGCAGTGGCCTCAGCCTTAACATCTACAGGAAATCATTCTGCCAACTAGGCTTCTAGCCTGGGAGACCAAGTAGGTAACAGTAGGTGCTCTACTTCAGTCAAGGGATTGAGTTAATCTCTGCTAAGACTTTTGGTGCTTCCTCAAGCCTTTGAGCTTTATCTCAGTGCTCTCTGGATTGAGCTCTAGCCAGCCAGCAGCTGCATCAAATCTCTTTCAGTCACTTGATGTTGATAGAGGAGGTAGACAACAAGCAGGTACTGTCGCTGTGCAGGGACACTTGTGCTCCACCGTGTCTCATTGATTCTTCTAACAGCATCTTGTATGACTCCTGTCTAGTATGAAGTGTGAGGAAAAAGAAATTATACACCACTGGAACATGGAATCTGTTCTGTCTCACTACTCACTTAAAATCTCTCAGATAAAAATCTTCAAATCTGCACCAAGCCAGTTATTTTTTTTTTTCTATGAACTATAAATAGATCACTAGGAGTTTATAGCTAGCCATGGTGGCATTTTACAGCTCTGAAAATGCTACAGACATTTGGTCACATGGAGATCTTCAGTGAGATGCCATCAGATATTCTACCAAATTCAATGCCGGATCCAGATTTATCTGCTGCTCAGATATTTGCTTCAGTCTATTTACTACCACCATTATGTATTTAATCCCCTCATAAACTTTAAGTGTTTATTCCCATAGCATAGGGAGGAAACACTGGGGATTGTTTCCAGTGATAGTGAATATTAGCAAAGCAAGTCAGGAGAGGATAGTAGCACCTTATCGTAGGGAATGCTCCATGACTGCTTAAAAGCAAGAAACACCACACCCCCTTCCCCCAAATTTGTTCGTGACATGGACATTTTAACTTCCATTTTTCTTTTTTTTTTTTTTTTTTTTTAAGTGAACCTGTGAAACGAGGCCAGGTATTATGTATAGATACCTTTTGCATGCAGATATATATAGTGATTGTGGATGACGAAGGAAAAATGCAAGAAAATAAATGGGCAAAATTGTACATGTACCAAAAAGATTAGGATTCCTATCCTCTCACTACTAAGAAGACTAACACTTGGAAAGAATTGTTTCAGACTGAAGTCTTCTTTAGAGACCATTATTCTTGCTAAATATTCCTTATATCGAGTGCATGCTTATGCATTTGCTAAATGCTCTGAAGAGAGGATCAGGACTGTGCCAACAAAACCAAGAGCAATTTGTCTGTCTCTGAGATTAAAGCGCAGCGTGCGAGGAAGCCTTGTCTTGCAGTGGCCTGACCTGTGAGTTTTGCATCTCACTTATGACTTTGCCTTCATTTCCTTGGCATCGAAAATGCTTTTCACATTTTTTGCAAAACGTTACCTTTTCCCACTCAGAGATCAAATATGAATAGAGATCTTGGGTCTTGGGAGTCAAGTCCAAAATATATTTTAGAAATTTTACATCTGATAAGATTTTATTTATGTGATGTTTTCAATTTCACAAAGTTTATGGTGTAATTCAAGCACACAGCTGTGAAAAGTAAGTTTGTAAAGAAGTATTAATTGCACCTTTATAGACTTTTTAAGTAAGTGTTTACAGCTGCGTTAAGTTTGATAAATAGTAAGGGAATTCTGAATGGGAATTATTACGTGAATAGGATGTTATAAAAATCTGACATTTCTTGTTCTTATGTACCTTATTGTAAATTTCCAGATTTAATTTCTTAGGGGGGGAAAAAAGAATTGAGAATGGAGTTGATTTGGGCCCTTTGCTACTGTGCTGATTGGCCAGAGCGTCCCAGCAACACCCTGAACCTTGTCACCTTCCTGAAAGAACAGTCTTTGCCTCTAGTTATTGCAGATGGGGAATTAAATGCTGAGTCTGTTTGCACAGGTTCTTGAAAGAAAATCTTTGAAGGGGAGAATGTACTAGCCAAGGGTGTACGGAAGGACAGCATCATCCCCTGTACAGTATTTGAAATGTCATTTCCTGACTCTTCTTCCTTCTGTGCTGCCCAGTGGGATGAAGAAAGAAAATTACTCTGCTCGTCTTTCGGGGTATGTCTGCGCTGCAAAAGGCAGTGCTGTGCAGAGACACCCCGTCGTGCTCAGCAGGGGCAGCAGCATCGCAATGGCAGCACAGGGCTCGTTAGGCAGAAGGGAAAAGCAGGAATCTGAAGGAGGTTAGCGGGATCCTGAGCCACAGGATCGTTTTGCTGCTTCTCCCGGTGTACACGCAGGGTCCTGGGCTCTCTGGTGAGGTTCGGTGTCAACACTTGGGAGCACAGGTCAGCCTTCAGGGATTTAACTCAGGGCACTAGTTTTCAAGCTATTCTTATTTTGTGCAGAGCTAATGTGCAACAATCTTTCAATACCGAGCTGCAATAATTGTGTAAGGAGTATGTAGCCCCAGGAGAGAGCTGAAGGTACTGTATTACAGACATTTAAAACTTCCATGTGTAACCAAATTGCCATTTAATAGGAAGCTGTGGTGACTACAAGCAGGCAAATGGCATAGCAGTTATAAATAAATAACAGAAACCACTTCTCAGGAAATCTTGTGGAGAGGAGAGGGAATTACATGACAACAGCTCATTTCCAACCTCAAGCTAATATGACTTAGCGGCTTTGCCAGTGCTTGGACTCAAAGGTCTGAATTGCTGCCTCCCAACCCTCCTTGGACCCCACTTACAATGTGCTACACTACAGCTGCAGAGCTCAGAAGGGTGGCTTAGAACAATGAGATGTTCTGCAATCATATTTCTGTGAAATATTTTAACATTGTTCTGTTTTTCCTGAAGGTTTGGGAAGAAGTTATCTGTTTCTAAACTGTGCAGTTTTTAAAGGTCAAAATGCAGCTCCTGATGCACAAGTTAAAAAAAAAAAAGAAAAAAAAAAGAGTTTCTTTGCTCTGGCAACTTGAAAGATATGACTTTCACCCTCCATCTTCCCTGACAGGTTGTCACTGCCCCACCAGCTTATATTCCTGTCACTGTCTCATGCATTACCTTCAGCCTTGCTCTTACCCTCTCAGCTCCTTCTCCCTACCCTCCTGCCAGCCCCTCTCTGTGCACTGGTCCTGACGCCTCTTCCCTTGCAACATGCATCGCTTGCAGTGATAACGATCACTTTTCACAGCATCTATCCTAGTGATGTTGGATGTAACCCCCCTGACCCACAGCATAGTAGCTATTTTTCAAGAGAGCATAGCAACACTGCTCATAGTAAGAGCAAGCCTTGTTTTACTGGTGATATCCTGGTAGGAACTAGATCCCTTATTAATGGTGGGATCTAGCGGCCATTTGGAACAAGGCAGTCTTCCTCTTGTTCTCACGAGCGAGTTAAACAAATCGCAGGTTTGAATGCAACCAGAAGCCTTCGCAGCACTGCACGTCCCGGAGCTGTCGGCAGAAACGCTGCTGTGGCGGGCAGGGAGCGGGGCCGAGCGGAGGAGCTGCTGGGGCCAGCGCGGCTCTGCTCAGGCCCTGGCAAAGCTCAGCTCTGCCCTGATCCAGGGACAAGGAGGCTTAGGCAGCAGCAGGAAGGTCTGAAGACTGTTATTATTTTAAGACCTGTTTTTCCCAAAACGCTTTAGTTCTAAATAACTTCAATTCATTGTTTAGTCGCTGGTAACTGCCAGGAGCTGTAAGAAAGGCTGCTTTCCCATGGCACTCTGCTTCCCTTCCGCTCCCGGAGACATCAGAGCTGTAGGCACTGCAGCCTAATCAGCCCACAGAGAGGGCCACCAGCTATCCTGAAGGACCAGAACCTGCAGCTTGGTCTGAAAGGAGGCGATGGAGGCACCCGAGCAAGCAGAGCAGCTGGTTACCCCGCTCGTGTCTCAGCTACTGCTCCCTGGGGACACGAGGTCTGGCAGGCTACCATACCCGCGACCGCCCCGCCCTTCGAAAACAGGGGGTTTTGTGAGGTCCGTATTATTTTAAAGCTGTGTTAGACTGCAAATTCTTCTGCATTTGGGTCAGCTTGTATTGTACATGGCACCCTATAAAACTGCCTCCCTGGCTGGGAACTGTAAGTTAAAATCCCTGCAGTAGCACAGCTTTACCCACGGCTTCTTCGGTGGCCCGTGGCTGTGGCAAGGTGTGCAGCTGCTCTTGCTCAATTTCTGCGTATCAGGGATGCAAGGAACAACTTTCTCACAGCATTAGCGTGCCGTGAGCTACAACTAACAGGCTTTATAAACAGCAGAAAGTACAATAGAGCTGCTATGAGTCATGGTAGATTTGATACACGCGCTTTATTTTTCCTTATTTTTCTGTGCTTGTAAATTGCTAATTCATGATAGATGCGATTGAAACATTTGACATTTCTAGTTTTCCATTCTGTTAGGCTCTTTTCACTGTTTTGCTTTAAGCTGTAACCCTTTTCTGGCAAACTTGCTTTGCATTTGTTTTTGAAAGGGTACATGTGCATATGTCTATTTATATACTAAAATATAAGATTCTCAATGTTTTAGTAGGAGAGAAATACAGCATTTACTCATGCATCTGTAAGTATTTGCAGATTAAACAGAAAAATCACACAATAGATCCAGTTATTATTCTGCTAAAAACAGTCTTTATAAAAGCCAAAAGAAGTATCTTATGTTCAAATATGTAACAATTAAAATCCCTTAATGAGCATAACATTGTAACACTAGCCTTGCATTTGAACAGAATGAAATCTCTGACAGAATTTCCATTAAAAAAAAAACCATAAATTTCATATAGTTATCATTAAAACCACATTTGTCTTGGTGAAGTTCATAATTTTCAAAAAGACAGAGACTCACCATCCGTTTCTTTGTATGTACAGCCCTGGTAGGACCAGTTACGCTGTTTGTACTTTGGCCAAGGCAGAACACGGTGCCAGTTCTTTGATTAATAATAATTTGCAAAATAAGTTCCCTCCTCTCAGGCTATTTCATATCACTAATTTGTTTTAATTTGCTGTATGAAAGATTTTATCTCTATCCCAAACATGATTAGGGATAGAAATACGTTCACAAAGGTTTTTGTCCCTAAACTTATGTCTTGTTTATTGTAGCATCTCTTCAATGCCTTTAAAAAACATAAGGAGATTAAAACCCTCAGTATGTTCTGTTCCACTGACAGATGAGATATTGGGTCTGTTTTATCTTACATAACTGGATAAACAATTTTGTCGGAAAATAGCATTACCATAATGTGTTCTTCTCTCAAGCAGTAGGTGCATAAATAATCTTCAACAGAAATGCTGTTAAAATAGAAAGGGAAAAGTGAGTTGCACTGCGTACCTTTGGCTTTCGGTTCTACCAGTACAGCTATATATTGAAATACTGCGATGCTGTGCTATTTCAACCCTGCAGAAAAATTGGTCCCGTGTAAGTAAGTGTCACACATATGGCTGCGCATCATTGTGATAGTAATTCGTGCTTACTTCTCCAATGTTCAGAACTCTTGTTCCTTGCAGTGCTGAACCTGTAAATAAATGAATCAGACACCTAAATAATGGGAACAAGAATAATAGTTATGTTGTTCGTGATGTGTCTCGTGTTTCATTACTTTCTGCAGTTCCTCACAGGTTTAGTCAAACAGAAGTCTAGCTCAATTGTAAAATCCAGAGTGAGCTAAGTGTGCTTTTCGCTAAACTTCATTACCTTCCTTTTTCTTTGCTTTCAGTTAGTATGCCAGAAAAGTTCACTAATCTTGAAAAGAGCCACCATCTTAATTTGTTACATATGTCACTACAAACAGATGCTTGTGATGGAGGAATTCAGTAGTTTCTTAAAGAGATTAACAGATTACATTACACTTTGAAGGGAGCATTATTAGAGGATTAGAAACCTCTCTTAATGACTAAGATTAAAAGCACTAGCAATCTAAGGTGTTGCGTTGCTTGATTTGCAAAGATACCGGTATGTGGGTGTGCATTTTCTAACCTTATGAGTAGATGTGGTTTTAGCTGATGTGGAAAGCGTTGTTGGTGCCAGAATTCCTAAGCACACTCAGAACACCTATTGTAAACACACTGAGAGCACCTACTGTTGCTGCTAGAGAGGGGGAGAATCAAAGTTTAGCTTTACAACACACCGAAAAAAACCCACTGATGTGGTGAACTATTTTTAAGTACAATGTTTATTTCAACAAAAATTGGAATCTACATGGAAAACATTATTGACGTTATTTTCAATTGTATGTTAATTAAAGAGTGCAGTAGACTTTTACTGAACAGTGTGCCCCTAATGCCGTATCTATGATATGTATGATATGGTTCTTAAAGATCACCAAAGAAACCTAACTGGTTTGGATCATACACTGGGCCCTTGGACCCAAACGAGTGGTACCTGAGCTCAACACTTTCAATATTCAGTTCTACAATGTAAAAAAGTTTGTACCTCCTAACAACGCTGCTCTGCAATGATTGCATTTTTCAGAGCTATGGTTTCAATACAAACCTATACTCCCAATAATTGTACACTCTTGGTAGCTTGGAACCTGTTCAGAAAACAATTTAAGTTTTACAACCTATATCAGAAAAAAATCATTTTGAGGAGTTTGTCTGGTCTTTCCAGGAATCGCCCCTTCAGCTTTGAACTCCTCTTTGTCACTTAACTTGCCATTAGGAAAAAAGAAATATCTGCAGTGAATGAATCCAGACTGTGCCTCAGCAAAAAATAAAACAACCCCAAACCCCAAAATGTAGCACACCTCCGTGGCTGTGAGTCGGGATGCTACATCTGCATTTTGCGGAATAAGAGCATAGCAGCAGCTGGACTGGGTCAGAGTGAGGGGTCGGCAGTGCCTGGTGTTCTCTCCTGTAGTAGCTATAAGCAGACACCTGGAGGGAGGTCTAAAAGCAGGCTAAGTGTATGTGATACATGCCCCTAAATTTGTTTTTCAGCCAATGAATGACCTGTTGCTCCCTTTCCCTGTAGGAGATAAACATCTCAGCACCTTGCCTTGCTAACACTTTGTCCTGGAGACTCCAGTTACCATTTCTCTTAGATGATTAGCATACCTAACTAAACTCAGAGGAACTTCTTCAGCTTGTATTTAGCTTTGAGTATCACTGCCCTGTTTGAAGAAAGGCCCACACACCTGCAAGCTTTTTTCACCTCTGTATTAGCTGGTCTGTGGAAGATTTTCCTCTTCTCATCGACTCTTCCTTTCTCATGTCCTTGGTCATTCACGGTAGTAACCACTGCTGCCAAGGAAACGGCTATCAAAGGAATGATATTGTTTGAATTACTGCTTGCTCTCTGTTTCATTTTTAGGTTGTATTTAGTGTCAGTAACAAAGACTTAAGTTTTACTAGCACTGAATCCTGAGTGTAGCGGAAGTCAAGGCTGTGAGGTTAGGATAACTGGGTAAGTAGGCCAATAAGTAATTATGATAAGAAGGTTAGGATAATTAGTAGCAGCAATAAATGGCCAAAGTTATCCTACTTGAGTTCTCTGTTCTACATTTCGACAGTGATCATTTTCTTAGGACTAGTTACAAGAAGCAGCAATAACTTGTTAAACACCGTTGCAGTCATGGGAGTTAAAATTAAATGACAGTGATGGGGATGGATAACTGGGGTGCTGGGTGTAAAAAGGATAATGTAACTAACTGGTGTTAGTGAAGTGGAATAATTTCCATTGCATGAATCAGTAGATGGACATTACTGAGTACTGAAGGTCCAAACCCAAAGTTAATGTAAAGGGAAAGATAAGAAAGGTTTAACCATCAACACATTCAAAGTGAAACAGCCTGCAGCTGATGTGACTAAAAGACGGTATTAAAGAAAAGCACATCATTAGCAGCTTGGTGCATTTATGATTAATATTTGCACACAGACTGTGATCAGCACCAGAGATATGAAATTCCAGGCGAAATGTAGTTCTTGGCTTTCTTTCAATCTCTTTTCTTCTACTATTTTTAGGATTTATGTCCATTGCACCTGGACTTTTCACTCCAGCTACTTGTAGCGTTGAAGTCTGGAGGACTTTGGGCCTTTGGGACTTAGGATGCAAGTCAAACCATTCATGGGCTAATAATTCTCCTAAACTTTTCCTATAGTTTGTCTCAAAGTGAAAGTTGTTCTTCTGTAAGTGTCACGGTTGCCTAGTGGAGCATGTAAGTGCAAAGAACCACAGACACACGTGGGTGGAGAGAGAAACGACAACTACACAAAGAAGGATGCAGCTATGCCATGAAGTTGCCCAGATGAAATGTCAAAGGAAACCTTCAGACAACACACCACAGCTGCATGTTCTGCTTTCTTGCTGTTGCTCATGTTTTCTTTTTCTGTCCACCGTAAGCTCGACACTTAAGTCAGCAGTAAAGGCTATTTCTTAGTCCCAGAGGTTCCTGTCCAAAAAAATTACAGCTTGAATAATTGGTCTCATAACCTGGTGAATGTATGGCAGCTTTGGTTTTTATCTATGTTAGCAGAAGTCACTAGGCAAGGATTATACTGTGACATTTGCTTAAAAGATAAGGAAAATAGTGATCATTGAGTGCATTACTACATACATGATGTCCTTCTGAATAGCTTATCGCAGCACATGCTCTAACAGCAGTTCACTTGTTCAACAGCTCACAGTGAGGAGGAGAGGACCAGAGGAGACAATGTTATTGTAACATGTTCCTCAGCATCTCCTGCATTTGCAGAAGTGCGAAAGTTTGGTAGTGTTTTTTTTTTTTTTTTTTTTTTTAAACCAAAACAATTGGCTTCAGAAACAGATCTAAATTTAAAGTTTGCAGTTTGCCTGCAGCCTGGAGGAGGAACTGAGAAATTCCCCTTCCAGAAAGGGAAAGCATTGGTGACAAAATGGTGACATGACGTTTGAATTCCTTATGCTTTACTCTTTGGTTCTGTGTGAGATAGTCAAGGCTTGGGAAAGTCCACTTTATTCCTAGCATATTCTTAATCCTGTTGGTTTAGAAGACTTCCTTCTTTCTGTTCCTTATTGCACAAGAATATATCACTGTATAGATGCTCGGGGTGTGTTGAAGTTTCAGGAACTGAACAACACAGTTTCTGCAGTTCTTGGTGGATCTTCTGATGG
Source organism: Balearica regulorum gibbericeps (assembly GCF_011004875.1). Lineage (NCBI taxonomy): Eukaryota > Metazoa > Chordata > Aves > Gruiformes > Gruidae > Balearica > Balearica regulorum. Next base: position 148,553,251 of record NC_046185.1, read on the forward strand.
GGCAGGCGCCCCGCTCTCTTCCTGCTGTGGAACTTGGATTGCGGGGGGGCATCTCTGATTTTGAACTTCCCCTCTCCAAAACTATCTAGTTGTGGAAGGCTGCATTTCTACATCTGATCTCATTAACATCCACTGGGGTTTCCTTGAACCATAAAGGTTGTTGGTCTTCAACCTGAAAGCTGAAACTGCATATGCTGCTTTGATTTCAGTGAAAGTTGGTGTGGTGTTTAGTTGGTTTGTTTTCTGTGTTGTTTTTTTTTTTATTAAAAAAAACCCAGAAACTGTAGGATCTATCCACTTCTCAGAGGGATAATATTTTGAGGAAAAAACTATTCAAACCACTGCTCTTCCTGAATATCTTTTATTTTGCAAGTGTATCTTTCTCTTTGAGAAGACAAATACAAACTCTGTGGGGATATTAGACCTACCAGAGTAGGTGTAGGCCTGGTGTGAATGGTGGATGTCTACATGGGAACAGTTTTCCATAATTTCATTTTAGCCATGGTCAGGTTCATCAAGAGCTACAGCACAGTGTAGATGTACACCTAAACATGACCTCAAATAAATCAGTGGTTTACATGCCTATACATACTATGTACAGTAATAACATATAGGAGCTCATGACAAAGATTGTGTTAAGCACTGTATAAACGGGTAACGAAGTCAGTGTGGTTCGGAGAGCTTGCACAAATACGAAACAAGTTGTTGCAGATGAATGAAGTAAGCCGGATGATTTTTCTGTGTTCTGAGAAGATCAGAATAATGAAATGAATAGTTTAGTCAAAGTACCAGCTGACTGCTTGGGGACACACTTTACAGTTGACATTGTGCCATCCACTCTTTTGAAAACAAAGCCGGTAAGTAATATGTATCATAAGACATTTATCCAGACTAATAATACAAATGCATGCATCCATACACACATAAATATACAAATGCACAAACACTCAGGCGTTTATCATAGGTCAAAATATATGGTGCTGACAGTAATTACAGGTTCAGAAATAACATTACATTTCTTTAACTTCATAGAGCTGTAAACAAAATGAAATACACGCTTTATACGATCTTTCCTTTTGCCAGATCTGACATTTTTCTAAAGACGCATCTTAAAAAATCTTCATGTCTGCTGCTTTATCATGAATCAAACTGTATCCTGCATGACTAGTAAGGAGTGATTCACCTGAATTTTTCATACGTACATTTTTCATATGGAGTACAAAAGATTCAGTAGTGAAATGTATTTTTCTCAGCTAACCATTGCCTCTGGGGTTCAGCAAGAGGCTGGTGGGTTTCCAACAAGGCTTGTAAGTTTGCAACATGAACTTGAATTGTGCATCCATAAGGTCTCTTGTGGCTTTGGTCCTTGCTTCAAAAGTTGGGGTTGGGACCCTTGGCTTCTCTGCTGAGAGCTTCTCTTATGCTCCCATTTAGAACTTTTTGAGAAAAAAACCCATTTTTTTAAAGGAAAGTTTTGAGAAAAAATGTACATTTTTTTAAAGGAAGTTTTTTCTTCATTTAAAAGAAAAAAAGTTAAAGAATACTTAATGTAATTACATGTGTTAGATGCTGCCACTCCTTTATGCAAAAAATAAGAAGCATGGTGGTCATCCTGAACCGGCTAGATGAGGTTTCCAAAATGATTTGAGACTGCTAGGAAGGTAGGGGAATTAATAAACCTAAGAACTGGTGCTATTGCTTGGATAGACTCTGCTTCTTACTAGGTGGCTCTGCACATCACTATGGAAATAAGCTGTTATAGTGGGAGTCTTGTTTACTCTTTGGATGATTCTTCTCCCAGGGACTTGTAGTCTCTAAGTAGTGGGATGCTTCACTCTAACACAGGAGAAGAACACAGGGCAAATCAGCCAGTGATGGAAGGCAGACTCATTTAGTTTGTCATACTTTTGTCTTGCAAAATGCATTTTTAAAATCTTCAACAATCTGAATAGAGAAATGACACGCAGCGGCTGTAATCCTTCCCTAATGTAATGTCAGCTTTGTATTTTCCAAGCTGTCTTCTTTTAAACTTGAGCCTCACCCTGCCAGCTCTCCCAGTACAGTCAGTACTTTGTACCATGTACCCACTGCACATTTTGGGGGTTCAAAGTCATTATCATGTGGTTTTGAAAAGTTCAGACAATGGTTGTACATATTTTAAGCTGCCCTTCCTTGGCTGATTCTTCCTGCACATGCAGATGAAATTCCTGTAGTTCACTGAAGGAAGAGATATTTGAGTGTTGGATGGATAGTTGTTAGGAAATTAAATAGCAGGAAGCAATGAAAATAAAAATTCCTCAGAGAAAGAGAGTAACATGGCTGTTATATAAAGCATGAAACCGTTTGTCACTTAGAGAAATCCAGAGCAAGTGATGGAGTGGAGGCAGTTAAAGGGTGCCTGGGGAGCAGGGTGCGTATGCATCTGCAGGAGGAGGAGCCGACGCCAGCTGCATGCAGATTGCAAGTGTACGGTTGGGACCATTTGCTGAATAGAAGCAAGAGACTGGCATCGCGTACGTGTGGGAATCCACGCAGATGATAAATTTGATTCCAGTTTAGTTTTATTTTTTTGCTTTGAATCTTGGAAAGGATCATGGCATTTTGCATTCAGCAGAAGTGAGCTGGCCCAGCACAGCCATGCCTATCTTCCGCTAACACAGACTGACAGCAGAGCAGTGTTGTCATCTAGCTACCTGCTTCTCTGTCCATCTGTTTGTTGCTTCTAGATAGCAGCCCACCATTGTGCCTGTATAACCTATTTAACTACTATACTTTCCTCACGGGTTCCTCTCAGCCCCGTGCACTCTTGCTGCTGCTCCATTTACGCCTTCCTTGCCTTCTCTGTCCCTTTTAAGCAGGACTGAGATGCTTGGGGGCACTTGGTCCGGAAATCACAGGTACACGGCTGGTTGTTCTCAGTGTGGTAGCTGAGAATTCACAAGCCTGTACAGTTGTGTAAAACATCTCATAAGAATGGCTGAAAGACAATTATTTTTAAACTTTTGGTCAAGATAACGTATTACAAAGTAGTTACAAAAACTTAGCTGTCCTTACTGCATTGGATAGATCCTGTAGGTCTTTCAGGCTGCAGCTACGCTAGTAATCTAATTAATGCCAGGATCTAAGCCCAGGCTAATAACCAGGCTGTTAGTTCAGCTCCTGGCACAGTTTTGACTTGTGCCCACTAGCACTTTCCTCAAAAATTCTTGGATCAAGTCCAGAGCTCAGATTCTGCTGGGGACTATTCCCAAAAGGCAGGACCACTCTCCTTCCCTGGAAGCGTGAGGAAGTTTGCCTGCAGACGTGCAAGCTGGGCCATGTCCCTCGATCTCCAGGCCAGAGGCTAAGCCTTGACCTCTTCTATTTACTGGTGGAGTAGTGACCTAATAGTCTTAACACAGTTTCCAATGGAAAATGCCAATGTCTCCCTGTCAAAGAGAATAGCTCAGGATTGCCAGCATAGATTACAGCAACAGGATGAGATCCATCTTTGTGAGGGACAGACTGAGCATGCTTTCTATATTGTTATAAAAAATAACCTGCATAAAGGTCTTGCTTCATGCAACTAAAACTTCATGTGGAATTATGTGAAGAATTACTGACAGACAAAGTGTTCAGCATAAAGAAAGTCTCATATGAGAGTTGGCAGAGAGGAGAGAGAAGGGAGGGAAACATTCCTGAAGGCAAAGTAGTACCATGGTGGCAGTGGTACCATGTGGCAGTGGTACCGTGGTGGTAGCGGTACCGTGGTGGCAGTGGTGCTGCAGGGGTGGTGGTACAATAGATTGAACACAAGGGGAAACCCAAACAGAGGAAAAGGTATAGACAAAATTGTGTACAGACAAATCTTCTGTGTAAAATACTTTTGTGTTACGAGCAGTGCTTATATCTCTGAAGGCTTTTTCTCCTCTTACTACTTTGTTATTTTCTTTTCTGTGTTCAGGCTTGCCTTTGCGGCTGCTGCCCAGCCCAGCGTAGCCCATCCCACTGCTGCCCAAAGTACCCGTGCCGTGGTGAGGCAGCTCGGAGAGGTGGTCCTCACTGTGCCATGGGGTGAGGCAGCTTGGAGAGGTGGTGCTCACTGTGCCATGGGGTGAGGCAGCTTGGAGAGGTGGTGCTCACTGTGCGGTGGCTCCTGGCTGCACCGTAGCTGCTGGCTGCTCGAGGCAGTGGGGCTCCAGACCTCCATGGGGCAAACGGTGCCCTAGAAGCAAACGCTGGGGAGGGATGAGCTGTGAGAGCCCTTTGGGACCTGCCCTGTGACCACTCGGATGCCTGGCTTTGGGGACGGGGCTTGTACTGGGGGCAGGTGCAAAGACTGCAGGTGCGGTGCCTGGAGCAGCTGCAGAAGTGCAACCATGGTGGGTCCAGGTGGGCAGCTGGAAAGAGAAATGGGATTCTCCGGTCTCAGTGCCCAGTGTAGTCATCTGAATCCTTTTGCACATTGACCTGGGTGACCATGGACAGTGCGGAGCAGTTGGGAGGAGTAGCTGGGGATGGTATTCCCCTGCTTGGCTGGCCCGTGTCATAGCAGATGGGACAGTAAATCCGAATGTTATAGCTGAGGTGAGGAAACTGGGGGAAATGATACGGCCTCTTCTGTCCTTTTGCTGCTCTCTTCTGACTCTGTGATTGATGTCACCACTGGGAAGCCCCTGACTGACTGAAGCCATATGTTGGACTGAGCGCATCAACAATGTTCAGCAGCTGGACACCGTGCAATGAAAATGTAATAGTGACTGCTTTGTGAATTAAACTTGCTTCTTTGCAAGTTTTTTCTCAATGTTGCCAGAAGTGATCTAATGAAACATGTTTACCACCAAAAAAAATTGTTGGACCTAAGGTACCAATAAAAAAATAATAATGTCTTTATTTTCTTTATTGCACTTACTTACATATCAGGGGAGTCTAATCCTGATGAGATAAGTGAGTTTTTGGCATGTCTGCTCAATTTAGAGGACTCTGAATTGAAGCCCGTGTGTATTTGCAGATGGAACAAGGAGGAAATACTAATCTGGTGATAAAGCCTCTTATTCAAATGTGTACACAAGAGTCATAATAAAAGTCTGATTACAGAAAGTAAAAGTGTTAAGGTAACATATGATTATATGATAGAAATAAATAAATATATGAAATAAAGAAATAAGCTGTTGTATTTACTGGATTTTGAACAGGAAGCATAAAATACACAAAGCATATTTTGTATGAATTGTAATTTGATGGAGAATGGTTTGGGGCTGTTCTCTTCAACGTAGCCAAGTGTATTTCAACATTTGTGGCATCTCTAGCTATTGTTTTGGAGTTTAAAGTCAATGAGTACATGTGGGAATTAAAATAATAATCATAAAATATGACATCCATACAAAATATTTTAATATTCAGCAATAATGTGAGAGGAAAATAATATGTATGGCAACTTAATGTGATTTTTGTTAACCCAATTACATTTCCAAAGTTTGCATAATGCAGTGAGAGCTCTGCAGTCTGTCTCTGCTCAAAAGGTTGTTCAACTCATTATCATCACAATTTTTTGAGTAATAACAATAAAACATTTGTCTTCTATGAACAAAGTGCTTGTGAAAGTTGTTGTTGCTACCAAGTGTATATGGAGATGAGATTAATTTGTTTTTATGTGGTTATGGGCAAATATAAACAAAAATTTTGAACCATAAATGTCAGCATTAACCTTTAGCTTGAAGGTCTCTCTCAGCCTGGAGGGAATGTTGGATAAAAGCAAAATAAATTTGGAATAGAAAAGAAATTCTTCATAAAATGTCATTTTTGATGTAATAGTATTATAATTTAAGACACCACCAAACCCATACAAATAAATTCATATTAACATTAAAGGTCTCTCCAACTTAGCTGTTTAAACAAAAGGCCACCGCAGACACACGGAAGTGCTCCATAATGAATTAATGTTCAGAATACTGAGGTCAGTCTCTCAGATTCAGCCGGGGGCGCTTCCCCCTTAAAACGAAAACACGCAACAAGAACAATGAGAATCAAAATATATCAGTAAATAGAGAACTCAAATTTAGAAAGCTATAAGAGAAAACTTTTTTTTTTCCCCACAAAGAAACAATTCCATCTGCAAAAGAAGGTAAATTGTTACATTGCCAGCCTTATTAGCTGTTTATCATTGCATTATCATCATGCTTAAGAAGCCTGTTCCTAGAATCATTCAGACACCACAGAGACTTTATTTCTGGACATTCTTAAGCTGAATAAATCATTAAGCATTGTATATAAAATCCACAGAATAAAAAAATCTACTGTTTGAGTTAATTTTTTAATGGAACATTCAAGGCCTATTAAAGTTATGAGCTTTTAGGGTAATGTAAAATGCTCTTTAATAAGCTGCAGCACATTGTGAGTCCCTGTGTCACATGTATTACTTAATGGTCTTAGGTCTTGCTACCATTAGGCTAAATTGAACAAATAATTGGAAACTTTGTTAATTGGGAGGGAAGGGGGAAATGTCAATCATTAGTCATTAATCATTTTACTTTTCATATCTGCCTTTACAAAAGCACTAGCAGCACGTACTGGACGTTAAGTGTGCTTTAATTAGAATAGAGAGATAAAGCCATAGCATCGCATTGAAATAGAGGCATTTTACATTAAAAGCAAAAATACTACAATATTTATCAAACTTAATCAGTTACCCTCCTTGCAAAAAAATAAGCAGCTTCACTGTGTTTCCTCAACTGCTGAAATACTCGAGGCTTTCCATGCTCCTGTAGTGGCTTTAGCTCATTACAGATGGTATAAAAAAATGGAGGTTGTAACACAGGCAGGTTCAGGAAGGTGAGATTTTTGCAACATGAGTCCCCATACTGCAAGCACTGCTGTGTATAGTGTTGTATGCACACCAAAGTATTATCAGGACCTGGTTACAGTGATAAAAATCCCCCCCCCACAATGTCCTGCCTTTTATTTCTTCTCCCAGCAGGAGAGCTGTGCTCTGCCAAGCTTTGTGCAGAGAATGGCTGGTGTAGAAAGCAGAGCAAAGTGTTCGGTAGGAAATGAATGCTAGAAAACAAATCTCTTCTTGTTCTTAATGATTGCTCGTTCTTTAGAGTGCCTTGAATTGGCAGCCTGCCTAGCCATTGGTATGCCCCGAGAATGTGTCCCCCCCCTGGTGTGCTCTATTCTGTGGGATGGGATAGGGCAGGTTGGGATTGGGTGGGATGGGATACGATGGGGTGAGTGTTGGAGTGGACTTTCTCATCCAGAAGCGCTGGATGCTGTTTGTCCTGCTCCCTCTGATGGCAGCTGCTTTCTACTGCTTACTGCTGCGAGAGGGCAACTTGTGATGTCCAGCTCGATGTCCTGTCACACGACTTGTTAGAGCAGTCATTTATTTTGCCTTGTTTCATACTCCTGTAATGAGACAACGCTGGAAAACTTGTACAATAATCACTGCCTGAGTATTTAGTCATCAAGACAGCGGTCCAAACACCTTTCCACTCCAGGAGATGGATCCTCAAATGACGAATCTAAAAATACATGTTTTTATTTGTGGCCACTGCCCTGAGAAATGTGTGGTTTGCATTTCTTTCTCAAGAAGCACTGAGCCTGAGAATCAAGTTTAATGTTTTTAATAGAAAGGTCAGTGATGGCTGGCCGTATTTCAGAAATTCCTATGAGAAAGGACTCCGCTTGTCTCTCGACAGCGCTGCAGATGAGCAATGCTCCACGCACAAGAGAGGTCAGTTCAGCTGCCCAGGGGATCAAGATGGCTCAGATTGTAACAGGGATTTCTGAAAAAAATGAGCTGTGGCTTTCTACAGATCAGTCAGCCAGGCCTGCTGTCTGTGGAGAAAAAAGAGCATTATTTGGAGCCTGAGATTCGGCACTGGGTTTTCTCTAATGCTCATTATTCTTCAGCTACTCTTGAGCACCAGCTGCTGCACTGGTGCTCCATCCACAGCTCTATCTTGGTGCAAGCTCTGCTTCAGTCCAGGTACACTTCGTCTGTTGGCCAGCAGCAAACCGAATGCCCTCAGCTTTGATTTTGTTACAATTCACTCCATGTTTGCTGTGATGCCGTTTATAAATTTTCTCTGCCAAACAAACACCCTCAGCTCAAGCCACCCTTTCAACTTTTGGGGACTTCATTTCACTGGAATCTGGAAACCTCTACGCAGTCATCTTTGATACTGAAGCTCATGGTACCGGTCATAAAGACTGCTGCAGCAACCCTTGCTGACACTGCCCTTTTTTTCACCAACTGAAATCAGAATCTCACTTGAGAGATGTCTCCTGTTGAGGAGTATTTGTATTCCAATGTTTGATTGCCTCCACTTAATAGAGGTTTTTTCCCAGCATTTACTAGTTTTTTATTTGGGGGACAGGCATCATATTGCCTCACCCCAGAAGGCAGGTATCAGATAGGTGGGAATATCCTCCTGGGAGAAGGTCTTTGATATATTCTGTTCAGATTAGTCCCACCAACCTCCCACCTTCCCTGCTGTTGCAATATCCTGGTTTGGATTCTAGGTAATAAAGGAACAACATTAGTTTCAAATGTTTTATTCTCAGAAAGGTTGAGATGCACACAAGGGCATGCAAGGTTATGACCTGGCATGTGGTCCTGACAGAAACTGCTAGTTAGAGATGTCAAACTTGCATGGGGAGAGCAGAAACCCAGTGGGTGTTTAGAGAAAAATCTTTCCAGGGGAAAATTGGTTCTTGGAGGGTAAGCAAGTGTGAATAAACTCATCTTTTTGTGAATTATTTTCTTTTCTCCCTCCTCATTTCCCCACCTGTAAAGAGATTTTCTTTGTCTGATTCAGTGGTCATGAATGCTGTAGGGAAGTGGAAGGTAAAGATATTGTGCATTGAAAAGTAGCTGATATTGTGTGCGAGCCAGGGAGATGTTCTGTAGCCTCAGTTTGTCCTATTTGATTTGACCCAGGGACACTTCAGTCAATCAAGCAGTGCATTATTATTTCAAGCTCAGGGAGAGATACACTATTAATCTAAGTGAGCTGCAGTCAGACTTGACAGGCAGGGGACAAATCCCTAATCAATCTTTTAATCACCCACCTGGGGTGATTTGAATGAAGTCAATTAAGGGATCTTTCATCAGCAGAAAAAGCTGTACTCAGCTGGTTGAGGAAACGTATGTAAGATCTCCTTTGTGAAGATGTCTTTACGACAAAACTGTGGGTATTTTTCTCTTCCCTCATTCATTTAGTGGAAAGTAAGCTGGGTGAGAAGGGAAAGATGAGTGTAGGGTAACGGTATAAAGTTTCAAAATAATATAATCACAAATAAGTATTTGTAATAAATGTCCTCACTCTCCAGAAGTACTGCAAATATTCCAGAAAATGCCAAACTGTAAAGAAACATAAATACTCAGTATTTATTTTCCTAGACCAGCTCTATACAACATCATGGCCAAATAATTGGATGAGGCGTTAAAGGACTGCTTTTGGTATTGTAGATAATGAAGAAATATATTGTATACAGACTGACTTTTGTAATTTCCTTTTTATCTGTTGGCTTTTCTGATATAATTTGTTACTAATATTTTGTATTCAAAACTCCTGCCAGAGCTAACGAAGCACAGGATGTCCATAGAAAGCAAAGCTTGGTTGTAATTTCTAAACAGAGATATCATATTTTAACTTATTGGGATATGCCCTTAAGTTTTGAGCACAAGGTGATTCTTTTCCATTGAATTTTGAATTGTGTGATTTGCTTACTGAGACTTAATATTTACAGATCTTTGAACATGTGACCTGTTGTGCAATTGGTTTTGTTCTGGAAAAGGTAGGGCCACAATGTTGTAATCCGTAGTGTTTGTCATTCCTGTAGTCACATAGATTTGAAATTCAAAAGCGGCTTAATCTTAAAACCACCTGGCAGTCTACCCGCAGCATGACCATGAAAATGTGATTAAAACTAAAATGTACCTTCTCAGGGCATCCCTAGTGGAGCCTCTATTATTAGGGGGAATAAAATTGCTGAGGAAATTTTCAGGATAAACATGTTAAAACAACTCATCTGTTGTGCTTGCTACACTTCTTACTCAGCCTTGTTTTATGAGCTTTGTTGGGCAATTTGTGTTCTTGATTCTTGTTTGAAATACATCCAGGATTAAACTCCTGTCACTTGCACATCGGGAGAGATCAAACCTCTTCAGTTCTGCGATGGTGGTTTTTTTCTTCCCCAATAGAGTAATTTTAGCACTGCATGAGGGACTTAGCGGTAAAGGTTGAGCTGACACTTAACTCATAAACTTTTATTTTCCTCTCTACTTAGATCTTAAACTGAACAAAATCGTCAGCTCCTGGTGATGTTGTCTCCCATTCTTATCTCTGCAGAAGTCTGAGATAAGTTTCAAAAGAAACAAACAAAACCTACTTGAGAGGGACCTGAGGAAGGTGCAGGACTGCAACGACATTTTCTGTAATCTGCTTTGGCACGCCTTTAATACTGCCTTGTGTGAGCAGCTAAAGCCACTTCCTTTTTGAATTGCAGGTGGCATTGCAAACCAAAGCCCAGAACCATGGGGACGTTTGAGAACCTGACTCAGATATCTGAAAATCAATCATGTCGTAGCTGATGGGAGTCATGCACTTGGTTAACATGAGCCACATCTGGGAAAAAAAGAAACAGACCTCTTCTATACAGTTGAACCTACATCATGGCTTTCATGGTGGTTGTTCTATTTTGGATAAGTTAATTTTGAAGTAAGAGGTGGAATTTGCTGAATGTTGCACATGGTCAGTGGGGCATTAGCTGCTATTTCAGATTTTGTTTTCCAAAGCAAAGCATGAGCCAGCATACAGGATTTGACTCAGCTTCTGTTGAAACCATAGAAGACAGAGACCACCATGCAGTTCAGCTCTCAAAAAACCCACAGCCAACAGCACACCACAAAGCCCATGGGAGCCATTAGCTACATGGAGGAAAGGTCAATTAGGGCTTATAAAGGCAAAGTCACTTTTCAGTTCTTCTGGCTTATCTATTTCTGCTTTCACTGATTTCAGACAAATTACTTCAAAGTTACACCCAAGCAAGAAGAAAACATGGAATCTGCACGGGGGTTCACACATGCAGGATGTATGTGGAGCCACAGGATGACCTGGGGGAGCCGCAAAGCCAGTGTGTCTTCTCACTCAGGACCCCTTTCAATACAAAGGCTCGCTGGGTGTCCTCGAGCTGCTGACGTGACCTCTGCTCTCCCTGCAGGGACGTGTACCCCATGCCTGGGGGCAGGATGGTAGAGCACAGAGTTGGGCTCCTTTTGCTGTGCACCGTGTGGGTGATGTTCCCAGGCTGTGCTGTAGCAGCATGACATGAAGCAGATCATTCCCAAACTACCTTTGATCCTGGGCTCAGGTTAGGTAAAAAACACAGTACCTAAGAGTGTCTTGCCTCACTTGGGACTACCTATATGCCCCAGCATGTCCCAGCATCCCACTGAATAGAGATCCAAGTGTGCACTGTACCTCTGCAAGGTCTAGATTTCCATGGGAAGGAGATGGAGCCCCTGGGACAAGGGGGACTTGTGCTACACCTCACCCCCTTCCCACTACAGTCACCTGGGACACCAGGGTGTGGGAGTTCAGCTATAGCCTCAGCCCCTCACTCCCTCCAGACTCAGGAAATAAACATGTTTTACCTTTCACAGGCATGGTTCTTAGAGTCAGAACCCCGACAGGCAAAACTGAACACCTCGATGATTCATATTCTTCTGTAGGGTGTTGCTACCCTCAGCTCAGATGGCAGCTGCCTTCACGCAGGTTAGGAAAAGAGTTACAGGAGTGAAAAAATGACATGATTAAACCTTTCTTCTCTTCTAGTCCACAGCAAGTTTTTGAATCCTGAGGAGATGATAATTAATGCAGCTCTTTAAATAGCTATTTGAGAGAAGCAATTCAGGTTATGTGTAGTAGACACAACTTCCATAAGTATATGGAAAACAGATTTACTCTTTAGAGGGAGGTTAAATTTCATTCTTAATTACAAAAGCCTTTCTTTTATATAACAATTTTTAATTACAATTCCCTGAAGAATGAATATTCCATAAGGCTGGGTAACAAGGCTATGCCTAATTTATGCCATTTAGATGCAAATGATTATTCTGATGTGTAAATACACAAAATCAAGCAGAAAGTAGGCAGACAATGAGGGCACAAAAGAACAATATGAAAAAAAAAATCTTATTTTTTTATTAAGGTAAAAGTTTACAGGGTTCCACTCCTCAAAGCCCTTTCTCATGCTAGTCCATTGACTTCACTAGGACCCTCTCATAAGAACCCATGTCACTGGGGTCATTCCCATGAGAAGATGGTGTTTCAAATTAGCGTAGCTTTTCTATTCTTAAACAACAAATATTTGAGATGATATATGCAGCTGACTTAGGATTTTTGGAAAGTAGAACTGCAATAAATCAGTGAGATGATAGTACCATAGGAAACCAGAAGATGAAATAAACCAGGAAAATGTGTGTTGGCAGTATGGAGACTGCTTCAGAACACTCAGAAGCACAGAGTAAATGTGTACCACCTACCAGAAAATATTTTTAAAAGACTGAAAGGAAAACAAAATGTTGGCATAGTCAAACGTCAAGGCCGTGGAAACTACTAAATGACATTGAAGGCTTCTTTTAAAAAGTGGAAGTCTTATCTGAACAAGGAGAATAGAAAAGATCATAAACTGTAGCAAGTTGAGTGTCACACTGCAATAAAGTAGGCCAGCAAGGATTTAGAGGGGCAACCTAGTAAAGGTGTGAAAGCTGCTATAAAACCTTTTTCAAAAACATCAGAGGGAGCTGACCAGAAAGTCAACCAGGCCAATACGTGATGAAGGTGTAGAAAAGGCACTCTGTGAAAACAGGGCCTTGCAACAGAGCTAAACGATGTGTTTCTATTAGTGCTGGTTACAGGAGAGGTCAGTGAGGCTCCCACTGAAGTCATTCTTTGCAGGAAATGAGTGTGAGAAATTCTGGTTGGAATAAACCAGTGAACTAAACGTTACCAGGACCAGAAGAAATTCATGCAGAAGTTTCAGGTGTATTCTGGTGTGAAAGTATGGAACTGCAACTGTTCTTTGAGTTACTGCTTAAAACACTTAATGACAAAATAATGGAAGGCTGCAAATAGTACGCCAATCTTTAAAAACGGGATTGAGGAATAATCTGAAAAACTATGGACTAAGAAGTCTGACATCCATACCAAGGGCATGGGTAGAAGCTATTGAAATGATAGTGAGAGATAGAAGGAGCAACTTTCCCACTTGTAAGGAAGCTCTTTCCATGAATGCTTGTTTTCATCAATGGCCATAGCCAACAAAACAAGGACTCCATACCAAAGGTATCCCTAAGCGCAGGGACACAGGGGCAGGCAGAGTGAAGTGCTCCCCTCTCTTTCACAGACATTATGCAGCTGGCCTGGGCCAGCTTTGCCACTGTGTCCTCACGCTGCTGATAGGAAGTGTCATGGGTGTAGTTATGATGTATGTTGATGAGGGCTCTGGAACTCACCTCACCCCGCTGTGTCCCCCTGTTTTGCACCATACAACACCCAGGAGAGAGGGTGGTTTCACAGCCTGCAAGAAAACATGTCGCAAAGGGCAGGTATGGTGAACAATGTGGAGGAGCATGTCAGGCCATAAGGCTTTCGGAGGAGAATTCTGCCAGAGCCTGCTTCACATTCAGATGTTTCATGACTCTATGTTGAAGGAAACAGGAGGTTAGCTGTGGGTTATCACCTGGAGTTAGGCTCATGACTATGCCATTTAAGACATCAAGGATATGGTAAGAAGAGTTGAATAATTAAATGAGTGATGGTAATGCAGATGATAAAACAGAATATTTTCTCACAATAGTCTGATCTTAAGTTATCTGAGAAGATTTGCAGAGTTGACTGGTTAATGAAATGGCAAATGAAATTCAATGTCAATAATTATAAGGCAATGCATACAAGGAAAAAACCCCACAACCTCTAAGTATAAACACACACAGTAAGGGATTTAATTCCCTAGTACCACCCAGGAAAGAGGCATAAGAGTTAATGATGTGGATAGTTTTCTAAAGGCATCAGTTCAATGCTTGTCAAGAGTCAAAGGCAGATTGAATCTGACAAACTTTTAGGAAAGGAAATCAGCACAAGAAAAAGCATAAGATTATGCTTCAGTGCAAAACTGTGATGTATCTGCACTTGAGTGCTGTGGATGAGGCCCCAGGACTGGGAGTCCTGGTCTGCAAAACCTGAGGGGGGATAATGCCAGACCAGGAGGGTCCCTGGCTGCCCATAGGGAATGACTTGCACATTCAGTTTTACATTTATGTCTTTGGGCTCTTGTGTCAAATACTGCCTGTGTGGCTGATTTCTAACACTGAGAAATTTGTGGAGCTGATATGTCAGAGGCTCTGTCCCAGGAGATATATTGTATGCAGAGTCCTGTGGCCAGTTTAATTGTAGGTACTGTTATAGAAGGGAATACACAGATAGTCCCCCCTCTAAACTGACAGCTCAGTTAGCCATAGTCAAGCCTTTTACATGCAATTGCTGCTGAGACCTGAGAAAGTGGGGTTTTTTTGGGAAACCTTCTCTCCTTGGTATGTCATTCATCACGGGATGAGATTTTTTTTGAATGTTTCTCTTGCTTTGGGGAGGGAGGACAAAGCAATCTGTCCAGTGTGTATTCATTTCCTCCTCCCATCAGAGTTACAGTCCTGAGCTGCTTGACCTCTGTGAAGAGGGATGAGCTGGGCTTCCAAATCCAAGTTAGCAGTGACATTCACACATTTCTCTCACAGACTTCCTGCAGAAGAAATGTATGTTCATTTTAATCTGCTGCTCAGTCCATACATCTTTCTATATCTCTCCTTATATAAATATAATGGACTTTGGAGGGAACATTTCTCTGGTTGCTATTGTACAGAATACAGACAAGTTACAGTAAGTCTGTACTGCATACCCGATATAATGCCAGAAGGTTGGTTTGGTTTTTTTTATTATTTTGGCTAGATTATTTTCCTTAATCTAGAGGTTTGAGTGAGTGTGCTTAAATTTTATATTAGTATCAGTGGTAACCCCTTCCAAAGGAATGGTAAATAGAGAAATATTAGCTTGCTAATAGTCCAAATGGATTTGCTAGTGAATGTAAAGTAAAATTGCTGCAATAAGGTACATCTGTGTGGTATTTTACACTGTGCTGCTTTAGCACAGTGATCTGTTGTCTGATGCAGTGATTTGTATAGAAATAGAATGCTAAGCTGTGTTCTGCTGGACAAACGTGCATTTTAAAAATGAAACCCAAAAACTATATTGCAAGTAAAGATATGGCCTATTTTCTCTACCAAAAATGAAACAGGCAGTTTCATGAGTTAGTTTGTCCTTTGTCAGTACTGTTAAAATTGTTGCTCATATTATGTTGCAGCAAGTTCAAATTTTGCAAGCCAGGGACTTTTGTTGAGCCCTTCATCTTCAAAATGGGCCCTGGAGCTGAGCTTTCAGCTAATCTCTGTCAAAACCCATCTTCAATTGCATTTTGAGAGCTTAGGAGCTGTTTGCGATGTCTTTGGGAATGACAACAGCAGGCTGTAACAAGGGTGTAAGTTTGCTGTTCTTGAGTGTGCTGCTGTCTCTCCTCACCGAGGTAGCTGTGTCTTTTGGGCTTTGAATTTGTATAAAGCTGAAGGGATGCAGACTTTGCTATCCCACTAAGGTGAGCAGATGTGCTCACAGGAGTAAGGACCACACAGCCTGACTTAGCAGCCTTGCACAAATGAGATTCAGCGATGAGACACTTCCATCCATTAGGTCTTTATTTAGCAATATCACCTTGCTACTAAATTATAAGCAAGAACGCATTTATTCTCCATAAAAATGCTAATAAATTCCTCTTGGACTCATTTAAGCACCAGCCAGATAGCTTTATGTTGCACAGTGACACTTAACATCCAAGGTAATTGTTTTACTGTGGTGTTTTTTCTACACTCTGAGCAATCAGGTTTGCCCCGTACTTGTCACTTGCTCAGCGTTTTGCTATGTTGAATGAACAGGATGACATGGACAAACTTGGGAACATTTAGTGTGTTTTAAAAGACTTTAGACAGAGGAGCTTAAACTCACCTTTGTGTCTTTTGGTATCTGCTTGTTCTCGTTTTTTGCCCCGGAGCACCGACATTCATACTTTATTCACAGATCTCAACAGGCTTCACCTTGTCAAATATTTTGAATTCCGTAATGAGGTGTGTAATGTGTCTTATATAAGCTCTGGTTCGTGCTCTCCTCGGATGTCTTGCTGTTTTGTGCTTAAATGGATTTGCCTGTGTTCACTTTACTCATCTTGCTTTTTACTGAGGAATTAGAAAATAACGTTTGGCGTCTTTTCTCTCACTGTGTCCTAATATCCCACCTAACCCCTCCGCCCAAGCACTCGCTCTGCTTCAGATCATCAGTTTGGTTGTTTGGAACTAATATCAGAGATACCTTTTTTTGATATTAAATATTGTAATGGGGACAGAAACTGTACATTGGAAAATGAACTGCGAGCAGATCACGTCACATAAGTTGTCAATCAAGCCTATACAATAATAATGCTCTCAATTACTCTATTGAGAAGAGTTTGAGGTCAGAAAGGACCTTTTTGAACAGCAGGTCTGAACTTTAACCAGTAGCAATAAGCCCACAACCTTCTCACTGACACAGAACCTCTCCCAAAATCTTCCAGCGTTAGTGTAAAGGCTTTGAGTGGCGGTGGATCCCCCAGCAGGCAGCTGGCGTGTGCGAGGTGTGCTAGACCTGCATCTACACCTACACGTGCACGGGCAGGGGCTGCCTGCTGGTAGTGCCTGCACGGACCGGGGGGACGGGCACGTGTGGGGCTCACAGGTCGTGTTTGGGACATCCGTGTGGCACAGGCATGCGGCAGCTGGCAGATCAGATCCGCTGCGTGTGCCTGATATGTCTTTCAACCCACAAATATGTAATTTCTAGCTTTCCCAAAGTAGTTTAGGCAGATTTTTCCCTCTAGCCTTGTCAACAGGAGACAGTATTGAAAGATATAATCTCAGAAGATGTTAAAATCACAGAAAATGAGCAAACGGATAAGGTACAACTGAGAGAAAGAATCACAGCTCCAAGATGCAAGTGGGCTGAGTGGAAGGCAGATGAATGTCTCCAGCAGGAAACGGGTGCACTCATTTGTCTTGGATGAAATCTTCATTAATACTGTCATGGACTAGATATACAATCTGAGCAATTTCTATTTATGGACTGGCTCTCCATATTTTATGAGTTTCCTTCCAGGCAAAGCTGCTCTGGTTGGTTCATTAGTGTCCTGTCCAAAAAACAATCAAGAGGATATTAATCTGAAGCTCAAATACCGTATCAGCAGGCGGGGGTTTTGTACTGCGGAGTACAGAATGTACTTGGCAGAAGAAATGCAAAGAAACCTTTTATCAATGAGAGAGTCTTGAAGTTGTAGATACAGACACTTCAAACCTTTTTCTAACTACGGTCTTAAAATCGTTTGCACCAGATGCCATCTATGGATAATATTTCATTAATCTCATGTTTTAGATAAAAATATTAGAACACAACATCACTTTCATATCAAATATATGAATATTTTGATGACATACTTTGGAGACAAACACAAATCTGTTCTACTTCATGATATAGAGAGGCAAACGAAGAGAAAGGTCTCTCCTCTGGAAGCTCTGATGATAGATGTACTTCTCAGGAGCCTCACTCTGAATGTGGAACATATTGGTAGCGGTATACTATGGGTGAGTTCTGTTTTATTGGCAGGCAAAAAAATCATAACTTCTGCATGCAATCATCAATAGAATCTGTGTGAAGTCATTTCCTTTCAGCCCAACGGGATAAAACAGTGCATTTGGGAAATGGGCAAGGATCAAAATCCAGAGATTACGGATGTGCGTGGCGGGGCTGTCTCACCTGGTGCCTTGGCTCTCGCTGCTGGGAAGAAATGACTGCACCTCGGCAGCTCTTCTGGCAATATGTGCCTCATTTGGGGGAAGTGCTTCCATTTCTAGGTTCAGTTTCTGAATATTCTAAATTAAATTAAATACTCCAGTGTTTCAGTCCATTAGAAGAAGCTGGCTTTGATGCAGTTGCATTAAGGTCTGAACTAACAGTGCCAGAAACCTTTTTCAACCACTTATGCTGGGTAGCGTAGGCATAAAACGCTAGTAAATAGAAATTGCAGTGTGTCACATTCATTTTGTAAGTGCACATAGCTACACTAGCTTCAAGGCAGGAGACAACTAAGACATTAATTTCTTAGCTAGAAAAAAATACATGCATGAGGTTTGAAATCATGGTCTCACTGGCCATATTAGTACTGCTTTATCAGATTGCTCCTGGGGACTGACCCAGGAAGGCATCCCAAGCTGGAGTTCACATCTGCATTTCAGGCCCTTACCAGACTTCCTAAATGCCTCAGATGCAACCACACAAAGTAGCACAGCGTGTTTGGGATCTCCTATTCTATAGCACTTTTGGCACTGTCAGCAAGAGAAATGCTTTCTATTTCACCTACCATGTAGCTGTACCTACGTGGCCTTGTTCATGATTGCCAATAGCAAAAGCTAGGGAAAGAGCCTTTCTTTTGCTTGCCTGGACCTCTGGATTCCCACTGTTTCCTAGGAGGTTACCTAAATTTGAAGCTGCTGCAAGCAAAGCCCCCCTGGCTGAGCCCCCACCGGGTTCCCTGGGGCCAGGACAGTCAGCAACCTGTGCCTTCCCTCTTGTGCTTGTCTCGGGCTCAGTCTCTCCCTGGACCTTAGTCATGGCAGAGGTTCCCAGCACACTCAGTTGGCAGCACAGACTCCCTGGGAGATGGATGAGACCCTTCCCGTGTGCATGCTGCAACTGGATTTTTACAGCTTCCTCACAGAACTGAGTCATGAGAGAGAACGTGTGTTACCGAGTGATAAACACTTTGGGCAGGACTCAGTCTGGGACACTGAAATGTATGTGTAGATGAGATTTCTAAGCTCCCATTATAGATGGTAAAGATTCAGTCCACAAATCTCTGCAGAGTGGGGTCTGGAGACTGAGTCCACCCATAGCGAGGAAGACACTGAGAAGCTCCATTCAGTATACTGATAACTGGTACCTTTGAGATGCCCAAGGCTACCTTAGGCATCCAGGTGAGGCTTGCAGACGTGACTCAGGACCTACAGGAGACCTTAGCCCTTCTGGTGCAGCAGCTGGAGGCCAGCCAGAAAACTCCAGGGCATCTTAATGGCACCAGACACCAAGGCTTTGGCAGCTGAATCTGACTGCAGTAGGAACTGAGATGCCCAGCTCACAAATAAATGAGGTGCTTAGATGTAGATACTTCAATTTCAAAATGAATCTCACCTTTGTTTTTGGCAAAAGCCAAAAGTCGTTTTTGCACTCTGAATACATTTACATCCATAACACACACAGAAGATAGACCAAAGACAGTTCCTCACAGCCCATGCCCAAACCAGCATCCCCTTGGCCTCTCTTCTCTCTGGCCCTAGGACTGCCCAAGGCATAAGGATGCAGCCCTCTTCCTTCCCAGCCTCCTTGGAAACCTCTGTGACCCCAGTCTGAAGCAAAGACTACACAAAAGACGGGCAGCCTGGAGAGAAATCTCTCTAGCTGTGGTCCTTCACAAAGCTTTTGGAATTAGCTGTGCCCCCACAGAGCAGCATTTGGGCCTGAACAGCATCAAATCATCAAGGGCACCCTGCACTGCCCTTCCTTCAAAGCAATGCAGGTGAGAGCCTGGCTGAGGGCAGCGCTTGCCCAGGTAACTCACGTGGAGCAGGTAACCACTGCAACCTCCTTTCCCCACAGGTCGGGGAACAACTGGTCCTTTCCACCCTCACCCTTGGTGTTCGGCTGGGGGAATCTCACAGCCCTGGTCCCAGCACCCCGTGCCAGTGCAGGGCTGCGAGAGGACATTCACGCTGTCTCTGAGAACTCATGGTGGTGAAGAGGCTGCTCCTGTCATCCCTGTGGGGAAGAGACAGGCTCCGGCAATGATCAGCACTGGGTACACAACCTCCCAGTGAAGATCTGCCATGATGTTTGCCTGCAAGGCTGGATCTTCTGCTCCCTAGTGCTGTGGCCTTTTGAAGGCCACATGGTCACTGTCAGCCATGGCCTTTGATGCAGTCAGTGGTTGTACCAGTGACCATGCTCCATCACCTTCAACGCCCAGGGAGGAGAGCCTGTGGGCACAGCACAAGCACTGATGTGAACGTGCCTGTACTACTTAACAAACTTCAAAACCTTCTGTCTTCTGAGAAGTTACTGCAGATACTCTTGGCCGCATGTGATGCTGAGAAGAGTATGACACCAGATTTTTATCCTGGAAAAGTTTCGTGGTACTTCTTTTACTTCAAAATAGCTATCAGTTAGATATCCCCATATAAAAAGTAGCTCTGATTAGAGAAATGTATAGTAATGTATTTCACATTCCTGGTAGATTCTATTTAAGCATTTGTTCACAAAACAATTGCTATAGTGTACTGAATTATCTGGGTATAAAATTTATTAGGACAGAGGATAAGCTCATTCAGTGAACTGTCAAGCTGCACATGACCTTGCCAGTGTAACCAACATAACTTTATGTTTGTCTTAAATGTTTGATAACTCCTCTGACAGAAGAACCTGTATTTGTTATTGCTTATATTTATTCTTATTATCACAACATTCAGATCCATACGTTATAGGCAGCATACACTGAACCTAACAGATTTGTTTGGGAAAAACCCCCACCTTCTTAACAACACACCAGCTCAGTGTACCCTTCCCTACCCCTACTCACCCCTTACCTTCTCAGCAAACAACTGTTTGCCTTGTCAATCCGGAATGTGCTCGGATGCAAGAGAGACAATTAACACCGTTGAGGAATGTTTGAGTATTACCTCCTGGATCCGAGGAGTGTTGTGGTTTAGTGATACGAGCTACTATCAAAGAGAAGTGCACAGGAATGCTTTTGTTTGGGCTCACTAACAGAAATAGTAGTTGTTCTTTAGAAAATGAAACAGATTAGGTAAAATTGAGACTATAAGCAAGAAAGACCTGAAGGTGGCACTGTAGGAATGGACATTCTCCTTTTTAGAAAATACAGGTCATAAATGCCTGCTTGCTCTTTTCTCTTTGAAATGAGAAAGAGAAGGTTGTCAGACATGAACCATATTTTCCCGTACCTTTTTCTCACTTTTTGCTAGGGAATAAATATTTGCTCCCTTTCCCCAGAGTGGGAGGGCTTTGAGGAGAGCATCAGGGCACTGGACGTCCTTTCCTGCAGAACAGATGCAGGCTGCTGGCACCGCAGGGAGGACAGTCGGCTTAACGTGGGAAACTGCAACCCGTTTGATGCCAGGCTGAGGAGCCATCAGCTACAACACTTTTCTTTCCCAGATGAGTCAGGCCTAAAGCAGGATATTTACTTTCCACAGATCTCCCCCCATAGCTCACTAGAAGGGCACAACGAGAGGCTTATCAGAAGCACATCTAAAACAACCAGTCTTTGCACAAAATGCTGAGGGTTATGACTCATCCTTGCAACTCTTAATTCCAGTCAATCCTTCAGACTATCTTTGCCTAAACTAATCCCCTATCCTTTTCTTTGCCCCTTTGTTCCCACTGTGCTGTAGGTGGTGGCCATGCTGGGCTGCAGGCAGGAGGCAGGAGGGCTTTCCAAGATCTACCTCTTCTTCCTACGAGAAATCATGGCTGTGTTGCAGAGGGGTTTATGGTTTCAGAAACTATGGCCTAAAGCTCCAGAAGTGTCCGGCATCCACTCTGGGGACACACGGCAAGGACAAAATCCTGAATGGCTGCACAATTTGGCCACAGAATAAATATCTAGTTTTGGAAATATTACAGGCCAGATGTACACATCTCAGAAGAAAACTTGTGGTTTATAGCCAGCTTCTACATCTACCATAGTGCTGTTTCATAGTGCTAGAAAGCTTTCTAAGACAGAGATCTGTCCTCCTGCTCACCCACAAGAACCGGGACTCCTGTGTTGGGGAGCAGCAGCGTGACCTGGTCCTGCAGTCAGCCCCAGCAGCGAGACCACAAAGGTGGGTTTTACATTTCATTTGAATTTGATGCAGTTAGTGGGTATTTTTATTTTGTTTTGGACTTGTTTTGGCTTCTCTGAAGGTGCGGCCTTTTCTGGTCACAAGTCTGCTCCTGTTGATCAACAATATAACATGGTTTGGTTTTTTGTTTTTTGTTTTTTGTTTTTTTTTTCCTCACAAGAAGGACAAATCATTTGTCACTGTAGGCAGAAGCAGACATGAAGGCCCTGGACATCAGGAAAGGGACCATGAACTGGACCCTGCACCAGGAGCAGGGTGCAGAGCAGTGCACAGTGCATCAAAACAAGACAGACCTTCAAGAAACAGCAGCTCCAATGCCCCTTAGCTGGTGGGGAACCAAAAAGTGTAGTAAACTTGTGTGTGCGCACACATGCATATAACACAATGGAAATTCAAGACAACTATATCATACAAAACAAGAACAGCGTGCATTATTTGTTATCAAGATACTACTGATGAGATGAAAGTTTTTAGATGTATATGCTGGAAACAAACAAACAAACAAACAAACTGGCCATTGTGTGGAGGATGTATGATTCTCCTGCAAGCCCCTTTTGTGTTCAGCCCAGGACACCCCATGCCTGTCTCTGTGAACTTGGGGACAGCCAGTGACACCTTCACCACGGACTGTTGAAAAAGTTTCACAAATGCATGAAAGCTGTGAAAGGCATTCAAGCACTAGTAAAACCAAGTATCTAGGGAAACTTGTTACTTGTAGCAAGTTGCTACACCGTGTAGCTTATTACCTGTTGTAACAGGTTTGCACAAGGTCTGCAGTTGCCTCCTATGAGGTGGCTGCAAGGTTTGTACCATGGAGGTTAAGCTCCACTGCATTTTGCCAGAGCTAAATTTCACTCCTGAGGAAAAATGCCAAAAAAAGATCTTGATGGGGTTAATAAAGCTGTGGGGACAGCCGAGTATCCCCAAAGTCGGAGCCATTCCTACCTTCCTGCTTGTAACGTCTGCTGCTGAGCAGGGTGTTGCATTCAGAGCCATCCGGGGTGTCTTTGGGCAGACGCTTTGTTCCAGGACCCAGGGTACGTGAGCATGCCGTGCCTCGGAGCCTGGAGGGTGAAGCTGGCGTGCATCGTGACGACAGCTCAGGTAGAAAGAGTGGGGTGTTGTCCCCAAAGGGCAACTTGCAAGGCACTTGTGAAGATTTGGAAGGTGCAACTGATTTAACAGACTGATGCCTCCAACTGAGGGGTCTGTTGTGGGGGAGAGGTGTTATTCTTGTTGTTTCCTTCACGTTGGCATAGCTGCTCTCTGAAGATCTTTCTCTGTAGGAGGGAAAAGCAAGCTTCTTCTATCACTTTGGTAGGAGAACCAGGAGTTTTCTCCTTCCAAGACCCAAGGTGTGATGGTGTGTGCTCCAGAATGGAGTGATGATGTGTGCTTTCCTTGTCTGAGGAAACGTCCAGCTGAGGTCCTGAAGCTTGACACAGATTTTAGGGCCCTCAGCTTCATCTTCATCTTCTGACACCACAGTGCCCAAGGTCAGAGCATGCCTGGTCAAACAGGAAAGACGAGCAAAACAAGCACATGCTATATTTTTTTAGAGACACCAAGGAAGACCGTGTAGGTGTCAATCTGGTATCAGCTTGGATGTTGTCCCCTAGGAGACTTCTCTCTATCAGTAATTCTCAGTTGTGGCTGTGATGGGCACATGTTGATACCAAAATCTTCATCAGTGAGCCACCACATGAAAACACGCATATTGTTCAGATGTATTTCAACTGCCTGGATTAGAGCTAGTGAAAGTGTTCTATTTGCATGCAAACTGCAAGGACAGCTGTGAGGAGGTACTCAGTGTGGCTCATACCCCATCTAACTTCCTGCAAGAAATGGGAGATCTGCATATGACACTCACGGCATTTGAATTATGAGAAAATAGAAATCCTTTCTATGTCTCTCTCTCGCTCCCTCTGACATCTTTCTGTTTAACAAGTCCCATCAGCCTCAATAGAAGGCAATTCATATGTCAGTGGCAGGATAATGGCTGGCTGTATGGTAGCAGATAACATAATCTGCCTCTTGAAGTTCTACAGAAACAGTCCTTTCTATTTATTTTACTTGACCTGGAAAGAGCAAAGTGCTGTTAAGCCAGCAGGTTTGATTGATGGCAGATATATATCTATACCCAGGAGTCTCGCCTATCGGTAAGTTACTTTCAAGTAAGGACGGGTTTGATTTGCAAGCCTTGTCCTTAATCTAAAGCAATGTGTAATAGAAAGTTAAACCTCAAGTCATAAACTGCTAACAGTTATAAATAAAGGTAATCACTATGAAACAAAACAAGTTACTTGTTCAGATGATTTTTTAAAATAAATTAAAATATAAGGCTGCTCTTTGGATGCTTTTGAACATCCTCCATTGGTCTCTGTCAGCTGGCGACTTCACTCAGTAGTAATTGATTTTAAGGAGAAAAATACAAATTATTCATTTGAATGTTTCTCTCCCACACATTCACAAGCAACGTCTGTCTTTTAGTACTATTATGTGTCTGAGGCTACGACAGATCTGCTCTCTCAAGGGAGTATTTACCACTAACCTGGCAAGCTTGACAATTTATAGACAATTTTGAAGTACGACAATTATGAGACAGCATGTAATAGTCTTTAAATGGTGTGTGTTTATTCTGATCACAGATTGAGCTGTGGTGTATTTTGCTCTTTGATTTTGAGACACCTAGTGGTAACATAAATGAGGTAAGATTGCTATGCTTAAGAGTTGTGAACCTTGGCAACTATGTACAATTTAATGGGACTAAGCTCAGCAAAGTGAATAAAACCTCTGCATTGTATGAGGATCCTGTGCCAATATTTAACTTTTTGTGGTGAAGATTTATTATTTGTGTGTGTAAAATTATTGACTTCAACGTTTTGTCTCTTTCACTAAAGAACCGGTTCTTTTGTTAGAACTACAGTAAAAATGTCCATGTTGCCTGTTAACAAGGAGTTCAATGGTTCCCTCAGACTGATCCTGCCAATGGGCTGCTCCGGGTCTCTGCTGAGGCTGTTTCAAGGCACTTTTCCCTCTGGGAGCCTTTCTGGGGACTGTCCGACTCCGAAGGTGTTCGAACTTGGCAGACGTGGCAGCAGGGTGCACCTAATGCCTCCCCGACCTCAGCCCACTGTCCCTTTTCCACTGGTGACACAAACCTGTGCAGAGTCAGGCACCCTCGGGCCGTATCACTCTGTGGCCCTTAGGCAGAGACGGTTTGAGAAGATTCCCCAAAATATCCTTGCGTAGGGTCAGGAGGGAACTAGTGTGAATGGAAACCCCTGGCTCTGATCCTGGGCTTTGCCATGTGTGTCCTCAGCGCTTGCTGCTAGCTTTCGTTCCACAGAGTATTTTTATCCAGTGTATTCTAATATCAAAATCTGATCTTAAAAATAGTATTTTTCAAAAATTGAGCAATTTATCCAAATATTACACCCTATAACTGAGCTAGAATTAGCAGGGAGTGTTATATACCCATATATCCATGACAGAGCCGCATTATCCAGGCCTGTTGTCTGGATGACAATCAATCACATGTCCTTTTGCACTCAAAGAACCAAAGTTAATTACAGATCTGCTCAGTGGTCTGTGAGATACACTCAGCACCTCAGATGTACCGTAGCTAATTTTAGGATTTTCTAAATGGGAACTGTAGATCAAAGTATCTTTCATTTTGTCCATGTTCTCATATAATGGTCTCAAGAGCATCCAGATCACTAAATCCTTATTGCTAATCTTGCAGGTTAGAAACCACAGTCACCTTTCTTTTATGTGATGAATTCTTGAAGGCTTTCTAGTCCTTGGCCATTCCCTGATGTCATGTTGCATACATTTTCTTTTACGTTCCTGTATCTCTCAGTTCCCTAAATATAACTTCTGGATGCTAATATTATGTAGCATTCCATGAAAACTCTAAATATTGCATCCTATATGCTCAGCTGCTTTACCAAAATAAGCTTTCAGAGCAATCTTAAAAAATAAATAAAATAGCTCATCCTCTGTTTTTAACATACAGTCTAGAAAAGCAGAGCTCTTCTTTAGAGAGGAGAAAAAACTTTGAATATTATGTCTTCAGTGCTTCCTGAAGGTTAAGATGTTCAAATAATTCCCAGAGTGTTAGCAAAGGGAATATGCTTGCCTTCAGTTACAGACTTCCCTACTCATTTAGCATCTGTAATTTCTGTGTGATACCTCAAGCTTCTGGTATGTGATGTTTCCATTTCATTTTTTCCTAAACTGGGTATGGGAAGCACTGGGCTTATTAAGCGGAAAGATAGTTACAGGCAGAGTGTGGAGACAGGTGCTCGTTGATTCTTGTTAATTCTGAAAAACATGTACAAAGGATTATAAGAATTCCTTGTAAAGCAGGAGGGGAAGGAAGTGTCAGCTGGGACATGGATACCACAGGAACGGCCCAGATGGGAAGAGAAATTCAGCCAGATGTTTGTTATCATGTTGAGTGCAATGAAGCCAAACACCAGGTTGGGGATGAGCCTGGCCGAGGAGAGGGATTTTCTCTCTTCTGCTGAAGGGCTGGATCCAGAAAAAGATACGTCATTTCCAGATTGCTGCCTGTGTGGTCTGAAATGAAGCTTGGCGCTTACTGCGCTGCCTATTTTCAAGGTCGGAGCGGGACAGCTGGGCTCCAGCTGCCCTCACAGCCAGCAGGGAGTGATGGAGGGAGTGCTGGAGACCACCACCAGGACGGGTCTGGGGGTGCCACCCGCTTCGGCGTGATGTGCCCTCCTCAGACACTGCTCCGAACACCGGAGGGAGGGAAGCCAGGCAGCCACTGTGGCCCCCAGCTGAGCAGCCCTGTGCCTGGGGTCTGCGGGTCTGCAGCATGCTCCTCCGTCTGGGAGTGTTTCTCCTGACCTCTGTCGCTCCCAGGAGCTTTCTGGATTTGCAGGAAGGATGAGGAAGAGGAGGAGAGGTGGGCATAGGAACCAAGACCCTGGCTGTTCCCCTAAAGGGGTGGTGGAGACCAGCCCACCTTCCAGTCCCTATGGAAATACTGAGGGTGACAATGCAATCCCCAAATCACCGGCAGTCAGATCCAGAGAGGGATTTAGGAGTGTCATCCAGACAAAAATCCCAAGAATAAGCAGGCTATCGAAGTGACTGAGGAGGACAAGGTCCATCGATTTTCTGTGCTTGTAAGACAAGGCGGCAGTTCTTTAAAACCTGACCAAACAATGTCTTGCCAGGGTTTGTTTGCTCAGAGGAGATGGGAAATTCCTCAACACGTGCCAGGGGCAGGCAGCGGGATGGAGACATTCCTCCCTGGGTTTTGGACTTGCAGCAATCCCAGGTCTCCCGGCAGAGCAATGGCAGCAGCAGTTTCACCTGGCATGACTTCGAGGTAAACTTTGTTATTTTCTGACCAGAGAACATGGGAGTGTCTGTGTGGAGATGCGTGCAGTGAACCTGGACAGGCAGCTATTGATGCAGAGGGGGAAGATGGAAGTGGGAGTTTGCCACCTGTCCCCTTTACACAGCAGGGATGTGCATGCAGGAGACCCTGAGCAACGACATTTGCTGGGGATCTTCTGATTTCTCTTTTAGAGCATTTCACCAGAGAAGGACTGGCAGTGGTTTTAGGTAAACCCTGCCCAACAACAGTGTACTGAAACCACTGGGGCTTTACAGCCTTCCTCCAGCCACCTCCTCCCTGGTGTCCTCTGCACTGAAGGCAGCAGCGTGGGCTGGTGCACAGACTGGCACGGGTGCTGGGTGATCCCTGGGGTGGCAGGGGGGTGAGGAGATCCACGCAAGACCCACACTGCTACTGCCACCGGGTCCTGAGAAAAACTGTCTGGGCTGCTCTCCCTGCCTCTCCCTGGCCACAGGGAGAGTCACATCCGTAGTTTTGCATGGGACCTTGCTGGAGGGCATGTCTGGCTCACAAAGACACTTAGGCAGCTGAGGGGCACCAAAATTAACAGGCAATGCTAGAAAGGAGCAATACCTGGAATATCAGAGTAGAAGGTGCCAGTCTGGGTCTGCCTGCTCAAGAAAACTGTGTGCTGATAGAAACCATGTAGCAAAGGATGGACTGTTTGAGGCAAAGCCATCCAACTGCCACATCCACCGGTCCACACAGATCTGGATGTAATTTAGCTGTGTTAGCCCACAACAAAGCCTGACTTGAGGTAGAGTTGTTACTGCTGTGCCAGCCCAGTGCCGGTGAACAGTTCCTGGGCTCGTGGTGGTACCTGTGTAGGGCACTACCCCTGGCTTTGTCAGCTTTGCCATTTCAGGTATCCTTCAGCCCCATACACCTTTGCAGGGCACAGAAAGGTCATTTCCAACTTGGGAGCTCATGAAATTTGTCACTCAGGACATATGCTCAAACCTTTTAGATGCAGCACAACTGCTGGACTGTATCTACCAAGTAACTTCTATTTGGTCATGGGGAGAACTGCACAGACCCTCCAAATGTGTCTAGACAAGGAATAAATTTTATATTCCCATCAAAGACTTACAAAGACTCATAGATATACATGTATGTATTTATCAATCCAAAAATCACAGTGACACTTCAGATGACAGTATATCACTGGGAGCTCATGTTCAGTCCCTTGCAGTGCAAATATTTTCCAGAGAATATTAATGCATAATACAAGCCACCTTTTTTATTTCTAGATGTATAATTTTGCTTTGGTCATATTCAGAATGTGTGTTGCCTGACACCACCTGCTTTATGAGTTGATCCACCTCACTCCCTCTGCGTTACTGACCCGTCCCCATTCTTTTCCGCTCACCGATTTCTCTCAGCTGTGGGATAAAGTTTACATTTTCTTCCCAGTCACTGATGATAGTGTACAGCAGATTCTCACCCAGAGGGAAGGAGCAGTCGTGCCAGCCTGTCAGATCTCTGTTTATTAAAGTGCAGCAGTCAAAAGCCCACATAGCTGTAGAGAGGCTGCCTGGCCTTCCCGGCACTGTTTCAGCAGCAACACCCACTGCAACCCTTTTCTTCTCACACACTTTACTTTCCCTGCAAAACATTGATAACGATGCTTCAATACACAGTCGCATTCCTAGCAAAGTGATTAAACTTCAAAAAAAAAAAGAAATAAAGGAAGCCCAATTGTTTAAAGAGGGATTGATTTCGTAAAGGGAGTCCACACTTTTCTGAACTGCATCTAAAGAACAAAGAGAAAGAAACAAAATAATGTGCAGCTAGTTAAGAAATAGCTTTCAGACTTTATTTGGTTGGGAAATGTTTTAATGTTGCTAGTCATGGCTAGACAATAGAGGCATGACCTGAACATCCTAGGAAAATACCAGCTGCTCTGAAAGAAAAAAAATTACAAACATATGGTGAAACCAGTAACACTGAGGCCTTTAACTTGACAAATTTCACATAAGTTAATTCTGGTGGTAATGTAGTTTCTTCCTGCAACATTTATTTATTCACACAGTATTTTCCTAAGTGAGTTACATCCAGGTTTTTTCACTGAGGTTCATTGTCTCTGGGGAATGTAATTCAAAGTTAATGTTGCTCAGAGTGGTCTCCAAACGTACCGCTCCAACTGCGGCTTGAACGGCACAGTCGTGTCTCTCCTCAGCCAAGCCCTCCCTCCGCTCTTCACCGCCTCAATTTCCAGCCTACTCCAAAACCTTACCAACTTTCTGAAGGATCTTCCTCCTACCTTAAGCACTTTTTTTTGATTGCTTCCTTCCCAACAATGTGCTTATTTCCCTTGAATCAGCCTTCTACTTCATTCTCCGGGCAGATGTCTCGAGTCAGCTTTGGCACTGTCATCTGGTGGGCTGCCCGTTGCTCTACCCAGACCTGCACCGGCCTCCTCTGCTGAAACCTTTCATCATGTCCCAGCCACCACAACTTGACTATTGCAATTTTCGTTTATGGTTCTCCTAAATCTTTAGTGTCTAAGCTCTGAGGTTGCGGGGATGCTGTACCAGGCTCCTCTTGGTCCTTAACCATGCTGCTTCCAGCACTGTAGTGGCCATCAATGCCTTATTTTGCTTAATATACAATATCAGGTAATTTTGTGCAAACTTCTTATTTTCTACTGTAGACTAGTGGCTACACTTGCTGCCATTGCCAGGCCCTGCACCACAGCATTGCGGCACAGCCTGTGGAATGTTACCCACCGAATATTTATTGCGTGGGGCACTAAAAGCTGGATTTATGCTGCACTGCTAGAGGTGGCACTGTTCCCTCCCGGTTTGGAGGACTTTTTATTGCTCTGCTTCTTGTAATCTGTCCTAGCTGAAGTTGCTCTTAGCCAAGCTGCTCCAGCAGCACGGGCAATTCCCTTCTTCTGGGAACAAAACTTGCCTCACAAACCTCTTTGCTGCTGTCTCTGCCTGGAAATTGCACGTGCTCACCTGCATGAGAAACTGCATAGCTCTAAAAGTTTGATACATAGTTCTTCACGTATCTGCCCAGCATAGGAATGTATTTTTGCTCCTCTGTGTAAAGACATATCGACTGCCTTTTGATTTTCTGAAGTCAATCATTGAGATACAGAGAGTCCATCTATATCCACAATTTTGTTTGGCTTCTCTCCTTTCAAAATTTCACAGATAATCTTTATATTCCTGTACTGCCAAGCACATTATGCAGAAAAATGAGACAGAAATTGGGGGTGTATGGGTAAGAAAGATGACGTAGATCCGTATTTGTGTGGAATATATAAAAAAAGATGCCAGGATAAAAGAAAGAGGAGAAGTATCAGAGCAGAAGTTTCTCCATTGCAGTTTTTTTCATATTAAATAGCCCAAAACTGAGGCCAGGAGAGAAAATAACATGAGAAAAAACCATATCAGATGGATGGGAAAGGAGGCGGGAGAGGCAAAGACATGAGAAGCTGTGGTCCAGATGAGGCTGGAGGGTGACTCTTCATCCCTTTTGGCCTGCACAGCCCCTGGGATCAGCATGTGATGGAGAGGGCGATGGCAGCCAGCCCCACAAGCTGGGGTGTGACACTAACACCGGGCTCTTACGGCGCCTCTTGGGTTTCTGAATGAAAACAAGAAGTTTAGCAAGCGCCTACCATAAACCTCCCTTAATCTCAAACTATTTCTTTCAGCATATGGAGTGCATTAAAAGAGTATAAAACCATTCTCAACGGAGGCTTACTGTGTATTATACAAAAATTGAATTGTTGTAATAGCAACTGCAGCTGACTACTACCTCTAAAGACGCAGCATAAATCTGAGTTTTAGTGCCCCATATAGTAAACACTTAGTGGGTAACGTTGCACGGTCTGCGCAAACAATGCTACGGAGCAGAGCCTCTCTGCTACAACAAACACGTTGCCACTAATCTACATTAGAAAATAGGAAGGCCACACAAAATTACTGAAAATATATATTAACAAAGGAAACCATGATTAGACATATAAATCTAAGCTGTTGTGAGATGTTGTCTCAGCTATAGCAGCATCGTAAAATGATTCTAACAGCCTATACAGCCATTTGGCTTGATATAAAAATACACATTCCTTTGACATATATAGGAGTGGTGGACGGTTACAGTAATTACCTTAATCTCACAATTGCCATCAATAATTCTTCTTTTCAAGGATTTGAAGATGCTCTGAGTAGCTACTCTACTTTGTTCATACTGTAGTATTTTTCTAGTTGTACAAGGCAATTATTTAGAATTTAGACGTGCTAATGAATCTGCTATCTGAGTGTATTTAGTTGTATATAGATTATCAACTGTGGCTAGAAAGAGGAGAAATAGAAAAAATAAGGAAGGACTCCACATACAATTGTCACGTCTTGTGTAATATCTAAGCATATATTTTTCTAATTTTTGAAATTTTACATCATTTTCCCACATTAAAAGAAGCACAAGATATCCTGATTCTTCTACTGTTTGGCAATATGTTTTTAACTTGTGATTTCTGCTGGAAGTATACATAAAATCAAATGTTCAGACTTCTTTAAATTGGCAAGTAAAGATAAATAGAGAAAAAGATTTTTCTTATAAGTCTGATGAATGAGAAGAGAAAATACCACTGAATGGTAAAAAAAATGTTGACACATATAATCAATCTTTTTAATCCTGCAGCAACTGAAAAATTATTGAATAGAATAATGGGATAAAATAAATAAAATTGTCACAGGCAGGAAATGCTTTAATATCAGGAAGAATCTTGCCGTTCCACATCTGCAATATTAGAAACACTCTGTTGTATATATATGTGGTGACCCTACAGACTATGAAAACAGTGACTCCTCTGTCATTTATAATCCATAAACTGTAAATGAAGCCTTTCTCATTTCCCAGGTGAGAAGTAATATTCAATATTTCAATATTCCAATACCTGAAGTTGTGACCCATTGAAAACAAGTGGAGGATCGTTATGAGGGATGAGCTCACAAACAAATGAATGAGAATCTTCTGAGTGTGGACCTAAATCATGGGTAGGGGGATCCAACCTACAAAGATAAAAGTGAACATCACAGTTATTTCCAATTATTACAATGATTTGCACCAATATTAGAAATAATAGAAGACATTATAAAAAATAATCCATTTACTACTCTGAGGATGACACCATTCTGGAGCTGTACAATATACTTCTAACATAGTATGTTCTTGCATGCTAATACCCGTAAGAAGTTTCTGAGGATGCTCAAGCTAAGCTAGCTTCTGGGAGCTTAAGTAGAGCTGGGCAAATCTGAGCAAAATCAACCAATGGAATTGTTTCTTTTCTAAATCTTACCATACATTGAAAATAAACCATAATAATAAAATCCCCACTAAGCATGAGGAATGGGGAATAAGAAGTTGACTGCAGTGTCATATAAAAGCTATATCTGAACTCACCAATCAAATGTGCCCAGGACAGTTCCTAGGCACACAGGGCAGCTGCCACAAAGTGGCCCACGTCTTTGCTAAATTCCTCCAGGCCTTGGGACAAGGTGTCTGATGGGAACAAACCCAGGCTGGGCTGACTCCCAAAATGGGTCTAGGGAGGGTTTGGGAGAGCAGGAGCTGGCACAGGCCAGCCTTGAGCTGGAGGCAGCTCTGACAGCTCCAGTGCTTGGGAATGCTCCCTTGAACTGTTTAATTTACTAGTATTGACATAAAAAGAGAAGCAAGCAGTCCTAAAGTAATAGCTGAGTATGTGTGTGTATGAGAATTGTAACAAAATCTTGAAGTCTAACATTTTTATCATCTTTCTAAGTATACATGCTTAAATCCTGCAGTCATTCCCTTGAACCACGGTCACCAACAACCTGGTCCTACAGATGGGGAGAGTGAATCTCTCGAGAGCAATTAAGCGAGCAGGTATTTGCAGTGAGCGAATAAGCGAGTGTCAGCAGGATTAATATCCAGGGACCTCTGCTCACCATGCCAGCACACTGGCATTGATTGAAATCTACTCTTAATTGTACTAGTACCTGTTGTCCCCAGGGACAAGACTCCAATAGTGAACCAACAAAATGTAGACAGCTCAGAGCTGCCCCGTGTCTTTCCTGCCGAAGCTGACCGGGGTCCCAGCACTGCCTGCAGCCTGCCTGCCTGCCCAGCCCTGCTCCTGCCTGCCCAGCCCTGCTCCTGCCTGCCCGGCCCTGCTCCTGCCTGCCCAGCCCTGCTCCTGCCTGCCCGGCCCTGCTCCTGCCTGCCCAGCCCTGCTCCTGCCTGCCCGGCCCTGCTCCTGCCTGCCCAGCCCTGTGCCCACCTGCCCAGCCCTGCTCCTGCCTGCCCAGCCCTGCTCCTGCCTGCCCGGCACTGCTCCTGCCTGCCCGGCCCTGCTCCTGCCTGCCCAGCCCTGTGCCCGCCTGCCCAGCCCTTGTCTTACCCCGCTGCTGCTGTTGCTGCTTCTGCCACCTTCCCCATGCTCCCAGGGCCTCTCTACATGGCAAGTTGCATCCCCCATCACCCCAGCTCTGCCTCTCCAGCTGGCTCCCGCTCTCCTGAACTCCCAGTTACCCCTCCCTCCCCAATTAGTCACATCCTTCCTCCACAGTGCTTTTCACCACAGACCCAGACTCTGTTTTCCCTCTGGCTGAGCCCCAATCCATTTGGGCAGCCAGTACCCTTTTTTCTTCCAGTGTGGAGTCTCAGCCTTCCCAGGTTCCTTGTTCCTTCTTTCTCCTTCCTCTAGCCTTTGAGTCATCTCCACTCCAGATGGCAGCCAAGCCCAGAACACCCATGAAAGACAAATCTGCCTTGGCTGGGCATCCTGGAGGCTGTGAGTCATGCCGAGGGGACAGAGCCCTCCTAGTTGCCAGAGCAGCATGAGCAAGACCAGAGAAAAGGAAATTCTTGGAAACTGCACTGAGAAAATAGAAGTCTCCACCCAACCAGGACAAAATGCATTTTTTTTTTTACCCAGAAGTTAAAAGTTGTCAAAATCTGGACAGATTTATCACAGGGCAGAAAAAGTGCAACTCAGAAGCAGGAATCGGTCATTGTGTCAAAACACGGTAGCACCAGATTTGTCTCTTCTGCTATCAGAAATTTTAACACTGGTAAAATAACATATTTCTCCAAGTCTTTCTCCCTGAAATGAGAGAAACATTCGGGCAGCAGTACTCAAAACAAACAGCCCCAATAACAAATACAGCCCAAAGCAAAAACCCAGCATAGAAATGTCTTTTAACTGAATGGGCACACTTCTAGAAGGAACTGAAAAATAGGATATATTGGACTGCCAACCCCATCTTCCATATAAAACCATTCTCATAATGTTGGTAATATGGATTACCAGACCAAATCCAGTTTGATATCGAGTGAGTTAGCTGGTTCAATACCACATTTTCAATGTTTATACAAATGCTGGATACCCACATAACAAAGTTTTGGTTTGGTTTGGTTTGGGCTTTTTTTTTTAATAGCTGATTCTCCAATACCAATGCTGTAACACAGTGTAAAGCAATCGAAATGATTGACTAGAAAAATGTGCTAATAACTTTGAAAAATGTGCTAATAACTTAGATTAGCTTCATTTATTTGCATATAATTATTTGCTAATTTCTCTGCAGTAATTAAGACTATGGCACATTGCTGACATGACTTTTTTTTGAACAAGAATGCTTTTAGTAATATTCAAACCTGTTTTGTGATTTCCAACTGATGTTTTCCATAAAGACAAATCAGATTCAGGGAAGATATTTCTGAAATAAATACATGCCTCTAGATTTTAAGCAATCATTACAGAGAGGTTTTCCTATGAATGTAGATGTTCAAAATCCAGAAGACATTTCTCTTGAGGCTACAGCTCAGTCAAGATAGATCACTGTTGCCAGTCAGGTAGGAGTTGTTGCCCAGGAAATATGGAAATGACCCAAAGTTCTGTGCTCAAAGCCCCAAATAGGTTGGAAGCAAATGCCGGCAGAAAATAACATACTCCTGTAAGACCCTAATAAATGTATTTTGATTTGCCACTCCACCTGTGGCATTTAAGTAAATTTACTGAGGTCAGTAAATGACATACTAACTATACATATTGTGTTTTGGTCAGCAATTCTCCCCACCAAATCTTTGGTCCTTCTTGGGGACTACTTATGATCATGCTACTCTTGCAAAAGTATTTAAATGCTCTTTTTTTTTTTTTTCCTTTTACCATTTTAAACCACATACATACTGTGGATTACTGGGTACTAGCCATTGAAATATTTTTTATAGAGCTAGCCTGGATATTAGTGTCTTTTCTTATCTCTCATTAACATCAGGTTAGCATACAATTCAGAACCTGGTTTCGTGTGTACGTCCCTGCAAGGCAGAAGAATAAAAGTCAAGGACAAAAAAACCTGTATTCTGAAAATCATGACTGGACAAATGTAAACTTCCCTGTTTTGCCAGCCCCCTGACAATTTTAAATAGAAGACAGTGAACAGGTGAAGAAAGCAATCAAAGTCAGCATTAATGCTGCTGCCTAAACAGTTTAGCTGTCTTTGCTCCATTTCTTCCGCAGCTATTGCTGACTGTGACTACAGATAAGTTGAACAAGGATGGAGGTCACCAAAACAAGAAATGCCTTAATAATTAAGGGTTCAATATGGTTCACAAATGCACCTTCTTCTGTGTCTGCTGCCAAGCAGCTGCGGATCTGTGATATCTTGTAAAAATAAATAAAGAAACCTGAAAGGTTCTGCTCGTAATCTAAATGTGGAACTGGAGATGCAGAACAAGGATGAAACTACTAATTACTCTCCCCAAGCCCGTACTTGCAGCATAATCAAATCTGTCTACTGGGGCAATCCGCACTTAATCAATTGAAGTGTGATATAACCTTGCACTTCATGATAACGTGAAGCTAGAACTAAAAAAAGCCCTGTCATTGTTATGAGTGTATTTTCAAGGCACAGAATTAGCAGGCTTCGCTCTCCAAAATGAGCCCCTCAACATTTAATTACCTATTGTACCCTGCAAGCGTTTGTTAAGGTCTGCACGTAGCTAACAGCTGAGCCTGCCAACGCCAGCAAGTCCTTCCTCTGCTGTCCTGAGGACGGCTTGATGTTGGGACACCTTGTTCCAGCACACTTCTCTGTTGGTAAAATGTGAAGTACTCTGCTTGTTTTAATGCAAAAGATGACTTGTTAAGTAAGGGAGGGAAGCATTTTACATTTTCCATGTTGCCATATCTTAAAGCCTGAAGAAAAGGCTAATCCTGGAAAAGATTTTTTTTTTCCTTTTGTAACTGAGACTATTCTGATAGCTGAAAACCTATGTATAATATCAGCAGCCACTTAAATGCTGTGTTTGGACAGATAGCAAAATTTTGCTGGATATGTATTTAAATCTCAGGGGAGCTTCTCTGCCTGTCACATCAGTAGCTGGCAGTTTGAGAGGCAGGCTTTTCCTCAAAGATTCACTTGTCCTTTAATTGTGGGGAAGTGAAATAGCATCTGTCTGGGGGGTTTTATGACTTCCACTTCCTGATGAAACAGGGAAATACAAGGGCATGAAAAAGACAGAAAGATCTCAGCTTTCTGAATCTGTAATGGTTTGGTTAGGAAATTGAGTGAAGATTCTGTGTCAGCTCTTGTTTATTCGGTTGTGCTTACGCTGCCCTCACAACTGGTATTCCTACTCCATGTCCATTTCCATGTTCCCTTCCAATCACCATTTGAGTAGAAATATTGGCAGGAAGCACTTTGCTTTTTTTGCCATTTCATTTGAAAAATTGGTCATCTCCCAAACTTTGATTTGGAAATGCTACACCACAGAAAAATACTTTTCATAACATTACTCTATTTTGAAATTTTCAAAACAAAGTTTAAGGACCATTCTCTCCCTAAAGAGGCTGACAACATGGCTGTTTATTTTGTTCAAAAATTGAAAGACAGATGCAGGACGCTGCCTGTGTGTGGAAGGTCTCCTATCCTGATGCATGCAAGCCCCCTTCACTCAAGACAGATGTGGTGTCACCAGCTTGCTCCCCTCTGCTGAGTGCCTGACTTCGCTCCACTCGGGCTCTGGAGGCCGTCCACCATGGACATGGCTGTTGCCTCAAGAACTGCGGAGAATAACTTACTGGCACGTTATTTGCATTTCATCACTCTTTCATACACGTTTGTGTTGATTTGTAATATTGCATCTTTGGTTATACACCTTGGATTCTGGCGAGGAGAGAGAGGGGTGAACCCGGCAGTGTCACGGCAGAGGAACGAGGGCTCTGGTGGGAGCAGCAGCTCGGATCGACCTGGCTGTGCCATGCGGAAGGCAAAGCGCGTTGGATGAGTTCTCGTCCGCTGTTCAGGGTGGGCAATCCCTTGCACGTGTGCAAAGCGAGGGCACAAGCCCCCCTTCTCCTGCTGTACCGTGTCCTGCTCCGCGTGAGGGTACATTACTGCATAAGGGCAAGAGGGAGCGTTTGGCCTAATGACTGTGTTTCTGCTGAAAACAAAATCCGCCAAGTGGTAAAGAGAAAACACTGTACTGAAAAACCTTCACATTTTCTGCGTCTGTTTGTTGTGAAGTCTGTCTCGTAAAGAAAGAAAGGCCAAGTTTATGCCACCACAGAAATGAGCAGACTACATGTTTTTGCTTTCTAAGTCCAACACAGACGGTGCTCTCAGAAAAATATTCTACCAATAAGCAAAATGCGAACACAAAAACGTGATAACTTTTCTCACTCCCCTTTTGTCCTATCAGCTTCTGTCAATATCCAGACAAGTGAAACAATCTTTGTAATTAAAAAAACCCCACAATTCCCTGTGTGCTTCCTTCCATTGAACAGGAGGATTTTAGAGGAGGTCAGTTGTCTCCTTGACTTTTTGTCAGCAAAGTAAGAAGATCAGAATTATGAAAATGTCCAAACTCAATCAAGTGTTCATTAGCATTCTGGGGAGTCACTTCAATTAAAGAAAACTCTTATTTTGTCTGCCTCACTAGAGAAATGCAGACTAAAATTGGAATGTAAATGTAGCTATATTTTATAATGATTTAATGTGACAATCTTCCTATTTGCAAATGGCCCAGCAAAGGGTCACAGTTTAACATCACTTCATACAGTAAAATGCAAATTCAAACCCACGTCAGAACAATTTGCAGGATGTTTTTTCAATTGTCTGGCAAAGGACACATGGAGATTTCTTATATTATTTCATTTTTCTGTGAGACTTTATGTGCTGCCAATTCTGAACCACTAGTTGTTTGAATTACTTAAATTCCTGTTTGGGAAGTTTGCTAAAATGCTAGCGAGAAGCTCTAGCAAAATTCCCCTTCATTTCCAAACCACTCCAGGTGGGCTCTCTTTTCCCACTGATGGGATAAACGGACTGAGTGTTTTCAGCTGCATCTCAGATAAAGCTAACCAGAATCAAGTTCTCAAGGCTCTGATTTTCAGAGTGCTTAACACTGATAACTGTAGCTAAAGGTGATTGAAGCTGCTGGGGTACTGTATCCCTGAAAATCTGCAACACTGCCGTCTTGGTGATGAGGATGGTGCTTGGATTGTTGAACCTGCCCAGAGAAGTGAGGAAGGATGACTTGGCATGTACTGCTTAGAGGAGGTCTATGCTTTAAATTCTGTCTGGAATCTGGCTGATGATGATTTAACGTGCTGTGTGTCTCTCCTATGCAGTTAGGGCTGAGAAGGTGCTCTAGGTGTCCAGTAAGTAGATACAGAGGTTCTGCTCACCCTGAGGAGTTTCCCATGGGGGAAGTTCCTTCTGCCCCTGAAGGAACAGATGGGGTAGCAGCTTGGTTGATGGCTCCCTCCTTGCCAGGGGGTGGGTGTGGGGGGGTGTGTGTGCGTGTGTGTGTGCGTGTGTGCATGCATGCATGTATGTGTGTGCCAGGGTCCTGATCTTGTGACACTGGGCACCTCCCAGCCAGTCCCCACTTGCCCTCTCATAGGCTGAGCAGTACCTGCTCCATCACGCCATGCAGGAAGCAACAGAAGCAAAGCAAAGACGGGGACATTTTGTAACTCTTAATTTCTTTTGTGGGAAGATGTTGGGAAGTAAGTGGCAGTGATATTCCTGAGTTTCTTGGGTTTTTTGGTTGTGGTTTGGTTGGTTTGTTTTTTAAACCCCTTCTAGATTACCCTGCCTTTATCACCCCCCAGGACAACATGTGTGGAGGTTTTTTTCCCCAAGTTCCAGTGCAACCTGGTCTATTTAACAGCAAGATCTTGAAACTCTATTTTTTCAAAGACCTGAAAACTTTTTTCTGCAGGTGAACATGACAGAGACTGGTGGCCAAATGTGTCTCGGTCATGGCTGTTACTATGAGACCACTATAAAAT
Source organism: Balearica regulorum gibbericeps (assembly GCF_011004875.1). Taxonomy (NCBI): domain Eukaryota; kingdom Metazoa; phylum Chordata; class Aves; order Gruiformes; family Gruidae; genus Balearica; species Balearica regulorum. Next base: position 148,593,040 of record NC_046185.1, read on the forward strand.
CTCAGGCTGGCCATACCTCTGCCATTGCTGTACCCATTCCCATACACCTTGATTGTTTCTCCCAGCTGGGGCTCCGGAAAAGGACCAGGACTCACTGGCATCAATGTCACTAAATCGTGCCACCCAGTATTATTGAAGTCAGTGGAAGCAAAGCAAGGTTCAAACTCTGACCTCTCTAACTGACAATCTGTAGTTACTGCAAAGTGACAAACCAAGACTAAAACTACTATCTCAGTGTGTGATGTAGTTAAAACTGAGGAGTACTGTGACTGAGATGAACTTCATTTGCACCTGAATTGGTATGCCACCGTCACGCAACTGGCCATCTTGAGTCAGCTTGAAGACATGCTATGGTTAGACCTCCTGTTGAATCCTATGTTGATTTGTTGGTGGTAACTTGCATTTACTTATTTCTTCCACAGCTGATCTTGCAGTTTTCAAGTATGAAACTTCAAAGTACCACTGGGAAAAAAAATAATCATCATTTTCATAATCTGGTGGGGCTCCATGCTCATTGTCTGTCAACGTGTTCCATACCAAATATGTTTGCTTTACTAGAATAAAAAATTAAAATACTTTATTAGCTGTTGATCTTAGATGCTGGAGCATTGATTAAGCACATGAGAAAGTCTAACCCTGTACAGCTGAAATATTCATTTAATCCGTTATCTCCTCTCTGGTAGCAACCAACTGTTGATGCACTGGAAGGAGTAGAAAGCTAGACCAGCCATAAAACCATTCCCCAGCATAATGTCTCATTTTCTGGTGACCTGTGGTTCCTGGACTACACATTTTGTCCTCATATTTAATAGACCTGGATTGATTTTTCTTACCCTGATTTGACTAACCGCTTTCTGAAGTAAGGGAAACTCTGGTGAAAGCCTGTGAAAAGTCATTTCACAGCTGACCGTGTTTTATTTCTTCTGTTTGTTTTGAATTTGCCATCCTCCATCTTCCTTTGGTACTTGCTGGTTCTTGTATTAGAAAACACAATGTCCTTATTTATGTTCCCTATACACTTGTGGTTTCATAGACCTTTCTTATAGCTTCAGTCAGTCATCTCTTTTCAGACTGAAAAAGCCTAATCTATTTAATAATTTCTGATGCAGAAGCCACTTGATACTTTCATTGCCCTGATACTCCATCTCAGAACCCTTTTTTCAGACCTGCTGTACACTTTGAAGATGGGTGGACCAGAACTGCCCATAGTATTCAAGTATTCTGTGCAGTGTGCGATGACATTCTCTCCCCCCTTCTGTTTCCTTCCTAATAATTCCTAACATTCAATTTGCCTTTTTTATTACTCCTGAGCATTGAGCTGACACTTTCATAGACTATTATATTTCCAAGATCTTACTCCTGAATGATAATGTTAATTCAAAGACTGTCACTGTGTATGTAAAGTTAGGATTGTTTTTTCTCATGCATGTTACTTTACATTTATCTACTCTGAATTTCATCTGCCACTTAATCATCCAGTCAGTCTGCATCCTGAAGGTGGTTTTTTTTTTATGATTACACTGAATAAATTCTTATCAACAGAAAACATTGCCATCTTACTATTCACCTCCTTTTCCAGGTAATTTAGAAGTGTGTTGAACAGGGCAGACCTATCACGTACCCCAGTGCGACTCTACCAGTGCCTTCACTGCTTTGAGAAAATCAGTTGTTTATTCCTGCCCTTCATTTCCTAAACGTTAATTCTCTATTTATCCCTGAAAGGAGTTCCTTTCCTATCCTGCGGTAGCACATGTTTTTGAAGACTTTTTGGTGAAGGATGTTGTCAAATGCTTTTCAGGAATCCCAGGAGATTAAATCCCAATCATTATGTGCAGGATGGGGTGGAACTTGCTTGTTCATCGTCTCTTCTTGTGCACAAACTAGGGGATGCTGAAGGATGCTACAAGAAGGCACACTTAGAACAAAAAACCCAAAGTGATTCTTCATGCAATGTGTAGTTAAGTTTCAAAATTCATTGGATAGCATTTGTAGATTCAAGGGATGGACTGGGCAAGTTCATAGATGACAAATCCACTGAGGGGTACTAAATGTGTGGAAATAAAGGCTGCCTGAGGAGTTCCTGAAAGTCAAAATGATTGAAGGCCCTAAAAGTACACATTGGGAGCACTGTATACATCTGCCCTGGTCGTCTTCTCTTTCCCAGACATTCACTTCTGGAGACAGGATTCTGGGCACTTAGCGAACCCAGCATAGCCATTCTTTTGCTTTTTTGTGACAATGTTCTTAATTGGATCTCTTCTGGGATGCCTTCAGAGGAACTCTGCCTGGTTTACAATGTGTGATATCCCTTTTTGAGAGCTGCTTCTCCAGGGTACTATATTTTTCCCAATATCTGCTGATTTAGTTCTTACCAATTTTGCTGATACAGTTGTCAAACTAACAGGTGCTACAGCTCCTAGATTGTAGCTCTCTAGATACAGTTTGAACCTGTTAAAAATTTGTCATCACGTTTGCCATCCTCCATTCCTGCAGTGCAATGGCAGCTCTAAACGCCTTGCAGCTTCCTTTAGTAGGTCAGCTTTTAAACCACCTGGGCCTGACAATTTGTTACCTTAATTTTGACAATTTCTTCTATAGATTCTTTTAATGAACTGACTCTGAAATAGTTCCTCTGACATATCCCTTCTGATGTATGAAGAAGAGTTCCAGCCCAGAAATTTCCCTAAACTCCTTCAAGGCTGCAAAAAATCATTTAATCTTCCTCCTCTGCTTTATCTTCTCTGAGAGCTCCTTTTGTACTTTGATCAATTAATGGTCCTACAAACTCTATAGCTTCCTGCTCCTGATGTGTTTGAAGAAATGATTAATTATGAGGTTTTTACGCCTTCTGAAAACTGTTCTTCAAACTCTCTCTCTTCTTTTTTTTTTTTTTTTTTTTTTTTTTTTTTTTACTGGCCTGAAACCAGGAACAAGGGAACTTTGCTGAAGGCATTCATTTTGATCCTTTTTTTTGTATTTGTACTTCAGTAAAGAAAAGAAAATTCTTATTGATGTTCATAATCATGCACATACGTGGCTTTGCAACTGAATATACTTTTACACTATATTTGTTACTTTTTTGGCACTACATACATATTTATTACAGCAGTTATATACCATAACCTGATTTTTTCTGTAACTACACTTTTACATTTTCTCTAACACATTTGTATGTGCTAAATAACTAGATACCTTTTTCCTTGTGATTGTGCCACATTGCTTCTGGATGGAAAATGGATTTAAATTTAAAATACAACAAAAAATTAGTATTTTAGTGTTCTCTTTCTTTAAATAAAAGTATTTGGATGCCTTTCCATTCACCTCCTTATATCCATCTGATTTGCAGCTCGCTGTATGTTTATGCCAGTTTGTTGCTCAGTTGTTCTTCCACAGACCTTTCTGCACCCCTATATTGGCTTCTGGTTGATATTTGCTGTTGAACCTTATGTACTCTGGTTTGGTACTTGCCCAGTCCCTGGTCAGTATGACTGTTCCTGGTCATTAGTATCTCCTTTGTTTGTTCATGTATTTCTATGTTTGTAACTTTGCCACTCTGCTCAACTTTTGATATAGAGGACATTGTGAATTAAAATAACTTCTTGGCTCTTGTTCTCTCTTAGGACCATGTTGTGGTTGGGCATGCTTCTGTTCTGCCTGCTGATGGCAATAATCCTCTGTTGTTGTAGAGCTTCATCTTTGTACGTGTTGGCAAAAGGTTTCTGTGTTGCTTTCTACCTTACCTGAAATGTTCATATTCCTGGAAACTTTTCCTGTTCATAACTTTATTTCTGCTTCTTTCTTGTTGTTCACAATGCAAGTAAATTTCCCAGAATTTCCTATTTGCTTCTGGTTATTCATAATTGTTCAAATTTTGCCAAAGTTGGTGTTCTTGTTGAAACACGTTGCCTTTGCTGTTACTCCTGGCTTTGGAGGTTTATCTGTATACGCACAGAAACTGGGAGGAGTGTTAAGTCAGTAGCAAATTACAGGTCTTCACATTTCAGTGAAGGAACTTCAGTGTCCCTTGTCCAGGGCTGTGTCATGGGTCTGTCCATGGCCACCCCAAAAGACTGTGGCAATAACACATAAACCTGTTGCTTTTCACTCCTGTTACACTACTTTTTTTACTCCAGATTTTTTCTGGCTGACAGCATCTGCCTCATCACTAGAGGATTATTACTCCTATTTAATTCTAAATATCTTTTGAGGTCATTTTATTCCATGAAGTGTCTCTTGAATTATTAGAGATATTATGCATTTCTAGGATTCTTAATTATATAAATTTTTGTTCAATATATGATTTTGCTTCTCTGAAACCTGCTTGTTCTTAGCTACTTGTCTATGTCTGATTTAATTCGCCATAATATCACTCACATTAACATTTTCTGGCCCTAATAATATTCTGTTTCTTATCTTTCAGATCACTGTCAAACTGCCAAAAGAATGGCAAACCCATCCTTCTTTTTAAACTGAAGGAGGGTAGATTTAGATTAGATGTTAGGAAGAAATTCTTCACTGTGGGGGTGGTGAGGCACTGGAACAGGTTGCCCAGAGAAGCTGTGGAGGCCCCCTCCCTGGCAGTGTTCAAGGCCAGGTTGGATGGGGCTTTGGGCAACCTGGTCTAGTGGAGGGTGTCCCTGCCCATGGCAGGGGGGTTGGAACTAGATGATCTTTAAGGTCCCTTCCAACCCAAACCATTCTATGATTCTATCTGACACTTGCAGAAGTAAGGTATCTAGCCTGTTGGGCACTTCTTAAAAAATTCACTATAATTCTTTAGTTTTAGTTGCCTAAATTTGTCTAAGACTTTGGCCCCTACATTTTCAGAATTAGTAAATTCCGTCTCCTTCCATCTGGTTTTATTTACTTCATTAGAAGAAGAAAACAATAAACTTTTTTTTTAAAGCAACTACATCTAATGTAAATAATGGAGTACAATTTAAATACTTACACAATTGTTTAATTGCAAACATGGATATTTGCAATTAAAAAAACCCCAAACAAGTGTGTTGGAAACTAAACGCGGATCTGAGTCTCAGAATGAGATTTCCAACTTTTTCATAGCTACTGGCCATTGGGATTCTGTTGAACTTCAAGGTTCTTGAGTCAAGATGTTTTTAAAAATAAATTTGGAGAAGTTTAGGACTGTGCTTTGAAGTGTGTGACAACAGAACGCACTGAAGAAGGATTAAATATACTGCCTTTACTCTTTTCTTTCTCCTGCCCTCAGATGTGCTAAGCAGAGCTCAGGAGACCTGTGCTTCTATGAAATGACAAGGGGAAAATACCACCCATACAACATTTCAAACGTTGTTCTGTATGGTCTGAGACTGTGCTGACTGCCTCTTAGGGGTGAGCATGTTTGCTCCTTTGCCTTTGTAACTCTGGCTGTGGAGGAGTATTTTTGCTTTGCTCAGTTGGAAAGCCTAGCAATGCCTATGCCCAGCAGTAAAATAAACCTACAACAAACAAAACCTGTTTGAAGGAACTAGCTTTAGAGCTTATTCATTGAGTGTTGATTCAAAAGCAAATCAAACTGGTATAAAACACAATCACCACCTCTGTGAGGCAGAGAGATTTTCAAGGTCAGTTGCTTATCTGAAGCATGAGACGTGCCGCTGATCTCTGTCTCTCAAAGAAATGCAGCCCACTTTCATCCTGGCTTGTTGTCCAGCCCCTCTCTTTGTGCCCCTTTCCCCTCTGGAAATCTTTCGCTGGCTCCTGGAGTGCCACTGTCAGAGCAGCTCGGTCTTGGCTGGGAGACATGTCCTCCTGCTGAGCCCCTGCTCATCGTAATGTTTTCTGACAGGGGAAAGCTGGTTGTGGCTCCCTCCAGACTTACCCATGCAGCTCTGCTCGTCTGCATAAAGTTAGCTAATTCCACAGCACCACGGATGAGCTTTCCTTTATTGCTTTGTTCCTCAGCATTTGTGAGGTGGCCCTGGAAGGACCAGGGTCCCATTAACCTGAGATCTGTACAAATCTTTAATGAGATGCGGTTCCTTGCTACGCAGCTTACAATCTACAAATGTCTTATGACATAAGATGAAAACCAATCTACAGAATATAAGCAAAGGAATTTAATTGAATGTCATATCCGCAAAAGCCAAAGGGTAAAATCCTTGCCTCACAGAGGTCACTGGCCAAGCTCTGGTTGGCTTCAGCAGTGCCAGGCTTTCACCAAGATTCTTTGCAGTGCAAGCATTTGTATTCCGCTCATGTTGACCTATTTCAGGTTGGTATTTCCTTTAGTAGTGCTCACTAAGCCATAGGGCTTGCTGGTAAACTTTAACATGTTTAGCCAATGCAAGTTGACAAGGGCATGGCATCATTAACCAAGTTTCACATCCCGCTGACCTTGCCATCATGACTTAATCCGCTGGGGTCTGTCATCTCTAATGGTTTGGTTTGACAATGCTTTACTGCTCTTGTGTATTCACCTACTACAGTCAGTTAAGGAATTGTGGAGATGCAGAAGCTGTTGTATGTCTCCTGCGACCTGTGAATTGTAACAAAGTTTAATGATACTTTAGGTAGTTTGCTAGACTAGCATATTGGCAGCTCTACTTTGTCTTTTTTAAAGATATCTGAGTTATGGATTTTTTAAAGCCTGGTTTTATGTTAATTGTGGAACACTGAAATTACCAGATTTTGAGGAAAATTTGTTATTTTTACTGAGAGGGTGAGTTATTATATTTTCAGATGTATCATGTTTGTCTTTCAAAATTTCACACCACTTTATAGGCATCATTACCCCGATATTTAATTTAGAGAGAGTGAAACAACTCAGTTTCACAGTCTGACCAGAAACCATCGCCTTCACCAGTTCAGCCTCTCTGTGCCAAGAGAAGAAAGAGTGAGTGCCACATCTCCAGTACACCTGAAGTATTGCAGGACTGTTCTGCAGACCAAGCACCTCACCTTCCACTAGGAAAAACAGGAGCAAGTACCATAAATTCCAGAGTATCACGTGTACCCTTCTCTACAGCCCATAAAAAATTAAAACCAAACCAACCAAGCAAACCTAGAAAAGAGAAGGACCAACACGACACAAGCTAAATGATTTGGGGAGCTGGGGGAAAAGAGGGAGCATATGGACCTGTACCCCAGGTACTCCTATTTGAAACCTCTTTCCACATTCCAAGGTATGTCCTCTAGTCCTACCCAACAACCTGCATCGTGGGAAGGAGAGTGAGCATTTTACTGCATAAAAGAGCTAAGCTTTACAGCTATTTTGCTGAACTACTTAAATTGCTTTCATTAAGAATTTCTCTATGTGGAGGAGTTATTGCAGAATAAATTTAGGGGGTGAATTTAAAGTGCAACATCCAGACTGTACTCGTTCCCAGCGTGGATTAAGCTAAACACACAGAGACACTTTCACTATGGATTAAGAATGTCCGCCTGAAGAGTTAGTATGCAATAACTATTCCAGGCTATTTCCCCAGGTAGACAAGCCTAAACATCTGATAAATAGGCCTATTACTTTTTCTCTTAACCAATTAAGTACTTATTTTAGAAGGATAAAATGAATTATCATGTAACTGTTTCACTGCAATATGTCTTACTTAGTACATTAATATCAGAAAAGGCAAACTACTGTCCACAGATTGGAAAGAAAGGTATTAGTGTTTTGCATGTACAAGCTTAGAGATGTCTCTTGACCTTATTATATTTTGGGTGAAGATTATGATGTATTGTTGTTTTTGCAACACTTCACATTTATTTCACAAAATAAATCACATAATGGACTGTCATAATAGCCCCAGCAGCATGACAGGAAAAAAGAATTGGTAGAGCTACACTTCAGTGCACAGTGAAATAGCTAACAATTTGTTAAATATCCCATGAGTGGATTAAATAGGCATATGATCAGTTATGTGGCTGCCAAGCCACAGCAGGAACCAATTAGAATTCACCAAAAATAATTTAGATGAAAACTGATGAATCTATCAAAACCTAATTAAATTCATGGAAAAAAGCAAACATCTCATTGACAGATTATATAACCAACAAGTTTCTCTGTAAACAGTCTGCAAAGGATGGCCGCTGAAAGCGGCGCTGCGTTATTTGAGCTTCTTTGGAGAGTGTTGGGTTTTTTAACATTTAATGTTCTTCCTGTATCAGTTTCAGGTAAGTCACTCCCATAGAGGGGAGTTTGTCAGTTGAACGTGAAGTAGCACGAAGTCACCCGGCAAATTGTAACTATTATGAATTATTTCATGTCCCGTCTTACGTGAAACACCTAAGAGTCTGGGGAGGGGGGATTTGAATGGGGAAGGAAGATGCTGTAGACAGGGAGCTCTTTCAAGGATCTGATTTTTGTATCACGAACTAGAAAAGCTGGGAAATAGAATCGTTAGAGCTAGAGCTCTTTAGTCTTGAGGCATATTCTATGGTATAATTTTTGGGCAGGGGATTGTTCTTATTGAAATACTGAGTATTAAGCCAGCAAATGATGAAACAAGCCTATGTGAGAATATTGGTAAGAAAACCCAGGAGGCAGAAAGGCAAGATGCCTCTGAGTCAGAGTTTTCAGCTGCAGTAAATAGATACACTGTCTTCAGAACAAAAAGACGTGGACTTGCATGGTTATTCTCATTGAAACCCTGCAAAGAATTTGCCAGAAACAGGGCTGCTGATCATCTTACTGTAGCAACGTCAGAATAGATATTTCTAAAATGTACCTTACACTCCAGTTGTTTCTCAGATTCCTGGACTGTTCATTCTCCCATGAAACTGTTCTACATCGTGAACTATAACCTGAGTTTTCTTCTAACAGAAATTCAGTTTTCCCAGTGCACCAATGCTTTTGTGCTGTATGTGTTTTGTATGACTAATCAATACAACAAAGATACAGCTGAATATTACCTAAGACATGGATTTTTTCCCCCCCTGTGCTATTCAGAAATGAAGCTTTCAGCTGCTAGCAGACAAAAGGTGATATGTGCTTCTCAATGCCTTTGCTTCTTTTTGATGGTCACCGGGGAAAGTGCTAGGACAGCATCTGATTTGTCTTTCTTGAAACTGGGAAGTTAGCAATGACTTTCCTTTTCCCCCAAACTGAAGACAAGTGCAAAATCAAATCCTTCAAATGCAGGTAACGCAATTTTCCCAACCAGAAGAATCGGAATATTTACAGACGAGGCATCTAAAATATCAAAACATAGAAGAGTATATGTTCTGTCATCGCTGCATGAACATTAATGTTAGTCAGATTCTTGCATTACGTAAAGATGTCTGAAATACCTTGTATAAAATATTCCTACAGTCTAAGGAGACATTTTAAAATGAGCCTGTCTTAATGCACAGATCCATAATAAGATGATGTTTACTTTCTCTGTGAAAAGCAGTCACACATGCCTCATTTTCTGATTTTTCTCTCTCCTAAAATTATTCTTTTAAATGAGAGAAAAATAGAAGTGGGCTATAAGATCTGAAGTAATTAAGTTCTGGAATTAACTTTAGTTAAACTAAAGATAACCTAAAACCATTAAAAAAAAAAAAAAAAGGAAATGAGGGGGAAAAAACCCAAAACAACTGCAAATGAGGATGAGGCTGGCTTTAGTCAATCAACGGTTCTGTTTTGCCTAAGAGATGCCTTCCCGAGCAGAGCACTGGGCTGTGTGACCAGGTCTCAGCATTAACCAGAGGGCTTTCCCTGAGACCGGTGGCTGCAGGTCAGGGTGAGAGGATGCGTTTGCTGCTGCTGCATATATCAATTTGGGGTCTTTTTGTGGTGGTTTGTGGTTTTTTGGTTTTTGGGTTGGTTTTTTTTGGGAGGAGGTGGGGCAGGGACACAAGGGTCAAAAAGCAGGCAAAGCAGCTCAGGGGGCCCTAAGAAGGGACCAAAAGACATGTTTTGGCTTTGGCCACAGTACTTGCTGTCAGCAGTTTCTGTGGTGCTCTTGGGGCTGGAGGAGACTTTGGGCATGTCTACTCCAGGCAGCACAGCGTGTGTCAGCACGGTGGGTTGCAAAAATTATCTCCTGGGTCATACAAACAGATGATAGCCTATGCAACTTCTCAGCGTGCCTAAATAGCTGTGTGTGAGCAGCAGACAAACTGTGAACGGGTAACACTTTCTCAGCACTTAACAACACATCACCTTAGGACTGCTACCGTTTTTCTCCTTGTTCAGACCAGTCCCAAGCCATCAATAAGCACCTTACGCTGCTGCAATGTGCCACAATAAGCGCTTCAGAGATCAGGACAAATCAGCTTTTGCTCAGGATGCAACAAAATTCAGGAGCTCATTAGTGCTCCCTCACTAGTAGTTTCCCACTGCTCGTGGTTGGTTTTTTTTGTGTTGTGGGTTTGTTGTTTTGTTTTTGTTTTTTTTTTTTTTTTTTTAGGAGGGCTGGATAACCAAGTCTAACAAGAGCTTCAGAGATCCTCTGAAAATGGGGCAGTTGACTACTGCACCCAAGTCCCCACATTCCTCCTGAACATTCATAGCATCTGTCCAACTCTGCCCAGATGTAAAGGACAGCCTACTGCTCTGTAACAAGGAAGTAGATAAAGATTTGATGTGATTATTTTACAGCCCAGGACTAATTGCTAAAAAATTATATTCCCTGATGTATTTTGAATTCTTGAATATATGAAACAGAAATTTCAGATTGTTTCATTATTGCAACTCAACTGGATCTTATATTTATGTAAAAACATATTATGAACTTTCAGGATGCTACTTGAAATACGTCCTTTCCAAATCCAAGGGTTAAATTCCATGCTTTGCTCCTAAAGAGTGTGGCTTAGGAGGAATGTAAGAAAACCCCTTCAGATCCCTCTGAAACATATATCATCTTTTCCTGCTGGGGCTGGTGCAGGGAGGTGAATAAGGGCTAAGGCAGCAACTGAAATGTGCTCACGCCTTGTGGTAGATTTCATAGAAGATGATGCCAATGCATCTTACATTTATCTCTGGCCAAAATTTTTGATAGTTCTTGAAGACTTTGCAGTTTACCTTGTTAATGTATCCCTGCTATTTTTTAGTGTAAGCAGAATGGATCTCAAAGCAATGATGTTGCATAATAATATTCAGCAGTTGCCTATTAAAAACCACACAGCTCTGTTATCTATTTTCAAAAGTAAGCAGGAACAGCTTGGTATGCACAAGTCTTAATGCAGAAAATGTCAAAGTCTCCTTGAAGGGGCCCTACATGGTAAGGTATAAGAATGTATTACAGGGCATCTTTAAATGAGATTCAGAATCTTGTGGAAATTGTTCTTTTTTTAAAATTGCTGGATATACTCCTGATAGGGAGCTTGTTTCATACCCAATAACGTCAATAAAACTATAGTCATTGGCTCCATTGGAAGCACACTCAAACTAATTATTTGCCACTAGTTTTACATCTGCAATTAATTTTGGACTTAATTTTCAGAGGTACTAAGCACACTCCCGTAACCCATTGATTTTACAGCTTTGCGTGCCTGGCAGCTCAAAAATGAGGCTTAATTATCTACAAATTCACTCAAATTGATAATCCACATTGGAAATAATGGGCTAAGCTAACAGAATCTGAAAATAAACTGGAAACACGGAATTAGTGTGTCTCCTGACGGTTGTGGAGAGGTGCCCTATCTAACCAGCCCGATCCATTTCTTCACCTTTTCTGACGACAGGCTGCCAGGCGTAGGCTGATCGGCACAGCAGCAGCCTTCTGCTGAGGCACTTTATGTCACCTGAAAATATATTCAGTGCTTGAAACTAGCCTATTGTTAATAAACACCAGCACACCTCAGGGGTGGTATTCATCTTAGCGCTATCTTCATATAAATCTTTTTACTTCTCGTGTGATACGTTCTCAAGATACAAGATTTTTATACAGCTGGAAAGAGAAGAAAATCCCCGAATTTCACTCCGTGAACTCAAATCCTAAAGTGGCCAGTGCAGAAACTGTATAAAATTGGATAATCTGATTACAGAAAGAGCTGGATGGGTAACGGCATTGGCAAAGACATTCAGCTTTTACATAATTGGCTCAAATACACTTCAAGTCAGTAGGGCCAGTGAGGCTTCACTGCCTGAAAGTTGCTTTGCAAAACCTGTGAAATAAACTGCTCATCTGTCACGTTAGGGATGTTGCCCACCATAAGAAAAATACTGACATGCATACCGTTGGCTGGTATCATGGAAGAATTGTCAGGATTTAAACCAGAGGCAGTCAAATAACAAATGGGCTTTCAGGTGCTTACGGGAGCCTAGGAGATCTGGTGTCAAATGGTGATTGGCCTCACCACCCTAACGGAACAACAAAAATTTGGACACCTGTATAGACAGAAACAACTACAAGTTTTCCTGATTTATACATGAAATAAAATTATATTTCAGTAAAAACTTGTGCATCTTTAATGAACTCAAGGTTGGAATAAATATTCCTTATTTTTAACGTCATAGACTCCATTTCCAACATCTCCAAATATCGCTGAATATTCTCCTAAAATAAACTTTGGATAAACAATTTCTATAAGAACTTCAAATTCTGTATTTTAAAATACATATGAATCTATCAGTATAACAAAATGGAGAAACTAGATGGGGGCTTAATAAGGAAAGCTAAAAAGACATGAAGTTTTAAAAAAGCCATATTTATTTTTCCTGGTTGTTCTGGTATATTAAGCCACAGAACAGAAAAAAGCAAAGCCCATGCTATATTAATAAAAGTTAAACAGAGACAAGTTACCAAGTAAGGACAGAGAATAAGTGAATAAAAGAGACAGAAGTTGGCAAAATATAACAACTTGTGTCTTCAAGTTAAAAGGAAAGCAAAGCTTTCCTATTTCATTTCCTGAAATATTCTACAAGTGTAAAGAATTTGTCATTTTCTGTGCTTAATGTTGGGACAATTGCGAGTTAAAAATGGGGTTTGATTTTCAGAGGTAAGTGCGGTAGAGATGTACAACTTTTCAATTTCTTATTGTTGTTTTGCCCCTATTGTACAGAGAAAACAAGCAAAATTCTTTGAATATTCAGTTATAGGTCTTCCTGCGGGCCGCTTGGCATCCTTGCAGCTGCGAGGGAATCGCACGCCAGACCCAGGTAAGCCTGGCTGAAACAGACTGCTCAGCAGGGAAGGCTCAGGTGTTGGGTCTTCTCCTCCATTTGAGTGTTCATAAGCTACCAGATCACTTTTCCTCTTGCTTGTGCTGTTTCTGTCCCACACACAGGGATGGGAGAAAGTTCGCGCTGAAGTTCACTTTGTTGCGTGTCCCACAGAGTAAGAAATAACCTTCCTGGACCCACTGTTCCCCAGTGATACAAGGATGAGCAGGGCTTTGGTTTCCACCAAAATCCGTGATGATGGTAGCAAAAAACTGAAGGTACCCTATCGCCTGTAGCAGTTACACTTTCCGTATTGAAGCTTTTACACCAACGATATCTATTAAGCACAGATCATTTTAATAGCACTTATCACCTATATGTAGCCATTGCTTTCCTTTTTCTTACCTGACTCATACTTTTAACAAAAGCTGTCTGTATTTATAAAAGTCCCTGCTGAGAAAGTCCTGCTTAGCCATGACATTAACCTACGGACCTGAATCTGGAGGGACCCCGTGCTTGGAACAAGTGTTTGCCTTACTGGCAGTTCTCCTCAGACCAGGTAGCGGATAAGCAACAGGATTTGGACAGATTGTTTTTTGGAGTTTTCTGTAAAGAACATCACCTTCTGTTGTGTTACATTTTTTCTTGCTTTCAATAGTAGAATAAATATTTTTAGGGGAAAAGTCACTGTGATAGCATCCAAGTAATTTAGCAGGTTCCAAAATTCTGAAGAAATACAATATTTGCATGATTTTTAGTACTCCCGTAAGAATGTTTGACTGAATTTGCAATGCATGGTATAGCAATGTGTATCAGTCTGTGTCTGGAGAGGATTTCAAATAGCACTGTGCTACCACAGACAACAGCAAGGTGAGTTGGCAATCAGAACAGTGGGACAGTGCAGTGAATTTTATCCTTTGCAAGACAGTCCATAAGCCAAAAGAACATAAACAAGTAGACAAATAGTTATGTCTCTCTCCTTTGTATTAAGCTATGTAGTACCCCTCGGAAGGCCCTGCAGCAGAGGATGATTGATGCACGTAACAGTGAATTTCATCCTGCACCCGGAGGACACGAGCAATTGCTGTGCCTTTGCTCTTCATCTTACGCAGCACACCATACTCTTTGCTTCATGCTTTTCAAGTCCTTGAGCATAATCAAAATAGCGCAGGCTGTCTGTAATCTTGAAGTAAAGGAGACAATTTAGAAAACATTTTCACTTATCCTTCCCCCCAGCCCCCACCGATTTTTTTGTTTGGCCTCAGAGTAGTTTGCTTTCTTTAGGCAGCCAACATGTTGGGATCTAAAAACAAAGACTACACAGCTAAAGTCAGCCCCTGCAACAGGTATATGAAAGACAACACCGTGTTCTCAGACTGAGAAGGGTGCTTGACTAGATGGCATCATTTAAAAAAATGTCTCATTTGTCTGCAATAAAATATTAATTCAATATTTTGCATTAGCTGTTCTTATTTTCTTGTGTGCAGCATTCTTTCATACAATTCTGGTATATTCAAATAACTCTACAGACCTAAGAGGAAAAACATGCTTCTAAAAACTTCTTGCTAATGGAATATTGAAATTACAAGTCTGCCATCTTAAAACCACTGAGTTACAGCACTTTCCTGTTTACTAAAAAAAACCTGTTTACTTTTTTCAAATGGCTCTATCTTCCTCTTTGATTTTCCATCTTAGCCTGCTCTCCTGCAAAAATAAATAAATAAATCAATGCAATGATCTGGTGTGGCCAAAACCCGGGGCTGCCTTAGCTGCCTCTGGGAAGCCTTGCAACATTTCAGTAGTACCAGCACTCAGGTACATCGTCATGATTACATTGGGGTTGAGATCATCGGTGCTTAAGGGATACCTATCTAGGTTGCAGCATTATTTATTTATCTATCCATAGCAATTGTTGTATGGCAAAACAAACAAGGTGAGGCTTAAAAGACAGAAAAAAGCAGCTTGTGTATCAGCAGAGTTTGCCTTGAGAAACCTATAACCTCTACAGTTTAAAAAAGACCATGGCGCACACACAGCATTTCCACAAAACCACGTGTGCGCAGGGGGCTATCCCGTATGACAAAAACTTTTCCAGTCTTGGCAAAATGATTTGGTTTGCCAGGTATGGGAGCCATGGGAAGGTGTCCGAGCACATAAACCCACTGGAGTTTCTGGTAGTGGGAAAGGTTTTTCTGTCCACTCTCGTGCAGTGTGCTGCTGCAGCCTTCAGCAAGAGAAAGTGCTTTTTTCTGGGTCCTGATAAAATGCTTTTCAAGCAGTAAGTTTTAGAGTGGATATTTTATGCCCTGAAATGGTGGAAAACATGGTATTTATTGCAAGTTCACAACTGGTTTGTTGGCAGCCTTCTGATTTCAAATGGTGCGTTGTTGGGCAGGATGGCAACCAAATGTGCCTGCGCAGTTCTCTGGGCATGACTAAATGCTGCATTTACCAATTTCTATGGATCAAAAATCTAAGAACCAATATAAACTGCAGACCAATACAAATGCAGTATAGCTGTTAGAGTGTGAGCCTTGCCCGTGTAGTATTTCCCCTTTAGCTCTAGGCCTGAATACAATTTAAGAGACATTTTCTGCTCAGAACCTTCTGAGCTCCTTCAATGTGTTACTATTTGTTATGGATGTCTAATCTACATTTTTTTTAGCTTTGAATCATGTCATCACTGTCACCATTCAAAAGACAGAATGTCATCTTGGCTTTGTGTGTGAATTATGTAGAAATACAGTTTAGCACTTCATTTCCTGTAGCAATCATATTTTCTTTAGCTTTTTGGAAATAATTATCTCTATAAACCAAGCAGGTATTGTCAGTATTCATAAACTATCCTGAAATATTGACCAATAGTTCATCATTGAATATATAGAATGAAGCTTGTACCATTAGCCTGTTTTCCAGGAGTTTATTTTTTGGAAGCTCCAAGAATTTCATGTTTTCATGATGACTCCCCGTCTTTAGATGCTTGCTGCACAGAGAATTATTGAAATATAAAACAGAATACTCTATAAATCTAGAAAAAAATGCATAAGCTTATCATTTTATGCCTGATGTGTCTCTCATAAGTTTCCATAAGTAAAAAAATACAACAGCAGTCTTAATATTTTATCACAGGTTCTTTTATTTCGTTGGGAACTGCTTAATCATAAGGTAAAAGCAACCATACAGGATGAGAGCAAAGGCTCACCTCACTCAGTATACCGTCTTTAAGAGTTACCAGTGGCAGATTACTATGAAGAAAGTAAGTATAAGCGAATATGCAAGCAATTTCTGTCAGTTTAGTGACTTATGTGCCAAACATTGCCTCCACGGCAATGCATTCAACAGCCCTCCTTGGATGTTGGTTGTAAAAACCTGTCTAATTGATTTCTGCAAACATTTGTATCTCAGGCTGAGTCAGGTATTGTCTTACTGAGTGCTTCCATTTCTTTATTTTAAACCTGAAGTTGGATAATTTCAACTGGTGAATTATACATCTTGAATTATGAGGGAGAGGAAATAACGAATTCTTATTTTCCATCTCCATATTGTTAATTATTTTAATACCTTGGTTATATCCTCCCAGTTAGCTCTTTTCCAAACGGGAGACTTCTGGTCATTTTAG
The DNA here is from genome assembly GCF_011004875.1 of Balearica regulorum gibbericeps. NCBI lineage: Eukaryota > Metazoa > Chordata > Aves > Gruiformes > Gruidae > Balearica > Balearica regulorum. The sequence continues at coordinate 148,609,710 of NC_046185.1, forward strand.
TTTCTCTTTGCAAGGAAATTGTTCTATCCCTAGTCAGAAGTTTTTCCACCAGAGGCATAATTCCTTGTGAGATAACTGTGGGATCCTTGTAGGGTCATTATTAGACCTCAGGCTCTAATTGGCTTCAAAATAAGTTAAGAACTATCTACAGCTTTACTTGGCACCTCTAAAATCAAACCATTAAAATAAAATAGTTAAAAGTTATTTTAGCTTGCCACCAAAAGCCACCCATGGTCAAAAACCGATGGCTAAAAGACATGGATCTTTTTCCAGGAGGAAATTTGACAGCCTAAATATGCATTCACATGTTAGGTAGTTCACGAACGTTTCTTAATCCCTATTGTAGAGATGAGGAGAAGGTGAGCTTCCTTTTTTTGCATTGCTCTTCATAACCTTATTTTACATTGAGTGTTTAGCTGTCCTTCCTTCCTTCCTTCCTTGACAAAAGGTATGTAAATGACAAACATGTAAAACAAACATGTACACACACAGTTTCCTTTCTTTCTGGCATCTTGCCTACACTGCAGAACAGTTCCCAGTCCATTGCTGCTGCAAAACCATGGCTGGCAATGCTTCAGCAGCATCTAACAAGCCTACGTGCCAGCAGTTGCTAGTGAAGACAAGGATACAGCATTTGTCCCCATCCTCTGACCTTGCCCAGGAAGATTGACAACCAGGAGCTTTCAACACTCTACCAAAAAAGGTTTGGTTGTTTATTCAACATATTCCTCTTATTGCTCTTATCCTGTCAGTTACACGTTGTGAACTTCCACCGAAGCCAGCAGCAGAACGCCTGACTTAGCTGGGAAGAGAACTGAGAATATTTGGGTTGCCTTCCTGTTAATGCCAATGTGTCATTGTTCATTTCCATTTTATTGAAATGTTACGACTTTCGGCATTTTAATGTAATTTCAGTGGACACAGTCCAGTACAGAGGTCAAACCTAAACCCTCTTCTTTATGTGAGCTTTTATTTTCTAATATTTTCTTCAATATATTTTATTCAAAACTAGATTCCAAGGTCATCATGTTCTTGTCACATCAGAAGCCTAGTCTTCTTCAGCAATGCATAGAAAACACGCAAGTAAATTAAACTGTAAAGTGAGTGAAACTGTGTTGCTAGGAAGGGCAGAAAATGGCCTTGCCCCACTTCAGTGCCAAAATGGGCAGAGGAGTCAATAGGTTCTCTTTTGGCTCAAACAAAAACAAACGAATACTTGGGGTGGAGGAAGGCAAAAAGAAGCTTTCAGTTCTTTGAGGGATCCAAAAAAGCCATTTAATGTTGAAAGAAAACATTTAATTAGGGGCTTTTCCCAGTAGAAGCAGAGAAAAATGCAGATTTGGGATTAGGTTCAGGGGGAGAACCAGAACTCTGTTGCAAACACCCACATCAGAGATACTGATGCCAATGGCACTAGAGCTGGAGATGCTGCCCTGACTGCCCAGCCTGAACTCTGCCTGCGTCCACTCAGCTGACATGCAGGACTCTTCATTTACAAACCCAGATCTTGCACTTGCCACAGACTTGACCTTGCGTTTTCCAGCACTTCACAGATCCGCCCTGGAAAGTGCCGGTGCTCCAAAATACCTCGTAGCTCAGGAAAAGGCCACCATGGGAAAAGCTGCTGCACTGGGGACGAATTAGCTGGATCCCAACTGTCTTGTCCTGGGTGCGGACACTCAAGCCTCTGATTTTCATAGGACTTATTTTTGAGACCTCTCTCTTGCTTTAAAACATTGTTGAAATTGACTGAGTGCTCTGCTACAGAGTATTGCAAAACCCTGTGATGCTCTTTGATAAACATAAATGTTTTGTGTGTATTTTCTTAATTTTTCTTTAAAACTCTTTTTCCTCTGCCGCTTGCAGTTTCAAAGAGAATTGTGTGCTCCAAGACAGGGGAGAATGTTGCCAGGATGAGACTGTGTCTTGCAGTATTCCTTTCTTTTTAAATGCAGAAAGTTCTGAAGGATGGGGTTTCTGCAGAGCTCCCTGCTTGGAGCTCTGAATTAAATCCAGGAAAATATAAATAAAGTCTAAAGATCATTCCACAAGAAAGAAATGAAAAGAAGTGCATGCTATAGCCACAAAAAAATGTAAAAGACTAAACAAATTCCTCACTGTCGTGGATGCCAGGTTGTGCTGCAAGGGGGATGAATGTGGCTCAGAAGGCAAAGTGCAAGTTCGCAGCCTCCCCGGGGGTTTGATTCTGTTGCATTGGCTCTGTGTTGCTGTGAATGGCGCTTTCTGGGAACTGTGCCTTCCCCAAGTAATACTGCAGCAGTGCAATCCTATATTTAATCAATTCAGATATCTTGAAATACTTCATTGCCCAGCGTGAACGTCACTGCCCAGACCCAGAGATCAAGCAAATGTGTACTTGGTCCTCATTCACGAAAATTAGATATCTCTTTGTAGAAGAACAGATGGTAGGGAGAATGGGAAGGAAGAATGAAAATATTGTATCAGACTTTTCTTCCCTTTTGTGAGGTGAAAAAACTTTGGGGAAGGTTGGTTTTTTTTTTGGTTGGTTGTTGTTTTTTTTAAATACTCCCCATCTCTACTTGACTCTTGCAAAACAAAAGGGATTATTTAGGCATGTTGTATGTAGGCTGAACAGTTTTAGGTGTACCGGTAACTTAAAGCAACCTTCTGTTTGTCTCAGAAAGACATTAGAGCAATAAAATCGGTGAATGCAGAAATTTTATGGATATCACGTTTACAAAAATTCCCTTCATTTCTCATGGTGCAATTGGGAATGAGAACTTTTTTGTAAATGGGATACTTAGTGAAGCACAACACATCTTCACAAGAACCCTATCACAATACCAAATATTTTAAAAAAAAGTAAATCTTCATCTTAGAATGGAATATCTCCAACCCACTCAACATTTTGCTTGCTACTGCTTCCACTTGCGAACAGCTGCATATCAGTACCTCGCTGTTTGTATCTGTTACAGAAAATATATATAATGGCTAGTAGATATCAAATAATTAACTTTACATGAAGACAATGTTGAAAAGGGATTCCTTTTGCAAAATCCCACTGCATGGGGAAGATGGTACTTTTAGCATCTCTAAGACCCTTATGCTGCCTGTACGAGAAATTACTGTTTACTTCAATAGGAGTAAATGAAAATTAGTACTTATCTGCAGATGGAAATGCAGTATTTTAATGTAAAGTATTCATTCACAAGAATTTAGTGAAGACTGGGCATATGCTTTCTTAAGGTCATCTTAAATTGATTAATAATTAGTTTGAATTAACCCCAGACAAGGATTTCTTCAGTGCGGTTACCACTGGTATAATTAAGATGTTGCAAGTATATGTTTACAATGCTTTGGGCTGTGACCTGTTTGTTAGGCCAACAGACAGGGCATCTTGGTCCTGTACCAAACCTGATGGACATCACTGGGATTTTCCTATAAAATGAAGTCATTTTCCCTGTAGAGATCACTGTCTAGGGTTGGGACCTTCAATCCCCCTATTTGGCAAGGCTCAGGGAGCATCCTGTGAGACAGCAGGAGACCTTGACTCTGCCCATGCCGGTGAGAACAGAAATGACCCAGGACCTCTGTGGGTGCTGCAAAGCAGCATCTCCACAGCAGGACCCCTTCATGCAGCACATGGCAGGGTATAGATGGCTGCTTGTAGGGCTGCATCTTCCTTTCAGGCCCTCATAGCTTCCTTCTTCCCTTTCTGCAAAGAAACGATGCAGGTTTGGTCTCACCTGGACTGAATAGCTTCCTTTGAATGTGCTGAGGTAGATAATTTCAGACAGTTTCGAATGAAACCATCTGAAACATTGCTAAATGCAAAGGCATATTTTTTTTTTCAGTTTGTTATAATGATACTGTTAATATTATGATTGTATCCATTACAGAAGTTTCCGTTAAGGTTACCCCAGTTTGGAGTAATCACCATCTTGTTAGCTGTATAAAAGCACACTCTCCTGTAGGGACTTACGGCCCAAGAGGCATTACAAGTAATGATAATAAACAAGTCCTTAGGATTACTTTAAGTGAAAAATTCAAAGCTGGAAAAATGTAGTTAACATTGTGATCACGAAGTAAGCTACCATTATTTTAGGTATTGTATTTTACATAAGGGCATAAAGGTTCTTACTTTCATTTCTGGCATGTAAAGTCAAATGTCATTCAAAAATTATTCCTTTCACAAGTATCTTCACTGGAGGGGCAATAATTTTCACTAACGCTTGGGAAACCAAATTGAATTAATTAATTTTGCAATTTGTCAAGAAATGGGCAGATTTAGCAAGAGAGAGCTAAACTCCATTGAAATAGCCTGGCTTCAGGACACCGGCATGAAATTGTATTGAACACCTTTTACTGCTAGTGCTTAGCACTGTTGAGAAAAAGAACAAAACCTCAATAAATTAATGCACCATAACAACAAACACTTTTACAAAACCCACAGTTTGTACATTTGATTTTCAGGACTGTGCTCAGTTCATCATTTAAGGCAACGCTTGGCCTTGCTGGAGCCGTTGTACAGGCTGCCGAATCAGAGACACCAGCTCTGCATCCAGCACTGTTACAGACCTTCTGCATGGTCCTGGGCAAATGATTTCACCTTTCTGTGCTTCTGTTTCCTCTCGCCTGTCTTATCTGCTTAGTCTGGACTTTAAATCTTCAAGACATGCATTCTCTCTCTGTGTGTGTGGTCAGTGGAAAGCCCAACCGAATCTCGGTTCAGCTGCAGCCCCTATGGATTGCTATAATACAAATACAAATACTGCCTCTTACCACAGCCATAAATGCAGTGTATCGTGCTTAGCAAAACCAAAGTCCTGGTAATAAGATCTCCCTCTAAAGCATCTACTCTAAAATCTCAAAGAGATGGGCAAACTGCCAATTACTTATTTACTTATATTAGCAAGCATGAAGTTTAGAAGAATATGCATAAATGATGTTTTGTTGCAGCTCTAACTCATGTTTAAGTGGGATTATTCAACTTCATAGCTGCTGTTTGTTCCCCAGCACTCCATGCAGACAAAGCTGCATGCTTCATGGGAGAAAGGTCAAGCTCAGACTGTCCAGTTTCCAGACAGAAGCGTCAGCTGGTTGGGAACAGGAGGTGCAGAAAAGCAGCAACCAAAATTGTGTTACTAGTTGATTCCATTTTAAAGATTACCTGCAAAATAAAACCACCACCTTCTGTCAAAATAAACCAAGACAAGCTTATCCCTTTGCAATCAGGGCTTTTAAGTGCTGCCTGTCTTGATCTTTCTCACTCTTACCTCTAAAATTTCTCAGATAAACAAAATTTACAAAGATGGCAGCTGGTGCAGGAGATATTGCAAGCTTGGGGAGCTCCTATTAGTGTGTTTGTATGCCACTCAACATCGAGTCATTTTTTGTAAGGGGGAAAACCAAAAAAAGAGATTAATTTAGTATATTCCATTCATACACATTTTTAGTGTCTTGAGAGACCCTGTTTTTTCTTTTTTTTAAAGATGTCTGCAGTTGTAGAAAGTTTGTATCATTTCTTATCCTCATTTTCTAGAGGGATTACACAATTAACTGCATCCAAGATTAGCTTCTTATTTCAGGGCTCCCTTTGCATTCAGATTCTCACTTAAGATATTTTTCACAGCTTGATTAGACCATAAAAGCCCAGTTTGTCCAAACAGGTCTACTAATGCAATGCTCCCGCAGAAGACGACAGTCACCTCCTCTCTGATGGATATATTCTGACAGAAACCACTCAAGCCAGCGAACATTTGGCTGCTCTTAAGAAGGAGGAAGGAAGGTTTCAGGTGCTGGGGCATACGCTGACGCCCTGCTAGCAAACCTCTGTACCTGGCTGTGCCAGGAGACCCCTTCCCCGGTGCGCAGCCAGCCGGGGCAGCGTGTGAGCGAGTTAAAATTAAGCACGTGTAGGACTCGTTTTGGAGGTCTGAGTCACAGGAGCGACACGAATAAAGTGCTCCGTTTAGCTTGATGCAGCTATTAGGATGCTTAATAAATATTTATAGCCCCTCACCGGGGAGGTGATTGACAGCACGGGGGCAATCCCCACCCAGCAGCTGCAGGCAAGGAGCCGTCTCGGGGAAAGCACTGGGGGGGGCGGAGCGGCGCAGCGTGCGCAGGGGGGCGCGCTGCCTCCGCACTTGCGGAGGGGCTTGGGACGTTTCTCGGCACCCCAGAGGTCCTTCCTTTTCCCCTCACCCCTAGGGGCTGCGGGCATCCCCAGGGAAGGGCTCACCCCATCCCCCGGAGGGACGAGAGGCCGCTGGGCTGCGCTGGGCTGCGGGGCCCGGCCCGGCCCGCCCCGGCGCCCCGGCTCCCCCCGCGGGGCGGGGAGGGGAGGGCGCTGCCGCAGTGACTGCAGTCCCGCGGAGAGCTGCGGAGCCGCCCGCCCCGCCGCAGCCGGGCTGCCTGCAGGTGAAGTGAAAGTCGTCGGAGAGAGGGAGGCGGAGGAGGAGGTGCGCTGCCCGCCCTGCGCGCTGCAGCCGGCGGAGGTTCCGCGCCGCCCCCCGGCTCTCCGCTGCCGCCGCATCCCGGCGCTCCCCTCCGCTCTGCTCCGCGGAAGTGAGTGGTACCCAAAGTTTGCTTTCCCGGGGGAGGGGGTGACCTTGGGATGGCTGCGCCGCGGGCAGGTGGGGCTGAGCGGGGCGGGGGTCGCAGCTGCTCCCCCCCTCCCGACGGCGCTGCCATCGCCGCCGCCTCCCGGGACCCTCAGCAAACTTGGGGAGGCGAAGGGCAGGACGGGGCGCCCCGGCCCCGGGGGGAGCGGTGCGGGTGCCCGGGCGGCGGGGGAGGCACCGGCAGCCTCCGGGGAGAGCGAGCCGGACGGCTTAGTGCTGGCCGCGCACGGGCGGGCTCCGGCGGGCGGCCCGGGGTAGTTCGGTAGCACCGCATCCCTCGGCTGGTCTGGCTGGCCCTGTGCGGACCTCTGTGTGGCTTCTGCTTGTGAGTAAACTTACGGATATGTCAAACTTGAAAGTTAGTTACTTGTAAGCATAGAGTGCCACAGAAATTACTTTTCCCCAAATATACGAAGGAGGGATGTATTGCGTGTGTTGGCTATAGTCAGAAGCTTTCCACAATAGAATTACTGTGCACTTTGGAGGAAAAAAAAAAATCCTTGAAGAATGTGCAATTTGAGTTGGAAGCTTTTCCTTTGAGCCCTAAGGATGAAAGTGCAGCTCTCCAGATACCTCAAGTGCAGGGTCCCCAAGCCTCTACCCACCCTGCTCTCGGGGACCGTGCGAGGGTGGAAGATGCTCAGGGGATGCTTTGTGTGTGTCTTTGCCCATGTTTGTGCCCAGAGGTATGATCTGCTGTCAGCCAAGGGCCAACTTTTTCTGCTGCTTCTGGAGTTAATGCAAAACTATTGTTAACATCAAGAATAGCAGAATTTGGCTTGTCCGTGTTTGGCAAAGTTCAGCCCCTGCCTGCAGTATTGGTGGGCACGGTGACATAAGTTTCTCAGAATGTTTAAATGTCATGTTTAGTGCTTTATTTTTGTGCTGCTGTTTAAAATCAGTCATTCTTAATTTGCTTTCATTTCTCATTCTTTCTCTGTCCTGATACCTTCAAAATACTTGTTTGGAGCTCTGCAGATAAGCGTTGCGTACTGCCAGGGAAATCACCAGCTGATCGTTTGCCTGTCTTGGGTTGCTCAGAATGGCTATGTAGACAGTAGCTTTTTCTTATTCTGAAAGCACAGTTAGATTATTAGACAAAGTATCGTATAGTATTAAACATTAAGATGTAAACTTGGAGACTTTTAATTAACAGACTTTCTGCAAGTCAGAGATGAAAATCAAAGCCATATTTATTTTTTTCTTCTGACCTTGTGAACTGTGCAAAGCCAAGTGCAGTGAGTATGCGGTGCGTAGAAATCTGTATCATCTAGCTCTCTAAGAATGACGTCTTTATACAGGGACCAAGCTAGAAGATCTCTGACTAAATGTAACAACTTTTTATTTCCCTTAACTGTATGTTTACCAAGAAATAAAATCTAATCTCAAATTCTTTTGATAACACCCAAACTAATGCATGCAGGAAGTTCTATGTACACAGCTGGTCTTGTTGTACGTGCAGGGTGCAGCATTAATAGTGCACAACTCCTTCTGCAGCCAGAACCTAGCTCTGACTTCATATCGTGCGTACCTGGAGCTCTGACTGATGCGCATAGGCCCAAAGATTTTTATATAATGTCATAGTTCAGGCTTATGGGTTTTAGAGAACCTTTATGCACAGATCATTGCAAAATTGGAGGAGGAGGTTTGGTACTGGGCATTTTTAATGCTTTTGTGCCTGGAACTACATACTGTATTATCCTGTACGGCAGATGAATTATTCTAAAACTGTTTTGACAATTTGCTATAGTTTAGACCGGCTATGTTTTCTAAAGCATTCAATGTACAACAATAAAACTGCCATTGAAGAAAACTACTGTATTTAGTTAGTTCTTTTCTGGAATATGCTCCCTCCCTCCATAAATGTGTTGCCTTTGTATTCCTATTCATTGTGGGTTTTGTGGGGTTTTTCTTGTTTGCTTGGGTTTTTGGTTTTTGGGGGGGGGGGTGTGTGTGTTTCTGTGGTTTGTTGTTTTTGTTTTTTTTTTAAACAGGTAGTTGTTCTATATAGCTAACTTGCTGTCCACCTACTTGTGTTATTTGAAATAGCAATCTCCTGGTTATTGCTTTGTGATAAATTACTGTGCTGTTACTCCATATGTGTAGCTTTTGGTTTAGGCTATAGGAAGAGGTGAGAGAAGTTAGCTTGCCTTTTTTTTTCCCTGACATATTCCTAAGGAAACCAATACTCTGGTACGACAGAATTGTTTCTTGAGAGAATAAATTAGTTTCTCTTCATTGAAGGTTAAAGCTTGGCAGCTCTATAGCGTAGAGTCTTGTGTAATAGCTGCTGTCTGGGCAGTGGTTTTGTTGGGGCGAGGATGACGTCTAGGCTGCTGTTGGTAATAGTTTGGATTTTGTAAGGTTGCCCTTAATTGAACGGCTCTCTTGTGTTTGACATTTGCTGTGACCTCTTGCTGTAAGCAAAAGGAGACAGTTAATGATTTTGAAGCTTGTCTTTCACTCAGAGTTGGAAATGAGGATGTTTAGTTCTAGTTCCTGTTCTAACTCGCAGCCATGGTTGAATTTTCACTTTTTTTTTTTTTTTATATTCTATTGCATCATTGTGACACTTGGGATTTTTACATACATGTGGAAAAATTTATCCATGTACTGAGAACCAAAGTACTTAAAGGTTGTTTTATAGATACAGATAAGACTGGCTTGTTTTTATGATCGTTATCTTGATTAATCCATTAGTGTTTACAGAGGACTATTAGAAATTAAGTTACAAGCAGTGAAGAAAGCAATGAAGAGAAAGTTGACTATGGGTGGCAATTATGGGGCTAAGAAAAAGGACAATGCAGTGAAGCAAGAAGCAAAGGACACGAAGCAAGCTGAGAGGGAGGAAACAAGAAATAACTGGGGAAAGTGGGGTGGAACTAATGTTAGCTGGCAGGGAAAGAAGAAAAATGTGGACTTTCTTTTTCTATTTGTCCCATCACTTGTATCAAATTGTAATGAGTTAACAATCTGATGGAGGATGAAAGGTTATTTTTACTTACCATTCCTTATGCTGGTCCTGTATTTCACATTACTGTTGTGGTGGGCAGAAGCTCAAGCTTGTAGGAAGGAATTATATTGCAGAGCTGGCTGAGTTATCTTAGTCCACTTCTGGTAACAGATTAATTAATTTTGTGTACTACCCTAGTCCTGGGCTCTTCTGCTGAAGTAGTCCACCTGACTGGTTTGTCATGGTATCTGTACGGGTCTGCACCCTGGAAATGGTACCAAAACTGGCAACTGGAACAGTTAAAGGGCGGTTGGTGGTAACTGCTTTCCCTCATAAGTAGTCTGGCTGGAATGTATATTGCTGACCTGGGGGTGAAGGTCTTTCCAGTCCATTGCAATTACTTGGGCCTTTGGGCCTCTTCCAAAGCAGTGCTTTCCAGCCAGGCATCGCCAATTCTTTAATTCTGCAAAAAATAAATTGCTTTTTCTTGAATGTGTTGTACTGTGGTGCACAGGGATATTCTTCTGTCATACCAAACATCTAAATCCTTCTGACTGAAAAAGATGAGGTCCTTGGTCTTGATCCAGTGAACACTTGCACATAATGCCTGACATTAAGTTTATCTGTAAGTCTCTCTAGACTTGTAATCGTAGATTTGGATTCACTAAAGATGTCTGGGAACTTGCATACATAGTTTATGTATGCAAGACTGATCCTATTTTTTTATTTTTCTTTCTTGACACAGTTGAATAATAGTGTTTCTTTCATTTTTCATCTAATAGAAGCTGGAATTGGCTATATTCTTGAACGCATCAGAATTCATTAAATAATGGAATGGTAGTTTTCCAAGCCAGCATGAAATGAAATAACTCCAAACATGTATACAAAAATCAAGGAAATCACTGAGATACTTGCTGCTAACATTGGGGTATACTGCCAGGTCTTGGAGTAATGACGTTACTTGTGCCAGGGCTGTGGGTCATGCTGGGAGAAGAAACAGGTTCTGTGGCAGGGACAGAATGGATTGGGACAGTGCAGTGGTCCCTCCAGAAATACACCTTGATGGTAAAGGTTATCTTATTTTGATTAAGGGGACATTAAAATGATCAGTTGTTATCCCTTTTGCTCCCGTTTCTTTGGGTGAGGGAAGGGGAACAAATGCTCCTTTAGCTCCCCATTGAAAACTTCTCAGGAAACCCTTCACTGACTCATTGGAGTATCTCCAAATCACTTGATAACACTGTTTGAGTTTGTGCAATTTAATGGTAAGACTGTAAAATCTTGTGGACCATGGGTGGTTGTATTAAATACAGTGTAGCTTTTGTATTTGTTACCATACAGTTCCTTTCCTTATGTCTCTTCCTTCCTCCTGTAGTGTTCTGCATCTTTTTACTTTAGGCCCCAAACTGTCCCTTTCTAAAGTGTAATTTGTGGATGTGTGTGGGGTTTTTTTTTTTTTTTTTCTTTTTATGCAGTAGAGACTGAAATCAGTTTGTAGTTCTTATGAGATGGAGGGGAAGCTCTTACTTTTCTATGTCCCTTCTTTAAGCACGGTGAGACATGACATGGTGCCTCGGTGGAAGCCAGTAGGAGCATGGTTGAGAGCATCACAGGATGGTTGAGGCTGGCAGGGATCTCTGGAGGTCATCTTGTTCAACCTCCCTATTCAAACAGGCTCACCTGGAGCTGGTTGTCCAGGTAACTTCTGAGCGTCTCCAAGCATGGAGACCCCAGAGCCTCTGTGGCACCCTGTGCCAGTCCTCAGTCAGTATTGCAAAAAAAGATGTGGGTTTCTTTGAGGTGGAATTTTAGAGGAGTCCTTACGAGCTTTGTGACTGGAGATGAGTGTTTGATGACGGATACAACTTAAAAACCACCACAACAACAAACTTCTGGGGTTTGTGTGTTGCTAAGATGCTGTATACATCTCTCTGCTGCTCCAACTCGCAAAAGTTGGCATTTTACTCTTCAGCTTGCCTACCTGGTGCTTCCCTTTCATTCATTTTTTGTGTGTTCTATATCCCAAAAGAGAGTTGCAATGTTTCTTGTGCTCGTGCTCATTTCCTTTACGAGGACGGAGCAGGAAGCCCTGCTTACACTACTGACTAAAGGACCCCTTAACTCTGGAAGAACACAGATTTAGGAGTTCTGGATAACAGGCATCCCTCATGCTCCTTTTCTCTCCAGGTGTGATGTTAGGGCTGACCCAGCTGATGCTGGTGTGTGCTCCATCTTTCTGATCCCATGTCTGGATATGCAGTTCGAACAGACCTCTCTCTAGCTGGAGTCCTAAGTCTCAGAGGAGATGTTCTGTGGAACAAACAAAATATGTATTTATTTATTAATTTCGAGTTTGTAATGTGTTCTTAGAATTTAAAAAATGTCACAGGCTGTGAAATGTGTTACTGCATGACTAACGAAGCCACCTTATTCTGCACTTTCCTTAGAATTAATGGAAACTGTATTGCATAAATCCAGTCTCGCTGCATAACTTGGGTATAATGTACAGCATAATATGCAAGACTACTTATAATTAGGCATTTACTAATTGCTTTAGACACTAACTGCGTATAGCTTTTCAACCTAGGAAGGTTCTTGAAAGTGAAATGTAGCAGTATTAACTTTTTCTCATCATTGGCTTACTAGTTCCTGTTTAAACCAAATTTTCTTGCAGTATTGCATAAAATAGAATAATAGAAGACCCTCTGCAAGCGTGTCAGAGTTCAGCATTGTGATGTTGTTGGATATTGGGATGCCAATGAGGAAAAGCTACAGGATTCTCTTGGGGTCACATAAAACAGAACACAGGCTGTCAAGATAGTTAAGACTGAGTATTGCTTTAGTAACAGTGGGTCCTACCTTGGAAACTGCATTCTGTCTGGCAAGAGTCTAAATTCTGTGATTAGGAAATATTTTCTATCCTTTATTGCTATGAATTTGTATGGAGGTTACTTGGAAATGTTTGCTGGAAAAAGTTTTGTGGAATTATTTGTCTTCATTTTGAAATCCATAAGGATGGATTTATGTATTTGTTACTTAGTCATGGAGTATGCAATTAGAACTTTGGCTGAACATGTATTATGCATTTAGTGAGGAAATGCTTTCTGTTGTAACGTTTATTCTAATAAACCATATTTTAGTATGGATAATCCTCTTTTAACATAATTGGAACATGGAGCTACTACTTAAACATCTTCAGTGTAAAGACTGATGAGTAGTTGTAGTTTGCTACTGTAATAACAGCGAAGCAAAATTGAAGAGAAGTGTGGAGTCACATATTAGAAGCATGACTGTAAGATTTTTGTACTTTGTCCAGTCCCATTTCTAGCAGTCTCATATGTGGTGGTATAGTCATTATAAAGACTTTAATTGGCTAAGAGCTTGCCAGCTTGCATTTGCCAACTATGCTGAAAGCCTGGCCAAACTTTTCAAGAGCATGCAGTAATCTGCAGTTGGCTGAGAACAGCGGATATAAATAGATGATATGGTGCTGAATTACAATTGATTATTGAAATTCAGCTAGTATGTAATAGATAGCCATAAAAAGGCAACATTGTTTCCCTAATATGGGACTTTAAATGAATGCAGTCTCTTTTTTTTATTTTTATTATTTAGCAGAGTTAATGTTTATCACAAGATCATAAAATCTAGCTCATAGTTTCATGATACTTTGTAAACAAAAATCTTTTTTCCGTTCTTAAAAAGAGTTGTGGTCTACTATCTGGTTGGTTTCCAGTAGGAACAGTTCAAATTGTTTTATTTGGGGTTAGGCAAAAGTTGGATGAATGCAGTGTATTTTATACATAAATTGCTTTTCAAGCATCTTCAGAAATCATATTGGAGAACAGTGGTATCTAGCTGATAGTCTTTCCAAAATTATTTGCATTACCTCCTCCCAATAATAAAGAATATTTTAGGCCAGATTGGAACTTTCAAAATGATAAAATACAGTGTCTTATTAATGGAATCAGTTTTTACTAATCTATGTTTAATGCCATAATAGTAGTACCTTCCAGAGGCTAGAATAACATCAAAGTCCAATTGCATGACACATTGTGGCATGCATTTTAAGGACGCATGGGATAAATCAGGCTCGAAGGGACCTCAGAAGATCTCTAGAGCAGCCTCCTGCTCAAAGCAGGGGCAGCTGTGGTATCAGACTGGGTTGCTCAGGGCTCAACCCAGTCATGTCTTGGAAAAACTCCAAGCATGGAGCCTGCACAACCTCTCAGGGCAACCTGTGCTGCTGCTTCTTGATTGTCTTCACAGTGAAAACAGCTTTATGGGTTTCTCCAGCTGGTATGGCTGGTGTGTGCTTCCGTATTAGATCTTGCTTTCATTGTTTGTGTCACTCAACAGGAGGTTTCACAGTTTGATTTTTAGAAGAGGATCAGTTCCCTGACTTAGGTGTTTCACCTGTGTGCTTGGGCTGTTTCTTTTGCATGCAGAGAAGTTGGATGCCTGGGAATACAAGCTAAAACCCACTTCCTGGGGCAGGAGGCGCAGAGAGTGAGGAAATGCCGAGTGTGGATTATGTTTGATATCCTGACTCTGTGGAGCTTAGGCATCTGAGGCAATGCCAAGTATTGGGTGTGCAAGTCCAAAGTCTAGCATTTGCAAATCAGTATGAGAGGCCAAGACCAGGCCCTAGTTCCTGAAGATTTGTCCCTTTGTGTTGTGCAGTTAGAAAAGCCAACATTTAGTTGTCGACTTACCTCTGCTTCCCTGAAACTTGAGACCTGATTATAAATAGTTTGAGTCCTTTTAGGTCAAAGATAAGCAGGTTAGTTGGAAGCACTTTCAATAGTATTTCCAGTTAGCTTGTATGTTGCTGCCATCAAACTAGCAGTTCTTCTGTAGTCGGTGTCATGTGAGTGGTGATTTAAGGCACTACTACTCTTCAGCCCCTAGTTAGCACTTCCAGCATCACTTGGCATGAAAATGGGAAAGACATTCAGCAGTTCCTCAGCCTAAGTAGGTTTAAATCCACATCTCCTGTACCTTATCTCCTGTACCCTATCTTATGTTGCTGAGGGCTGTTTATGTGCCTTCTGTTCAAACTCTGCAGCTGGATGAACAAACTTCAATATTCATGGGGGCAGGAAAGCATAAAGCAATTTCCTTCTTTTAGTGTGATGGCAATGATGAGAAAATGGACTGATGAGTGCTAATGCCACTGAGCCAGAGTTCACTGTCTGCAGATGCAGTGTCTCAGGCTTTATCTGTGTTACTGTGAAGTTTCTAACTGATGCTGTATTCACTAATGGTATTAATGATGAATACATCAGCTGTCAGCCTGCTAATAAGCATCATTAGCTATCCTCAAAGCAGGTAGATGACACAGCTGTTGAAAAGGCAGGGGTTGCACGGTTGCTTGTGTCTGAGCTCTTTCAGCTCTAATGGATGAAGCTCAATGAGGGAAAACTTGAGGGCAAAAACTTGGAGGCAGATGAGTCTAAGTGTGAGAGATTCTTCCTTTTGATGTTTGCTTTAATGTTAACAAAGCACCAGCGTGCGCTGGAATTGTTTGACCAGAGTTGTATTGTTTCGGTGTCTAACAACCCATGACTGTTTATTAGTTTCTGATGTTATTATTGAAATTGGAATATGCTATCTAACAGCTTCCAAATGGTGCAGCGAGCACGTTAATTCTATTTTAACTTTGTTTTAACTCAAGAACCATATCCCTAACATGAGAAATGTTTCTTCTGTGCCTGCCTGAGAAAGGTCACTGTGCCTTGGTTACCTGTAGGTGCAGATTTACTGGTAGGGTTAACTTTTTTTATTTTTTTACTAGTTTCAAGGTGCTGTCTCGTTTATGCTAAATGTTACAAATTTTCTTTTTAAACCAAGTGTCTCCATGGGTAGATATTAAGATCCTATTACTATACTTCTGTAATTTCATAATGCAAGTCTTGTAAACAGTTCTTTTATGGGATTCTCTTTATGGTCTCCAGCACAGAGCTTGGTCTCTGGATTGCTCAATAAAGACCAGACCTCTGAATGCTTTATATCATTCACAATAGATTAGACCATTCCCTACCATCCGGCACGGTAATTAACTGTTTTAAATTTCCTTCCCTATGAAGGAGCAAACCCCGCTCGTGTTTGCGGGAGGATTGAGAAGAGAAACGGCGCGGATCTGCTGGGAGGGTGAGCTTAAATGGAAGTTGGGGCATAAGATGTGCGGCACAGGGAGGAGCCTGTCCAGCATCCGCTGTCCCTCTTTAAACTCGGGATTCGCCTGCTGAGGCCAAGGACGGACGGGAGCGGGCTGGGCTGCTGCCCAAGTCCTCCTCGGCCACAGGAGGGAGCGCGGCGGCTCCGCGCTGGGCGGCGGCGGCTCCTCCGCCCGGGGCTGCTCCTGGCCCCGGCTCCGCCGCTCTTGGCTCGGGCTGGGCGCACAAGGCAGGATTTGTCCTTGACGGGACATCTGTGGCTTAGCTCTCTTAGTTGCGGGGCCTTGTTTCTCGGGGCTCTGGGATCAATGCGATTTTATGTATCCAACAGAGTTTTAAAGGTTGCGTGGGGCGTTGTGTGCAGGGCAAGAACAAGAGTCTCTTTCTTGCGCAGGCTGCTGGCATGTAGCAGACTTCTAGAGCTGCTGGCAACTTTTAATGAATGATAAAGTTTTACTTTCCCTTACTAGCTTTATTTTTATGGCTGACATTTTAAAATTCTGAACAAATATCTGTAAAGGGCACTGAGTAAGCTGAAAATTATTAAGATGCAAAGATATGAAGTACAGCAATGTAAATATTTAAAACACAAGTCTTATTTATCCTTTCCCTTCTTTGGATTGTGCTAGTTGGAGACAATCCTGAATGGGGTTCTGTTGTCCTCCCCAAAGGCAACCCCAAATTTTGCTCTCTTACACGAGAGGAGCTCAGTATAAATGTACTCTTTATTCTGAAGAACTTTAAAGAATAGCAGAGACCTAAACCAGATGAGTTGATAATAGCTTTATAGCTTATCTGATTATTGAAAACGGTTCTTTTTTGACTAGATTTCTGATTTCAAGGCACCATAGCTAAATGCAGATGCCCTCGTGCACAGTAGCTAACATACCACTTGTGTGTGGGTTTGACATGAACATGTGCCTGGGGTGATGGACTCCTTGGTTTGTGCCTGAAACGATGTCAAGGGTGTGTGAGGAACAACATTTGGGTGCTTTCATGTATCCAGAATGGAAGCTGTTCTGCTTTACTCTTCCATTTGGAAAAACGGAAGCAGAAAGTAGGTTAAGAACTAGTTTTGTTTACAAAAGCACGCGTCATTGCTGAAAAGTATTGGAAGGGTTTCAGTTCTGCTTGTGCTTTTGCATTAGATGGATGATTTCTGGTGTTTCTATTTCTCTGCCTTTGCTCCATTGCTGCTGTGTTTATTTCTGCATTTCACCATCATATTGCCCCTGTTTGTCTGAGGAAAAGTCCTCAAGCTGTTGCCTTCCTGCATAGGTAGCTTAAGGTGTGCTCTGCATTTTGTTGGGTGGCTGCAGGCATCATCTCTGCTTGGCCCTTGGATGGGAGGGGAAAGGGGCTCTTCCCAACTTACACTGTGGTATGTCATTCAATTAGTTACATTTTATATAGCTTAATGTGGCATAACTCCCCCCTCAGCAGAGTCCCCTTCTCTTGGGGCAGGTCTCACACGTGCCTCTTGTATATGCGGTGGCAGAGTTTTGCATCATTTGCCCCTTGTGTGAATTCTCGTGCCTCATGGAAGGGGAAGCAAAAGGGTAAAATACACTTAATTTTTTTTTCTCTCCCTACCCCTGCTCATTGTGGTGGTGGTGGTAAATCTTTTTTGAGGTCCCAAATGTTAAAACAAAAGCCTGCCACCCACTCAGACCAAAATCTTGTTCCAATGCTGGGAAGAGCAGGATGGGAGGCGATGGCTGGGATGCACAGGGTTTGGTGAGTGACCCAGCTCTGCCAGCTGCTGCCTGCCTGCCGCGGTGAAACCCTTGTGCCTTCCAGGGCTGTGCGTGGAGGATGGCATGTTCCCTTCTGGGAGCCTTACTATGAGGCTAAAAAGTGCATGTGGACTAGCAGGGCAAGAGAGCGAACAGCAAAATGTGAGAAAGTATTGCTGAGCTGTGAAGAACTGGGCAGCTCGTGTTTTCTGAGGTGCGCAAAGAAACTTTAACATTCAGAATTTATTTTGTAACCTTTTTATTCACCATTAAATTAGTCTGCAGTTATTCGAACTTGTGTCGTTCATCTCCTTTCTTTTGTTCCTTATGTCATTTAGAAACATACACTGTGCTACCTAGTCACAGGGAAAGGAGCATCTTGAAGGAGCTGGCTCCAGCCTTTTCTTAAAAAAAAAAAAAAATTCTGAAATAAGTTAGTGTTTTTAGTAGCTGGATTTTTATTTTTCTTTTGCATTTTTTTATGTACTAAAATCTCAACATCTTGAGCATGTGTTAGTTTCCAAATTCTCTTGAGATGAATTTTCTGTTTTCTATCCATCTATTTGCTGCCTATAAGTTCAGGAAGTTCTACGATCTAAACAACTGTGAAGTTATTAAGATCTGTGTCTTCCACCAGAAGACTGGTGTGTCAGGTAGGAAAAACATAGTGTTAAAAAACCCAACTTGATAAATATTTCCGGGGAAAGAGCTGCTAGACCTTTTTGAAGGTGAATGTCTTAGAGAGGAATCGGATACGGAGTGAGAGAGTAATAGGAAGTATGTATTATAAATTGAAAAATGGGGCAATATTTTTTTTTTCCTAAATGAAGAGTTTAATTATAAAAATTACAGTGGAGGTTCAGAATACAGAATTTAACTCTGTTTCATTATGAGGTTTATAATTTGTAGTCTTGAAGCTCCAGCACAAGGAGCCACGTCATATGAGACTTTGAATTAAGAAATGTTTTTGTCCAATAGAGAAATCTTCAAAATATGAATCATGTATTCAGTGAATGTCCCAAACCATTAGAACATGAAAAGGATCTAAGATATTTTAAGAAACAGTAGTTTCCCAGATCAAACTCCTCCTTCTGTAGGTAAAGAGATAATTTATGACTTTTTAATACTTGGGATTTGTGATAATCAGTGTTCCTCACATAAAAGGATGTATGAGCAGCATCAGCTAATAACACAGGTCTTTGATTGTCACCTGTAGTTTTACTTTAAATGTTATGAGTGTTGTGATTTAGCCGGTTTGGGATTAAATTAAATCTATGAACTAATTAAAAAACCCAAACAAACAAAACCAAACCCCAAACCAACAAAAAACTAGAAAACTGCAGACTGAAGATGTTTGGCAGTTCCACATTTTCTTGTTGTACGGCATCTGGGAAAGCTGAGCTTTGCCAAAGTTGATTATTTTACATGGTATTGTGTTCCTCTGAAAATTTATTAGGGGTGTAAGTGAAGTGCCTTGCTTGGAATTTTGCACAAGGGGTTCACCAGAAGAGTAATTCTCAAACCTAGCAGAGTTAGTCTGAACTACTGGGAGTGGTGGTGGTTGGGTGGTGGTGGTGGTTGGGTGGTGGACATGTGGCTTTTTTGCTTGTTTGTTTTTTGTTATTCAGGATCTCCTATTTAAAAATGACGCTCTCATATAAAGTCCCCAAATCAGGCCAATAAGTGTTGGTGGCCAAACTTGTAATCCTTCACACCAGTATTTCACTATTTCATTCCTCTTTTTTTCTTTAATTTCAGAAGCCTTATCTCTGCAAAGACAGGAGTCCATGATAATTTATAAACAGAATATATGTATATATGTTTGTAAATGTGTGTGTATATATAAAAATAAAAAAAAAGACCTTATGGGTACATATTTCATTTTATATTATAATAACAATATATTGACACTTTATCTACAAACTTCTTTGGGATTAATAGTATTATTATTTAAAGATTGTAGCTATCAAACTTAATGAACAAATATTTTGAAGGTGCAGAAACTTTGTTTTATTTTAGGAACTAGGTTAAGCATAGTGAGGCTCTGAGAAAGAATTAAACAGTGGCTCCCTCCTTGGTTCGGTCTACCTGAACTCCCTCATATAGGCTCTCTTGAGAGTCTGCTGCCTCCAACACCTTCCCAGTCCAAAGTTAACCATTTTTTCCTTGTTGTAGGCAGTGAGGGATCTTGGTGAGGTCATTTGGGGAGTACATCAGGATCCCTGAAGTCACTTTGAAGGCTGCTTGAACTCCTGCCACTGGAGGTTGAAGAGTCCCATGTAAATCCCACTGCCTGAGAGTAAATAGGTGGTTTAGTTCATTTAATGCTTAACTTCACTGCTTTAAAGTTGAAACTGGGTTCATGTTTATTGCTTTGAATGTTTCATATTTTAAAATGAAGAGTAATTATCTGTAGTGGCACACTAAATAAACTGCTTTTTTTTCCTCTTCAGAAACACTTTTCCCCTGGAGTATTCAGCAGCATCAGGATAAGGCAGTTGCTGTGTTCACAGAATGTGCTTTCTTTCCTGGCCCTGCTTTTTTCACTGAACTTTTATCTTGCTAAAATGAATATTTTACGATTAAGAACACTTGGTCACATCTGGTACTTCTCAAAAATGGTTGCTTTTCCAAGAATAGCATGCAAACATGAAATCAGAATTGCAAGCAGATGTTTGCTAATATGGCCATAGATAACCTTTCAGCTTCGTGCTTAATTTTCATAAATAACCATCTGTAAAGAATGCAGATTAATAGAGAACAGAGATAATCTCTGTCAGCGTTAATATGTTAACTTTGCTGTGTTGCTGATGTTGTCCTTGTTGCTATAAAATAGCATTATTTATTGTATAAAATTGTCAGCTGCTGTGGTCAGAAAAGTGACATTTTGTCATTGCTTTTTTACAACCTAGAAATGCTTTCTTTTTTTATTTTATTTAAAGAACACAAGATAACTACCTGGGTCAACAAGATTGCTAATTATGGCTTAATTCTTCCACCCGTCTATATATTATTTGTCAGAGTGCTGTGGAATGGAGGGAATTTCTGGCTGTTTCTCCTTGTTTGCCTTTGAATTTTCATTGGGCTTGGCGTGGCTCTTGCAGCAGGGCTGGTAAAAGTGGAGTATTGGCTCCCTTGACAGCTGGCCTTGAAGAAGAACATTTAAGCATATTTTTTTAAAAAAATATATCTGTTCATAAGGCAAACCATTATCTTTTGGGTCTCTTCTTATATTATTCCTTTCTAAAATTATATTTAGTTTTGGATAGTTCAGCTTACAGATGCAGCTGACAATAGTTTTCCTTCACTGCAAGGTCTGCCAGCCACTGCTGGAGCGGGAGACAAACGTCATGCTGCACACTGCCTATGCCCTTCTGGAGGGGTCCTTGTCACAGCGGGACCTTAATTGGTGGCAAAAAGTAGTCAGATGCCGTCATAGGGAAGGCGTGACAGGGGACGATGCCAGAAGTGTCCCTTAAGCAGTAAGAGCTGTCGTGTCTGGACGCTCTAAGCATGCAGCGACTGCCATCTGCTTTCTGTTGAGGTACCCAGTACGTCCAGCCTTCGGTGCAGCTCTTCGTGGTGTTTTGGGAGTGCAGGATGGGGGTAACTACTCGTGAATCTGAAAAATCCGTGTTAGGAGAAGCAAGTTTGGAGAGGGATGTGAGGTACCAAGTCTGCTTTCCCAAGGGAGGAACCTCGTGAAGGAGAGGTATGGAGTGCGTTGGCATGGTGCTGCCTGGGCTGTGCCACTGGCTGGACCCCGCAAACGTCCCCCCTGGCTCCAGAGAGCTGTGCTTGCTGGTGGAGCTGCGTGGCTTAGAAGGACTCGTCAGGAACTGGTCAGGTGGAGAAGGGAGAGATGAGTTGCGTGCCAAAATGGGTTCATGCAGGAAAACAACAAACCCGTAGAAGGTTTGTGGGTTTGGGGTTTTTTTTGTTGGTTTTTTTTTGTTTTTTGTTTTTTTTTTTTTTTTAGTTTAGAAACTTAGAATCACGTCCCTTGATGAGAATATTGATGTTCCTCACAAACAGAGATGCACATGAGCATAGAAACTACATCTCAGCATCCAAATCTGTAGATGATGTAAAAGAACTGTTTGGAAAAATAACACAGGGCTGAGAATTCATTAGAGCTTTGCTTGCATTATTGTTGAAATACCTTCAAAGAGAAGCTAACAATTAAAATAAGTTCAGAAGCAGAAGAGCCTTGCAGGCATTAAGGAAGGGGTGGGTAGAGGCTGATGTGTTAACAAAATATCCCCAGCTAGAATATTATTTTACATCCCCTGTTCTCTAGTTAGCTCCCTTGGTAATTTACAAATGGAAAATAAAATTTACAATTATAGCTGATTAGATATTATGAGTTCTCAACAAAGCATGTTTGTGTTCTGTATGCAATTATTACAGAGTTGCTGGGCACAACTTGGTAGTTGAATTTGAGTTATCTTTTGTGTTGAAGCAATTTAGCCTCTTCTGTTTTGTATGAAGAATGAACTCTGTTCTCCTGGAACTGCAGCAGTCTTTGGATAAAGGCTATTTTATGTGGTTTCTTAACCAGTAAATTTCTTCAAACTTTATAGTGAAAATTAGGTTAATTTCGTCAAGTATAGCCTATACAAAAGACTTTGATTATGCAAGTTGTGATTATGTAGACTGCGTTCAGGTTCAAATAAGCAATGTTGTCATTATCAATTTGGAAGACGTAAACCCAGCAACCCTTTCTGGCTCCTGTCCTCCTGGCTCTCTTACCTGTATGTGTTCAAGTACGTTCAGCCCTTTGAGTCCTAGATGTGAGTCTGCAGTTCTTGTTGATGGGCTTGTTGTGAAAAATACCACTTGTGCGTCTTGACGTGGATGTTGGAGGCAATACCGAAGCATCTTTCCAGTGCCACGCTCTTTTGCTGGGAAACTGAAGCAAGGAGAGGCAGAGGCGCTGGGATTCTGCCTTTTGCTTTCTCTAGGTAGTCTGAATCTCGCTTCCCCACTGTTAAGCAGTGTTCTTAAAAATATTTTTGGTTTGAAGTTTTGAGAGAGCATAGGCTGTGATTATTAACCTACAAGACTTTTTGTGAATTATGGACTGTTGACCTTAAGTTTGGGAAATGTCACTTTTAAACCACTGTCAGGTGCAAGTTAAAGGGCAATTTGCACAACTGTACCTCAGCCTTCCGGTTGATTTAGATTAATTGTTTGCTGCACTTTTGATAATACTGATTATTTCAAGGTATTACCCCTTTGAACCTAAATTGCATTAATTGCATAGTTAATCTTTAAACTCATACTGTTATTCTTGAACAATAACATTATTTCCAATCATTCTTTTAAGCTTTTTTGCTTCTAGATATGACGTTTTATTTGAAATGATGAAAAGTAACTTACAAATCAATGAAGCTTGGAAATGGGTATTGGTGAAATAAAGCTGAAAGATGGTATTACAAATGCTGGGTGCTCGTAATTTCTTCAGGCATGTGTCAAATCTGCCTTGTGATGAGACACCGAAGGGCAGCTGATGCTTGAAAAGTCTGATCATCCGTTTGCTAACAACTGCTGAAGGGCGTCGCTGCTGGGTTAAAAATGTTTGGTTTCCAGATCACTGCAATATTTTTCTGGTGTGTATAGCTGTTAAATTGCTCATACTTCCAGCTTTAATTGCATTTTAACAGACAATGTTTTGGTTAGTCAACCTTGATGATGTGTTGTTTGCAGGGTTTTAAGCTGCGGCAATGCAGCAGCTGTCTGTGGGAGGCCGTCAGAGCCGGTTTCAAAAGGGGCTTCGGCACATTCACTCTCAACTCACTTTTTTCCTGTTTTAGGTTTCCCGAAGCCACAGCTTGCCGGCAGCCGCCGTGCTGCGATGCCCCGGCATGCCTCATGGCAGAGCTACCCGGCCACCCCGCTGGAGCGTGGCGCTCCCCTGTAGGGAGCTGGGTAAGTGTGAAACCTCATCCCTGGTGCGGAAAACGCTGCTGCCCACGTCTCTCCTGTGGTCAGGCACAGCGGTAGCTGGTGACATGGGCTGCTTTCATTGGCCCCTTCTTGTGCGTCTTATCATGCTCTCTTGGCTTCGCGTATGTGGGACGAAGGTCTGCTGGGTACTGATGGGTGCATGTGCATTTTCTTCTAATTTCTGATGTGCTTACAAGACGGTTTCCTTTGGAGAGGTGGTTATGTGTTGGATGCATGGGGAGGCTATAGAGGCAGAGTTAATAGGAGTTGAAGATGTTCACTAAGATGGTGAGTTGTCCCTTTTGTTATACAAAATGTAAGGATTGGGATGGGAAAAGTAGCTTAGAGGAAGTGCATCTGGAATGTCCTTTTTTAAAAATAAGAAGTTTCTGGAAAATCATTATCTTCTCTGCCACGAACAATGTTGATTTCCTTCACACACCATCTTCCGTGTATTGCTAAAATTTGTTAGGTGATGCTACCTATTTTAGAATAATTATTCTTGATGCAGTATTCCTGTTGAATTATCTCCCCCTTGCAAAACTAAGGTGTGGTGGGTAGCTGGGACCCCTTGTTTGACCCTCTAAGGAAGGCATTTGGCTGTTTTCAGTGCCTGAATTTGAACTGGACCATTCTTTATCCTTTTATCAGTGTGTCTGCTAGGTGGTCTTGCTGACCCTCAGCAAACACTACTTATGATTCTTGTCTTTGGGAATAAATATAGATATTTATTTGTCACTGATTGTGGGTTTATAGATGGTTATCAGCTGTTAGGCAGAATTCTGGTCTTCTGTACCTGGGTCCTTATCCTAATAGTCCGGGTAACAAGTGCCTTGGGTCTAAGGGGAATCTCTAGGAATTAGTCCAGCTGGGCTGTATGTCCAAGGTAGGTGGGGACCCAATACAATTTTAATACTGGTTGGCATCTGATAGTTTTCTGTATGTATATACAGGCAGGATGGAGAGATGTATCTGAAATGAAGAAATATTGTCTTTTGGTTTTGTACAAAAAAGAACAGTCCAGCTGAATCCTCTTGGACGGTCTGGAGCCTGAATATGCCAGGCAGAGATGAGGAGAAATTATCCTGGTTTATGTAGATAATGCAGGCTGATGCTGGGACGGTTCCTCAGACCTTTGGTTTAGGAAACTGGTAGGTTACTGATGGACTGTTGCCCTTTGGATTTAATTTAGACTCTGACAAGAATGTGTTTTGATTCTCTGAATTCCCTCAGGTCAAATACTTGCATTTTTGGTCTACTGTAGTTGCGCTGGCAAGTACCAGCTCATTTTTGCAGTGATTGACATCTATTGCCAGTGTCTGAATTAATGGGGGAAGATGCTGCTGATTTTGAAAAATAGTCTGATTCTCAGGAAATGATCTTTCAGAGTTGCACTGTTAACCAGTTATTTCCCATCTTCTCCCAAACAAGATGATGGGACAAGGTGATTGAGAGGGAGAGGCTTTTCTGTCTAGAGGCCTGTGAATTCAGAGGACAATCTGAGCCTGGTGTCCTGCCTTCCCCTGGAATGGAGACTACCTGGGTGAGGAGTCTGTCTGCACCATGGGGGCTAAGAAGGTATTTTGTTAAACTGGACTACTTTGGTGGCTCTTGATAGCCCTGACCGTGGCCTGTTGTTCTGGTGCCTGAGGGGCGGTGTGTTGGGGCAGCTCCTTTGCAAATACTTGCGGCAGGGGCGGGTGAGTGCTGTGGCCATGAAGCGATGCGAATTATTGTCGCGCCCATATTGATGTGAAGCTGCTTGCGAAACTGTTATCAGCAGAGCACCGCCAATACACTCGTAATGGTCACTTTAACTGCTGATCATGTCCTGTTCAGGGAATGAACACGTGTAGGACCACAGTTGCTCTCTGTGCCCCTGGAGCAAGAGTTGCTTGCCTTTTGGGTAGGTGGTGACAGCTCTTCTGACCTTGAGATTTCATGAGTGGAGTTACCACGTCACCAGGTTTCATGAGACTCAAATGTTTAAAGTTGTATCTGTTCATCATACTTTGCATTCGTTATTGGCTGCCTATAGATAGACCGAGTTTAAATTCACCTTTCTGCTGTGCTTATGGTTCTGAGGGCCAGGCTCCAAGGCTGTACAAGACACCTTCTTTGAATCTGAGGTACTACTTTTTTCTTTTCTTCTTTAAAGTAGGTTTAATACTTGCAAGTGACCTCCCGTTTGGGGCGTTGCTACTAACTGAAGCTGGGAGGCAGCAAAGCTTTGAAGTGGGGTCCAGGAAGGTGCTGTCTCAGTCTTTCCCTGTAAATCTGGTTAGTGCCACTCCAGCCTTTAGTATTTGCTTTAAGCACATCTATTTCAGAGACTTTTTTTAAAAAAACCTTTTTCCTCAGATGATTGTTTGCTTCATTTATTTATTTATTTAGAATTGGATGTTTTTAGTTTGGTAGAAATTTGCCTTATGATTGTTATTAATGGTGCTTTTATGTGTGAGCGCTTTTCAGCAGTAGATTTATTATTTTTTTTTTAATCAATTCACATCCAGCATGACTGGCACTCATTGCAAGTTGATTATTGTTTATGCTAATAGCTGTTTTGAACCAGTTGAAACTAGTGCATTTTGGGCAAGCTAATCTCAAAAAGGAAACGGTGACGTGGTGGGGTGGAGCTGCAGCACGTGGCTATTCCCCAGCCTTGACCGAACCTGCCTGGATTCCCAACGCTGAGCTGGAGCTTTCCTCAGCTCCAGCCCAGTATGGTGATTTTTAGGAGCTGGAAAAAAACCCCACTGCAGTAGCTGAGGGTGAGGGCTGTCGAGTAGCTCAAGTTTCGTGAACCTGGTACTACTGGTACTACCTCTCCCTCCCCTTCCTCCCAGGCTTGTACTTGGAGAATCCTGTAAAAATAAGAGAGTTAAAGGGAATATTGTGATTTTTTGTTTATTGCTATTTATTGCTGTTACCCTCACTGCTATGGATATTTACTACATATATTTGACTAATTGCATTAAATGCAAACTTATCAAACTTACATGTTCAGAAGGTGTTTTTGTTTTCACTGCTCTTTTTCAAATCTATAATTTTGTGGGGGGAGGGGGGGCAAGTGTGTGTGTGTTCCTGGGTCATATGGTATTTTTCACTTCAGGTTTTCCTTCTGAATCCTTATCTCTGCGTACATATTCACGCTGGGTATTTGTATTGCAAGTGCCCAACATTGGAAATGGGATTTCCTTGACAGTGTGCATGAGGCGCTCACACCCTGCCTTTCCTGCGCCTGTGTGCATAAGCAAAGCAGATGTACCAGATATTTGATTTTCACTTTCAGTCATTTGAACGAGTCAGAAGTCTTTTGCTTTATAGATTTTGCCTTGGCCAGTATTGTGCTTGGGACTGTTTTCTGTCCTTGTTCTTTTGTGTGTGTCTAGGTTTGTATGCATTCTGCATTTCTTTTCTACTTTCACCTTTCTTTGGATGTTAATGAAGAGGGAACATTCTGGGTGTATGACACTTCTCCATCAGCCCTTCCCTACTTTTTATTAATTTCCTTCCTTCTCTTCTGAGATGACTGTAAACTTGGCCCATCCTGTGATGGAATACTTGTATCACAGATGTTCACAGAGGTGATTATATTGTATGGGAGGAAACTGCTCAATTTGCTCATCTTTTAAGCTCTACCCTGTTTTCTTAAAAAAATGATAAAAAAGTATATATGTGTGAACATGTTAACTTGGTCAGTCTGGATTCCATCTCAGACCTGGCAACTCAAGAAACTTGGCACTGACAGCACTTCTCTATCTCTGCAGCCATTTTTATATATAAATTTCTTTAATAAAATCTGCAAAATTATTCTTCTGAATACTGCAAGATCCTGAGAGAGGCAGATGGTCTGTAAAAATGAGTACTGCAAGACATTTTTTACCTTCTTCTGTTCTTATTATGAACTCCAAGCTGTAGCTCTTGGATGTTCCTGAATCCTGACGTACTGGACAGAGCTGTGAAAAAGAGGACCCATGTTCCTCCTTATCTTTTCCATGCTGGAGCAGATTCATTTACCACTTCCTCTAGCCTCAGTTCTGTCGTCCTCAGCACTGCCCTAGTACACTTTTGGTGAGAACACAAAGATGTCTATTTTAATTGGAGACTTAAATTTATCAGCTCTCTGAGATGGTAGTTCCTCTTCCCTCGGCTGTGGAAATGCTGTATCTCCCACTGAAATCCCAGTAAGGAGACCATCTACCATCATGCTGTCCTGAGAGGCTGGGCTCAGGACTTGCCATGGGCATGACCTGGGCAACATTAGCACAATAAACACATGATACCTTGTGGTGAGCCCCAATGCATCACGTTCCTCCTTAGGCAATGAGCCTATACCCATTTTCAAGGCAGGTGTATCTTAGGATAAAAACTGCCCACAGCGTGTAGCCTGAGAAGCAGGGGTCTCACCCTAGCTGGGTGTTGATTCCTACCACCTGGCCAAGAGCTGCAGAGGTTTTATCTTTTTCCCCTCATTTTATTCAGAAGGATTTCAGGACCCTCTGTGGAAGACAGGAACGTTGTCTTTTAACACTGCCAGTCCTTCACTGGGGCAGTATCTTGAAGAACTGCTTGATATTTCTTCATCTGTGTTCCTCATTAGCTGCAAGGCTAACTTGGGCTCTGACCACCTGATTGCTCCTTCCAAGAAGGATGTTTACTCTCCTTTGGAATGGGAGAGGGTGAGTTTTGGTCCCTCATGAACTTGAGGAGGATGGATAATTCTTGCAGTGAGAACTGTAGAAGAACACATTTTTTGCAGTGGGGAGCATGATTAGGGAAACATATTGGACTTTTCCATAATCTGAAGCTTAAGTCCATTCCATTAATGTAAGGACATGGAGCCTGAACCCTGTATCAGGATAGACAGATTTCTCATTGCTTCTGTGAAGAAGTTTTATTTGCTCAACATCCACCAGTTGATGATCAGTTGGCATTTGCTATCCATGCAGGGCTGAAATTTGGGAGAGTCTGCCGTCACGTATGGGGCCCTCTGCCCAAATCAGACTGAGGTCTGATATTTGGTAACGTGCTTGAAACTGGGACCAACTCCTCACTTCTGCATTTTTCTGCTGAGGTGTTTTTGTTCCCCTCTTATCTATCACCATTTCCACGGGAATGGGAAATCACCCCATCCTGCGTGGCTGACCCTCCTCTGCAGAATGTTTATCCCCAGCAAAGTCTTCACATTCTCCCTCAAAGCTCCCTCCCAGTTTTGTGTCAGCACACCAGCTTCTCTCTGGGTTTTCTGTTAGGTTGGTTTTTTTTTACACCTAGGTCTTTCACCTATCTCTGGGGCTGAAATATTCCTGCTTTTGGTTGTCAGGAGGGCCCAGGGTCCTGCTATGAAGCTGCTGATGGGTTTTCCATTGCTGGCCACAGCTCATGAGTGGTCAGTAGCATCACTTAACCTCTGCTGATCACTGGGAGTCTTAGCTGCAGCTCCCTTCCAGTTTCTGCCATGAACTGGGTTGTTGCTGAGATATCTAGAGATTATCTGGCTTTTGAGTGTTGTGGAGGGGGGAGAAATGATTCATCAACTCTTTTTCTTTAATGATTCATCAACTCTTTTTTCTTTTCTTTCTGGTGAGGTGCAAGGACCGGTGTGCAGGCTTCTTGGTGCCGCTCAGGTGCAGGAGAGCGTTTGGTGGAGCACAGTGAGGCGCAGGCAGACAATGTGTTGTAAAATGCAGTCAGTAACCTCTGTGGGTGTTTTCTTTTAAAATTAACCTTTGGCATATCCCAGCATTCAAAAAGAGAAAAAAAGATTCAGTGCTGGAATTTTGATGATAAGACTTATAATATGGGGAAGATGTTACAGCATTGAAGTTTGTCAGTGCTGTTCAAATACTTTTCTCTGTGCCACTTTTATTGCTATCTTAATTTAAAGTAAATTGCTACTGAGATATATAATCATGGCTACTTTGGATCCAATACGACTTTAGAAGAAATGTCTTCAATACAGAGATTCTTTCTGGTCTACTCTTTTTCTGTTAAATTAATCAAGGTTTAAAAAGAATGTGTGAAATATGGTCATACCTTCAGAGCACAAAGAAGTAGATGTGTGTGTTGAACACAGTCATCATTGCTGTGCTAGAAAAATACTTGTGTAAATAGAATGTGCTTTTTTGGTTTTTTAGGGTACTTTTTCTGTGTGTCTTTTAAAAAAGGTAGTTTTAGAAGCCCGGGCAGCATCTAAGCTGTACTGATTTTTGAGGAGTAGATTATTATATTTACTCTCAGAAGAGAACATGGTTAGTAGGGATTTTGTCTTGAAAATTATTTTTAACATGATGAAAAATGCCTCTGCTATCTGTCAGTCTTTCCTGTCTATATTATTTGTGATCTTTCATTCCTTTTATTAGCAAACGAGAGGGGGAAAAATGGGAATAAAATCAGGAAATAGATGAAGGCACACTAAACAGTTCTATGGGAACAGTAAATTAAAGCATCTGCTTTTGGTTTTTCTGGGAAATCAAGAAGCAACTGGAGCAAAAAAAAAAAAAAAGTTGTTTTTTTCTTGGATTACACATCTATTTCTGCTCTCAGGCTTTCCCCTAACCCTTAGACTTTCTCCTTTCTTCCATCCTTTTTTCCCCCCCCCTCCTTTTCTTGAAACAGTCTCTTCATTGAAACTAAGGCTGAAGCCTACAAAGGCTCCACAGTGAATGAACAATAAAGGACAGAGATTCCAAATGTTGTTGATCTGAGCTTTATTTTTTTTCTGTAGCGTTTGTGCCTGGTTTAAGATATGGACATGCCCTTCCTCAGTGGTGCGTGTTTGCGAGGCTGGCGCACTGGGTATCAGGGCATGGGAGGCTCATGGTGAGGCTGGTGCCTGCAGCTGTACAGCCAGCATTTATTTTCTGTTAAGAAATTAATATAAACGTGACATGTGGTTCACTCTGAAATATTTTCACAGATGGAACAATTCTGCAGCATAACCTAGGGAAGTAAACTAGAGGATTGTTTAGCGTTTTGCTCAATTATTTGTTCTTTGGCTCCCTTCCCCTCCGCTCCCTGTTCGCACACAGGTCTCCTGTTGTAGCGGCATAGCTGACGTGGGGCTCTTCAGCTGCCTGAAGCTTTCCCTAAACCAAGCGTGCATCCTGTTTGGGGGCTACGTGCCTGACTGGCGGTGGGGCAGGGGCTGGTGGTTGATCCCAGTCACTGACCACGGGGCAATAACTAAAGCAGTGCTGAGGCTGAGGATGTTGGTTTGGAGCCAGGGTGCAAAACTGATACAGCCGTGGTCAGCGATGGGGCCCCCAAATCCCGCTATTCTCAGTGACGCACTTCCCAACAGCTCCCACCTCCTGAGGTATGTAGCGGGATGCTCGTGGCTAGTGGATGTATAATTTATGGCTTGTGGATCGAGGCTTGGCAGCATGGTATTAGTGGGGACTCTTTTACTATATTTTTAGTGGTATCACGGAGGTTTATTTGCTATTCTAAACTTGTGACTCCAAAAAGGGTATTAAATATGAAATGAAAATGGAGAGGTTTTTAAAATATGAAAGAATTTAAGCAAAACCCATAAATCTGTCTACCAACTTTTAAAGTTTTTATTCCTTAAATATTAAGGGTTAGAAGTCTATTGTTTTTTTGTGAGCTTTTTAAAAGTAAGTGTGGCTCTTCTGCAAACATCAGACTTCAAGAACTAAGACTTGGAAAGAGTCAGCTGATCTTGTGAGACTCTGGGGGGAAAAATATGACACTTATAACACTGTAGATAGCCCCTTAAAGTACTCCCTCTGCTTCCACATCCCTTTATTCTGGGACATGAAAGAGAAGCCTGAGCCAATACAGGATTACAGAACTAGGTTACAAACCTGGACCTAGACTATTTGTAGTTAAAGCATTAGAAATTTATATGCTTATTTTGGTTTAAAAATTTTATGCATTTGGAAAACTCCTTTTTCCCCCATGAGAGTTCTTCTTTTCAAGTAATTAAAGCAAGACAGTAAGCAGCAGAGACAATGAATTGTAAAAATTCGTTGCTGGTTACAAGAATTTGAACCCCATCCATCTGTCATCAAAAAAAAAAAAAAAAGCCTTTCAAAAAGCAGATGGTCTTGTAACTAAAACAAATCTGGATTCTGGCAGACAGAGTGAGAAATGTGCGTTGTGAGAACAGGGGAAACACTGCACTGGGAACTGTTCGTCTTGGTGGAGTGCTCTAGCTGTGAATACCTCTGCTAATGCTATTGCACGTGATAGTGATCATCAGAGGTCAAAATCAGTAACTTCAATTCCATCTGCAGGCTCACAAGAAATGAATATTATTTCTGGAGCGCAGCTTTTATGTGCTTTTTCTGAAAGGTGCCATCTCCTAACAGATATATATGGGCATCTTGGGTGCAGTTGGTGAGTGTCCCTAACAAGGGATTCTGCATAGCAAGGATTTAATCCTAAAGTGGAAGTCATGGATTAGCATTGCAAGAACCTCGTTTAAAATAAAACTCTCTATTTACAGTGCTATGTTTATGCACAAGCATTTGCTTTTATGGGAGCAGTCTAGCAAGATTCTTAAATTAACAACCCAATTAATAAATAATGCCAGCTCTCTATCATTTAATGGTACTGTAGATGATAGCAAAAAAAAAAAGCCGCCCAAAAAAACTTGTTAGAAGCTTATTTCTGCCCATTACTCCTTTGTGTGATTTACCTAGGTGAAGTTGTAGCTGTACGGCTGTATGATGGGACTCGTTCTCTCTAGGAATGCCTGAGTCATTGAATCAGCTTTGTCAGATTCATTGGTTGCAATAGATAAGAAACTCAGTGCTGCTTGCATGCTTGCCACAGATACCATCGTCTGTGGCCGATAATTGAAATTCCTGGGGGCTGTGCATACCTCTTGCATGTGGCTTGGACCTGAGTAGCCCAGTACGCTATTAAGAACATTTTTATAGGTGACTGACTGTTCACTCAAAATCACACTGAACCTTTTTTCAGTCAGAAGAAATGCTCTCTGCAGTTGTTTTAGCCTCTTCATCTAGAGCTAGCAGCCTTTTCAATAGTACATAGTGGGAAACTCTCTCAAATACAGTTGCAAAATACTGTAGCTAGCTCAGACGTATCTTTATTTACAGTAGGAAAATCATTAAGTACTTCTAGTCCATCCTATGTTTAAAAACAGATTAGAAATCTGAAGACAAATATTTTGATAACTACGATTGCTACCTCCTTGTGTCCCAAAAAGCAGGAAAATGATCACGAATGGGAAGTTCATTAGCATCGCATGGAGTGTCCCAGGTGGGAGCCTCCTTTCTGCTGTGCAGGGCTGATTTGTGCTGCTGGCTGAGGCAGAAAGCAGAGGGATGCTATGTGTGGTCCCTTGGGATGAGTTTTATGCTCAAAGAGGCAGCAAATGCCATACAAATACAAGAAAAGCAAAAAAAAAAAATCTGTTGTGTGATTGGTGAATATGTAGTTTGGTTTAAATGAGCCATCCTCCCTCTCTACCGCTGGTATGCTAGTACTTTTTTTTAGTGTTGCTTTGTCTCCTGCATGGATGCAGTATGAGTTAACAAAATAAAAATACTTAGATAGTCATGGCAAACAGCTTTAAAACTGTCTGCAAGGAAAGGAATGCAACTGGTAACTCTTTCTCCTGTCTCTTTAGCCAAATGATCTCTGTGCGAAAAAAGACATGAAATAGTGCTATGTGCACAGGGAGGCTTTCTCCAGAGCCCATCAATCTTTTTTCATTGTATCCAAGAAGCTGAGAACAGTAAGGACTCTTGCAGTCTTCATCCTCATGCATATCCAGTATTATATCTTATGTGAGTCTTAAAGTGTGTGAGCTTTTAGTCTCACTAAAATATATGAATAAAAGATGGAATATCGGCGTGAGGTTTTTCTTCTGAAGCACTGGTGATACCGATCCACAGCTGTTGTATTGATGTGTTTTAAAAATAATTCCTTTTAATGCATGTCATAACGTTTCACTGACCCACAGACTGAAAGTTGGAGAATGTCCTTACCTGGTAAGTAAAATATTGGAGGGAAGAGCTCCAATTTCCAATCCATTCTCTGCCCTGTTGACAGCAGAATTTGAACCGCAGCCTCTTACCTTGGGAAACTTTGTGTAGAGCTGGGCTAGAGGGTCTGGGTGTGCCAGTGGTGCATCCTTTGGCATCGTTAACTACACTGTTCCAGGAGCTGGGTTGTGACTGCTGGGATGCTGCCTGGAACAAGAGGCCTCCCTGTCCCGTCCTTCATCCTAGCGGGGTATTTCCATCCTAACACAGAGCCCCAAAGGTAAAGGGGAAACGGGGAACCCCTGTCCCTGAGCACTCGGTACCCTGTAGCTCACCCCATGAGGACAGGCGATACATGCTTGGGATCCCTAACGATGGGAAAGAGCTGCACGCCTGTGAATCCTTCACGTTCCGCACAGCTCTGACATTTGGCAGCCAAAAGAAGTCGTCGATGTCTCCTTTGCCTCCTGCTCCTGTTAGCTATGGGCTTATGCACGAGCGAAATGTTGCAGCGTGTGCGGCGGTTCGGAGCTCAGCCCCCTGTGCTGGCTGGAGTGGGGCTCAGCTGCTTGCTCCCCTCCGCCCCTGTTGGGACCGGGGTGCAAAGACCTGAATTTCAGTGCCTTCATCTTCCAGCTGAACCCCAGGCCAGTTCCTCCATGTCCCAGAGTGACATACCTGGTTTTGTGTCAAAGGGAATGTTTTGAGCTCTGATTAAACTTAATGTTTTCTTCTTGTCTTCTGGTGAAATGCCACCTTGGAGGGTTCCTGAGTTTGTGTTGCTTTCTATGTGATGTGGCTACCAAATAAAATCAATAAAAATTGAAGAGCTCTGGATACAGTGTAGAGGCACGGTGTGGCATGAGTTTATACATGTGTATGTTAACATACATTCAGTTTTGCTTATGGTCTGTTTTATTGTTTCAATATTACATTTCTTTAAATATTTACTCTTACTTAAAATTAATCTTGCTCTGCTCTGGGATGCTTGTACATGTCGAGCTGCTGTGTTGTTTCTCCTAGCAATTCTTTGGTGGTTCGTAGTAAGCAGAAGAGTTACAGCTGTCCATGTTAGTTATCGCTGCTGCAGCGCTATTCTCATTCAGTTGTGTGACAAATGCATGTTGGGTTTTGTTGAGGATGAGCTAATTGGAAAAGTTTGGCTTCTGACAGGATAGAACAGCTTCCTCCATCTCCTTTGACTCGCTGGTAACAAACCAAAGCAAACCACTGTTGGCTGTGGGAGGGCTGGAGGGTATGAGGGCAGCTGAGCCCCGTAACGCTGCTGCGGGATGCAGAGATCAACCCCGGACAGGACGGGTAACGCTGGCATGGCCCCGCTTTCCAGACGTGGACCCTCATCCTTTAGTCTCCTCCTTGGCATGCTGTGACAGTGCTTATGCTGAGCAGTGAAGATACCTCATTCAGAGCATGCAGATGCTGTGGTTTGAAAATTTACCTCTAGTTTTCTCTCAATCCAGTGTGCAAGTCTAAACATTGCTCTAAGCAGCTATTTAAATTCCATACAGCTCTGGGAGTGCCTTTAGATAGCATTTCAATGTGTGGTGTGTTTTTTTTTTTTTTTTTTTTTGGTGGTCAGTGAGAATGTGCTGTATTTGTCAAAACTAATTTATTCAGACCTGCTAATGAATTCAAGAAGAAAATGAATTTTGGAATTCTGTGCGTCTGGTAGACTCTTCTTGCTCAGACCAATTTATCAAGGAGTTTGAACGCAGCTCCCTGTCTGTAGTCATTCACACCTTTCAAGGGTGCCTTTGTCAGGCTGTTGATGCAGTAATTTCTTGAAAATATTAGTGGAAAAATGGGGGTTGAAGGGAAGATCAGGCTTATAGTCTTGAGATAGCAGTAGTGAAGGAAGGAAAAAGGTAGAAATTCACAGGCATTTTTGCTATCATAAATTTCTGTGAAGTTCTTGAAGAAAAATGAGTTCTAGGTCATGTTTAGAGGTGTTGATTCCCCCCCCCTTTTTTTTTTAAAGGAGCAAATTGAAACCTTTTGAAAATGTGTAAAAAAGACATCAATAAAAGCAGTGTGTCTGAGGACCGCAGCCCCTGAAGGACTGCATCTCTCATTTTAATTTCTCCGTAACACATAATATATTTAAGATCTTTCTGTGTTAAGGGGTCTTTGATGCATCCAAAAGCAATTATTAGCTGCTAAGTGAATAATATGGTGAATACTTTTCAGAACTTGGTGGCACTTAGAAATTTTACATCTCTAATATATGTTTTATAAGGAGACCCTTGTAGTAAGTATTCAGTGTGAGTTAAATTATGGATTGGGGAATCAGATCCTACATTAGCAAGCCAAAATTCTGCAAGCTCATTCTTGGCTAAGCCCCAGCCTTCCATGCAAAAGGCAATTGAAAGGAGAGAAAACACAAACTGTGGTTGTCTTACAGCAATGGATTAAAATTATCCCACGCCAGTCTGGGGAACAATGTGGCCATGAAGGAAAGGGTGATAACTTCAGCTGACTTTAATTTGCCAGAAGTCATCTTGCCCTCTCCTTTCATATTAGCTGTTGGAGAGTTGTGATTAAGTGTTCTCCCTCCTGATAACGGCTCACTGAAGAGTGGCTGACAGGTAGAAACAGCAGCCAAACTGCCGCGTGTTTTAGAAGGTGTTTGCTGATGCACCAGCATCCCTTGTCAGCGCCACTGATAAGCTCTAGTGCAAAGCGCCACCCAGAATTTCTTTGGCAGCCCAGTGGATGGCCAGATGAATTGTGCTATGCACAATGTGCTAATTGCCACAAATTGGCTACACTTGGTTGGGAATGACAGGGTGATTGTGTATGGGTATTTTTTTTATAATCTATTTTTTATATACTTGGCTTGTACCATTTTTGTTCTGAGAACAGGCATTTAGATTTTTTTTGGTACATTGGCAGCAAAGGAAATTTTTGTTAACCTCAAATGCTGTTGATACAAAATTCAAAGCAATTTTATTTAAAACTAATTGAAAAGTGCAGGAAGTAGTTCTGGATTACAATTTGAAGATCTCTTGTCTTGTCAAAGTGTTCTTAAAATGTTGTAGCAAATATTTAATTTTTCTTTCAAAGACCTTGTAAAGTTAGAAATACCTTCTATTCAAAAGGGAGCTGGCTTCCAAAAGCTCACAATAGTGTCCCTTGGTGTCAGAGATGGGTAGGACACTTCTGTTCCTTCTCAATAGGCAGCACATATTGTTTTATTATTTTCTACCCTCCCCTATCTGCATGAAAGTATTTCTTAACTGCTGTTAGAGCAGTTTAAGCCCACAAGATGGGGGTATAAGGTATTGTATACAGAAATGGGGAGGAGAGTGAGTGTGTGTTTGTCCTGTGTGGAGGTGTTCAGGAGAATGAAGTCCCTCTAGTTACGGGGGAGCTGGGGCACTGTTGAGCTGTCTTTGGTGGTGGATGGAGATGCTGGGTTTCCCTGACGTGGAGGTTACCCCTGTGTCACCTGCTGCTACGTGTTGGTCCCTGCTGTGTGGTGGTGGCGTTGGCATGGTACCATCCAGCAGCTGCTGCCAGGAGTGATGGTAGTGACCCATCAGCCCTTGACAGCATTCAGCTTTAGGCTGCAGGGCAGATATGGCAGATGTTTCTGAACCTTTTGTCTTTTCATGGTTAGGAGCCACAAGGCACTGCTAACACTGTCCAGAGAGGCAGGAATGGAGATTTGCTCGCTGCTCCTGTTACATCCTGTTATAAGCATCCTGGCACAAAACAGGCTGCTTCTGCTTGCCCCAAACTAAGGACACATAAGAAATGCAGGGTCATGCTAGTATCTGCCTGTCCTTTCCGAGCCAGTTTATGATGTTGACGCCAGGGGAGTGCTGGGTATGCTCGTTTCTCTTTGAAATACAAAGCTGTTACCGTTCTGCTTTCCTCCAGCTGCAATTTGGAAAGAAGAATGAGGGAGGTACACAGGGACAGGAGCTGTGAATATGGATGTGATGGCAAGAACATTTCATGGTATTATTCTTTGCTATAATATAGCAAATAATAAAGTTCTCTGTAGTCATAACACCACATGTTTGCTATGCTGAGGGAATTGGCAAAGACTGAGAGAAGAAACACTATTAAGAGAAAACAGTATGTTGGCACGTTTGGTTTCTGTCCAAGAGCCCCAGTAAATGAGGAGAGTGAATAAATAGTGGGAAGAAGATCCTGTATAGACTGTTAGTCAAATTGGGCTAAATTGCCTTGTCAATTGAAGGAAAGCGGACAGAGAGGGTGGGATGTTCAGAGGGATTTGGGCAGCACCTAAGGCAGGAGGCAAAGAAAGAAGTTTAGAGACGGAAAGATTTCTTGGTCTTGGGGTTTTTTTTATTTATTTATTTTTATCTTTTATATTCCCAGTGGTAATATCCTGGACTGCTCTTTCATCTAGCAGAAGTGATGGTTGTCACTGTAATACTGTGGGAAGTGGGAGATAAATGAGAGAACAGTCTGAAGGAAAGAGCATGTTTGCTCTGATTAAGAAAATCAGTGGGCTGGTTGCCATTTAGCTTCCTGAAGCATTGCTGCATGCACTGTTTATTTACTTTGTCTTTTTTTTTTCTTTAAGTCCCTTTTTTAAAGGAGTATATTAAATGTCAGGAAATAATTGTTATATAATCCTTGAAGAATTACGCCCTTTAGTTTAGAGTTGTTTAACTTTTTAGATTTCATCTGTTTTAAATCACAGTGAATCCTTAGGTGAGTCCATAGAAGTTCTTTCACAGAAATCCCCGACTTAGTTGTTTTTTGTTTTTTTTTTCTGAATGCAGACTTTCCCTTGCAGTTTTGCACTGGGGTTCAACCTAAATAATACACAAATATCAGACATAAACAGGTTTATTTTAAGAGAGTTCATCAGCATTCTTGGCTGCTTAATTCTGAATTAACCACCTGTGACCTTTTCTTGCAAGCCCTGCTAAGCATGGCTCTGCGAGCTCAGTGGCCGTGGCCCTCTTTTTGCGAGCAGTGAGTTGCTCTGTGGGCTGCGATCTGAACCTCTGTGCATCCTCCTGTTCTCTGATGGACCATGGAGAGAAGAGGACTTCTTGTGTTTCCACAAATGTGCTTGTAGGCCTCTCAGCTCTGCTTGCAAGCAGATCATACGCATGTGGATTCAGTTGCCCAAGCCAGGACTTAAAGCAACTGAGGTGTTGTTGACCAAATATATTTGGGTTTCTATCATTATTTTTTTCCCCCTTCTTAGAAGCTACAGAAGTTCTCCTCAGCAGCAGAGAAGGTGCTGTGGGGGGAAGTCAAAGCTTGGAGGTTGTAGAGTGCCCTGTTTTGCGGGAGATGTGGCGTTTCTTACTTATGTGGACATGAGATTTGGACTTTAGAGGGAGTTCCCTTCTCTCCTCCAAACTGGGTATGCTGGTATCTCGGCCAGGTGCTGGAACTCTGGTCATAGCTTGTTGGCTCTCCATTGTGCTACAGCGTCGGTGCTGTCTTTGTAATACAGGTATTTCACATGTAGGGACAATGCTTTCTGATGTGTCTCATTGGGATTGCGAGTGAAATGTAATGTTTCATGAGATGCAGGTGATGGGACTAGATCATTGAACAGTCCTTTCTGGCCTTGGACTCTACAAAATAGTAGAGATGTTTTGCTGAAGGCTTGGCTTTGAAGACTGATTTAGCACTGTGCCCCACAAAAGGATGTGGCATGCTTTGGAGACATTTTCCAGGCTAACCAGAAAGATGGAATAATTACCAGTTGCACAAAATGTTAGAGGCTGCCTGTGGTTTTCAGAGAATGCTAAAACAGATAGAATAAAATGGGCCTTGTCTTTTTGTAGCTGCTGAAAGATTGCCAGGAGGCTTCCTGAAATGAAATGTAACCCCCCCTATCT
Organism: Balearica regulorum gibbericeps; assembly: GCF_011004875.1. Classification (NCBI taxonomy): domain Eukaryota; kingdom Metazoa; phylum Chordata; class Aves; order Gruiformes; family Gruidae; genus Balearica; species Balearica regulorum. The sequence goes on from NC_046185.1 coordinate 148,648,979, forward strand.
GTCTCTTCTGCAGTTTTAACTTGTAGATTGATGTTGTCAGAACTGTACATTGCTTTTCATTTTTGATGAGATTATTTGCTGCTGTTATAATATATTCATATATTTTAAAAGATTTTGGAGGGTTCCAAATTTTTGTAATTGGATCAGATGCCAGAAGTTACTAACAATAAGTTGCTGCTATTTTACTGTAAAACTAACAAATGCAGGAATTAATAAAGTTTGTCTGAAATTTCACATTAGCAATGAAGTGCACATTCATTGCAATGTCCTTCAAAGTGCAGTACAAAGTAACTTGCTTCAAAGCAAAACCAGTATGAAGTGAGGCTGAGTGTAAGTGGGACCCTTCTCCTTTCCTTCTAATGTACGTTGTGATGTATTCTGTGTCCTGGGTGCCTGGTGGGAGCTCCAAAACTCTGTCCTAATAGTTCCCATGTAAAACCAGCACTAATTCTTCATTTGTGGAGTGTAAGTAAAAAAATTCAGGTTTAGGTTATGCTGCCTACTGTCATACACTACTTATGTTTGGTCATTAACAGTCGTTTAAAATGCTTCTTTTTCTCTCAATGCTGTTTTCAGACAGACACAATTTTGCAATGCCATTTCCAATTTTTGCTGGTTTTCTTTCAAAAGATTGTATTTTTTATTTTAAAAAATCTTCTGAATGGAGCCCTCATGCAATGAAAGTTACATTGTAAACTATAAAAAAAATCCTACATCCACATTAAAAAAAAAAAAAAAAGGAAAGTGCAGATCACTAGGCAGAAGCACTGAATTTTCTAGGCTCATTTTATCCTGACATAAGTCTGCTGAAATTGGATGGCTGCATCAGCCGAAACCAGTTTTTAGTGGAATTGAAGACTCGGACTCAGTCTGCAGGAGTTTTGGGGTTTTTTTGACCTCCTAATGTTCTGTATCTTGCATTGATTGAATGAAATCAACAACAAATTTTGCAGGCCTTCTATTTTCCTGGCTTTGTTATTTTTATTTTTTTTTCCCCCTTTTCCTTTTCCTCCTGATCTCCTCTGCTGTTCCCAGATGCAACAGAAAGGAAATGTGTCTTCCTGTTCTTGAAACAAGAGCTGGGTCATTGCATGGGACCTGTGGAGGGAGAAGTGGTGATGAAGTCTGCTTGCCACTGTGTGACGTCCTAACTGACTTTGTGGTGGCAAAGGAGGGATTGGCCGTGACAGGGATCTTGAAATGCTTTGATTGATTTTTTGGTAGCTATTGAGATTTTATCTGGTTGCCTTGTGTTGCTATCTACAGCTTCATCTCCAAGTCCTGTGATTGTGGGAGATGCAGCCTTAGTTCTTCAATTGCTAGTAATCCCTTGCCTTTGTCTTTATTACAGAAAAACATGAAGATGTGAACTGTGAAGGGTGAAATCTCTAAGGTCAAATAAAAACCCCCCTCTGAATTTTCTTCTTTGATAACCATGAGTCATCTTTTTCTTGGGTCATGACTTTTTTCCAGTGCTTAGGGTTGGAAGCACTGTTTGAAATCAGTGAACAGTATAAACATGCTGTTGTGTGTGTTTATTTTGTGACTTGGAAACCTGACTCGTTTAATTTTCAGTGAATAAAGAGCTTCCGATGATGAAACCGCATAATGAGAACTTTCTTTTTCCCACTTGGTGGAAAACATTTTTGTTCCTTCCCGTTGTGGTTTTGACTCCAGCAAAGTCTCTGTCAGAAAGCAGTTAAGATGTGCAGGAAAATGTCCATCTTGTGTTAGATTCATAACTCTACTTTTACATGATCTAATTCAGGTACTATATAGTAATGTAAATAAAAAATAGAATGTAATCAAGTGTATTATTATGCAAAAGCTAAAATAATCTTCTGTGCCATACATCAGTTTTGTAGTCTTGCACCCTACACATGCCAAATCTCAAAGCAAATATTTTAAGGTCTGGTCATAATTTTGTTCACGTTCTCAAAATTTATTTGCAGTTTGAACTTCAAGTATGTATTCTGAAATTGTTTCCCCAAAGACAGTTTGACTTATAAACTTTCTAATGTGATAAAGAAAGGCCTAGTGTGAGCTTGGAGAGAAACAGTCAATCAATTTGCTTGAAAATTGGTTGCACTGAAAATTCTCGGAACTTTCAATGATCCTGGTCAGCAGGTTATCTTTTGATAAAAAGAATCTACTACACTAAAACTGTTAATTTTTTTAAAAAAATGTGTACTGTGAAACTGTTTCAGTCTTATAATTACTTCTTGTTGACTAATCTCTTCTTAACTTAGGTAGGACGAAGCCCAAGTATTAAGAAGCATGGCTGTATGTCACAGCATAAGGGACTCTGCTGTCGGTGTGTGTACCCAAGTGAAACGGGAGAACGTTTACCAGTGTTGTCCCTTTTTTAAATGCATTGATGGGGGACACATGTAGCACGTGCTCTGTCTTGCTGGGGCATGGGCAACTTCTGGTTAGCCAAATTCCTTGCTGACGTGCAGTTACAGGAGTTCACTGTTAGATCTGTCAGTCTTCTTACCCAGAGCTGATCTTGACCCAATTTTTCTGTGCGATCAATTCATATAAAACCAGATGCCAACAATTTGTATTAACTGTGAATTAAATTTGTATCAAAATGGATTGCCCCAGTTTGTGGTGAAACAAACAGCCCATGTCTCTCGTTCAAAAAAATGTACCATCTGGCTGATAAAACTGATTATCCAGAAGTGTTGCTAAAAATGTCTGCATGTCTACAGAGGAGCAAATAATTGACCTTAAGAAGAAAAAAAAAAAAATCTTGCTGTTAGTTCTGAAAGTTGTGCTGATTGATATGGTGATTTCTTGTCCCAGAATGCCTGAAGATGAGGAGTTGGGGGGAGAAGTTGTTTATTGGGTGGGATTCCTTCTCCTGCGGGTACGAGAAGAGCTGTGTTATGAACCTTGTGTGTGCACTGTACTCTTAGTCCTCTTGCATTCCAACAATGCTAACTTTTATAACCATAAAACATAATTATCCCTAAGACATGCCTGATACTGTTGTGGGAGCAATTCTGAATCAAAATGACTATAATATAGCTGAATGAAGAACTCGGATGGTTTCTCTTAAAATTGCAGGGCAGGTCATGTTCAAAAAAGAATTAAATATTAAATGAGGGGGGAAATACATTGGATCAGAGCCCAGATTCTAAAAGTAAATTGTTGAGGACTATAACCTGGTTTCTTCAATGAGCATTAATCCAAATTGTGTATAGCAGATATGGTGGTGAGTAATAGTAGTTAAGCTAAGGATCAAGAGTCCAATTTCCTTCACATCTTTCTAGGAAATATAAGACCTAGTGTTGCATAGCAACAGTTGAAGGTATAGTAATATTTGCACTTGAAAATGTTTAGTGCTTTGGGAAGCATTAGATGGCTGACGAGATAGGTAGTGAGGAAATGGTAATATTCTCTTTTAGGGTACAAGTTTGAATTCAGTCTTGAGTGTAGTGGCTGAAGACCATTAACATTTGAATAACTAGCTAGAGGTCTGCAAAATGAGTTATTGGTCTCAGTCCAGTTTTCAGAGCAACCACATTCACATTTCAAAACCTGTTCCTGTAATTGGCAATGTTATTGGTGTGCTCTGAGATACAAAGCAGATACCTGGAGCGTGGGTTGTTTTTTCGTCAGTCCTCCCAGTCAAAGGGAAGGGGGTTGAAAGGAGCAGTTGAATCTGGTGAATCAACAAATGGTTACAGGACTGCTGCCACAGCCAGAGGTTCAGCTACTTAAACTATGGGATTCACTTCGAGAGACCTGGTCTACTGAGGGCTGATGGGGTCCATCTGTCAGAGAAGGGGAAGAGCATCTTCCACCAGAGGCTTGCCAAGCTGGTGAAGAGGGCTCTAACCTAAAGTTGCCGGGAAAGGGCAATCTGAATCCATCCCACTCCTACCAGTTTGATGCCAGTGCCAGTGATAGATGCCCAGAGCTGGGAGAAGGATCACAGGTCAGTGATCTGTGTGCAGCACAAAGGAATTCTAGCGAGTTGGCTTCATCGGGGCCCAACTGAAATGCCTCTGTGCAAATGCACACAGCGTGGGGAATAAACAAGAGGAGTTAGAGCCTGCAGGGCTATGATCTTATTGGCATCACGGAGACATGGTGGAATGGCTCCTATGACTGGAGTGTTGGAATGGAAGGATACAGGCTGTTTTGGAAGGACAGGCAGGGGAGAGGAGGAGGGGGTGCCACCCTCTATGTCAGTGACCAGCTGGAGTGCATGAAGCTCCGCCTGGGGATGGATGAGGAGCTGACCAAGAGCTTATGGGTCAGGATTAAAGGGAGGGCAGGGACAGGGAACGCTGCTACAGGCGACCAACCAGGAAGACCAAGCAAAAGAGGCCCTCTATAGACAGCTAGGAGCAGCTTCATGGTCGCAAGCCCTGGTCCTGGTCCTCATGGGGGATTTCAATCACCCTGGTATCTGTTGGAGGGACAACAGAGCAGGGCAGAAGCAATCCAGGAGGTTCCTGGAATGGATTGTTGAAAACTTCCTTCTCCAAGTGATAGAGGAGCCAACAAGGAGAGGTGCCATGCTGGACCTTGTTCTTGCCAACAAGGAAGGGCTGGTGGGGAATGTGGAGCCCAAGGGCAGCCTTGCCTGCAGTGACCATGAAATGGTGGAGTTACCACATGTAGCTTTCACTCAACGCTAGTGCTGACTTTGTTTTCCTAACTGCCTGAAGTAAGTTTGATAATGAGCTCCATAAGAACATTTATAACAAGAGACGTCCAGATTTAAGATCTACTGATCTTTAAATAATCACCTAAGAAAGTATTCTGTCATTGATTCCAGTTCATTGCTTTAATATAGGAGACCTCAGGACATACCTGAATTAAATGAATGACAGATTTAGAGGACATCTTAAACTATTTTTTTTTCTGTAAAAATGCATCTTTGAATCTTAGAGTAATTTTTAACAGTTGTAGCCATTTCTGGTTAAAAAAGATTTATAACTATTCTACTTCTGTTGCTTTTCCTAAAGGTGAGAAATTATGCCCGCCATTTGACTGTTAAGGTAGTAGCAGGAGTGAGGAAAGGTATTTATTAGTGAGGTCATTCATATTAGCATAGTAAATAAACGAAAAGAAAACCCACTGGACACTAGTCATGAGGCTAATTCTTGTGTAATTTGGAGTTTTAAAGGTCTTTGGTGCAAAACTATTCACCATTTTTGGGCTTACTTTTATTATCTGAACACTATGCTAGCATGTTTAGAACTTGAAAAGTTTCTGCCTGCTCATATGCAAAGGTGGAGAATAACATTCCTTACTCAAATCTGGGAACATAGCAGCAGATCCAAAACAGTTTAGAGACTGTACCACCTTGAACATCATCTCATGAATTTTCATTATTTTCTCTAGGTACTGCACAAACAATGTGATTATGCATATGTGTTATCTAACTGTTAATTTTAAAATTAGTGGATTTAAAATTACATCTAGCAGAAAAGTTCATTTTTCTATCAATAAATTGCTGTTATTTTAAATGATAGTTCCTTTTTTTTTCACCTCAGAAGAGTCCAATGACACTTTTAAAAATTCTCTCTCCCCTGAATATTTTATTTTTCTCACATTTTAAAATCATGCAGGCACACATGAAATGGGTTTTTCTGGCAGTGCATGAGAGATAATGTGGGGCTGGGGCGGATGGACTGTGAGTGGAAGCAGGTGGTGCGCTTGGTTTTTCTGCCTTCCTAAGGAATTCTGTAACAGCCTGTTTTAAAATACATGAATGATTGTGAACTTACTAATATTTTATGGTACTTGGAACCTAAACAACTTACCATGTATTCTTAAGTACCTTATTTTTTTCCAGAGCTTCTAATGTGTTTTTTTTTTCTTTTGACTATAAAACTTTTTATGGTGTATGGTTTTAAATATGCTTTTGTCTGTCTATTAAATGTGAGACAAGGCAGTTTTCAGTTGTGATTTTTGTTTAAGAGGGAAGTGATGCCTAAAAAGAAATTTTATAAAATGTTGGAAATTACTTCCTATCCAAAGCACATATGCTTTTTCTTGTGGGGGAAATCTGAGTTTAATCCAAGAGATTGTGGAATTTCCATTACCTTAGTGACACTTGTATCCACAACAAAACAGTTGTGATCTGCTTTTAAATCTTAGGATTTGGTTCAGTTCTCCTTTTTATTTCAGGAACATTCTTATGAAAACTGGAAACAGAAAGAAATATACCTCATACGTACAGTTAGGGTGAGCATCAGCATGTGAATGCTGAAAGGAGGACCTCTTATTACATGTCTGTGGCTTTGTTTAAAATGTTTTAAGCTCTGCAACTTCTTTGGCTTTAGTGGGAATTCTGCATGCCCCATGTATCTGGAAAGCTAGTCATGTTCACATAGATTCCAAAATACGATTTTGATTTAAGTACTTATTTTAGGCACCTTTGGGCCTGACTTCTAAGTAAACTAGATCCATAAAGAATCTGAATATTCTGTATGCAAGCCCAGTATGTTGTATACAAAGCAGATAAGTTAGTGCAAAAATTACCTTTTGTTTTTATTCTTGACTGAAGAAATTTGGTATTGCTTCTTGACATTTACAATAAAAATTGTTGGAAATTTAAGCAAAACCTTGGAGAGATTCATAAAACACTTTATTTCTTGGCTGCTACTGTACTTTAGTTGTGTTTTCATAAAGTGCCCTAACTTTGAATTAATTTTTGAGTGAAGCTATTTTAAGGTAACTTTTCTAGGTTTCATGTACTTTCACATTTTTCAATCAGTTTTGTAGAGCAAGAGTTCTTGTTTGCCCAGTGTATACCAGGTCTGATTTCATGCCTTTATATATATAAAAATATACATATAAACTTAACTGGATGTACTTTATATATATAACTCAGCTTTTATATATAAAAACTTAACTCAAGTTCTGTTATTTGCAAGGAGAATTTGGTTGTGCATCACTGTATCTCTAGGTGGCTTTCTCATATGGGACTAGTGTTTAAATATGTAACCCTAGGTCTTCAGAGTTTGCAGAGTGAAAGGAAGATATTTTCACTGGAATGAGCTACCTCTAAAAACCAAACAAATGCCACCCCCCTGCCACGCACCCTCCCACTTCTTAGTGGATTAACTTATTTGTGAGCTTTAGCATAGAAATAATGTTTTTCTTTTTTATTTGATACGTTCTAAAAAATTAGCTAAAAGTGATAATAGCTATCCTTTTTACATTTTGCTTGAGTTTTCATATGAATCTATCACAGAAAAGAAAAAAGGCTATTTCTTTTGCTTTGAAATATGTGCTCGTGTTGTTTTTGATTCTACATTAAATGCACATATATCAGATGAAAAATACATTCAGTCTGGTTATGTAGAAGATTCATATAAATGAAGTCCTACTGTCAGGAAGCTCATAAGTTAAAATATGGTTTTCTTGGTGTACATTTTCTATTAGTAATTAGCTTAAGAAACCCCCATCCCTCCCCACCTCCCCTCAGAAAACCCCAAACAACCAAAACTAATGGGACTTTGTATGTAGCTTTGTTGATTGTTAACTTATTATACAGATTATCTTTCATTAAGGTCTTGTTAATGAGAAACATAAAGACATTACTAAGCTATGGCAAATATTTTAGGGTCCAGCACTGCAAAAGCAGAAGGTTGCTTTGGTGTACTGTATTTCCATTGTGAATTAAAGAGTGTATGGGACAGAGGGAATCATTTTTAATTTCATGCATATGAAGTAGTCAGTACAAAACACGCTGACGAAGGCATTATAACATATTCTGAAATATTCTTAACTTAATGCATCTCTTGATGCTACATATAATTAGATATTTTCTTGAACTATTGAAATGACTGAAGGGCAGAGTATGGAAAGACCTTGCATGAGAGAGATTCAGGACCCAAAATTCATGTTCTCTCAGTTGTGTTTCTCAGCATAGGTCTACCTGCCTTCTTGAGGAAGTGCCTGCCACCAGGTCAGTGACTGCAGCTCTGGGGTTTGTGTGTGCATACGTACGTACGTGTGAGGCTGTTACTGTGAAGGTTTAGCTAGGACTGTGCTTCTAAGAGCATCTTCCTCAAAATGAGCCGGACATTTTCAGCACTACGCTGTGTGTGGGTTTTTGGTCTTGCCTTTCTCTAAATCACTACAGAAAGAGGGAAGATTGAGAAAAGAAACCTCACTTTGAAGTCTACAGGATTCTACAGTCTCTTCTGCCAGTTCCTCAGGGATGCAAAGCGGTGTGCGAGGCCACTGCGTAGTGATCTGGATCTGTACTGCCTCCAACAGCTGGGTCGTGCTCTTTCTCCAGTGCTGCGGAGACTGCAGATGGCATTTTGAATCTGAGAGCAAAATTTCTCCATGAACCAAACCTGTTGCCAAAGTCGTGCCTGGATCTGTGCCCATCAAAGCATGGTGTCACCTGCAGTCTGGGCTCCTGTGTCTGATTCTGCATGAATGTGAACGAGAGGGTGTTGTTGATACTTTGAAGTCCTTGAGCATTATAGGGAGCTTACAGAAACATGCAAAGTCTTTGAGGACCTTCCAGGGCCCAGTTCTGTTGTGAAACCCAAGGGAAGGTCCCACCTGTGAATTGGTGGGACATCACACCGGCAGCGGCTTTATTACCAGGGCTTGATGTTACGTGGGACTTGGCAGGCAATTGACAACGCACACCAGAAAGCTGAAAAATCATCAGCATAAAATCCTGAGGCAAGTGGTAGGCAGGGTGTCAGACTGACTGACTGACTGATGAAAGGAAGCGAGTAGGTGTCTATTTCCAAACAGCAGTGCCGTATAAATGGCAGCATGCGGGGGAGTCAGTCAGTGGGAGGATAAAGGACTGTGAGTGGAAAAATTGGCAGAGAGAAATAGAGATGCATTAAAAATACGTGGAGGAAGGAGCTTCCTGCTCTCAGGAAGGTGCTGGGAAAGAATAGCACCAACCAGAGGAGATGGTGGTGAGGAGGGTGGATGAGCCTTCATGGATCCAGGTGTGCTGCAGTTCTTTGGTCTGAATATGGTAGCAGTTACAGACTGCACACCTAATCTTAAAGTTTGTGATGTATACACTTCCTCTAATCCTGTTCTTCAGCATGATGTTCTTCATCCCTTGGCTCTGGGTTGTGCCTGTATGGCTTCTTGCCATAGTTATCCTTCTAGTTTCGGTTGACTGCAGAGCAGTGCTTCAGCTGGATTGCCCAGGCTGGCGTACTCTGCGTAACTTGCTCTCACTTCCTCTCCTTGGCCGTTTTCTGCTTGGTGTAGTGCTTGCTGTCTCCCCAAGTGTGACTGCACAGATGCTGATTTAGGGCACATTTTCTGCCTGACCCTCCTGGTTTTCAAACCAGAAAAGAAAACTAAAAAAAGGAAAAATGGGAAAAAAATATTGTTGCTCAAATGATGTCACGTTCTTAAATTGAATTCCTATCTCTGCAGACAACATCAGAACAGGGCTGGCATGTGAGCAAAGGCGGGACTCATCCCACCCACTGAAGAAGCGGGGCAGAAGCATCTCATGTGGTGCAGAGGCCAATGGCTTTGTCATTGCTCTGACCTCTGTTGTCGGTCGCTGACTTCAAATAAGTATGGTGTTACCAGATGTCTCAAATAATTAACTGTATATAACAAACTTCTTGTGGGATTCAAAGGAGCATCTGTTTTATTTAAGAGTCCTGCAAGTGCCGGGGTGGGGGCGGGGGGGTATGGGAATGGCAGAGGGAGATGGCGTGATCCAGGACGCTGCTGCTGAGTCGAATGAAAATGCTCGCTGGGTCCTTACGTTGATCAAAAACTTCCATCATTGTGTACCTCTGGATCGCTCTGTGAGACATCCTTCTTTTATACTTCAATTTGCGTTTTGGTGAACAACTAATCATATCACACAACCTAAGAAAATTAGAAACTTTTAGCACCCCTTTCAGATCTTTAAAGTAAAAGTCAACAAAAGTTCATGATGGATCTTGTGGAAGCATAGGTAGGCCAAGCATGAGGTGCCATAGGGTGGAGAAACCTTTCCATGCCAAACAAAGGATTTAATTTTCCAGGGATAAAAAGAATATGAATACTCTAATTCAAAGCCAGTGGAATTACATATATTGATATGTGTCTGCAATGTTTGGTTCTGTTTAAAATGGGTTGAAAAGACTTTCTGGAGAAAGAAAGAACGTGTATTCTCTAAAGTAGAGGTGCTTGAACAACTTGTAGGGGAAGGGAGGTCCTGTGGGAGGCTTTTTTATTTTTGTTTTGTTTTTACAATAGGAGATCATGGTGGAGGTGGAGCTCAGGGCTGTATTTGGAGGAACTGCTGACAGTCATGGATACGGAGGCAGGATAGCAGGGCAGTGTCTGCTGGCGGCTCTGGAGCCGCTGTTCCTGTCGGCTGTGCCGGGTGAGCGGAGCTGGTTATGTACGTGCCCAGCAATGTCCTGAGAAGCACTGGACTGTGCCATGAATTTCCATGGGGAAAGGCAAAGGATGAACAATTTCAAATGAGATTTGGCACTAAGTAATGTCTGTCAGACGTGGCAGCACAATACCGCTTAATTTGCAGATGAAGGGCCGGCCACTCTCTCCAGTCTGAAAATGAGTTTCTGCTGACGCTGGCTGCTGTTGTGATCATGGAACAAATTGCTTAATTTACTAACTCAGAAATGTCTGCCTGGTGCTGGAGTTTTGTCTTTTCCTCTTTCTTTAATCCTTTAAGTAGCTGAGTCGTGAACAAGAGCGGAGCACATCCTACAGCTGGAGGGCCGAGGCACCACCGGTAATTATTTCCATCACTTCGCGTGCAGAACAACTGCTTTCCTTCAGGATGTTGTTTGCCTGCAACTGGAAAATCAAACTCTCATTTAGAAACTTATGGGCTTTCAGTTCATCCTAATATATATGCTGTCTTTTTTTAATGGGCTGTATTACGTGCACTGAGTGCTTTTTAAATTTTTTTAAATTTTTTAATTTTTTTAGAAATTTTGAGTACTGTTTCCTGCTCCCTTCAGAGCTGTGTGTATGCACATGGCTTTAGCTTTTGATTTTTTTCTGACATTCAGTAATTTTTACTGTGGTAGTAGTTTTACTGAGTAAGTACCAAGTACTCTGTCATCGTGTTTCCTTATGTCAGTCCAACTAGGAGCACTTCTGCACTGTTGCAAATATGTGTGTGCGCTTTCTCTTTTTTTTTTTTTGAAGGAGAATGCATTATTTTAATGACCTTTGATTTGCTCAGTAGTAGCTTGATGAGATAAAATGTATTTTAACTCATCCGAGGTCATATTTTATCTTACTTGTAGCCGCTGTTCTAATAACTGTAGAATCATATGAAGAGTCATTGAAAACTTTACTAAATATTTGTATTTATACTGCTGAAAAGACTTTTTACCTAATGTTTAACTTCAGTTTCTTTTCATGAATGCGGAAACACATGTGACACTGGTTTTCCATGTTGCTGTTGTTGAAAATAAATATAAGACTGGTTACTGTCCTGTCTTTCCATAGATCTGAACCATGGTTTCATTTTAGTTGTTATTCTAGGAGGGAATATCATAAATTTGAAATTACTTGAAACATTTCTGTGAGGTTTTTTGTTCCCTTTCCCTTTGTAAGATTTCTGGGGAACTTTAACATGTTGATGTAAACAGTCTGTCACAGCATTTTTCTAGTAAAAAGTCTGGACTTTATTAAAAAAAAAATAGAATTGTGACAGCTTGATTAATGAGAGACACTAAATAACATCATTTTTTTTTAATCATAGGAGAGTTGATTGGTTCAATTTTTTTTTTTTTTAATTGGTACTTGTCACTATCTGGCCTGTACTATAGGCTCCTGTTTATGAAGTTACATCACCAGGAAACAGCAGGACACTTGTACACGCTGATGGTAATTTCCAAAGGAGTGTAAATTGGAAACCACTCAGCTGTTACCAGTATAAGTCTGTCTGGCGTGTCGCTTGTGGAATTTGAGATACAAGCCCTAGGAGGGTACAGATTAGTTTGGAGCTTAATTTGAAAATAAATATTCAGTGTCAACTGAAGTGTTTGTCTTTTAGCCCAATGTAAAAGGGACAATTTGATTATAGGGAATTATTGATATTGGCACTTGAATGTGTTCACTATTTAAATTAAGAATTTTTGGGGTGGTATTGTTTGTTCAGTATACTTGTGCAGATCCCTTGTGAGAACTAGGAAGTAAAAGCAGTGTTGACTAGGATTCATTTCTGCATATTCTATCCTTCGGCATTTACTGAAGGAAATCCAGTGGAGACAGCCAGTCTATCTTTGAGTAAGTTTTATTCACATATTCATTTTTGTAAATTTATTCACATACTCATTTTTGTAAATTGAGGACACTTTAAAATGTCCATGCAGGTAAATTGCTGTCCATTAAATGGTGATTTTTTTTTTCCCCATACAGTTTTCCCATGCATTATATGCTTTTCTGTACATGCTGAAAGTACCTTTGTTCCAGGTGGCATGTTTCACCTCAGGTTACAGCAAAATAACTTCTTCCAAGCATAGGCTGTAACCTCATGCCTGCTCACCTCCACGCTTGGATCTTCTCCAAGGAAAGTTATTTTAGAAGTGTGGCTCTGACTTTGCTGGTGGCTATTGCTGGGGCACAGAGGGAAATGTAGGCTTCTAGTACTATGAAAAAAAGCTTTTACAGAGTCCACCAGGATGCAGATTTGAGTAAAGAATCAGCTGTAATCCTCCTTTCTCTGTTAGGAAAGCAATAATCAAACTGAGCAACGTCCTGCTGGGGAGTAATTCAGTCAGACTCCTTACAAAAATTACTGATGTTCTTATTAGCGGTTCAGGTTTGGGTCTAAGTATGTGTTGGTGAGTTGGTGTAAACCTGCTAACAACAGTTAATTACTTATAATGTTTTCTGCAACCTTATAAGATCTGTGTAGTGCTATGCAATTTAGTTGTCATAATTGTGTTAAATTTGTTAACATTATCTGTCATAAGACTTATCAGTGAGTAGAGAGATAAGTAGCATTTTGCTAATGAACTTTTGAACCTGTGCTAAGACAAGATGTGTGAAAAATACTAAAAAGGTAGAGGCAAATATATGAGTTGATAGGCGCCAGCAGCCTAATATAGGAGCACAATAGGAAAACACCCCACAAGAGCAGTAAATTCAAAGTTTGAATTCTAGCCAAATGTATGAAGGCACCCTGAGAATAAAAAGTGTAAATATTACTAATTTTTTTTTAAAAAATGTTAGCATTACTTGGATTATGAATAGTCAATAAATATGCAAGAGACCCATGGCATAGTTGGTTGAGATGCCTGCGTAATGGTTCATAAAAACTGAGCTGGAAACTGCTGGGAACTTGAGAACATTGTTGGGGTAATATCTTTAGCTGTTGATCTGTATTAAGAAGGATGAATTTGATTTTTTTTATTGGTAATAAAGACTGAAGTAGTAAATCCTGGGCAGCCTTCCTCTATTTGATGAGGAGGGAGAGGTGAACCTGCAAACATGTTCTAGTAAAAAAGGAGACCTCTTGCAGAATTGCAGCTCTTTATGTAGTTATCTCTGCACTTTTATTTATTTACCATCTCTTTCTCTAATGCTTTAAACTCCATTTGTATTTACTTCTGTAGCACATCCTGTTGCATGCACGTGAGTGCCCGAGCTCCGGAGGTGCTGCTTGTGCTCTCAGCTGGCTCTACATGATCTGGATGTGTCCTGGCATTCGGGTGCATTCACACTTCTGAAGAGTAACTGTGAAGAGACCTCTTTCGCTTGCAGTCAGTAGAAAGACTTCCAGGATGACTTGCTGGGGAGGAAGTTATAGGAAATCTTGAAGGAAAGAGTGGATTTTTCATTTTACTCAGGCTTGTCCCTGCTGGGAGGCCATTCCTGGCTCCTGGGCTGGTGGTGGAGAACTGGAGCTCCCCTCAATGTCAGCTACTGTTGTGCAGAGCCGTATTTCTTTGTTATGGTGAGTATAACTCAGGACAAGACAAACTCTAACTCATGTCATGCACGAGAGATTTTTTAGACCGTTTAATTGTTTTTAATATTTAACAGAATCTCCCTTGGTTTGCCAGAAATAAGCATCTTGCACCATAGTAGTTTTGTAGAAGATCATATATAGGACCTCAGAAATGTAATTTTTTTCTCGAGTAACAGGAAAAGCTTGAAGTGTCGAGCAGTTTAAAAACTGTCAGCTGAAGTACTGTTCAGAGGTGAAGGAGAAATTTGGTTGTAGAAATCATCTCAGGGGAATCACCAGCGTGTATGTCTTGGATGTATTTTGTAATAGTCATGTGTGCATTTATAGTAGCAGCAGTTCTGCACAGAAGGAGAGTTTCTTATTTTACTGCTCTTTCAGGTACCCCCTGCCTTATGCATGGCTTTTTTAATGACTCTGGTTGTTGTTCTCTCCCACCCCATGTTGTGCTTTGCGTATTGTTATTGCAGTGCTTTGTTAATTAACCCATCAGCAGTGATGGAAATGCAATGAAAGGGCCAGTGAAGAGAAGGCTGCAGGGAGGTATGCGGTGCAGACTGGGCTTTCTTTTAGACAAGGCCCAGAATAAAGTTTTTAGGCCAAACTTCTCCTAATTTGGACTCCTTTTCAGTACCATTAAGTGGAGATTACTATTTTCTAAAAGCAGAACTGGAACAAATTGATACTGTCAAACAACTCAAACTTCATATTCTCACATGTAATTTTCCTTCTGTCTCCTTAAATATTAATTTTAGGCCTTGAATAAATAATTAAGACAAAGAACAATCTGTCTCAGTTGAACTTCAGGGTGGGGTTCATTCTCTGCTGAAATACAGTAACCGTCACTGCAAAACAACTGGCTGCATGAAAGCAGGCACCAAAGATGTTGTTTTACTTCAGAAGCATCCCATCCTGGGGGTTCCTGGAGAACTTCAGCCGTTCCCACGTGTCTGCTCAAAAGCTTGATTTTTTTTTTTTTTTTTCAGTCTTCTCTGAAAGTAAACCAGTCAAATTCAGGTGTCAGGAAAATGAGCTTAAACTCTGAGGGGGCTCATTTTGGGGGTCTCTGTGGCCTTTATTGCCACTCTTCTGTACCGTGGTGAGCTGGGCTGAGTGTCTCCACTTAGCTGCTGCGGTGGAAAGGCACCAGTGTCCTAGCTGATGGCAAAGTTCTTAGGTTGGAGCTCTTGTTTCAGGAAGGCAACAGACAGCAAGTGCCCTGGTATTTGAATAGACCCCAGGGGTTGTTCTTGATTTACCGCAAATTCCAGGCTTTGAGCCTGGAGGTGACAGGGTACGTATTGTGGCGGTAATGCCTGCATGTCCAAGCAGTCACAATCTTTTTGTTAATGATGGGTGGAAAGCAGAAACGTGCTGCTGTTCTTTAATCACCCAGAATTGAAGAATCCAACCAGGCCTTCATATCACTAAGATAGATAATAAAATGATAGTTACCATTTGTTATGGGGCCTCGTAAGTGGTTCAGCCAAATCCTTTGGCAGCTTCCCCAAGCTTATTGAGATGTGGGTTTGGGTAAGTAATGAGGCCATTAAAACAGCTGGCTCTAGTAAATAGCCTTGGATTGAGTTCTCACAAGTTAAAATGGGTGGAAAGATAAGTACAAACATGCATGTAAGTAAGGTTTTGGGTTTGGAAAGGACAGACTACATTAATCTGATTCCCTAGTTTATCTATGTCTGCTGGGCTGTGCTGCTCAAATATAGAAATAGCTTGAATATGGAAGTATCTTTTTTTTTTTTTAACCCTCAAATTAGAAGTAGTACATATCTGGAATGTGTATCTGAAGCCAAGGGAGATGTTTTGGAGAGCAAAGCATTGTACTCGAGTGACATTTTAAAATAGAAATGAAAAATAACATCTCTGAAAAAAAATATTGGGGGGAAGCTTTGTAATGAGAGTGTCAAGGGCAAAAATTATAAGTACTTGTTATATGGAACTTGGCAAATAAATTAAAAGGAGCTAAATATGGTGCTGGATGTAAACAAGGTACTGGGCTTGCTTAGTAAGTTGTTCTTTATCCAGTTGCCATAACTGTCTTCATGCTGTGGCACCTGCAAGGCTTGCCTGGGTGTCAGCAAAGCAAATCGCATCATGAGATGCAGCTTTGTGTTGGCTCGCACTGGAAATTGGTCCTGTAGGCTATGCCTGGACTAGTAAGCAGGACCAGGGCATAGGTGTGAACACCAGCGGCTGGTTAGGATGGCCTGGAACAACCAGCACTGGCCCCCCATGGCTGACCAGTGGTTCCCAGTCAGCAAGAGGTCAACCTGTTTGGGAGATAGCCAGACCTGCCGATGCAAGGCTCCACCACCTTCAGAGAGAGCAGATGGACCCTGCCCCAAACTGTTGCTGAGAGAAGGGACTTAGTGTGGAGCTGCTGCCCTGGTCCACGGGCTGGGTCAGGTCCGCTGGCGTGATGCACTTACACGCTCCAGACTAACAAGTCTGCTGATGTTTCCTTTCTGTGTCAGCCGTATTCTTGTGGATATGATTCTCTCTTGATGTATACAAGAATTGAGTCAATGATTTTATTAGCATTAATTGATTTTAAGTGTCTATATCTTCTCATAACATATTGTGAGTAGCCTGATGGTGTAGGAAGAAGGAAATGTTGTAGCATAATATTTTGAGGTAATTAAATCCTTTATAGAGTATCATTCATAAGATTTTTTAAAAAACCCAAAACACCCTGATTTTTTAAATACTTGTGTCTACAGCTCTATTTAGTCTGCTCCCTGCATACTAGTCTCTTACACTTCTTTTCCCCATGTTGCACCAAGCTGTATTACATCTCTCTTGGCCGTCTCTTCCCTCCCAGTCACCGAATTTCCTATGTATCCTGTAATCACTGTAATAATTTCTTTTCTTGTTCTCAGAGTGTCCTTTAACTCTTATCTGAAAATCTATTCACCCAGGAGTCCCGTGCTCTCTAATGCTGCTCACGTGCCAGTGCAGTGGTTGTTCTGGGTTGGAGGTTGTCCTCTGCTTTTGCTCCAGCCACAGTGCCAGGGTCTGGGCCTAGAAGATGCAGTTCCCACTGTGTGCGAAGTTTAAAAGCAGATCATGGGTTACACTGTGAGGTCATCCCATCTCTCTCTCTTTTTTTTTTTTTTTTTAATACATGATTTTTTAAAAATAGAAATGCATCTACTTCTGTTTTTCAAAGGCAAACCACTGTTCATTTTTAGGGATAATGGTGATTAACTGAAGCTAAATCGCCAGTGGTCACCCGGGCAGAGCTGACCCTGGAAACGTTTGTGTAGGTAGAATAGTAAGAAGTTTACTGTAATTGATGTCCCTGTGAAGGACAGCAGAGTCAAGGACACAGGGACATAGGAGAAGCCCTTCAGAGGGCTGCGTATTGGCTTTGATAGAAGCAAGGACAAGTCAAACTTGATATATGGTGTAGAGTACCACAGAGGAGGGTAAAAATAGTGGTTGCTGTTCCTGAATTTCCCTGTTAGCACACTTTATAACAGGAGTGGCAGCTGTAACCTACTTGCGGGTGGCTTTTTAGGATGCTCCTTTCACAGCTGGTGCCTGACAGCTGCGTGCCACAGTCCCACGCAGCAGAGAGGGGTGGTTTTGGTGCCGTGACGGGCTCTCTGGGATGACGACATTACATCAGCTCCTCCTGAGGTAGATGTGGATGATGTTTGCAGTAACGCAAGCCCAGTTTATTATGAAATTACTTTTTTGCCCCTCCCTCCCCCCCTTTCTTCCCCCATCTTTGAATGTTACTTGTAATAATGATTTATGAGAGTACTAGGCAAACTCCTCCCGCTGGGCTTCTGTTGAAGTGGGATAAGCAAGTAGCTTTTATTTTCTTCTCAGCTACCTGTTTTACAATAGTTAATTCTAAAAATGTATAAAACCACAAACTCCAGACAGTTGTTGATAAGAACTCCTGATCAAGTAATTCTGTGCATCTGCTGCCAGATAGCCTGGCTCCATAAGTATCACTGTCTCATATATGGACTTTGAAAAATAAAGCTGAAAGACCTCTTCAGTCGAGTCTGTAACTGACTTGCTTGGCATTGAGTTATAAAGTAATAATAAAATACTCTCAAATGGAGCTCCCAAGTTATTTTAAAATATAAAGCTGTTATCAGATTCCCAAGGAACTGCTCGCTGAGGCTGAGCACTTCACTGGGGAAGCTGCAAGGGAAGAAGTAACCATCTGAGGAAGGAAAAAGCAGAGCTCAGAAGACACTCAGGAGCCAGAAAGTTGGAAAACTAAGGGAAATAAGAGGAAGAGTTCCACCTGAAAAGGAAAAAAAAAAAAAAGGAAAAAGAAAAAAGAAAAACAAATAAACACCCAGGAGCAGTAACAAGAGAGGGATACCGTGAGAATGACTTTCTTAACCACTCTTCCATAGAAAGAAGAGGTGAATTAGTTTAATTGCGAGGAAATATTTCCTAACAATCATAAAAAAAGTTAGAAAGGCCATTCTATCATTATCATAAGTATACGGTAATGATATTCTCTTGTGTTTTTATAACAGAAAATAGTCAAGTGTTTATGTAATTCACATTTACACTGAATTCGGTATTGTCTCTGTGCTTTCAAGTTTGGAAGGAATAACTGTTCCGTTCAGAGGTAATATAATGCATTATCAGTCTTATGTAGTAATCTATCAATCACCCTAATTTTGTTTCACATTTTCAATGTGGTAAAATAGGAATATTCAGTCTTTGATTTTTTTTTAAATTTTATTTTCTTTTGTCACCTTTAAGCTTTATTTAATTGAACTTTTTTTTTTTTCTTCTTCTGACCTTCCTTACCTTACATTACTATCATTTTTGTTTGTGGAGTGGGGGAGACAATACATTTTTAAATACGCGTGCTTCTTCTCAAATTCTTTTTGTATTGCATTGTTACTTGTATTCCACAAGTCCCTTGAATTTACCAGTTTTTGTTTAAACATTGATGCAGTCTTTATAATTATTCTTTTTTTTTCAAATAATAATTACTATCCTAGTTGTCAAGGCTTGCAAAGAAGTTTTAAAATATCTATGTCCTTCTCACAACACACACTCTCCTATTTTTCTGTTTGCTTTCAGTGTTTTTTCTTGTTGGGTACAGTTCTGCCTCTTTCTTTTCTTTTTTTTTACCCCTTTCTTTTCTGGTCCTTTTACTTGATGATTGCTGGCTATCTTCTGATCAATCCTATCTTTTGACTATCTTTTCATCCCCAGGTGGTTACTTCTTCCTTTTCAATTTCCTTGTGTATTTAGAGAGATTAAATGATTTGCTTTCCTGTAGAATTGAGAAATTGGGGAGTGTTTTGAATGGTGAGATGTCTGTGAGGCTGTGGGCTAGTCTCCTATGAGAGAATGGAAGCTCGGTATCTCCGTATACTTATCTTTCATTGGAAGAAACGGTGTTTGTTAGCCATCCGTGGGCAGGAGGGGAATCTGGTGGCAGCAAGTCAGTCTAGTCAAATGGGAGCTTTCTGCAGCAGCCCCTTTCAGAGTGGGCTGCCCTCCTAACTGCCTGTAATTCAGAAGCTGGCTGTAAGAGGTGAAGTTAAACTAAAAAAAAAAAAAAAAAAAAAAAAATCCTCCCCTGCTCATTTGAAGCTGTAACTGTTTTATTCTGTTTGCCTGCTGTGAGGGAGCATCAAAATCTTTTGGACAGCAATGTAGCTGCTCCGTGTGTGAGGTTCTCCCCAGTGAAAGAGCCTGGCTCCGGTGCGTTGGGCTTTCCCAGCTGTCCTGGAGAGCTTTCTCCTGGGCACCCCCAGAAGGTCTCCAAGTCCTCTCTGCTTCACTGGTCCTGCCCACTCCCTTCCTTGCGTCAGATTTGGTGTTTCAGCCGTGGCCCGCATGCGCTTCTCAGTTTCTCGCTGTGCTGTAGAACACGCTCAGTAGTATTTTGTGCCACTTCTAATTTATTCAGTTGTTTCCGATTATTAGTCAGTGGGGAATGAATCTGTTTCTGCTTTAGATCATGTGTGCTTGCTTCAAATTTTTTCAACGGCGTATAGACTTAACATGCTATTCAGCACTGAAAATTGCCTAAAAATGTCAGTAGGATTTAATGGTTGTTGTGTCTTAATGGTTTCTATTTTAATATGTGCCTAGGTTAAAAATAAGTGAGGATTATGTTTTTTCTCTTTTTAATTATTATTATTTATTTCACACTCTGCGAATTCATTCAGCTATCCAAGAATCAAGCTGAGTTCATTCCTTTTCACTCAATAATGCAAACTTTTCTGAAGAAATTATGTCTTAATTAACAATTGTATCGTACCCAAGTCTTATCAAGTACTCAGCAATAACGGTGTAGATTATCTGAGACTAATTCTTACAAAAGAATAAGTGCTGAAATTTGTGTAGCAGCTCTGATAATTAATTTCCTCCCCCTTTCCCCAGCTTATGTTCTGGGGAGAGGGATGGGACACTGTGCTGTGCCGTGCTGACACGGCCAAGGGCTGGAGAAAGCTGGATTTGTCATGTCTGGTCCCCAGTAGATTTTTGAGTAAGAAGATGTCTCTTCATAGTCACAGCTTCAAAACAGAATAGCACTTCAGATGTGGGCTGAAACAAGGCTGACTAAATCCTAGTGTTGTTTTTTGTTTTGTTTTTTTTTTTTTTTGCATTCTCTTGGACTTGCTAGTTTTATATCTCTTTTATTAAGGGGAGTGGGGGGGCAGGGAAGAAGAGACACTTCTCACTTCCCCCCCCCCCGGGATGACTTTGATTTTTTTTCTAGTTGAAGTAATAAACTGGCATGCTTAATTTTTAAGGCAATTCACTGGATAATAAGATTTCAGGGTTACTGCTTTTATCCTCCCAGAGAACCAGTGTGCACACATCCTGGGTTGAATTAATGCTTTGTAAGGTATGCCTTTTGGTTTTCCTATAAACGAGTTCTTTCTGTTGGAAGGGAAGAGAATTGCAACTGAAACTTGGTGAAATACTATTTACTGAATGTATATTTACTAATAATTTAGAGAGTTACGTGTCCTACATATCCCACACCATCTAGTGGAAACTTTTTGCATCGGCAATGTGAGGTCAAGGACCTGAAGGAATCCAGAGATTTGAGAGAGTGAGAGACTGTGGAGATGATCTGCTTTCCCCCAGCTACTATTAAAAAGTGTCACATGGATTAATGATGGGTTTTTACTCCATCTCCTTGAAAAACACTTATGATGGCTCACAACTCCAGAAGAGGGAACCTACTGACGAATATTTACCCTTAATGTGAAACAGATCCTTGTTGAAGCCCTCGTGGACAATTGTAAACTGGAAAAGATAGGGGTTGGGAGAGGGGCCAGGCAAAAAGTTAGAGCCTGTGGTTTTTAAAGCCCTGTGAGTTTTGGATGGGGACTGGCAATGCTGTATCTTCTGATATCCCATGATAATTCTCACGAAGCATTCAAACAGTTTTATTACACAAGAGGAGCGCTGACATGTATATACTGCAGTAGGCACGTAGACTGGCTTGCTGCAGTGTGGCAATCTGTGGCTAACGCTCAGGTGTAGGAACTCAGGACAGCTGGCAACACGTGGTGCGTTGTTTTCTCACAGAAATACCATCGTGGTTCAGCCCCAGCCGGCAGCTGGGCACCACGGGGCCACTCGCTCTCTCCTCCCCGCCACCCTGCTGGGATGGGGAGGAGAATCAGAAGAAAAAGGTAAAACTCCTGGTGCGGGATAAGCACAGTTTACTGGGACAGCAAAGGAAGAGGGAAATAAGAACAACAATAACTTAGAATACACAAAGTGGGTGACACACAGTGCAGTTTGTTCATCTGACCCATGCCCAGCCTGTCCCCAGGCAGTGGCCCCTCCTCCCCAGCCAGCCCCATTTATATACTGAGCATGACGTCATATGGTATGGAATATCCCTTTGGCTAGTTTGGGTCACCTGTCCTGGCTGTGTCCCCTGCCAGCTTCTTGTGAAAATTAACTCTATCCCAGCCAAAAACCAGAAACAAATATTATTTTATCCTAGCTGAAAATCATGTGAATATTATTTCATCAGGAATAATAAACCAGGTGATTTTTATGGAACTGTCACTGGGGTTTTGGCTCAAAGCAATAGCTAAGTACTTTGCAGTATGTAAGTTTCTTAACTAAAAGTGGATTTTACCTTAGCAGTAGTGTCATTTACTCCATAGGCAGTACAGAGAGCACAAGTGGAGGGTTGTTTCATTACATCAGATTTAGTAGAGTATCCTGTCACAGGGATAGCTATAGTAATATCTATTAGAAAAAAGTTCACATTTTCTTATGGATTTTTGTTTTGTTACTAATTTTTAAAAAAGTAAAAGAATTAACATCCTGAATTTTGTGATGCATTTCTGATATGTTTTTCACCTTCAAAGGTGAAGTGGTTTTTTTCCATGTGTGTTGCTGTCAGAATTTAGAAGACAGGCTGCTTACTGTAAAGCCTACAAACGCTTTATTCCCTCACATCGTCCTGAAATTTGAGGCCACAGTGGAACTACAGTTTACTTCAAATTATTTTCTGAACATTTCATTTTCCTGTAAGCAGTATATGGAGACAAAAATATAATGTACCCAGTTTGTGATGATAAGGGGAGTGACTGGATCCTGTACTGCCCTACTTTGTGCAGTGCTGTAGATCAGTGATACCCTGATTCATGTTGCCGTAGCACTATAGTTTCTCTTCATGTACCTTCAGCTCTTCCACTCATGTACGGTTTCTTCCTCCAAAGCAATTAAAGTAAGTGCATAGAGTTGTTAGTGGTCTGGAAAATAACTTATGTATCTCTTGCTGCTTTTACATACAGCTTTACTTCTTTTGATGACAGTATATGTGCATTTTATTAGCTAAGTGTTAAGCAAGAATATTTTGGATGACCGCAAGTGGATTTTGTCCAAATACGGAGGATATAGATCAGTATCACCATTCCCTGACAAATGCCAGAAATATGAAACGAGCTGACCGAGGTGAAGTGAAGGAGTTGTCCTGCTTATACACACCGTGCAGCTGCAGTGTTTTTTCTCTTGCTTTGTGCCAAAGCAGGACCCTGCTGGAAATGCGCAATGCAATGACCTCAGTCTTCTGGCTTGAGAAGACACGTAGCCCCTTGAGGCATCTGGAGGTTACAGTGTCAAACCACTCTCTGACCAGCTCTGGCCTGCACTTTGTCCCAGGCAGGAGACAGAAATTGCTTTTGCTTTGCCAGCTGGAGCCAGCCGGTGTCGTGGCATTGGTTAGAAAGGGGCAGCTCCTGAGAAAGCTTTTTGGATGGTTTCTGATGGCACAGAGCATCTGGCCAGCAGCAATGGTGGCCCTTCACATCTGACCTCAGGATTGTCAATTCTCTGTTGAATAGTCACTTTGTCATCTTCTCGGATGTAGTGCCACTATGTAATGGTTGCAAACATTTATGCAGACAGTGGCACTTAGTTGCAAGGGAAGTACTGAGAGCTGATAGCTGGCTTTGTGTGGAGAAAAAGGAGGAGCAGTGAAACTTAGGCTGAGTTTAAGACTGACTGGATGCTATCATCTAGGAATTACTTTCTGTTTTTTCAAATTCACTTTGTTGTGCTTTGGAACGTGGATTATGGTCTGTCCTTTAACATCACCTGAGCGTTTTAACTTCAGAAATTCCCTGCTGGTCTGGTAATGCTTTTCATTGGTGATGCCTTTAGTTGTTCTTCCTGATCGTTGTAGCTTAGACTTGCGGTGTTTTGTATCGTAGGTCCTGGGTATGGCATAGTTGTATATGTGCTTTGAGTTAGGTGTGTGAGTAGATGGTTTCTGACCTCGTCTGGGCTGGACACGTGGGCTGCTTGGCATGGACTCAGTACCTCAGGTGGTCCCTTCTGATGTTAGGGTATGGTCTTGTTGGACTCCATGCTACAGCATGGAGTTCAATTAAGTCTGAACTTTATCTACCTTGTCTGTGCAGCTCAGAGAAAGATGAACCTTCTTTTATATAGCTCTATATTAGAAAGTCTGTTTTCTTACACGGCTGGCACGAAGGTGAGGTGTGTGGAGAAAACAAAGAAAACCAAACCATTAATTCAACAGTAAAGCAGTTAGCTACTTCCAAACTATGAAATACAATTTATTGAGCAGGGTTTTATGCTGTCTCTGGGTTTAAGAGGTTCAGTTTTAATAAACTCTAAGCTAAGCACGTGTCCAATGGCAAGGGGTGCTGGCTTTTGGGATCTGCAGGTTGGTGTCTGCCAGTACTTATTTGAAGATGCAGCTTCTGATATTGAAGGAGAAGACACCAGCTTGCAGGAAGGGCAGTCACTGGAAAGTATTTGCTGAAATGGAGACCTGTCTGAAGTGTTGGAGGCTGCAATAAGTATAATCTACTGCACATACCTGGATACTTTGTTCTGAGTGCTATGTGCTCCATTTAAAAAAAAAAAAATAGCAGTGAGGACTCTCACACATGTGCCCATTACAGTGCTTGGTACCCATCCTCAAATATGGAATTTGTTTTGAAGAGGAGTCCTTTCTGCTCTGAACAGCTTGAGCTGAGACCGGAAGGAGAAATGTAAAAAATAGCGACAGTTACAACTTGGTTGTGCTCCGCATAGCAACTGTCACCTCTTCCCTTAGCAGTAGCAGAAGTCATTTGTAGAGAACAAGCCCAGCCGTAACCCAGAGTCTGAGTGTGGACAATGGCTTGAAGAAAAGGAAGTGGTTTAGGTTAGGAAGCAGACTGGCTGCGGCAGAAAATCTGCAGGTCACTGCAATGAAAACACTGATGTTAGCATTGAGGGATGTGGGGACAGCAATGGGGATAGAAACTTGCACTTATACTGTGACATCTTCTTGGCTTCTCAGATGTTTTACTCTTCCCCCCCCCACCAAATTAAAGGATTTTGTATCCTATAGCCAGGAGAAAGAAAAACACTGAATGTAGATTAAAAAAATCTTAGCTTTTAAAAAAAATAAACTCACCTGGCAGCATGTCTGTGGACTATTTTTTTTCTTTCTTCAAATAAGAATTGTACTTCCAAGAGACTTTTCTGTTTTGCCATGTATTTTCTGCACAGAAGTTTCTGGAAAAAAAATTGTGTTGGGGGAAAAAAAAAGCTAATCACAGGCTTCAAAATGGAATGGCTGGGTAAAAATTAAGCTTCTTGTACTTTGATTTCTGTACCTAAATTTCTACTCCATCAGGGAATTGTCACCTTCTGGAGAGGGAGGGGTTTAGTGGGGTGAGAACATGGAAGAAGTCGTTTCTTTTTTGTGTTTCTTCCTTTTAGAAACATGTTAGTTCCTGAGAGTTGTTAATCTGATTTCTTACAAAAGAAGAATAGGTTTTATCCCATAGTTTTTCTCAGCGTGGCTTATGTTTTCGTCTGATGTTGTTGACAACAGACCTGCAATTTAACATTTGTAATGGTGAGCTAAGCTGTGTTTTCCTCTGTGCTACCTATTTCTCCTATCATGAAACAGAGATGAAGTTGATAGTGTTGTTATATGGAGCTTTTCTCTGACTCACATCAAAACCACAGCAAACTTTTTTCAGGACATTTTGTTTTGCTTGTTCCTGTCTCTCTCTAACCACTGTCATGAGAACCCAAGCGTAAACATTTTTACATTTACAAACATTTTGCAGCATTCATAAAAACATGGCTTTTTCCGCCTCACGCAACCACCTGCCGTTCCCCATTGAAGGCTAAATTAATTTCTGCTTTGTATACTGTGATGTCTCGAAGTCTGTCGTGAGCATCTGCAGGATGGAAGAGGTCTGCCAAAACATAGAACAGTTTGGTCTGAAAAGGCTCAGAGCTTTCTGCCTCTGGTGCCTTCATCCAGGCTGACCATGGCAGGCAGCGAGCTGGGCTGTGCTCTGGGGTTCTTAATCTGGTGTCAGAAGGTTCCCGTCTAAAACAGTCACGTTTTCCAGCATTTATGAGTCCCTTCTGAACACATAATAATAAACTCATGCTTAGTTTTTATTAGGCACCTCTTGGAATAGATTTAACATTACTTAATTTCTAAAATTGCCACCTGAATTTGAAACAGAGAGTGGTGTTTTCATGTGGCAATGCTAATTTCTAGCAGAGGTCTGGCCGCTGGACCCTGCGACTCCGCTGGCTGCGGTATCTGTTCATTGAATTCCGAAACATCCAAGTGAGGGTTTCCCAGTGCCTCGGGGGCTGCTACTGGACCTGGGAATTTTGAAAAGTTCAGTTTGGCTGTTTCCAAACTGGCAGAGCCTTGTGAGACCTCCATGTTTTAACAGCCCCAGCTAGTGAGATTTTTTTTGTTAATATATGGACATTCATGGAAGAGGTTTTTCACTCAATAGCTGCTTTTGTTTCATAATAAATTGCAGTTAAGAAGTCAGTGTTTAATGATGAATGAAGGAAGAGTTTGAGGAGGAAATTCAGAAGCATGAAGTCCTTCAGAAAGTGAGTAGATGTCCCTGTTAATAGCCACAGTTTTAGACTGATTTCCAAATTCAATATGTGTTACCTCGAAAGGTATCATGACTTTCTGCCACTTCAGGGAATACACAAATTGTGAATCTGTAGATACTGATTTATAGGGAACAAATGCTGTGCATTTGTTATACAACCTTGGCGTCGCACACATTCATCTAAGGAGAGAAGAGCAATTGGCTTCTCATTTCCTGTGTTTCACATTCTTTTATGAAGCAGAAAGAAGCTTGTGATGAACTGTTACAACATCTTGTTTAATGCATATATAAAATCATTATGCTGAAAGTTTAGCCCAGTAAATGTTTCAAGGATAGTTAGCTGCAAGTTGTGTCGGCATCAGTCAGTAGTTCTGTGATGCACAGAAATATTTTTGACCTCAACGATGGCTATAAGAAACTTCTTACCATTATTTTAACTTCCTGGGCTTTTTTGCCAGGTTCAGTATTTGTTTGGGAGCTGATCAGTCTGTGCAGGACCACTAACTAACGAGAGTAAAAGTTAGATTGCTTTTCTGGAGAGGGCTGTTTATACATGCAGGTATGGCTGTTCATCGGCTTGCTCAGATTAGATTACTTGCTGGATAACTCTGGCTTTGCAAAACAAATTTGTGGGAGGTCAAGATGGGTGAGAGTGATTTACTGTACGTAGGGAGTGAAGGTGATTTATGCTGTCTGTTCTCTCCACGTGGCGGCTTGGGTCATGCCTGGTGACTCCAGTGCCTGTAATAGCTGGGGGCTGTACTTGTATTCTTTGCAGGATCATTTCCCCGAGTTTTATTTTCGCACGCTATCTCTGCAGAAGAGGCACAGGAGAAAAGATTTCTAAGTGAGTTAATATATTGCATGGATAGCTGAAATGAAATCCTTTGTTGTAAAGGCTGTTTTGTTGTTGTGCTCTTCCTCTCACCCTGCCTTTGATGCATCTAACACATCTCTGCCTTGTTTATTTCTGAGCAAATACAGACTTAATTGATGTTGTGGATCTAGGTATGTTCACGTGTCTCTTTCTGGTGCCCATAAGCCCAGGTGTGCCACCTCCTCGGCATGAATTCAACCACTCAGCTGCACGACATCGTGTAGTGAACACTGTGAGGAACGTAGATTTTATATGAGAAGTTGTCTGTTGAATGTTTTAAATAATTAATGTGCAAGAAGAGCGCTGAGAAGGGCCGTGTGTGCTGGTGATTAGGGCAGGCAGAGGAGACCCAGGGATCCCCACTCCCTGGGTTCAGGAAGGGAAACGAGTTTGAGTTTCCTGCAGAGCCCAAGAGCGCTGCAGCCGCTGAACAGCCATCCGCAAAGGACGCAGGCAGGGCGGGAGGTGCGAATGCTGCTGGGGTCTCCTGCTTGCTGCTGCTTTGGGGCCAGAAGTCCAATGGATGACCTTGACAATGCCTCCTGGGTTGGACTCTGCAGGGAAGGTTATGGAGCAAGTCTCCGGTTGGGAATTTCTCCAGCACTCAGGGGAGAGGGCTCTGAGCAGCTCCGCAGTCCTGTCCTGGTGGTTGAGCTAAATGGCAAGAGGGCTTCATTTACTTCTCTGCTTGTCAGTAATTATTTACCTCTGGCTTTCATTGCTGACCAGCGCTAATTATCTCTGTGCTGGCGCTCCACGTCAGTGATTGTTAGTGCTTTCCTCACTGGGTACTTTCCAGCAACCTTTTATAGTTATAGTTTGTTTTCTTTTTCTTCTTTCCATTCATTCAGTAGTTCAAGAGAAAATATAAATAAAGTTAATCAAGTGTTAGATCATTGTTAACATTTAAGATTATTTACGTGGAAGATAGAAATATAAATCCTCCCTGCCAACAGGAAAGAAATTGATTGAGCTCCTGCTGCGAAACAAATAAATGGGGAGAAAAACGTTAAAGCTTACTAGTAGTGATAGTAATTAGGTCAAAGAATCCTTCTGTAGTGCATTAAGCTGTTGCCTTTTAAATAGAATTCAATATGAAAAAGTTTAAGAATAGGAAACAGTAGAATCTTCTGCCAAAATCACATTTAAACAGGTAAGAAAACCAATTAGATGTAAAAAAACTAGTTTGGACAAGTTTAATTCAATCTCTGATCTTATGAAAATAAGCAATATCATTCTAGTAGTTATAATGCAAATAATTGTGGATTTCTGTCTCAAGGAAATATTTTATTATCTTTCAGATATTTTGTGAGCATTAATGTTTTGTTTCTAGCTTTGTGATCTTCTGATTGCTTTACACGATTACATTAATACTTAGTCAATGTCCACTTTGAATCAACTTTGTGTTTTAATGGAGAAATGATTCCACTAAATAAATGAAAATAAAACTAATTTTCACAATTTAATTTTTGGAACTGAACAGTTAACTCTTGAATGATGTCAGCTATAGCTGGTTTTGGCATATAGTCAAGAACAATAACCTGATCTAAGGAAAATAAAAAAGTAAAGCATGAAGTGTAGAAATACCTAATTTGTCTTATTACCAGGTCTCTGTATTACTCAACTTATCTTCTACTAAATATGATACATTATCACTAAATTTATAACAATATTATTTTATTCCTACAGTGTACCTCTGTTCTATTAACTTACATGTGCTAGAAGTAATCTTATGTGGGAAAAAAATGTGGCTGTCTAGGGCTAGAATCCATATTTCATTATCCATTTTATTTATTATAATTTGTTATTTATGTTTCCTAAAACCAGAAAAGATAATTTAAAATGTGATGCTGCACTGTAGCTGGAGAACTAATGTTAATTCTTACTTACTGATTTTATTGACCTCAGTAGGTTTAAAAATGTGGAAAACGATGTGTTTTAGCCTTGTAAATCAAACTTGGCAATGGAATTCTATTCATTACCATGGTATAAATCTGGAATTTATAGATTGAAATTACATTGATGGTCTTTGGAGCTAGATGATATCTTAGATGTTAATTTGGTTTGTGACTGACTGGAATCCAGCTCAGTCTTCTGTTTTGACACATTAAAAAGTTATAGAAACATCTTTTTCTTCCAAGTTAGCAGATAAACACAGGAAACAGATTTCTTGAATGGGAGGTTGTCATGTGCTTGTTGTAGGGTTTCGGAGAAGAACAGATATTGTTGTTCACGCAGGATTTCTGTGTTTATGGACTTCACAGCAGCACTAAACCCCATAGCATGGGTCTTCTGCTCAGCTCCAACTCTGAGCAGGTTTTCCAGGACATCACCAGTCCCTGCTTGCTACGAAGATGACCCCGTGCCAGCCACCCAGAGGGGTGCCTGGGAGCTGGCTTCACTCAGAACCCGCTTAGAAAAATCAGTGCTAACCCTTGTCTGAAGAGGCTGCTCTTGGAGCTAAAGCAAGTCTTTCCAATCAGGCTCCACACAAGATGCAGTACGCCCTTGAATATATTTCTTCTGTTACCTTGAGTGACCTCTGTTGGCATGGTCATGTTATGACGTATTCAGGCTTTACATCAGTAGAGAAAGTTGAAGTAGTTAATGGTCATGCACTGCTGTAAAACCATAAGGACCCGTAAGTGCGGTGGTCCTGGTTGAGAGTGGGAGTTGCATAATCCCACTGATGTTACCAACAAATGGACGAGAGCACCAGTAACTGCAGATGTCTTTCCAAGCAGTTTTTTTCATTTCTGCCAGAATTCTAATCCCAAATTATCTCTTGATGGTAATTTTCAATAATTTTACAGATCTTAATGTTAATCAGTGACTCTCTCCCAGGTACAGTGAGTCTGGCCAACAGTTGTGGGTCACCCTGTTGTTTTGAAATAAATATGCAAATTCAGGCAAAAGCAGAAGCAGGAGTCAGGTTTGGTTTTGTTTTTTGGGTTTTTTTTGGGTTTTTTTTTAGTGTTTCTGTACTATACGTCAAAGAAGCAATCCCCATTTTTATCAGTTTGTAAAAAGATAAAAATGAAGGCAAAATAACCCTGCTGAGCTACTTGTACTACATAAAAACATCCAGTTCTCTGACGTCCAGATGTTCAGAGTAATTCTGCAGTGCATTTTCGAGGAGGGAAGGAAAAGTGTATAGCTTTTCCGTGGTTGCAGATTTCTTCCCCTTACTGAAACAGTGAGACATGTAATGGCTGTCATTTTTAATAGGATGATGCTGAATAAGAGTAAAATAAATTGAAACAAAAATGACTCCTGTAAACCTTGAGATCTTTTTATAATTAATGTGACAAAATGTTTTGGGTTTTTTTTTTTTTCATTTCTGAAATGTTTTACAATAATCTTGTAAAACTTAGTGGAGGTGAAGTGTTAGAAAGATTAAACATATAATAAGGGAGAAGAGCCTTCCTAAAAGCAATTTAGGAAGTACTCAGGGGAAAAAAGTGTTCGGTGGAAGAAGGTGTTATGAAGTTAATCATAGCACGGTTTGAGAAGATACAAAAGAGGCAATTAAAAAACTGATTTTCTACAAATGAAAATGAGCAATGACTTTGTTGTGGGAAATATATGGTGGAAAGATAATATCAAATTAAAAAAAAAAATCACTTTCTCCCCATTGATATTAAGCACCCAGGTAACTAGGAAACCTCTTGAGGAGCCCCGAAGGAGCGCTGTAGATCACGTTTTAAACCTCGCTTAGCTCTGTCCCTGAAGGCTTGGGGGATAATGACACAGTTTAGGAAACCGCCTCCGGACATGTTAGGACATTACAGGCATTCAGTTGTAAACTAAGCTGTTAAAAACGATTTTAACACGTCAAGTGGGAGAACACTTAGGCACCCACAGCTTTATTAAGTGTGGGTAGCGTAGGTTAGGGAAAAGAAGTGATGTCTTAGCCAGGGGCAAGGAAGTGGCGGAGGAGATGCTAATTGATTAGGACTTGAATTTAAAAAAAAAAAAACAACAATGTAGGAAACATGCATGGCAGCCTCAGAGTTATCAGGAAGTTTTCAACATAGCAGAACAGCACTGTGATTTCTTTTAAGATATTCCAGTTGGCTTTTGCTGTTCTTAGGAAATTATACCTGCCAAAATTGTCGGAGAGCTGCACTGTTTACAGTATATAGCTGGGCAGGGGAAAACTGTTCACTTTTCCTTCCCCGAAGCAGAAACCTTGAGAAGATGTATACAAAAAGCCCATTTTATGTGCTTGTCAACCATTGCAGCTTTTACTGCTCTGCAAAACAGAGATGATGTGTTTATGATTGTCAGAAATCACTTACAAATGGATGAATGAGAATTTAATAAATATTTAATGTAGGGAAATTTGCTAACAGGAATATAATTATAAATTAGAATCCTAATTAAAAGATGCTGGGTGCATGTTCTGCTCTCCTAGTTCATGGCCAACTGCTAAATGAAGAGTGGGGAAGCACCACTGGTAGCTGTTTTGGAAGGCAGAGAAATTATATTTAAATTATGGCAGTGAACTTGAAAGAAAACTGTTTTTAGAAAAGCAGCTAAAAGTAAAGATTAGCCCTCTTTCTGTGTCTGAGTCTTGCCGATTTTGAGTTTGTAATAACATTTTATTGATGAGACAGTTATATATATGTGTGTATGTGTATATTTTTTCTGTGTCAAAATATCTCAACATTAGTAGAGGAAAGTGTGCGTAAAGTTCAGTTTCCAGAGTAAAAGAGCCAAACTCATAAAAAAAAAAGAAAGAAAACTACATCAATTCCATTGATCCCTGAAGTCTAATGTTTGAATATTCAAGTAGATTGGATATTATGAAGAGCTGTCAGTATTTCACAGCTATGGATGCCAAAGCAATTATGTTTGCAAACCTTGAGATGCATCAGCCTGGTTTTTTACCCTCTGACTTGGGAGCAGGGAAGCAATTTGGCTGAATGTTTAGGTAATTAATGTTGAAATTAGGTCCAACTTTTGAATTTTAAGGAGTTTGTAAAACTATAGCCAGATATAAATGAACTTTCTGGCACTTTTGAAAGAATCCCATTCTCTGTATCAGGCATTAGCTTCCAGTCAGCAAAAGTTGGACTTTAAAGTGTGGGTGGAGGTAAGAGCAGGTCTCTGACAATCCCGTCCCTGCCTGAGCTAGGAGCCATTGTGAGGCATGAAGTGCTGGAGCTCCAGCCCCAACATCTTGCTGACAGCACCTGGGAATTTGCCGCTTAGGGACAAAGTGAGTGGCTGGGTTCAGGGCAGATGACTTGGGAGATGGAAGTTTTCTGACCTATATTCACTCTGCTTCTTACTCTGCCCTCCCTTTGGAAAGAAGCTGCTCTCTCCCTGGTGGCTTCTCCAATGTTGACATGGCCTCTTTGAGTTAAAGTTTTGTAGGAACATTCTATCTGTTGGCCTCCTTTATCCTCCAGAAAGTGGAATCAGCTGCCAGGGTGGGTTTGGACTGGATCTCAGTGGAGAGGGGAGGTGGCAAGGCATGACTGTGGGAAGGGATTTGTGTTCAGTCATGTCAAAATGCTGCTAGTGTTTTATTCTGAGAAGACAAGTGAAGGTTTGTAAAGGTTTACGTCTCCCAGAACCTAGAAGGAAGTGTTACAACATGACAGAAGGTGTACACCTGAATTGCTGAATTTCAAAGCCCTACTGCAGGCATGAGGCAGGCACGGTCTTTAGGGAAAAGTTAAAATATTTGTGTAGGCAGAATTTTAGGCAAACAAACAATATGCGAGTTGCTACTCGTTCTGGCTTTACCAACAAGTGGTGTGAATGGTGAGGTCATATGAGGGTATCTTGGTCAATTATCTAGTTAAAATTACGTTCTCAGTTTTTTCAGTGTCCGGGAGCAATTTAAAAATAAGTACTGTGACATTAAAAAATTGAATTCATTTGGTGGTTAACTTCCAGTCAGTTGCAGCAAGGAGCTATTGCATCATTACAGAACATAAAGATCTTGTCTGAATGGTTATTACTCTCTAAATTTTTGATTCTGTGTTATTAAAAAAGATGCTCCCCTCCCATGCAGGTTTTTAAGTTGGAAACACTTGAAGGCTCCATTCAACACCTGCTCACATAACATTTCCCTTATGAGTGTATGGCAAGAGAAACCTTTACTAAGCCTGCTGAGGAGTTTGTTGTCAATATAGGCTGCCTTAGATGCTGCGTAGCAGACTGGGTGAGTAGGTTAAGTAGAGGTTGATGGAAAGCAGCTTAATTCAAGTGTCATCTCTGATTTCCACTGAAACGGGCAGGCTGTAAGTGGGAGTAATTTGCATGTACAGGGGTTGGGGAGAGTAGTAGGAAGAACATTTACTGAGCTCAGACAAACCCTCACTCATTTTCCTCCTCTTGGAGTATCCCATAGCATAACTAGCATCAACTGAAGCGAAGTGTTTAAGATAGTCACACACAGCATTTTATATGTCTGCCTTGAGACATATAGCCAAGGCGGTGAACGTGTCCCAGGAGGAACTGTGGGGCAGGTCAGGCTCCTGCAGCAGCACCCGGCAGTGCTGGGAGGCAAAGCCCATCAGGTGCCTTTGGGCACCCTCTGGTGTGCTCTGAACCACCCAAAGTTTGGGAACACGTTCGCCCAAAACCAGAAAGGGGTGTTTGCCTTGAGTAGCATTCCTGAAATATAATCTTGATACATGGGATAAAGTTGCCTTATAACGTTCTGTTAACAGGAATTCACATTTTCTTGTATCAACTTTTGAGATTGTAAGTTAGATTTTTGATGTATTAGTGCTGGAGGCTTGGTAGGTGGGTTAGTAGGTCTCTAGGTCTAAGGAATTCAGTGTCATTTGATTGCAGAGCTTACTATTATTGAATACATGCTTTATGGTTTAGCTATTTTTGGAGTGTAAATATAGAGGTTCGTAGAAATAATTTCAAGTCCTTTTATTTCTAGTAGTAATTTCTCTTTTTATCATTTAGACAGATCTGACTGACTGTAATATTTTCACAGCAAAGACTAATCACATTGTTTTCAGGTATATGTAGTCCCTGGGACAACTGTGGGGGTTTTTGTTTCAATTTGATTTTTTTTTTTTCCAATAGAACTAAACCAGCACAAGTCTCGCTTGCCTGCTGGCCCTTTCAGTTCAGGAGCTCATGAAATAGGGATGTGAATTGTTTGCAGTTATATGGAGATCTTTTGACATTGATCAGCAAGGAAGGGACTAATACCATCACATTTATTATCGTCAGTGACCGCAAGAAAGATCTCAATCTGATTATTTAGGCTCAAACAAGCCTTGCAGGAACCATTGCCCATTCTGATCCTCTCTCATAGCTGGTTCCCAAGGTGACTTAGAAACCTGATGATCCTCATATGAGAAACAGAGAAGATATTTATGCTTTTCTACTTTCTCAGCCTTGCAAATCACTTAGCAGGAACCAGTGAAACATTCCAGCACAGAGAAGCCATTCATAATTTTTGAGGGATGATGGTTTACACAGTTCAGGTTTACGTTGTTTTAACATACTATACAACATCGGTGAAAGTGGACACAAATGGCCGTTTACTTATTGTTCTGCTTTTTCCATTATCCCATGGCCAAAGTAAACCACAGGCTCTTGTGGCCAGTATGTTATTTCCTCAGTGTTCGAGATGCAAGTCCCAGGAAAACTTTTTACCTGGATATGAAATGATCTTCTAAGATGCCCAAGTGAGTTGTTCTATTTAGTTGTTTTATTTTTATTTTTATTTTTTAAAATCTCATTAGAGGTTTTTTATTTGAAAGCGGGGCACACAGAGCTAAAATAAACCAGGCATTGATACTAGACTTGGACTTTATAGAGTTAGAGGCTGGTATGTTTGAGTTTTGCAAGGATGGAGAGAATTTCAGACAAATTTTTGATTACAGGTTTTGAAAGAAATAATACTTTAAAAATGTAAAAAATTTTGGACCAGTTTTAGAGAAGGGTGTTAGTATACAACAACTCTGAACAAAATTATTATACACGATGATTAAAATACAGAACAAGCTGTCAATATTGGCAAAATAGATACATGGCTGCAAGTAAATTAGTCATCATTTATGCAGTATACAATTATACTTTTCTGGTGGGTTATGATAGCAGTTTGATTTAAATTTTTCTTTCTGATTTCAAGAGAGTGGAAGTTTGATTTTTGTGCTTAAGTGGGCTCTGGTGATTCAAGGTTTGATTCCTATTTCTGCCAGGCATTTCCTGCATAACCTTGGGAAAGTAATTTCCTCATCGCGCAATTTTAGTTTCCCACTGAATTCACAAGGATAATAAAGTGAAACCTGTAGCTGATACCCTGTTGTGTTTAGGTATAGGTTTTACCTGTAGACACATATATCTAAACATTAATTATGCAACAGAAAAATGAAAGTCCATTTTGGCAAACAATACTTGAAGAATAGTCTATATGAGTCTCGTAGTTTTATATGATGATATGTAATGGTATCAGTAACCTACCTGACTGCATTTATGAGGAATACTGTGGGAGAGTTTTGAGCTTTTTTTTATTTGATTGGAAGAATTTCGACTAATCCTTATCCTTGATGATAGAAATTGTATGTAGAATTTGCCAGTGCTGCACGCAAAATGTAGCCTATAATGAATATTGATATTATAACTAATTCCAAAATACCTGTGATCTGCCAGACTGTAAGCTTATAAAAACATAATTAATTTTAGTCAAGGAATGAGCAGAAGTTCCTTTTGCAATATTTGGCTTTACACAGTGAGTGGGCAAATATTCCTTTGAAATCTAAGAGACTGTGATTGATGTGAAGCAACAAAGAGTAACATATTGAATACTGTCACATTGAGAGGTATTAATAATGCATGTAAATCACTTGCTATTTTCGAAAGGTTTGATCCTCTTCCTATTTAGAAGGAGGGAAGGAACAGAGATGTACAGTGTTGGCAGGAGTAAGTGGTGGATGATGCTTGCAGACCTTGCTCCAAGTGGAATTGTGCAATTTTGGATGTTGGGCTGATTCTGTTGCATACTAAGAACTTATCTTAAAGAAGAAAAGGGGGCTGATCTCTGCATAGATCTACCTGGGTAGAGCTGTATGGAGCTTCAGGAGCACAAAAGAAGCAGCACAGATTGGTGCATGTGGCTCTGTCACTTGGAACCTTTTCCGTTACTTTGCAAAAGTTCCTGTAGAACCTCAGGAGAGAGATGTTGTAAGATCTCAGTAAGAGACACAGTAAGAAGTCACAGACCAGGGGAGGGAGGGCTGTCTGGTGTTGCCAATACAACCTGCACAGTTTTCAGTATTATCTCAATACCGTTAGTCTCCCTACACACTGCAGCACCAGCAGCGATTTCCAGGTGATCTCTGATTTGTCTCTGACCACAGCAAACCTTGTAGCCCAGTTCTGCAGAGTACCTCACTGCAGTGACCCCTGCAGATGTCCTTCCTGGGAGGTGGTGTTTTCAGTCTGTCTTATGTGGAAAAAAGCAAGGATGAGTGGTGTCAGTGTGGCTGGCATCCTGGCCTGGTGGAGGTCAGGAGAAGAGTTTCCATGTCTTGCTGTACACAGTAAGGTAGGAACTGAGTTTGCCGCCTTAGTTTCTGGAACTGAATTAGTGATCCAAAGGGTAGTATTGTTGGGCTAAAAAGTTGTCTTCGCAATTGTCTTATACTAATTAAAATCTGTATATTAACCAAACCTGTTTACAAACAATTCATGAAGATCAAGAGATGGGACCTTTTTTATTTTTTGAAGGAGTTGTGTGTGTGGATTCCTTGTAAAGAATTTTCTATTGCTCCATCTAAACTGCCTTTTTATTTTTCTGCTCCTAATTTAAGCTTAAATTTTCTTTTTGCAAGTGGTTTGATTATGTATTGTTCTAATGATTGTTTCAGGAAAAAATTCTCGTAAACCAGAGGTGCCTTAACAGCACATTGTTATGGTCTACAGGAGGCTGAGTGCCTGGAGAGAAAGGTTTCTTAGTTCTATATGCATGATGTTTTATTTACATCTGTGTAACAAAAAAACCCCATGCAGTGTATGTTTTATGATCGTAAGTATTATTTAAAAATTATATATAAGCATGTCACCACAACAAAAGCATAGGATGGGTCTTTAAATTCCTGACATGCCCTTCAAGGCACAAACCAGTTTGGTGAAGGGGCTGGGCTGAAATCGCTGGAAGTTGCTACATCTTGGTGAGGCAAGAAGGAGCATCTCCGCTTCCTATGTGCCTGTGCATGCTTCATCCTGTTGTTCTCTCCCTCCTTTGAATTCCAGCTGATAAGAGCGGTGTAGTTTCTCCTAGAGTTTCTCCTAGGATGTCTCAGAGGATAACATTTGAACAGTTACGGTAAGTGCGTGGCACATTTGACCATATTCATGTTTGAGGTTATTTTTATCTCCTGAAATGTCAGTGGTGGTCAGTAGCAATCTGGGACAGGCGGGTACTCCTCTCAATAAACGTGGGCAAAGGTGGTGGAGATGTTTACTGCATGTTTTAAATTGTTGATAGGCAATAAAACTACCCAGAACTCTTCTTGTTTGGTATAAGGCTTTGAGTAGTAGCAATGTGCAGGGTAGGAGGCTTATACTGCCAAGGAAAGGTGCAGCTTTGCACCAGCACCCACCAGTCTGGAAACAGAAGATTTCTCCTGGTTTACTTAAAATACAGGAGGAGTTGTATGGAGGAATCCATTTGATTGCCATTTTTAAATCAGAAGAGATTTAAAGATTTATCTGCACCAGATCGGCTGTTGCTGCTACAGTATAAATATCTGAATAATAATGGTTTCATGGCAAGAGGGAACTGCAGTGTTTGGATTATTCCTTCTGCAGTAGTTGGTGACTTCTGAGGTTTTGAGCTAGAGGAGCTCAGGGTTTTGAGCAACAGAAGTTCGAACACTGCTGGGCCTGTCGCACCGGTTTTGGATGGCAATACCCAGGGCTGGCTTGGGACGGACTCTGCACCCGTCCTCATGGGCGGCAGACATTCTTCAGTCTGTGCGTGTTGCTTTTGGCGGGTCTTCTATCCAGACTGGTTCCAAATTTGGCTCGTATTCTTAAAAGAAGTTTGGAATTCTTGAACAGAGAAACAACAGTGGTTCATATACGGTTTTGAAGGAGTTAGATGGAAAGAACCATGAGAATTCCCTCTGCTAAATGGCTAATCATAATGTTTCCAGATGACTTAGGTAATTTTCTCCTAGTGAGTAGCAGGAAGCTGGGGATGAACTACGCCAAAGGTAGGCACTATGCTTTCTGGTTGCTCTAACAGGAGATTTGTTGAAGTAGGAGACAGGGAGCTGAAGGCTGTAATACAGCTGTCCGACAAACAGCATGGCAAACCTCTTGGCATTGCCACAGGAAATGGCACTGAAAACACCAGTGGCAAGGTGGTATGTTTCTATATTTGTATTAACTTTTTTATTTTTAAGTGTATGCACCTTGAAACTAAAACCACCTGAAATAAAAACTTCTATTTTACCATACGCAATACTTTAATTTACCTTAAATCCTTTTTAACTGTTCTATTATTTTTTTTGCCTCAAACCCTCCCACTTTTGTTAATTGTGATTTGAAATACTGTTACTTTAAAAAAAAAAAGGTGGAATTTTCCACTGAGATGAATCTCAGTTCTAGAAAATCTTTCATCTTATCTGTATTGTTCAAGTGTTGAAATAATTAAGTGGATGGTTGTTTTATGTCTTTAGTATTATCAGGCTAAGTGCAGACTACAATATCATAACATTATATTCTAATGAGGTAGTATTTATCCTCTTGTATTTGTTCTGGTCCCCACCTGGGATGGGCAAAATGTTCCATATGACTATAATGTCATATCTAAACCACACCCTTCTTGAATTTTGTCTTGTGGACATGCGCCAATTGATTAAACTCGTTGATTTAAAAGTTCTTGATCCCTAGCAAAGACCTTAGAACTGTGCATCACCCCAGCATCAACTGCACGTCATCAGCTATTGGATTTATACTCTGTAGGCTTATTTCGTAGGTACTGCCCCTGTCACAGTACTTTATTTGGTGGATGCCCTTTAATGGGATGAGATTAGTAATGCTGAGAGAGATGCACTATATTCGTAACAGCAAGCCCAAACAGTAGGTATATGTTGGATAACTTAACTCTTTTGGAGTTAAATTTCTTATATACAGAATTCACAGGGTTTGGGTTTTTTGGTCTTTGGGAGGTTTCTGTGTACCGCCTTAGACCCTGGCACAACAGTGGGCTTTATGTCCTCATCCTGCCGTGTTAGGTGTGGGTGATGGTTATGGATGGGGGCTTGCTGAAACACAGTTGCAGGCTGGAGTTGAGAAAAATAGAGCCTTGGACTCTCAGCCATCCCTTTCATGCTGCTGCCTGTCGTTTTTCGCTGAAGAACAGCACGAGGCCGATAGCCACGAGGCACAGATCCGATGTAGAAACACAAAGGACTGGAAAAGAGCTGTGGAAACATAAATGGTTGATATTACAAAAGAGGCCAGAAATACCCTAATTTTTTTTTTTTTTTTTTTAACTGGGGGCTGACAGTTGCAAATTCTTCTTGGAACCGAGTTTGCTGGTGAAGTGTGGAATCTGTCCAGTGTGGGATTAAGCAATGCATTGTTGCCTTCAGAACAGCACTTTAAAAACTGAAGCACTTTGCCAGCAGATCAGATGGGAATTCTGCAACTGAGACAACTAAGGTCAAAGCCTGCATGGTGCTAAGCACCTATGACAAAAATACTGTCACTTTAAACTAAGGGTTTTCAGCACTTTGTGGAAAGAGATCTGAAATTAGCCACCTCTCTTGAGAGTCAGTGTAACTCTCTATAGTTTTCTTTTTTAAAAACTAGAGTTCTTAAATTCATGCTGGTAACAGCAGTCTTAAGCCAAACCATTATGCTTTCAAGTCAATGTGCAACTATAAGAGAGTAATGATAATCTTGCCAAATAAAATTGGGGCAAAACCGACCAGACCACTACTAGAAGTGGTAATCTCACTGATGGGTGGGTAGGAGTTACGTTCTTAAATTGTGTTGCTGTCTATATCAGAATTTTTGCCAAAGAAAATTTTCTGAGTAAGTTTGGCTCTCTGAAAACTGGTTGTAGGCTGTATTTGCATCTGGATGAATCTGGATAAAGAAGTTGTTTGCAGCATATCCTCAGTATATTTGAAATGTTATCCCGTGAAAATTACTGGGCTTATCTAGGCTTCAAGCTTTATTCTTGTTGGCTTGTACAACCAAGGCTTTTTTGTGCACCTCCAGATTCTCCTCTCTCTCTACCGATTTCTATCCTTTATTGATTTTCTCTTCTTTCTTGCTTCCTCTTTCTTTTCCATCATTGCTGCTTGCACACTCATTTTCTTTCTACTCTTTGCTTCCCTTTCCATTAGCTCCAAGTCACGTGGCTGCCTAAACCAACAAAAAAAATCTAATGTTGATGCTCTGCTCAGTTCAGCGATAACCTGTCTCTCTGCTGGCAGTTGCCACTCTCCTTTCAAACCATAGTAGCAATTTAGACCAATCTTAAGTCTGGGATGGCTGAAACACTGTACCTGTGAACCGCAGCCGTGGCGCGGGGCAGCGACTGGCCGTGGAGCAGGCGGTGCTTGTTCTGCTGCAGCATCCTCCACCTGTGCAGGCTTCAGCCGACTGGTTTTGCTGTCTTTCCCTCAGGATTTGGCCTAACAGTTTCATGCTCTTAACTACTTGCTATAATTATTTTAAAATGCTCATAGATAACATATTAGTGAACATTAGTAGATTTTTCCCTCCTCTGAATGTTTCCCATTTTGATTTGAAGTTGATGATTCATAAACACCAGAGGAGAGACACTGGTGTACCCTGAATTGGCGCAATGCACAGTGCTGGTGTTCTTGGCTTCCACTTGGCTGTTGATGGATCCCATTTTCAGTCTGGCCTGTGTGCATTTTTATTTGTCATTGTGTTTATCTGTCCATTAGCCTGTTGTGACACTGTGGATCCTGAGCAGTAATTTGCTGAGCTTAAATAACCCAAGTTTTGAACTTTCTGACCAGTATTATTAAATGGTGACAGAATTAGTCAAGGAGAAAAAAAACCCTGTTCTTGATGAACTGCCCTAATGCTATTGAATAGACTAAAATTAGCCCTGTCATTCTTCCTCTTGCTTTTAGGGATCTCTGGGTGATTATAATTGGCAAAGCCAGCCTCAAATGAGCTGAAGTTTTAATGCAATTTTTTTGAAGATTTGCCTTTCCCTCTAAGTAAAACAAAGATAAAAAAGATAAAGTTAACAGTTGCTTTTTCTTACATAGTGTGTATCTGACAAACAATGGTAACTAGTGGTAAATTAAAAGCAAATATTGAAGCAGAATAAAATAATAATAATCAAAAAATGGAGTAGACAGCAAATGCAGCTGATGCTAAGGAGGGTTGGGTCTAGCCCCAATTCTGATGTTTTGGTTAGTTAAAAGCTGTGATTATGTTCCACATGAACTGCAACTTCGTATATGCGTTTTGCATTTATTAACTATGGTATGAAGATGATACAGACAGAGACAAAACTGTTATGGAGGATTTGGGATGGAACAAGCATGCTAATGAGCCTATGCAAAAATGCATCTATTAGCCAGATGGTGAGTTACGCTGGCATTAGCTTCTGTTTACCATCTGTTTAATCCTCAGAAAGAGGCAGGAAAAGAGCTAAAAGTGGCATAGAAGAACAGCAAACAGTAATAGTGTAGTAACCTTCACAATATGGCCTGAATGTTGCTTTTCTCAAGAAGAAGGAAATACCTGTTTCTTGTATCTGGTGGTGGATTACAAAATACCACAAATTCTCGGAGTTTCTCTGCTGCTCAGTTCTCCCCTGCATCTCCCTTCCCCAGCACTCCCTGTGAAAGGAAGACAAGTAGTCCCTCAGCGTGAGCTAAACACTTACCATGGTTCAAAGCAAGTTACAATTTAAAAAAAAAAAAAAAAAAGCAAAGCTTTAAACTGCTAGACAATGTGTATCACTGGGAGGAAAAAGAAAAAGGTGCTGAATTTAGAGAGAGAAAGACCTTAAGGTCAACTAGTCCAATCACCTCTTCAATAAAAATGGGTTTTTTAAAATGCACTTTGCAGGCTTAAACATCTCGAATTCTGGAGTGACAAAGTCAGAAAAGATAAGTGCCCAAAGTGGTATTGACAGAAGTCTGTATTTTA
This sequence comes from Balearica regulorum gibbericeps, assembly GCF_011004875.1. NCBI lineage: Eukaryota > Metazoa > Chordata > Aves > Gruiformes > Gruidae > Balearica > Balearica regulorum. The sequence goes on from NC_046185.1 coordinate 148,691,328, forward strand.
CGCTGAAACTGGAAAACTGAGTTGAGGAACATTGTCCTTATGCAAAGGCACTTGAATCTTACAGTTAATTTTTGCTTGTTCACTAGAGGGTAGCAGAGAGAGCAAGCGAGAGCATTTCAGCGCAGCTTGTGCTCAGCAGAAATGAGTTCACTTGCTTCTATATTCCTCCACAAATCTGGTGCCCTTCAGGCTCCCTGGCAGAGCAGAAAGGGTGTGCTTCATGCTGTAACTGTAAACCAACAGCATAAAACTTAAGAGCATTCTTAAGGCAATTTGATACAATTCTAAATCATTCCTGGTTTTAGCATTGTTAATAATTGTATTTTTTTAAGCTTATAAATAAAAGCATTTTCAAGATGCACATTTTTCAGGAAGCACGTTTTCAGGAGGACTATATTGTGCATAGGGGACACTGTCAAATTTTAGTAGTAGATAATTTTAAAATTAAATTTAAACAAATTTTAGTAGTAGATAATGTAAAACAATACCTTGACCTTAGAAGGTTACTGCTCTTCTAGGCTGTATTTGTATACGTTCCACGGAAATAAACACCTGCAGTCCGAAAAATTTCCTGGTGCTACTACATTAAATACCTGACAAAACAGACCTGGTTTGCACACCCCTAACACAGCTCTGGAAGACACGCTGGCACTGAGCAGGAGTTAAGAACCTGTAGGCTGAACACGCCTGTGTTCAGCGCTGTTCATAATCTCTTTTGACATGGAAGAAGGGACATGTTAGGCTTTCTGAACTGAAGCCTGTATCTCAGCACAACTAGAGATCTCTGTGCAATAAGCCATGAAGAAAAATTACAAAATGTTACAGAACGTTTAACACTTTTTCTTAAAAAAAAAAAAAAAAAAAAATTCAGTTTCTTGTCATTATCCAGGAGTATATCCCAATTTTATGCTTTCTATATCACCTTTCTCTCCTTTCCCTTTTTTGTGCTTAATATTTACTCTTTTTTTGCTTTCCTTCTTAATCTTGTTGCATTTTATCTATTTAAGTTCTCCAATGATAGAGACCTTGTGACCATTACTGCCTGAAAATTCAACAGATTTCAGGATGAGTTACCTGTACCCTTTCCAGTGTACAGATGTCTGAAGGACTATCATGAGAAAAGTTTCAGAAAGCTGTGTTGAAGTGTGGCCACCTATTCTTACAGTATTAGTAGGCAAGCCAAAAATGTTGCCCTATAGCAACAACCCCCTGCCATCAATATTTATTGCAGTGTATGCTCTCTGGCATTTAAGAAAGAAGATTTTTAAGTTGTGCAGTTTTATCAGGTGTTATTAAAGGTAATACTTAACTGGCTGAAGCTGATGTTGTTACTATGTTAGAAATAATTGTTTTCCCCCCAAATAATTCTTAATGTGGTTTGCCTTTGCCTACAAAATGTAGAAATTTGGATCGGGAAAGACCTGCTTAAATGTTTGTGTCCATCTTTGTTGTTTGTAATCTATTTGGCATATGGTAATAAAAAGGGACATTTCATTAAGTAGTGGGACTATTTGCCAACAAGAGGAGCCATGTGAAGTATTGCTCACTTCCCAAATAGCACTTAAGGTCTAAAGAAACACCTTTTTTGTAATCTGTTTGCATTGTGTTTGTAAAGGGAGAGTATGGATTGAAAATCTGCGTGCCCATCCTCCCTTTTCCCTTCCTGTCCCCATACACATGCAAAGATGAGATGTGCCCCCCATGTGCCCGCTGCCCCTTGCAACCTTTGAAGCTTTTGTAGGTGCCTTTGTGCCAGCCCTGCATTGCAGATGGGGAGGCTGGGTGGTCTTAGGTGTTGCCCAGCTTGATGTTCCGCCCATCAGGTGGTTTCTGTGAGGGAAAACATTATTGAGAATCCTTTGAATGGCTCATCCTTTTGCATTAAAACCTTTCTCAATTTCTACCTCACTTCTGGTCTGAATACCACAAAGAGACTGAAATCCACAGAGGGGATTCATAAATGTGCTCCTTATTAAATATTATGCAAAACAAAAAAGAAAACATGTTGGTGTAGAGAACCCTCCTCCTTCTTTTGCTGATTCAGATGTTTCATGATTAAACATTTAGAAACCAAAACTGAAATATAAACTCACTTTGTACGCTGTATAAGAAATTAAATATGGTCCTTTTCATCAAATTGAATTACCACATCAGTCTTCAAAGACTTTGGAGGCTTTGGAAGCTTCGTATTGCAGCACAGCAGACAGATGTCCCGCCTAGGCTTGGAGCTTTATTGTGTTTCACTTGTGTGATGGATCATGTCTGTGCTCTGTTCTTTTATCTCTGTTATAGAAGACATTTTGGACTTTGATTCATACCAGGGAGTGTAAATAATGCAATTGGTTCTGATGTGCTCTGCGGAGTGAGAGAGGGCCGTCAGACAAGCAAAGGCCAAATAATATCTCATCTGCCTGAAATTTAGATTGGAATTAGCTGCAAAACCAGTTATATTGCCCATTTTCAACAAGTTTCTTATGCATTTTTAATGAAATATTTTAAGACAACTTTTAAAAACAAATTTCTATAAAATTATGACATTCATTTTTATAGATAAGCCGCTAAATATTTATCTTTATTGTAAAGCTGCTCAAGAAACTGAGATTTGAATAGCAGTTCTGAGACCGCCACTCTACCACAGCAGTAATTAGTGCAGTCTTAAGCAACTTCTTACTACTCCTTCCTTCATCACAAGAGGCTCACATCTGCCTTTTCCCCATTGCTTTAAGTCTGTGGTTTTCAGCTCCTCCTCCTTCCCCCCTCCAGTCTGCAGATCCCTGTATAGCAAATGTACGGGAGCCTGCCGACAATGCGCTCGCTTGTCTTCACTGGGGGTGAGAGGAGCCTAATACTTTCTATTGGCATACTCGTTCAAAAAGGTACGTCAGGAAGAGTGGGGAATATAAGCAGCTGTGATGTATAGGTAATAAGCACTCACCTAGCAGGTGCTCATCTTGAATTGGGTAGGTTTAAGACTTTCCTAGTCCCTATCTCTGCAGTCAGGTATAGTATTCCCATTAAAAAGAACTGCTTTGAAGTTCGTATTTGGCCAGGATCCTGTTAGCAGTTGTACAATGTGTGTATGTACAAACCCCCTCTACCCCATGCCCCCAAAACAGCACAAGTACCAGTCTCTCCTAGTCCCAGGACTTTGGGATCTCAACCTCTTTGGTGTTTGGGGCTGTAGTGATTTGGGGAATCTGCGTTTGAAATACTACCTCCTGCCTCTGTTTTTGTTTTATGGTCTTTTCTTCCATCCCTTCATCCTGTGCTTTTCTCCCAGAAATTACCAGAAGGTAAGCACCAAGCAGCTGTGTTTCGAGGCCTGTCATCTGGGTTCTTAAACCCTTTGAGTAGGCTGAAACGATCTCTATTTCTTTGGCTTCTCAAGCAGATTTTCTACACAGAAGTATACATCTATAGTGTAAGGACAACTTTTCACCAGAAAAGGCTGAAGAATACTTTGCCAGTGCCATGCACGCCATGATAATCCTTTAGGACAGGCACTTTAGGTGACTTTAGGTGATGTTAGTACTGTTGGACACTGATCCTTTAAACCTCACTGCTCTGGTGGTTGGGGATCCTGCTTTTCCTAGTGTTAGCCCTCTGATGAGTCTGATGGTTTTTCTCCAGATGTTTTCAACAGATGTTGTCTCAGTATGGGGGGGGGGGTAAGGGGCCTCACCTTCATAATCAAAGGGCAGCTTGTGTAGATACATGGACCAGGCTGCTGTGTGTATTAAACAGAATTTATGCAATATCAGAGTACCTAACAATGATTAAATAGAAATGTAATGATTTCTCATCATCCCTGCTTATTTCTCTCATCTGCTTTTTCCTTCTGTTGTCTCCTTTTTATTGGTCAACGTGCATATGCTTTTTTGAGGGTGAGCTTATTTATGTTTAGAAAATGCGAATCATTTTATTGATACTGTTAAATCATAAGTAATAGTAATGTGATTCATAGCATATGCATGCCAATATTTAAGGATTTTATGAATTTTCTTACACTGTATTTATGAGCCCCCAGAGTATTTTAGATGTATTCAGGCCACTTCAGTTCCTGTGCTTGATGTAATTAAACTGGACTGTTGAATTTTTTTTAACTAATCAACCTCGATGACCTCTCATTAATAAACAACTTGTGCAATGATAAATTTCTGCAAGCGTGGACTTATTATTCAAGAAGCTAGTGAAAATGATAGTTTGAAAGGCACAAAGTCATCTGTAAATTTACAGTTTATGTAAGGGTAGCCTAGATTATGGAGAAGTTTCAGTAAAGACTGAAACGTTTGGAAAGTAGGACGATCATGCAGAACCGTGCAGGGATACAAATGGCAAGTCTGCATGTATGCACACTATTTCCATGAGCCATTCAACTAATTTTTGCTTAGTGCCAAACCTTGCATCACTGTTATTATCACTGTTATTTCCACCTTCCACTGCAAACGTGCGTTAACTAGTTGCTGCCAGCTTGTTCTTACAAATATTTTTCCTTCCCCTCTCCCCCGTGCGTTGGTGACATGTAAACACCAAACCTCTCCCTTTCTGCGTATCTGAGGTGCACAAAATCCGACAAACTGGCAGGATGGGTTTCAGCCTCCTCTGTGATACATTGATGGAATTGATGGCATTTGTTAAATATTTTGGTGCCTGCTCCCATGATTGTGCTCTGTGCGTGGCTGTGCACTTCGGAAGGGGAGGACAGTGGAGGGGTACAGCCGGGATTAATCCTCTCACGAGGGTGCCTGGCTCCTGCTGCTGTCTTCGCACCGGTGTGAGGCACGAGCTGGGTAATGGTGTCCCTTCTCTGCCTCCATCCTTTGATCCCCTTTGAAATTGTCTTCTGGAAACTTCCTCCATGGCAAGTTATGAGTTATGTTGGCTTTTAAGGAAGAGGAAAAGAGAACCTTAGCCAAACAAACCTCTTTTTAACTTTCTCAGCTTTATCCACTGGGAAACTACAGTAAGTTCTATTTAAAGGACTTATATATATAACTTCGCAAGGGTAGGATCTTGTGTAAATTAGGTTTAATACGCAGACACGTGTACGTGGCCGTGTGTGTACAGCCTCATGCCTGAAGTGCATGCCCCTGCTCCAGATTGCTGCAAGTTCCCTTTATTTCGATTCCTTGTTACGCTGTGACTCAGTAATCTTATTAAAAATTGTCCAAAGCACTGCACTTTAAAATAGTCCCGTTGCATTGCTTTAGGTGAATATAGATATCCCCTGAATACAGGCATCCTAGGGAAACTGGGACGATGTACTTGGTCCGTGTAGCATCTAGAAACTGTATTTGGACACTTAATTGAGGTTGATAAAGTAACAGGTTATTTCAATTCTCAAAATTTGAGCATTTTAATAAAAACTGCATATATTGTGATCTATGAGTGCCTTTATCATTCGCTATTAAGACCTTTTTCTGTCTCTCCCCCACTTATGTTTTTGGTTAAGAAGAAATGTGGGTTTTAAATCTAGTAAGCGGCTGATTTCATATAGTCTACATAAATGAGAGTTATGAAAGCACAGTGTGTTTAGCGAGGGAAGGCCCGTGCTGACCTTGCCTCCCTGAGGACAAGGAGTATTTTGGATGCCATTCCACAATCTTTCATTTTTATTGGATGTTCGGAATATCTTCATTGAGAAGTTACTGGCCTTTGTTATGGATTTTAAGGGTATGACCTATGAGGTATGGAGGCAGCATGGATTGTCTGCAGGGTGCCTGGAGGTTTTATTAATTTAAAATGTTTAATATATCCTAGCTGTCAGGAATGTCCAGAGAAGGGAGTGCGGGGGAAGTCACCCTCACCAGCAGTGCTTTCTGTGCAGCAGTGGAAGTCCTTATTCAATAGGGATGAGACAATATTTTGACCATTTTGGGTTTCTTTAATCTCACTTATATATGGGGGAAGTGTATTTGGCACATTTGTAAGCACTGATTTTCTCAGTAGGAAAAACAAGACAGCATCAAATGAAGCTGCGCAGTGGACTCCAGTCCCTGGGGTCGGATCAGGAAAGTCCCCTTTATATCTAAAGGGGAAGCGGGTATTGAGGTGCAGCCTTGCCTGCTTTGTCTCCGTCAGGCGTGCAAAACCATGGGATTAGCAGATGCAGTTCAAGTGGCACAGTAGTTTGTTGGTGCATAACTTGTGTCTGTTGACCTGGTCGCTGGTGCCTCGGTGCTAATGCCCAGACAGAGGAGTCAGCAGTCACTTTCACTGTGTCTGCTTTGTAAGAACAGTCAGGGGAATAAAGCAAATGCCCAGTGGAGATTAAATCTATACACGCTGAGTCTTCATTTGCAAAGTCCTAACGGAGGTGATAGAAACAGGAGGGGGAATGACAGGTTTTTACAGAGTTATTCATCCTCTTTTGCTGAGGAAGAAGACAAAATGCAGTCTCAGGAACTTTACGTTTCGCTGGATGGTTTCTCATTCTCATCCGAATCTGGTTGATTAATAGGTGATGTGCGCAGCGACAGCTTTCTGGTGCGCCTTCTGCCTGCCAGAGCCCCGACATGTGAGTACACAATATGCAGAGCTTCCACATCAGCTCTGAATTTCAGCAGTAATTTGTTTTCGATATCTCAAGGTACACCTAAATATGTTAATGATCTTATTTTTTCCTGAGTATTTCTGAATCCAGCCCTCATTTATCTTAATGATTTGTCTAACCTCCTGTAAGTTTTTGAGTAACTGTGTAGATTAGAGAAGCCTCAAGAGAGGTAAGGCAGTTAACTTCATTGAAACTTTCTGGTGTTGGGACACATGAGTTATTTATGCTCTTTTGAAAGTCTAATTCATACTACTACTTGTTATTTTTCGGTTTTCAAAAGAAGCACAAAGTAGCACTGGTAAGTTTTATGTGTTTGGTTTTTGTGCAAGATTCTGTATTGCCTGCATCTCTTGGGGTCTATGTTGCTGCTCTGACTGCTACGCCGCAACAAAGAAACTGCTTAATAATGTTAATTCAGTGTTTTGATTGGAATTTTTTTTGTTTGTTTTTTGTTTCCAAACAAGAATGAGCTCCTTCCTGTGTTTCCTTGTAGTCCTCTTGTAGCATTACAGGCTCCTTTGTTCTTTTCTGTTCTCGCTAGGGAACTACCCCAGTTTCAGCAGCAAGGCAGACCGCTTGCCAAGCCACCTCCTCTTGAGCCGAACTCCAGTACCAGCTTTGAGTGTGAGATGAGGGAGCTGCTGCACGATGGCAGGCAAAGGCACAGCAAGCAGCAGGAGCAAAAATGGACTTTTTAAGGCTGTGTTTAAAAATCTTCTATTTGAATGTGCCAACAGATAGGATAAATCCAGAGAATTAGCAAAATTTTTAAAATTATTTACGCTGTCCTTGGCTTTAGCAGAAGATCTTGCGCTATAGACTGTTTTCAGAGGTTACCTGGTGACAGTATTCTTGACTTTTATGAATAAGTACAGTGAGGCTAGGGGAAGAACAGTAGTGGTATCTAAAACATGCATTATTTTTCAGCATTTTTTGAACCATAGTGGGACCTCTCCTCACCTTTCCCCGCTGCCTTCTCAGCACAGCAGAGGCATCCCTAGACATTGCTGTCAGCAGCAGCAGAGAGGAGCAGTGACTCCTGCCTACAAAGGGGATACAGCAGGGCCTTTGATCACAGCCTGGAGGGCACAGGGAAAACATTGAGGAGAAGTATCCAAACAAGGACTTGAAAGAGGTTGCTGGCAATAAATAGGAGGTGGGGAAGAGGGATTGGAAGAGAATTTCCTGAGAAAAAGAAAGAAACTCAGCCAACACTGAGCCCCTCTGCGTAACCTGGCTGCAGTGAGCTTCCCATCTGCAGTTTTCCTTCTGCTTACGAGTGGGAGATTAGAAAGTAATCAGTGAGTGAGTGTGCATGTGTTTGTTTTGGGAGTGAGAAAAACAGAGAGGGACCCAACCTGTTGTGTTCTTCCTTGCACGGGATTTTCTTTGCTCAGACATTCAGGGGACCAACAAAACACTATAGACACTTTTCAGTATCATTAGCGCTCTGTGCCTTCAAGAACCCCCCGAGTCATTCAGCAAGTCTATTCCACTCCTTTTAGCCTTCAGGCATTCTCACTTTTTTGTCCTTAGGAGCTGACCATTCTTACTGAACAAACTTTGTTTATAACTATTTACTTGCACTTTTATTTCTAATGCAAAGGATTAGAACTTCCTTTTAAGTATTAACTTTTTACTTTAGGTACAACTCAGTATTTCCTAGAATTTGGGCTAGGCTTCTAGGAAGCAAATATTTGTTTCTGTTACATATGTGAGTATGAAAAGCAGTTCAAAAAGTTCAGATGATGGTGGGCAGCAGCTATTTTATTTTCTGAAGAGGAAAGCCTCTGATTAATGGATATTTCAGAGTAAGTCTTTAGAGAAAGCAGAAGATTTAAAGTTAAAGCAATGTGCTTTATACTTTGGAAGTGTTTGACCAGATTTGGTGATCTCATGTGATGACTGCTTGGAAGGCTGGGGCTCTGTATCTATGTCTGTATCTATATCTGGGGCTATATTATTTCTATATTAAAAAAATATGATTAATATAACTACAACAGCAAAATTCAGTAAAAATTCCCAATGTAACCATTAAAGATATGTTAACATAGTATATAGAGACATATTCCTCAAAGATTAATGGTCTTTCTCTAGTCTGCTCTTGAAGTGCTCTTTAAATTTCAGGAAGTACTTCATGACTGGGTTGATATCTAGTTGATGTTATTAATGACTTAATTGGAAGATAGATACCAGCTATTCATGTTTACCTCTTGCTAACTTAGTGTTGCAAAACAGTTTCAGAAAAATGTCCCTTAAAAAAAAAAGGGGGTGTGGGGTGGGAAATAGCAGTATCGGTTCAATCGTGTGCATCAACTGTAGCAGCCTCTTGTAGGCTATGCCAACAGCACGCTCCACACAGGCTGCTGCTTATCTCCAGGAAAGGGAAAAATGGCTTCAGATAATGGATGAAAAAAGATGGCATGAGGTTTCATGGTTCCCATAAATCTTCATGTAAAAAGGCTCCAATGGCAATGGCACAGCTTTTTTAGATGCATTTCTGAAATATTCTAAATGGATCACCAATTTTGGCACAGTTAACTGAAGGCGGTAGTTTGAGATCTCAGTTGTGCTTTTACTGATGACAGTAACAGTTCTGACAGTAAAGATAGTAAATTTTACCAGGTATGCACAATTCAGCAAGTGTTTAAGAATATAAATTTTAATCTCTTCCACCACTTTTCTTTAAAGCTAAGCAAACAATTTTAAATGACTCACTGAATTGGGATTTTGAATATGCTTTACTTTCAAAGTTAGACATCTAGTGTTTAGCGCTCATCTTGTATACCAAATGTTATTTATTTCTATGAATCACAAGGACTAGCAATTATTCTTTTACTTTCTGAGAAAAAGAAAATAGTGTGACAATATTTAAAACAGTGCAAAAATAATAAGAAAAAAATCATTTACACTTGATTCTGTCTTCCCTGATGTTAGCCTGCGAGCAGGCTAAAATCATGTAGCAGAAGTTGAGGTCGTATGAAGTGTTCACCTATGTGAAGTAAAAGCATACTTAAGTTAAAAACATTAAATAATTTTGTGTGTCAGGGACTGAGTGGTTGAACCCTCTCCAAATTTGAGTTCTTAAGACCTCTCTGAATTGAGTTCTTATCATGAATCCCTGAGGCTGATGAGAGTTTTATCAGTGATTTTTAGGGATTTTCGGCACCCTTGGTGTCCTGTGGTGAAGTTGATGCCGAGCAGAGTTGCAACAACATGGCTAGTTCCTTGGAAGAGACCCCAACATTATCTGTGTTAATAAGCAGGATTCGCTCCTGTCACAAGAAAGGAGAATTTTTTACCCTTTTAACTTTGGATTGTCACCAAAAAATACATGTTTTGATTGAGAACACTAGGAGATGAATGCCATTTACTGGATAAAATTACACCTTGCATCTGCCTGTTCAAATATTATACACATTTTAATTTCCTGAGCCAAATTGCCTGGGTCAGACTCTGAGGTGACATAAATGGAGCTGAGCCATTCAGCGTCTTCTGAGGATTGGTCCTGTATATTTGTTTGTCTTTTAACATCAAAAACAGAGCTGTTGCTCACTGAAGTGCATAAATGTTTTTTTTCCATTGTTGCCAACAGTGTACTTTAATTACTGTAACTGATTGCATCTGCATTTTCCAGTGCTAGGGCTCTTATTTGTTGTGTTTAAGTATGTGTTTAATATAAGGATACAAATATTTGTAATTTATTAGATTTGAAAAATATTTGTAAATAAATGTAAGTAGACATAAAAGTTTGCAGTATAAATAAATAAAAAGGGAGTAAAATATATTAACATCCTGCAGTGAGCTTATGCCTCATCAATGTTGTTCCTGAGGGATTCCTCACTTGCATTAGGGATATAGAAAGTCTACCAGCAGAGTAAAGGAGATTAAACTGGAGATGAAGCTAGAACTCATTTTACTTTGTAACAACCTTTTTTAGCAAAAGCCTGCTTTTATCTGTACTTTGGACAAAACTTCTTCATCTCTCCTTCTCTATGATTTGCTCCCAAAAAGCTGCAGATAAAGTTTGTGCAAATAACTCAGTGCATACCATTGTATGGGGGAAATGCTTTCTAGAGATTTTTTTTTTTTTGTCCTTCAGCCGTCATTCACATTCCCAATTTATGCAAATTTGACAGGACTATTCACTTATAAATTGTGGGATGAGGCTGTTTTATAAAACAAATAGCAGAAATTGAAAGCAAGGCCTCTTTCTTCTTGATTAGATGTTGAAAACTGCTAGGTTTGGAGCATCACTCTTCTCTTTTTTAAGAAGTATTTCATTATTTGATGCAGAGTGTAATTAGTTCACCAGGAGACCTTGTCTCAGCATTTCCCACAGTGTGTTGGTGAAACCTTGGTCTGGTTGGTTTGGGCTGTGGGTTCAGGCTGGATGAGGCAGAGGATGATATTTGAACCACCTCCTCTCCTGCGCCACTCGTGGTTTGGGGCTTTGTGGTAGCAGAAAGGCTTCGTTGCAGGTGAAATAGCTGGCGTGCACGGCAAAAAGGCTGGTGTAAGATTCTCCTCTCTCGTTTCCCATCTGCTGGCTTAGCCTTGTCCCCACTGAACATGCTGGTGTCTGCAGGTCCTGCCCTTCACAGGTTGTTTCCTCCCTTGCAGTAAAGTGACCTTTGGCATCTTCACTAGGTGTGGAGAAGCCGGGGCAGTAATGCCCAGCACTAGGATCTCATTCTTCTCTGAAGCTAAATGTAGGCCTAACAGGCACTATGTGTGTTTTTTTCCAGCAAATGAAGCAGTAGATGTGAACTTTACCCGAAGAAGCAGCACATGGGAGTCTCTTGTATTTATTGAGTTGAATGGTGAGATTTAAAAAAAAACAAAACCAAAACCACCCCAACCAACCAAACCCATCCACTATTTGCTGTTATTAGATTAGCTGTTATAATAGGTAATCCTTTTGTAAGTTGTTCTGATGCTTTAGAGTTTCATGTTAGTTCCTTATTTAAAAAAAACTATTATTCATCAGCTGAGTTGCATATGATGAAGGGTTTGTGGTCGGCTGCCATGCGAAAGGTGTTGTTAATAAGCTGTTTTCTCTACCATGTGTAAATTAGGTATGTGATGAAGTGGTTCAGATAGTGATTACAACTGAGTTACACACCTAGGCATATGAACACAAGGCAAAAATCAGAATCTTGGAAAGTGTTTTCTTGTTTTTTCTTCTTATTTGGGTGGGGATTTTTGTTTATTTTATTTTAAGATCAATGTATATAAATTACATATTCAACACAAAAATTGAAATTCAGGTATAAAGGAAAGAATGGTTACTTTGATATGACTGCATTGCCTCACTAGTCCTCTTATAGATCATGTCCACTAGTAAAACTAAGGGAGGAGGAGGAATGAAAAACTGAATTTTTTTTTTACTTTCTTCTTTTCACAGCATTTTGTAGTTATATATCTCATTTTCAGTAGAAATTAAAAAAATCTTGGTTCAATTAATTAATTGTATGCTTTTGCTCTGTCCAAAATCTGCAGTAAAAAAGTCAATGGTTTATGTTTATGGGATTCTTAATTAATATTCTTAGTGACCTAGCAAAGAATGCAAGCAGTCAGTTTCTGTGGCTAAAGTAGTTCAGAGGCCCTTGGCTTTATTCTACTTTTAATAATATATATTTAAAAAAAAATATTTCCCCACAAGACAGTTATGATATAGCACACATTAATTTTGTCTGAGCAGGCATAAATAACGTCTGTTCCAGATGTTAAAATAGCTAAAGCTTAAAATGTGAGGCACAGCTGTTGTGACTTGGCTCTCCTGGGGCTGCATGGGCATCCCACGGGATGGGATCTAGTCTCTTACTTAGGCGTCTCACCCAGGTACTGCCTCACCAGACTTTTAGATGCCTTTTCCAGGAGGGTGATCCACTCTCATCCAGCCCAGCATAACTACCTGCGTTCCCTGGGCAGTTGTTGGAGACCTGCATCTCTGGAGACATGCAACGGGCAATCCTGCCTGCTTGCCTTAGGTGTTTGCCTTTATCTGTCAACAGTATAAGGAGCACAAATACCTTAGGGGAGTGATCCATACAGTTCGACTTACATGAACGCCTGCCTGCCATGTCTCTGTGAGCATCTCAGCCAAGGGAGAGTGAAGGGTGTAAGCACTGTCCGCTCTTTAACTTGAGTTGAGGCCACTCCGCATCCAAGAACTCAACAGTTGTGGAGCAAATGAAGGTGGATCCAGGCTCCAAGGCAGGGATTAGGGTGCTTACCTGTCCGATCCCTGTTTCCAAGACAGTTCTTGCCTTTAAAATGCTTATCCAGTGATCGAAAGTATAAAATGCTTACATGTGCTTCCATCATTGCTGCCCCTACTGCAGTCTTGGCCACATCTCATTTTTCAGTATTTTAAATAACTTAAGCTGTTTGCTGGAGTCTGTGTGTCTTGGAGCACAGCTGATCAGCAGATGCCTATCTACCATAAGCATATGTGTGGGTAATTAAGGTTAATGCACAGGGAACTCTTCCTAGAAACATAAGGAGTCACCTAGTCAGTTTTAGTGCTTAGAAGGTTAGGTAGTTCTAGATAATGAGTGAATTATGTCTGTCCTACAAGTTAAGTAGGTTTTAAGTTTCACCTCTCTATTTTATTTCCTTGGCATTTTGTCTTTCTGCTACCTCCAGGCTCCCAGGGGAGCTGTTAGCATGTGGTGACTTTGTGGCTTCCCTCTCTCATCAACAAATTACTGGTCTTCTCATTGAAAGCTGAAATAAGTGTATACTTCAACTGGTGCTATCTAGAGTTTTCTTAAATAGGATCTTTCCCTTTTTATTTTTTTTTTAAATGCAGGGGATAGTCAAGTAAGGCACATCTTGGAGACGTTTCTGAGCTGATATTCCTGGCTTCTCTGATGTCTACCAAGGAAGGGGTTGGTTATGTCTTTTATCTTTGCCTTGGGGGTGTTGTCATGTATATGTGTGTCCGAAGGAAGGAAAAGGGGAAAATGACGGGATGGGAAAAAGGGATTTTCTGATGAGTACCAGCGCTGACAAATGGCCATCACTTGAGTTGCACACAGCCTGTTTTGTCTTTTGTCCTCTGTTTTTTGCCAGCGTACGCTGAGAGTGTCCAGGAAAATGAATTGCATTTTCCCATTATTAACTGGTCATGAGTGCAGCCTTACCAGGCCTGCCTTGCCCAGGTCATAATAAGTAAAGGCGTGAATGGAGCTGGCATTTTTTTTTTTTTTTTTAAAACTGGAAGAAGTCAAGAAGAGAAGCAGCAGCAGAGTGGGTGCTCCAGCTCTGCAGATGCTTCTCGTTTTCAGAGAGAGAGATGAATGAAGTGTATGTGCCTCCATGCTTGTTCAACAGCCAAGTGTGAGTTTAGGATAATTAAAGTTATTTATTTTGTGATTCACTGAAATAAAAAGAGTTTCTTAGTTGGGGGTAATGTTACTTGCTGTAAAATTGCTGTTTCAGTTATGAAACATTTATAACCTACTGAAATATACATCTTAGTAAAAGTAATAGTCCAAGGCATCAGATTTTGAAATAATACTTAGATGTTGTGCCCAAAGAGTCACCTGAATTGATAATGTATTAGTTGAAATAGTGGAGCATGATGTGTGGATCACTCTTAAGATGTGTATTTTTGTATTAGTGTCTGTGAACAATATGATGCTTTCATTGATTTCTTGAAGTCTCAGCAATAAAATTTCATCATCATTAACCAAGAATTGTAAAAATTATTTCCACATTAAGGTTTAAGTTTGATCAGTTGTATGTGCTTACTTTTTATAAATAATACTAACTTTTTTAAAAAGTATCATGTAAATATATTTTATTGGGAAATAGTGTATGAACAAAGCTAGGATCTGGTTATCAAATAGGGTTTTTTAGCTAGATAATATGCCAGAATATCACTGTGACAAAAAGCAAAGTAGAAAAAATGAGACTTTGTAGAGATGTGGTTTGCAATATTTTGTCCATCTCCAAAGAAAGAGAGGCCAGATCAGACATTGGATCTGTGGTGATACAGTTTTGTTCAATGCATTTGCAATTGTTTTCCCTTTATAGTAGCCTGGGACTAAAAGGCTGAGCAGAGGAAAGTATTTTTAATGGGAAATTTAATTGCAGCCAAAGTGAGAAACAAGCGCATAGGAATTGTGATAGACAGGGAGGAAGGAATGAAAGTGGCAGAGGAAGAAAAGGGAAATGATTTAAAATAATAATAAACAAATAATTATGGGAGAGCCACAAAAAATATGTCATTTGAAGCACAATACTAACAAAATGATTATAGAAGGAGACAGGGAAGAAGGAGTAAAATTGCCACTGTTTTTTTATACCTTAGTTAAGGAAAATAAAAGCTGTAAATATCCCCTGTAGCATTATTGCCTCTTTAGAACCAACTTGATATGTGCAGTAAAAAAACAATGCATAGATGGATTTCCCCACATTGGCCCTCCAGGTGAAATTTATGGTGTAAACACAATTGGGTGTTACAGAAAACTAGTTTTGTCTCATGCAGTCTTATGAGTGAGTGTATGGAGACTGCAATGATGCTAAAATCATAATTTCTTAGGCGTTACCCTGTCCCCCTTTGGAAGTTCTTCGACTAGTGATCAGCAACTTGTGTCATAAGAATCTTTCAAGGATGCTGTATGTAGGATTAATTCTTGGTAGAACAAGGTACAAATGAACTATGTTTAACAAATATTCCAGTATTTCAAAATATAAAAAATTAGTAAACCAGAGAATAAAAAATCCACTTCACAAATCCTATACCAGAGTTCAGTAAACAAGGTTATTAAGTTAATACTCTGAATTTCTATCCTGATGCTTTCGAAAATAGCCTCTAGTGGGTCACCCTTTGGACAAACTCTCGTGGTACTGAAGATTGCTCATTAAAAGCAAACCTCCTGCTTCTGCATTTCAAAAAGCCAAAGAACTAAGGAATTTGTTTCAGGACAGGGATATTTTTAACTTCACAGGCCAGCAACTGCTACCTTTGTCGGCAGGCTACAAAAGATGCCCTGGCAGTATCGGAGCACCGTGTCCATGTATGATGAGACAGCGCAGCAGTAGCACAAGCGGGTTCCTGGAGCCAATCAAGCTCCGATCCCTTGGCTGTTTATTAACATCCTGCTTCACTGGTCCTGCTGTGGATTTTTTTTCTTTAGGTACCCTAAATTATATCCGTCATTATTTATTCTTCAGATCTATTAAATTATTTGGTGAGGAATTCCCTTCATAATTTGAATTAGTTCCACTTTGAACTAAATTAAAACTAATAAAATGCTTGTGTAAAAACAATCTCATAAAAATTGCCAGCTGTATTGGAATAGAGAATGAGCTGAATTTGTTTCCCCAAACACAGTACACTTTATGGATATTTCTTCCAACCACAACAGACTTGAAAGGAAGAGAAACTTTATTCATGGGAATGTAGGTCAGCCAGCAGTACAAAACCCGTTTTTATCCACAAAGGCCCCATATTTGACAGTCTATATAGAATAAATAAGTAATGATTGCGTGTGGACAAAACAAGCTAAACAAGTTATAAAACTTGAATGAAAACCAGCTAGACAGTCTCGATCCAGTCAGTTCCTCTGATTCACTTTGAGGTCCTCTCCACAAAAATGAGCTATTGTTCGGGACGCCTGAAGCATCTTCCCTTGCCTCCCAGGCCTGCAGCCAGTCATCTTGCGTGTCCCAGCTGTGTTTAGTCTCAGCACAGGCGAGCATTTTGCCGCTGAGCTGGCCGCCAAGGTCAGAGCCCAGAGGCAGCCAGCTCCTGGGGCTGGGAGATGGGGGGCAGGCGTGCTCATCTCTCGTTTGCCACTTGCGTCTCCATCTCTGAGAAGTAACAACTTTATCTTAATGAGGATAATGAGGCAAGTCAAAGTATTTGAAGATGTCAGTGGTGTTACCCCAAGAGATGGGAGAAGAGGACCTGCAGTGTATTTCTTGATGAGGTGGTTCTGTAGCGGGGGAGTGAAAGGGGCTGCGAAGGTGAAGGCTGTGATAACATGGGGCAAGGTGTGAGTGAAGTGGGCATGGAAAAGGATTATTAAGTTGTGTGAGTATCATAATTCATCTGGCTAAACTATTTTATGTTGATTGAAATGTCTGTCTTTGCCCCATCGTGCTTTTTTGTGTTCTCCATGATAGATGACTCCATCCTATTAAATCTCATTTAGGTGGGCTCTTCCAAAGACTCTCCTTCTAGTGCTTCTGGAAACTGGGATTTACACTGAAGGGGGATATTTTTGGAGAAACTTTTTTTTTGTTGTAAAAAATACTCTTCTCTTGGCCTGTTTGTATGTCACTGCATTCAAATCCAACAATAAGTAGATACTACTGCTCTGTAAAGTCTGTTGTGAAAAAAGCACCACATAAACTGACATACATACAAAAAAATATATATAAACTGTATTGTTCTGTAAACATGAACTCACTCTGGAGTAACTTCTGGACTTAATCTATCTGGACAAGAGCTGCTAATGGTTTTGCGTGGCGTGCTTTGCCTTTTGTGACAGGACACGCACATGATGAACTGAGATGCACGTCTAGGACTGCTGTGCTTTTCCTTAGCTGGTCATAACAATGTCCTGTGAGCTGATGGACAGCAAACAGATGAGAAAATGTATGAAACTCCTACGGATCTGTAAAGTGACAACTCTATCCTTGCTACCCTGTCTTATATGAAATACGTGATTCCCTACTTCTCCTGCTGAATCATGCCAATTTAAAGGGCAGATTTGTGGTACTAATAGGATGTCAATGTCATGATATCTTCAACTGAAAGCTTTGGCAACAAAATTCTAACATTTTCACCCAGTACTCTCCCAATTCTAGGTGTGTTATGGCTGGGTTATTCCTTGCTCTTTCATTCTTTCTTTTTTCCCCTCAAATTATGTATAAACATTAAAAAACCACCTCATAAACACCATGTGTTATGGCCCCAGTGTGCGTTCAGGTGTATTTCAGTGGGTCTGTTCTACTCAAGATAAGAAATGTAAGTTTCCAAAAGGTAAGCAGAATGAGATGATGAAGGAAAAAAAGACCTTTATTTATTTACCTTTTGGTTAAGCTTCATCTCCTGAAAAACCTCTAAGTATATTTGTAAATGCAAGTTTGTGATGCCCAGGTATTACTGTTGGCAATGTCTAACATGTTAAGAAGCATCTATTAGAAATTTAATTTTTTTATCATGTGCAACTATAATCATAGATTATAATCTATGATCACAAGTATGATATAACCCTTTTAAATTTATGACGTTAATTACAGTAACTGTAGTCTTAGCCCATTTGAAATGTTTGAGGCAAGTTGTAGATCCCGACTAAAGAAATGAAAGAAATGAGTGAGTTCCCTTTTCCTCCCTCGAACTTATGTGAAACGATTGCTATGTTCCCTTGCATGCCAGACAAGGTTTTACAAGTTCTTGTAGACCATAAGTAAATGGATATGTGGCTGAGATGGTGCCTTGGGGCTAAATGCTCATGTAATGATAAATCTGAACAAAGAACAAAGCAGCCTGTCAAAAACAGCGCTCATTGTTAGATGTTGATGCTTGAAGGCTGGGAGGGATGGGTTGCCTGAGGAATGATAAAAATGATGATGTTTACGAGAAGACATATTAAGTTGTGTAGAATGACTACATATTTCAATGCAGGAAATTGCACTAATAAGGTTACACAGTTAAATATCATATCAGTTCAAGGAATATTGAAGTTAAGTGTCCTATGGCAAAATTGGATCAGGTTCCCTGTGTGCCAGTTTTATGGCCCTGCATACATTCAGCAGTACAAATACTAGCCTAACCTACCCTGCATCAGGTTATGTGCAAGAGGCAAAGCAGGAATGTAAAATTATATAAGAGCTCAGCAGAGATAACGCTGCTTTAGGAACCTTCTTTTATGTTTCTTGGCGTAGCAATTAAACCATAAATTTTTCATTACTACATTAACATAGTTTCAGCTTGTCTAATATCCTGCTTCTTCTAAAGCAAAAGAAAGCAATTGCTGCTTTACAGGAGAAAGAGAATTATTTTTTGTAAATACCAAGTGGTTATCTCTGGACAGTGTTCAACCATTCCTGCTCCACAGTTATTGATGGTGCTGCAGTACTGCTCACTTGCCTGCCCCATCTGAGAGGTTACACTCTAAATTAACCTAATGATAGATTCCCTCAATATGTGCAATGTAACTGAGGGGCCCTTCCTCATTTTAGGTGCCTACACATGTATCCTTTGCGATTGCCTCCCTTTTTGTGATGATAAAGATGGAAGGAAAACCCGTGTCTGCCTCTGGCTTTGCTTTCCAGGCTGGGAAGAGCAGTGCGGGCTGAGCCCTGGTTTCCCTTGCAGCTCGCTGGCCTTGCAGCATGGCAAGGTTCAGCCTCTATTGCTGAAGCTTTTATGGAGCAGGAGCCAGGCTGTAACTGGGGTATGTATTCAAGCGCTTCCAAACTGGAGGACTATCTGTTCTGGTCTCGGAAATGTCTGGAAAAATCGCTCTTCTACTGACTCTGCGTAGACTTCTCTGCCATAGCTTGTACTTGGATCTCCCTCCGTCTCTTGTGTACACCTGCCAACTACTGCACCTTCATTTATTTTGTGCCCCAAAGCTACCATTCCCCCCTCCCTCTCCGAAATGTTTCTGTCCATTTGTTGTTTATTTTGAAAGCATTTGACCTTTTAGATCAGATATTTCATGTCCTACAAGGACCTCCGAAGAACTTCATTTGTGTTTCTGCGTTTTGGATGATGGGGTAAAGAGCCTCTGTGCTCCATGGATGAAGTCCAGATTGTAAGTGATATGCAAGTAATTTTCTCTGTATTTTCTAGGTCAACAAACACTTCCAGCTTCTAAGCAGCTGGAAATTCTCCCTCAAAATTCTCTGTATGACTAAGACATGTATCTCTCCTGAATTGTATAAATTGTATTTGAAACATGTATAAAAAAATAAGTTTGGTTCTAATTCTTGGAACAAGTTTTGGTGGTAGTTTGTTGTGCTGAGAGGTAGGTTTTGGTTTTGCTTCAATCTGAAGTTTATCCGAAGCAGTCTATAAATGTTTCTTTTTCTGTTCAGGTGTTGCACCTCCAACATAAATCATGTGTGTCTGTGAATGTAATTGTTCTGGGAGGGAATTGCTTTTGGCAAGATGAGGAATGAGAGGCTCAAAGGTTATATGCCAGAAAGACGTCTGCTGAGAAAAAAACGTGGGTATGTAGTTGTGTTAAAACTGGCTATACATCTTTGATAAAGAAACCATTGTGCTGTTTTGGACTAGATGACTCTAAGCAAACACTCTTGGATGCTGAGAGAGGCAATCCTTTCTCCCTGCAAGGTTAATTTGAACCCAGACACTAACCACGTCCCCTCCCCAAGCCACACAGAGGAGGAAGGCAGCATGGGGACATGTGGCTGGCAGCTGGGGATGATGGGGTGGCTTCTCTCTTGAGACAAACTTGTTGTATCTATTTCTTTTTGATGATTATTTTTACCTGAATGGTGCAAAATTGCAGATACATGAATTCAGATGCTTGTGTAAAATTGTTTAATTTTCATTTAGTAGAGGAATAGGGAGGTAAAGTTTAACTTCTCTAGAGACTACATTTTTAGAAAATTGCATACAATATTACTTAGTGAAAAGGAACTTCTACAGTATGTCCATTTTCTGATAATGTGAAGAGGTTTATAGCATGGCTTGAAATTAAGTACTAATTTAATCATTCGTTCTTTGTGGCCTATAGCTGAAATGTAGTTCAATTTCAGTGACAAACTTCAAACTTCTATTTTATCCAAGGCGTCTTCAATTAAAGTGGAACATTCAGTGAATAGGAAGAAAAGAAATACGGGTACTTGTCTTCATCTCGTTGGTTAATAGGTTATTCTGGAAGGTTGATAGATAGAAGCAGACTTTTCCCTGGGTTCTGTTTGGAAAGAGACAAAGTGCTGTGGTTGATGATAGAAGCTTCTACAGATTGTCATATCTCTCTGTTACATGTCTTTATGCAGGTTTTTATGCCTGATTGCTTAGGAGATAAACCTTATGTCTCCCATGAATAGATATATTTCACCGCTTATGTCAGTTCTTGCCTTTAATGTCAATACTCTTCCTCCTATACTGATTTATTTAGTGCCATTTCTTTTCCCTAGTCTCTGTGTTGTGAATCTAGGTTCTGTTTAATCGTGTACGTACCATGGAGTCTCAGGAAAAGTAGCAGGGTAACATTTGGAATTTTCTTTAAGTCTTTATCCTTTGATGTAATGCACAGATTTTGTTTTTACTCACCAAAATGCAGCAAGCCCAAACATAACATTTTGCCATAATCAGTGGGAATTGTTTACCTATTGCCTGGGGTTGCTGTGGAGAAACCCTTCTCTGGAGTTTTTCACCCTGTTACCAAGTGGTACGCAGTTGTGGTTCCAAGTCAAACATATAGTTTTGTTCCTGAGGAGCTGTGAGTGATGAGTGCGCTGAGATTTACTTGAAGACTTCACTTTCCTTCCCATTGGTGCTCCTGGTGATGCCACGAGGACAGCAGGAAAGCTGCTGCCTTTCACTGCATGGCACGCTACTCTTCATCTGATGAACTCACTGACTGTTCCTTGGTGCTGGATCCTCTTGGGAGAATCATTAAGTGGATCTAATTATAGTAGCAGGAGGTGGGTAACCTCTTGTTACGTTTGACTTCATGAAGCCATGCTGATGTTCAGTGCCACAATGACCAAAGACTCTCTGCAGGTCTGGCAAGTAGCTGGTAGTTATGGGGCTGTCCTTGTAAATGAGAGGATGCTGCTCAGCCCTGGAGGATCTCCTGCATTCAGAGTTAGACCTTACGAGTTCAAGAGTTGCAGGGGAAACTCGTTAATAAAGTTGATCAGTTGGAAGGTGAGTGCCAGGTTTCTGGAAGCCCTCCATCCGTGTGGCTGTCTTTCTAGCTGATACTTGGAGTAAACATATCATGGAGGTGTCATGAGTATTGCCACATGCCCGCCCCCCCCCCCCCCCCCCCCCCCGAAAGTCCAGAAAGATGCATTGTCACAACAGGAGCCACCGAAAATTGGTATCCTGATGTGCAGGGGGAGATGCAGCTGAGTTGAAATGCAGGAAAGTCTGCTGGGGGAGCCAGAAATGAGGCTAGCTGATGGTGAGATGATCCTCTGGCATTTACAGGTTTTGCTATCTAATAGGGGGAGTGCAGAGGAGTGTGGTTTATCTTAAATGTCACTTCATGAACACAGTGATTAAAGTGCTTACAGTGGAAGTGAGATTTTGATTAAATGCTTTTCTTTTCCTGAGAGAATTTCAACCCACCCCTCTAAATTAAGTGCTTTAGGAATTAAGTGATTAGGGTAGCTCTGGGGTCCTCAATACAAGAAAGACATTGAGCTGTTGGAGCAAGTCCAGAGAGGGGCCACAAAGATGATCAGAGGGCTGGATCACCTCTTCTATGAAGACAGGCTGAGAGAGTTGGGATTGTTCAGCCTGGAGAAAAGGCGGCTCCGGGGAGATCTTATAGCAGCCTTGCAGTACCTAAAGGGCCTACAGGAAAGCTGGAGAGGGACTGGTTGCAAGGGCATGGAGTGATAGGACAAGGGGTAAGGGCTTTAAACTGAAGGAGGGTAGATTTAGATTAGATGTTAGAAAGAAATTCTTTACTGTGAGGTTGAATGAGACACTGGCAAGAGAAGCTGTGGATGCCCCCTCCCTGACAGTGTTCAAGGCCAGGTTGGATGGGGCTTTGGGCAACCTGGTCTAGTGGAGGGTGTCCCTGCCCAAGGCAGGGGGGTTGGGGGATCTTTAAGGTGCCTTCCAACCCTAACCATTCTATAAATCAGCGGAAGAGTCTTTCTATGCCATTCTCTGCTGCCAGGACTGCTTCTGTATTTCACATGTAATAATTATCAGAGTAGAAGTCCATTCCTTTATCTTGCTTCAGGTTCATGAAGCAGAATCCAGCCAAGCCACAACGTGAGAGGTTTTTAAAATAAGCTAAAAATGTTCATGTATGCTATCCATCTTGACATTAATGCTATTCATATTCCTATTGTATTGGCGGTTCTGACATATATGAGCGTTTCTCACAGCTGTGCTTCTCCATTTCATTTTGGCTGAGAAATAATGAAGGTAAGCACGAAAGCGATGCTGTCCTTAGTGGGCAGGTTTGGAGTCCTTAGCAATGATAAGTTGTCCTTGGGGCTGCTAAAAGCACGTTTGATTGCTTGCATGGATAGGGCCTCCCCAGCCTGGGCAGCAGTTCCAGGATTTATCCCTAAAAGGGGGATGAGCTCGGCTAGGAAAAGCAGTAAGTTCTGAGGGACGTTGCAGATGAGTATAAAAGGATTTTGATATTTTATATGCCTAGGTTAACAGATGGCAGATGCAACGCAGTACGCATTAATGTAGAATAAATAGTGAATCTTACAGAAAAGAATAAGAGGAAACATCTGCTGAATTGAAACATGATGTATCATATTGACCGAGAGAAGAAGAGCAAGTTACCATGGAGAAATTCTCAAAATGGGCAATACAAAGAGCAAAAAACCCTGTTACTGCAATTTTAAAGTTTTTTTTTTCTTTTTTTTTCTGAGAACATGATGTGTTCATCTAGGGGTGTATCATTGCTGTGCAGGAACATATATATTAGTTTACTGGTTTAAAGAGCTTCCCCCACGTGGACACGGAGTTGTAGAGCACGTACAGGGGTACCCCATTGCCTGCCAAGGGTGCGTTTCTGAGAAATGTGCCAGCGATTCAACAGAGAGTGAAGCAACTCTTCCCACGTGAATTTAACATAGCAAAAGTGGGGTGGTGCAAGGACTTCAGAAATACACAGCTTCACGCTTAGGGGCAGGATCTAGTAGCTCAGTCTTTTGAATCCTTTTGCGTGAAACCTTAAATGAGCCGATTTCTGGCAATGCTGCTTCCCAGTAACTGGAGAGGGACCCATTTTATGATAAGCAAGCAAATTGTTTGAGTCTTTGGTGAAAATGGTACTTCCAGGGAAACAATCTTCTGGTTCCTTCCAGTGCTGATTATTGTTGTATACATGTTGGTGAATTTTAATTATTTCTTGGTGCTTCTATTTTTAGATTGTGAAATGAAAGGTGGCATTGATATTGGTGACAAGTTCAATCCCTCTCTTCTTCCCAGTACTATACCAGTGCTGTAGCTGGCTCTATGCAAGTTAAGTGAAAAAGGATCAATTTCCATCCTGCAGATCCTATAAACATTTACATTTACAGTTCCAATTATTGCAGTTCCAATATTTGGGTGCTGCTGGACAAGTACTATAGGATGGAAGGGAGATTTCCTGGATTATTATGGCCAGTGTGTTGCGGTGCAGCACAACGCAGGGTCCACACGGCGTTCACTGAGAGATACACCTTCCTTCAATGACAGGATCAAGTACCTACAAAACTGAATGGTGTTAAGATGGCCTGGATAAGTCAAATGAAATTGTGAAGTTGTCTGGAGAGCTAAAGGTGCCAAATTCTTCTAGGACAGCACTGCTGTCAGCAGCAGTGTTTAAAAGTGCTTGTTCTAATGGTTCTTTCCTGCCTGTGGCTTAAAATAAAATCAGGAATTATTTTTTAAAGAAATAAAAAATATTCCAACACCATTACAATAGTGAGAGAAGTTTGTATCTCACTGCTTAGGTCCTCTCCAGTTTGTCACCCTGGACCAAGTCAATGAGGAAAACACAGTTGTTCAACAAATATATTCTTATCCCTGCCTTTGCACTTGTTGGTTTTGTGGGGTTTTTTCCTACTGTCAGGTTTGATTCTGACTGGTTTCCTTGTGCTGAGGCAGAAACCGGATGTTGCAATACCAATCTCTCCTCTTCTTTCTTGAAAGCTTGATGTGAATTAATTTCTTTCAGTCTCCTAATGAAAGAAGTACCACTAGCTGCAAAGCTACTCACTGTTTTCTCTGTAACTTTATGGGCCACTTGCAATTGTGGTATCTGATTCAACACGTTTCAAAAAATAGGAACCTGGTGCAAAAAAAGGAATATGATTTTTAAAAAAAAAAAAACCCAAAACAAAAACAAACAAGAGTGAAAATTACTGGAAAACTTGCTGAATCGGTATGTCATGTTTACTTGTTTGTAGAGTGTCCACTTTAAAAAAAGATCAGCAAGCAGGCAAACAAATGTCTGGGATGTCATTCATAATAAACACACGTGAGTGTTGGATTTAACATTAAAGGAAAGTAGGCACTTTATGGGGTTGGGACAAGAAAAAAAAACCCAAAAACAAACTAGAGAAACAGAATAACTGGAGAAAGCCAAACTAAATGCAGTGGAATACTGAAAGTTAAAAATAGTAGGCTTCTGTGTATTATGAATGTTATATGGTTAATAAATATTCTGACAGAAATACCAGAAGGCAATATAGGTTCTGCTGAGAGTGGTGAAGTTTTCCTTGCAAAGCAAGATTTGAAACTCTTTGCAATACAGTAAAAGTAAGAATTTTCATGGGTCACTACAGACCCTTAAAATGAGTTTCCACCAAATGCTATTCTATTTTGAACTGTAAATGTCTCTGAATTATTGGCAGCTGTGACCTAACAATTATGCCATCTTTCCTTATTTATATTTCCTGCCCGATGTAAAATCTCAGCAGTTATTGTGTGTCACTTGGCCTTTTTCAGTGCTTTATATTTTTCATCCAGGTCAACAAGAAAAATATTTAATTTGGCATTACAGAATATTCCTGTAAGACAAGAAAATGTTTGCTGACTGAATGTAAAGAAGAGTGACTAAGACAAAACAGTTGTAAAATATCCCTCCTAATATAAAAGACATGCATTTACATTTTTTAAACATTATGTTACTTGGGTAATTCAGTTTGACGTGCGGCTGTAAATAGGTTAGTTGAAGACTGAGTTGCTTTTGACGTGGTCTGCGTGTGTGTGTACAAAGTGTATTTTATATATGTGCATGGCAGCAGATGTGATAACATCACAAGGTATGTATGTACTTGGGTGGTTTTGGCAACTTCAGTCGCAGTGTTTAGGCCACTAGGCTTATTTTTCACATTCCAGATCTCAGAAGGGCTTCAAAGAGCTGCTAATTATAAAACAAGCCGAACCCCTGCTTGCTTTGATAGGTATTTGAGAAATGGCTGTGCGCTCCTTTTCCAGAGGAGAAACACTGTAATTCAAAGTGCCTGAGCTGACGCTGGGGTTGGCAGCAGACCCAGGCACGGGGGTTTGGGTTGCCCCCGTCTCCGGTGCCTGAGGCTGGGCTCCCACGCTGGGCCCGGGCTGCCAGCACAGCCCTCAGCCCCAGCCCGCCCCTCCGCCCTGGCATCTGCGGGTGTGAAATGTACTGCGGCCAGTGCATTTATTTGTTCTGGCAGCAGCCATTTATTCGCGGTCACTGTCTTTTTCCAGGGATTCCCCTTTGCCCCATCATCTGCAGTAAATTCAAACATTTCATTCATGCAATGGGGGGCGGGCTGCAGCTGCCTGCATAAGCTCTGTTGCCTGTGCAATTGGAAAGAGAAACAGGTTTGAGTCCAATAACACATATCACAATATTTTCATATAGACATTTTTATCTTCTTTGTTCAGAGGCTCAAAACCATTTGCTAAAATGCAGATGGGCTAATTATATCTGAATAAGGAGCTGGAGAGTTGCTATCAAATGAAGTACCTCAGTCATAAGGTAGCTACTTTATTTTATTGATACTTTAGTCATTTAAGGTTTACTTAAAATTAAGAAAGCTAAATATTTGGTTATAAGTGAAAAAGTTGTGGGTTTTTTTTTTTTTTTTGTTCCCCTGGTGCTTTCATTTCTATGATCAGCTTAAAGAAGGGTTACACTGGTGGGTTTTATTTTATACTATGAAGCTCAGTGTCTCACAAGATCAGGCTTTTTATTACACAAATTTATACTTGGTTTGCGGCCTGGATTTTGAAAGGGGGGAAAAATTGTAGGAACCATTAGGTAGAGCCAGGGAAGAATATTTTTATAGTGGCTGCAAAACATTACACATAAATAATTTTACTATTTTTATGCCCAATGTGACATCTTATCTATTCAACCATTGAAAGGCACATTAAATGAAAACTCTCTGAATGTGCACAAAAACATTTGCAGTTATAAGGTACTCATAACATTCCCATATTTAAATAGTGGGTGTTTTTAATGGATCAAGCTTTGGTCAGGGGTTAAAGATACAAGATCTACTTTTGGTACAGCTACTGACCTGTAAGATCTTTACAGTCCCTTGCTGCTCTTCCTTTCCCCAACATTTAGTGTAATACAAAGGATAACGTCTCTGGGGCAAATGGTCAATCTTCAGCATTCAAAACATGGCCAACAAAAACCCATCCCAGTCTTGACTGAAACCTCACTGCCGTGTGAAAACACACATCGTTAGTAACCCTACAGTAGTTCCTGAAGCCGATTTCAGGTTTAAGAGAGGAAATGCCTGCATAAAACTTGTTCTTGGGAGTTACAGGATTGTGGTAGGTAAGCTTTAAAGCCTGCAGTGTCTGGCGGCACAATCACTCACGTTTAAAATAATTAATTAACGTTCCTCTTTACTGCATTCTCTGCCCATATTCAGAAGCAGCCCATACCACAGCCCAGGGATTTTAATGACGTTACAATAAAAGTGTCCTTGACTTGATCGGACGGTTTTACTCAGGCATCCCTCCTGGGAGCTCGCCGGGGCTGGCAGCCTCCTGCTGCCCCCTTTGCAGGAGCTCTTCCCCACGCTGCTTCAGTGCAGGGCCACGTGCGGCTCCAAAAAGGCCACGAGAGCCCCTTGGGAAATAGGGGGGCAGCTGACTTGGGAATTGCCCTTCTTCCTGTGCTTGTCCTCCACCTTCATTTTTCTAGGGCCGAGCATAAGCCAAACCCTACTGCATGAGTCTGCGTTGTGCTGGAGCCTGGTGCGTGACGGCATTAACCTGGGGGCTGGGCCCTCCCTGTGCAGACATGCAGTGAGTGAGTCCCACCTTCCAGAGCTCATGATCAAAAAAAATATTCGGTGCCTATTTAGGATTTTGCTGTCTTTGATCTGGTGCCAAAAATTCCCCAGCATAAGGCAGCATTAAACGGAAGAGTATTAAACATTGCATTGCCACGCTGCCGGTGGTGCAGCAGTCTGTGTGCTATTGCATGCGGTAACACCTGGACAGGCATTACGTAGTTGTGTGGATGAAACCGGTATCTCAGATTTTAATGGGCTTGCAGTAAAGGAAGCTTGCAGCTAAAAGCTGCTGCTTAAAATACAGTTGGAGAGGATAAATTGTGGTTTGCGCACATTTTTGCTAAGATGTTTTGACTGCCAGAACCTGCTTCTACTCTGGCCTTAGTTGCTTCAATCTTTGCCCTGCGGACAGTTGTCAACGCTTCAGACAAGCGCGTGCTGTGTAGTGAGTCAAATGAGAAATAGTCCTTGAGTTGGCCAGGCCACGTTTTTTTTTTTTTCAGCATGGATAATCAAAATGTTTGATTCTCGTCTTAATAACAAGCTAGTAGTTTAATGTGTTTCCGCCCACCGCTCCTGCACTATATTGGCATTTTGGGGGATGATCTCCTGTGTTTTGATTGTGCATCCTCTGCAGGGCAGCAGCCCCTGCATCTGTAGGCACCCAGCTCAGTGGAGGCAGCTCCCATCCCCTTCTGCGGAAGCCATGGAGATGAATCCCTTTGGTTGTGTTTTCCCAGAAAAAAACCCCACGCAGTAGGTAACTTCTGTGCATTTCAAGCAACGGCTTCATCATCATCTAGGCAGGAAGATTGCAGGAGCGTTTACTTTCTTGTTAGAGCTGTAGTAATTTTCATTGACTTCAAAGTGTTATTTATTTTTGCAGGACCAAATATTTACTCTGAAAACTGCTTCTTTCAGTATCTGTTTTGAGGGTGTTAGTCTTCACTTCTGACTGCAGAAGATGGTGAGACGCAGTTATTTCCCTGTATTGCCCATCTAATTTCAGAATCTCCAGTGGGTTTTTGTCACACAGGATATCAGGCTATTTCTTCCTTCAGTTGCCCTCTAAACTTCCTCTCTGACATTGCTGGAAAGGGTTTGGATTCATTTCCATCAGGAGTTTAGGTAACACACATTCAGTAGCTGTTCTTTTCACGTGCTGCTGTTAGAAACCTTCACCTGGTAGAGGTTAGAAACTTATTTTTAGAGACACAGGCCTGACCTAAAGGCAAAATATAGAAATCAGTAGAGCTCAAAATTGACTTTGCTGCTTCTGTGAGTTGTCTGCATGTGCCACCATCGCTGCGTTACGCCGGTCTGCAGGGGGTCAGAGCACCAGGCCTGACGGACTCATCGCTACCCGGCGAGAGGCTGCGTGCGAGGACAGCACGGTCTCACGGGGGAGAGGCACAAAAGGACAGCGTGAGGTGCAAGCCCGCTCACCAGCATGGAGCCCGCACCTTGAATTTGTGGCTTGGCTGCTTGCCTAGCTGATAACTTAGGGCAGGATGGCCCAACCTGTGGAGGTATGCGGACTGCCTTCAGATTTTGGGGGTACCTCCTTTGCCCTGCTGACACCTCCCCAGCACCCGCGGCTGCTCTCGTTTGCTGGGTGTCCCCGGGGAGAGGTGCCGGGAGAGACGGACGTGCCCTGCGTTGCCCGACGCTGATGTAAGCTTTTAGCAGCACAGCACTCTGTGGCTTGAAGGTGATTACGTTTGTGGAAGCAGCAGGATATTTAAGATCAATTTGGAACCCAAATCATTATTAGAACTGTTGCAATGAGATAACGTTTGTGGGGAAAGTGGTACTTCTCAAAGTTATCACAGCAGTAAACGGAGGGGGAATCGCTGGCTTTACCGAGCAGCTCCTAGACTTCAGGCTTTTTTTTTTTTTTTTTGAATTGGTTGTGAACATCCTAAGTAGGTCAGTGCATGTTTCAAACATTTCACAAAATATTAGAGCTCTTTAAAGCCTGATTAGGAGAGGTTACTATATGCTTGCTTTCAATGTTTGCTCCTTCGTTCGGTGTGTCATTTTTCAGTTTGTGTTCTTTGTATCTTAATACTGCTTTGTTGCTTGTGGAACAGACTGCAAATTATTTTTGTTAATTTTTTTTTAAAATCTAAATAGCCTGGGATTTTTCTGTTTGCTTTGGGTTTTTTTGATGCAATGGCTTTTAACACTTGGCATCATTTTATTATAGTGAAGCTTCCTATTATTTTCTCATTTCTGTTTCATAATACTTTGTGTCTTTTAAAAATGTCCATTAAATATAATGACTTTGCTTTACTTACTCGCTATATTGGACTGCTGAGACTCATATAATCTTTTCCTTTCCTGCTCATAAGTTCTGTTTTCCTTTTTGGACATGGTCTCTCTTTAGAAGAATATTTTTCCTATCTGATAACCTTCTTTGCTCTCTTCTTCATACTGTCTTTTGGAGATGGAGGAGTGGGGAGACCTGTTAGACTGTTTTTGTTGTTTGGGTTTGGCGGTATTTACTCTCATGCTGTGCTATTACTGGGGCTTTCTTATAAGGTCTCTTCATAAAGTGTTCTGGCATACACGATTAGTTTAGTCTTTTAATAGCTCTCTTAAGTTTTCTTTTAGCCAACTTCCCTGTTTTTATGTAATTCCTCTCTATAGCAAGTAAAACAGAGACAGGCGTTGCACATGGGGACAGGCATTTTCTTCAGTGCCGTGTTGAACAGCAGCGACTGCAGGTGGAGGGGAAGACCTGGGCTTGCCGAGGGAAGCGGGAATGTGCCGGGCAAAGGGAGCGGGATCGGAGGGAGGAGGAACTGGTAGGAAAGGGGCAGTAGAAAATACTAGGTTAAAATTATTTAGAAAAATATAGGGTATTTGAGTCCTTTTGGGAAAGGAGAGAGAGACAGAAAGGAGAGAAATGAACACGGAATTGGAGAAGGGAAAAGTTGATAAAGACACTATGTCTGTTACAGTGTAGATGGACCTTATGTGGGAGCAGTAGGAACATCTTCAGGCATCCCTCCTGATACAGAACCACTGATAACACCTCGATGCAAACAGCCAGGCTCCCCCATAGTGGCCGTCCCTAGTCTTAAGCTTTACATGGTATGCCTGCACACAACATTATTTATATTTGTCATGAAGGAAGGAGCAAGAAATATTTGCATGGTCCAGGTTAGTAAAGGCATGCTTAAGCTTAAATTCTTATCCCTGCATGAAATGCTGTTGGTCTGACTCTAGAGTTGTAGAAGCTCGGAGTCCTCTGGTGGTCTGAAAGTCCACATGAGAGAAAAGAAATGTGTATAACATATATACTTTAATAATATTTATACAGCTGTAAGAGTTTTACTTTACTTAAAAATTTCAGCAACTGCATGTAATCCAGAAATATTTCCATCAACCTTTTGAACAACGAACTTTAGGTGTTGTAAGTGAAAGCCCAACGATTTTACCCGCAAGCCCATGCACTTAACACATGTTGTATTGTGAGTTGATAAATCTGAACACCCGTTCCTTATTACTACCTTTATTTTTTCTTTCTGAAGAATATTTACTTTGCTGCCTTAAAACTGATACGATAAGCAGCTCAATAGCATCAATGTGTATTCATGAAAGATAGGACAGACATATATTGTAGCTGCAGATGTTATGAAAGTTTGACAAAAAATGTCCGATAACTTCTGTAGTATTCAAGGTCATAGAACAAATATTTCTCACATACTGTAGGAACTTGATTTTAACCTGCGAGTCATAAAATAGAAGCTGTAAAACAAGTCTGTGAAATATAGTAGAAGAATATTAGTTGTTTTCAACAGACAATTCATTCTGTAGGTACTGAAGTAGACTCAGCTGTGTATCAGTTCAGTCCTGGGGAGAGAGAAAGTGTACGGTCAGCATAGACTAATGTCTTTTTATGAGGAAAAGTTTTTATTCCATTAGTCAGTAGGTTGTTGAAATAATAAAATATGTACTCTTCACCTCTTATTTTCATTTCCTGATGTATGATAGCTTGAACTGCTGTTGAGTAAAATTTGCAGCAAATGTTCTTTCTTGTGCTCATTTGATATAGTTCACACTCCATTAACATCCTGATAGAGAGAAGGACATTACTACGTAACTTTTTATTTTCCTGTACCTCCGAGATGACTTTGAGACACCATACTGTGACTGCAGATGGCTGCAGAACATCACACGGGTTTTAGGTAGTGTCAGTGCAGTGAGATGGATTCTGCAGTGCTACGCACAGACTCTTAATAAACTTCATCATCATATTCTGAGTTAATTGTTTTAATTTTTTTAATTGTTAGTTTATAGCTGAATGTATCCCATTGTGCACGCACTTATTGGAGCACTCCACTGTGAATGCCACTCTGGTTCTGGCAATTACTTCAGCTAAGCATATCTGCAGGTCCCCTCTTTAAAGAAAGTTATTTCACATTGTTAAAAAAAAAACCCCAAAACCAGCAAAAATCACCTGTTCATGACATTGCAGTAGAAAGGCATTTTCTGTAAAAACAGAATTTATTTTGTCTATTTCAAGTTGTTTCATGCAATTAAATATTCTTTATTTCTCAGCTTAAGCATTTTTTTTTCGTGTTTGTCTTTAGTCATTTCTTCAGCAGCAGATTATATAAAGGCAGTGTTTGTATTTGAAAAATTGTCTTTTACACAGGTAGGACAAAACTAGACTCACTAAGTCACCTGATGGAGAGGAGATGGTGAATACAAAATTAGTTTGAATATAAACAATTGTTAAAGAGGTAAAGATCTAAAGTCAGATACCAAAGGAGCTGTCTGGGTGGAAAAGATAAGGTGACATAGATCACTTTAATGAGTGTTTCAACCAAAATTTAAAATTAAAGTACCTTAAACTTGGCACCAAGAAATGCTGAATGCTTTTCATTCTTTTTTAGCTGAAATGAAAATAGAACCTCCTTTTTTTTTTTCATCTGACAGGCTTGTATTTATCAATCTAAATACATGGCCTGTCAGCAACAGTAAGTATTTGCAGATTCCTTTGAGGTCACTGGGGGTTGAGTGTTAAGCAACCTTTTAAATCTGCCCTGAGTGTCGGTGACAGAGTGCATGAGTCTCGGGGCTGGTGGCGTCAGGAAAGGGTTAATTAACCAACTCTCTGTGGAGGGGCCCCGCAGCTTATTCTTATCGGAGGATCTGCAGGGGTATTGGGTAGGATCTGTGGGTGTCTGTGACTCTGTCCAGTGTCTGTCAAGTGAAACAGAGGAAGAGGGAGTAAAATGAAGCTGGAAGGAGCCCGGCTGTTGCTGGGGAAGGTGAGATCCAGCAAAATCAGGGCCGGGGTGCCCGCATATGGAAGATTTAATTGGTTAACTGAGTCTTTAAATGGGCATCACTCTGTTACAAAAATAAAGGACTTATTATGTGCAATAATATGTTCCACCGCATCACATTGGCCATCAGGCTATATTTTATTCTTTTGATTCCTTTGTGATTTGGGTACGGTATGTGCTGTATGTGCTCAAAGGAGACTCAGACTGATGGTACTATGACCCTCTGCTGGTTTGCCCTGGTTTTTTTAGAATCATAGAACCATAGAATGGTTTGGGTTGGAAGGGACCTCAAAGATCATCTAGTTCCAACCCCCCTGCCATGGGCAGGGACACCCTCCACTAGAGCAGGTTGCCCCTTAACTGACTTTATGCCACGGAGGCTGCAGACCAGTGCCAAACTGGGCTCCTCATAATCTGTTTGATCCCAAAGCAATATGTAGAAAGTGTTTGTTATCTGCAAAACGAACCATAGAAACAGGCAAACCCCTTTGTGAGGTATCTGTGCTATTGTAATGTTTGAGTGTGGGTAATATAAGCAGATGTCATCCCCAAGGTGTGACTTCTGGCAATAACTCAGCAGTAACAACATTATTGGTAAGAGCTGCTGCTTTCCAAGAAGAACAAGGAGAGGGGAAAATAAGGAGGCTGTAAGTTATTTTTTGCTTTGCTAATGTTTTGATTTCAATTGTTCTTAAAATTATTTTCTAGGATTTGTATTTTGGATTTCTAATGTAATTTTACAACAAGCTACTCTTAATCAGATTTGAGAGTCCTGAAAATCAGATACCAGTCTTTTCAGTAGACAAAACATAATGTATTTTTTCGCTTGTGATTTAAGCTGGATTTTAAGTTGATGTATTTGAAGACTAACCTAAATCAACCATAGTGGGAATAAGTCAGAAGGTTCTGATATGAGCTTTGGATCAGAATGTGCTCAAGATCTTCTAATTGTGTAAATAAAGGAGCCTAAGAAGCCTCAGTTCATGCTAGCAGCCACCTGAAGAAGACCTGAGATGGTCTCAACACCTCACAGAGCACCGCAGCCTTTGGCTGTTTTCTTGGCACCTTTGTCATCCTGCCCAGTGAGCAGCAGTGTGCAGGGGAGAGAACATCTCCATCTATTTTCTTGATTGTGTTTCAGTTCCTGTTCAGTTAGAACAGAGTAGAAAATGTCAAGATTTTGCAAACTCATGGTGTCTGTACTTGTATCAGTTTTTCATCCTTATTCCTTAAAAAACATCCAAACAAACAGCCGAGGTATCCCGGCTTCTTACTCATGTGATATGAAAGCAAAGACATGTCAATGCACAAGGCATGCCTGAACCGTTGTGGAGGCGCGTGTCCTGAGCAGTATGTCATGAACATACTCATGAGATTCAGGATAACAACTTGGAACATACTCAGGATAAGTCACTTTAAAGGCTTTGGAGGCTGGGAAGAAAGCCTGTATTTGACTTTAGGATTGTGATTGAGCTGTTAGATGAGAATTTGGGTTCATCCTGGACTACAGGTGAGCTGCAATTTTTGTTAATAAACAGAACATTGCGTGAAACTTCCGAAGAAGATAACGGACTGTGCAGACACCTTTAACTGATTTATGGCTGCTTTATGTTTACCTTAGATTTCTGTGGGCTTCATAGGGATAGATAGGAAATAGCAGGTGATATCCTGATTTTTTAAAAGAAACTTTCTGAGACATCAGGAGATGTGGCAGACCACTAATTTGGGCTGATGGCATCAGGTGAAAACTCAGTACTTGTTAGGCCAAATTTCATTCCGTATATACAATGATAGATTTGCTTTCCTATCTCTGGAAATCTTACTTTTTCATTATTTACCCATGAGGAAAAGTAAGTTCATTGGCACTCCTTGACAGCCTTCCTGGAGTTCTAACACTTGCATCTGACTTAGAGTTCATGTTTTCTTTATGACTTGAAAAGTTTCATGTAACTTCTGCTTCCTTGCTCTCCTTTCTGTTCTGCCTGTCTGCTGTAGGAAAAATTCTTCCAGTTTTATCTGGTGTGATGTTTTAGGAAGGTTCAGTCTCTGGAGTCTTTCTTTAAATTGTTTAGTAAACAAAAAGCATTGAATTGTATTTGGATGAAAATTCCTTTTCCTCTTATTTTTATATAATATATGAATTGCATTTTGACTCCTGGAATTTCTGAACTATGACAAATATGGTACTGTCTAGAAATGATAGGTATCAAGCAAGCAGCCTCAAAGTAAACAGTGCATTTGCTGATACTGTAGGTTTTGAGTCCATGCTAATGAAATAAGTGTTATCCTGGGGAGGCATAATTCCTCTCCATTCCAGGACAGTAGTTACTTCTCCTTTCCTTTGGAACACCTCAAAAAATGTAGCTTTCTTCTTTCTGTACTATATCAAGAAATTTCACTTGCTTGAAAATTCTTGCCTATTCTAGAAGTTGGGAGGCCCTTACTTGGGTGTACCTGGCTTACACATTTTTAGTAGTGACGCTGTGTTGCATCTCATCCATCCTGTACCACAGCAGCGCAGACCAGACCCCCATGCGAGCAGTGTAGTTGGTGGGAATGATGAGCTGATAGCATGCGTTCAGTCCTGTTTCCATCAGAGCGCTGGAGTCAAAGTAGCACGAGTTTGGCTCAAGCTGAACATCACCTGTTTCTCCAACCTTCCCATATGGCATTTATTGTAAGGAAGGGTTTAAATGACCATCTATATAAGATGTTGCTGAGCAGCCACGTGGAATATGTCAAACCACGAGGAAAATGATCGTTTTTCATAAGATTAATAATGCCGAAAAAGGAAGTGCAGGCTTTGTGATTGAAGACAGCTGTTTAGTGGGGAAACATAATCCTGGGGACAGCTTGTAGGAGCTGAGTCTTGCTCCGGTTTGTCAGCACGGCCTCTATGGCGGTTCATTATGGAACAGTGGCAATGTTCTTGCCAAAAGTCATGATGCTAAACTTTGGGAGTGTTTTTATTGTCAATGTTATTCCTAGTGACTTGTTAAAAAAGGAAAGGGTGCAAATGAAGTAACGAGAAGTGTTTGGACACACCAGATGTTTCTGGTCCACTGCTGCCCTGATGGCAGAGAAAGCAGCTTGCAAACCTGTGGCAGGAGCCTTGTGCCCTTCTGTCTGTCCTGGACCTGTGAGGAGCCCTTTTTGCAGGGGAAGTAAAAAAAAAAAAAAAAACCCGTAAAGAATTTTGCAAGTGCCTCATGTCAGACAGAAACATATACTTCATCTCCATACCCCAAAGTACTTGCTCTGGCTCACAGATTTACTTGCAAGTACGACATTGTATATTTTATTGAGGTGACTGGTAAGTACGCGTTTCAGGCAATGATCCAGCAGTTCACTTCTGTCTGTTATTTGCTGACACCTGAAGAACAGAATAAAAACCCCACAGGCGCATAGGTTTTGTGCAAAGTTCTGCATATAATGCAACAAACTAGATCCAAATTCTGTGGCACTGTATATTTGTGCAAATGTGCATGTTGCATAGGAATAAATGAGACAGCGAATGAATATAGTGTTCATAATATTTGTATGTAAGCTTTATTGTGTATCTTATAGTCTTGGGTGATCTTCAATTTGCTGCAGAGTTTAACAGTCTGGAGAAAGACTGCTGTCTATGCAGAATAGACTGTTTCAGTTGGAAGGGACCTACAACAATCATCTAGTCCAACTGCCGACCAGTTCAGGGCTGACCAAAAGTTAAAGCGTGTAGTTAAGGGTGTTGTCCAAATGCCTCTTAAACACTTGACAGGCTTGGGGCATCGACCACCTCTCTAGAAAGCCTGTTCCAGTGTCTGACCACCCTCTTGGTAAAGAAATGCTTCCTAATGTCCAGTCCGAACCTCCCCTGACGCAGCTTTGAACCATTCCCAGGTGTCCTATCGCTGGATCCCAGGGAGAAAAGCGCAGCACCTCCCTCTCCACGTCCCCTCCTTGGGAAGCTGCAGAGAGTAATAAGGTCGTCCCTCAACCTCCTCTTCACCAAACTAGCCAAGCCCAAAGTCCCTAGCCGCTCCTCGTAGGACATTCCTATCTAGAGAAAGCATGTATGGTTTGTGGCATTCAGTGAGAAGTTTAAAATCATGGTGTAAAGCATTTAATGATTGTTTAAGGTTGACTAAAGGAACAGACTGACATTATACCTAATTTGATGAAACTACAGGCTATGGAGAAAACAGGTCCTGTTGCCCTTATCTCAGTAGTCCTTCAGCTTCCTTTGTGTTGGATCTAGTGCTCATGTGGATTCAGGGTAAATCAGTTAAACCAGCCAGGCTGGTGGGAAGGTGGCTACCAAGAGAGAGATCTAATGTTTTGTGGCTTTCTTTGAAGGTCAGATGCAAGGTCTGGGTTTGGCTTGGAGGAAGGAGAAAAGCAGATCTTGCTTTTCAGCAGTTGGCATTTACACTGTGAAGTATGCATAATGTAAAACTTCACGCTTACAAAAGCAACAACATAATCATTTATATACTGATTTGTTGTCCAAATGTTACCCTCTCAGTGAGGGGACTATAACCCTCCTTCCTGCCCCAGTCAACCTCAGATCTGGCACGCAGTTGTTCAGCCATGCCTCATGGTTGTGGTTGGTTCCAAGGTAGGGAATTTGACAATATATGTCATCCTTGCAGTTTAATTTGAGAAAAAAGTAAATGAGCTCTATGTGCTCTTGGTTATTTTTCTTCTTTTTCTGGTCAAGTTTTAATAGTAATCATCTTACCACATTTTTACTCATGTCAGATATATACCTATACAGATATGTATGCTTTGAAACCTTGTTGTACTACATAGTTCAACAAGGCATTTGTGACTTGCACAGTCTAAGCACTGAACATACAAAGGTTCAAAGCACTTGTGCTTCCATGCTGCTGGCAAAATAAGAATAGCTCTTGAATAAATTCTATAGAGAACTACTGTTTTAAAATAGAGATTCTTGTGGTTCTGTGGAAAAAAATACATAGTACAGAAACTGTAGCTAATTTAATATGTTTGAGTTGTTCCATTTTAAACAAAATATTAACCTTTTTAAAAACCTACACATTTTACAAGTTCTGGGTGATAGCTGGTTTCTTCTCAATAGCAATTTTTTTCTCACAACCATACATAAAACAAGGAAGTTGGAACAGTCCAGATAACATAATGAGCTTAAAAACCTAGCTCACCCACTGATAATGCAAAGAGACAAACACAAAACTGTTTGTTATCTGGTATCTGATCCTGGTCTAGGAGAAGTTGTGTAATAGGAGTCTTTCTTTTCTAATAGTAAAGGTCTCATTTTTAAATCTTTTCGAAAAGACTTTAATATGCAATGAATTTAAATAAGCCCATAAATAATGGAAAATCTGATTTCAGAAAAATAAAAATGCTGTCATGTAAAATTAGTTTAAGTACATCCTTATTTTATATACGGTTTATAAAATTTTTGTGTGTTTTTTAAACTGTGATTCACTCAATTGAGTATATCAGGAGTTTATATCAGGTGCTGGACCAAAGAAGGACAAAAATAATCTCAAATTAATATAGCTAAAATGGATACCAGATAGTTTGTTCTCTTAATAAGAAGATTTATGCTTCTTTCTTCATGCTTAAAATTCACTTCCTCGTTGTCTGTTGACATGTTTAAGTTTACACTCTAGCCTTAAAATGTCTCTGAAAATACATAATGCGGTGCAAAGAGCAGGTTCTGGGCAGTGCTCATTCGTTCATCCTCTCTCTCCATCTCTCCTACAGCTTTCATGCTTATTACTGTGATAGCTGCATTAAAGACTGATTTCTTGTGTCACCTTTAGTTTAAATGAAAAAGTTTCATAATCGTAACTAAGTCAGATGTCCAAATGAAAAACTGGTTTGGCCGTATGCTCCTGCTTGCTCATTTCAGAAGTTTTTGTTCAGGTGGAATTTGTGTCCTACCAAAATCGATAGTAAAAATGTGCACATGCTTTTGGGAAGAAAAATAAAAATTAATCTTTGTCTGGCCTAATTTTTCATTGTTTCCCTCATTTTTCTTCTCTATCTGTCATTACCAGAGGAGATGGGGTTTTGCTCATTTTGTTGAGGTCTGTAGCCAGTACAAAGGCAGGTGTTTATTCCTGACCAACCCAACTGTCTTCTGTGGCAGAACAACTGGATTTGGGGATGAGGCCATGGCTGTCAACACCATTTATCTCGACGTTAGCTAGGCTTTCTACCCTGTCTCCCACAGTATTTTTGTGGTCCGGCTGGGCCCCAGTCCGGGTGGGTGGTAGTTAGTGCTACGTTCTGCCTGGGGCCGGTGGCAGGGTGGTCCCGCTGGGGCCCGTGTGGGACCTGCTGTGTTTAACCTTCCATCGGGTACCCGGACGAGGTGACAGAGAGCACCCTCACTGAGTCTCGATAGGACACCCAGCTGAGGGGGACCTCAGGGACAGGGCTGCCATCCAGGGGGACCAGAACAGGCCAGAGGGGTGGGTCCAAGAGGAACCTCGTGGGATTCGGCAGTGAGAAACACCAAGTCCTGGCCCTGGAAGGAATGAGAACCTTTCACACTTCACTGCCTCTTTTTTAAGAGTCTGAGTGGTGTTACACGTTATCTTAAAAGTTACTGCAAAGCTTTAAAGTGTACAGAGACTCTATTTATGTGAAGAGGCGCTGGGTATTTTCTTATCGTTGATTGAAGTATTGTTGTGATATAGCAATGGCATAACCGGCTAAACACAAATAACTTCCACAAAACCATTTAATGTGGGGCGCTGCCAACGTGGTGCCATCAAAGACTTACTGTTGCTTTTTACTAAGCTTGAAGTTAATGAAAAGTTAATGAGTTGTAATTAAGGACTGAAGGAATTGAAGATTCTTTATCAAAGTTCCCAAATTCTGCTTGGTGAATAACAGTAATTGATAAATGCAAACATATTGATTTATCCTTTATCCTAACTGCTATTCTGTGACTGGAATGGGCATTCCCCCCCCCCCCCCCCCCCCAAATTAATAAAAGATCATTTTGAGGGTTTAATTAACTCTTCTTTAAATTCTTCATTTGTCTAAAATTAAACTTCTGTGACAATTATGCAACTTTAAAAAAATTCCTTTTATGTAACATAAGCTACAGAGGCATACATTGACTTGGCAACCTACTATTAGCTTGCAAGTGGAAAGACTTATGCCTGGAAAAAGCCAGCTGCACCTGTTGTTTTCGCTGAAAAAATCGCCCTGAAGTACGCCATCACTCCAGCCTGTCACTCTGTCATTTTTGTTGCCTGGAAAGTTTTTTCCCATCAATAGAATTTTTTAGAAATGAGTAAAACCACACTCTTCCCTGAAGTCCAACTGGTATATTTATGATTTTAATAGGGTCTTATGGACCATTGGTAAAATAATGGACTTTGATTCATGAATAATATTAGCTATAAAGAAAAGTGTCTTAAATAAGGTTTCAGGGTGTTTTGGGTTTTTTTTACTTCTCCCAGAGCCAATCTGAGATTTGTGTGGTGCAGATTGCATGTGTCCATTAGCACCACGTTGAAATCTGACCTTGTTTTTTCACAGTAACCAAAACAGAAAGATTATCCAATTATAAACTTTCTGGAAATAACGAATGGTAATCACAACTGCGGTCAAGAAGGCTTCAGGGAGTCACATTTGTGTGTCACCTGAGCATAGTATTAAGTGAATTTTGCGCTGACCTGGGCTGGTCCTGAGGGGTGAAGGGGCCCTCTCCCCTAATGCTCTATCAGGGATCTGGAAAGGTGAGAGGGTGGAAGCTGCTCCCCCAGGAAATGCCCTGGGGCAGCTCCCTGCGGTCGTGTGAGTGGGCAGATGGACATCTCTCTTGCATTTCCACAGAGCGCATTTCTGTAACTACTTATCAGCATATACTATCTCCTTCTTGAAAATATGCCTGATGTGGTACAGACGTGATAATTGGCAATTTTTTCCCCCCTCTTTCTTTTATCCTTACCTCTGCCTTCTTATTGCTGAATCTTTGCTTCTTTCCTCTCTTCTCTGTCCCAAATTGCCTCTTTGTCACCAGCAGCTTCCCCAGGCTGTCCCAGGGGACTGCTCTGTGCGGGTGCCCACCAGGCTTCCTCACCACCACATCTTAGGTGTGCCTGATGGGTGATACCACCCTGCATCTGCGAGGCTTCCTTTTTGACAAGCTTTCTAGGGCATTTAGCATGATAAAACTTGATGCTCAGTCGAATAAATGGAAAGAAGAACCAAAGGAATGACTCTAACTGCAGAGTCTGATGGCTGAGATAGAGGTGGGACCAAGGCTGATGGATAGTATAACAGCTACTGTAAGATAACTTAAATATGCAACAGTGCACTCGGAAAGTATAGGATTAAGCATTGAATCTGGACCAGACTCTTGTTATGTGGTTAGGTTCTGCCAAATTAAAATTACCTGTGCAATTACATTTGAGTGTAAAACTCTAAATGGGTGGATTTAGTCACTAGAATGAAATTGGTGTTGCTAAGGGATAAGTGACTGTGATCTCATGCTGCAGAATGACAAACAGAGATAGTTGTGCTTGTGGAAGAAGATGGCTAATTTCTTTGTGCTGGAGAAAATTGTGGGGAAGCTTGGGAGGAAAAGTTTAGGCAGAAAATGTTTCAAACCATTGTTAAATAAAGAAATACTTTTTTTTTCTGTTGTTGTACATTGCTCTTCAAAAGCATTAAGATGTATGTCATAATACTCGGCAAGCGACTGAGAATGGGATTATTTTATTCAGTTGAAGACATCGCCATATGTGAAAGATACATTAATAAAGATCTCATCTTTAGACTTGGAGGAGTTGCTTGCTTGAAGCTAGCTTTGTGGTCACTGCCTCTCTTTTTACTATGTTTCATGGCTGTTAGCATTGCAGAGTTGTTATATGTAAAGGAGAAGGTAGTAGTTTTCTTTAGGTTCATGCATTATCTGGGAGCTATTTGAATTCCCAGTTGCAAAACTTAATGTTGATGTGGGTGTAAATCATTGACAAACTGGTCTTTAAAGGAGCAGTCCATCTCCAGCAGAGATGGAAAAGATCCATTTAATTCTAATGTTAAATATGGCAGTTACTCAGATCCTATTCTTCCCCCTCAAAGGAGTGTTTAGTGAAGTCAGAAACTTGGTTTTGTTGACCCAAGTCACTCCAGACTTGCCCCCATACAGACTTTTTCACTGAAAGGCATTTTAAGGACTATTAAAATGAGGGGCATCATGAAGGGTTGCTCTCGGAATTTATAACATTAATTTTTAATAGATTCTGAATTATTCTGTTTATTTTATGGTTCATATAATAATATGGTAGATTTCGTGGTTGTACTTCAGCGCAGGGAATTCAGGTCAGACTTGCTGAAGCCTCCCTGTTAACAGACTGGTGCCCATTAGTAGCACAGGAGGGCTTACTGGGGGGGGGGGGAGTTACTGTCCTCCTTCCTGACCTTCTCTTTTTTTCCTTTTTGCCCATTTTCTTTCTGTCTCTCTTGATTGGTATGTGTTTTAAGTACACATGCTTGTCTGTTTGCTCTTTATGTAGCAGCCTTTATAGCATCATTTTTATTTTAACCCTTTAAGATCAATCAAGAATGCACTGAAGTTAACTTTTTATTTTGATTAATGCATCAGTAGAAATGAAACAACTTTGAACTAAGTGTATTTTTAGCTCTCTCAGTCATTACAGCCAAGCAATATAGTACCAAGAACAGCCAGATAACAGAACGTGGTTTGGTAGAATGTAGTAAGTAATGTGCTCATTTGAAAATAGAGTATGCATTCAAAACATCGTTTTACCAATTTCCTTCATGGTTCTAGGCAGAAATGCTAGTCATTCAGTGTCCTCTTTATTTTAACTTGTGTTACCCTGTCTTCACAAATAGCCATTGAGCTTTTTTTCAAAGGGGATTTTATGTTTATATATTGCACTTGGCATGGTCACCAGTTTAGTTTTCCATGCAGAAAATAGTTTGGGGTTGTTAATAACGTACTTCATAGACCCTTATGTTTTAATGGTAGGGTTATTGGTTCTTTCCAAGGTTTTTCTTGGCTGGAAAGACTACTATTTCAGCTTGCTTTGCTTCATTGCCATCTACTATTGTCTGTTGTTTGATCACTGTATTGGATTTTCCCTTTATGCTCCTGATGAGCAAAACCTAATGATGGAGGCTGGAGGAGCCATCAGGGTAACCTGGACACCACCCCAAATATATGCTAGAAATAAAGAAAACAGCAGTCGCTGCATTCCTAACGCATGCTCTGTGCTGCAGCCTTTTCAGACTTAAGTGCTAGTAATTGGGACCATTTGTTGTCATTTATGTAAATAAGGTAATGAATCATCAAATATGCAAAGCAGGATATTAAGTCATCTGCATAAGATCTCCAGATTTCAGAACATTTAGTGTCTACAAGTATGGTTAGATTGAAACCAAGAAAAATCTTTCCAGATGGCTTGAGCACATGAGGATGCACTGCCTGGGCTTTTTAGTGGACTAGTGGTAAACTCAGATTACCTGAACTATCCTATGTAGCCATATTAACACAAATAAATCCAGTTGCAGATTTCTTTCCTGTTGTTTTAATAAACATGTTCATCTCTCCAGAGTTGCTTGGACTGACTGTAGACAACTTACTCAAACCCATGCAGTGAGCATTACGGGGCACTTGTTATGGTGCTGTAAGGACAGTAAGTGACAAAAGGGATTGCACTCAGCACCAGTCACTTGCAATTCTGACACAGAAGAGAACCTCGTGCATCATATATGTTGTATTGAGTTAAGTAACACTGTGTGAAAAGTAAAGCTTCCTATAGTGTGATGATGCATGTCTTAAAAAGGACTTACAGGACAGAGACTTTTTCCTTTCTGTGGTGGTCAAAAACACACATGCAAAAATACAGTGCTCACATTTTATCCCTTTGTCTCTCCCCAAACACCAAAACCCCACAAAATCACAGAAAACTGATCAGATTAGTTTCTTGAAATATTCATTAATGGGTCTCTGAAAAAAACTGCATTTCACAAATAGACAAATACATTTTGGTTCTGCTATTGGCTAAGTCAACACTGCCAGGGCTGCTCCCAAGAAAAGGACACTGGATTGATATAACGCTCTCTTTGCCTGCTTGCGGTTTAGATAGTGACTCTGGCTAATTATTTTTGCTTTAAAATAAAAGCCTCTAAATGAATTCTGGTCTAAGTTGTTATTGTAATACCTGATTATAAAGAGGTCAGCATCTGCTTATTTTGCCTTCCATTTCCATAGACTTGTGGAGATTTTTCTTTACATTCAAGGTCTGTGGTGGAAAAAGACTGTGATAGCCCAGCCAAGAATGCCAGAGTTACAGCTACCCCAGACAGCTCTTCCTTCTCACCACCATCTTCAGAGGACAACCGTTATCTTCCCATTGTTCTCTTCTCTTTGTAGTTTGGCTCCTCTTCGTGAGAGCATCCACTGCAGCACCCGTTCTGGGGTGTTATTCACGGGACTTCACTGGCTGAGGAAGAGGTAAAATTCATCATGTGGGATATGAGTGGATTACCTTCACACCTGAAGGTTGTCCTCTCAGCCACTTCTTTTACTTACTTTTCCTGTTTTTTTGGCCCATGTGGATGATGCAGAACTGCAAGATAAAAGAGGAATATTGAAACAATGAAAATGGTTTATCTGTGCATTGCTCATGTGGGCAGGATTCTGTCAGTCAAGGTTTGTGTTTGTCTCCTGGCACATCCAGTCCATTCCTGCTTCCTACCTGTTTCATTTTTTCTTCATTCCAAGATTTCATTCAAACTATCATATGGACTGATTTTCTGTAAAGCATATTTTATTTCTGTAAAACTTTAAGCTCTCTATGTTGTATTTTTGATGTGTTAGAGCTCTTTAAAATGTTATTCTTTTATTAAGAGGCGGTCACTTGAAAATGATGATGCAAAAAGAGCTAGAGAAGGCTGCAGATAAGCTAAAACAAATTAACAATTAACATTTGAAACTAACATTTTCTCCAGAGTAAAATGTCAGTGTAGTGTTTTGTGTTGTTCCTCTCCCTCCTCGTTTCATAGTGGCATTAAAGACTAAGCCAGCCGTAGTTTCACTTATATAATTTCAGAAGAG
The DNA here is from genome assembly GCF_011004875.1 of Balearica regulorum gibbericeps. Taxonomy (NCBI): domain Eukaryota; kingdom Metazoa; phylum Chordata; class Aves; order Gruiformes; family Gruidae; genus Balearica; species Balearica regulorum. Next base: position 148,736,197 of record NC_046185.1, read on the forward strand.
ATTTTGAAACCTCAACACTTTTTTATTAAAAAACTACTAACACTGTAAATTTGACAAAAGTTATTTTAGTGCACGTCTTTAAGAATCTAATGTGAAATAGCTGTGGATGTGGAAAGCAGTATTCAGATGTTATTTAACAATGAAATAATAATGGTAATGATCTGATGTGATTTATAGCTAAGGGGTATTCCTTTAAGAACATATTGAGCCCAAGTTCTGATTTGATTTGATTAAAACATCAGAACAAGTGAAACAACTTTGAACCAAGATTGCATAAGTTTTAGCTCTCTTAGTCATCGCAGCCAACCAGTATAGCACCAAGGACAGCCAAATCACAGAACACTGTTTGGTAGAATTTACTTATAATTTACGTATGGAATAAATCTTTGAATTTCATATTCTTCTGTGAGTGGTTGATATACAGAAAAAGGTAACATTCTGCAAAAAAAAGTATTTGTGGTGAGTTGCATGGGCAGCTGCTCGCAGCCAATTGCTCCTCCTGGAATTGCTTAGTGATTAACGTCATGTCATCAGGATAATGTACCTAAGCCTGCCATCACAGTTGGCACCAATTGGAAATCTTAGCAACAATCTCGGCAAAGTTCAAATGTTACTGGCGATGTTTGCACGCAAACACCCCACTGCTTTGTTTTCTGCACTGTCCATCCATGAGTAGGTGCAGTTACATGCGTGCAAGTGTGCTTAGGCTCGTGTAACCCTTCACGAGGGGAAGGGAACCAAATGCAGTCATCAGAAGGCACCCTGAGGACAGACCACCGGATGAGGGATTGTAGTAACGCAGCTATACTGGTTTAGAAAAACCGTAACCGTGACATAGTTCAATATGTGTAAACACATTATTTGTAGGCCACAGACCTGTGTGCTCAGCCACATACAGGACTTCAAAGGTCTTGAACCAATGCCAAATATAAGATGCAGATGTGATAGAATAATAAAGAAAATTGATTCTTCCATTGCTGATGATATTTCTGGTTCGCGGACAGAATAAGGTGTTCAGATTCCACAGCTCTAAAGTCTTCTATCTTTAAGAAAGGTTTTGCTATGGTTTAATTTTCTAAAACTTGAAGAAAAGGAATTAAACTAGACCTGAAGAGTTTTTTTTCTGATTTTGATTTTTTTTTAAAGTCTTGGAGCTGAGATTAAATTTTTATGGCTGAGTAGTAAATCTCTGGAACAGGCTTTCCTGATAGAAATGACAACTCTGCTTTAATTATAGCATCTTCTAGGCCGCTATTATATTACAGCAGGACCCTTAACAGACTTATCTTTTTAAGACCATATTAAAGAGTAACAGGACTTGCCATAATTACAGCTTGCTTTCTGTTGGGGGGTTCACCTGTCATTGAATGACTGACTAGGTTCCTTTTGCATGGTTTATTTTTCCAGGAAGAATATTTTTAGATTTGTGTGAAATGTTTTGAAATGGGTCTCAATATATTGAACATGAAGCACCTTCTGTATTATGCAACTATTTCAGAAATCATATATGGAAAAATAAAGCACTAGCACATAGTTCTAAGAAAGCTTTAACATCTGCAAAATTAACTTGTCACTAATTTTGCATGCTTCAGTTACTAGAAAATGTACCTCTCTGAAGCACTAAACTTTTTTTCTATCACATTACATACCTATCTGTGACTTGCATCTGAAATTGTTTTCATCACTGATCTTGTTCTTTTGGTGTCTATACATTTATTTCTCATTTCAGCTGAAAATGTTATGCCATCTGGTTACTTGCTCAATTTTGTAAAGAGAAGACTTCATTAATTTACAGTTGTAACTGCTGCACCTGCAACTTCCATTTACTGGTGTAGCAGTTTTTGCCTCTCAATAGTTTAGAAACAGTCTGCTGGAGTTGAAATATTTGTGTATACATGCCTTTCTCTCTTTAGATAGTTGCAGGCCAAAATATGGGAGGGGATTTGGTGAGGCTGAGAAAACACCACATCCTAAACCATACGGCATCAGCTACCAATTTTTCCTGGTTTGCATGTGAGAGATCCTCTTCCTTCCCCAGCTCTTTATGTGCGAATGTAAACTAGAACTTCGTGGGTGCCCAAAAAAGGAAATTTCAAGCTTTGCAAATGCTTTGTTTGGATTAATAACATCTCTAGTCGTGTTTCTTTTATCCCAGGGGGCACAAACGTTACTTAAGTTAATAGCGGTATAATAACCTATTTAATATGCTATGGTAAAAATGCCTTCTGTTAGCTAACTCTTAACAAATTCTTGTTGTCATATTTCAGCAGTAATTTATTTTCTAGGCAGGAAAGAGGAGACTTAAGTTTTGAAACTACCAGGACATTGTTTTAAACAGTGTATGGAAAGTGTATGGTATTCTAAAAAAGTTACGTGTTTACATAGATGTGATTGTTCAAAAGCATAGACCGCACTGTTGGCCCCTTAATATTAATCTCTGCTGGGTGAGGCAGTGACAGAGTTTATTCATTGTCCCAAAGCACTAGAAAACTTCCCACAGCATTTCATGAAAACCTGACAAATTGAACTACTTTTTGCTTAATGGTATGTTAGATCAACATGATGTCTCTACCTAGCTGAACTTGGCTGTCTGAAACCTCAGGGAAAAGGGGTTGGGTTGGGTTTAGGCTTTTAGTTTGTTTATTTGGTTGGGGGTTTTTTGGGTTTGGTTTGGTTTGTTTGTTTTTTTTTTTTTTTTTTGTTTTGAGGGTTTTTTTGAGTAGTTCAAAAGAGTAGCTTGGGGCTTCAGAAAGCCTGAGAGCTGATGAAAGACCTGCTGCCTGAGGAGCTTCATTAAGAACCCGTGGTGGAGGGCGTGGGATGGCAGGGAGGGACCTGCCCCACAGCCGGGGGACCCAGGGCTCCAGGGGAGCTGGGGTGGGGAGAGGACCTGCGCAGTTGGGATGCGGGTGATGGGGAGCTGGCAGCAACCCTGGGCCACGTGCTCTTGTACTGTTTCATCCCACGAATGAAGTGATTTTTACTGTGTCTCGATCCAGCCCAAAATGCAATCAGCTAAGCAACCTGGGCTTATGTTTTGGGTTTTGGTTTGGTTTGGTTTTTTTTTTTTGGGGGGGGGGTGGTTTTGAGGGGTTTTTTTGAGAGGCTCAGTGCTCATGGCTGGAATCACCAGTTTCACATCTCAGAGCCTTTAAAACAAACAAACAAGACCTCATTTTTGGGAACTCTGTGCCACAGATTGCAAGAGGCTGGAAAGGAGTAATGGCCAAGAAGGAAGCAAGTCCTCCCATAACTGGCATCAGGCAGGGGATAATTAATTGCTGGAGCACAGGAGAAAGAAGGTTGGGCATCTACTGTCAGGCAGATTTAGAGATATTGAAGCATACAGGTTATAAACAGGCTCTGAATATATTTTGGCAATACAGAATCACAGAACAGTTGGGGTGGGAAGGCAGCTCTGGAGATTGCCTAGTCCAACCCCCAGCTCAGGCAGGCTCAGCTACAGCAGGTTGCTCAGGGCTGTGCCCAGTCACGTGTCACCTCCAAGGATGGAGACTTCATGACCTCTCTGGTCAACCTGTGCCAGTGTATGACCAGCCTCACCAGAAAAGAAAAAGGAAAAAAAGAAAAAAAGATTTCCCTTATGTTTAAATGGCATTTCTTGTATTTCAGTTTGTGTCCGTTGCCTCTTGTCCTGTCACTGGGCACCACTAAGAAGAGCCTGGCTCCATCTCCTTTACTCCCCCGTCAGATACTTACAGACACACATAAGACCCCCCTGAGCCTTCTCTCCTCCAGGCTGCACAGTCCCAGCTCTCTCAGCCTCTCCTCACATGACGTAATGCCACTGGGCACCTGATTGCTCCTCAGTCTCCGAGATACTACTGAAAATGGTTGACATTGACTGGAATATTCTGGGAATTTCATGTGTTTGAGGAACGTTTGACTTACCCTATTTCTGCATGGCTATGTACCTGCTGTGAGACAAAGAGCTTCTTCCTTGTCAAAAGTACACGCCAATCAGGATGTTGCTGCTCTCTCACAGTGCAGAAGTGTCACCTTGGTATCTGAATGGACAAGACTTGGGGCCTGTGCTTTTCCTGCCAGAAGCAGATGGATAACGGCTCCCTTTTCCCAAACCCATCTCTTGTTGCTATAGAGAGCACCTTAGGAAAAACTGGAATTCATGATGTCTTTGTTTTGCTTAGAAATGAAATTATTTTAAGATTATGGGTAACACGACTGTCTGGTTAGACTTCTTCTTTACAGATGAGGTTGTCGTTTCTAAAAGCACCCTGTTCGTGTTAAGGGTGCTGAGTTAGGGTGAATGTGCAATGTGTAGTAGTGTCACTAGGATTTCACCTTAGCAATATTGATTCTAAAACCAAAATGCCATTGTTTATATTGTCAGTCAGAGGTGGATTTTATATCACAATTTTCCTGTGTTTGGGAGAATTAAAATCTCTATATGTAGTATTGTAGGCATTATTGTCACTGCTTAAAAACTCTTCTTAAGCATAGAGTATTTGTGTTTGGTAAAGATATCATACTGGAAGATCTTAAAAATATCTGTTTGCAAAACAGCCTGGGATCTTTAGAGGGAATGGCAGTACTTCTTAGGCTCAGTACAACAGAGCTGTCACGTACTTATTTGCTTTCACTTTTTTCTCTGCCTTCTTCACTCATTCCTCACTCCAGTTACGTGATGATCTCTCCATTCGTCTTCTCGTTTCACTCCTGTTTCTGTTCTCCATCTTCTTTTGCATGACCTGCTATGCCTGAGCACTGCTAATCAGCCCAGGGTTATTCTCCTGTCCGTCAAGTCCCTCCTTGAGAGCTGAACTGTTCCCGCTCACTTAGAGCTCCTACTCTGTCGATAAAATAATATGCAGTATATTATCAATATCATGGCAAGACTTGCTGTATTGCACTTAATCTGTCCCATTCTTGATGGGGCAACAAAGCAATAGAAACTATGCTTTATAGAGGAAGCATAAAGAATTACCTCTTTAATGTGGGATTCTTAAAGAGAATATGATATAGCATGCAAAAATATTTTACTGCATTGCACAATTGCTATTTCAGAAAAATGAGGAATGTCTGTAGTAATTTAGTCATGTTTTCCTGTCTTTTTGCTTCTTAAGTTCTGGTGGTATTGATTTGCTTATATTTGTTTTAGGTTTGAAATAAAATGGCCCCTCATACCCTGTTATTGATACTGGTTGCCTGGGATATTGAGGAATAAATTGTAAAATTCAGTGTGAAGATTTTACTGTAACTGTAGCTCTGAAATGTTTTCTCTGGTTTACACTGTTGGTTTTTTCTTTGGACGTTGTTTGCAAAATTACGGTGAATGGAATTTTCTTTTCATGTGACCAAATACTCCGAGTCTTGGCAAGGTTCACAAGCACGGGGCTGGCTGAGAAAGTTAGGCAGGTTTTGCCTAGGCATTTTCAAAGAAAAGCACCCAGGAACTGAGGTTTGAAATAATGTAGCCTGAAGTCAGGAATTTTTTTCTCTGGAGAGTCAGTAGAGAACGTGGTTATCTGTAGTATGCAAGAGGCCAGGGGTTCTTTAGGTGTAAATGTACCAGTGCAAGAGGAAAGTATAACGGGTCGTATTCTGTGCAGTATTGTTGCCTAAGCAGTGCCAGTTAATAATGAGGGATTTGGGCCGTTTTTCAAAAAGAGACAATATTCACTGACAATCCTTCATTTATTTTGGTGAGTTAGAAAATAGAATGGCAGGAGAATATGCATCATTTAATCCAATTTAAGCTTGCACCACGCTTAACTCAAACAGATTCTTGACATCAGGCATTTACCGTGTAGCGCTGAAGCGGTGCGGTTTTGGCGCACGAGGGAGAAATCTGCTAAAACAAGAAAGCATTTGTTTGAGAGAGAGGGTTTGGAGAGGAATGTGGGAAGGTCCCACATGCAGAGGTAACCTCACGACTGGGTGGTTTTTCATGTAGTACCTGCGTAGGTGGGGCATTCCCCTTCTGCTCCCGCGCTGCCCAGCGCCTCGTGGGTGCACGCCGGGAGCTTTACACCGTCCCTTTACACCGGCAGAGCATCTGCTCCCCACGGCACAGTTGGGACTCGGCGCCGGAGCAGAGTCATCTGTTTTACCCCAGCACACATTTACATTCCACAGGTCCGGGAAACTGTCTGCCTGACCACCCAACGCCTGGTGTTTAAAACTGATCGGACTGGCAGCACGGCACTTCACATCCAGCTGCGCTGCACACACGAACTCCCCAGCCTCTGTGCTGGAAAGTGAGCTGGGAAGGATTTTTTTAGAAATTGCTTTTGGAGCAGGTACATTCCTGCACAGGCAGAATGTCCAAACCCTCTCGCCTGGCTCGACCTTTGTCAGCTAATACGGCTCCTAAATCGCCTTTGTCTAGGAAAGAAGATTTTAACAGCCGATCACGAAAAATTAGGCTAGGTGAAAAGATTCTGAGAGCTGGCAGTGAAGGAAACCTGGTTAAACAGCATCAGCAAGAGCAGGTGGAAATCACAGAAGGGCTTGTGCCACGGAGGGCTCCTTTCCTGAAAGGTAACCGGTTATTTCATGCTGCAAAAGAAATAATCTAATGCATTTGCAATTACTGCCTTTTTAATAAACTCCAAACATCAATTATTGTAGAACAGGGGCTGTGTATGTATGTGTGCATATGCGTGTGTGTGTGTGTGTGTGTGTATTGTTTCGAAATGACAGATTCTGGTACATAAAGCATTTGTTTTGAAAATAAAAGGACTGAAAATATTTTTGTTGTTCAGTTGTGGCTGGGTGCTGTATACAAGCTAAAAATGTTGGTCTGGCAAAGTGGTAAATCACAGTCTTTTACAGCCTGTGACCATTGTCATGAACCTTTATTTGAAATGATATTTTGAAATTATTAGCAAGCATGAGAAAGATGAAATAACGTGAGAAAATAGACGTCGGTGCAGGCACAGAATCTCATTCAACCTTGCAAGTAAAACTCCTTTTGGTGGGTCCTAACAGGGGAGCTGTGAGTTCATTTCTTGTATAAAAACTAAACAGATCAAGTGTATTTGGAAAGGCTTATATGCTTTCAGAATGCAAACAAATGTGGAGGATAATATAAGATTACGATCTACTTTCACTGATCTGTTAAGCAATGGGCTGCAGGAACATTACCATTGTCTCTTTTTAACTTAGTTTTTGTGACAGTACTCCTTAGAACTGTGTTTAAAAGTAGGCATTTAATCTGCACTTTGAAAAATGAGGGTAAATTGCCATTCTATTAGGAAATAAAAGTAGTAATATTCTAATTGGACTTTTAATAGGTTTTATATTTAAATATGAATGAGAAGCAGATTCCCTTCAATCCAGAACAGAAATTGCTGCCTCTCCATCCTAAATCCATAGAAAAAAGAAGTGTAAATCATAGACCTTTGTAACTCAAAACTGTATTTTCATTTCACACACATGGCATCCAAGGTTACAGTTTTTATTCCTGGCTGAATAAGGTTTAAAAGAATTTTTTTTTTTCCTGCAATATGACTTTTATTATTTCACAAAGAAGGGAGAAGTGATGACACCTAATCTTACTCAGGGAGATGGATGATCTGTTTGTTTCTACAAAGGAAACTGGGTCTGAAGCACTTTATTAAAGACAGAAGCCAGCAAATAGAAAAACTGGAGGTGGGAGGGCTTAGACTTCTGGTCTCACTCACAGACCGTCTTGCTTATTTAGCAATGTAATGTGGAAACTCATTTTTGATCTTGTGATGTGTACAAGAAAATAAAACCTTTATTCCAAAAAAAGCAGGAGTACAGTTGTTTCTATCCTGGTAACCAAATATTTATTGATGCTACAGTAAAATATGTTTCCCAGTCAAGTTTTTGAAATTTGAAAACTCTCATAGAAACCCCTGTAACAGCAGGGTTTTCACCAAGTTAAAGGTTTTTAAAGAGTAGTTTGTCCCCTTTCTGTTCTCTTATTTATTTGGTGCCTTGAGAAAAGGGAGTTATGTGGGATTTAGAGAATAGCAAGTGTGTCCTTTTAAGGGATGTGATTTCTATGGAGCTCTTGGGGCCTGCTTTTACTCATTTTATTTAAATGGGGTTTTTGGCTGTATAATGCTTTGCAGCTAAAAGCAAGGGTTGCACTCACTGCTTAGTGTTTTCGGTAAAATTTCTCTAAAAGGAAAACCTAGTGGCTATCAGTAGTGCTGCAACCTGGCATGTGCTTTTAGTATTTATAGCATTATGCTTACTGTTTTCTGGAGCATGAATTAATCCCTGTTATGTACCGGCTTTCTGCATTGGGATGATTTGTGTACATCAGGCAAGATGTTACTGTGAGTTGTTTTTGCAAGAGATGTTGAAGAACAAATATTGGTACTTCTGAAGGGAGCATATTGCAAGGGAGATGGAAACGCAGAGTGTGTGGCTCTCCTCTGAAAATGGGACGGGCTGGATGGTCCCCAGTGGTGTCCAGGCATCGTGGCCACAGTGATTTGGAAGATGTTTTGCGAGAAGCAGGTACAGAGCTGGATGGTGGAGGGACGACAGATATGGCAGAAGCCCAAAGAAACAGCGAAGGGTAGAGGACCCACAGGGCAGTGCCCTGGGGACGGGGCTGAATAACGCGAGAGAGTGCGGGAGCAGCCGAAGGGTGTCGAAGTGTTCTTGTAGAGGAAGAGGGGGGGATGGGAGAGGTGCCAGAGGGCAGGTACGGGCTGAGTGTGATGGCTGAGATAGGGAGCATGGTGAGGAGAGGCTGAGAGCTCCCATGGGAAGAGGACCAGGGCTTGGAGGAGAAAAATGGCAAAGGAAGACTGGATTTTAGGAACAGGTGGGTCGGAGGGACTGGGATGGGGAAATGGAGCAGGAGGCTCTGGCAGGTGGGGAGCAGGGTCCTGAACAACCTGACGTGGAAGAGGGGAATCTGTTTGCCCAACCTTCATCTGTTGTCATGTAATGCCAGTGAAAACCTGTGGCCCGGTCTGTGCGTTACCCCTCCAAATCCTGCTCCGTGCACAAGGGAACAACCTGCTGGGCTAGTTCCTACTAGTGAGCTTTGCATGTCTTCACGAGCAACACGATGGGATTTCTGGTTTCTTTGAAATTCTTTTAAGTTAAAACCAAAGAGGTAACATGCATGAATGGTGTCAATAGGCAGCAATCCAGCAAAGCTCAGTGCTTAACACATAGGAAATCCAAAATTGCTGTTACATTTTTAATGGGACTGTAAAGCATGATGGTTCATTTTAATTATGAATATATGTTGGGTGCTCTTCTACAGGATTCCTGCCCTGTGTTGTACATGGGATGAGTTGTGCTTAACTGATAAGTTGGATTGTATAGGCAGGGGGACAGCTTGGGGCAGAGAGAAATGAAGGCCTTTTAGGTAAAGCCATTAAAGGCTGGAATGATCTGTCTCTGCCTCTGCCACAGAGGTCTGTGTGGTATCGGACATACTGCCTCAGCTTTCACAGGGGAATGCTGGCTGTGTGGATTTGATTTTCGGTTTAGTTTTAGGATGTGCAGGTCTGAGACCACTGGTTCCGATTTGCAGTGCTGAAGACACATAGCAGCAACCGAAGTCAGTGTCAGCTGTGATTTTATTGCATGAAGTGCTAATGCAAAGGACTCCAGAAGGTCATCTTGTACTTATCTGTTACTCTTCACCTGAATTTAATGAACATCTTTGACCATAATTTCTCTGGGTCCCAGCTTCTTATCTCGCTAAAAAAGGGAGGAAGGGGTGGAATAAGATTCTTACTTTATAGGGACTGTTGTGAGAGTGGCATTTCACAAATACTTACTGTAATTACCTACTATAATACAGTAATGAAGAATATTGAGTCTCAGGCTACAAAATTTGTTGCTTGTTCTTCAGATCAAGGTCTGGCATCCAGAATAGTTAAGATGAAGCATTCGACGCCCTGTGTGTGAAATGAGTGCGGTTCATTTTGTGCAGAGAACGAGATGATGGGGTGGGGGGGGGCGGAGGGGGTAAGGAAAGGCTGTACCGCGGCGCACGTGGGTGGGAAACAGGGTGGCAGAAACAATCTGAGTTGGGTATTTCCCGTCTGGCAAGTGACTGTCTTTGCAAACTCAACATCATTTTAGGATTTGCTGGTTTGAAGAAAAAATGGAGATAGGTAAACCTTTCATTTTTCATTCTCACTTTCAAGACTGAATCAATTAAGATTTTTTCACCTCTGGGATATGTTACTGATAGAAGAGCTTTATGAATTTCTGTCACCCATACTTTCCTCCAAGAAAAGCAGAGAATATACTAATGACTGTCTTTTCAATTTGCTTTCTGTGTCCCATTTTATTGAGTTTTGATATTTGCTTTATTATTTGGCTTCACATCGTTTCATTTTGCTTTTTTTTTCCACCTTTTTTTTTTTTTATTAGACTTTCCTCCCTGGTTTCTCCTCTGCACTTTACTTTGCAGACTATGGTAATTGGAATGCAAGGCCAATATTTTTAGACTAAAACTCTTGGTATCTCATATTTAGTTGGATCCAAAACTAGACAAAACCGGTTTGTCCCATTCCTAGTTATTAGATAGAGGCCAGAGGACTTTAGGGGTATAGTGGGATTCATATCTATGGGCTCTTCATGCAAAACAAGTAATAACAGCACCATAAAAAGTGGAATTAATTATCTTTACCCCATTTTATTTTTATGACAAACTCCAACATAACAATGACTATATAATCCATATGTGTATTACTAATTATCTCCAACCTTGTTATGATTTTTGTAAATAAAGAAATATTGAATCATGGGCAAAGTTTGGAAATTATTCTTTCTGACATTCAAGTAATATCTGTGGTATTTTTAAGGCCAAGGAGTTTATCTGTCAGGAACTTCCATTTCACAGCATTTCCTGACAGAGATGTACCTGCAAATACAGAACACATGGAAGGATTAAGGGTTAGTCTTCTAAGGAAGTTCATTATTAAAAGAATGGCAAAGCAAAGAATGTTTGTATTTAGCCTACAGTATTTTTGTTTCCTCTGCAACTGTTTAATATTCATCAAGACAGAGAATGCAGATCTTGTAAGTACTTGTATATACAAATGTTCATTATCTCACAAATTTAATGCTAGCTGTCTTTTTTACTGCCAATACATATTTTTTTGCTTTTAAAATGTAGACTTTTTATTACGATCTTAAAATAAATGAAAAATCAGAAATTTTACTGTCTTCTACAGTAGTCTGAAAAACTATAATGAAACTAGGGTTGGTATCAGATGTGCGCATCCTAGTATGGTTAATTGTTCAAAATTTTGAGCTTGAGACACAGATTTGCAAATTGATAAGGAATGTATTATTTCATTTTAGTATATTAGTAATAGAAAGGAACAAATATCATGGACCATTAGATATCAAAATACAAAAGAAATCTAGATAAAAACTTTTCAAGCTGGAAAATAACATTATTAAAGTAACTCCTGGAATTTACAATTGCATTGCAGAAACAGGGATCAGGCATAAGACAGTAGACATTCTCTCATTGCCCGTGTACATTTATTTCTATAGCTGTTGATGTACGACTTCACCTGGAGGATGAATAGGGCAACTGAACATGCTTCCTCCCAATTAAGATTATGCAGTACATAAACTGGAGTTATGGTTATTGAAAACTGAACGTCTGGACATTTGTTTAGGTAAGGAATGATAAGCCAGCCTCTGTTCTTATTTGCTATGAGATCATGACTCAGACCCAAGCATAAAGTATACTTTAGCTTTTTTTAAAGCATGATTTCCCACAAAAATTGGGCATGTCAAAACACCCTGGCAGGCTTTCCTTCATCGGTAACCTTTTTACCCATTATCTGAACTTTGCAATTATGATGGAGAGGCAAGTATCTCAAAAATACTGCATTTCTATGATATACTGTGTACACTGTGTGGTGTATAGGATACTCTATTCCGTACCTGTCAAATACTACATGTTAATATTTTTCTATAATTTTGTGGAAAACTGCTGGCTGGGTGGAGAAGGAAGACCTGATTAATATCAAGTTCAGGAAAAAGCTGCAGTGCATGCTCAAATCTTCTTACATATCAGAGAGTTCACGTGTGGATGAGACCTCATGAAAGCCATACCCCAGGGACAAGCTCGGGTTGTAGCTCACAGCTCAGACAATTCACCAGAGAGGCAAATTCAGCCTGTGGAGGAGGTTGCATGAATTCTGATGGAAACTTTTTGGAGCTGAATGCATGCTGCAACCTAAGTATAATTCAGTTTATGAAGTGACTAGTCAATCACAGGAAAAAAAAAAAAAAAGGTGCATTGGAAACCAGGTTACAGTAGTTGCACTGCTTACAGAACTATTTTTCAATTGCAAAAGTATATCCACTTTGAAATCCCTTCCTTTGGGACCTGGCAGAATTGGAGGGAGAACACTATACATCCCCTTGGGAAGCTCAGGATCTTCAGTTTCTTGTAGTATAAGGACTAATAATATGGGATGGGAAAAAGCTCCACCAATTTCCCCCACAACTCAAGAAAAGCTTAAACCATCTAGATGAGGGAATTCTGGAGAGGCTACAATTTTGGAGAAAATGAGGTGTGATTTTTTTGAAGATTGATTTTTCTTTAATTTTGTCTCTCTGAAATCAGTCAGAGGTTTTGAAGTTTAGAATAAATTAAGGAAATGAGTAGGTGCCACAGATTGTAGGTACTTAGATGTTCCTTATTAGTAGATCCCGATTCCGTAACATAAATTATCAATATCACTTTGCCATATGTAGGATGTAAGTATATATTTCATAGAGAGTATATAACTTTTTATCTATATGCTACATTTGTAGTGGTTTAAGAGTGTAGTGCAATATTTAAGTGCCATGGCTGAATTTGAACCATAGTATTTCAGTATCAGAGGTTTCAATAGATACCAGTCAAACAGTACCATTTAAATCTGGATGAATTTTGCAAAATTTGGATGAGAAGACTCAAAAACATTAGTCCTAACAATCAAAACCCCCTCAAGTCTGGTTGTTTCTGCAAAACACTTTTTTTATGTCCAGAATTGACCCTTTAAATAGTTTTTTAATGTGTCCTGTTATAAAAAGAAGAGATAGTGATTTGAACTGAAACCATAACTTTTGGGTTTATGCCTTTACTTAATGTTGTGGATATTCTAGTGGATTAAAGTATTACTTGTGAGTTGAGTTTTAGTAAGTTTGTTTGTATGACATCAAGACAGGAATTGTTCTACAGTTGAGAGGTTCTTGTTTGAAAGCGAGAAGAACATCATGCAGATGTGATAAAAAGAAATAGCAATGCCCATGTGTTTAATATCCTTTATACGTGATATGTTTATGTATCATGTCTTTTTTGGTGGATGGACTGCGATATTCTTCTAGATGGCAAAGTCAGCTCCTGTCTTCTGTTGTTATTCTTGCCTGCTAATTAAGTGATGAGATCAATAGAACTTTCTTTAATCCAAATTCCTAGCATTTTTTGAAGCCCTATTGCATGGGTTTGAAAACCAATGTGAAAATTCAAATTATCTTGTAGAAGACAGTTTAGTTTAGGGTGGTTGTGGTATGGTGGGATTACCTGAGCAGCACTGCAGCTGTGGCCAGCTGTTAGAAATTAGTATCAGGCAGGGGCAGAAATGTTCACATCAGTTGGTCTGGGAGATGCCAGTTCCCTTTCAGTCAAAGAATTCAATCTGAAACAATTTTGGTTTTCTTTGTGTGATCTTTCCCAGAATTTGGATTCTGAGAAGTCTCAGAGGACTCTGAGAAGTCTGTTGGTGAAAACAGTTGTCTATATCCATACAGAAAGAGTGATGCTGATGGAAACGTCAGTATCCCCGAGCTCCCGAAGAGTCCCGTTGCTACTCTCCGTACTCTTTCAGGTTAGCCTGCATCTTCTCTGAAGTGGGATTTTCAAAGCTGGACATGGACCTTCATCTCTGAGTGGAGTGGAAGGATTATGTTACATTTCTTGCAGACAAATATTTGTAAATCCTAGTACAAGTACAGTTTTTTGCACAATGGCATAGTAATGTTTTAAGCTTCTGATTAACTCCTAGAGCCATTTTTGCTGTTAATCGTCTTTTAAATCTTCTAGGCATTTAAATGGGTTTCACCCCGCCCTGGAAAGATGATTGTCCAAGCTGATCTTAATTCCTAAATCCTTTCTTGTGTTTTAAGGGTAAGCAAAACATTGGCCCTTTTCAAATCTTCTGGTATTTCACCCATCCTCAGTGAATTCAGATAAATATTAAGAACACAGAAGTTTTCATCGGTTAGTTGTTGGAGTGCCCTAGGATGCGATTCATGAGACCCAGCACACTGTTTTCATTCCTTCTCTATTTAGATGTTCTTGCTGGTATTAATTAAGAAAGATGCATGGTCGCAGCTGTTCCTCTTAGTGAAGTCTGATATGAGAAAGGCATTCAAAAGTCTGCTTTCCCCATGCCATTCGTTAAAAACTGTCTTTTCCCACTGAGTTATGGGTCGGTCTTTTCTTTGCCCTTCCTCTGACTACTAAGTCATTTATGCAATAAGTAGTCACCCAGGCCTGCTGCTCATTTTAAGCAAAGGGAGAAAACTCAGGGCCCAGTCATTATTTCACCTTTTTTTCTCTCTCTGAAAAAAAATGAAGCAGTTATTAATGCTGCTTTAAAAAAAAAAAAAAAAAAAGAAAGAAAGAAAAGAAGAAGAAAAGGCAAAGCTGCAAATACAGGAAGAAACAAAACATCTGGAACGCACAGCTAGCTGGGTGGACATATGCAGGGTATTGGTATCTAGATATTTAAGAACAGACAAAGTTGTACTATTCCTGGGGAATGTGTTTTATGATAACCATCTCCTGCTGACATAAGCTGTGTTTGTGTCCTGGTTTAGATAACATTTATCTTGAGCCTGATACTTCGAGTTTCTGAACAGGCTAATGTTTTTGCTGTTGCCTGGACGTACAAGAAGCTTCCTGGGCAGTGAAAACTTTGGAGAGAGACCTCCTTAACCGCCTGTCTTCCAAAACTTCAATTCATCTGCAGCATCTAGATGTGAGATAGACTTAATTCAGTTGTTTGAAATCAAATTTTGTAAGCACCTCTTGTTGGAAGACACAGGAAAGGAGGTTTAGCCAGAGAAGGTGAGATTGCAGCCCCGCTGTGTGAGGTCCCCGCACTGCCTGGCTAACACGCAACCTTCAGAGACTGTCCTGCCTGGCTGCATCCTGGCCATAAACCTGCAGAACCTGAGCTGGCAGTGAGGACCTGGGATGTGCATCGCCTCCTTTTGAGGCTGTAGATTTATCTTTTGGCAATGATGTTCTGCCGGCTGGAGATGCTCCCCCTTCCCCATTATGTGGAGTTGCCAGTGCCTGGCAATTAGGACCTGTCTCTCTTTCAAATCTGAATTTCATTAGGGCAGAGGATAAATACCAAGCATGGCACTGGTGTGGATGATCAAATAGCATCTAAGGGGGTTGAAATTAATCCAGCAGTTTGAACCAAAGTCCAGCCTCCCCTAAAAACATTTCCAACGCAACAAGCCCTGTGCTGCCCTATGAGCTAGTGTTTTGTAACATAGATTTGCCAATAAAGCCATAAATGCATGATAAATGACCTCATCCACACGCTGGACATTCCAGGCAGTGTTAAAATCATGCATTCGGTTCATGCAGTACCCATGTAAACTCACATGCCGCACTTGGCCGCGTGTTCCAGCCTCCGTGTCTCACTGTGCACTACGCTTTTTGTACTGGCCACGTGCACACCCTTTCTAATTAACTGAGGCTCATCTGCCACCTTCCTTGTGTTTCCCACTGTTACAGTGCACGCAGTTACGTGATCCAGCGTAGCTCAGTGCTGATTTACCTCTTTTATTACCATTTGATGCCAGCTCAGATAATTATGCTTCCTGTTCTTTGAGCTCGAATAGCTGAGGTATCACTCTGACTGCCAGGCTGACCCCAGTGGTACTCACTGACCTTTTCCTTCGCAGGGCTCTACAGCTCACAGCCCTGTATTCTGCAGCGACTGGCACCAAAATATCCCTTACACATCTCTGAAATGCTTTATCTTATTTGTCTTCCAAAATTAAGCCAGGACAGCGCTGATGGTACCGGTTTCCACCAGTGGAAGGAAATCCATCACTGAGGGGTAGTCTGTGGCTACTTCACAGAGGCTGGTGGAGTTGGTGGCCACGTGTATATGGGACCACAGTTGCCCATTGATATCTCTATACTGGTTCTTGAGTTGAATACGACACCTGCAAAATCAAAGGATCAGAAGTTGCAGTGAGTTTTCACTCTCCTTTTTATTCTGCTCCAGAAAGATTCTACTATGTTAATATAATATATATAAAACACAACAGAGGTAATAGGTGGCACAATGGAGGGTACCAAAATAGCTCTGGAATGGAATTCTTAGATATTGAAAATATTATTTTCATTATAATGTCAAGCTTTCTGTCTCAAAGATAAATATAGAAAGGTTACTATTTTCTTCTTGGAAGTATGCAGAATGGTTGCATACCTAACCATGAAATCAGATTAACAGGTTTTCATCATATATAGTTAAAGTTAAAGCGGTGACTTGGTAATTTCACCTGAAAAATAAAATAATGTTTTCCCATAGCCTGAGGAACTGTATTTAAATTAACCTTATTCTCTTAGTTTTATAGGCTTTTTTTTTTTTTTTATATCATCAATGTGATGTGTATCACAGCATGTAAAGTCAATGGAAGTCCAAACAATACTTGTGCCAGGTAAGCTAGGTCTGTATTTTTAGAGTAGTTCAGAGGCTTATCTATCAGTCATACAGGTATTTCTCCATGAAAGACACCTCTGTTCAAATGCCAGTATGTCCTAACCCAATCAAAAGCACAGCAAAGAGAAGTTTAACTTACATAAATATTTTTTGTTTGTTTTACATGCTCTTACAAACTTTTCTTTGCCCAAAAACTTTAACACAGTTCTGGAGAGTGACTGTAATTAAGCCACTGCCATGCTTATCTTCACAATTGGTGAAATTAGGAGAGAGTCATACTTGGCGTCAGGGCAGCTGCCGCTAGTTAGCCGTATGGTTTGTGGCAGACAAAACAACTCCTTCCTGCTTGACTGGCAAGTTATTTTAACACAATGTAATTGAAAGATTTCAGTGGTGTTCCTAGCCGCATGAAATCCCCTTGGCTACCTTACTGACGTGACCTCCTCAAATGTAACGCTGATCTTGTTGCTTGCTCTGGGGGTATTAGGGGTAACTCTCTCGTCCAGTAGCCCATAGAGCTTCTCCCTGAAATCATCTAGGAGCTTCATTTAGCAACATCCTCCTGCTTCAAGGACTGGGGGCCAGTGGCAATAGCCTTGATCTCTACTTTTACTCATGTGCTAAATCTATACTATGCATCCAAAAATGGTGGCCTGTAGTCACCTTCTTTATTTAGTAATTTCTGCTCAGTCTTGCATGAAAACTGTAATTTTTTAAGAAGTCAAAATGGACTGCATTTTATATAGTCAGTTAATCACCGAAAATGCAGAAAATCATCTTTTGTCAAAAGAGGGAACTTTCCACCAGTGCAAAGCTGAAAGCTTTAGGGAGGAAAATGTGGGAAGCTCCAGGCTGCTTCCCTGACACTTGTTGCAGACCATCACTCCATCACAGCTGACCCACAAAGATCCACAGACGTGAACTACGGGACTAGTTTAATAAGGATTTCTATATTTTCCTCTCAGTAGCAACAGAGGAGTTAAATTTCAAATTGTATGTTACAACTAAAAAGCATCAATTTGAGTTTCTTTTGTCTCTTTGCTTTTCCATCCATAAGCACAAGCCTTCTTGCCGATGACAGGGTAGAGATTTTTCCAAGCCCTCTGTAAAAATATTGGTAGCACGTAGCAGGTGCAGCCTTAATTTTCACTCTTGGTCACTGCAGGTTTAAGAATGCAGTCCTAACACCAGTTGGTCTTTTATCTTCCTCAAGAAGTTGTGCAAGGCTTAACAGGACATTAATTTAAGCCGTAGCCGTGACAGTTGGAGCTATTCTGTGCCGCTCTGTGGCATGTAACAGCTCGTATCTTTATATCCTATATAATCTATATATTTATTACATGTAATAATTCTGATAAAATGCCATCGCTCAAGCAGAAGCCTTGTCATGCGACATATTTGAAAGCCAAACCCAACATTTACTGATCATTTTAAAATGGTGCTGATAGAATGTGTGGCTGATGAGCTTAAACGTTCAGTAGTTTCTCAGACAGTGTTCTGGAGAGATACGAGAGGAAGTTTGCCCATGTGTCCTTATCTCTTCAGGAGGCACATCGTGTTTCATAGCAGTAAGGAAATGCAACCAGCTGATGGGACTAGATATTCTTGCATCATTAAAGAAGCTAATATATGAGATTAAAGATCCCATAGATTGTAACAGGACTATTTAAAGAGAGTTTCTTAACCCTCTAAAAAGGATTTGAGTAAGTTTGTTTCTGTTTTTTCATCTGTATTCTTGCTTAGAGGACATTAAAAGCAGGTACAGATCCACTTACGGTTTGAATCATCTTCTACACGTGTTTTCTGTAGCTGCCATGAAGATATGTGGTGAAGGTAGAAGGGGCCGACCTGCAGGCTGCATCAATGTGGAATTGCAATCTGCTCATTGCCAGGTCAGTGGACCCCTGGTCAAAAGATGCCTTTCAAAAATGTGTGCTTTGGTATGTGAAAATATGGACACAACCTGTGTGGATGGAACAGTGAGGGCTCCCTCGCCTTAGCTGTGCACCAGGGTGTCTTCAGGGGGAACAGGACTCCAGCAGTAGCAAGGGTTGGGTGGTAAGGGAAGGCGCTGTAAAGGAAAGGGATGAGGTGTGTGTTGGGAAACTCTTTGGAAGCTGAATTTTGACTGAGTCAGAATTGGTGGCAAAACCTGCGTCGTCTTTTCACCATGCTGATATACGGTTAAAAATATTTGAAGCCTTTGTAAAGGATTTGGAAATTTCTAAATGAAAGCTGATATACATGCAGACAACATTACTGGTGCTTTCAATGGAAAAAAAGAATCAACGTCTGATAACATGTGTTGAAGATGGTAAAAATGCTGTGTAAGATCTCTTTTAAATAACCACAAAATTACTTCTACAGAAATTGATACAAATATACCTTTTTTGTCTTCAGTGATTTTCTAAATAACAGAATCACTAACATCAAAACTGGGTCTAACTCTCAGCTCTAATTTTTTGAATTAAGAGAAAAAATAAATGTTCAATTTTTCCAAGGATTGAGGGAAGTATGTCTGAGCTCTGAGCTTTTCTATTTTACTTTCTCAGCTCACTGCAACTGCACTTAAAATAGATTTGAAGTAAACAAAGCAAGCACCCTCACCATTTATTATATTAGGTGATCTTAGCACAGGCAAGCCTTGTAAAATCAGCAGTGTGTTTAAGCCCCTTGGGACCCTGGTAGCTAGGAAAAGGTAAGCAAGATATTTATACATTTTTTTCAGAAGGGAAGTGGTATGAAACTGTCAGAGCTCTTCGCAGTTTCAAAAAGAGAAAAAAACCCCAAGTAACCAAAGAAAATACTTGTTTTGGATGATACAATATGAATTGTATCCTACCTGCATTGGTACTAAACATTCTCATAAACATTGTTAATTATCTGATGATTTTACTAAGCCGAAGTGGTGTGTATTCAGTAGTTCTATTGAGTGGTCATAGTGAATATTCCCAGATGAGTGAATTTCAGTTTTTTGATGTGTCTTGATGTGTGGGACAAGCAGCTGTATGGGGAGGAAGAAGAATGACTTGCCCTAGCTGATTTAAATGGCTACTCAGCTATTCACTAGCCAGGAATTTTTTTTTACTCAGTATACAGGCAAGTCGAAGTCTGTAGGATTTGTTTTATAGCGAACAAGAATTATGGTTTCTCCTGGCCTTAAAAGAAACACCAAACAACAAAATCTTCTATAGCAGGAGTAATGTAATTCCTTATTCATCTGTCTGGTTTTGCTTTCACCTTCATCCGTCCCTAACAGTTGGGGTACCCTCCATTTGTCATTAGCAGACAGCCTGAGTGCCCAGTTGCTGTGTGTAATTAGTACCGTTTCAGCCCTCCTGCGAGGTCAGGAGCTGAGGAGCATGTTCCCTTGCCCTGGTACCTTCTGACAGCTCCACACACCCGTCTCACCAGCCGAGGGATGCAGAAATGTTGTGTCCCATGGGCATGAGTGAGTTATGTCTGCAGCCCCAGTCCAGCTTGCCACAGTCTCATCTGGGCAATTGATGAGCTGCAAGGCTGAGCTACGATGAGGACACTAATGCTGTATTGGATGTGGCTGTCTAGCAGGTGTGTACGTAACGATAGTAAATAACGTTGACCAGCAACGTATCAGCATGCTCAAAGTGTCACGATAATATAACACACTCTGGCTTAGGGTGTATTTACTGTCTCTAGTTTTTAAAATTGCAGCTTGGTTAATCTAACGGTATGGCTGTACATTATGAAAGATTTCCTTTTAATATGGTAATTGAGTATTACCTTTAAAAGGTTCTATTATTTCTTTCACCCTCTTTCCAATACGTTGGACTCCAAATAAAATCTTTTAACTATTTCTGCAGTTTATAAGGAAATGTGTCCACTTATTAAAGCCAGACATGCCATTTGTTAAAGGAATGGCATCCTGTGAGGCATCCTGGAGAATGTTCCTTTCATCTTTTAAAAACTGCTGCAGCTAAATAGCATGGGTATTCAGTCTTTCTGAGCTCACTTAACAAATGTTGTAATGCTGACTTTAAAATAAATAGATATTTGGAAGGACCATGCTCCTCCCTGCTATGCTGAAGTTCTGGTATTTGCAGTATGGTGCCAGATGCCTTACAAATGTTTCATCTGGACAATTCAGCATAATGCACCTAAAGACAACTCTTCTGGTTTCTTGAAAGTCTTCTCATTGTAAATATCTCTACTACCTGAGAAGTCATTATGGAGGGCATCTCCCTGCCCCTCTCTAGTCTGATAATAGCAAAGTATCAAAGCAAATATTGTAACTCATTAAATGAAATTCAACTTTTTTTTTAATGCCTGTGGAATGTCATTGTAGATATAGGGCTTCATGGTGAGCAACCTGAGAACAGAATTTTGCCTTGGAAGGTGATAGGCAGCTTTAATTATAAGCAAAAACACAATTTCACTTCAATGAAGTACGCCACATAAATACATTGGCTGCCTGTTGTAAATCTTGTGGACTCTCTAAAAAATGGCGTTCCCATGGCTAGCAAGGAGAGCAATATGTTTTCTTTCAGAGCTGCTCCTTGGATTGGAGCAGAGAGCTAGAGAAATGTGTGCTCGGAAGACTGCATCCTTCTCGGATGCATCGGGTGTATCCTGTCTCCCTCAAAGTGTGAAAGAAAATGAGGAGTGGGAGCTACTGGGATTTGCTGAAAGAATATTTGTGGTTGGTCTCAGTATGTATATGGAAGAGGCTGCCATGAAGCTGGGATGTGAGGTGTCAGGGTGTCTGGAAGTGAAGCTGATGAGCTGAACTGTTTTGATTAAAGTGGCTGTTCTGAAACTGTGCAAGTACCTGTGGTACTGCTGTGGGCACTCACAGCGCTTTGGTGTTTTTAGATTCAGATGGAGCATTAAACCTCCAAAGAATCAAACCAATATTAAACATTGTCTGTGGGCTTGTGTTTAGAAGAATACAGAAAAAAGATGTTTAAAAGAATAGGGAATCCTTTTTGAAAGGTCACCAGTTGAATGGTGGCCCTCATTGTGCATCCCAGGTGAGCAGTTTGTGATACGTCCAAAGTCAATTCCTCATCTCTGTGATGGAGCTAGTTTTTTTCTGACTCTTACAGGGCTCTAAAGGTCTCCCAAAGCCTGGCATTCAGTGGGGAATGAATCATCTTTAGTAAGGTATAAGTGTCTGGGAATTGAATCTGGGGGGGGGGGGGGTTAAGTTCAGCTTAAACTCACATTAGCAAAATGTGTGAAACAGTGAAGTGTAAGACATATTTCACAGGAAAATTCAGTGGCTCTAACAGTACGCTAGTGAGAGCCGCCAACATAAAATGTTCAAAAGCTATTCATTAAAGACACCCAAATTATTAAACTGTTTAAGAATTATAATATTTTTAAAATGTTTACACATTGTATTGTCATTGTATTCTTCATTATTTACTCTCTGATTTTGAGGTTTTGATGTGTATGTGTATATATATATACACTTGAGTGTGTGTGTGTGTATATATATACACACTTGAGAATACCATGCATGTACTTCATACATGATATCCAGAAGCTTACTTTAAAAGCAATGAAAAAAAAGGTGCAAAAATTAAAATTGAAAGGAAGCTGATATCTAGTATAATCACACAGCTTACAAGTTTAAGCTTGAAGAAAAATGCTGGATACTGTAAGGCTCAGGAAGAATCACAGGAAATTCTTAGTACTGTGTCAAAGCAAAACTGGAAAATGGATGGCTACATTCATTATGATGTTGTACTTGCATCTTGATTGTGCATTTAGCAAGAAGAAATTTCCCATTAAAAAATTCCCATCTTTGGTAGTTTTGTACTGTTCTGTCTCTATGAATACATTGGTATAATGTAGATTTTGTCAACATATTTGAATATAGCTGAGTTTATGCTGAAGCCATTGCTGCTAAGACATACCAGCACAGATAGATGCAAGAATTAGTGGTTTTAGTTCAGTTGATCAAAATGGCTTGGAAATCTGAAAGGAGTAGTACTTTGGATACTTTGGATAGTAAATAGTAGAAAATGTGATTGTTTCAGAAAAAAGTAAGATGATACCTAGAATCAGGCAGTATATAATTTCTTTCTTAGCCCCAATTTGAGGAACCTGGAGAGTGAGGCACGAGCACACATTTGCAACGGCAACATGAGCAGGATAGTTGTTTTGGGTGATGGAGTAGCAGATAATTTTGCTGGAAAGTTATAGATGATTATTGAAGAGAATTGCTAAGTAGGTAAGGAGGAAAAATCTAGGACTCCTAAGAGAGTAACTGTAGAAAGAAGCCAAAGAATTCTTAAGGTTTTGGAGGAACAAGAGATGGGAGAAGGCTTTGGGATCGTATAGCTAATTACATCTGATAAAGTCTAGACTATATTGAAGGGATAGTTTGAGATCTGGGTTACTTTATGCCAGTACTGATAAATGACAGTAATTGGACTCATAGGCATGATGAAAAAGAGAAGTAAAGAGGATAGGAAATTTTGGCTTGACTGTGCATCTATTGTGATAGTACTGTTCAGACATTACAATGTTAATACTTACAGAATATTAACAGACCCATTGTTTTAAAATTATTCAGTGTTGTTCTCTCCTGTTGCCAGCATTTTAGGTGCATTAAATTGCATAAAGAAATAAAATTAAAATGTGAGCACAGGCATCCAGCTGAGTTCCTGCATGTCAGATGGATGTCTAATACAAATTAAAATACATGTTGGGTTTAGATTGTTATTATTATGGATTACCTGCAGAGTACAGATGGGAACACTGAAGGGGATCTGGAGAGCAAAAGGTTTGCTTCCTGCAAGGGTATGAGATACCTGAATCTGAAAAGAAACCAGAGAGGGGTGGGAAAAGTCCTTACAAATGCTATTATGAGTGATGAATGACTTTGTGAGACTCCTGTTGGAGCAGATCAAGAATGACAGTAAAAAGATGGGGAGTGGCACAGGGGAGAGCTGAGATGATCTCCAGTAGATCTGTCAGCCTCTGGAGAAGGAGCATGAAGGCATGAGAAGGTTGTGAAATGAACTGTGCAATGAAGAAAGTTTGGAGCTGTTTCATTATTATATGTCAGTAACAAAATAAGGTTATTGTCAGTGGGTGGACAATATGCAGCTTCCTCATTTTGTGGGATAGATGAGAACAGTTTTAAACTGATGAAATGGGATGCAGGAGAAAGTGCTAGAGAGACCCATCTGATGCCTGCACAAGCCTTGAGGGCACAGGGAGATTAAAATTGGATAAATGAGACTACAGAAGTGGATAAAGGAACAGTATTATTAGGTGATAGCTAGCAAGAAAAACCAAGTCCTACTGTTGGTAAAAATTGTGACATGAAGATACCGTTAGTGAAAGGATCCCACCTCATCTGGCTGGGAGTTTGGGTGAGGTCAGTGTGAATTGGGGAAGTGTTGGTGCATCAATATAGGGATCCAGGCAGGTGCATGGAAGCCTGAGGGCTATCTATGCTGAAGGGAAAAGAGGCGTTATCCAAAAAATGGCAATGTGTCCAGGAAGCCTTGTATTGGCAAGTGGCTTTGATTGGGTGTCTGTGGACATTAAAGGCATAAAGCTTTGAGAAAGGGAAGATGGGATAAAATAGAACCTCCTGGAATAAAATACATTTGGAAGGAAAACTAAGATAAAAGCTCTGCTGCAGCAGTGTTACAGCAAGCCAAAGGTGGATGGGAATAAGGACAGGGAGAGAACAACTCAGAAACTGCCATAGGTCTGTAAGGTTTCTGAAGGACAAATATTTGAGAAGGTGCAGACAGTAGTTAATTAATCTGGAATAAAAAGTGCAGGGACTACTATGTAAAGCAGGCATGAATGTCATCTTTAGTCAAAGGTTCAAAAAACTGCTGGAATTAATATAAATATATGATTGATATACATTGTAAAAAAGTTCTCCATATTTCACTGGGTAAATAATCATCCTAAAAATAATATTAAGCATAAACAAGGAGTCTGCAAGGAATGGAAAGAGGATTGACGAATACTGAGACCAGTACATTAAAAATCAGAAAACATGGGAATGAATTGTAAATTTCTAAGAATACACCTAACTAATATTTAACTATTTTTTTAAAAATAAAAATTATAAAAAGTAAAGAAGAATGTCAGTGCAGTCAGTGTAAAAAGATGAAAGTTTAGCAGTGATACAGATGGATAGGTTTGATATGTAACAAGTAGCATTCCTCATATTTTAATGATGCTATCGAACGTGGGACAAATGCAGAGCAGCTAATAGAAATTATTATGCAGAAATGGAAATTCTCACCTCCAGGGGGAAGCAAAACTTAAATTATGTAATTGTTTAAATCAGAAGAGACCATATAATCCACATCCAAGAACTTGCATAATATAATTGCAATTCCAACAGCAAGTACTTTTAATAAATATATCACATCAGGAATTGGTATTACCTGGGGGAATAAATTAAAAATAGTACTTAAACTGGAAAAAAAGACTCAGTGAAAGAGCATTAGTATGATCTCAATAGTATGCAAAGTCTTTTACAAAAAAGTTTTAAGGAAAGAATAAGCAAATGACACAAAACATGATAAAGGAGTTAAAATACATGTAGGATCTCCACAGGAAGGTCAAGCCTGACTAAGCTGATATCTGTAATTGAAAAGATAGCTAAGCTAATTCTTTAAACAAAAGAAGTAATCATATATCAAGTCCGTATGGACTTCAAAAAAATACAGTGTTTGTCATCTGTGGAGTAGAGATGTGTTTACATAGGAGTTAAGAATGAGTTGTAGGAGAGGAAAGATGAAAAAATTAACTAGAGGCAAGAGCTGGAGGCCTGCTGGAGGTCACCAAAGAGTTCCAAGGACTGATTATGCGATCAGTCTAACGTAATGTTTCCATTAGTGATTGTACCACGAAAACAACAATATTGCAAAACCCCACAATCTTGATGACACAAGTTATCAGAAGGATTATGCAGAAGACTGGAGTTTCATGTAGAAGAAATGAGAGGAGCACGTGAAGTGGAAAAATGGTGCAAGTGGTTTGAAAGGCTGCTGTCACAATTGCAGTCGTGCACTTGGGGACTTGTACCAGGGTCGTGGGGAGAGGGTGGGCGGACACTGGAGTGCTAATCACAAGGTAACTGAGGCATCAGAGTGATACATTACTGGAAAAAGGACAAAGATTGCAGCACGGAGCATCTAACATCTGGCAGTGTTAGGAAGTACGTTTCCAATGCAAGGAAAACTTAATGCTGTTGTGTACATGGTATTTGTAAAGTATAACACAGAAAAATCTGTGCAAATTTGATCATACGTACTTAAGAAAAGTAAATTCAAACTGGAATAGGCGCCCAGACAGGTTTCTAAAAATGCATTGGGAATGGATAGACTGTTTTATGAGGGGAGATTAAAATCCTTGTTTTGTCCGACTCTGTAAAAAAGAAAATTAAGAGGAAATAGAATTGCCAACTCGTACATGGAAGGATTTGTACATAAAATATAATATTAGCACAAAAAGAAACAATTACAAAGTGGTCTTGAGAGTCTGTGGGGTGGAAATTTAGGTGGCTTCCAAATATGAAGCATGGTGGGACAAGGCACCTGACTAATTTTTAGATGAAGCTCTGTTGATTCATGAAAAAATTGTATATGATGCAGTGCCTACAGGGAACAGATTTGGTAATAAAAAGGATTTCTCTTCCCAATAAAAAGAGACACTAGAAAGATGGGGAGGGAAGAGTGGTAAAGGTAGCATGGTGATTTTCTTGTAACTTAAGAAATTCATGTGTTTTGGGTTCAGAAGGGAGGAAAACCCCATATATTTCTGATGTCTCCAAAAATACACATCAAAATTGCTTATTAAACAGAATTTTGCTTGTTTGGGGAGGCTTATCCTAATTTGGACCCTTTTTACTACGTGGACAGCTTTGTTAAAGGAAAACCTATTTGAATTTCTAAACATTTTTTTATTTTGAACATTTTTTCCTACTTTATTCTGGCAAAAGTGATTTTTATACTGTACATCTGAAAAAAGCAAAACTATACTGCAGCTGGCGTAGTGCTAAATTTTTCACATAAAACCTTGATATGTGCCAAGTGTGACTGTATTTTGCTGTATGTTTATAACAGTAATTATTTTTGATCTTAGTTTTCTGCAGTAAAACAGAATTTATTGCAACTTATAGGAAGCATAAACTTTACGGCTCTCATATTTAGCATAGAGAAGAAAATCTCATAGCAAAAGAATAGTTGGTGTCTCATATTAATATTTCTACGATTAGTATGAGTAGCTGAGCTGATTATTTTTATACTCCGATTAAAAAAAAATAGAATGGAATAAATGGGCTTAGTGCAATGCTGTGTAATGCGGTCCTCCTCACGGCAGCAAAGAAGGAGGAAAGGTTTCTGCTGGAAATGGCGTTTGGTCTAGCTCAGTAATGCAGTCTTTCCTTCAATGCGCAGAAAAATATTGGCAGCCTTAGGCTATGTTTCGTATAATGTCACTTTAGTTATTCAGGTTTTTTTAGGCTTCCTTTTTCAGCTTGAAGGAATTAAGTCCCATTGAGATGGTAAAGATCCATATCTGAAATAGCGTAAATTGTTTGTTGATTTTGTGAAATGTGTAAGTCATAACTATGTGAGCAAAAACAAATCTTTAACTTTGATGGCGTGCTGTGTGCTTTCTCTCTCTGCCAAAATGTTTGTGCTTGGAGGTGATACATGGTGGAAGCCTTCTGAGGGTAAATACAAGGACACGGTGATGTGTTCCTGGGACTGGAGTATTGGGTTAAGTGTTTTGTTTTGGGTTGGTGGTTGGTTTTTTTTCCAATTGATTTCAAGTAAATTATGCTAATTTACACAGACTTAGCGAGTTTGGTGAATAAATGAATCCTAGGAAGATGCTAGGCTGTTGCCCGTAGTCTCGTTTAGAAGAGTGAGCGTTTCCAGAAAAGCGGGATGATTGCTGCTGGAGGGTGGCGTTTGCGAGGGCTGCCACGGGGCAGGAGCCAGCCGTGAGCTCCTCGCCCTGCTATGCTGCCTTCATCCCAGCGTTTTCTCTGCAAACGGGTAGTCCTGCTTCACACATAGTTGCCTTCTGGATTTTGGCTATGTCAATGCAATTGCATTGCTCTCAGCTCAGCTAGGATGGTGTAGCTGAGGTGGTGCGAGGCCCCGGTGGGGGGAGGATGCTCCCGGGCCTGTCGGCTTGGCCCTGCTGCCCATCAGCCGCAGCATCCCTGCTGAGCCGGGCGCTGCCCTGCGTCGAGGCAAGTGCTCAGCCCCTGGAGAGGTGCAGAACTTGATCTAGTGTTGTCCTTGATTTGTACTATTCTGGCTTTCTGCAAGGTCACCAGTGGGTGTGGGCGTGGGGAGGATTTTCTCTGGAAGGCAATGATGAGTCACCAGTGGAAACCACTCCAGGTGGGAGACTGCCTATTTCAGGAGTTACAGATGATAAACTAGTTAAGAAATGTAGGTGGAATGGGAATGAGCCCAATGTGAAGCTAAACTATTTGCAAGTTTGTAATTTTTCTCAGTATTTTTCATTTTGAATGTTCAGACATCTCTGCATTTCATAACTAAATGTGTTGGTGTTTTTGTGTTATTTCCTGCTTAGACATAACTAGGGCATGCAGAGGATCTTGGAGGAGATCTGAGATAGCTATCATCTGAGATTTCTATCCTCAATTTGCAGACCGTGCTGTGGAACAAAATCTGAATATTCATTTTGAACTTTTGGGGGTTGCTTATCCGAACTATTTGAAATTCGCCAATCATTATCAAAGCTTAAATCTTCTTCTCTTTGCTTCAATTACTGAGAGAGATTGCAAATTCTTACTTGGGAGAGTAGTCAGTATGGGGAGATGTACTACATAGCTCCAACTTTGAAAGTGGGACAGTTCAAGTTACGTGTTCTATTTTTTGTTTAAAAAGTCCCCTAAAGCAATGGAGAAAGGACATCTAAAGACTTACATTTCCTTTTTGGAATTTATAAATAGAGGCAATCCTGCCTTAGCAAACTATAGTAGCCAGCTTTGCTATTTACTTGTTTATTTGAGCAATGATGAAGTTACATAACCTTTCTTTAGGTAATACACTCGTCAATGTAAGCAAAGTCAGTTCCTGTCTTTCATATCTGGATTTACAGCTTTCCCATTTTGCCTACTTCCTATATATGAATTACATAGGCTTAGCCCCTGAACAACTGAGCCTTGAGAATAGAATATGGTATCAGTGGAGTATCCAGTTCAGCATTACACTGTGAAAATAGGTTTGTGCAATAAAATTTGTGATTGCACATGTCACAGACTGTCAAAGTTTGTCGTGTATTCAAGATTAAAAAGTCTTATTTCTATTCACTGTTGTCACGTTTTTCTGTCCCTTAGCTTTATTTCATCTTACTCTCTTATTTGCCTCTGTCCTCCCTCAGCTTTCTCACCTCTTTTTCTCCCCATTGTAAAAGGTTTTTATTTCCGCTTGCTGCAGTGCTGTGTCTGGCTTCAGATTTTGCTGTTTCTCCTGTTCTCTGTGCATGTTTTTCTTTCTATCATTAATGTTTACCCTGTATTTCTTTGTGGTAGGGAACATACTCTGTGTTTGGATGCACTGAGAATGCGTGAACATGGTCCTGGGGGTGAAAAGTTAAAGCTGCTTTGATGGCCAAGTCCGTAGATATAAAAATAATGCAGTCAGGTTGAGTGCTGTGGAGGCCAGAAGACCACATCTTTCTTAAAATAAGAGGTGGGGAGGTTTTCCCAGTTTTTGTCTGCTATTG
Source organism: Balearica regulorum gibbericeps (assembly GCF_011004875.1). NCBI lineage: Eukaryota > Metazoa > Chordata > Aves > Gruiformes > Gruidae > Balearica > Balearica regulorum. Next base: position 148,765,632 of record NC_046185.1, read on the forward strand.
CATATTATTAAGTTGGTTGCTCTCGAGAATGATCCAGATGGCTGGATGGATTTTGTCTGTGGCCCTGGTTGTGGCAATCAAGCAGCAGAGGAACACGTGTATGACACAGGAGGCTGGTGGTAAGGAAGAAACTTTTGAAAAAATTAGAGGGGAGGGGATTTATCTGATTCCTCAAGAGGAAAATTACTGATTCCTGCACACAGTAGGACGTTGGTATGGGATAGCGGAACAGGACCCTTCAGAACAGAAGCACGGAGCCCTCTTTGGAAGGGTTTCCATTGCGCTGCACCATGAATTGAAAGGCAGGCAAGGAAAGGCTTTTCCCCCGGTTTGTGTAACTGCATTGGAAGAACAGGCCTTTGCATGTAATTTCAACTCAAACTGCAAAATATAAGGGAAAAACATTTCAAAATTAGTCAAAGTGAATGAAATAAAGATTTTCAAATGGCCAGGCTGCTATTGCGAAGACTAGAGAATGGAAAAAACCCCTCCCTAAAAGTATGCCAATGCCTGCAGAAGGCTTTCTTTTTCCCTCTGTTTTTAAAGACGAATTGTTTTGTTTACTTTCTGAGATTTCAGCTGCATCAATATGACAGACCATGTTACTTTGGTGATTAGAATTATTCCTGTGCTGGGCCGTGTGCAGCTTTCCCTTTGCACGGAAGAGAAATGCTCCCCTATGCCAGAGCAGGCAGTGCCCCTTCTATTTGCAAAGCGAAACATGTCATCTCCAGAAGCAGAAACATATTTGTGATGGGAGGGAAAAAAAATATTAATCCTTTCAAGAATTAATTTTCCAGACCATGCTTTTGCAAGGTACCGCATGCGTAAACTGAAGGTGCTTATCTTAGATAAGGATAGAGGGGAAGGACAGATGTCTCTGGACAGGAAAGAAAAGAAACAAACAGCTAAGCACTGACTCTAGGGGCAACACAGATATATTTATATGTTTCTATAAACTGAAATGTGATTAGAAAAATGACCAAGTTCTGAATGTGAAAAATGTTAGAAGGTAGAAAATGCCGCTTTGGCGTTAGGGATGAGCATTGCATAGGAGTGGGGATGGCACGGCAAGGCTGCGAGCGCATCCCCGGTGCTGGGCTCGTGCTCTGGGCGCCCGCGAACAGATTCCTCAATTCCTCACCCCCTGAATCCGTGCCTCAGCGGGGAGGCCGCGGCAGGAAATCCTTTAGCACACACAACTTCAGCGCCTGTTTCATTTTCCTTCGGATGTCCTCACACTGCTGTAACGACGTGAGCTAGGTGACGATAAATATTTGTCACTGGGAGTATAAGGGACCTGTTCAAAGGCTCAGGGTGATTCTGCTTTATCCATTAGAAAGACATGTATTTTTAATAAAAGCTTTTCTAACTTTTTAAGCTAGAATGGGGTATGATGAGAAATGTAATATGAAGAACTTCAAAGGTTTCACTACCCCCTAAGGAAAAAAACCCCACAAAATAACTCTCAGGTGCTTTATGTTTGTTTACTAACTGGAAACTCTGGATTGTTTTAACAAGAAAATGGCAAGTAAGTACTTTTTCTTTGGATTTCTGCTACTGTAAATAAATTGCAAAATACTTTCCCTGTACAGGAAAGAATTGTTTTACTGATTCATTAGTTTACTTGTGTTTTGCATACTGAAACTTATTTTCACCTTTCTGATGATGAAAATGGGTAAGTTACTTCAACCTGTCTATAAACATGTATTCGTTATTTTTTTTTGTATAGACTGTAAGCAGGTATCTGAACCAAAATGCTTTATCTTGAAGTTCTGTCCCACTCATTCATGAGTAATTTCTTTCCCCTTTTTTATGAAGTAGGTGATTAGAGGGATAGGCACATATTGGTAGTTTTTGAATTATTTTGACTTACACTAAAATAAAATTCCATTTAAAATAAGAATATGTTTAATGTGTCATTGAATGAGACTATAGCTATCTCAAGGTAATGGTCTAACTTTTACTTGCAGCTGTATCCATCAAACACAAAGTAGAAAGGCAACATGAAAAATTAGAGTAATAAAAGAGCAGATACTTTGCTTTAGTGAGAGACTGTCTGTGACCTGCCCTGGTGAACACTGAGAGAAAATTGCCTTCCTGACAATACTTTACATTAGTATGGTGTGTTAGCAGCCATCAGCCTGATCCAAAATAACAGACGTTTGGGCAAGGGAATTTTTTTTATTACTTTCTTATTAATTTATTTTAGTACGACTGTGAACCCATAAATGTATTGTTTTATGTAAGCCATCTTTGATGTTGATAGAAAAAAAATCTCATGTTTTTTTCCAGCTTTTGGTCTTCTTGGTGTTCCAGCTCCTGTAATCATAAAAGTGGATTTAAACCTCTGATTTCAGGAAAAGAAAAAAGAATCTTGACATTAGGGTTACAAAATAAAAATTGTGGAAATACTACCTTCCTGTAACTTAAATGCTCAAAATCCAAGAAGCAAATGAAGAGTCCAAAATTTATTTTGGATTTCACTGGGGATGGGGACAGGGATGTGGTAAACTCAAGAACATCTTAGTCCTTTAGGTTCAAAATACCACAGAATATTTTTAATTGGTTCTACTCTGTTTGCTCCCCATATCTCCCAAAGAGGATGTGGATTTGTAATAAAAGCTCTATAAAAACTGGCAGAAAAAATAGGAGTTCTGAGCAGCTTTAATCCTGTTCTTTGAATTCATACAAAGCAGCTAGCTATTTGTCATTTCATTTTTCATGTTGCCTTTCTAACTTCACTAAATACACCACTGAGCAGCTTCACATCAGATCTAAATGTGAGGAAAACCACAGCCTTTCTTAGAGAAACTGTCAGTTGTGGCTGGGAGGGTCCGGGGGAGGAGAAGGACCCAATCTCTTAACTCGTTTTACCTTGCTTAGCTTCCCTTTGAATTGGCATCTGCTCTGCTTCGCACCTTTCCTCTGACACCTGGGGCGGGAGGAGATGCCATCCTCTTCATAAGTTCTCATGAGGTTGTCCCTGGTGCCCGCCATGTGTAACCCAGCGAAGGCGGGCAGAGCCTGCAGTGCAGTGGGGCTGTGGCCTGCAGTGATGGACATGTTGTCCCAAAAGTGGGATTGTTTTCCCAGTGTGCAGTATGCCAATTTACACGCAGAGCAGAGGTATTTCATTTATTTCATGTCTGTGCAGAGATTGGTGCCGGGCGGTAATTCCACAAAGCTAGCGCAAGTCCCCCAAGCTCAGCTGAGCCCCCTCCTTCAGCAAGGCACCGCAGTGCCACCACTCCTGACAGCAGGGATTTGTAAACTATGGAGGTTTTTTTCCCAAGGGGACCTTTTCTTTCTACAATATGAGCAAATTATTTAGAATCATGGAATGAAACATAGAATGGCCTGAGTTGGAAGGGACCTTAAAGATCATCTAGTTGATCCACTAGACCAGGTTGCTCATCCAACCTGGCCTTGAACACTTCCAAGGATGGGGCATCCACAACTTCACTGGTCAACCTGTGCCAGTCCCTCACCACCCTCAGAGTGAAGAATTTAGTTTAAGTGCTTCCAAGTTCAGCCATGATTACTCGTAGGTACAAAGAAAGGAGTCTGAGTTAAGATTACTTTAAGAGGGAGCTTTTAAGAGAAGAGTTTGGCTTGTTCCTGTGCTTGGTGGGACCAATGCCACTAGCCAACAATTTTTGGTGATGCTCAGGTTAGGAAGCGCAGGACCATTTCTCCCCTCCTTTCCCTGGTACTGGGGTGAGATGGGGCAGGGGCTGTCCCTGTCCTTTGCAAGGGCCTGGATCCCCAGGGCAGAGCAGGGGTTGCAGGGGTGCTGGGGACATGGCCCCCTTAGGTGGGCTGCCGTCACTGAGGGTAAAGGCGTAGGGATGTGCTGGCAAGATAAAGGGCAGGAAAAGAGCGATGTTCCCACTGTGCTGGAGGAGGAATAAACTCCACTGAGTTTTTGGCCAGACCCTGTGTAGGGAAGAATCGTGGTCCCCACTGGGGCACAGGATCTGCCATGGCCATGTGTGCAAATGGGACCTCAGTGCAGACATGTCACTGCTGGAGCTGGTTACGTGGCGATGGTTAGTGTCCAGCCAGTGACGTGGCATTAGTAAGGTCCAACTCAGAGCTAGTCACCCAAGGATTTATTTCTAGTGTTTTATTACTAGGTTAGTTTTTGACTGGAGAGGTTCCTTGAGCCAGTTGTCTGAGCAACCACAGAGGTGGGTGGGAGTGGGGAGGTGCCAGATGGGGGCAGATGGTGGGCTTGGTGATGGCATGGGCTTCACTGGGGCATGAGCGGATGCCAGGACAGTGGAGGCAAAAAAGGCCTGCTGTCCTTGACAAGGACTTTGCTCCCTCCCCAAAAAGTCCTTCCAAGTGTCTATAAGACCCTCTTATCCTTCTGAAATGTCTTCTCCTCTGTGATTCATCGCTCATGCTGCAATTTTTATAATGTGATCATCCCTGTCACAGATGGAATATTTTACAAAATATTCTGTCTATAATATAAGAAATATGGTAAATATCACCATTATGCTGCATGTGAAATGTAGAAATGAAAATATAGGTTGAAAGGTAGAGCTATTGCCTCTGCTGGGTTTATAGCATGCTGTCGATGGGAGTTGTTAACCCTAAAACTTCCTGGGAGCAGCTCTGTGGGGAAAATGCTGGAATAGAATTAAGGGTTAATAAAATGTAACAAATTGAATTTTTTACAGCTATAGCTGACCATTACTTTTCAAATTCTGTAATAAATGATTTAACATAGAATGGTAACACAAACTGTTGCAAAAATAAATCTGCATGTTAAATCCCACTTTTGTTTTGAATGAGGCGGAGTCAGTTATTAACTGCATGATCAGAGCGCAGACGCTGAGTCCTATTCTTTCTGTAACTGAGAATTGCTGTTACAGATACTTGACAGTGGTTCATAGTGGCAATAATCCGTTTGAAAATGGTGGTTGTTCTAGTTCGTAAGTAGCTTGCCAGGGCGCTAACCCCAGCTTCACCTCTGATGGTTAAAAAAAGAATCTGGTTGGTAGCTGGTGGTGATGTTAAGTGATTTCTGACTAGATGATTGCCAAAGTAACAGTGCAAGAAAACATAATTTTTAAAAGATTTTACATTACCTTTGATTAGAAGGAAGGTGTAGGTTGTGAAAAATACTGTAACTCTCGTTGTTCAAAATGAAAATCTGTTGCTTACTGAGAGTGCTGACTTAAAAATTCTTGCACGTCTTTTGTTGATCTTGCATGCTGATGCACACGACCTGCTAATGCGATGCTTGGCTTTCCATACAGAGCCATTCATCCATGTTATATGTGAATGAAGCTTCCTGGTTTGTACATGTGCTGTGTCACATTCCTCTGGTTTTCTAACAAAGCTTTTAATTGGTATGCTGTGACTAATGAGCATGAAGTCCCAGAGGAAATGGAGCAGAATTTTGCATTATCCACCAAGATGAGCTTCAAGCACATAGATTATCAGGGCTTGAACTCCAGGATAAACCAGGGTCAAAGGCTTCAAGTATAATGGAACCTCGTAGCTGAATATTTTGCTTCCATAACATTAAATTAATAGTTTCTCAGCAAAACTGCATTGTCTGTCTGATGGCATTGTGCAAACTATAACTGGCATTTTGCTTGGACATCAGATCGAATCCCTGACCCTTCACTGTTGAAGTTCCCATAACACTTGAGTGCTGATGTCCCGCCTTCGTTCCGGTTTGGGTAATGATGTGTTGCATACTTTTGTGGGATAAATCTCTCTTCAGTTTCAAGTGGAGAACTTGCTCTTCATTCTTCTTCTGAAAAACTATTGTACAGGGTTGCTGACACAGGATTGCTGCCATATGGTGCACCAGAAGTGGTTGCATTTTTGTGGGGAGTAAGAGCTCTGACTCAGACGTGAGCATGTTCAGGACCACTTTGCTTTTGAGATTAGACGTAGTGAGACCAGCATACCTATAGGCTGCATCTGCCGAGCAGAGCAAAGTAATTATCTTCTGTGCCTTACCTTTAGCACGCATACTAAGTGTCCCCAACAGGCACAATATCCAAGAAAATTTAAATTAACTTAAAACCATGAAAAGATATTCATATTGGTACTGGAATTGTTGGGGAAAAGTATGGTTAGCTTTCCAATAAAGTATATGGAATAATATTTTATCAAGTCACTATTTTAGTATTTAACGCAATTTACAATTAATGGTTTCCTCCTTTCTAAGACAGTCTCAGTGTGAGTTATGTTTTGCAGTGAAACCACCAACCCAGAAAAAGAAAAAAATTAGATTAGTTTTCGGGGTTTTTTTCTTTGTTCTTTTTTTTTAAGGTTAGTTTCAGCAGGGTCAGTTCTCTGACCTGTCACAGTCCAGTGTGTGGCTGTGCAGGAGTTTGTGGGGACAGGGACTAGAAGTGGGTGGCTGAGGGAAGAAAGGATGTTTTCTTGCAGTGACATAACCATCTCATGCCAGCTTAAAGTTCATGAAACTATGGCTTATGTCTGGAAGCCCAGAATTTAAAAAAAAAAAAAGAAAAGTAATTTCTCTTCCATGATGAAGCTCCTCCGTTGCAGAAAAACACCGTGGTGCTGGGTGTGGACAAGCTGTGTGGGGTAGGTCAGTCCTTCTCGTGCAGGTGGGTCCTCACCTCCCCAGCAGCTGTGGCTGTGGGAAAGCAGCCTTTGGTTTTCTCCGCTCTTCCACGGCTGGTTTGCTTCATCTCCTACATCTGGAAAGGTGGTTGCATTTGGTGGGCTCAGACTTGGCAGTGCTAGGTTAACGGTTGGACTTGATGATCTTAAAGGTTTTTTCCAACCAAAATGATTCTATGATTCTATAGACCCTCTCCATTCTTATCCTGGGAGGGAGTTACCAGGGTGACATCAGTCTGTGCCATCACCTCTCATGCTTAGTGTGCATGTGCCTGGTGTCTCTGGGCAGTGGATGTGTGCGTTGCACAGCATGAAACACAAGGAGTTCTATGCATCTTTTTGAGAAACAATAAAGGATTTGGTGCTCCAGCAGTATCTTGGCCAGTTGTTTAACAATACAGGATTGTTTTCTTTTCTTTGTGTATTAAAGAAAAAGAAAGGAAATTCTATATAAGCACTGTATTAATAGAATATTAATGTGTATTATTAAATTCAAAGGTTAGCAAATGCAAATACCAAGAGCACTAAGTGCATTGTGTATTCAGACTGTGATGTATTGCCTTTTGTCTTGTGAGGATGGGGTTTACGCTTCCTCTGTAATCAGGAGTTCTGTGTGCACTATTAACTGGATAGCTGTAAATAATTGCCTGTCCTTTTCTTACTGTCACATATACCAAGGGGACCACCTAACTGTGCACTAAAGCATGGGACCTATTATTGCTTTAAAGCCTAATGAGAAGGGAAGGGGGGGGGAGTTTAAAGGTATTGGCTACATTTGCAATGCAGGTAAGAGAGCACAGCTGATGTACTCCGGTGTGGCACGGAGTCCATCCATTTACTTATCCAGGTCACTGTACTTAAAGTACATAAAACCAAGGGAGTTGCTGTGGAGGTCAGTCCTGCCTTTCATTTTCATTTGACAGATTCTGTGAAACTCAGAGCGTGGATGTCCGCTAACCGCTATTACACTGCAGGTTGTACTTGGTGACCCTAGCAGTATTGCAAAATATGTCACAGCTTTCATCTGGAGACCACCTTCTGACCTGCAGCAATGCAGAGCACCTCGCAGCCCTGGGGCCGGTAGGGAGGGATGGTGCCAGGGGCTGCTGGAGCTCCCCAGCCCATGTGCCTGGCCTTAGGGCTGCTCTGAAGTTCTGGCATCTTGCTTTTGTTTAGGAGCCCACAGCTGGAGGGAGGACTCCTGTGTCCAGTCTAACCCCCTTGTTGTCCCACACAGCAGCAGTGTGTAATCACACCCACAGATTTGCAGGTTTCCAACTCAAAAACCAGCTTGGTTTTCGTACTTACTGTGCATATTGGAAAGCTGTTTGGCCCATCACTCCTTTCCTTAGCTAGTATCCCTGTAGTATTCCTGCCATGCAAAGAGTGTTTACTGTCACCACTTGAAACATTTCCTGCACTGCAAGGGTGGAAATGATTATGGCCAACCTGTTTCTCTGTGTAGGGAAACATTTGGGAACATCCTCCCCTCAACCTCCTCTGGTTTTTTGACCCCATGTGCTGTCATGACAATCTGGAGGTCACTTGTGTGTTTTTATTTTCATGAGGGTGAGAGGGAAGTGATTACAAGTATGGTTTGGGACCCATCCCACATGAAAAGCATTACCCAGCAAAAGCTCCAACCTTGTGCCTTTAAAAAACAATCATGTTTTCCCACCAACTTCAACAGGTGCCCACATGCACAAAATCCATAAAGAATTGTCAGACAACACCAAGAATCTCAAAAACTGCTCCTCAGAGATCCCACCGCTGTGTTTCCCATAAAACTAAAACCAAGTCTTAGACCTTATTACAAATGGGATTTTGGCAGCTGTATAGAAATGACCTTTTTCCAGTCAGTAGTTCAGCTGTTCATAGAGGTGTGTATGGAGTAATATCAGTTCTTAAATAAAATAAATGCTAATATATGCTAGATGTCTAATATTTTCACATTTGTATTGCTGGTTTTATTATTTTCATTAAAAGCCTTAAAACTTTCTTCTGGATTTTATACTCACATTTTAAGGTACTATAAAGTCATAACCTTTAGGATTCTTACCTGCTCTGGAAAATGAGTGTAATGGTGTTTGCTTTTTTTGGTGCTTTGAGAGATATTCAAATCCTAGTAAAATATACTAGACTAGTTAATCTGGAGCTTCACTAAGTAAATGTAAAAGTCAAACTTTTTAAAAGAGTGAGAAATACTTGTATTTTTAACATCTCTCTGAAATGAGATGCCATCTACTACTTTTTAGCGCTTGGTTTGTTGGAAAGACCAGAAGTACAACCCTTATTGACTTAGTCCTGCGCCTAGTGTAAATTCACACAAAGAAGAGCAATTTAACATGTGACTGACCTTTTACAATGTGAAATGAAGAAATGCACTGTTAAGGTTACTGGAGTGTGGCAGGATGTTTAATCAGCTTCTTTGCTTTAAAGAACAGTAGGAAGGAGATGATGTATTAAAGATGATAGCTTCTTGTAGATTTTAACTTGTAATGCCAGGATCTGAGTACAATAGCAGATTAAATCTCTGTAGGGGAACTTCCTACTGGACTTTCTATTTTTAGATGTTTGTGGCGGCTTCTTCCTTCACTTCTTACTAGTTGGCTTTTGCTCCCTTAAAGACTTGAGTTGCTTTCTCTGAGATCTGCTTCCAGACTCGGATGATGTCCTGTTTAGAGCAATCTTTTTTTTTTTTCTCTCAGTTTTGTAGTAAAAGGCAAAAGAAGACAGCATAAATGGAGCCATGCATTTTCCGATTGTATTTTAGTGCACACCAGAGGTAAATTCATGGCTTTGAGCACTGAATATTTGCAACACTCTCAGCATGTGTGTAACGGCACTGCAAACTTCCATGTAATAATGCTAAATCATCCCAGATTTGCTTTTGTAGCTGGGTAGGTAGGATAGTCCAGTGTCTGGTGCATGCAGCTTGTCCCTCACGTTTGAAAATGCCCCGTAGCTGTGAGTGCCACCTCTGAGGCATGCACACATCCTGAAGTCAGATGGCTTCACCTGGCTGTCTTTTCTTTCTGACCAACACTGACTGGTTCCAGAATAGCTCTGTATTTGAGGAACTGCATCCTTTTTCTCTACTATGGTCTGTGCCCTCTCCCGAGAGATTAATTTACAATAGGGGTCCTGATTCTAATCCATCTCAGACCTGGGAAATCTGGGGTTATTATATTAATTTTAATTATAATTAGACCTTCTTCTTCTTCTCCTCTCTTCATCCTCAGGATGTTACAGTTCTGTGCATCAACATCATTTCCCCCCCCATTATGTTTTTAGGGGTCACATCTTTTGCATTTCACTGTCTTTCAAAGGTCCATTTTTGTGTCCATTCTGTCTTTCTATTCTAATTCAGGTGATATGTATGCATTTTCTAGAAGTTTCAGTAACCACTTATTTATCTGTAATTTGTATTTTTGGATCATACATTTACTACTGAGCTTTATCCTTCTGTCAGTCAATTTTCCTTATTTTTGACAAAGTATATTAACACATTAAAACAATTATAATATTACAGAAATATCCTCCTAATAGTCTTGTATCTTTAGAAGGATGTTCTTCCTTTTCACTGTAATGAATTTTCCTTTTGTTGTTTTTTAATGAACCAGCTTCTGAGTCTCCTGTCTCTCCAATGTTTTGTTCTACTTCAACTGTCACCAGTCTAAAGCAGCATTTAGCTTTTGCTTGCTCTTGAACCCACTGGTGGAGTTCTCTTTATTTTATTCTAGTGGGCTCTTAAGTTACAAGTTTTTCCTTCCTTACTTTGTCAAAAGTACTGTGCAGCTCCTGTGCCATTCAGTAGTGGCTGTATGTTGTCCTTGTCTGTTGTGGGTACACAGACAGAGCAGAGCAAGAATTTAAGTCAAATGACTCTAAAAAGCTTGTAATCTTAGAAACCTCCTTTTGAGGACAGAGGAGTGAATGTTGTCACTGACATTCAGCTGTTATGCTGAGTCTTTAGCTCCAAGTAATGCCCATGTCTTCAGGATCAGACCTACTACCCACCTCTTGCGATGCCAAGCAGTCCAGCACAGGTGGTGAGATAGTGATAGCTGACAGCACCCACCTGTGGTACGTTTTAAATGCCTTAAATCCAAGAGAACAACCTGAGCACCTGCTTCTTGTCCTGTGGTCTTAAGCTGCTCTTGGGCTGGAGAAGCTCCAGGTAGCGTGCTGTCACCACAGAACTAACATAAGCACACGCAGTTTTGTCACCAGGGTCTCCTTTGTGTTGTTTTGTCCATGTCTTCCCCTTGCTGGGATGGTGCTCTGGCTGCTGGGTTGCAGGCTACTGGAGAGGGGATAACCCCCGCTGTTCCTGCTCACCCTGGCCCACCGCAGCCGGGAGTGCAGAGGACAGAGGGCCCAAGAAGTGAAGAAGCATGAGGAAGAGTGGTGAGATCGCTATGTGTTGGATATGGGAAAGCATCCTTCCCTCCTCTAACTTCTAGGCATCTCTTGGTTTCCTCTTGGATCTGGCTCAGGTTGCCTGGAGGATGGAATTAAATCTGTATAAAAATTTTGCTTTCTGTGTCATAAGGATTGTCAAAACCAGAAATATAAGCATTAGTTCATTAGTTTTAAGAACGGTGTAACTGCGGTAAAAGCATTAGCTGCATCACTGAAACCAGTCTCCCCAAAGATACAGGCTCGTTACCCCTGCGGAGGACCCTTATGAAACTATTCTTGAGAAGTGCAAGGTTACATCTTCAAAGGATATTTCTGTAGCAACTGTGGCAAAACAAGCATGTGCAGCCGTAGCAGGTTCTCAGAGGTTACGCTTGTACTTTCTGGAAAGGACGTAAGACAAAACGGGGACACACCAAGTTTTTGGAAGAACTGGGATGAAACTTCTGAGTCTCCATTTGAGCTGTGGTGTATGAGCGTTGCAGCAGCTTCTCCCCACCTACATCCTAGCTGTGTCCAGGGTGCCTCTGACAGAGGCAGCTACAGTCAGTAATGGTTTGCATTAAAAAAAAAAAAAAAAAAGTATTAGCAGCAGCAAACAAACCTTGTGTAACTTCATAATCATAGATAACATGCTGAGTAAAATGAAGATATGGTAAAGAGCATTACAGAAACTTCATTCACTGCTAAATAGCAATTTCATGCAAGCTGCGGATGCATGGGTCCTGCCACTACCCTCCTTCCATTCTCTTCCAAGCAGGGGCAAAGTCCATGGGTGTAGGAAGGGTAACTGCACTCTTTTTACTCCCCAAGGATGCTTTCTGGGCATTGTAAAATGAGATTTCAATTTTGCAGAGCCCCGAGTAACCTGCCACAGGCCCTATGGAGCTTGGGACCCTACTTTGGGAACCGCTGTCTTGGATTTTAAATGTAAAATTAAGGTAGCATCTGTTAGTATTTAGTCTGGTATTTAGACGAACCTGGATTTTGGTATGGAAACCTAATTAGTCTGAAACGGCACTCGTTTTTCTCATATGAAATAAAAATCATCATCAACTGAATAGATCTGTAACAAATTTTATTGACATTTTGGGAGGTGCAAGCACTGCCAGTGTTAATTAAAGTATTGTCACGTGCTTTCCCAGGACAGGATTTCAGTATATTGGTGCGTTTTCATACCTTCTGCCTATATGGTAAGAGCACTCACTGCTAATCAGATGGCAGGTAGCCATGAGCCATCAAACACCTCTCACTGTGTTTCTCCCAGAAGCATACTCAGTTTTATTTCCCTGCTTCCTAATGGAGGATTTCTTTGCCAGATAATTTGTGGAAATATTTTTCCTGTATTTCTTCATACTTTTCCCAATAGAGAGTATCTTTCAATTTCAGCTCTTTTCCTTTGTCACGTTGACCCCAACACTGTTCTTTCTGGATTTCCTGCACACTTTGTTTTTCCAAGTTTCTGTTTCCAGTTTGTGATCATTCTTTTGCACTGATGGAGCATCTGCCCATAATTTACATTTCTGTATTGTGAAAAGCCACTTTATTACATTGAGGCTTTGAGTCAGGGATGAATTCCAGTTTGGTCTGTTCTTCTCAGGGATCACTTTTGGTCATCCAACTTCAGTGCCTCAATGAGCAGCCTGAGCTCCTGATACAGCAAATAAAACCTCCATAGAGAAGTCCAGAGCACTTCGGTCTTCCTGATCATGGATCAGATTGTGCTAAGTTGATCAGGGGGCAGGGGAAGGTATGTTCTCAGGAAGGACTTTCTTTGTCTCTTGCTTTTTACGGAAGGTGATGATTCTGTTGTGCTGTTACAATTCTTCCATCTCACATAGAAATATTAAAAGGCTAGATCATGGTTTCTCTGTTTATCAAGTCTATAGCAAGGTCAGAAAAAGATAAGAGTAAGGGATTGGTAAATCTAGGAGTGTATGATGTATTCAGGATGCCTGTGATTATCCATCCAATGCTACTGAAAATCTTAACGGAGAACTTTTTTTTGTCAATGCAGTCTCCACAGAAGAGTCCTGGGAAGGCTCAAGGCTGAAGTGCTCATAGCACAGCAGAGCTTTCAAGCTTCATTATCAGATCCCAGGGTGAAGGCATGGGCTACACAGGGACGATTCTGGCCTTCCACCCTCCTTAAGATTATAAGTGATGCTGAGGCTGCTTTAGTTGGGGCTACAGCACCAGCCTCTCTTTGCCAAAATCCCTTGATGATACAGAGGGATCTCTAAAAGGGACTCTCATGAGCTACGTGTAGTGCAAAGCACCCTTCCCCAGCCTTTAAGAGAGGAGGGGATCTGGTCCAGGCTGAGGAAATGAAGAAGAGACAGAGAACAGTGTGTCTTTAAAAAAAAACAAACCCCAAACAAACCCATAAAACAAAGGACCCCTCTATTTTCTCAGTTACTGAACTCAGCAGTCTGACAAGTGGGCTAATGCCCACCTTTCATCATTGCTGCAGACAATGCTGATCGCAGGGTCTAGCATATGGGTTAGCTATTGATTTGGCTTCCGTTTAATTGAGATCTTCAAAACGAGATTGTTCCATGCTGTGCAGTGCACATTTATACAGCCACTCAGTAAATATTATGCCTTGTCCTTGCCTATTAATGATAGCTGCTTGGAGTAAAGATGTCAGGAGGGAGTTACCACCTGAGCTATCTTGTTGTTAGTTTTCTGACTGTTGACCCTATTGTATGGGGTGAATTCCCAGATCTTGCCAGGCTATGTGGGGCTGATGTAGAAATTTTCATTTAACGTGCACAGCAAAGGCAATCTGTCCACTATTGCCCTCCATAAAGTGTCACTGGTTTATTTACAAGATTGGCTTATAAAAATACACATACAGAGTGAGTGAAAACTTGTTTCCTTACTCTAAGTGATCTTAACAAAGAGTCTTCCGGACTTGAAAGGCAAGGCAAATAAGCATTATGGTATGATTTAGGTTTCTGCAGTAGGAAGTCTTTTAAAACAGCTCATAGAGATCTTCTTTCTTAAATGGCAGTGTTGACCTTTAATAAAGTAGTAGCCAAAATTTTGGGAGGGGGGTTGTTAGTTTGGTGTGGGGTTTTTTTTCGTTCGTGAGCTTGTTCCTGCCTGTAGATTAAGAGTTGCTTCCTTTTGCTGTTGAAGGCTGAGGTTTGAAAGGAAGACTTACTGCAATCTATTTCAAGAATAGTCAGAGGAGGAGGAAATTCCCTTCTTGTTGCTAATAGCTGGTGCAGAACACTCTGCTGGAGGAGGAGAATAGTTCAGTAAGTTAAAAAATTTATATGAAGTTTTCATTTCATGCATCTTGTTATTATGTAGAAATTTCATTGTCTGTATTGCAAACATAGTCTATTTTATCTTCTTTGTTAAGGGGGGAGGAGCTGTGGGTATTGCGTATAGCTTTGAACTCAGTAGATACTAATTTGGTGATATAGCAAGGGTGAAATGTTCACTTAAAAAAGAAAATGAGAGCAGATCAGCTACTGCTTGTATGACAAACCATCAGCCTAAACTGATGTGGTAGCTCTAAGAAACATTAGTGCATTTCATTATCCGAGAGCTTGGATTAAGAGAGAGAAGTAATTTTGCCCATCCATGCATCTGTAATGTTATTACCTTTGCAGATGGTTCAGGTTGCTTTAGGATACTTCCATCAACAATTTAGAATCAAGGGCTCTGTTTAAATATCGATAGCACGGCAATCCAAACCTCCCTCAAGGCAGAGCTAGATATCCTAGGTGAGCATATTAGAATGAGAGTGTTTGTCTAGATGCATTTCCCTTTCACTTTAACGGAAAGCAGAGAGGTGTTCAAGGAATACCTAATTCTGTACTTTAATCCAGAATTTATGTGGGAGCAGACGGCACTGCAGGCTGTGGGCAGCAGACCTGGGTACGGAGACAAGATGACAGCCCTTGTGCTCCTCCATTACATGATGAAGGTGCTCCTGTTGCAGCGGGGTGTGTGTGCTGAAGCAGAGTGGGACCTCCTGAGGTCCCCTTGCCCCCTGCTCGTCCCCCACGGGGCTGGCTCAGGGAGGACGCAGCTTGGGTGAAGTGAGACAAAGCCCATGATTTCAGCCAGGTCTGGCACCGTCTGGTCGGTGCCTGCCTGCTCCTCAGCTGTCGGCAGGAAACTTGTCTTCATCCCAGTGGCTGGGAATGCACTGCTGCTTATGGGCGCCTTGCAGGAGCTGTCGTACAAATGCCAAGGAGACTCTGCACCCCAAAAGTCTTAAAGTGTTGAAAATTCACATTTGTTCTCCTTTTGCTGCTTCTAGGAACTGAGGTTTGGTAAGCAAATGAGGGACTTTATTAGTGCAGCAGAACTCAAAAGAATTAATTTTTTTTTAAAAAAAAGGAAGCTGGAGATGGAAGAAACATCTTCCACCAGATAATTTATCAAGGTATTCTCTGCAACCCCTTTCAAGCCAAAAATGTTACTGCAGGTGTGAAGTTAGTATGTTTGTGAAGCTGCTTGTGTACCCAGGCGTGCCACCCTCACACACTGTCGCTGTCACATCCGTGCTAGCCTTTGAGAAGAGATGTGTTCCGGTGTTGGGTGTCTTGTCCCATCCCATGTTCTGCTTTGGGACTTGGCCAGGTGAGATTTGTTTTCACTTTTATCTTCCATAGAAAGTATCACCTGCTTCAGATTTCTTAAAGATCTCTGTCAGATGTGCGCACCAAAATGTGAAACTATTAATGTTCGTTTCATGCATGCATCCGTTTTAGAAGATTATTACCACTTTTAAATGAAAATTAAATATTTAACTGAGAGAGGATTTCTGCAATCCATTTTAAAGTATCATTTATTATAATTTAAGTAGTAGGCTGAAACCCATACCAGAATTCAGTGGACTGTTACACCACATGCTGTACAGGAAATTCTTGTGCCTCTTGATACAGTTTATGATTTAGTTGATGATGAGCAATATGGAGAGGGAGAGATATGCTGTGAAACATACAGGTGTAGCTTTATGTGTTTGTGCATACAGGTCTATATAGGGCATAGTTCAAAGTGTAATCATGAATAAATTGAAAATGTCAAATTGTCTTCCAGCCATATATGAATTTATAAAATCTTTGAAAAGTGTCAAATAATTAAAGGTTGCAGCATTTTCTTTATTTCACTTTTCTTACATCACTTTATTTTCCTGTAACTTTGGGCCTTTGTATTTCTTGCAAGTGAAAGCCCAGATTTCAACTTTTAAACTGTATCTTAGACAAATTTCAGGAATTCTTACTTCTTACTTTCATTTTTATCCTGCCATTGGAAATCCTGAAAGAAAATTGGTAATTTGTCTGTAAAACATATTGGGTGCTTTTAGTGTGTTTCAGGTATTCAGAAATTTTACAATTATCTCTTCCTTTAAATAGAACTGCATCCGTTGACATTCCAAGTGCTGAGAAGTGGTATTGTAAGGCAATTCTTTTTGTACTTGTAAACAAGCTTCCATATGACAGTACTTTGAAAGTGTTTTTTAAATTGTGCTACATCTGTGTCTCATGTTAAAAGCATTAAAAACCAGCCAAAACCCAAGCCCTCCTAACAGCCTCAGAACGCAGAATATGTATACACCATATATATTCAAAACTGCCTATCTTTAATTTAAATAGCAAACATAAAACATAAATGCCCTCCTAAGCTTTCTCCACAAGCTTTGCTGTTTTACAGACTTTCTCTGCCAAACTTCTTTGTTCTTGCTTACAGTTTCCAGGTCTGGGCAGAAACAGTTGTTCCCTTCCACACTCTGACCGGAGTTACTTGGATGTCACCTTGCCTGCAGGGTGACACAACAGAACACCCGTGCTGCTTGCTGCAAAGCCCGCAGCACCCGGTGCCCCAAACCTTTGCACCTTCTTTAATCGACCCTTGCCACCCTGCCCCAGGGCTGGTACGGTGGCACTGCTGGAAGGACCACAGCAGCCAAAACCCACCTGTCTGCGATGCAAAACCACTGGGTTTAATTTAGCGTTGGAGGAGCAGCACCAATGGGGGGGAAGTGTTGTCTGTGAGCAGGGTCTGCGAAATGCCTCTGGAGAGGAGGCTGGTGGCATCGTGATGTGGTGGTGAAGTAGCAGAAATCACCACCCGGCACCCGGATTGGGTGGTGGTGGGTTTGTGCAAGGTATGTGGTATTGTGGGTGGCCTTGCCCTGAGTTTGTGTAAGGGTGGCAGAAGCTGTTCAGGCCCAACAGCGGAGTAGTGGTAAACTGCACCAGCGGCCGGCTGAGAGAGACTGGGTCGGCAGAGCAATGCTGGTTTAAAACTTAAATAAGTGCATAGGGTTCATGAAAACAGAAACCTTAATTACATTTTATTTTTTTACCTAATATGTGTTTGGCAGTATTATATTGTAAGTAAATTACAGTGTCTTTTTAGGAGACAGTAAGGCCTCATATGTGTATAAAATAGAAGTTAAAACACATTAGTAAAGTTATGTATATGTGGGAACCACCTTGTGCAGATATTACCCAGCTACATTAAATTTTGCCTTGACAATATAGCTTTGCCCAGTCAACTTAATGTGTTGGGTTTTTCAGGGGCTTTAAGTCAAAGTCAACAGAATTTTTAGGTTGTAATTTGGCAGCAAATTGTGATTTTTATACAGACTGGTGAGGTTCAGCATGGTAAGAGGAAATTCATCCATCACTGGAAACCATGTGAAAATGAGTTTTACTTATTGTTTGGATTTAAATAGATTCTCTTTTTATTTCTGTGCTTATTGATTAATTTAAAGTATAGGAATAAAAATTACTAGGTTATATTACAATGGCTAAATCTTGACAATAGTTCTGTAGGAAACAGACCATGTAAATGAAAAATCAGAATGGTGTGTTTTACTAAAGTGGTACCATATGTTAGTTGATTAACAAGTTGTAGGCATATTAGAAGATCTTGGCTGCTGGTAAGAAGGAGCATCTGTTTTTTAAATCTTTTATCTAATATGTGTAAAGACTTTGCCAAGTCAAGTTTAAGCTTTCTTTTTTTTTTTTTTTCTTTATATCGGCTAAAAATTCCTTGGGTATTTTTCTTTCCATAGGCAACACTAATGCATTCTTGGGGTTTAAAGCTAACCCCATCCCTGTGAAGAAAATGCAGTAATGTTAAGAAGTAATGCAGAATGTCCTGTGTGCGGGTGTTTTATATGAGCAGTTCAAAATTCTTCCAGCATCACAGCTTGTATTTGGTGTAAGACTTTATGTTTTGGTTTTATCTTCAACCAGACATCAACCCCAGTAACTAAAAAGCAACTATAAAAGTTGAATTTTCCTTTAGAATTTAGCAGTTCACGTTGATGGCATTGCAGCGAGTGTACAAAGTGCCAAGTGTGTGTGCCTGCGTGCATCATCAGTGTAACTACGAAAACAAGCGTCGCGAGTTTTTATAGAGTAAAATGTACCACCTTCCACTTAAGACTTATTTTGAGATCTTAAATAGAGTTTAAGTGGATAATCAGTCTTATTATACTGGCTTGCAGCAGATTCTCTTGTGGTCTAGCCAGTTTTGGGCTGTGGTGGGAGCCAACAGTCTGAGGCTTCACCCTGAAAACAAATGAGGTCTTAGAGAAAGACCGGAGATTTTAAGTTGTTTCATGCCTGCCTTATAGAGAACTTCTGCTCCTCTGTGTTCAAGCTCCCAGTTTGAGGTTTCCCAAACACAGCATCTAAGAATAACTTTAACTTTTCTTATCTGGGCCTGATAAAGCTTTTGGACTTTTCTCTCAGACAGGGATCCTACCTTAGCAATCTGCTTTCATGTGACTTCAGGCTTGGGTTTGTGCACAGCACGTTGCTCAGAGTTACCTGGGAAGAGAAGGCTGAAGCAGGAGCTGGCTGGCCATTAGATGCTGGAGACCAGCAAAGACAGATCATACAAGCTCTCTAGAGCTGTGCTGGCTCCCTCTCTGCTGAGTCCTACAGTGACTCTGATTTATGCAGCGTTGCATTTCAGCCTGTGTGGTTGGTTCTGTTCCAGTGTATGAAAGCAATAGTTGAGGTTAGATGAGGCTTCACAAGCCTCAGATTTAAATATCAAGAGACTTTTCTCCTGGTCTGAGGGAACCTGAGCACATTGACCCTTCAGAGCGGGTGCGAGCCTTTGGTACCAAAAGTAAGTACATCAAAGAAATAATTTCTCTCAACGCGTTTTCAGTGGGAGACTCAGGTTTATGAAGTACAACTTTGTTTTGGATCCAGATGTTAACTGGCTGGGAATGTTTCTGTTTTGTTTGTCTGTCTGTTTTTAATTTGATTACATATCCTTTGCCATGGGAGAGATGTCTTACAAATACAGCCAGAGAGACCTCTCTAGGAGCAGCCTGTCTGTATTCAGCATCTCTCTCCCCCCCCCCTTTGGCACTCCCACTCTTTCTGCTAGTTACAGTGCTAACAGAGTCGGTCCTTGCCTTGCGTGTCGCTGATGATGATCATCACCGGAGCTGCGCAGTGACTGCCGAGCAGCTGAGCCGGGGCCGAGCCGGCCGGGCACCCGGCCTGGGCGCTGCCAGCCCCTTTGTCTCCCCTTCCCTTTATAAAATCCCGCGCACCGCTCTCGGAGATCCAGGAGAGGTCCTGCGTGGCTGTGACCCCCGTGGGCGCTGCGGCGGGCGGGGCTGCCCAGCAGAGGGCAGCAGCGCACCGGCTGCCGGCCCGCGCGCTGCCCGCCGCGCGCTGCCCGGGGCAGGGCTCGCGGCGGTACCGGCCGCAGGGAGCGCGTGGGACGTGCTTCTGCCTGGTGTGCTTTTGGGGCTCGTTTTGTTTCGTTGAGGATAAGAAGGAAATGCAAGATTTTAATTTTTTTTTTTTTTAAGTGGTTTGCATGTTGTTAATATCTCTATTGGCAAAGCCCGAGTTCTCTGTTCATCTGATTTCCCCTTATTTTCATTAGAAGGCTGTAATTTGAAGCTGCGAAGGAAGTTTTGAAACAGACAATGGGTGGAGAGCAACCTATTTTCTCAGTGCTTTGGGACTTTCCATGGTAGGAAACTGTTTGTTTAGTTTTGCAAAAATTGCATGTATTTCATTGGCAGGACGTGCAGCATAGCCCTCTGATGACCACAAAGTGAAAAACTAAGACAAGTCTTAAGACGAAGTAGCAAGACAGGAAGCGATTTCCCTCTCCATCTGCTGGGCTGCGTGCTTTAAGGGACAGCAGCTTCAACGCCTGCAGGAGGTGGGTGCTCGCTTTCCCTGTAGGTAGTCATGCTGATGTTGAACAGCCTTCAGCTGTTGTAAACCCCCAGCCCAGCTCTCTGCCTCTCACCAGTCCAACTATCCATTCTGTCCAGCTACCAACAGCTTTGAAATCTCAACCTTTTAACTATGCCTTTGCCTCTACATACTGCCATAGCTTTTCTTCATGCGTTTTCCATGGGGGGCTACATGGGGCAACGTAAGATGTGTTGTCAGCAAAATACGTTGAAGCTGATGAGCCGAGAGATGAGAGAAGAAACAGCTAAGCAGACAGTCGCAGCGTGTGCGTGTCTTTGCGTGACAGCAAGAAGTGTTACCTTCTCTGCGTGGTGCCATATGCTGCACAGACCTGAGATCCCGGCTCTGCTGAGCAGAGCCCAGCGTGGATGCTGCGATGTGTCTACATGGATTGGGGTCAAAGTGTAGAAGGTAGTGCTGTTTGCAACTCTTCTGGCACAGCCACAGCAACCACTCATGAAGTGTTATGGACAGAAGTTTAAGAGCAGGCTTCATGCTTCAGTTTTCAAAGCCTGGCCAGGAGTCGTGCAACAACTCCATCTGGTATGGGATTGCAAACAGAAATGTAGCGCAAAGGAAAGACAGACAGTCCTCAGCCTTGTAAAATGGCTTTTTATGATAGTGAGAGTCTCCTTAGAACGGGTTATGCTCTGGGTTGGATTTTTTTTGTTTCAAGAGAGACGTGTTTAAGAAACTGATTGTCTAGTCTGCTGGCAGCAAAAAAGTATGACAAGTGTTGGGCAAAAATAGAAATAGAAAATTCTTCATACAGAGGATCTGGAACATGAGTCTAAAATTTAGGATTAAATATATGCTTGGCTCTTGAGGTAAACAGTCTACACAGGAATCACCCATTGTCTAAAGCATTGTGGAAATGTTCAAAAGAGTATTAGAAGATATTTCCATCTATAGACAGTACATGTTTTTCCAAATAAAAGATTAATTTTATTTTATTCTCAGAACTATTTAAGGTAGTGTGATGCCATCCAAAAAGCCATATGTGCAAATGTTTTCAAGAGACCACCACTACCTCCAGTGGAGAGCTGCCCACTGAACAATCAGTGCTCTGCTCTGCCTGTGTGTGAGAGTCACCTCCTATAACATCGGCCATATACACGCTGGGCAAGTAGTCTAAGGTGTACGCTGCTTTACAGTCATGGAAAGACGTCTCAGGAGACTAACTGACCCCATCCTAAAATAGATGTCTAGAATGAGTGGGATGAGTAACCTTCAGCAGGTTCCTGTTTCACCCCTGTGGTTTGCCAGGTGAACAGCTTACTCTAGTTGCTTGTATTTTTGATGGGACTAGGTGAGGTGTGGCAGGTTGGCTTTCCTTCAGAAGAAGGAAGCTGTAGGATTCTTTGGTGGTGTCTAAGGAGAAGTCCCATCAGATAGAAAGTAACACTCTGATTGCCTCTTATTTGCAGTGTCAATATTGCAGATGGGTGTAAAACAGCTCTAGAACAACCAGTGCTTCTGCCAGCCTGCAGGCACCTTTGCAGGTCCTTATGGAAGGGGCCCTGGTCTCCAAGAGAGGACAGGTACGGCTGCTCTGTCCAAACAGCATTATGCAAAGGTTGCTTATGCAAGGTGTTGTGAACTGTGTGTGCTCCACACCCATGAAGCTATTGTGTTTTGCTTTTTTTTTTAACCACTTCAGATTTTCTGGGTCAAGAGTTACTGAGATACATCACTGTATATCGTGTCATATGTGCATCACTTTGAAAAATGGTATTTAATCATGCAAATAAAATGTTTACAAAGAGTCTTCTCCAGCATATTCCAGCGGCTCCCTGTTACTGCACTAGCTCCAAGTGCATGATACTACTTAGTAGTCTGATATGTTTCTGCAGTTAGCACAGAAGTACATAATCTGAGGTACGAAACTGCCATTGCTTTCCTGCAAGTTTGATAATTCAGTAAGAACTGCTTTCTAAAGTACTTGAAAATCTAATGAGATTCTGGATAGGCCTCTTTCAAGTCAGCCAGTCATAACATTCTTTGAGAAATTGCTAGTAAAAAGTTTCTTACTGTGCATAGCTGCTTAATAAAAGGTGTATTATTCTTTGCCCTTGAAAAATCTCCTGACTAACAAAAAAAAAACCAACCCAAACCAAAAAACCCCCACACCACCTCTCTCCTGTTTTCTTGGAACAGGAAAGCAGGGAGGTGGTTAGACATCTCAATAAGGTAAGGAAATAGTAAAAGCAAATTTCCAAAGAACTACATGGACAAAACATATGATGTGTTCATAGAGAGACAGCGTGCAGCAGTGTGAGAAGATACTCAGAGTTCATGCTTCTAAATGAACAAATTGCCAATGATCCTGCTGCTACCAGATCTCAGTACTGCACTGTGGCGTACTGTGTGCTGATCTGCACAGCCTTGCCTGTCCTTACCCTGGGTCCCAGGAAGATGAGGAAGGGCGAGGGATGCTTGGTGCCACCCTGGGCTTCAGCCTGAGTCATGGCACCTGAAGTCCTCCAGGATGGCCTCTCAGCAGTGGAGAGTTAGCGAGGGAGAAAAGATGATCTCAGCCCTCCAAAGCTGTGCAGATCCCTTGTTCAAAAGGTTTAATAACATTCTGACACTTGGTGGTAGCCAGAGCTGCCGGTGCTGATGCCATCTAAGATTTACCCTGCATTGTCCACCACCTCTGACCAATAGCTGAAGCACTGCAAATTCACTCTCTAGCTTCCACTACACTAACTTTCCTGTGTAGACAAATGTGTAAGGCCATTTTTACAACAGATGAGATGATATGACTTAACATATTGTATGCCATTCATTGTCTCCCATATCCTCGCTCCAAGAGATTTCCGTAAAATTCTCACTACACAGCAGAGTGTTTTGATTAGGTCTGGGGTTGTTATTTTTCTGTTGTAATGCAAGTGCTTCTATTTCTTTATGTTTAGCACATATGACAAAGTGTTACTGTCAGCATTAGGGCTTCTTGTACCTTGTCAAGTGTAAAAGCAGTTGTAGCAGGTCAGACCAGAGGTCCAGCCTGACAACCTGTCTCGAATAGTGATGGTTACCTAGGGAAGAAGACAGGATCAAGGAAAGTATGTAGTGATACTTCTGGAATATCCTCTCAGCTCCCAGCAATATATGATTAAAAGATTACTTGAAAGAAACCAAGGATTATGTCCTTTTTTTCCACAGTGCTCAATGGAATTTTTTTCCATTAACTTGTGGTTTTATTTTTTTAAACTCTTGTAAATTCAGCAACTGCAATGTCCTACAGCAAGAAGTTTCCCAGCTTACCAGTACTTCCATAGTGCCCTGTGAAATTAATATTCACATCTATGTATTTTTGAATAATTATCCTCCTTTTTTCATTTGATGACCCTACAGTCTGTATCGAGAGACAATGAACCATCTTTCCCTATTCAGCTTCTCTGTGTCACTCATGTTTATAGACCTCAAACTGATGTTTGAGTCATCTGTTTTCAGAATGGAGAGTCCTACATAATTTACTCGTCCCTTGTACAGAAACTGTTCCATAACTTTGATCACACATGCTGCCTTTTTCTTAACATTTCTATTTCTGCTATATCTTTTTTGACCTGGAGTGAATTAAAACTGCATGCAATATTCAAAATGTGGGTAGGGTGTGGATTTGTGCAGTAGCATAATGATATTATCTGTCCTGTTTGCTATTCTTTTCCTAGCATTTTCTAAAATCCACTTGGTTTTTAAATCACTAATGAGCAATGAGTTGAAATTTTCATAAAATGGTTATACCCTTAAAGTCTTTTTGAGTGGTAATAGTCTGTTCAAAGTCAATGTGCATCACTTTACGTTTAACTACATGGGATTTCATCTGTCCCTTTACTGCCTAGTCAGTGAATCTTGTGGAGTCTCTTCTTCATAATCAGCCCTTGTCTTTACTTCACTGAATATCATAATGTTCTCAGCAAGCTCTGCAACCTCACTTAAACCCCCTTTTCCAGCTCACTAATGTTGAGAGCCGCCCCAACCAGTGCATTCTCTGTGATGCCATCGGTAATCTCCATCTCCTAGGCAATTTGTCTTTTGTTTCTATTTAGTCTTTTCTATCTTTATTCAGTTTTTTGTCGATGGGAGGATCTCCGCTCTTTGCTTCTTTACCAAGGGCTACATGCGCTGTGGAAATCCAAGGGAACCATATCTGCTGGCTGTCACATGTCTGCTCTCTCACTGGGTTGGGAAATGGAAATACAGTTCTGCTTCTGCTTTCCTCGACCCATATGATCTGGTGTTTCAGGTTCTCTCTGCAACATTAAATTATTAATTTCACAGGACCACATTTGGGTTTTGCTACTTGCCTAACATGTTGTCCACGTACAACATGTCAAGAGTCCTACTTGGGAGTGACATACGCTGCTTTCTGAAGTCGGGGGGAAGTGTTTATGGTTCTTATTTTAGCTCCATCAGCAAAAGAAAATTATGAGCGATAGTGCCTCTGTGGATGAATTTGTGGTTTATTGAAAACTGTGGCAGAGCCCACAAGATGAGGAGAGAAAATAATGTCTGATTTTAAATTTCAGCTGTTGGCTGCAGCTGCAGCTTTCAGAAAGCTTTTCAGCCTGATTCCTGCCCCATTTTCTCCTAGCTTCCTTTTACTGCAAAAGGAAGCTGAATTGCAACGCTCCATGACTTAGGTTTTTTAGTACGCAAGCAGCTTAGACTTTAAATGGTATGGCTTTGAGTATAGGTATTATCAGATGTACATAATTTAAAAAGGGAGTGAAGATACAAAATTTTTTAATTAATTTTCAAAGTGTGAATGTGTAGCAATGTATTAGGTGTTTTTTAAAAAAATAGAAAGTGAATGATTTAAGCTGTCTGCAAGGGGCTGAATTTTTTATGTTTATGTTTGATTGAGATGTCACTCCCTCAATGAACTAATAGCCTCAGAATTCACAGTTACTTATCATGTATCAAATAAAGCTGATATATTCTTACGACTGGTGACAACTTCTGCAAGATGAAGGGGAATTAGTTTTTAATCAAATAAAGAATCCCTGCGGCATGGCCGTCCCATGCTGATGAAGACAGCTGAGGAACTGAAAACATGCTACCTTTCAACAACCAAGGCTTTATTCATGTCTTGAAAACACTCCTGAGATTTGCATGGAGCTATGAAAAAAAGGTATTTAGTGATGATTTGCAAAGCACTGCCACAGCCTTAATGTCTGTGACTAAAATCAAGTACAGTGTAAGACAGCGTTGAAAACGGACCTCATGCTGCCCAGGAGGCCCAGCGTGGCCTTGTCCTCCAGAGGAATGGTTCTCAGACTCTTAACGTCAGAAGACCACCCAGTCTTTTCCTTGTAGGGTGGGGAAAACAAACAAATTACCTTCTTTGACGGTTGGGAAAAGAAAGTGATTGATAATTACTGCCTGTAGCATTTTACCCCCTAGTTGTGGTATTCAGCCTGTATTTTCTGGCTGCATTTAGGCACTTCTTTAGAAAACTATTCAGATTTGATTTTGGTGTTTCAAGTGATGTCAGGCATGTAAACCCCTTTGCCCTAACTCTCATTCTGCAGACGGTCTTCTGCACTTAGGCTTACTCCCATAGTCCTGGATAAAGGATAGTTCTGGGTAGAGCTTCTCTATCGGGATGCAACTATACTCGATTTGAGCTCTTATAGGAAGATTCCATGCAAAAAAGCAGACTAAAGCATTGAATGAATACTACTCATGGGTTGCAAACTCATCCTTCGCGTACCCAATGCCCTCTTCCAAGGGCATATCTGCGTTACTCTTTGCTGTGAGAGAGGATTTATAGGAGCTTATAAAACTGAAATGGGGGTGTGTAAGTAATATTGTCATCTTGTCTGAAAGAGATTTTGATACTTCTTTCCTTCCAGCACTTTGCCCAGAATTTCCTTCAACTGGTAAAAGGATTTAGATATCATTCCAGCTGTAGTCTTGAACTTTAATGGCAGTTATGGAACAAAACAGCAAAAGAGGGGAAAAAGTGTGAATTTATCACTGGACTTTGTTATGTTAATTATGAAAGATTAAGGCAATAGTATGAAAATCATAAATAAAAAGGAGTAAATCACAAAGTTATGCTTTTGCAGACGAGTATTGGGAATCAGAGTATCGGAGTACAAGCATATGCATTAAAAGCTGTCTATGCTACCAATTAGTATTTAATATCCTTTTCCTTTGCAGTAAAGAAAACCTGCCATTGTCACTGCTTACTACCTGTTCCCTATCCTCAGCTATGCCGCGTGTAAAGGCACGTGCTATATGATGAGAGATATTTGTATATCTCAGTGCAGACTTGCAGTTTGCAAAGGGAGATAACTAATACAATGTCATTTTACGTTGTCAGTGGAGAGCTCACCTGTGAGTCATCACATTGTCTGAAAAGTTTTTGACTTACAAAACCAGTTGGAATTAAATTGTCTTGGGTTATGTATTTATTCATGAGAGAGACAGAGGCTCTACCTCTGAATAAGCTTAAACCTTGTATGACACCTTTCTGTGCTGACGTTGCTTATTCTTGCCTTCACCCCAGGCAATTCTGTGCGCTGCTTGGAGCTTGATGAGGCGGATCATTGTTACTTTTTCTCCCTTTTTATCTTCTGCAAAAGTGCTGCGTAGAAGGAGCAGACTTGCCCCTTGTAGGAGAAACAGGGTATTACACCATGTCAACTGTCACTGCGGCTTGCTTGGTCCTTGGACGTTTTGCCCCTGCCAAACCCGAAATGTGCTCTCCCTTTTTGGGAGGAGGTAGCCGTGGCCACAGGCTCCCTGCCCTGGCTGGGGAGAGTGCTCCAGCCTCACACCCCTTTCCCTGGGGGCTCTGTGCTGTCGTGCAGCATCCAGCTGCCCCGGTATTTTCAGAGGTAAACTTGGGTCACGTACCCGTTTATTACTGTTAGTATGTTAAGGTCAGAAGAAGGCTCCGATAATCCTGCAAGCTGTACTTCAAGGAGGAGATGGGAATACTAGAAAGACAGCGAAAAGGGGAGAGGCAAAGACTTGTATTCCAAGACAAAACCTGAGACTGAGATACAATGCACATCTTCTGGAGCTCAGCTGATGCGAGTGACTGAGGAGGAGGCTGTGAGGTGCTTTCTCGCCGAGCTCACATCCTACAGCACTGGCAAGTCTGACTGACGGAGGGGGACTAAGTCCGATCACTGGAAACTGAGGTTAAGTCAAGTTTACCCTGAAGAAATAGGAAGCAATTTCTTAGCACTGAGGATAATTAAACATCAGTCAATTAACTATTACATAGTCTGTGAAGTGCGAATGGGTATGTTTGCAAAGCCACGTTAGCCCAAGTGCTGGAAGAAAGCCTGTATTTATGGGGGTGGTTGTTGCAGGGTGGAGGATCGTGGCAGTCCTACTGCTGCTGGACATGGTGTGTCTGAGCCATCAGCGCCATCAGCCACCTTCGTGGGCCTGTGTACTGAAATACCCTCAAATAACACGCTTGTAACTCTGGCGGCTCTGTATTAAAGACAATGATTATAATCAACTGTTGCACTTCAGCCGTTCAGCTGGTAGTGTGCGGCGTTCAGGAGGATTTGCCCACCTCCACATACAATGGGCTAGGTATGTTTCAAGGTGCTTTTCTTTTTCCCCTCAGGCTGGTTTTTTTTCATGCATGAGAGACTGACTGTGCTGGAAACAGTGACTGGGTGTGTGCAACACAGCTTTGAGATTAGGATAGTTTGGGTTTTTTTTTTAAGGTGGATGTCTGATCTGGGAAACTAAAGGCAAAGAACTTTCCTCAGGGGTCAGCTGGGAGCCTGATGTCCTGCATTTTCTTACTCTGATCATCTGGGTAGATCTCATCGCACGTGGTGGCGTTTGAAACGAACACTAGTGCAGAGGTAGCATTGGTCTCCTGAGGTCAGAAACGTCTTGTTCATCTCATTTAAGTGTTTGGCCTTCATGTGAAGACCTCATGTCAAATTTAATGACTTGTGATAGATGGGAAGTCAGACAAGATAATCAAATGGTCCCTGTTGCCCTAAAGCTATGAAATCCTAAATGCTGAAGAGTGAATTAATAAACGTGCATCCTGGCAGAACAGACTGGGCAGGGCTGAGAAAGAACAGGAGTGCCACTGCTGTCAGCTCTGCTTGCTTTCTTACTGACCAGCGGTCTTAATGATAGCATCAGCATGGTCTGGGGAGGTCAGAGAGGCACTTTTGAAGGAAGGGGATATCCGTACTGTTGGGAGAGGTCATTGATAAGTTTATAAGTAGGAGGTTCTCCACTAGCCCTCTGCTCTTATGTCTGCCTTCAGGAGCTGGTGCTCTTCAAGATGCAGAAATAAAAGCTCTGCAGACAGCAACCTGTGACTATCTACGTTGGGTTAGAAATCAAGTCCGCAGGGAAACAAAGCTGTAAGAATTTATTCTGCTCGTCTTTATCTCTTTTCAGACATTCAGATTGTCATTTGCTGTGTAGCACTGTCCTTGTTGCAGGAGACAGGGAGAAATTATAGTAACAAAAATTAAAAATGTCCCACTCATTAAGTCACAGTGGTGCTGACCTCTCCCATGATCTTAGTTTGAGTCTCAGAAAAAAATCTAGTTCTTGCCAGTGACATCGTGGCAAAAAGTAAAATATATGATTGGGTATAGCCCAGAGATTAATAAAATGAACAGTGTTCCCAAGTAACTGACTTTTCAAGAAAGACCATCTTCATGAATTGTGTGAATGCTGTGGGTTGGCAATACTGCTACCATTGTGTAAAATTCTAATAATTATTTAATAATTATTTTATTTAAATCATTGGTTTTGGTAGAATATCAGAATTGCCTGTTGATAAGTAATTAGTTATGGTAATCACAACATAATTTGAGCTATTGTTTTTTTTTTGGACCCCAGGTCCATCAAAGTACATTTTGCATTTCTTAGTAATTCAAGCAGTCACCTGACAATCTTATAAACTCCATGTGTACTTGGTAGGAGCTGAAATAAAGCATCTTCATGATTGTTTTTAAGTGTAATTGTACTTTGCAGGGAGCAATTCTCAATACCTTTGATCACTAAAGCATGCCGCCTTGTACGTTTACAACCAGATCCTGCAGACAGCCGTGAAACCAGCAATAGTCAGTGTTTCAGGCGTTAAGTCTATTGTTCTGGCACTGCTAAAAAGTTGGACCAATTTGAATCCAAACTCTCACCAGAGCTTTGTTTGAGTGAATTCATCCAAAAGGGAACTTATCAAAATCAAAATGCTTTACACTGGGGAAAAATAGAATTTGAATGTAGAGCAGATGGACTTAAAAGTGACCTTCTCCCCTCCCTTTCTTCCACCTCCCTCAGCAACAATTCCCTACACTGCTCCTTCCCACCCACATATTGCTTTGTATTTGATTAAACTCTAGTGATTGAAATTTCCGTGATTTAAGGCACATTTTCCTTTTACAGAGTTATTTATTTGGTACCTTACAAAAACAGATGTTCATATTTTCTATTTCTGTGTTTGTGGGCTGATCTCATTCCTTACCACAGGTGATCCTGTGTGGAAAGTGTGATATGTGAAGAGCTGGCCAGGCTGGCAGGTGTGAGGAGGAGCTGTAGCGTGCCAGGGTCTTCAGTTCAAAGTTGGGTGCGCTGATGGCAATGTACTAATGTCAATGTTAGCGTGGTACGGTGGGATGACAACAACAGGGGGTAAAAAGTCTGAAATAAGGTGTTGCATTACGCGAGTAAATCCTGTAATTACGCTCATTTAGCTCTGTTCCATCTTACCTTGAGCGGTGGGAAGGGAAGTCATGTTAAAGTGTATCTAAAGTTAGCTTTGTTGGGATTGTCCCAAATTAAAGAGGTAGATAAAGTTATGGATGAAAGAGAAGAATCACCTTTTTTTTTTTTTTCTCCCCACTTGAATATTAGTGCTTCTTTGTGATGACCACAGTCCTTTTTCTCAGTTTGATTGAGGGCATGCACAAGTGTTTACTGCTTTCAGACCTCTTCATTTGTTTAAAAAATTGGAGGAGGAGGAAGGACACAAGAATAAAATTTGGAAAACGGAAAACCTAACATATTAAACATGATGTAGGTGTCCAGGTGTGAGAGTTGTGAGCTTGGGCAAAATGTTTTTTGGGCTGAAGGAAGTATTCTCTGTTACTTGTGGATGAGTAAGACACTTAACAGAACAGTACTTTTTGACTGGTGGTGGGCTAGGATGCTACATCCTTCTTCATACACGAGAGCTCGGCAATGCTAAGTGGCAGGTGATGATTACTGCACCCCAGAGCCACATTTGAAATGGAATTGGAAAGATGAATGTATCTTCTCTCTGAACAGCTCATGTTCAACCTCTTAGTGACTCCTTTTAGTAGTTGTTCTAGTGATTAAGTCTGGTGGTGGCTCTTGGCACCACTGTCAGTCTCAGAACTTCTCTGAAGAGCTGAAACCTGTAGGTCTGACAAGACACAATGAAAGTCTGATGTGGAGATGTGAAGAGAAGCTCGTATTCAATTTTCCTTTTTGCTTCAGCTGGAGTGTTACCATTTCACTCCTGTGGCTAGTTTTTCCTCGCAGGTATGAGAGTTCTTAACTGAACTGGAATGCATGGAGTATAAATATTGAAACTCTCCACAGATTTTTTAACAGCGAAGGTAACTCCATGATAAATAATCCCAGAGGTTGTATTAGACTGTTTGTCATTGTAAATTTTAAAATCAAGTTCAGATATTTTCCTTTAATTTACCCACTGAATAGTTTAACCGCTATCCTTGCATTATAACTAGGACCCAGTTTGTTGAAATCCCTTACTAAGCAGATGAGGCCAAACGATCATAAAGTCCCCCTCCACGTCTAAAAACCTGTGATTCCGTGTTGTACAATACCAAATCAGTAGAAAATTAATTAATTAAAATAGTGTAAACCTCTTCCCCCCCCCCCAATCTACTTGCATATACAAGCTAATGGCTAGTATTATATGATCTTTGATATATACATATCAAATAATATATTTGATAATATACGTATCTGAACATAGTCCTTTTCTTTTAGGAGTGAGTCTATTTTAGTTATTAAGCATTGAGAGACCACACTGAGGGCCGCAGTGAACTCGGAGCACAAATGAGAATAGCAGTGTGTTCAAATTAATTGCAGCACTGAAACTGTTGTCTGCTGGCCGAGGTGGAAATCAGAGTTTCACCACCCTCAGTGCTGTTTTTCCATAGTTAGTTAAAGTTACTTTCTCCATTTCAAATCTGATCAGTTGGTAGCGAATGGCCACCCGCAGCTCCCTGGCATGGAGGGGAGGGTTCCTGATCCACTGGAGCATCCTCTTGATGCTCCCCTCCTCCAGGGCAGGCCCGAGCGATCTCTGGCTGCATGATGGCTTGGAGAGGTGCTGCAGTGTGACCTGCTTGAGCGCTCGTAATTCCTCCCAGACTTCTGCCTCACCACTTCAGGTCTAATATTTATTTTGTTTCTGGACTACGGTAGGCTAGACAGTGTCAGGCTGGTTCCTGTTGGGAGCATTCACGATGTATTTCTCAGTGGCTACATGATTTCACATGGGCATTGAAACAGGTCTTTAATTATGGGATGTTTCTCTGATTTGACTATTAACAATTAATTTCCCAGGTTTTTAGTTGCAAATAATTGCTAAAACCACGAAGTCATTGTTGTATATTATAAGTTTGACTAATTGAGCACAGCCAGTATTTGGAAATTGTTCCTTTTACACACATCCTAAACCCAGATGTGTTTAAGTCACTCTGGGACATTAAACACAATTAAAATAGCATAACCTGTTAGTAATTACTCTCTGTGCATTGTTTTGATATTGATGGGTCCAGATCTGAGCACAGTAATTAAAAGAAACCACTGTTATTGTTGATCCGGCAGATAAATAAATGCTGATTGCAAGCTGTGAACTGGTTAATCAAGTTTATTTAACTTGTCGTTAGTGATTCATCCCACTAACTGTGCTGGGGAGCTCCTTATTTGAGCCTAACAGTATAATGGTTCCGGCTGTCTCCAGTTTCTCAGTTGCTAAAGGAGTTTCACTAATTCTTTTAAATAGACTTAGGTAAGATTTTAAGGAATGGCCTTCTTACATATATTAATTAAACCCAGTTTGGGACAAAGGGACCAAGTTTTTTCCCGTAAAGTAAGAACATGTTTTGAGACCTTGCTGTCCCAACTGTTCCTGAGCAGCAGCAGAGACGATTATGTTTCCTCTGAGGCTGGGCAGACTCTTTTGATTTGTTTGATTTTGATGATCCTGAAGCATGCCGTGTTTCAACTCACTTTTTGCCAATGATGTTCTTTAATCCCGTTGGAGAGACTACTGCAGCTGCAGAAGTTCTCCCAAGGTGACACTCAGTCCACAACCAAATAAACAATCTCTCCTAGGTCATCTCTGCATTTTGGGGGTCCGTGTTGCTCAGGCCCCTTAGCAGCATCAGCAATACCATTTACTGTCAGTCTTGGCAGTGGGAGCATCTTGCTGTGGCCAGGAAAGCGACAGTTTCCGACCAGGCTGGCACCATCCCAAGGGGCACCTGGCTGCTCAGTAGGACACAGCAGTGGAGGGGTCAAGAGACCAACTCTCTGTCTTGTGCTCGTGACTGTGGAAACTAGTGGTGCTGGTTAAAAGTAGATATTTCAATTTTAATGATTTGTTGTTGTTGTTTAGTCTTAAACTAATTTTCTAGGGTTTTTCCCCACTGTGGATGGAGGTAAAGCCTTCTGAAGGGCTAGAGTGCATTGATTCTGATCTTACAAAGGCTCTTGGTACAAACTGTACTGATCTTCAGAGCTAACCCTGTTTTAGTACAAGGCTGCAAATGAACCTTCCTTTTAGGCATTTGTAGACAAGTATGTGTTGTGCTTTCCATTGCGTTATTTCAGGATAAGGTCTTTTTAAGTGCCCTTAGTTTCCTAACTCAGTTTGTGAGCCCTGTGTACAGGTAACCTCTTGGTACAGCTTTCACGTTGCTACTCCAGGCAACTGCACTGGCTTTCTTTTCCCATCAGGGGTTTCTGAGTTATTTTACATTTCTTGTAGTTGGTGGTGTTCAGTGATGACTATTCCTGTAAAAGCCCTCTTCTCCTTCCAGCTGGCTGTGAACCTAAGTTGCAAGAGGCTCATCATGTTTGTCCAGACTCTGGAAAACCTCCATGTTAAAGGCACATTCCTCCATATCACAAAAGGCAACATCAGATAAGTAGGATGGCTGGCCATCACTTCTCCAAAAATAGTCCACAATCAGAATGAGGAGAGAGTAACCCAAGGCCAGTAAAAACACTACTCTAAATACAATGTATATCACACTGGTTTTATATAGCAGGCAACTATAGGAGCATTCTGTTGGGAGCACTGTACTGCAGACCTTAAATAGCAGTGCTAATGTTTAGATTGTATTTTCATCTTTATGTTTTCCATGCCAGATTTCTGGGACCTTTGCCAGGTTCCAAGACCATATAGAATTAATTGTTAAAAAGGAAAATAAATATTTCTTAAGTGCTAGAGAATATGTATGTCTGATCTAATGAACAACAGTTTTGTTCATGTATTAATTGTAATTTACTCAAATGTTTTTTCTGTCTGGAAAGGGGAGGACTGAGGCATGAGGGAAGTGATTCTCCTTGAGCTTCTGTATTGAATTTATATATACACAAAACATTTCTGCATTAAATAATCTAAGTAGACAGGATGACATTTCTGCCAGATAGAGATGTAGAAGGAAACGTAGGGGAATTTTCCTAGCCTGTCTGGACTGGGTGGTTGAGAGGTCATTGCAAGCAATTTAGCTGACGTTATATTGAAGTCAGAGTTGAAGAAAGCTTGGAAGACCAGATTACGCTAGGTCTGTTTAAAAAGACATCCAAGATACTAACTGTTATCTGGTGTTGCAATATGAGGTTGATTTAAATGAGAAATTGCATATTTTTATTAATATCTCAGTTATGCTTTGTTCTTAACCTAATTCAGCAGTTGTCCATGGATAGACTTTCTGGTCTTGATGCTGTAACTGAACACTCAGTTTGTTCCACCATCTCTGGCTCTGCGTTATGATTTGATGGAGTAACTTGGTCTGATATTCTCCGCTAAATCAACACATGTGGCATCTGCTGGAATCTGTGGGATTTGATCTCATTCTTCTCAGGCACATTATTTTTTGCCTCGCGGCCCGATGGATCTATTGATTCTCATGCAGGCTTCCTGCCTCTGATCTGCCAAAAGAGAATTAGTTATATGTTTCTATATGCTTTGCTACTGAGGCTTCAAAATCCCTCTTAACCAAAGTCCCTGCTTACATATTGCTACCATTCATTTTTATTGGCTTCACTAAAGTTGAATTCCTGTATCTTGATTTTTCCCTAATTCATTCTCTGAGCAGCTTGAAAGAATTCAACAGAAAACAAAACCTCAAAGCGCTTATATAATGAATTACTTTTAAACTAGACGCTAAAAAAGACAGAGGAGCATTTATCAGGAATGTTTGTGGGCTTGGTGGTTACGAGCTTAAAAAAATATTCTGTGGAAAGGCTTTTGTCCCATGACAGAGATTTGAAAGGCTATGGATTCGGATTCCAGCAGAGGCTCAGGCCTGTAATCATGTTTGAAATGTTCCCTTTCATAAGGCTCCCCGGCTGCAGCGGGAAGCGAGCCGGTTAGGGGCTCGCCTGCAGAAAAGCCCATCACCTGTTGGGGCCCAGGGCCTGGGGGGCTCAATCGGCCGCCGCCGCCCACCACCGCGGCGAGGACGGCGGGTCCCGGCACCGCGGGCATGCGGGGCGCTTAGGGGGGGACTTTGCGCCGGGGAAGGAAGGGAGAGTTTCCTTTCTCCTCCCTGAGACTGGCGCTGACAGTCCGGGCGCTTGCGGCTTCCAAGTTGGAGAGGGGAGCTTGTGTGGTAGGCAGGGACAATGGAGGAAAATGAAAGCCAGAAACTTGAGCTGTGCCTGGCTTCCTCAACAGACAGCAGACAGATGAAGGGTAAGTAAGAGAATCAGGCAAAGATGGAGTTACATTTAAACGTGCCCCTGGTTGCTGCTTTTTATAACTGGAGGCAGAATGCACGGGGGGCGGGGGGGGAAGGCATGTCTGTCTTGTGCTGATGGCTCTGCAGATTGCCTTAATGCTCCGACTGTGTGAGTTTAACTTTCTCTGTAGAGAGATTTCTGCCTAACCTTTAAAGCAGGGAGCATGCCGTATCGCTGTCACAGTTTGCGGGACACTGCCTGGTGCGGAGGGTGCTGCTCCCGGGGGGGGTGTGTGTGTGTGTGTGTGTGTGTGGAGGTGTGGAAATTAATGTCACGTTCCCTTTAAATGCTCTGCATGCTTCACCTATGGCTGGGAAATAGCTCTTCTTTCAGAAAAGTAGGTTTGAGCTCATCTTTTCCTGGGGTGGCTTTTGAAAGAGGGAGATTCACGGCAGATTGTCACTGGGTTAGTTGATTTCGTGTGAAACCAGTTGGGTTTGTCTGGAGCGAAGCCAAGAAATTATAAGCGTGGTTTTAGGGTGGGTCAGCTGGGGTGTGCTCCTACAATTGCTGTTGCACTGTAGATTTTGTCTAAAAACAAATGAAAACTATTTCCTGGTGAATTACTACGTGGGCTATCCCAGGTGGAGCATAACATTCAGTAGCATGACAAATACCTAATCTAATCTATAGCCGTGGTAGTGTTTGTGGAGCACCTGTGACCATTGCCTGTTCATGTGTATTGTATTCCTCCCAGGCACGTCAGACAAAGTTGTGTTACTGTGCTTCTGTGAAACAAGTAGTGAGTGGTTGGATACATGTGGTTTTAACAAGAAATCACACAAGTTTATCAGTAATACCAGAAAATAGTGAATAGAGAACTTAGGAGAAAAATATTCTCTTTTTTTTTTTCCTGAGGGTTCATTAATTGTTTGATGCTCTTTTGAATCATTTTTTAAAATACAATACTGTGCAGTGCAAGTCACGTGCATCTGTGTCTGTATATGTTTATGTTTAGTGGGACAGAAATCTTCACTTAAAGGATGTGTCTGAATAGGAAAAAAAAAACCTTTTGGTAGCATATTTCTTCTGTACAGGTTGTATGAAGCTGCCTGAGATACATGTGGAGCTAGAAAAACAGAGGTCTGACCAGACCGATCCTACGATTCCCAAAACTTTTGAATGCTGAAAGCTTATAATCAAATATAGTACTTTTGGCCCATATCCAAAATTTACATTTGAAAGTTCTTGGAAAGAGACCTAATTGTAAAGACAGTGGAGTAAATTAGATTCCAAATAATCTCAATTTTACTGCTGGCATAAATATAATGGAGGTGGGTTTGACTCGCGCTGTTAAAATTGTATTTTTTTTAAACTTTAAAACTTTTTTTTAAAGTATTGAATGTGATTTGCTTCCACACTCAGTTTCACAGTATCAGTATGGCTCAGGTCGATACTTGTTCCTTTCTGAAATTATTCTGAAAATGTTCTTCTCTCATGTCATCTGGGTTGCAAAACAGGACGTTTAAAATCTTCACAACATTTAAAGTAATGAGCAAAGTGACTTTCCTGACCTTTGTAGACTTCATAGAGGGTGTGACTTAGAAGAGTTGCATACCAGGATGCATAGAAGGACTTTTTTTAAAAAAAAAATAAAAATTTCTAGCTCACTTAGAAGCAATTAATCCTTCATGATAATCTTCCTGATAATCCTGGGCATACTGCTTCTACGCTGCAGACCTGAGC
Organism: Balearica regulorum gibbericeps; assembly: GCF_011004875.1. Classification (NCBI taxonomy): domain Eukaryota; kingdom Metazoa; phylum Chordata; class Aves; order Gruiformes; family Gruidae; genus Balearica; species Balearica regulorum. Next base: position 148,802,567 of record NC_046185.1, read on the forward strand.
CTTTGCTGTAGTTATATCCACTGTAGTAATGGATGATGTTAAGAAATCTTGAAATTTGTTTTCACATCAGAGAAGCAACTCAAGTGTAAGGGTTACTCAAGCCTTTGGATAACCAAAGCCCTCCCCTGTCAATCAGCAAGACTTGCTTTTTGTTACCCTCCAGACTTGCTACTTTATTGAGCAGAAAGACCTTCAGCTTCTGAATATGAGGGAGGGAGAGAGGGAGACAAGCTTATCTCACACCTCTGTGTTTTCCATTGGCTTCTCTTTACTCCTTTTCCAAGGAGGGTACTTGCATAATTTATCCTTTCGCTACTCTTAGCTCTCTTCTGGGAACCATCACATGATCCTTCACACATTTCACAGTTATCTGTGGGGATTGATTTTCTAGGCCTATTATCTTCCCTTGTAAGATACGGAAGGCTTGCCCACGCTGTTATTGAGCAACTCCAGCATCCAGAAAACCTCCCTCAGTTTCTCCTCCCTGTAGTACTGTGGCCCACACAGCAGCTGTGGAGTTTATGTGCCCCCAGGTAAACGGGGGGGTTCACCATCCCAGCTTTCAACCTCGTCATCAAAGTCACTGGTCCCTATCTAGTAAGTGGCCAAGGAGGATTTTTTTCAGCAATTACTAGGGAAAAGACCCACATTCAGACATGACAGAGAGTTTGGTTTGCAAAGAAAGTCACGTGCTGCTCCGTGCTGTAATGCCGCGGGATCCTGCTGAATGCCCAGGTCAGCTCGCTGGCAAGACTAGCAATTAGTTTGCATAGTTTACATTCCTTTCTTTTCACTGGTATTTATACAGTATTTTTCAAATATATGAAAGAAAAATAAGAGAATTTGTTGATCTTTCTAATATAGTATAAGAAAAATATGTTATTTTTGATTCCTTCTCAAGGTTTCACCCAATAACAAATAGTGGTAAAACACTTTAATTGATGTGTCTCTTTATGTTCCAAATAATTAGCTTTTTTAAAAACTATTGAAATGACTGAAGTGCAGAATAGGGAAAGGCTTTGCATGAGGAAGATTTAGGACCCGAAATACACATTCATGAGCTCTGGGTTGTTTTTGTCAGTGTAGGTTTACCTGTCTTCTTGAGGAAGTGCCTGCCACCAATTCAGTGATTGAAAATGCTGCTGTGACCATACTTTGAGGGTTTATACCAAATTGCTGCACTCAGTCACCCACGCTCACGCTGACTCCCTCAAGCCTCAAGGAAATCCCGTATTTATGCCTGCCGCCTTTGTTCCAGCAGCCTCAGGGATATAACCTCTGGGCTCATGGTGCAACAAATTAAAGATGGTAAATTCCAGCCAGCCCCGTCCCACCTCTTTTTCCTCCCATGTAAAAATCCATTGAAGTGCCAGTGCAGCTTTCAGAAACCCTTTTGCCTAAGTGTATCTGGAGTAGCCAAGCTTACTTCTTGCAAGCAGAACTCTCCTTTTTGTCACTTTTCTCATACAAGCTGAATATACCTGATGATCATTGCTCTGACTTATCAGTAATCAGTAAGGCTAGATGTTTTTTAATTGAGTTGTGCTTGGAAATGTTGAATGTGTGAGAGTGTGTGTGTATGTACACATGAGGCTGCTGCTCTGAAGTTTTAACCAGGATTGTGCATCTCAGAAGAAGGTGTTGTGGAGATCAGAGATGGCATTTTGAATCTGTGTGGGAGTAAAACTTGGCTGTGAACCAGACCTGTTTCCAAAGTCATGCCTAGATCTGTGCTCATCAAAGCATGGTGCCACCTGCAGCCTGAGCTCCTATGGCCGGTTCTGCTTTTGGGATAGGTGTCCATGAATGCAAATGAGAGGATGTTGTTGATATTTTGGAGTCCTTGAGCATTATAGGGAGCTTACAGAAACATGCAAAGTCTTTGAGGACCTTCCAGGGCCCAGTTCTGTTGTGAAACCCAAGGGAAGGGCTTCCCCGTGTAAATTGGTGGGACATCACACCGGCAGTAGCTCCACCGACAGAGGATTTACTTTATTACCAGGGCTTGATGTTACGTGGGACTTGGCAGGCAATTGACAACGCACACCAGAAAGCTGAAAAATCCTCAGCATAAAATCCTGAGGCAAGTGGTAGGCAGGGTGTCAGACTGACTGACTGAACCATAAAAAGAAGCGAGTAGGTGCCTGTTTCCAAACAGCAGTGCTGTATAAATGGCAGCACATGGGGGAGGATAAAGGGCTCTGAGGAGAAAAGTGCCAGATGGAGAGAAATAGAGATGTATTAAAAACACAGAGAGGAAGGAGCCTCCTGCTCCTGGGGAGATGCTGCAAAGGGTTAACACTCTCAGGGACATCTGAGGCTGCCGGTAAAGATGGGGAAGGCCACATCAGACTTGGAGAGGCTTTTTCAATGCTTCTGGTTTGGGTTTTTTTTTTTTCTTTGCTGACAAAGGAGTGAGGGATTTTTCAAAGGTATTAGGTAACAAGGCTCCAGACTACACTTTTTCATGCACCAGAGGGTTTGTGTTACACAGTTACCTGAAGATAAGCCAGCACTTACATACCCTCGTGTCTGCCTATCTCTTTACAAAGGTTGTCATGGTCTTTGGTCTTAAAGTAGATTTTAAAGTTGTAAAATTTATCTATCTATCTGAGTTTGGGTTTTTTTTTCTTTCTATATCACATAAAACTTGCTTTTATTCTGTTTCTTAAGAAATGGTTTATTGAAAAAGTGATGTAGTATTTTCCAGCCCGCTGTCCTGAGACGTATAAAATCCAAGGGAGATCCATGAAATTTAAAACCAGACCACAGTCAGAAATCGGGAAAAAACCTCTCTTATTATTTCATAGGTGTTTCAGACCATGTTGAAAACACACTGAAAAAAGATTAAGGATTTCCAATCTCCTTGTCAAAGGAATGTTATCAGTTGGTATCCTTACGGATACTAGTTACAGGGCCATTAAGTGTACTGGAGCCTATTGAAGAAACCTGTTTCTTCTCGTGGAAAGCATCCTGTAGATTTTAAAGGTCAGGGAATAAGGGCGCTGTCAGATCTTCTTTTCAAGTCACATAGTGGTAAAGATGATATAAAAGGAACATCTACTTTAATGATGCTCACTTTCCTGTGAGGCAATACTGCGGTTGTGTGTTAAAAGTATGCAAGTACTGTGCAAAGCTTATATAAATGATTATTTTCAAGCCACTTTTTACAACATATATATGACTAATGATACAGAACATGCCATTGAACACCACCAGACTTTTAAAAGAACCTAACTTTTATATCGATTCTTTTCTTTTTCTTATTAATGCAAATGTTGGATTAAGATCTTGTAATATTCTGGTTTGGGGTTTTTTTGTGGTTTTTTTTCCAGACCAGACAAAAACCAGTTTGCATGTAACATCACTAGACGATGCAGAATGTCTCCGATCTAAAGAGCTCCTTTCGACCCCGAACAGTCACACTTCTTCTAATTCAAAGTCCACCCGTAACATCCCTCGAAGACATACAGTAGGTGGCCCTCGCAGTTCCAAAGAAATACTGGGAATGCAAACCTCGGAAATGGACAGGAAGAGAGAGGCTTTTCTTGAGCACCTGAAACAGAAATATCCCCACCATGCTACAGCAATAATGGGACACCAGGAGAGGCTGAGAGATCAGGTATGACACTCAAATTCGTATCTTGCTTTTTGTTAAACAATCCTGATAACTTCTACAAAGTTCAGTGTTACCTCATTACAAAAGGTGAGAATGTAACAAAGCATTAAACAGATTTTTAATTATTCTTTTTTTATATAGCCTAAGATTCAGTTGCTCCCTTGAAATTCAAAGGAACAATCATAAAAATGAAACTATTCAATATTACCTTGGAATTGTTTGTTGAAACTGACATTTTTAAAAGAGCTTTTCATTCTTTTTAGCATATACACAGAGAAAGGGATGAAGGTGAGACTCTTGATCTTAGTATATGGGTCTCCATCTACTTTTCACAGCTGAAGGGAAAATATGGAACAGCTGTTAACTTCTGTTACACTTTCAGTATTGGCACCACTGCCCGCGAGAAAAGAAAATATCCATAGAGTGTGTCTGTATGCTTTAGCTGGCTCTGTTACCCTTTCATTTGCTTTCTTTTCTATTTCTGAGTCTTTTAACACAAACAGAACAGACTTATCCACAGGTATCTGCCTTCTCCAAGCTGTTCTGACATCCACATTGGTCTGTCAGCAGCGTACCTTAAGATGGTTTGCTTTTTGCCTGCCTCCCATCGCTTTTCAGCAACGAAAAGTAGATGTAGGGTCAGAGGAGATGTGACATGCTGATGTATTTCTCAGAGCAGGTGGCGGCCGCCATCACGCCGACCTTCTGAATTCAGACAATGCCGTGCGAGGATCTCTTCACAGCCTAACTCTGGGCTCTGGTTTTGGGTGTAATGTTTAATCTGTTCAGTTTTACAGACAATCTATGTTCTATTCCATAATTAATTTTTTTCAGTCAAATAGCAGAATTTAGAGTTCAGGCTCAAAAAATCTTGTGCCTGTTATTCTCAGTTTAACAAATGATTGACAGCAAACCTTTTATAAAAGGTTTTTTTCTTAGTGTTTTACAGGTATTTCGGCACTAGCAGCGAATTAATTGTAAATAGGGAATAAAAACAGGTTGGCAAAATACTGTACTCTGCTATGGGAGTTCTTACTGAATTCCCAGCGTCTTTTGAAGCCTTCCAAACCTTTGGAGATCTGACCATTGTTACAAGTTTGAAAAGATTGTCATTTGGTAACTTCCCTCTACAACTTCTCTTTGACAGGGTCTCTGGAGATCCCAGGTGCTATCACTGCCTCAAAACACAACTGCTAGAATCCATATGTATCCAGATAAAATTGCTGCAAGACTTTAGCTCTAACGAGGATGATCTATTCCTTATTTTTAAACAGCTTCCCTCCTTTCCTTTGAAAGCCTTGATTTTTTTTTTTTTAGTTTTTTTCCCCTCTCCGCTTATCTCTTCTATGAACTTTAGTGACTGTGTGGAATGTGCTGGGTGGTGGATAAAGATAGCGTACAAATCAAATAAAGGGGGTGGGAGGGGGGTGAAATCCAGAGATTAGATCTTTTGGAGTCATGTAAATATTTAGTTCCAGTGTTGCAGACACGGCAAACCCAGTTTGAACAGCCTACAGCTTTACACCCTACACATTTTGTAATTTGAGCCTTTTCTGAAGGCAATAAATTACAGAAGGAATGTAGTAACTGTTCCTGCTATTTGTTTAAAATGTGTCATCCTTGCTAATTTACTGAGGGTAAAATTCATGCAAATGTCTCCTGCTTCTATTTTTTGATGATTAGACATATGTATTGTACATAATGAGTATGAATTTTAAAACAAAATAACTTTAAAATTACTCTTAGAGTATTAAGCTATCTTTCTTGGGAATGGGAAAGACTGTAGAAGCATAACTTAAAAAAAAAAAAAAGATAAACTGAACAGAAGCCACATTAAAAACATGCAGAAATAAGTTATTCCAGCTGATTGTAAGAAATTTGCTTAGTTCAAATGTATCGACCGTCTGGCTCATCGGATGCAATAACAGGTTATTTTGGTCATGGCATTACAGTTCAGAGGGGTTCTTTCTCACCAGTTGTGTCTATGCGTGCACACACACGTATCTGTGTATTTTCTGTGTGTTTGTGTGTATATATATGTATCTGTGTGTGTATATATATATACATAGGTATGTGTATATATATGCGTAGGTATGTGTGTATCTATTTATATGTGTATGCATAATGCGGGCTTACTTAGCTGCTCCATGAATAAGGCCATAGTATAATTTAGCTTCAGAGGATGTATGTGTGTGTATAGCATATATACTTGCTTTTTCTTCCCTTCTGTATGTATGGGTGTAGCAGTAGTGTAGAAGACAAACTACATACACATGTAGTAGGTATGTGTATGTAACATACATACGTCACATATATAAAAAAATCTGTAAGATGTGTGGGGAGACATGAATTACAATGTTACAATTTATTTTATAGGTTCCTTTCCTCCCTTCTTTCTTTTCCAGCTGCTCCAGTATCTGGAAAGTGGCAACATTATCCATGGTGGGAATTCCTCCACTGTGGGAGATCTATCAAGGATAGTAGCCAATGCCACATTGTTTTCTAATCTCTATGTCAAATGGCACACCTGGAACATAAAACATCCCGATATTTACAGTCAGGAGATAGTCCCTTGGACATCACATCATTTGTCTTCCAGGTTGCTCTAAATTCTGTCAGGTCGATAGCCAACGAAAACGGGCCAGAAAATCAAGACTGGTAATTGTCTCTTTTTTATGGACTTTCTTCTCTTGTCCATTTTAACCATCAGTATCTGAGTACAGCAAACTGACCTCTGGTTTGCAGCAAATAAACATCAGGAAAAAAATATTTGACCTTGTCAGAACGTACTGTATCACCTCCACCAGCAAGGTCAGCTCTGAATGTTGTCCGTATCTTCCTCTACATATTAATGGTTTCCTCCAGGCTTCATTTATTCAGATAAATCCCTCCCTGGATGTGCCTCCTGAGGACCTGTTTCTACTCTTGATAACCTGCCACAAATCAGAAGTACGATCACGGCCAGGTAAAATGCCAGTGGGGATTACTGACGGTTAACTAACATGGTGACCTGAAACCTCCCAGCTGTGCACACAGATCATCCCTCCTCCGCCCCTCAGGTTTGTTACCCTGTTTGTGATATCTTATTCTGGAAAGGAAAGCTCACAGAGACAGGAGCTGTCTTTATTTGCACAAGGGCCTTGGGATACTGCCGCAAGGCAAACAGCCTGCAGCTGAGCTGGTCTGCGAGGTAAACTGGGGCGTGAGTTTGCAGCAGTCGTGGGGGTGCAGGTGTGCTGTGCCTTGTGCACCCCAAAAAGCCCTCAGGGGAACGCAGCACCCCACGGTCGTGGGTCCATGACCCACAGCCCGGCAGCTCGCCCTCAGGCTGCCGTTCGTCCCCCTTGCAAGAGAACCCCGCAGCCTGGCTTCAGAGCTCCCTCCACCTGGAAGCCTGGAAAACCAGGAAACAAAGTCTTTTTTTATAGGTAATGCAAGTTTCTGCAGGAGCTTTGGGTACTTTGCCTCTGCCAAGGCTGTCTCGTCTGTGTTAATGAAAGCAAGGCGCTAACGTAATCCCCAGGAAAGTTAGAAAGAAAAAAGAGAAAGGAAGGAGAAAAACAGTCTCGGTCTTCTGAAGTTTGAGATGGTGTGAATCATCTGCTGCTGAGCTCATGGCAGGACGCGGTCACCCGCTTAGGTGGGGTTGACTCCGGTCAGCAGCAAAGGAAAGAGCAGGAACAAGTATAAAAGCTGGGCCAGCGGCTGCAAGGATGAAAAAGAGTTTGCAATTAAGAGGTTAAAATGCTAACCTGGCCATGGGAGGGGGGTTATCCCTGCTGTGAACCTGTTTTACAAGTCACCTCGCGAAAAAAAAAACCCTCTCTGAGGGGCAGAGAGCAAAAATAGGTATGTAGAAGTTTTTCAGAGCCGGAGCTTTTGAGCATGCCTTAGAAAATGAGCTGGAAGATGTTTGCCACAGATTTCTTTTGTTGTTGTTTGACTAGGAAATACACTGGGTGATGTGGAAGGGCCGGCAACAGCTCCAGCATTTCAGCCAGTGCTCTGTGAAGCGCAAATTTATTGGCAAATGAAGTTAGATTTCCACCAATTTAAAAAAAAACACCCACCCTTCTGGTGCCTGTGCAAGGCTGAGTGGCTAGAAAATGGTGGTTGAGGGTTTTTTGTTATGTTCGGTTAGGTCTGAACATGACAGGTAACTCTGGCATCTGGGCAGGTGTGGTTAAGGTTACCATGGAGATCCATGATGTCATGCTTGATAGAGCATGTCAAGACAGCTAATCTAACATGTAGATGTTCAAAAAGTCCCATAGGCCAGAACTAAGCTTTATGCAAATAACAAAGTTACGCTGCAAAAGGGTGAAAGAAAATACGGCTGAGATATGGCGTGCGTTTTACCTGGCAGCTTGAAAGGATTATTACAGGCTTCATCATAAATTAAAACTTTTGGAACTAAAGGAAGAGGATTTCAGACCATCTCTGGCCTCACGTGTGGAATTTCACATTTCGGTAAATAAGCTTCTTTCTCTTTCTGCCCTCGCTGTAAAAAAAATGCTTTTGAAATCGTGGAGTTTGCTTCACCACGCTGTTCCTCCTGGCAGCAGGGCTGAGTCAATAAAGCAAGTTTTCTGGCATGGCATGTTCCCTTTTCTCTTTCGAAAATGAGTTTTTTATTGAATGAACTGAGAATTCAGAATTATTTGAAAGGCATTGTAATGTATTATGTTGATTATATGAATCATGCTGCAAAAATGTCCTAGGTAGTGTTTTGGAGGAGAAACTAAGAATGGAGACACTGTATTTATTTGTAGATTATTGCCAGATGTCTCTCCTTTAACTGTTAAAATAGAACCCTAAAATTGCAACAGCATTTATTCCAGCATTTGATATCTGCAAAAATACTGAGGCTTTTTTTTTTTTTTTAACAAAGCATCAGACTTTGAGTATATGCTTTGACTTCACAAGGTAACACTGGAGCATTTCTTAATAGATTTTTTTCTTGGGTAAAAGTACATTAGATAAAGTGTAAACATATTTGGAGTTAAAAGTCCAGCAACAGAAATGCTATTAGGACTTTTGGGGTTTAGGTATAAACAAAAGAGGATATTTTCAGTCCCTCTGGAGAGACAGTAAAATCTCTGGGTTCTGCGTTGCAACCACTTTTGTGCTTACATCAATCACGACAGATCAAGTAAACATCAGGACGTAAGGGATAGCCCCCCCGCTGGCACCGCTGTGATACGATAACGGGGAGCGGGTTTGGGGCTACAAAGTTTAGTTGGTTCAAATCGCTTCCTTTGAAAAGGGTTTGATCTGGGTGGGAAAGAGTGGGGGCTTGCGGTCGTTAATGGCCGAGCTTAAAAATGTGAAAAGAGAAAAATCGTAGGTTCTGCCTAAAGACACCTGAGAAATGTAAACCTGAGAGAAACTTCAGTTCAATGTAAATCCTCAGTAGGATTTAGGGAATGAGGCGGGTTCAGAATATGGTAAGCACATTATACAATTCCAGGTGAAAAAACAGTGTATAAAGGATTTCTGACGTTCTGCATTGCTTGATCAGGCAAGGTTAAATAAACTTTTTTTGGAACATGTATTGATTATTAAAGTGAATGGATTTGAAAGGAGTACAAAGTGAAGAAATCACTGACTAATTTTTCTTGGTTATAGCGCTTTTGCTTTTACACTCCTAGTTATATCTTGAACCTAAGCCAGTAATGGGAATATTATAGAATTACTTTCAATTTAACTTTTCTATTTAATCAAAGTCTGAGTGTTAATTATTTTGTACTAGAATATGTACGAATGACAACGTGTCAAATGAACTAGCATATTTTGCATTCATTACACTGTTGAGGGTTGATGCCATGGAATCGGGCAGGGAGAAATTGATTTAGTATTAATATTGTAGGAATGCTTTCCTGGTCTGTACCAGTTAAAAAACAAGGTTAAAAAATTACATTTGATTTTAAAATGTACACAGCATCTGTGAAGAATGTGATTTTAATCTGGGTATGTGTTGCTGCAGATTTTTCTCGTTGAGAAAATCCATTTTGTTGAATTACTACTTGGTTCGTGTACTGCTGTATATAACATGTCATCAAAAAATGCCTATTTTTATCTGAAAGGTCAGTGTCATACAGCTAGAACTTGCTGATGTGTCAGTGTAGGCTGCAGGTATTTGTTTAGGGGGAAAAAAAGTTTCAGAAGTTGTTTCAGGAAATTTCTGTGAGTTCTTGTCTCCTCTGATGGGTACTACATCCCTGCCCAAATGAGATGGTGATGCCCCTTCCTCCCTGGAGAGTCTTTGTAAGGCCAAGAGAGCACGTTGCACGCTCGGGAAGGGGGGACCCTCCGCAGCATCCACACGTGTCCCCTGTACCATCTGGTACAACAACTTACTGCTTTCCAGTGCTGCTGTATGTTAAGGGTAACTGGTCTTACTTTGCATTGTTAAAAGCGCCTAAGTAAAGCTATGAAACCAAACATATGAAACGTGATTACAGGCGTAAATCTCTGCTGGAATCCGAGCCCTTAGCTTTTGTTTATGGAAGGACATGAGATGACACGTCCATTTGTTTTGAGTTGAAACATGCTCTTTAGCCCCCAGATAATGCTGTGATTGCGTGATATTTATAAATAGCTTGATAGATAAATGAACAAAGAGCTGGTTCATTAGCAAAGTGAAGTGGATTTACTTTGTATTGGCTGTAAGTGAAAATGTTGAGGAAGAAGAATATTCCTAGCAGAATGTCTCAGTGGAAAGGCTTTCAGTTTTACCTTTTAGTTTAAAAAAGTACACAACATATTAAGGTACATATTAAACCACTAGCCCTAAGGTGTCTCTGGAACTAAGTGGAGTTTAACTAGAGTGATAATACTTGCTTTGATAAGCATAAATTTCTTCATTTATATCCATCAGTTAAAAGTAATAAAAAAAGCTGTTCTTTTGAAAAAGCAAACAAAACAAAGCTGCAAAAAGGCTAATAAAGCAATTCCTTTTCTTTTTCCTTCCCTCCCCCATGCAAACCACAGACCAGTGCAGTTACTTTGCCCCAACAGGATTAGTAACTTTTCTTCTGTGGCAACGCCTCTGCATTTTCAATAGCATGTATTGTTTGTAAGTCAAAAGTCCCAGGTAGTTGTTATATCCCTACTTTTGTTCATGTGAGCTTTGTACGTGTATTTTTTTAACCTAATTTTATGACAAAGAAAAGTATTTTTAGAATACCTTGTATTCAGCTGACTGAATAAGTGACCACAGTAATCTTGTTTCAGTACTTAGGGTTAGATTCCCAAAAGAATTCAGGAGTTTGGTATCCCTTAAAGCAGAGTTCAGGCAGCTGCATTCAAGAGAGTTGCCCATGGAAACCTCTCCCCGTTACTGTAGACACCTGAGATTCCTTAGGTTTCAGAAACTTAAACATGTCCTGAGGCATTTATAGATGCATTTTTGCACGTACTCAGTTTAGTCTTGGTGCTTTTTGGGTTGCTTCTGTAGATGGCTACCAAAAACTGCACCCAAGCAGTCAGCAGGGCCTCATTTGGTGGATGGGTTCAGTGCAAGACTAACTCCTTCAGCGGAGGTGGAGAGAAGAGCCCACGTCCTGCGCAGTGGCCTGGCAGTGACCACCCCTGTGGCAGAGGCACCTCCTGCCTCCTCTGAACCTGTGCCTCATGCCCTCCTTCCTCTGGGGATGCTCGGAGGTGTTTGGGATAGGCAAACCCTTATTTTCCCTTTTGAAGTTGAGCCACTGGGCAATGACGTGTTACAGGGTTCGGCCCCCATAGCCTTGTGGTTAGCCTGTCAGGCCAGCTGCTGAATGAACCTCATCACAGGACTGCAGAATTGAGCTCCTCTCTTGATGCTCTCCTGGGCCATGAAGACCTTGTGCTCCTTTCTTGTTGGCAGCAAAGTTTCAAGAGTTAGTGATGGAGAGCCCTGTCCCCATGTTGCTGTAGCCTGGTTATCAAGGTCCTCTGCCCAGAGATGGAGATGTGGCTGTTGAACGTCCTTCAGGCTTAGGGAACCAGAAAGCTGAATCTTCTCCTCCTTCTTTACAAGTTCTGCAGAAGTAGATTGGTGTATGAAGGGTGCTTTGCCACTGCTTCCTCTTCCAACTCTACTTTTAAACCAAAGCACCTCAGATTGCTGTGCTTCATGCCCAGCTCAGGGGTGAACAGCATGGTAGATGTCCTCAGGACACCATTCTAGATGGGGCTTGTCAGCGACCCCAAAGTTTATTTCAAGCCCTTTATTCACTTAGGAGAGCACAAGAAGTTTGTGACAGAAGTGGAAATGAAGCCCTGGTCTACAGACAGCTTTGGCTGTGCTGTTTTAAAGCAGGTGTTCTCTCTCATCTATAGTTCTGGAGGTGTGTTACAGAAGGTGTGAGGATCGCTTGTTTGGCAGATGAGGAGCATCACAGACAGGCAAAGGTGTTGGGTGAGGGCAACAGACCATGCTGGTGGTAGAGCTGAGGTTACAGCGTAGCTTCCCTGGTCATTGGTCAGGGGTTCCTTCTGTAGCCTGTGATTAGCCTCAATATTTATGAGTATTTGTTGTGTCTCAAGATCATTTCCCTGCAAATGGTTGTGAATGTGCTTTGGTTGCTCTCTTTTCAGCTGCATAGTCCTGTGAGCTTCCCACTGGGAATGTTTCTGTGCTCTTTGCACATTTGTCACTTGGGAGGGGAGCACGTATTTATGTCAGTCATTAGAAAAGTAAATGCACCTCTGGACCATTGCTGCTGCATTACAGCATTTTTCAGTTGATTTTCTAACAAAGGCAGATTGCACCAGTCACCTGATTAAGTGGCTTGGTTTAACCATAATCCCTAGGATGATTTAAATCCTTACTGGGCTCAATAAGAGAACAAGAGTAAATAAGACAAGCAAATCTCTTGTGAACATATATTCCAATTTCGTTTCTCTTCAAATGAGTTGAGTACACCAGGAGAAACAGTGCTATTGCTAAAATTGCAGCCAACATCTGTGACTGACAGCAGTTGCTGAGATGTGTGTCCTTAACGTTCACCCTATCATTGTGTCAGTTCAGTAAATTCAGAGTCTGGTGGAATTAAGTTTTGACACGTCAAGCCAACACAGGGACTTCTGGTTGGATGAGATTGTTTCGAAGGGTCCTTTTTTGGTTTTGTGTATTTTTTAATCTTTAATTAGTACCTTTTGTACTGCCGCATTTTGTGTGTTCTCTTGTGTTGTGGATCGCAGTGATTCCATTCATTCACCAGGAGATTGGTGCCTTAGTAACACTGAGCCTTGTCATTTGTTTAAGTTTAGGAAAGGTTTTCACTGGCTGATTAATGGACTACCATAGGTGCACTTCACTTTAAAAAAAACCAACCCAAACCCCCACAACTAAAAATCAAAATTAGTTGTCAAAGAAAGGAATAGAGAAGTTATTCTCTTAGGTTAAGTTTGAAATCCAGGAAGACTGATAATGTACTTTTCACCGTGGCTTCTGCCATGGGTTCTGAAGGAGGTTCTAACAATCTCTCAAGAGGTGGATGTTGGATAATCAGCCATGCACATCATATGCGTTCTGATCTTTAGTAGTTACAGATTATTTTGTCCCATACCTTGAGATTTATTTTACCTTCCAAAATTATGCTCTTGTCAGTGGTAAGACTGGATCTTCTTGATACTTGCATGAATGTCCAGGTTTTTTTTTGGATTGCTAAATTCTTGACTATGTTAATGTCTCATGACTGTAAACTCCAGGGCTTAACTAAGTTTTAAGAATATTTTAGCCTGTAAGGGGTTTACATTTCTTACATATACATTTCATAGACTGTCTCCATGCTCTTGCATTGATTTCATTCAAAATAGAAAAAATAATTGTAATTCAATTTCAATCGAAGTTAAGTATTTTCTCAGTCCGGAGGGAGACGTCTGTCTTCCAAGGAAGCAGAAGGCAGCAAGAAGTAGTGAACAGTGAAAAACCAACATTTTTTAAAAACATTTTTTGTATTTGAAAGAAGTTGAGTCTGTTTTTAAATTTTACATGATATATTCACTTCTAGGTACACTTACTGCCAGATGAATAAGCAGAGGCTTTTCCAATTTGCACCTATTTTGTGGATATGTGGGTGTCTGAAGTCTGGAAACAGACCTGCTGTCAATGTCTATGTATGAGCTTTGGGCTTTCTTCCACTGTGCTTTGAAAGCATAATTTTAGCTGCATTTATTAATTTGTAGCCCTGTTTTTAGTAACACAAAACACCATACCTCAGACTGCTGTAATTAGTAATAAATTACTCACAGAAGGAACAAATATTTGACTTTGATTAGAATAAGTAAGAAGAAATGTCACTTATTTCCCATTGGCCGAATGAAGAAATAATTGAACGACAGTGGTTGGTTGATTTAAATAACAGTAAATATTGTATGGAAGGAAGAAGAACTATTTAGCATAATGTAAAGAAAAAAAAATAAAAATATGCTTGTAACATAAACACTTCCATTAAAAATGTGTACCTGAAAAGCTAGGACATTTGTAAAATTTCCTGTAGATCTTAAACTGTTTTATTTCCTTTTTTTTTTTTTTTCCCACAGACAAATGATAATTTCAGTAAATTCCTGATCTAGGTTATATTTTTCCCTAAAAGTCTTTAAAAAACCCCAAACCTCCAGAACCTCACAGGTGCTGTGTGCTAATTTCTTTCATTATGCATATCATGCATTCTTTATTTTTAAAAAAGCTATTTCATATTAAAATTGCTTAACAGCTTTGCATTTAAAAGACAATATTATGTCAACATCTACTACCCAGGGATATGGGAGAACCTCGGTATTCCTCTGCACTTAGACTGGAACCACAGTGTTATTGCAGGTACTGTGATGTAGCAGTAACTGCTGGCAATACTTTGGGGTTTTGTACTAAGAATCACTATCGTGTCAGTTGGTTTTCAGCTGCTAACCCAAGCCGCCATTCTTTTGGCTAATACTAAACCCAGTGCTTGGGGTGGTACAGGCAGGACCCCTGGCATTCTCCTGTGTGGGCGAGCGGGGCCGAGAAGGGTTTCTGCGGTAGGCAGCCTGGGGACTCTGTTTTACCACAGGCAATTAGCTTGTGTCTGTCGCTGGAGAATTTAAATGAACACGTGTGACAGAAACGGCATCAAAAGGTTTCTGGATACCAGTGGAGAACTCCCTTCTGAATATCGCAAAAGGGCGGGTTGGGATGGAGCGAGGAGGCGCAGATCGCAAAATGTTTTTCTTGGCCCTCCTGGCCACTGGTATTGATGTCAATAAAAATGTTCCTGCTGACCAGAGTACAGTTGGCTCAAACCCCTAGCAGGTTGTCTGCCCGATGCGCTCTTCCTCTGATATCAGATGCAAGCGTTTAATTTCTGGCTCATGTGTACTTCCCTTCTATTTTATTTTTTACCGAGTGTTTTCCGCACCGGATGCTGCGGCAGGCGCCTTCCTGCGCGGGCAGGTCCTGCTGCAGGCACCTGCTGCTCCCCGGCACGCCGGGCTCTCCCAGCTCCCTCGCACCCGGCAGCTGACAGGCGCTGCTGCGAAGGCAGGGCTCCCAGCCACAGGTTTCTAATCCGGGCCTGAACAACTGGGTTAATCCCATAGCGAGCCTGGGACCCTACTGCAAGTAGGAGTCAGGTTTCTTCCCCAGCCGATGAATAGCTTTCAGTAACCCAGGACTGTTGTGGAGGTCGGGTATGATTCTTGGTTCTTGCTGTAGCTTAACTCTACGAGAGATTTCACCGTAGCATTAAGCATTTGTATTACTTTGCGCCTTTTGCATACGTCATTTTACTGTGCGTGTTTTACCCTCTTTTTCATTGCTAAATCGTGACCTCCTGGTCTTGGGTAGTAATCCTGTCACAAAAGGATAGTTCTAGCCCATGTGCAAATGTATATTTGTTCAATCCCCACCCGTATGCAAGCATGCAACCATGAGAAACCAGTATTTTTTATATATGAGTCATTCATACACCCGGATGTGTAACAAAATTTCAGATCAGATGAGGCTTTGCCGCATATGCGGCACCTATAGAAAATCTGCACCGGGAGGAAGAGGGACTCGTGCTGCTCCTGGTTCTGCCACTCCATGCTTGTGGCAGTCTGCTACCGAGGGGATGGATTTTGAGGAGGAGGTAGCCACTCGTGCTTCCGTGGCACAACTGAGAAGAAAGAGGAGCCTCTCAGGTCTTTGCTGCTCCTCTGGTGCCTCTTCTGCCAGCCAGGTACAGCTCTGATGAGGAGCCAGGGCTTGCCACTGCGGGGCTTGTGTAAGAGTTAATGGATGTTTTTGGATAGATTTTTTTGTTTGTTTTGTTTCCCTGAAAGACTGTTCCCTGTAAGAAGGAATGTCCATTATTGTTATCCTATTGTCTATACATATTTCTAGGTTGATTTTGCAAGGCACAAAAAACTTTAGGTTACTACAGTAGTTACCAGATGTTCCTCAGAAGGAGACTGACAGCCTACAGAAGAAAGGCTTCCTTTAAACCATTGTAAAATACAGTCTCATGGCTTCAAAATTTGTCATACGCTGTCCAAAACCCAAGATACTTTCTTCTCTAATTATAGAGAGTGTTTATATGTAAGGTTTAATCTATTTCTTGGAAGTCTTCCAGGACTCCAGAGTAACTGCTACTTTGTGGACCTCTTCTGAACTGAAGGGGTGAGACAACAGTAGGCTCCTACTCCAAAGAGACTTGGACAGTGAAGATGAGTGAGCTACTTTTTTTCCCCCATGTCTTCCTTTGCTACTGCTGTAATATTTTGGGTTTGAGATATCTTTCCTCATGCTGCGTCAGCAGGTATTGCTTTGTTTTAAAGAAACCGTGAATTCACAAGTTCAGTCTTGTTTCTGCATGACATAAACCTGTCTCAGAGATGTTGTTTTGCCAAGAATAGTTCCACTTCTAATATGTTAGACAGAATTTTTTTTTTTGTGACTCTGTTATATAGGCAAAGCCAGCTTGTAATTTAGGGAAACTTTTAATAGTTTATAAAAGGAGAGCTGAGGAAATTAAAGAAAAAAAATTTACAAGTACTGAAACAGGTACTTGTGAGTTGCTTCTCATATTGGATTGGATTTTAATGTACTTCTGTGGATTTCTCACAATACCTATTAGCAATGTATTACTAGAGGGAGAAGGGGTTGGGCTTTTTGTGATATACTGGGGCAAATAATTCTGAATTGATACCAAAAAGATTTTCTATTTAAGGTGATCACACTCTGCCATGTCTATTTTTCCTAAGGAGACGTATAACCTTTTAGATTAGATTTACTTGCTGTGTAGCATTTTAAACACACCAGACTAAAACTAATACAGGATAAAACCTACAGACATATTGAGTCGCCTGGCAAAACAAGAGCAGCTTTAATAACCATTCAGTAGCTTATTGTGGTAAGATAAACATGGAATTCTAGGTATTTTCTACAATAAAAGAACTTACGTGTTCTTTTGATCTGTGCTTTCTGCTGCCGCTTGTCAGACTTCCCTGGATACTGCCAAAATGTCTATGCTTTTGTCATTCTCTTTTTTTCTTTTAATTTCAGGATCACACTCCTAGATTTTGAGAGCAGAATAGCTTTTCTAACTTCTAACTTCCTCTGAAAAAAGCAGTCAGACAAAAGTTATCAAGCCTTTCAAGTGAGGTTTGTCTAGCCAGTGCTGCTTTGTTTTTGGCTTATCTTCCCTGTGGTTTGAAAACTTTCTTGAATGTCTGGGTTCTGTGATCTTTCAGAGGTCTTTTAAAATACAGTTATCGTTTCAAAATGTTCACTCTGCCTTCAGATAGTTTCAGTGGAGGGTGAGGGTGATGAGCTAGTTTTACTTACCTCAATATATGGCAAGGACCTATGTTTGGAAATACAAGTTTACGTATCATTTGACTGCTCGTTTAACTAAAACAGCCAGCCTGATTTCATACTGATATCTCTGCCAGCCCACAAAATCACCTGCGTTTGTTCACCCAAATTCAGCAAAGTAGCTGAGTCTGGTGGTGCCCTGTTGCAATAGGCAGAATTCAGTTATTTTATCTGAAATGTAACAGAGAGGGAAAGTTGAATAGGAGTTATATGGGGAAAAAAAGCCTTGATTAGCCATGGAAAACATTTTGCCTTTTAAATCAGAGGCTGATAGTGTAGGAGCCTTTTCTGATTGCAGGTATGGTAGCAGCACGCCTTGAGTCAGTTCTAGGCGTGTTGGGTGTTGCGCTTAAGAGCGGAACCATAAAAATCTTTCTGAAAACTAAGGACCGGCACAGACTGCTAGGTTACCAGTGTATTGCAATACCGTGCTCAACAAAAACACATAGTTTGTCTTTACATGACTAGACTGCCTTGGTTCACAAATAAAGGGAGAATTTCCAATTTTCTTGTTAATAAGTGAGACAGGTAAGCAGTCATAACCATAGCTCTGCTATTCAATCATTTGAAATTTCAGGTGCCAAGAAGCATTGCAAAGCATCTGCCCAGCCCCACAGCCCGTGCGGTAGCTCTTATCTCTCCTGTCACTTTGTTCTCATCTAAGAGGAGGATCAGCCAGTTGTTTCTCATCTAAGCCCCTGCTTCAGACACACATTAGGCATGATGCTCAAATATCCCCCTTGGAAGCGAAATTGGTTGTCAGCAGTGTAATAAGGGCACCCTTTCTGCCCCCTTGGTCTTTCCTAAAAGCTCCATGTAAATATGTGACAAAGCAGATGGTGTGTAATAACCAAGCTCACCGTATTGGAAGGTCTCAATAAGTAGGAATATACAAACATCAAACTGCCTTCACCATCCCAGGTGGATGTTTGGGTTAACTGTTGTTCATTGTAGATGATTTCAAAAGCATCTATTTAAATTGTTCATAGAAGTGCTGTTTTTCAGCAGTATTTTTTGACTGATAGTATGATTGCAGTTTGCTTCTGCAAGTCCAAAGTGCACTGATGAAAAGTGTTGCAGAGATCTGGAGGCATTGTGGGAGTTGTACTTCTTTTCCTCAGTCTAATCCAAAAAGACACAATCAAAACAAGTTCATAATTCATCACATTGGAAAATTTCTTAAATAAATACTGTACGATGAGCTCTCTTTGACTTGAAGGAGAGCAGCTACTATACCTTCACTTAAAAGAGAGTGAGCTCTCCTTCTTATCAGTAGAGCTATTTCTTTCCTGCCAGATTGTGCTGGTCAGAAAGGATAAGGGATAAGATCACAGGCCATGTAACAGGGCCTTTCCCCCCTTTTTATAATTAGCAGCCTGAGAGTCAACAGGACAAAACCTGTATTTGTTTCTCTGACACATTGCTGTGCTACTTCATATGAAAGCAATGCAGTCTTAATCTAAGCAGTTTTCTACAATTTGAATTAATCCAGCCACTAAGAACAAGCTCATTGTTTAAAGATTTGCAGATATTGTTTCACAGGCCAAGCAACTTCTGAGTCTTGTTCAGCCACAGTATTAGATAAACAAAATGCAAGCAAACCATGATGCAGTTGTTTTGCTTTTTCTTTCTTTTGCAAGGTATTTGTTTGTCTTCCCTCCTGCATTACAGGCTGCCACAAATAATTTGTAGAGTACAGTGACCTTTACAGAAAAACTGGTAGTAGCAAGTGCTTAGGGATCACTGTCTTGGCAGCTGGAGAGAGAAGATTATTGTAGCATCCAGGAAATTATCTAAAGGATGAAATACCGAAAAGGTACAATTACCTCCCAACCTCAACCCCTTACAGAGGAGCCAGAGGTGTATTAGCCTCCTGCATGGCCGGACCATTGGACCAGGTCATCTGGCATGGTTTTAGTCCTGGGAAATAGCTGGTCAGTGATACCAGCATAGTTTCTACTGCTTCTCCTGGAAAACTGAAATCAAGAATGTGATTTACCTGCAGACGCAGGCAGGGGAAGGCCATCATCTGGATGTTTCCCAAAGGAAGTTTTAAGGAAAATTATCCAGGTGCCTCAAGACTTGCTGCCCCTTGGCACTAGTAGAAGAGGAAGTAGGTGACATTTATCATTTGAAGAAATCCGTTGAGTGCTCCAAAGTCGGTAATAAAGTGCTCTCATCCTAGTTTGCCAGCTTGAGTTTTACAAAATTTTAAGTTTGCTTGCTCGACCTTATTTTAATTTTTTTTTTGTAAGTTTATGGTGAAATGAGTTCATTTGGGAGGAGGTAAATAAAGCTAGAAGTTAAAACTTGCCATATAGAAGAATTTTAAATACGGTCAGTTCTTGAAACAGTTGTTGGGAATATGTTAAAAGGCAGTTTTTATGGAAATGTAGCTTTTTACTGTGATCTGGACTTTGGTGAAGAAATTCACTCTGCTTAGGCTGCCAAACAATTGCACTGCAATCTTTTGCCATTGGAGTTTGACATAGTGTCCTGTCAGGTACACAGTATCTTGTTACAAAATCAGATTGCATCCCAACCTCAGAGAGCATATTTTAATATATTATCTTTTGTTTCCTGAATAATTCATCATTAAAATACACAAAAAAAGGTTGGCAAGCAATTCTTTAAAGATGTGAAGACACAAGTGTTAGAATGGTAATCTTACAAAGAAAGTTACGAATAAAACGAGCAAGGAAATATTTTAGTCAGATGTGTAACCATATCCTTTGGGCTGAAAGGTAAAACCAGAGGTAATGAACTGTCAGACCCGAGTAACCATCTTAGCAAGCATGTGATCATGTGTCATAGCAAAGCCTAAGTTGGAAAGGACCTCTGGACACCATCTGAACTGCTGTAGAAAGCAGAGACTTAGATTAACTTATCCATACCCTGTCAAGCTGAGTCTTGAATTTCCCAGTGAAGGAGAGTCCACCACTTCTCTGTGCAGTGCATTGCAGATTTTTATCATCACGGTGAAGTTTGTTTTTTTCTTACAGCCAGATGGAATTTCCAGGAATGGGCTACGCTGTACCCTGGAAAACGCTAAGTCTGGAAGGGATGTAAGGATCTTTTGAACTGCAAGTTCACAAGAGTTTCTAGGTGATGCTATCATAAAAGGAGAAGGAGTTATTTTCCAGTGATGCGGACTCAAGAATAGCCTTACCTCTGGATGCACACTGTGACTAGAATGCATGCTGTAGTTTCAGACTCAGTATTGTTGAAGGGATGTTGAACCATGTGAGCTTTGCAGAAGAAAGTCACCCAAAATGGTTTGAGATCTGATGAACCTATTTCTCTCTGAGACACATGATTTTTTTTAATCTGTTGACCCTATCAAAATAGAGAGCCTCCTTGATTAAGAAATGTAAGTCTCTTGAAGCAGGAGAAAATATACTGGTTTTATATTGGCTTTTTAGAACAGCAATGAAAATCACAACATGAACTAAAGGTTATAGCTGGAGAGTTGGGCAGATTGAAATCAGGAGTAATGCACAACATTTTTCACAGTAGAAATGATTCATTATTCTGACAAATTATCAAGGGAAGCAAGAGGTTCTTCATCTCTCTAAATCTTCGAACTATGACAGGTTGCTTTTCAAGCTGATATGCTTTAGTCAAACAAAAGTTACTGATGAATAGGGCTAACTGGCAGAGATTTATTGGCTCCTCCTTGGCCTTGGTTATGCAACTAAGGCTCTTGGCTATTCATGCAATTTTAATGTTTCAAGGACTGTTCATAAGGAACTGAGTTTGACCCAGATGCTTTTGAATATAGCACTGTAACAAGAATGAGCTATTTCAGAAATAAAAAAAATTGCTTTAGTATTTAGAAATTTGAGTTACTTGAAAATTTAAGACAAAAGTAAGAGTTGTAAGTGAAATATTGCAAGAAAAAGAATCAGAGTGAATAGAATTAAAGTTAGGGTCAATAGAATTATTAGAATAATAATATATATTTTCTTGGTATCCCAGTCAGGGTACCAATATATAGCTACATAAACAAGCACAAGAAAGGCCTGAGTGATCACTGCCTCAAAAATTTTCCAGAATTAAGATGCCCTGAGTTCAGAGGTATTTTCTACTTTGACCAAAACTTTTAATTTCTCCTCAGCTATTCCTTGGGAAAATTGTTGTTTACATCAATAAAAGTTTTGGCAATGTTAGAGATCTCAGGACTGGTCCACCCTGAAATTGTTACTTTGTAAGGTACCACCAAAGTCCCCCATTGCTTCATCTACTGTCGCTTGCAAGTAATGGATCTGGTTACAGTGAATTTTTCTGAACATGGACAAAACTACAATACACCCTAAAGCAATCAAGAAATAACCTGCCACCAAATTATTTTGGGGCATGATGTGTCAAGGAAGAGACAAAAAAAACCCTTCACTGGGGCAATGTTCAACAATGCATAGAAGTGTACCTGAAAATGGGACATTGCACCATGTCGGTAGTTATTTGCTGGGACAGCAGAATGAGAAATGCGAGTCTGTCTGAAGGAAGAAGCTGACAGAAATCAGAATGAGTTTTCTGAGGGAGAATAAGAACAAAGTGACATAGTCTGAGAATGAGGAACTTCTGTTAGGGCTTGGGCCAGAAACAAGAAAAGGGCAAATGCTATGTTTGCTGAAGTAATACGGGAAATCTCTAAGCAGAAAATAATTCTCAGTATGCTCTTATAGTCATAGCAGTATGTAAAGAACGGAGGGGAAGCAATGTATTGCACACGTAGTGTTACAGGCTCGAGGCATAGCATGGATCTTGCTGAAAGGCATACGCAATTTTAGAAGGGGTTAAGCGAAGCCCTGGAGTGCTGCAGAGCTGATTGCAGCAGGAGAGTGTTGTGAACCCAGTGACTGAGGTGAATGCTGCACAAAGCTGCTGGCGCTGAGGAGCTTAATTCTGGTAGCTGGCAAGGATGCCCTGAATGATGTACAGGAGGTCTGTATGTCTGAGCCTGGGGAAATTAGGCTTTGATTTGGTTGTGTGTTGCCCAGCTGGAGGTAGGTGTGGTGATCTTCAGTGCACTGGATGGATAGTTGGGGTTTGGACAAATGGTTCCAGAGACCATCTGAACCGTATCTACTTTAAAATACATTTACATGTGAATATATAATTTTATTGTAGAACTTTCTTTATTGAAACTGTCAGCAAAAATTAAAGTTCTTGTGATTTGTAATTTCCAGTCGTGTGTGAGGTAAATTGGTAATAACTGTCAGTTGTAAAGTTTTTATCCAGCTCTGCTTTCTTTCTGTAATGCCTGTCTTTTCCTTCTTTCTTCTTAGACCTTAATTCTGTTTTAAGCAAAATCAAATTTGTAAGAAGAGCTGATAATAGCGTAAGTTTAAAAAAAGAAAAAGTTGTCTCTATCCAGTTTATACTTTGTCTAGTCTAGACAGTCTGCATTCATAAGTGCTCCATTATTGCATTAAACAGTAGCAAGCTTGACAGTAGTAAGCATAATAACTGATTTTTTTCTCCATGCCCCAGTGGTAAACTTTTCAAGTTTGTGTGGGTACCCCACAGAGGTTTGCAATCTCACTGTCAGCTGTATTGACTCTGCAAAATGAACAAAAGTAGTTCATCTCCAGGCTCTTTTGCTGGTGTTTAAATGCAGGGGTCATGAATTTTCAAAAAAGAAATGCTTGTTGGCAAGAATTTAGAAAGACATGTCCTGTTTTTTTTCCCTGAAATTTCAGCCTGAATGAATCAAGTCAATTATGAATAAAAATCAATCTCAACTTTGTCCCCAGCCTCAGCATGTACCTTTTTCCACTTTAATGTGCCCTTTTTTTTTTTTTTTTAAAGGTCTGTGTTTTAATTGCACTTCCTGGCTTTGGAAGCAGAATTTCTGAAATGCTGTGAGGGATTTTTCTTCTCAGCCAAAAGAATGAGTACTGGAATGCTTTGAAAGTGCATTTTTTTTCATGAGAAGTACCTAATTAATATATAGACTGTGCAAATTTGGATCAGTTTCAGACAAGAAATCAGCCACGTTTAAAAAGACAAGGCAAGAACTAAGGCTGTGAACATGGGGGTTCATTCACTGACATCATAAATAGTTTGTTAAACTAAAGCTCTTCAGCTCTGCTACCAAAACATCATTCCTTAGACCCTCCTAAAAAGAAGCACCTTTGAATGGAAATTTTCTGAAGAATAAAAGTTATTTCCTGTTTTCCAGCTAATTGTGATCCAAAACATTTCTTCTTACCCAGAGTATGTCAGATTCCTTATAACATTCATTTCAACCAGCAGTTCCTCCCTTTTAAAAGGAATGAATGTTTTGTTATGTAAGCCAGAAGACTAATGCACATGTCTGTTTTTATTAGAAGTGTTTTGATTCTACATCTGATGTGAAATAAATAATTTAAAGGAAAACAAAGCATCCAGAGAAAATGCTAATGAGTCAAATGTATAGTTGCTCTTTATTAGAGTTCTTGGTGAGGCTGAATATTATTTGGCAAAGGCTTTTGAGCTTTGCTAACAACTACAACACACCTGTAGGATGTGGGTGATGGAGTCAACCCATTAATTACTCAAAAAACCCCCCCCAAACCCAACACCAAAATGTACCCTGCCACGTGTTTCTCTCTCTGTGCTCTTCCTGAGTTTGAGCCTTGTTCTCTACGAAGTCTCCAGGCTGTGTGCAGAGCTTTGCAGCTGATGAGAAACGTGCTGCCGATTTATATACTGCTTAACTGGGGTCGCCATCGTTTCTGCCTGCAGTTCTCAGGCTGAGGATTGCTAGTGTCATGTAACTATTGTGAATAACACTAAGCTTATGGAAGACCTTTAAAATGACATGTTAACCCGCATGAGACAGAGGGACCGAGGTTGTGAAACTCCTTGAAAAGCACACTGAAGTGTAAAATAATTTTTTTCCTCCATCCCCTTGGCTCCGTTGCTGTTAGGGACCCAGCACGATCTCACTAACCATCCTCTCTGCAGATACCCTCTCTGCAGATACCCACCCCCTGCTTTGTTCTGCCACTTGGGAAAGCCTCGATTTCATCGTCTCTAGAGGCTTCTGTCCAGTTCTCCATGGTCTGAAGGAATCAGCGTTGAGTGTGGTGCAGTCTTTCTTTCCGGGACCTGCACTTGGGTTGTGTGGCTCTCTTCTGCCACAGAGCTCTGAAGTGAGGCCAATGCTTGAATGCATGCTACCAAGTTTTTCTCTTAAACACAAGCACACTGTATATTTGAATTAACACTATCTCATTTCCGCATAGAAATGGTACTTGTAAGCTGTTTCCTTCATAAACTTTTAAAGGATTGCCGCCTTCCCCTGCTGTGGTGAGCCCGGGGAGGAGAGGGATGGCTGTCAGAGCACGGATGAGTCTGGCGAAGCGGCGGGGGCGGCCGGCAGACCCGTGCCATCAGCTGAGCGCGGCCGGGCAGCAGTGACCTTCAGCGTCCCTCGGCCGTCCCGTGCCGGCGGCCAGGGTCAGCGGTATCACCGTGTGACCTTTCCCAGGGGAAAGCTTTCTCCCACGGCATATCTGTGGAAGTCTCTTGTATTCAGGCTTGGAGAGGAGGGGAATTTTACCCTCTGTTTATGCTAAGGGAGCATATTTATGATTGCTGCCAGTGAAGCATTTTGCACAGCGTAATGCTGTTTGGATACTAAGATGCTAAGATGAGGACTTCAGAGTTCATACCACTTTTAAAGTTCATGTAATGCTTCTAAATACTGAAAATGTTACACGAAGGAATGTCTGTGTGTTGCTGTGTCGCAAGAGTAAAACAATAGCACATTTTACTTGAGACCTTGAAAATATTTTCCTCTTTCGAATAAGATTGAAATAACTTTCTAGCCACTTGCCTGGGAAGTTGGCAAGAGTCTGAAGAGCAGTTAAAGAGTTTTACTATTTAAGTTAGCTTACGTGATCGTGTTTGTACCTGGATGAAGAGACATTATTTACTCAACTGTGCAGAGGGAAATTTCAACTGTGGGAAACAAATCTTTGAATATGTTTACTTTTAATTGTTTTCTTTGCTGAAAGGTGAGGAAACTCATAGTCCTGAATTATAATGAACATCACAATGTTACTCAATATCTAAAAAAAAAAACCAACAAAAAACCCCGACATGTTCCACCACACCTACAACTGGTGGAGAATTTGAGAGCGATCTGTTTTATAATATGTGGTGTTTGTTTATAATGAAGGCAGCCATTGTTTTAGAAAAACAAAAACAAGTATTGAAATCCATTTTCTACCTTGGTTTGCAGTCCATGCATATCCAAAAGTTAGGGGTTTAAGTCGTATGAATCACAGGGAATTTAACATTGTCACACAAAGATTTTAAAAGCATTTTTATGTTCCTTAAAAGTGGTGGCTAGCTTTATATTCAGTTTTAAATATGAAGGAACAGTACCATCTATTACAGATACTATTTTAAGATTTGTGAAGTAAGCTAGTACTTGTTCAGTTGATGGGCCATGACATGGAGGCTTTCTCTGCAAAATAAAAGGAAAAACAGAACAAAATCTGATCCAGATAGAACTTAGCCAAAGGTGGATATTCAGGGGTGTGAGCACAACAGGGACACACTTGGACAGGAACAAGGGTGTCCACCTGCTAGCTTCAAACAGTTCTTGTCCCCAGGAAAGACAATTTTTGTCTTAGCTCTCCATCCTAGGTCAGTAGGTAACTCTTGGGAGCGCGTACAGCAGTGTTTGTGCAACGAGAGTTAAGGGCACTGTCCAAGCAGCCTTCCCAACACACCCACGTGAGCGAAGCATTGCAGGTGGGATTTTGACTCATTCCTCTGATGGTGCGGATAAGCCATAAGCCATGACTAGACAGCAGTAATTTCTCCAGTGAAAGGAAATTGCCAGGTAGTTTAAAGCCAGTATGTCCAACTCTACCCAATTTCCTCGCGGCGGTACTGCGTGATGAGGTGGAGGGGTCATGGCCAGTGCTGTCACCGTCTGGTGGTCCGTGGCTGCCGGCTGCTTGCCGGGGATAGCAGGAGCTTAGAAAGCCCGTGGGCTACTCACAGTTGTACTGGGGAGGTCAAGAGTTTATTACAGGAACACAGAGGTAGTTACCTCCCCACTCGGCTCTCTAAATTCAGCCGGATCTGTAGTTTGTGTAAGTTTGGTCATGGTAATTTTAATAATATCTGAAAAGCCCAAATAGTGGTTCACTGAGGCAGAGTAGTTAAATTTGACGGGCACCCAAATAAAATGGGATGAGAACAGTATAAAAACCTTGGAACTAACAGATCTGAAAACATCCTTCAGGATTTCTACTGAAAGCAGAAAAAAAGGACAGGGTGTTTTTGCTTTTTTATTAAAAAACAGCAAACAAAACAGATGGGAGACATCTCAGATTTGTGTCTTCCTAATGTGAAACACCAAAGGGTATTTTTTTCTGTTTTTCATTTTTGAACATGGGGGTGGAGATAGATTAATAGGTTTTGTTTTAGCCTCCAGTTCTTACATGTCTTGCACTTGAAAACAGTGTTTTTCTCCTCCTTTATACCAGATGTTACACTGTGGAGAATAATTCCTTAGTATTTTCCAAGTTCAGTGAACTGCCTTGTATTTTAATGATGTTGGTTAGGAACTGTACCAGTTCATAACCAATGAAGTACCTAAGGCTGCAGTATGGGATCCATCAGAAACAAAATGGTTTAGGAAGACGAAACTTGATCCTTTTGGACAGCTGTGACAATCGAAAGAGGAAGGATGACGCTGAGTTTTTTACATGATGAGAAGTTGGGTAGTTTGCAGTTATGTAAACAAGTCTTCAAGATTTTACAGGATCTGCATGATCCCCAGGTAGCAGGGCAGCACACAGTAAGTTCAGATTGTTGATGACTTCCTTAGCTCAGTGTGTTAATGTAATTTAGATAATATTTGTGAGAATATTTTTTTGCTTTTACAGGGATGGCTTAGCAAAACATGAACAATTTCCTGAAGGATTTCTTTTGTCCTCTCTTTGTGGACAGGGTGTAGCACTAGGCATTTCTCTGAAATTCTCAGTTCCATTTCCAAGTATTATTTCCAGCAAACGAATTGTGACAGATCATTTACTATTACTCACTCCATTACACTTATTCCCTTTGTTTTGCAACATGTTTCTCTGCTTGCTTCTTTTACTTTCTTTTATGCACCCGTTAAGCCCTGAACAAGCTGCCTGAATAAGTTTGTCCCTTAAGATTTTCTGCCTTTAAATCCCTCTTGCCGACTGGCACATTCCTCTGTGAGATCTGTGCGTACCATGGCATCTTAATGGACTAACCCGGTGCAGCTGCATGGCTGGTTCGCACAAGCAATCTCGCTAATTAATGGAGGCTGCCCTTAGGGAGTGGAATCTACAATTCAGTACTCACCCTGAAGGAGTTATCTAAAATGGATCAGATGACATGTATCTTAAAAATGCCCACTGATTTTTAAGGGAACCCAGAGTGACAAGCTCAGCTGTGGGAATCTACAATGTAGGCATCCCAGGTTGGGGAAGATCAGTGTTTGAGTAATTTTGTCTTCTGAAAACTTTTAAGTAGGGGAGTTAGTGCATTGCCATCCTTTACTTGTTTTTCTTAAAGTTTGAGCTCTGGGGGGAAGGGGCCATCTAATTTCTTGTTTGCCCAGTGCTTAATGCATAATGGATACTGTCATGATGTTAGTTAATGAGGGTAATAACAACTTGTAGAACTTGGGGTCAAGGCTGGCAAAACTGCAGGTGTTACAGGGCAACACAAGGGCTGCAAAACTCAGTTCAACATTCAGAATTCTTACTGCAGGATCCTGTCCTGTTTCATGAAAAATATTGAGATACCTGAGGATCTTTAAGATAAATTACAGTTTTTAAACAGCTGCATCAATTGGATTACAAATAGAAAGCATAAAGCGCTGTGGAATGGTACATTTCCTTTATATAGCGACACCATTGTGGCAGTAGTTCAAAAACCAGTAGAAGGAAGAAACAAAATATGATTGGGTAGTTAAAATATGAGGATATATAAAATGTCAGGCAGGGCATAGAATCAAATAGTAGCTGGGAAGGATGCCAGAAAGACTTATGGTTTCAGTTCAGAAGTGCTTTTAGTTAAATGTCTTTTTTTTGGGCGGAGGGGGGGATTAAAGTACCATTTTTTTTCTCCTGTGGCCTTTCCTTCAAGGGCTTCTCATGTAGTTGTTTATTAGTAAGCAGCTGCTTACAATGAGGGACGATTACTTTATAGCCATAGTGGTTTCTGCTAGATGTGTTTGTTGATTGGGGACTGGTTGCACTTCTGTTTGTTCTAATATAATCCAGATAAGAATTTGTAAATATTCTTAAACTGAGCAGATTACTCACAGACAAGCTACATAAAGACCAGATAACAACCATGATTATACATAGAACTTTTGACCTTTAGAAATCCTTAAAGTAACTTATTAAAGTGTACTAAATATACATGCTCATATGAAATCTTTTGTATATATATAAAATACATAATTGCTATCTATGTATTATCTAATATTATATATATGTGTGTGTATATATATATATATATAAAAAAAAAGATTATTCCAAATGTTTATTGAGTTCTCCCTATGGGGTTGGTGCTTGAGAACACTGTGAAGATACTTGCTGGATATTAAGGTACAACAGTATCAGAATTGCTGGTGTTGTCAGTTGGTGTCTTGTTTGCCTAAGCTGTTTAAAAGATGGGATTTATTGGAGATTGAAATCTATAAGATTCAAATAATTTAAAAATATCTCTATAAAAATATAGTTCAAATCTATAAGATACAAATTCATTAAATTGCGGTTACATAGTAACTACTTTCTTGTCAAAAATTTGAGGCTAGGTAATTGTAGGTGAGTACCTGATGTAAGTTGATCTTTCAATTGGGATGGTTTTGTCCTGGGTAGAGTCAAAATGGGATTGAAATCTGGGAGCTGAACATTTTGTATAGATTTGAAGCTTGCTAAACAGATGAAAGATGCCAAGCTACAACATTAGTCACGTTGGTCATCTGAGTGCATTCTCACAGCTTTGAATAATCAGGAAAATATTGTGTCTCAAATGTGGGAAACATAATTTAATACAAACAGGTCACTATAGTTTAACTTGATTTGCTTTATTGAGGTAGAGGGGATAGTGGGTATAGTAACCTAAAAGAGTGAGCTTCTATGAACATCATAATTAGACTATTATATCCTAGTCTGTAGATTATTTTTTGGGGAAATGTTTTGGTATTTTGAAGTGAAAAATTTGTATTTTTTTTCCCTTATGCTTGCAGAAGAAGATCTACATAATGACCCTTTAGGGATAGGTCTCGAAATTATTGACACTTGGTAATTGCTAAAGGCCAACTGTGAAGAACTGCAAAATGATCTTCAGACTTGATTCTAAAATGGCAGGTGAGGGTCTCTTTAAATAACTGTAAAATGTACCACATAAGGAAGACTAATCTTAACTTCATGTATAAAATGATAAGCACTGAGCTGAGCATTATCACTCAGGAATAAGATGTGGAAGTTATTATGAATCCATGGAAATGCCAATGCAGTGTTCAATAACAATCAAAAAAAGCAGGTCTGTTTGTAGTTAGTAGAAAAAGAGAAAAAGACAGTGAGTACGCCTGCTGCTATAAATTCACAAGGCATCTGTGGGGTGTGCACTTCAGGTGGCTCTAACACCAAAAAGGTATAATAGAACTGGGGGACAAGGTTTGGAGAAGGACAACAATGATCAAAAGTGGGGGGTGGCTCCAGGGACAAGTCAGCACAGTGAGAAATGAGGTGACTGAGTGGGATATGATGGAGAGGAGGAAGAATAGGCAAGGTACCGAGCTGCAAGTTTCTAGGAACTGGGAGAGAGTTTTGGAGTAGCATCACTATGTGCATTCCTGTTCTTAAGCTCTTCCCTGGGTATCCACTTCAAGCTGGTGGTAGAAACAGGCTACTGGAGTAGGGGGACCTTTGGTCTGGTCCTTCTTATTCCACAGTAACCCCTGGGTGGCTAAGATGAAGTACAACATAACACCAGGAGAAGCACCAGGTTTGGGGAGAGAAGTGAAGACTTTGCCATTTGTGTCCCCTGTCATAAGCAGTAAGCCCGGAACATCTCCAGCCCTCCAAACCTCACCAGGCTGTCTTTCTGCAACTGCACTCCAATATCCTGCTTCAAATAGCTTTTCTTCTTCCCAGAAGATTGTTTTCTTGTCAGTATTTTCTCCTCCAGCATTCTGTTTTTGAAGTGTTTCTTGAGGGTGCTTTGTCCATCTGCTTCCATGACTTGGACAAGCAGTTTTTACTTTTTTTCAGTAGGTGGTCTGTGATACAAATGAAAGCCTGTTTGCATACAGGCATCTTGCTCTGTTCCAAGTATGAAAGTGAGAGGAGTGGGAGGCAGGATTGTATTGTTGAAAATTTTCCAGCCCCATCCATCCTTGTGTCGCACTAAGTTAAACTCTCACCTACTTGGTGACATGCAGCTTATATCATCTTACATATGAGCTTTGACTTTGTCCTGCTAAATTGAGCTTGAGCTTTTGAGACTTAAATGTCAGAAGGCCAGAGCACGTCAGAGCAGCAGAAGAGCATAAGTTAAAGTTGGCCATACTATTAAATTTGTGCTTTACTATACATGGCTGCTGCTGCCTTTAAAGAAATACTATTGACTAAGAATTTGCACTTTGTCTTGAAAGAAAATGTGCAAGTGATAAATGAAATCCTTAGACAGAAGGCTTAGAGAAAAATTTCCTTTTTATTTCAGCTTATTTATCCTCTTGCTGACATTTCTTGTGCATTTGGTCAATACTTCATCTCTTCTTTGGTTTGTTGTTTGGGGTTTTTTTCAGACGAAAACATAACTGTAAATCCACAGCAGTAATAGGTAACCCAATAGTCATAAACTACTTCTCCTTTGTTGACATCTTTTGAAAGAGGAGGTGTCTTAGTACTGATTTAGAAAGGAGACTGTATCTGCATAAGTAATTGGAAATTCAATTTAGAATAAGCTAACGTTACTTAATGTACATTTTTAATGTTAATAGGATTTGATGGTCTGACTTCTGCTTCTCCCCTAAGAATGCACAAATACGCAACAGAAAACTTATTTTGTAATCTATTTATCTAAATACTCTGACTGTTCAGTAAGATTGTTATCCACATGCAAACTATGTATACTTTCGGATACTTGTTTATGGGGGTAAAGACTTTTCTTTCTAGGATATGGTCTTAGTGCCTCTCTACTGATTTTCAGCACTTTGTCACTATATGTTGTTTTGGTCGCAGCAGGTCATAGAAACCCACATGAACTGGGCAAAGAATTTGTTTGTGACCTATGATGTCTTTCTTTCTATGGACTTATTGTGAACTAAATCTTCCTTTGATAGTGGTTGATAAGAGTAGCATGGGGATGTTAAATCCTTATAAATTATTCTAGCTAAAGAGCAGAAAGAATAAATGCCTGTTTCATGGCCTGCTTACTCATGAATAACTTTGCTTGAGATATCTGATTTGTAAACCTGGAGAACAAGGAAGAGGAGTGTGTCTGATCTGCTTTTGAGGTTTTGTGGCCAAGTGCCTTTCTGGTTCCCTTTCCTGGAGGTTTTGTGGCCAGCAGGGAGTAAATAGGGATTTTGGCTCTTAGTGATCAAGAACATTGTGTCAAACCTTAAAAAAGATGAAAAGATGTAAAACTGACAGAAGTCTGGTATATAGTTTAGTGTAGTTAGATCATAATTCTGGCTCTTTTCTTTTAGCATGTAATTACATCCAGAAGTGGACAGTTTTAGGCTGTGTTTAAATTGTGCTACTTGAACATAATAAGCTGCATCCAAAGTTGATTCTTGGTGTGAGCCTCACATGATTTCTTCTAATTCCAACTTGAAAACTGAGTTTGCTGAGCACACTCACTGTACCTTTCTTGCCTCCATGAGGCTCTTGAACTGATGCTTTCTAACTCTAGAGCATCTTTTTCCTGAGATTGCCTCAGAAGAAATCTCAACCAAAGAAGGCTTTGGTGAGATTTATAGAGGAGGTGCAGTAAGATGTGAGGAAGAAAGAAAATAATTCATTGGTTTTCAAAAATAAAAAGAACCCATTCCTATTCCAGGTCTTGGAAATCTTGTCCAAGCTCTTGTGAATGTTGCTATTTAAGTGCAGTATTCATGCATGCATGCAGCATCTTATTTCCAGCACTGTCTAATCACCAACACTAAAGCTCCAATCTCAACCCTGGGACAAGCAGCATCCTTCTTCCCAACTTTTATTAGATTAACAGAAAGAAAGAAGACTTACTACTCATGTCTCCAGTGAGGCAGGGGTATTTTCCATTTCTAGAAGAAAACAATGAAGGAAGCACATTCCTCTACTTGTTTTTTTGCAAGAATTTTTGGGGCCTTGTGGACTTGCAGCTTCCTCCTCCTCCAGCAGCAGCTGCAGCCTTTAACTGCATGGCCTGGCTGGCCGGCCATCGCTTACATCAACACGCCTCTCCCACTGTATAAAACATAAAGCTCATCACAGAAGCATGAGCTGAGCTAGATGAAGTTTAACAAGCTTAGTGGCACAGATTGAGGAGTGTTTTGGACAGAAAGGTAGGCTCAGAGGGCAGGAATGGATAGGTACCCAGGTTTAAAACTGCTTTCTTCCTCCTGTCCCGAGAACAAAGGTGCCCGGTGAGCTGCTGTTTGTGGCTCAGTCATCCTGAACAGTTCCTCCGGAAGAAGGAGAGGAGCAGAGGGCAGGGACAGGCTGCCTCGCTCCTCAAGGAGCAGAACAAAGCTCAAGCCAGTCCCTTGGCCACCTAACATTGCCAGGGGAGCAGGACTCCGGGGGAAAAAAGCACAAGTCAAAAATGTAGCAATCAATAAACTAAATTGAATATATAGAGAGGGTTATACATTTCTTTTACCTGTTTTTTTTACAGACTTTATTCATGGGAAGGTCTTTCTAATAAAGAAAATGGGCAGAGTATGCAGCTTACACTGTGATACTTCACTGCACAAAGGGAAATTCCTCCTGTGTGCAGTAGGAAATGCCATAAATGCATTCCCTGTGAGGTGTAACCATTTTGCACGGCAAATACAAAACCGAACTTTTCAGGAAAAACATAAGCCTTCAAATAGATTCTGTGGTTAAAACAAGCTAAATTTAATCCTTTTCTAGCAGCAGAAGAAACACAGGCTGGCTGCACTGGTTAGTTCCTCAGGCAGCTCCCGAAAGCATTTTGTCTTTGTCTTTGTGCCTCTGAGCATTTGCAAGGTGAAATCGCTGTGGGTTTGCTAGCTTTGCAGTTTGAAAGGTGTAAATATGAAGTCAGATGGTTTGATCGAAAAAGAGAGGCTTGGACATACTTCTGCGTATTGCTGTGAACCAGGGTGAAGTGAGTAAACCTCTTCATTTTCTGCTAATGTTGGAAACAGAAAGGCAGTAACTGCAGGGTGGAAATAAAAGGTGAGTCAGAAACTGAATTATGCATCCATATTGTCTCGCTGGCTGCCTTTGGTGCAGCGCTGAGCAGTGGTTATAAAACTGTGCCCCGCATTTACTCATGTCACTTCTGATTTGCAAACCTGGCGGCTGAGTGACAGGTCAGTGCCTCCCCGCGCTGGCGCGCGCGTCCCCATTCCCTCTCCTCCGCAGCCGCTGATGGGAGCCTTTCCAGAGCGTGCCTTCGTCTAAGGAAGGACACAGGCACTGAAGTGACGATATGTGCAGCAGAAGCACAAATGGGGATGATTTCATACAGTGGGCAGGCAAGCGCTGTCACTCAGGCCTGTGACAGGGAACTTCGTGTTTCCCTTTCTTCAAGAAACTTAGGTCTGGTGGAAGTGGCTGTACGTGATGCTGCTGCATTTGCTGGTCCTGTCCTCCTGTTTGTCTGCACATCTCAGCCTGGCATGGATATTCCTTAGTCTGGGAAGTTATTGGGCTTTTAAAGAGGAAGTTTAGTGTCTCTTCTCTTCCTAAGTAAAGAAGGACAGCATTGCTGAGTGAGAATCAAGCATCTCAGTTTCCAGTTTTGTAGAGATGCTCCAATGCTGACGCAGACCTGAGGGAAGGTGCTCTTGCCACAAAGGTGGCCGGGATGATTTGGAAGTTCATATCTCTCTCTCTCTCACAGATACAGTCCTCAAGATGTGCTGTCCTGCCCCTGGTGTTTAGATTTTAAGATCTACTCTTCTTTTGCAGCCATATTTGAGATGATAGTGCACTCAACTGCTACGCAGATCAACTATGTCCCTGAGAGAGTGACATGAGGTTTGGGAGGATGCTAGGCAGAGAACACAAGTTTGCTTCCTCCTCTTTTGGGACTCCCGTTCACTAAAATATCACAGAATTGGCTTTAGCCAATGTGCTTTAGCCTGGCATGGAGCATGTGGAAATGAAGAGGAATACCAGAGGTTCTTATTCACAGTGTTCTTCAGAAATTGAAGTGCAACTTAAAATTTAAGACCATAGCTTAAATCTAACAAGTAAATCTGTGTTAAGATAATAAAAACAGGCCATCACTTACCAGTGATCTCGGAAGCAGGTAGAATGAAGGAAGGGGTTCTGCCTTCAAACTAGGCAAGTTGTCAAATGTATTGGCATCTGATGACCACTGAGAAGCTTGTGTACTGTGTCTTAGACTGTTCTGCACTAGCTAAAAATGCATCTCACCTGTTTCCCCGGGCCATTTCATTCAGATCTCCCCAGAGTGTCCTCCTTAACCAAATTAAAGTAGCTCACTCACCTTGGGAGAAGCCCAGGAGGAAGACAGGTTGCCTGTAATCTACTCTTAAAAAATGCAGACACAAAGACCAGGCAGTTCATGGACTTGCCCAAGGACTCTGAGGGAGTGGCGGTGAAGGTGGGAGCTGGGGCTGCTCCACGACCCAGGGGAGCACTGCCGCATGAGCAGAGCTGGCTCCGTGGGAACATCACCTCCAGGGGTGTAGACAGTCCTCGCCATCTCCTGCTGCTGTGTCCGTCTCACCGGAGGGACCACGCAGTCTGGGAGTGAGACCCAGAGTAAACCTGGGGTTCTGACCAGGGACAGTGCTGTGGCAAGGAAGAGGCCAGCTGGTCAGCCTTGTCACCACTCTTTCAGATCTTACACAAAGGCTTGTAATTACATTTGGGTTGGATTTAAATAATACATGAAAAGCTAAGTCTATGATCGTGCATTTGAATACAGCAACTACTCTGCTTTTCTAGTTTAGTGAAGATTGTGTGAATCAAAAATACCTTACTCATCTGCAAAAAGGCTTAGTCCTAGCAAATCATGACTTTAATTACAGGAAATAATCATAAACTACTTTATATGCAATTAAAGACACTTTCTTTTGGAGATATTTTTGTAATTTGTATTTTTTCCTAAAACCAATTATCCAAAATATTATACTCTTTCATGCCTGCAGTGCAACTTTGACTTGCATATAAATTGATTTTTTGAAATGAAACTTTCTTTATGTATAATTGAAATTTGAGACAATGTTACCTTTATCTAGGTAATTGATTAGTAGGTCAGATTGTAGCTGCTGGTTACTAGTAGCAGCTAACAGTTTTATGCTACAGTTTGCTTGTGTAGATAATTGTATTAATTCAGAATGTAAATTGACACAATTACAATGGCAGTTTTTTAAATGTCAACATCTTTTATGTTAATGTCTAATCAGCCATTAATCAAATGCTGAGACTGTTTGAAACAGAAAATACCTTTCCGACTGAAATTTAATATAATGCCAGTCCAGAGCTCATTAGTTTCATGAGAAGACCAATCTTGGCTTTGGACCATACTCATAATTTTATTGATCTATGGAAACAAAGAACCACATTCAAGTTAAGACTGAACAGTGGTATGGCCCAGAGCTTTTGCAAGCAGCTACAAGCAAGTAATGGAGTATTTCATGGCAGTGGTAGACTTGAAGGCTAGGGAAAATGTTTCCTGAAGGATACCTGCCCCTGCGGTAGCTACAACCCATGACATGGGAAGAAGAGAAAGGAAGAAATTTTGTCTTCTTGTCCTCAAAGTGACAGGTCAGGGAAGCTCCTTCACCTGTAATGAATATCTATGAGTCAGGAACAGAAACTAAGCAAAAATCCAGGAACACATCAGCACGATCCTTTGTTTAGCAGCCGGGACGAGGAGCCGTGCTGCCTTCAGGCCAGGTTCAGGCCAGGGCTCTGCTGACATCTGCTCTCCTGCCCACCTCTGGCAAGAAGGCTAATGTCCCTCATGGGCGATAGGTCACGTTTCCTAACTTAGCTGTCCACTTTAAGGAGAGAGATCACCCCAGAGAGAGATGGGCACGGAGGCCATCTTGGGAACTCATGAGCTGAGGGGGGAAAAGCGGCACATCATGAAAAAGTGGTATTGCTTCCCAGAGAGCTTTGACATTAGAGGCGTTTGATTGTTCTCTGTAAATTTATTAGATGGATGAAAAAGAGGGGCAGAAAGGGCCTAGTTAAAGGAGAGTGCTGATGTAAGGCCAGCTACTATGTGTTGGCTTGGGTGAATTTAGGCAAGAGGCTCTTGCTGCCAGGGTAGCTGGAATGCCGTTCTGGAGCAGTGCGAGCAAAGAGGTTGCTTCCAGAAATCAATCACCTCCTATGCCTGATTGCCTGCAAGGAATGGACGTGATAATCCAGCAAAAGTCGTTATGCCTGTGTGCTCTCACGGCCGTTACAGCTGAGCCGTCCCGTTGCCATCCTCCTTAGTAAATACGTGACTGGATTATTGAGAGGATATGGCTGGATGATGGAAAAGCTGTCACAGTTCTGTAGAGGCCACCTTGAGAAACCTTCTGCCTCAAAACCCAGTCTGCCCGTGAAGGGACTTTCACGGGGCCACGTTGCACCACCAGCCAGTGCCACCACTGAAGCTGGTGTCAGCGTGGGGCTTGGCCACCTGAGCGGGGCAGGAGTTCACACACCTCTGTGAGTACTGCTCATGTTTTCGATCAGTCCTGATATGAAATGCGATCTGGGGAATTTATAGAATCTTTTAATTCAGCTGTCAAAACTATGCAAGCTTAATTATAGGCTGGATTTGGCATAAAAGCTTAGACACAGTGTTTTCCCTCAGCATTTGTATTTGCTGTTGGAAACGCTTCAGCCCATAAATCTGTGCAGATAATGCTGATAGGGAAAATCACTAACAAAACATAGTTTTACAGGTGGTTTTAGGTGAATTTTCCATCAACTTTATGTGTCTGTACCGTATCATTATATTCGTTTCTCAGCCATTAACCTCTGCTGAGAAGCATGAGGTATTGGATTCCTTTTGGCTTTATCGTTCGCATCTGTCGCCCTTGCGCATGTGCCCGGTTAATGCACCTCGGGGTGCTGTGCAGAGGTGGGGGTCCCCACGGTGAGGAGCGGAGGTCCTCGCGGAGACCAGGGTCGAGATGGGCATGGGGGGACAGGGCAAGCCGGAGGCGGCAGCTGGAAGAGCCAAGAGACAGGATGTGGCTCCCGATGCCTCTGTCTGTACTTGATATGAGGAATACCATGAATGCCGGTGGTAATGGCATCTAGTTAAGGAAATAAGAGCTCTCCTGATTTTACTTTCTTAAAGGCAAATGGCTATAAAAATGTATCTGTTGAAGGAGAAAGGCACAGGCTTCACTGAAGCGTTTAAGTGCCAGTTGGGAGATGAGGGTATCCAGGGCCACTGGATTCCTCTTCTGTGACCTTGAGCAAGCCATTTATCTAATAAGTATAAACCAGCTGTTTCCATTAATTTTTGCTGCAGCAAGGCTAACTTAGGGTAAAATTTCACGTTATGGCTATACTGATCTAGCAACCCAGTAGTATCCTTCTTTCCTTCTTTTCCTGCCTACTGGTTAAACACTCACTGAAACAGGAGAAAATTAACCTTGGTGTTGGGGAATGAGAGGAGAAAGCAAATTGTTACACCTTATGCATAGGGAAGGAGATGGGGGTATGTGGTTGGGATGGGGGCAGGAGAACTGAGGAGGAGTCCCCCCCCCCCTTCCAGCTGCACTGAGCTGTTAGATCAGCTGAGCCATAAATATGTGTCTTCAGCCTTAGATTAGTTCAGGATATAATCCTTCATCTTTGCCCTTCCCAAGGAGTCACTGCTGAAGCTCTTTTACTAATAGCAAAAATATTTATTCAGATACAAGTATAACCATTTGTTTCACTTGTCCCTCCAGAGACACATGAGTAGATCCCATTTAAGTAAATGAGAGTGCTGCACACCTAATTAGAGACAGAGTTAAGTCCACAGTCCTGTGCCAAAATGCTACGCCATGAACTAAAACTCATGGAAACTTAATACAGAGTCACAATTTATTTGCTATATTTAAATCAGACTTTAAAAATTAAATGAAAGCCAATACACTCAATAAAACCCTGTAATCCAGGCTGTAATAATAAATCACATACTGGGATCCTAGTGCAGATGAGGGTGAAATTGTAAGTGCATTGACATTAATGTCATAGCGCCTCTTGACTTCAATAGATCCAGGATTTCTTTGGTAATGTGCTTACAGTCTTAATTTACTAGCAAAGTCAGTCGTTTGGGATTTCCTGTTTCCCCCACAGCCGCTGATGATGTGATCAGCTCCTGACAATACTAAAATATACTCAGCTGGATTCTTCTGTCAGCATCAGCCACCTCCTTTTTCCACCTCCCTCCCAAAGCCACTTCTCTGTTTCTTGCAGACCTGTCTGCAGTACACAACCCCATTAGGTGCACTGGCTTATTTGGCTTTTAGACTCATTTCCTAAGAGGAGCAAGGTTATGTGATTGATTATGTGTCTTTTTGTCTGCAAAATTGTTGTGGCCAACTTTAATAAAGTTTGAAAGGAGAACAGCTATCCGAAAGGTCACAGGGTAAAGGAGGCTACCCCAAGTGAGCACCCTATGCTGCCCCAAGCCCACCTTGAGAGGGAAGCGGAGGCAGCACTGCAGGCAGCTGACTGCAGGCAGGATATACATTGCTGCAGGCAAAGGGCAGAATCTTTCTGGTGGAGGGAGCATGGGTGGGTTTTGCACTGTCATGGTGGGTAGGTGAGGAGAGGTTAGGAGACAGAGGATACAAATGAAAGGCAAAACAAGCTTCAGAGTTGTGTGTTTTGCAGAACTTGTCTCACCACCCCCCTCAACAGTTTTGTTTCATGTGACTTCAACTCCTTCCGTTGAATGGTGGCAACATGATGATCTTTGTTGAAGTGGCTGATTACATTTATTTAAGAGGTGTCTAGTGGTGGCAAGTCAATAACAACAATTGATTTGCAACTTTTTCTGTGCTTTGCAAAAGGCATGCAAGTTTCATTTGCACTAGCTAATGGAAGTGACGGGAAAAAAGTTTGTAAGTTAAGTAAGAAATATTAGTTTACAGCAATAAAACTTAGAAGACATATTTCTTGAAGAAAATTTATTTCTATTATTACATATTACATTATCATACATAAATAGTAATTAATGTCCTTGGAGATATAAACCAATATGGACACCTGCATAAATACTCCAAATATATAGTTTTAACA
The DNA here is from genome assembly GCF_011004875.1 of Balearica regulorum gibbericeps. Lineage (NCBI taxonomy): Eukaryota > Metazoa > Chordata > Aves > Gruiformes > Gruidae > Balearica > Balearica regulorum. The sequence continues at coordinate 148,842,465 of NC_046185.1, forward strand.
ATTCTTGTGCTCAATTATTGCCATTGGATTGACGTGGAATGGCTAGTATGTGTTGGTTTAGCTGTAGCTTAAAGTTGGGGCTTATGAGCTGAGAAAAAGGTAAGGTGCATGTTCTGTCTGTACCTTGTATTTCTTGTGTACCCGTATTTTCATTGTCTTCAAAAGCATTTGTGGATGTGCAAGAGGCACAAGACTTGCTACTAATGTGCTGACTACTCCCCCTTAATGTTTTGAAGGGTTTAGCAACTCTTTTATAGAGCACTTTTTCATTCACTCTACATTTTTTCCTGGTTTTACCTAAAGATCTCATTTTGCAGGCTCCTGTACATATGTTTATCTTAAAGGCACCAGTATTGTAGTATTACGTATGCTAGGCAGCTTTCTTGAAGTTAAGCATATGTGTGTTTCTGCAAAGTTTAAGGAGAGACAGGGAGACATTGAGCTGACATCTGAATAACAAATGCCTTCATTTTCAGTAGAGGTGAGAAGTGAAATGTTCCTTAGAAGGTTGCAGACAGCTTTCATGGACAGCAAATGCACTGGGGACTGATCTATGAGCACCTTTTGTCTGCTAGATCAGAGCAAAAATATGTTTATTCTTATATATCACAGTAATGAGGGCAGTGCAGTGCAAGCAGACACCTGGCTGACCAGCAGATTGAAGGAGTGAGGAGAAAATTCATAGTTCTTCTTTGATCTTGTAAACCAAGCTTATGGTTCTAGTGTGCCTGAAATTAGAGCGGGAAAAAAGGATGCACTGGGAGTAATAAGAAATTGGATTATAGTGGTATGTTACTGAGGAAAAGGAGAATTCAGTTATAATGTTTACTCCCTTATTATTTATTTTCTTTTTTTTATGAGGGACTCTTTCTTTTCTGTTTGGTGGGTAGGATTCATCTGTAGCCCAGTTTGCTTACCCCACCCCTCCAATCTGTGTCTGCCAGGAAAAGGCTCCTACATAAAATTAATTGTTCCCAGGCAAAGTCTTTGCTGCCTACACGCAGCAGTGGAGAGAGTTACTTAGTGCTTATGTGGTGCCTCCTCTAGAGACAAGCTCCTGCCTCTGAGGTCTTCCTTCCTCATTATTTAATTAATTAGTTCATTATTTAATACCCATTTTATTTTGGGCACAAAAAAAAAAAAACCACCAAAGAGAAATGGGCACTGTTCTCCACATCAACTGTTTCTGCCCTGCAGATATGAGGGGAATAATTTCTTTTTCACAGGAAGAGTAGCCAGGGGCTTTTTAGCCAATTACTGCAGTGGTGTGTAGACCACAGCAAAAGAGGGATTACTTCTGCCTTCCGTAGTGAACATTAACCGCTGCTGTGCTACACAAATGGACCTTTTATATTTTATCTACTTTGATATTCTAAGGAAATTAGAAATCTTGAAATGACAAAGCCCTGGTAATAATGAGGTAAGTTATCACCACGTGGTTATTATCAAGAGCATTTTCTTCTTGTACTAAGGTGTGTTAGAGAAGAGTCATGTCCCTTGTTTGCCTTGGAAGGAAAACCATTCAAGTTTACTCTTGCCAGATTTCTGGGAAGAATAAAACAGTGTTATTGTTTGTGAAAGAAAGATGACCTAGTCGAAGCTTCCTTCCTGGAAGCCACCTGTGGTCATGGCTCTTGTCATGTCTGAAGTTCATCTAATTCCACCTTCAGCTCCTTGGCAGGTTCATCTGCTGGTGCTGGCAGTCAACTCTGCATTCATTATCGCCAGTAAAGTTACCTTATTTGCAAAATCTGTAACAAAAAAAAAAAAAGATGGACGTGGGTCTTTTGTGACCAGTGTAGACATTACTTTTGACAATGAACTGCAGCAGTTCTCGTATAAAAGCTGGTAAACCTGGAAGTGAAAGACACTATTTAGCACCCACTATGTCCCTTAGGTAAGGCTGTTTTACAGTATATCCCTGTTCATGGCCTGATGTCCTTCATGCCGTATTTGGAGTAGACTGACCATAGACAGAAGCTCATGTGGATACAATTAATTGCAAATAGACCATATACTTAAATTTTATACAATAACAGCTGCAGAGGGAATTTCTAAATCACTATTCACTGTGACTTCTGCATTAATCTTGTTTTCATGCAAAACCCTCTAATCATGTTTTATGCATCAGTCAGTGAGTTTTCACTGAAAACAGCCAGATGCGTAAGGACCTTTGCAGTAGTGCTGTGATCTGGCGTCACCAGCGCAAGCACGGAGCCATCTGTTTGAAGACTTTTGCAACTTTTTTGTTGAGTTTCAAGTGTGGAAGTACTCTTCTGTCCAGTGAAACTGTGGAGCAAATGAGCAAGAGCCTTTGCAGTCTTACTCTGTAGTTTACACTTACAGTGTAGTGTTATGCTAAAAAGTAGTGTTACACTACTGCTTTGTGTTGCCAGCATACTGAAAAAATAATCACAGCTTATAAATTACCATACAAGTTTTCCAGAATTGCATATGGTGAATTTTAGTTTAAACTTAGTTAACAACATGAATGAGGTGACATACCTATTTAAATATCTGTGTAACTTTGTCCCTGTCTGCTTTTAATGCAGATGCTCTCAGATGCTTGTGAATGCCATGTATAAAGGTTTTACGTACTATAGGACTTATATTAAGGATCTCAGTATGTCCAGCAGCCTTCACAACAAGCAAGAACCTAATTGAAAATAGGAAACTTCCTAATGTCTGATAAGGGGTTGTTTGAAAATTTTTTCAGAGAAAAAAGACAAATTCATAAGAAGTTTGTGCCACTTTTAAGCCTAGCAAAGTAACACATTTGGATTCTAAAGCTAATTGGAAAGCAGATTTTAGTAATTGTTCAAGCGTCAAGAACAAAGGCACTTAAAAATTGACAAAAAAGGAGTGCAAATAACTTTGTAAAGCTTTACAAAAGCGTTATAAAAGTAGACTGCGTAGCTGGATATGCTACCATAAAGGATATGAAAGAACTACAGAAGTAGAAGCTCTGGGATTCTTCCAGGCATGTGAAGTAATGCCTTGCATTGTTATGTGGGCAAGACTGTTTTTCTTGGCCATAATTTAGGAAGGATTTTGCATGTTATCATCAACAAATTAGAACTTGAATAACAAATCTTGCATATAATCATCATTTGTTGGGGAGGGACAGAAGGAAAAAAAAGCTTATTATTGTAAAATAGTTTAAATCTATTTGATGAAAAAATACATATCGCTTATTTGCTTAGAATAGCTCACTATTTAGATAGATTTTTTGCTTAGAATAGCTCACTATTTTTTTTCTGTTGAGTGATTCATAATCATCTAGTCTGCTTTAAGAGTTCCTAACTCAATCATACTGCAGTAGTGAACTCTTCATACTCTGATACTTGGTATCTCGTGCCTGCTTTGAGTTCCATACTGAAGTGGAGCAATTGAACGTGTCAGACTGTCCCATAGAACAAAAATGAATAAAGCAAAATTGATTGCAATGTGTTCTCCATATCGTGTACTGCCTTAAGAAATTGGTCTTTTTAGGTCTTTGGAACACAGTGTAACTGCAGCTTATATGCATTCATATATATGCTTATGTCCATGTATGTATTATTTTTTACATGTGTCAATACATATTAGAACTTACCTTCCTCTTGCCGTGTGACTGTGAGTATTCTTTGAAGGTGCATATGTGACTGCGTCAAGTACTAACACCTTGTTGAACCTTCAGGCACTCACACAAGGCAGCATTTATTCTCAATTTAGGAATCTGAAAGATGGAGCATCTTTCAAACAATGAAGTGGATGAACTGGAGACTTTGCAGAAAAACAACTTTTGCCTTGTCTGGGTAAAAACTCAGAAGAAAGTAAATTTCTGATATGTGGGGATGAAGGAAATGCAAATTTGTGAGCAAGAGGGATGAGAGAGGTGTATGTATTCTCATTTGCAATATATTGAATATCAAACATAATAGAAATTACTTCTGTTTCTTTGTTTGCATTTTTCTTCTTTCTTTCTTTTTTTTTTTTTTAAGGAAGAAACATCATTTAAGTGAAAACTATTTCATGAACTAGAACCTTTTAATTTATTTTATCACCCAGCTGTCCTGCTACCCAAACAAACTTGAATTCCTCAGTTTGCCAGCAGTTCCCAATTTCTAACTGATGACTCCACTTGCATCCATTTTTTCCCAGTTGCACCTAAACACAAAATCTGCATTCTGATTTGGTAGCATTTTCAATAACTTAAAAAATGTTAATACATTGATTTGGAGGAATGAATGGCTTGTTGAAACTTCTCTTAAGTGGCTGACTTAATATAACACAGTTATTAGACATCCAGCAAATTTGTTGGTCTTTAGATGAGTTTCTTAGTGCATGAAGGTTTTGTGGGCCACAGTGATGTGGGTCATTCCATAATTGCCTTTGTTTACACAGTTTTGGTCAACTGCATTTCACATTCAGGAGGATTTACATTGGTCTGTTGTGAATCATAGTTCTTCATTATGACATTATGAAAGCTGGAGGGGGACTGTTTATCAGGGAGTGTAGTGACAGGACAAGGGGTAATGGCCTTAAGCTGAAGGAGGGTCGATGTAGATTAGATATTAGGAAGAAATTCTTTACTGTGAGGGTGGTGAGACACTGGAACAGGTTGCCCAGAGAAGCTGTGGATGCCCTATCCCTGGCAGTGTTCAAGGCCAGGTTGGATGGGGCTTTGGGCAGCCTGGTCTAGTGGAGGGTGTCCCTGCCCATGGCAGGGGGTTTGGAACTAGATGATCTTTAAGGTCCCTTCCAGGCCAAACCGTTCTATGATTCTATGACATTTGCATGAATGGTTATGGGAGAGATGTGCTGAAAGTCCCTAGGTTACATCAACATTTTCAAACTCCCACATGCTTCTTCCCACTGTTATTAGGATCTCCTGAAAGTCAGTTACACACCCTCTTTCAAACTGTTCTTTATAACTCAGGTCTATCATGTTGCCCATACAGCACTCATGAATGACTGGGCAGCTGGTATGCTAATTGCTACCGTACTGAACTGACCATAATGGTATGTGGGGATTTTTTCTTGCAACCTTTTTGTATATTCACTTTTTCTTGTTTATTGTTGTTGCTTTCAAGTGGATTTTGTTGCTTTCTTCAACCTTTACAGTGCCTGTGTACAGCACCTTGCACTGTGAGACATAATCCCCAGCTGGGGACTGCCCCTAACAGTGCAGTACAAATACAGTATATTTCAACATTTTTGGTTTTATATTGGTCTCATTCAAAAGAGGTTTTGTTGCTATTTCTCAATTCCTATTTGACATAGTAGTTTTGCAGTGATTATCTGGCTATTTTAAGCAGTTTATTTGGGGGAAACATAATTCAATGTTTTACAAATAAGCCACTACACAGCATAGGAAACAAAGCCCTGTGTATATGAATTAGGGGGTTGATTTATGGCACGTCTCTGTACGTAGTACACACTAATCTACTTGAAAGGTAAGATGTGTGAATCGCTGCACATCTTAATAGTCACTGCATGGAATTGAAGAGCTGGGCTAGTCTGCTTGTTTGCTTTCCCATGTTGAAATGGTAACTGTATACAATTACTGTGTCTTACTGTGTTTAGAAAAAAAAAGGATGAGAATGTTTTTGCTACTCGGTATGCCTTGCAGAGCAGGAGAAGTAAGACATCATTTAAAGCGGCTATTGTGCTGGAGGTTTCTGGAATGTTTGGCATTCCATGTTCAACTTTGGCATTTTGTCATCAAAACCTGGAGGGGAGCACAGGCTCTCAAATATGCAGTTGGGCCTCTTGAGCTCCTGTAAAAATAAGCTGGCAAACAAACCCCTGTAATAAAATGCTGATTCTGGAAAAGATACACAGTCATCACTTCGTTATGCTACTTTTCTCAGCATGTCTCATTTATTTCCGAAAGTAAAAGAGAGAGATGATTACCAGATAAGCAAGAGTTGTGATAAGGTGAAATCCTGGCCTCACTGAGACAGGGGACAGCTCAACCACTGGGTCGACCTCTGAGCCATGAAATGTCCCAGTGACCTGCCCAGGTTGCTGGTTTCAGTGGCCGTTAACTTGTCTTTTAGCCAAGGCAATGGCTTGTTCTCCGTTTGTGCTCTTATGATGTCCAGCATTCAGCGATGTATATGGGGCTTGTGTTTTTTAGTTTGGGCTTTTAATTACTCTGTAGCTCGTCAAAATGCCCCCCTGGAGCCTCTCAGGGCTTGAGTGCACTGGGGAGGTGAGAGGGGGCTTCTGGTGTTAGGAGCGTTGGGGCATTGCACTGCTGTTGATAACCTGGGTGGTGACGGTGGTGGCAGTGCTGCAGGAAGCGTCTGAGGATTTTCTGCTTACTGGTACTGCTATTTTTCCCAGGATGGTTCACTTACAATTTTTTACTTATAATTTTGACTAGCCATACTTGCAACATTTTCTCAATTATCCTGCTCTCTTGCCTTCAAAAGGAACTATGTGTTTTTAATATGTACTGTTTGGGATGCCTGTGTAGGATAGTTGAAGGAGAAAACAGGAGTAATGACAGTCTGGAAGAGTAAAGTAACACAATATTTAGTTATTTAATTCATAAATTACAGTTATAGTTAAAAATAAATTCTCCTGGTAGACTCTTCAGTGTCTATGTATCACAGTTTGCTAACTGTGACAGCAGAACTTTCTTGAATGCAAATAAAAGGTGAGGGTAGAGAAACTTCTTCTAAAACAAATACTTTGGCAGTGCTGAAAATGGTAACTCCAGTGATGTTACAGAAATTGCAGTAGCTTTCCCGTCATACCACACTGGCAAGTGGGAGACTGGAATAAGAAACATACGGACTTGAGAATCAAAATAATTTGGTGGAGGGGGAGTTCATGGAGATACCACGTGTCAGGTAGACCTGGTGCACTAACAAAGCTATCTTCCAAATGCTCTGGTGTGCAATAGAGATCAAGTATGTTCAAAATAAAAAAATAATTTAAAAAAAAAGTTTTGATGAAATTACTTCGGAAGGTACTTACCCTGCTTTCTGTTTCCAAATGAGGCGCTCTTGTATTGCCATCCTGCTTCTTGCGCTGCCCGGCACCCATTGCTGCCTCAGAAACCCTGGCAGACTAAGCGTGTTGAATGAAGGCAGGACCTAAATAATAGTCATCTTTCTTCTTTAAGAGACTAGTACTTGTTAAACTGCACAGCTTTAAGTAAGGAGGAAACAGTATTTCTAATCATCTGCAGTGACAATCAATCTTATCTTTTTCTTTTTGCTGCTGGGAAATATTTAACCGTAAGCAGCTTACATCTTGCTGAAGCAACTCTCTTTAGTTTTGAAAATCTAAAAAAACAGTGGTCTATCAGGAAAATATTTTATTATTGAGTCTCTAACCAGTAATGTGTTCTATGTATTTTAATAGCGTGGAGATCAGCTACATCAGTTGTTCGTGGCTTCTTTCTTGCTAAATTGAGTAGCTTTTGTCTCCCAGGGCATTGAACAGCATGGTTTGCATGTGGTCTCTGCGGCTCATGTAAGCAGCTGTAGGGATTTTTTTTGAACTGGTATCTCTTTAAAGGTCCTTGAGCCTGGCTATCTTAAGCTCATCAGAGTACAGCATGTCCTCTGTGCTGCACTCTCCTCATCATGTCTCAGAATTGCTCTGAGTACGCGTAGACACCTCCTCTCTCGCCTCTCGTGGCTTCTCCTGTGCAAGCTGGTTTTTGCAGCCAGCTTTACTTCTCCTGTCTTCTGGAACAGCCTCTAGCATTGGAGCAGGGACTGAGTCTCAAATCTACAAAGCTCTACTAAATGAAATTTCCAGTGGGCACCCAAAGATTGTGACATTGTATTTGCGGTCATGGCGAGATGTTACCCTTAATCCTCTGTGGACAAGATTCCCAGTATCCCAGCTGTGTTTGCAGAGTGGGTGGAGCCACGGACCCCACTCCTTTGGGTCCCAAAGCTCCATGAGAGGGAAGGAGGCTCTTGTGAAACTTCGATTTGCTGTACATGAACTGCCATTGCAACAGTTTTAGGGGACTGTAAAAAGAAATTCCTCAAGTTAGACAGTTTCAAAACTCAGAGTGGTTTTGGCTTGTTAGCAATGGGTGAGATGAAAAGCAGAAATTTCTAACATTTTCACTCCCTTCATCCTCTCTGTAGGAGCTCAGCAGGCAGGATGTACTGTGATTTGGAAATTTCTGTGTTCAGTTCCTAGAACAGCTGAGTCAGCTCCAGGGTTTCTCATGGCTGTGTTTTTAGCTGTCTGTTACATAGATGGTGTTAGGACTGTGGACTGCCAGTGATGATAAAAAGAAATATATATTTGTGGCAATTAGACATTGATGTATCCAGAGCTAAGCGGTACTGTTGTTGGCAGGATTTCAAGAGCTGAGTTGCTGCTGAGTTGGAGATTTAATGTTCTCATTGTGGCTGTTGTAGAGCAAGACTGAAAGCTCAAAAAACTGAAGGCAAGGCATATCAACAGACCAATTAAACACAGTGTGTATCATGGATACGAGTGTTTGTGAGCAATACTGCTTACACAGTGATCATTGACTCTTCAGCGTCAACTCTGTTGATTCCCCATCACTTTTTCAGGCAGGATAGTCTGCTAGAGAAAACACTGTCAGACATGACTTCATACTGTCCCTGACTTTAGTAAGACTTCTGCAGTCCTACTGATTTAAACCAACTTGGTTTTACTGGAGTGATGTAGTGGGCAGAACAAGCCAAATTTTCATTTCTGTGGTTTTCACTATGTAGGCCATCTAAAAAGATGAAAATGTGGTTTTCCCAACAAGCGTTCTTTTTCCCTTCAGTTTCATTACTAAAGTGGAGTTTGGGTGGATGATTATTTTGTCTGGTTGAGTGGCATTTGTGTTAATTACATATTTGCAGGTTGTACTATCTTTTTTCTGCCAGGAGATAGGAGAAGGTCTAAGGATTTTTTTCTGTTAATGACGCAGCCACTAGAAGAGCAAGATAACTCAATTTGCAACCACAAGGCTGTTAAAACACAGATAACTTGAGGTCTACATTGAAAACAAACTTCTCCCTGTCTCATCAGTTCCTGACTGATTTATAATGAAATGAAGCTTTAGCTCTTCTTTTCTTTTGTTTGCATAGGGGCTTGTTTGCATGATGCAGATGCAAAGGAAATACCTGGTTAGCTTCACTTTGACGTTTCCATTAAGATTAGACTCAGTATAATCTTGCATCGCAAGAACTGATTCAAACCTAGGCAGGGCCTTATTTTGCAGTAGAAAGCCGCTGAGCCCAACTGATGAGGAATGCTCTTAGCTGCTGTGAGTTGAATAGGAAAATGCACAAATTTGGGGCTTTGGTCGAATCCTTTTTTTGCTGTGTCACTAGTTCACTGAAACCAAACTCAGCCAGAAAGGTGGTGCCCTGATACCAGTTGAGAAGGTCGATATGGTCCTGCGTATTATCTTTTTGTCAGATCATAACCATGACAAAAACAAATTATTGGCCAACTGGCAGCTGACCTAGTATCCTTCTGTACAATGTATTTTCTCTCTGACTGTGTTCAGTGGAATATGCAGCTTTTACATTACTAAAAGCTGTTAGTCAAGTATCTTTAAATAGCATTAAACAACATTTTTGAAAAACAAATTATTTGTTGGTCTTGCTTCCATTTCTCTCCCTAAACACCTTAGTTAAAATGTTGTAAGCCAGTATTTCCTGTGCATTTGCCATTATAATTTTCTTTAATACCATGGCAACCAGACCTGGTAATAAGTAACAAAGAAAAGTATGATGAGCAAATTTCAGTTCTTAAAGCTCTCTTTAATAATATGAATGAAATCTAATCCTGTCTCTCAGATTCTTCTCCTGCTGAAGTCCTGACTCTTTCCATCAACTAAAATCAGGGTTTCACCTCCAGAACCATAATCTAATATTAAAAAATGTGCATTTGTACATTTTAGGACCAAACTGATTGCTATAATAGCTTTTTTCCTGGTCTGAAGTACTTTTTGCTTCTGAATTTGTGGTGGGTTGACCCTGGCTGAGGGCCAGGTGCCCACCAGAGCCGCTCTATCACTCCCCTCATTCACTAGACAGGGGAGAAAAGGTACAATGAAAGAAAACTTACGGGTCGAGATAAGGACAGGGAGAGATCATTCTCTAATTATCATCACGAGCAAAACAGACCGAACTTAGAGAGGGAATTCATCTTATTTATTACTAAGCAAAACAGAGTAGAGGAATGAGAAATAAAACCAAATCTTAAAAACACCTCCCCCCACCCCTCCCATCTTCCCGGGCTCAACTTCACTCCCGGCTTCAACCTCCACCCCCCCCAGCAGCACAGGGGGACGGGGAGTGGGGGTTACGGTCAGTTCCTCACGCGGTGTTTCTGCTGCTTCTTCATCCTCAGGGGGAGGACTCCTCTCATCGTTCCCCTGCTCCAACATGGAGTCCCTCCCACAGGAGACAGTCCTTCATGAACTTCTCTAATGTGAGTCTCTCCCATGGGGTGCAGACCTTCAGGAGCAAACTGCTCCAGCGTGGGTCCCCCATGGGGTCACAAGTCCTGTCAGCAAACCTGGTCTGGCGTGGGCTCCTCTCTCCACGGATCCACAGGTCCTGCCAGGAGCTTGCTCTGGCGTGGGCTTCCCACGGGGCCACAGCCTCCTTCAGGTGCCTCCACCTGCTCCGGCGTGGGGTCCTCCACGGGCTGCAGGTGGAATCGCTACACCCCCTCATCCTCCCTCCATGGGCTGCAGGGGGACAGCCTGCTTCACCATGGTCTTCACCACGGGCTGCAGGGGAATCTTGCTCCGGCGCCTGGAGCACCTCCTCCCCCTCCTTCTTCACTGACCTTGGTGTCTGCAGATGTTCTTACAACTTCTCACTCCTCTCTCTGGCTGCAAAAGCCCTCTCTAACTGTTTTTCTCTTTCTTAAATATGTTATCACAGAGGCGCTGATTGGCTTGGCCTTGGCCAGTGGCGGGTCCGTCTTGGAGCTGGCTGGCATTGGCTCTGTCAGACACAGGGGAAGCTCCTAGCAGCTTCTCACAGAAGCCACCCCTGTAGCCCCCCCGCTACCAAAACCTTGCCACGCAAAACCAACACAGAATTAAAGTGTACTTTTCTATCAGAAATTTCTTATAGGTACCCATATTATATGATCAAGTAACTTTTTCATATTCTTTTGGATGAAGCCTGCAGGGAGAACTTCTCTGGCATCTCCCATAATTCAGAATTTTATAGTCTTTTCTGAATGCGCTGAAGTTTTTCAACATTATTTTTGAAATACATGCACCTGAACTAACCTTGCATTATTTTATGGTCCTGTCAGAGCCATATAGAGGAGTAAAGCTGCTTTCCTACTGTTACTTTGAATTCCCCTCATATATCTAGAGGTTATATTCATTGGTCGCAGCATAGCATTGGGAGCTCATGCTCTGTTGTTGTTTTGGTTTTTGTTTTTTTAAACCATTACCTTAAAGATTTACATTAGTCAGTGGCAGGACTGCCAAAGGTCTCCCAAATTTCCTGATCTTAGTTATGGAAGATGGGAAAAAATTCAACTCATTTAGTCTTTATTTAGCTTTTTAATTAGCTCTTTACATTGCTAAAGCTATTTATGTTAATAAGCAAAAATCTTTAACTGATGGCAAGGCATATCAATAATGATATACTCAGTAATGTAATTTATTATTTCTATAAGGTTTTTGACAGCTGTCATCATAGCCAATAAAGAATTGCAGTCCTACAGCATCTCTATAGAGTGGGGAGGTGCTGTTTCATTTTGAAGTGGGGAAACTGAGGCACAAAATTTTCAACGGTCAGAGTGTTGCTATACCTGTACTGAACTCAGTTTTACTGAGTCCATGACCTATTAGTTCATCCTTCTTAGGAGAGCAAAGGTTTTATATTTGACATCACTCCATCATGATGTTATTCTGAAAGTGCTTCCTTACATGTGGGGGGATCACACTTGTTTTTGGACAGTCCTGTGCAGGTTAGTGGTCTTACTGGAGCATGAAAAGGACCGTGGCAGCGTGAATTGCATCATGCAACAGATCTGCATTCCTTGGCACGTGGTGTAGTATAATACTGCTGGTGTTCAGGCCTACTGTTTCATAGTCCTGTGTTTGCTCACTAACAGCTTATGAGGCAAATGTTTAAGTGCTTTTTGTTATGTATGCTCCTTTTATCTCATTATTTATAGAGAAACTGTTAGTTAGGGTTGTGAAACTGTCAGTTTTTTCCTTTCTGAAAAATAAGATCAAGTAGCAGAAGATGAAGACTTCCAAGTGTGCACTTAGGAGTTTGTTCCTGATGACTGTTTTGTCTCCTGTGGTTCACTCCCGGCACTCCTCCGACTTAGCATCCCCTGAGCAGTAGAGCCTGCTGTGCTCCAGCGCCTGAGCTCCTACAACACCTCCATGTCCTCACTGGGAATTGTCAAACCCGGGTAGATAGATGCTCTCCAACTCTTAGAAGTCCTGTCAAGTCTACTAATCTTTTGATTTTTATGGTGGAGAACACAGACACTGTGTTTTACAGGACTTGCTCAGTCCTCTCATACAGCTCCTTTTTCTCTGTGCTATAAAGGGCTCAGGTCAAGTTTCAGCATGGGATCTGCATCGTGGAAACTTTTGCACTAGAATGAAAAGCTCACCTAGTAGTTACACTAAAAGAATAACTATTTTAGGACAGCCAGATTTACCTCACAGCCTGGATTGGTCCTCTGTGCCTGTCCTGTCTGGAAGCAAAGGCAGGAGACGACGGGAGCTGTTCAGGCAGCTGGAGCTAGAAGGATGCTGGTGCTGATGCTGGAGAAGCTGAAGGGATCCTGGTCTGAGAGGTCTTCTTCTGAGCTGCAGTTTCAGCCCCTCTGCTTGCCCCGGTGCAAGGCAGAGCGAGGGGGTGCCCTGCTGCCTGCCCCCGCCACGTGGCACGGCCTGCTGCTGCCGAAAGGCTGAGCCGAGGATTTTCTGCAGCTCAGGGAGGTGGGGGAGAATCCAACGCGGCCTCCCTGAGCCCGGCTGCCTGCCTTCTCTTCTCTGCCCATGCCAACCCGCCGCTCCAGGGCAAGCCTTGCAATCTTGCGCCAGGCTGCGTTTTCCAATGTCCCATTTCCTAAGAGAAAGAGGCTTTTTTAATTATTATTTTGGGACCTTTTTTTTCTTCAGAACATGCATCAATCTCTGGAGGTCTAAAAACCAGTGTCCCATCTAAAATCTTAAATTACCGCCCTGAGTGAGCCCGTGTCCTTGCCCAGTGGTCAGTCCCTTGGCTCGGCAGGTCTGGCTTTAGATGCAGGATCCCAGGTTGGGATCCTGCCTTCTGCCATCTGCACAGCCAGTGATCCACTGCTATAAGAGACTATTAAAGAAGATAGTAATATGCATTTTGGCTAGGGAGCGTTTGTTTACCCAGCCCTCCTGCCATACATCCATGATCATAAGGTTCCTAATTTTTTTTAGTTTTTATGTATAATTATCAGAGCTGTGCTAAGGCATCTTCTCGTCAGACATTGCCGGAGCATTTGCAGAAGGGAATGCCACTCGCTGTGTGGCCCTTTCACACTTAACAGTCACTGCCATGCTATGGTGTCATTACTCTGCGTTTATTTTAAATGTCCAGAGCTATGCTGGTATGTTAACCCACCACCTTTGTGTAGTCTGGAAATGTTACAACCATAAATTATTATAAACAAAGTGCCTTTAGGGGAGCTTATATACTATGGTTATTTAAGTTGTCCTATAGCTTTCTGCCTTAGTGTAGTGCTCATAGAATGTATATATGATCAGAGAAATACTCCACAGTTCACTGAAGAACAAAGGTATATTTAGTAGAAGATGTGTTTCTACTGAATATATGCTTTTTTGATTAGGATTTTAACTTAAAAAAATAATTTCAGCTTGCTTCATCTGCTCTCCATATGTAGCTATTTCAGCTAAAACACATCGCTAAAGGTTTAATTGAATCAGTGCCATAGTATAAATACATAGTTTATGTATATGTACATTTCTTACTCTGATAGCTTCCAAAAGATAGCTAAGTGACCATTAGAATAATTTAACAAGAAAAGTATTTTTAAGTGTTTTATGAGGCGTAAGTTCTCCTACATAAAATACAGCATGCTGGAACTAATTTTCATTGCATGTTTATGGTTAATGGTCAAAAATTTTTAGCCTGTGCAGAACCATTTCCATAGCACTGACCCATCTGTTTTGAAGAGACCTTGTCTTGAATAGTACATGATATTTGGTCGTTGAGGAGGAACTCCCACGGTCCAACGTATACTCAGTGCATCCTTGAAATATTTACTCCTTGGGTTTGAAAGGTTCAGTGTGGCAGTCTCTGGGCATCTTTAGCCCTCAATGAATATTTCGCCAGAATAGATAAAGTGCATGCCAAGTAAACTGCTATAGTTTCCAACCACAGTCATGAGGAACAAAGTGAATTTAGGCTGGAGCCTAAAATTTCTAGGCAGAAGTAATAAAGCTTCTCTTTGTTGAGGTTTTTAGATGCTCCTTTGTTCTCATATGCCCTGGTGAAAAAAATGTGTGTCTTTTAAAAATGTATTTTACAGACACTTAATCTTGGTTGCGTCTAATGCCTTTCAATATTTTTAAAAGAAATTCCAAGTGGATGAGTTATTTATGTGTTTAGCTTTTATTTTCCATTATGTCTTTTAATAGATTCCAGATCTCATCCATATTGTAATGGCTTCTGTGTTACGGAGCAACACAATTTACTGGGTTAAATATCCATTTTTCTTGCCTCTCTGACATGAAATTGTGATAGGCCTATACTATAAATTGTTAACATATTTGTGAGCTTGAAAGTCCGTACCGTCACCCTCACTGTCTGCGTGCAGGCTCCACCAGACACAAGGAGACCCCGGCACACATCAGCACACCTGGAAGTGTCATGTTATTCCTAGTATTCAGGTTAATGCTTGGAAGACGTTATGATGAAAGGCTGCAAATGGAGAAGTGTTCAGGCTTGAATTCTTTGTAAACTCGCTTCCCGAAGCCAACATGTTGAAGCACATGTAGAGTGTAATTTTATAGATTTGTCTGAGACCTGGGGTATGGAGGTGGAATATGTGAGGTGATGGAAAAAAGAAGAGATAAACCCAAACTGCGTGTTTGCCCTCCACCTCCACATCCTCTCTTCCCCAGGCATTTCTTACTTTTTTTTTCTTTTTCCTTATGGCTAGGTTTGTTTGAGTTTCTGGGGAAAGCAGGTGTTAGGGGACAGAGCAGCACAAGGAGTGGATCTGAGCTTTTAGCGTCTTGGAATTGCCACCACAAATCCCTGATGGGTTTTTTTTTTTCTGTACTCTGAGAGTATAAGCTCCAGGAATTAAAATATAGCGTTCTGCACTCAAGAATTATTCCACAGAAAATGTGAGGGAGCCTATAATTAAACACTTGTGCACAGATAGCAGTATTGGAAGAATAAATTTGGTGCCTGTCTCTCCAAAAATTGTTGAAAACCGTAAATCATGTATAGAATGGATAATCACAGATATAACAAACTGTAGCTGCATCTGCTGATTATTTTCTCCTCAACCTCTTGTGTACAATTAAGAATTCAGATTTAACAGCTGGGAATGATTTTCAAATGTTGATCTGAAGCAGAAAGTTCTATTCAGAAACTTTCAGCAGTTCTTTTATCTTCCTTGTTCGGGTTTTTTTGGTTTTTTTTTTTTTCTGGAATAGGGTAAAAAAGATAGTACTTGACCTGCTCTGTATTGAGATAGAAAAGAGATCATTATAAACTCAGATATGGATTTATGCTTAATGATCCATCTTCTTATGTGACTGAGTTCAATGGCAGATAGACTGAATATCTGTCAACAGGCTGAACTTTCTTTGGTCAAGAAACTTTGTCTGTTAATATTTTATTTTCCTGGTTCAGCAGGGAGGCATTTTTCAAAGGTTTCTTGTTGATACCTTTGGCAAAGAAGCTAAGGTATGAAGCTGAAAGTGAGTGCCTGTCAAATTAGAGATGATACACAAGTGAAAACTATAAAAAAGTGCAGAGTAGATATTAATGCAGTCACACATCATTATATACACTGATTAGTATAGAGTTCTATGTAGAAATATACCAATATATGAACGGATAGGTCTGTGTGGGCCATGTGTACACAGAAAATTCCCACAGAAAGGTCTCACATCCATCACCGTACCCTGAATGCATATGAATTCAAAGCATTGGCATTTAGGGAGTCAAAAGTAGCTGTTCCAGCTTCAGGACTGAGGGTTTATATGTTTATGTTTTCTCATCATGTTTGTATTCTGCCAGTAAAACCTCTGTCTTTAATGGGCCAACAAGCAGGTACTGGATCTATTATCTAAACAGGTATGCGCGGGCACTTACACACTGTCTTTACAACAGATACTCAGAGATCTTTCCTTATCTAGTAAAGTGCATTAAGCATCTTTATTGATGCGGTAGAGGATTATTGTGATGAACCTGGTTAATTAATTAGTCCCTCTAGAAATGGGAAAGGAAAAAAAAAAAAAGAATTGCATTTTTGGTAGAGAGACATCCTAACAGGGGGCACTTAGGGCATGGTACTGCAGGAGTAAATACTGATAAATTTATTCTCATTAGACATCTAGAGTAGCGGTGTATGTTTTGCCTCCAAAGATTTTCTCCTCTGTTATCTGTTCTTTCAGTTTGGGCATTTCCAGTTTCTTTGCACTGAAACAACAGATTTTGTTTTTTTAACAAATTTTCAAGTCTTACCATATTGTTTGCAGATCAGGTCTGGGAAACGTGTCAAGTCTGATCCCCCTTTACAGTCTGAGATTGGGATTTGGATTAGAAAATGGTCATGTTTTGCATTTTTGAAAGACAACCTGCTTTATTAGCCAAAGAATCATTATTTTTTTAGAGCAAATATTCTACTATTTATCTTTCTCATTTTTGTTTGTTTGGTTGGTTTGTTGGGTTTTAAAATTTTGTTTTATTACAGCAATATGCCCAGACCTAAGCTGTTTTCTTTTTTTTTTCTTCTATTTTTAAGGGACAGAATTATGCCCCCTTCTCTAAGTTGGTCTTGTACGCATGGTATCTGGTCTGAGGAGTTTGCTTATACAGACTGCTGTTCAGGTTAGGGAGTTTTGTTCCTACAGCCTTTGTGTTTTGTTTTTTTTAATGATAGAGACATAATAATTTGTTATATAATTTTATTAGCTGAACACTGAGAATAAAAGGACTGTTTCAATACTAATGGAAACATGCAGTATTCCAGAAAATTTGCACAGAATGCAGAAGATGTGATGAATTCCACTTAGTTTTCTAGGCTGGTAACACTAATTTTCAGTGCGTCCAATAATTGTGGGAATTGTGCGATATTTGCTGCGGTTTCAGCTGGAAGAAACCAGTAAAATCAGCTAGTGGGGAAAGTCTGCAGGTAGTTCAAGATGGGGATATAGTCAACAATGAGAAGGTTCTTAGTACAAAATGATCTGGATCAACTGATTAACTCAACTCAAAGTGATAATGCAATTTTCAGTGCAGCCAGATGTCAAGATCTACATCCGGGAGGAAGGAACATGGGCCATGCAAGATGCTGAGGACTCGGGCCTGCAAAGCACTGACTTCAGAAGAAATTGAGAGCTGTCATTAGATATTCAACCAGTCGTGACCTCCTGATGTGACTTGGAGTGGGAGAGCCTGTATGGCCTTGGGGTTTGTAGGAGCAGGGGACTCTTGAGTAAGTCTAGGAAGACTACACTCCTTACCCAACTGGAATTGAAGGAATTATTCCTTAAAGATTTTTTTCTTGTTCTGCTTTCCCCAATTCAAAAAGAGTGTTGAAAAATGGTGAAGACCCAGAAAGGCCTTCCAGTGAATAGCCTGAGAAGATTATTCATCAGAGCAAGCAGGAGTTTCCAACTTTAGCTGAGATCCAAACAGCTGGATGTGAAGACAAGATGCATGCTGTTTGGAATCTGTGTTTCTACATGAGGAAAACTAACCACTGGAATAGCTAGCTAAGGGGTGCGAGGAGTTCTCTAGCAGTGATTTCTTTTTTAATCAAGTTTTTTGGTTGGTTTGTTTTGGGGGTTTTTGTTTTGTTTTTGTTTTGTTTTGTTTTTTTTTTTTTTAAGATGTGCTTTATTCCAACAGAAATTAATTTGGATTAGTCTCATTGCCTAGGTTCAGACTAGTGGGTTCCTCTTAACTTAATCGTGGTTTGTGTGTTTTAATTTTGAGGAGGAATGTGAGCATTTCTAATTTTCACCTATTTAAATAATTAGAAAATTTATAATAACAGTTTGTGGGATACTAGCTTTTCTGCTTTTCTGTCATACTTGGAGATGAAAAATTTCCAATAATAGGGTAGCAGACTGGAGAAATAGTCTTATGAACAAAGAACTGTTGGACCTTTTGAATTAAAATAAAAGCAGCGTTACTCTCCACCTTAATCAATAGAAGGGACTGTTTGGGCCGTGGGGTTTTTATATTTCTTTTTTGTTTACAGATTTGTAAAGAGAATTTTCAAAAGTTGTCTTCAGGTCTTCCTTCAGAGCGCAGTTGCAATGTAATTGTCAGATGTATATTGGAGAGGAGGGAGCACGGAAGAGAAGATAGCAGTGATGATGGTTTTCAAATAATATGTTTTTATACAGCGGGAAGAAAGTGATTACTGAAAGGTTAGCCCAGATTATTATTCATGAGTTTTCTGAGCTTTTAAACAAATTGTTGTGCAAATGTTCACAACCTCATCATTTTCTCTCTGTCAGAAGGTGTTCAGATCCCCACATGCGCAAGAGATCAAGCATGCTTCCAAAAATAGGCACATTGTTTGTGCTTGCAATTCCAGATGATCTTGTTATGGCAGCTGAGTCTCTGCGAGGAGTTATCTGTGGGGCTGTGTGGATCCTTTTTCACACAGTTCTCTCACGGCTGGGAGCTGCTACTGTACTACAGAACAACCCTCTCCTTTTTGGGAGCAGTGCTTTGGTTTCAAAGCCAAATGCAATTAAGTCATCCTGATTAGATCATTTGAGCCTTCAGTGAAATCTGCTTAGTAACATGCCTGAACTTTCACTGTGGTTCCAAATGAATAATTTTTTGGTATTTGACTTTGCTTTGAAATGTGGAGTGCTCTTTGCCCGAAGGGGTATCTGGTTTTGTATAAACATGGAAGGTTTCAAACCATTTGAGGGACGCAGTGCAGAATAATTCAGCCGCGCTAAAGATCTGAAGTATTTCAGCAGTATTATTAACAGAATGTTCTGTATCTGCTTCATGTTTTGAAAACTTAACAAATCAGGAGACCTCCTCACAAACACATCTGGTAGACCTCACCAGGCAGAATTAGCTGAGATGTGTGGCCAGCAGGACTAGGGAAGGGATCGTCCCTCTGTACTCAGCACTGGTGAGGCCGCAGCTCGAGTACTGTGTTCAGTTTTGAGCCCCTCACTACAAGAAAGACATTGAGGTGCTGGAGCATGTCCAGAGAAGGGCAACGAAGCTGGTGAAGGGTCTAGAGCACAAATCTTATGAGGAGCGGCTGAGGGAACTGGGGTTGTTTAGCCTGGAGAAGAGGAAGCTGGAAGCTCAGGGGAGACCTAATCACTCTCTACAACTCCCTGAAAGGAGGCTGTAGCCAGGTGGGTGTAGATCTCTTCTCCCAAGTCACAGGCAACAGGACAAGAGGAAATGGCCTCAAGTTGCACCAGGGGAGGTTTAGACTGGATATTAGGAAAAATTTCTTCACTGAAAGGGTTGTCAAGCATTGGAACAGGCTGCCCAGGGAAGTGGTTGAGTCACCAGCCCTGGAGGTATTGAAAAGACGTGTAGATGTGGTGATAAGGGACATGGTTTAGTGGTTGAACTAGGCAGTGCTAGGTTAATGGTTGGACTTGATGATCTTAAAGGTCTTTTCCAACCAAAACAATTCTATAATTCGATGATTCTATGAGATCGCTCCTTCCTGTATAAGTGCTGTATGTGACCCCATGTACCTTCAGCACCAGGAGTTTTTAAGGGCATCTGTCTCCCCAGATGCCTATGCTCCTATGGTATGCCAGGTGCCATCAGAGTGGTAACGGAGTGTTACAAAGCATTGAACATTGGATATTGAATATTCTTAGTGTGAAAGCTGGCACAGGGGCATCATTTACCAGCAAAGGTGAATCCTTAGAGAAGGTAGCAAATTGCTTCGAAAGTCAGGGTCACTTTCCCATGCCAGGTGGCAAGCCTCTCCCCTCATCGCTGTGGTCCTTAGGACAGTCCATATAAGCTATGGGAATGGACAGCATGGGATATTTTTACTTTGTATATCTTCACAGTATCGTAGGGGTAAGGCATGGCCCTAAGAATCACCACCTGAAGAAAATACAGGGAGGAGTACAAAGGTAATAATGAATGATGAAAATGAAGATATAAAACTGTGAATACAAAATATATAGAAGAAATCCCCTAAACGTCTGATACCACCAGCTGAGTCTCCACCTACTTGAAAGCAGTTGGGTTGTTTCTTGTGAGCACTCTGTTTTTGTTTGCTTGTTTTCAATGCTAGAAATTCAGAGAGATTTACTGTGGGATTAAGCACTGCTCAACATGAGTTAGGCTAGCAGAATTTGACTGCCTGACTATATTTGAGAACCAAAACATGTCTTTGAGCTCATGTATGTTACTGTTACCACCTAGATGCTGGTTTAGTAAATAGTAAGCAGGGTTTTTTTTCTTCTCTCAGATCTGAATATTTATTGGCAGATTGAGCCTGTTGTGTTGGGTCCTGGATAAGGCAAGCAGTTACAGCTGAAGTGTAAACAGTATGATGGGATCTACATGCTTTATTTAGCAAGTAAATTAAGGCATATTGGTGTAAGACCTCTTTGTCAGAAACAAAACAGCCACTGAAAATTCAAAGTAAAGGCTGGTAATAGCCCACATTATTTCTTTTATCCCCCCTGGTGTCAAACTAATAATGGATAGTGAACACCAAGAAGGCATTTTTGGTGACTTTTGTTTTAGAAGCCGGACTGTTAAAGCTACTTATTTGCAAAGTCCCAAGCTTTTGTCTGCAGTTTATAGAAATACAACATTAGTGCTTTAGATTTTACATCAGCTCTGTGCCACTGAATTCAACTATATGAATAGCTGACTCTTTCCTTCCAGCGAAATGTGTACTTCACAGCAAGCATTTTTG
Source organism: Balearica regulorum gibbericeps (assembly GCF_011004875.1). Classification (NCBI taxonomy): domain Eukaryota; kingdom Metazoa; phylum Chordata; class Aves; order Gruiformes; family Gruidae; genus Balearica; species Balearica regulorum. The sequence continues at coordinate 148,863,579 of NC_046185.1, forward strand.
TGTGCTTTTCTGAACCACTCCAGTTTACATAAGAAAATCAAGAAAAGGAACGATAGCCTGAAATATAGTTGGCAAACATTTTATTCTTAATACTGAAATGTGTTTCTTTTGCCAGTAAGTTTACTAAAATTCCATTTTTTTTGAAACTACAGTGCCTTAAGAAAGCTGTAGTACTTGCTAGGGAGGTCATATTTATTAACCAGAAAATAGTAATTGGAAAAGAGATGAAGCATGGTCTGTTGCTTTAGAAATTATTCTTTGAATTGGCCAATTTTCAACTGTAAGGAGGTCTGGAAGGATTTTATCCCACTTCTGCCTCCTGGCTTTTTTTTTCCCAATAGCACACTGATAAAAGGTTTCTTGTGAGGCTTCTATTTTTCTAATAGACAGAGGAAATCTAAATTGCCTCTGGACATTTTCTTAGTTCTAATGAGTTAAGCCTGGTCCAGAAAGAATACATACAAAATGGAGAGATACAATTTGGAAATGTGTTTTGCTGTTAATACAGGATGTTGTGAAATAGCAGATTCAGGCATTAGGAATGCAGCAGTTTGAGGTGGTAGGTTGTGACTGTACTTGCAGCAATTTGCATAGCATTTTCTGCAGGTCTTTATTAGTTTACTTTTATTGCTATTTCATTTCCCATGATAAAGAAGTGGAAGACCCCCTTCTGGCAAAGAAAATAGTCTTTGCAAATTATGCTGCCTATAAGGAAGAGTTGCCCTCCCTGATCCCACTATTCCATACTCACCATAAAGATTTTTAAGTTTAGACAGTTACTGGTTTTCCCTTTGTGCTGCCATCAGTTTTGACTATGGAAGAGATGCACTTTTTCTTACCTAAAACAGAGCAGATACTTAGGAGAATTTCTCAAGTGCTATAATACGTTGTGATTGCACTTTTTAAATACTACATTGTTATTATTCCTTCTAGCCCAAAAGATAAATATTAGAAACACTCAGGAAATACCAGATAATTCAGAAGGCCTACGGAAAGGCTAAGTGTAGTCTGTCAGATGTTCTTAGCTATGGCCCATGGATGGTTTGTGGCAATCTAGAGAGAGAGAGAGACCTGGCTTTTCACATGTGACTGACTTTTCTTCTTCTTGCGCGTGAATTAAATGAAGCTAAATCTATTCCGTATATTGCCTTATTGTATTTTCCCATATAAGTAATTGCAGCATTTAATGCAAGCAATGCATGCAAGTGCAATTGAGGAGATGCCATCACAGGGACCATGACTGGAAGAGCTGCTGTGCTGTGAGCCAGAGGTCTTTGTTTCTCTTGATGATCTACCCTGCACCAACACTAATCAAGTAGCTTGAGAGCTAGCAAAAATTGCTGCTTGGTGATTTGTCTACAGATTTAAACATATGCAGCTCTATAGATGACACCCAGCAGGTGAAGGGTGCATGGCTGGAGCTGTGTCCCCCACTGCTCGTAGCCTCCTTCAAACTGCCCAGTGTGAGACAATTTAGGAGAGCTCAGTAGCCACCTTATCTGAGCCATAATGTGGCTTTTATGGCCTCAGCTTCAAGGAGCTGAGGGTATTCAAAGTGGCTGAGAGCTACTTGCCTTTGTCATCCCTGCAGCTGAAATCAGGCGTATCCCATCTACTAATGCGTGGTCTGGAGTTTGAGAGCTCATCTGAAAAGCGGTTTGTTCACCCTGTGAAGGTTAACTTCTGGTAGGGTTTTTTTGTTTGTTTGCTTGCTTGCTTGCGGTGTTCATTTGACAGAGTAACAGGAGCTTGCAAACTGTTTTACCTGTTACTTGGACCACGTTGTTAACACACCTTTCTCAGCCCTCGCACAACACATACTGTAGCTGGTGTTGCAGACTTCAATAAGCTGATATCTATTGTAGATCCTTAGAAGAAAGTTTTCAAAGGGTAAGTACTGTTTTGTTACCCCCCTCCCTCATTTTAAATGCTATCTAATAAGATTCATTCTAGACCATACATTATCGTTATTTTGTCTAGTATTACTAAGGCATAAAGAGAGAGTTTTTCCACTTTCAGAATAGTTTTTGTTCCAAGTTTTCATTAAGTATTTCGTGTAAACAGGACATGCAGGCTTTATTAACTAGATTGAAAAGGTTCATGATAGGAGAGTGCTTTTCCAAATTTGCATTGTCTACAAAATGCTTTTAAAGACATCTGTGGTTTTTTGGTCATCTTAGGCCACACAAACATATTTTTTTCATTTTCATTTGCTTTTCAGGCAAGAAAAAAGAAGCCTATATAGCTAATTCAGAAACATACTTTTCTTGATGTTCTTCACTAACTTTTTTTTTTTTTAATCCATATTAATCAACTGTCTGCCATTCTCTCATTCCTCTTGGTAGAACAATTTCAGTTTTCCTTCTACACAGAAGTTATCTTTGTAATCTTCAGCGTAAGCAGTACTGCTGGGGAGCTCCCATCTGCCTTATCAGTCAAACCTTTCCTAAAGAAGGGTCTTTTTAATGAAAAAAAATTCTTTTTGGTAGTATTTTAAGCCATTCACTTATAAATCTTATAATCTGATACTGAATTAGCTCTGTGTCCTACAAACAAGTAGCTACATGCATTTAAATGTCACACCTTTGAGTTCTGAAATTAATCAGAACCTAAAATTCCTCCATGAGAATTTTTCTAGAAGCTTTCAATTTTCCAGACAGACAGATTTAAATGAAATATATAAAAAGGTAATAGATATTAGGAAGGAACCTAAACCATTATTTATAAAATCAAGAAACAGTCCCTCAGTTCACATCCCAACAGAGTCTATGGAATCATAAATTCCTTGAATTACACCAAAGAATCAGAAGAGCCAACTAGGTATTGCTGCTACTGGGCCTTTTTGCTATGCTCTACTTTCTTCTCCTGTTAGAACTCTGGCAGAAAGATATATGACATGAGATTATTTTTTAATAGCTTCTGAAATAATAAAATTATTATTTCTTTTTAGAATTCAGTTTTCCTTCAGAAAAATGAAACATAAATTCATTTCTTTCAGCAGTGTTGTACAACTTACGCCCTTGCCTTATTGGATACTATCAAAATTACTAGCCGTGTATTCAGTTCCTGAGATAAGCAGAACTGAAAGCTCAGTCAATGCATGTCAGAGTCGATATGATCATCCGCTAGATTTTTTTTTTTCCACTTGGCTTTCTTACACTACCTAACCTTCAGTGAACTCCCTTTAACATCTGCTTTCACAGAATTCTCCTTAATCCACCTTCATTGTCAGATTGGGGTTTCTGTTTGATTTTTAGAAATAGAGAAATAATGATGCTTCTGGGAATTTCAATAACTAGAGAAATTACTGATGATGGGAACTTGTTTAAGAGGGTTAAAGGGATATTACAGTAACGCAGTCAATGTGAATAGACGTCTTGAATATTTTCCTGTCTTCATAAGAACTTAGTATTCCCTCTTGACATACTCGGATCAGAGTATCATCTCTTTAGTTTTGAATTACTTTTGCCCAGAACCTTCAGGATTTACAAAAAAAAAAAAAAAGAGAGAAAATGAGTTCCTCAGTCTCTCTTCTGCAGCAATCTAATGAAAGATCCTATAGCATGGAATATTTGTCATACATTTCGTATCTGCAACATAAACCATCTTTGCATTTCCTTTCATGTAGATGGGAGTAAGAGCTATGTTTTCTAGCTAGGCAACCTGGAGATTATTCCTGAGATGGCTGTGTCATCATGCTGTGTCAACAGCATGTTGAGTAGTATAGCACTGCTGAGTGTATCTCAGGGTCATAATCTCTCTCAATCAGAATTGATGCAAGTTGCAAGCAAGAAGATAATCTTTTGAGGACACTGAAGGAAAAAAATGCACTTCTACAATGCACATTTATGTGCTGTAACCTACCATGTACAGAATTTTCCTTAGTTACATCAGAGACTAGGAGGCCTTGATGTTTGGAAACAGAATATATACATTTCACTGAATAGAACAAAGATCTAGTTCTATTCAACAAAAACAGGCAAATGAATGATGAGGACCTGTCATGGTTTAACCCCAGCCAGTGACTAAGTACCACGCAGCTGCTCACTCACCCTCCTCGCCTCAGTGGGATGGGGAGAAGAATGGAAAGAAAAGCTCGTGGGTTGAGGTAAAGGAGAATAGGATAACAGAGGAAGAAGATGATGATGATAACAACAATAACAACCATAATAGTAATATATTAAACAAGTGATGCACAAATGCAGTTGCTCACTGCCTGCAGAGGGAAAAAACCCAAACCCAATGCACAGTCTGTTTCCAAGCAGCGATCTCACCTCCCGACTAGCCTCCCCAGTTAGATACTGAGCGTGATGTCATATGGTATGGAATATCCTTTTGGTCAGTTGTGGTCAGCTGTCCCGGCTGTGTCCCCTCCCAACTTCTTGTGCACCCCCAGCCTGCTCACTGGTGGGGTGGGGTGAGAAGCCGAAAAGGCCTCTGTGTAAGCACTGCTCAGCAGTAACTAAAACATCTCTATATTGTCAACACTGTTTTTCAGCACAAGTCCAAAACATAGCCCCATTACTAGCTACTATGAAGAAAATTAACTCTATCTAACAGCACAGGAACAAAGACCAAAAAAACCAAAGAAAGAAAAAAATGAATGTAAGTATTGCTCCATGGTGAAAATAGGAATTATTTTCTAGTTTCCAAGATAAGACCAAGACAGAACAGGCAAAAAATACCATAGAATGTCTGCAGATTCTATCAACACATTTATTTTCACAATGCTAGACGCCTTTACCCATGTTCAGACACATATAAACAGACCACTGCCAGTATATTTTGCTTTATAAGTAATTTCTACAGAATCGCCTGTTGGAAAGTGAGTTATTCTCAGAAAATTTCTGAAAGAACGATATGTAAGAACCCATTCTTTCTTCGCTTTGAATCTCTCAAGTCCATTTTTAAGGTTTAGAGGCATTAAAAGAGGGTAACACTGTAGGGATGGAACCCTAGCCTTCTTTTAATGCCTGTAGCAAAACACATTCCGAGAGCTTCTGTGGAGGCAGGATTCCTTTTGTATGCATACCTCTAAATCATGAGACACATGTGCTCACAGTTTCAGTAACCAGGCAAATGGCTAATGCTGAAGTACAGACATACATTATTTTCTGGCTGCAGTATTTATTGGCTAGTGAAGACTGTGCCGTGTAATTAGAAAAGACTGAGACACAGCTTTTTTCAAATATTTGTGTGTATATTTTTTATTGAACAGATAACATTGTATTTTGCTGAATTTAGGGGAGCGGAGGCACTGAGGAATATGAGACTCATTGAATGTTCACACAAGAGCAGAAGAAACTATGTACTGCTCATTTGGTATTGTCTGCTAAAGGTTACTTCATTTCAAAGTTTTAACTTTTGATTTGGTAAATTTTCAGCAGTTCTAAGAATACTAATGTGTATGTGCTAAAAGCAAAGTAAATCAGCAAAGAGCAAATTCAAATGTACATACTCTTCACTGCATCTCCTTCTGATATCCTGAAAATATATCTACTGGCTATTAGGCTTGCCTTCTCTTAATTTTTAATACTTTGTCATTTATGAGTGATGCTCGCACTGTAACTGTAAAGAAAGCTTTTTGATGAAGATGTTAAAAAGTAAAGATCCAAATGTTGGAAATGTTTAAGCATTTGAAGAGAGGACACGCACAACACAAGGAAAGAAAATTTTAGAAAGACATCTCCCTTTGTAGCACATAAGAATATGGAATTGCACATTCCTTTCTGCATGGAATGTGTTATATCCCCTCCCCCGTTTTCTCCTCTGAAAAACCCTAAGCTCTATTGCAAATTATTATCCACTGGCGCGGGGCCTGGACTCCTTACAAGTTGGAAACCATTTTATATGCTGTAGATTCTTTTCAGTTTTAAAGCCCTGTGTTGGCTTGTGAACAATGATGACATCAACTCTTGAAATCCAAGTCTAGCTCTATTCCCTGCTCCGTAAGGCTTGTAAAGCCAGTAGCATCCGTCTATTGTTTCCAAATGGGATATATTTGAACTGACGTTTCTGATGAATGAGCTGACAGTATGGTTTGTTTATTATTGGTTTTTTCATCGTATGCGTTAAATGTGAGTAGATAATTTTAAGAAGTAGGTTTTGCAATATGTAATAAAGCACATTGCAATAAGGACTTTTGAACATATATAATACTTGAAAAAAATATTAAAAAATCTGAACTTGAAATTAACATGCTTTATCAATGAAAACTTACAGTGTTGTTTTGCAGTAGTGATGTCAAGATAATTTTCTATAAGCTAATGTTGGCTGGTGTTAATTAGTCCCTAGTGTCATAGCAGTAGTATCTGATTGTATCAAAACCAGGATTCACTCAGGACCTTGCAGAATCTCACTGTTTGTGTATTGCATTGTATGTACTTAATATTTATCTTACTAATATGAGATAACTGATATTATGAGATAATAAGACTGACTTATTCAGCTGGATTCCACTCTAATTACTCTATTTACTATTCAAGTGTAAGCTGGTATATGCTGCACAAAGGCATTTCTGAGCTCATATCTCTCTCGTAATTGTGTAGATGACAGGTATGTGTTTAAGAAAGGTTGGAAGGTAATAAATTCAGTTAATAATAAGACAGGTGGGCTTTTTATGTTTGATGTTGTAGTTCAAAGTTTTAGGTGTTCTAAGAGAAAATCTAGGAGACTGGTTAACAAAACCTCACTACTGTGCTGAGTCTTTGTGATTGTTACAAGAGGTTAAGAGCAAACTTAATGTGGTATATAAATGTAATACTTTTCTATAGCAGTTTTCCCTGCAGTGTGCTGGAAACTGTTCATGAGTTAATTATTGCAGAAGCCTTGTAAGGTAGATAGGTATTGTGAATTCTGTTGTATATGATGGGCCAAGGATGGGAAAAATGGTTTTGTAAGGACTGAAAAGGGAACCAAAGCTTGATAACTCTTGGATCATAGAAGGCTATGACTGGATATCTTTGTGGGCCTACTTAAGAATTTTGGAATTTTTTGTTTGTTTGTTTTGTTTTTTGTTGCAAGATACTGGATTTGGGGGGGGGGGGGGGGGAGGAAGAGCACCTTTGGAAGATTACTGCTGTATACAATTTAAAGTGAACATCATCAAATTTATTCACCCATTTCTCTGTGGTCAAGGGAATTCTGATTAAAGAAACTTTTCTAAGAACACTTTAGAATATCAAGAAATAATTAAGAGAACACTTGCCAGTTCCCATCATTTGGAGTTGTGGTGTTTCAGTTGTTAGAAAACCTGTCCATTAATGTTGTTTTGCCTTATGGAGGAGTACAGGAGAAAGGTGGAACAAAATGCATGTACAGCCACATTTTTGTTTATGCTATCTTCTGAGTAATTACCATATAATATTTTTTATTTTGGTGAGGGGAGCAACTGCTGTAACCTTATGACTTTGAATAGGAAATAATCCAAATTTTGATCTCTTTGAGGAGCTTTTATAAGGTTTAATTGGATGAGCTGATCAAAGCCTAGAAAATAAGGTACATTTAATCAATAGTGAAGGCCAAAATGAAGTCTATAAGAAAGAACTTATAAAAGAAACATTACAATTAAATCTGAGTGATGGAAGATGACAAAGCCATGCATTTTTCTCTATTTCAGAGGATGTTGTTCTCAGTAGACCATCAGTTGTCATTGCATACACCATACTGTGCTTTTCAGTGACGGTTATTGTATGAATAACCAGGTCAGCCAGTTGTTTAAATAAAGTTGAGAGAAAAATACCACAGAAAAATGAGAGAGAGGAAGAGCTATATTCTTTAAACATCATATTTTCTCTATTATTCTTACGTTTTTTTCAAAATACTGGAGACAGCTCATGAAAATCTTTTCCTTCTTAGGTCATCATTGTTTCTTTATTCCTTTATAAAATTCATAATATTTTTTTGTTGTTTTTCTTCAACAATAGACTGTGATTCCAAGACGAGATGATAACAATAGGAGGAAGGGAATGAATAATAGGAGTGATGGACTATTGGAAACAAAGATACTGTGTTTGTCTAATTGTCCTTGTTTCTAACTGTGCGACAGATACAGAAAAATAGTAGACAATATTCTTGCCACTTAATTTAGTAAATTTTAGTGTCTGAATGATATTTAAACTACTAGATATCTCAGAAATTACATGTCAGTGGCTGAAAACCCCTAATTCAACCACTAATTCAAAATTGTTCTGATTCCTGCAAATCTTAGCAGAATTAGTAGGAGGTACGTGAGGTACCTCCTTGTAAACTCGTATGCCTCGTTAGGGAACCAACTTTGAGATCTTCAGCCAATGTTTTATCAGTTTTCCATGTCTGTACAATGTAGGCTTTTTGCATACAGAATTGTGCATCACAAAAGAGTGATGCAGATTCACATTCACAGATTCAAATCACATTCAGATTACCTTAGAGAAACCAGACCCAACCATTATTTCAACAAGGCCAAGTGCAAGGTCCTGCGCATGGGTCAGGGCAATTTCAAGCAGAATGACAGGCTAGGCAGAGAAGGGATTGAGAGCAGCCCTGAGGAGAAGGACTTGGGGAGGTTGGTGAAAAATAAGCTCAACATGAGTCGGCAGTGTGCGCTTGCAGCCCAGAAAGCCAACCGTGTCCTGGGCTGCATCAAAAGAGGTGTGACCAGCAGGTCGAGGGAGGTGATCCTATCCCTCTACTCTGCTCTTGTGAGACCCCACCTGGAATACTGCGTCCAGCTCTGGGGGCCCCAGTACAGGAGAGACATGGAGCTGTTGGAGCTAGTCCAGAGGAGGGCCACGAAGCTGATCAGAGGGCTGGAGCACCTCTCCTATGAGGACAGGCTGAGAGAGTTGGGCTTGTTCAGCCTGGAGAAAAGAAGGCTCTGGGGAGACCTTATAGCACCTTCCAGTACCTAAAGGGGGCCAACGAGAAAGCTGGAGAGGGACAGTTTACAAGGGCATGTAGGGATAGGACAAGGGGTAACGGCTTTAAACTGAAAGAGAATAGATTTCGATTAGATATTAAGAAGAAATTCTTCACTGTGAGGGTGGTGAGGCACTGGAACAGATTGCCCAGAGAGGTTGTGGAGGCCCCATCCCTGGCAGTGTTTAAGGCCAGGTTGGATGGGGCTTTGGGCAACCTGGTCTGGTGGAGGGTGTCCCTGCCCATGGCAGGGGGGTTGGAACTAGATGATCTTTAAGGTCCCTTCCAGGCCAAACCGTTCTATGATTCTATGATTTTTTTTCCAGCTTGCACCAACCAGGCTGGGTTTGCATGTTGCATTGCACAGTGATACTTAAATATTTAGCGGGGGACAGACAAATCATAAATACAGGAATCATAGAATCATATATGTGAAATATGAAAGTGAAGAGTCTGATGAGCACTCACCACTATAGGTGTTAGGATCCAGGAACAACCAAATGATCAATTCATGCCTAACTTTGTTCATGAAAATAGTTTCATGGACTTCTTATACGATTATTCTTAATTATGTGCTTAATTATACTTTTAAGCATAAATCCATGATGGAGCTAAGACTGAAATATATAATACCCTGCAGGATCTTGTTTAAACAACCCTAAACTTTTAAGTCATCTAAGGTGAACATGAAATTATGTTTTCCCTTGATATTACATGTGAACTGGAATATAAACACAATATTGTATTTCTGTTGAGAAAGTGCAAAAATACAGGGTTTCAACATAGCATCTTCACATGGGTAGAGAGACAGCAAAAAAGGAAGGCTATGTGACCCTGGAGAACTTCTGAACCTCTTGAATACCAGACTATTTTTTACTTTGAAAGTGTGACTGTTTTACATCTCTTAAAAAGTATGATTTGGAACATGATCTGGATTCCCTTGAGATGTTTTAAAATTTATCTAGTTCTAGTTGTTTGATTTTAATATTTATTAAATATTATATGAAATTATGTAAAGTATTATCTTAGCTTTAATCCTCACTAAAATTGAATTAAGCACAAGGTTTTTGGAATTTTTTGATAAATACTGAGAAAAGAACAAAAATGACAATGAAGAGGTGGCCTTCGGTCTTTTTTGTTTTGGTTTGGAAATTAAAAAAAAAAATAGTTTGCTAAGTTAACACGTGTCATTTTCAGCTGTAATGTTCAATGAGTTGGAGCCAAAGAACATATACAGTTTGAGGGATGCAGTAGATGTAGAGTGTGCTGGAAAACGTAAATCCTGAAACATAAGAAGTCCTAATGTTTTGTGCAGACCTCTTCCTTTGTTCTCATCTCTCTGACTGCATTCCTGGTTTATATTTCACTGGTCTTTTTGTTTCCGTGCTTCCAGTTTGTCATTGGCCATCTCTCTTTTTTCACAGTTGATTAAATGCTGTCTTGGAGATTGCTTGCAGTTGATCCTGTACGTTGACTCTGTATTTTCATGTGATAAAAGACTTCACCCTTTCCCTTCTTTGGCAGATACTTGTGCTCTTAAAATTTCTGTTGAAGAACCTCTTTGGCCTGAACCCAGCTGAGTTACCATCCTGACTTTTTCCCATCCCAGCATTGTTGAGAAATATCACTTTCTTGCATCCTCCCCACAAAACCATTGTGCACAGGAAATAGGCAGTTGATCCTCATTTCCTTCCTTCAGTTTCAAGCTGTTTAAGAGGACTTATGAGTCAGCATCTCGTTTAGTCGTATATCATCATCTACACACTCATCTCAAGCCCTTTGTGTTTTCATTATCGTTTCCCTCCAGCGCCGGCTGATTGCATGTCTCTGCAGGATCTTACCCAATGACTGTAAACCTAGGGAACACTAATTGGCATTGTAATGTCCTGGCTAACCTGGCTTTGCTTCACACTGTACCTGTGCATTTCTCTGATTTTAGCAACTTCATCTTCCTGGGTGACCCACGATAAATGTAATGTGTTTAATATATTCTGCCTTTGTAAGGACTTTCCTTTTGAAATCCATCAGAAGCATGAATCAAGGGCATATTACACAGACTGAAAAAAAAGGGAACACTTAATGTGCTCCTTGATTTCTCCACTTTTGCAGCACTGCCAGTACCTCAGTGAAAAGGCACTTTGGCTTTTATTGTCACTGCCAGCAAGAACAGCAGTGCTGCATTCCCGTGGTGGGCGCACATCACGCTCCTAACACCCTTCTGTGACATTATTTCAGACTGACTCAGGGGGACAGATGTCTCCTACTAAATCATCAACACAAGTGTCTCAAGCATCTGTGTTTTCCTTTGGAGACATAGCATTTTGGTGTTCAACAGGCCTGATCCTGCTTAAAATGGTGAATAATTTCCTTTGATCTGCTTAGCAAGCAAATCCCACAAGGCAGACTTACAGTTCACCCTTGTTTTGAAGGCCCTGGGATAATGACTAATACAATCAGTCAGCCCCAAGATATTAATCCTTGTCCTCCCTAAGTTACTGCACGCTAATTCTTTGGATACTACCTTACAAGTAATATTCACCAGACTTTTCTTATGATTTCGTTTGATGACATTCAGCACATTCCTGGCATCTTTGCTTTCCTCCTGTGACTCTTAGCTTTCTACACCTTTTTCCAGGGCCACCACTCGCTCTGTTTAGGTTTGAAGTTCAAAAGCAACATGTTTGGCAGCTGTTTACTTTGCCCTGGTATCTTTCTCACTACAATAAAGACTGGCTCCTGAGATTAGTTTTCTCCATGTAACACCCCATCCGGCTCACACTTGCCATTAGCGAGGCTCTGCAACTGTTCCGTTAGCTGCGTGCTGTGTCCCAGGCCCAGTTTCCACTCTCCTCCTTGGCCTCTCACATTTTCCACTTTTTCCCAGAGGAAATTACTTATACTCTTACGTTGATTTTTCTCTATATTACCTTTATATGTTTACCTGCCTGTATTAATCTCTTTCTCTGCATGCCAGTCCAACATGGATGAGAGTTGGAACCTCTTGTGTTCTGCCTATTTTCTTTCACAACTCATGAAGACTTAACAGTAGTTTCAACAGGAGACTCTCTGCTTTGAGGGTATTTAGTAACAGACAGTGGAAATCCCTGTCATTATTCTAGCTCATTGGGACAGGCCTACCTTTTATAGGTTGTCCTCGTGCTGTTCAGGCTTGTCAAGGAATGTTCATTCAAGCCAGCTCTCATAGACAGAAATGAAATCACAGGCTATGTAGAATTCCATTTAGGAGGAAGCATGGGATCCTATCTGCTGGCCAGCAGAGGTTGCTGAGAGCACATTAGTTGAGAGTTCTGCTCTCCACAGCTCTTTATTTCTAAGTAAATCAAGTCCAGGGTTTTTTTAATCTTCTGTGGGATTTGCTCCAACATCCTGTTTCTCCCCTCATGTCGGGTATTTGCTCTGATGCCTCACCTCTCTGGAACAATGACAAAGTTGGCGAGGGAAGCAGGAGACGGGGGCTTGTCCCGGGAACCTGTCCCTGGGGTGGGTGAGATTGCAGCCTTCACTGCATTTGGAAATTGCAGAGCTCTCCTTGAATTCATTTCCCATCATTGTGGGCTATATATATCCACATGCATGCCCACAGATGGAAAAAAAATAATATTTCCCTACAATCTAGGAGGAAAGGAAGAAATAGATCATTATTGTTTTCCCTCTTTAAATACCCTTGAGCTCATCGGAGTGCTGATGAAGGCATCAGTGTGGTGTTGAGTTTGGAAAGGAATATAGAAAATTAAGAATATTTTGGAAAGTTCCAAAGGAAGCCATGCTTCAGGTTTGGATTCAGACCCAAATGTCTTCAAATTTCATTCATAATTAGGTCTTTACGTGGGCTGCAGTAATGGTCTTGATTATATTTCTCCCATACTGGCATGTCTGGATCTTCTTTAGGTGATCCGACGTTTGCTATATAACACTGGGGAGGCCTTGTTTGCTGTGGTGAAGCCTGCTGCTGCACTGCTGTTGTGGTTCTGTATTTCTGTGTGGCTCATTTTTTTCCTGCAAGACTGTGTTTATTCAGAGAACACTAACTCTTAATCCTGCATCACATCCATATGATTTCAGATGAACTCCCGTAAGAGGAGGGAGAGACTTCTGGATCTAGGTGGACTAGTTTTATGTATTTTAACTTCAAATTCTCATCTATCTCCTTGTTTTATAGTGAAAATAAATACCATGTTATGATAAGAGGAGGGAGAGAGGTAAGGATACAGACAACATTTTCCCTGGATTGAGGGTGGGAAGTATTGCTGGTTTTGTCAAGCATCCTCATTTCCTTACCTGACCTTAGGTCAGAATTGATGTTCCACTTCCTTTGGGAGTAGGAAAGTCCAGAGAAAAAGCGACACAGTTGTAATTCTCCATGAGGTGACAGGGTTTGAGGAAACTAAATAGCTCAAGTTGATGCTATGCAATGGCTTTAGGGAGGGTGACTCTTGCACTCTTTTAATGCTGCCATTGTGCAGAGTAATGTCCCTTCCTAAGCGTAGTCTTGATGTGTAATGATGCCTGAATGTCAAGCAAACATGCAGCACAATTTTTTTCCTTTGGAAGTCTCATGCATTTGGCATTGATATGGGATTTAGTCCTTAGAGATTCCATAATATTTTTTTTCTTTTTAATCAGGAGAATATTTTAATTAAAGGGCAAACAGAACTTCTCAGGTTTGCATGTGTGGGGTGGTGACATTATAAAAACATGAAAACCCATATATACAGTTTCAGTATTACTGAGGCATTAGCAACAGACTGTTTTGTCTTTGTGGTTTGGAATTGGAATTTATCCAGTTGTTGCTGGAAGGCTACATTTAATTTGTACTGTGTTTGCATAAATAGCTTATTTGTAAAAATCGCATTTTACTTGAACAATTCTAAATGATGCATTTATCATAGGGAGAAAAATGATCTATTGTTCTCTTTAAATAAAATGGTACTGCCCTTCCAAAGGATCCAATCAACAAAAACATGAAAAATCACAGCATAGTTATATGTTGCTTATCTCGTCCCCAGAATCAGCTCTCATATGCTCATATCCTCTGGGTTTGTAAAATTCAAAAGATTCTTTGAATTAGTCTCTTAATTATGATGTTGGCATTATAATTACTTGCTAAAGAAGATTCTTTAACAATGATGTCCTTGTTATCAAAGTAGTTGCATTTCTTTCCTGGTATGAATAGCTGCTTGCTCTCAACAGGGCAGCAGCAGTTGTCCTGGGAGCCTGACTCTGGCTGAAGGAGGAATTGATTGCTCAGAGAAGGTTGTTCACTATACAAAACCTCTGTTACCTCTGCCCCACAGGCAAATGAAGATTAAGGAAATATAGGACCTCCACCTATAAGGGTTCAAACAGCAGTAGGCAATTTCCCTTCAAATTTGCATCTCATTCATGTGTTGGAGGGAAAAAATGTTTGGGGTTTTTTGGCTCTTAAACTACTTTTAGCTCATTTTCACATTCTGTGTGCTTTAAGGTTAGATGTAGAATAGTAAAGAGAGATGTGATTGGAGAATACTTTTCAATCATACCACAGTTTATCTTTTATTCTTCTTAAATTTGTGGTTAATCAAGTATTTGTAAGTTCTGTTTGAAGGATTCCATGTCTCTATAGTAAGTGTGAAACCAGCACAGAAGTGTAATGACTGCTGCTAACTCCAACCAAGAGTTGTATCATTTCTTAGGAAGAAAGTTTATTTTGCCATTTCTTGTCAGATATAGTTACTAGATATGTTTTTGAATCTGTGTGGCTCAACTCTCTGCCATTAACTCTTATATTAGAAGACCATTCTTCATTTCTTTGACACACCACCACACGTAGCTCATCTGAGCTGAGTCCCGAGAATATTACTTATTAAGGATCAATAGAGCATATTGTTCCCTGGCACATGGGCCTTTCCTTCATTATTTTTCAGTGTCCTTTCTCTCCCCTCCCCTCCCCTCCCCTCCCCTCCCCTCCCCTCCCCTCCCCTCCCCTCCCCTTCTTTCAGTATGTACAGGTTATTCTCTTTTAATTTCTATTGTTCTCCTTTTTCTTTTCCTGTTAACAATTCTCTCTCCCCCTCCCCTTCTTTTCTCTCTCTGATCCACAGGTTTTGCAGTGCATGTTGGTCTCCCTTCATTCAGAACTTGACATTCAAAGGTACTTGATGAAAATTGAATCCTCTCAGAGAGTTAGTACTGTACTTTCTTTTTTCTGCACTCTGCTGTGGATTGAGTTTGTTATCCTTTAACTGTGTGTGTCTTGCTTCACAACTAGAGTTCTCAAATAAATATGGATCTGCATGCTTTTCCCTCTGTATTTCACAGCAGTGAAGTGCCATTCGTATAGATTAATTACATATGGGAGTGTGATGCATGTGCATCCTTTGACAATTTTTAAATTCTGACTTTTCCTTTAATGGCATGATAGACACAAAGTCTACACTCTTGTCTTTAGATGCTTTGAAATCCACAAAAATTCAGTGGGAAGTTCTAGATAAATAAGTGAACCCTACCAGCTGTCCCAATTCTAACTTTATTTATGTATTTAGACATACTTGGAACTGGCTTAAGGGGTAAAAGTCTTGCTGCAGTTAAGGACAGCTCTGTGGGGAAAAGAGTAAATAGTTTTGTATTTGACATGCAAAAAAGCTTAGCAACTTGCAAAATGATCTTATAAGCACACTGCGCACCCGTGAAGTAACTCGTATCTCACCATTCTTCCTATTGAGCTCCTCTTCCGTTTCTATATGGCTTGTAATGCCGTACAGAATGGATGTTTACTACAGTTACTTTTTTTCCCACCCAGGCAGTGCATATGCACATGCCTTTTAGATACGTACGTAAAAGGTGCCTCTGCATGGTTTCTACTGCAGTCAAAAGTGCAATCACAAAAGCAGCGAGGTGTAACACGCGCTGCAAGCAAGGAATGAGGCCTTGGAGCGTGCAGAGTGCACAGCCACTTATTTGCACCTGATTTGTCACTTCCCAACTCACTTTGTTTTCACTTACAGGATTTAAGTAGGCCAATAAACATGCCGACCACAGGGAAGGGTGGGAGAGGCAGAGGTGTGGAGAGCAGTAAGGCTTCTCCCTCCTTTGCCAAGGAGATGGCCTCAAGGGAGGGGAAAAGAAGCGAAAGGGCACGGTGACAAGTTGGAAGAGAGGAGAAGGAGAAGCTCCTCTCTTCCACGACATCTCTCTCACAGCAGCCCCCTACCTCTCCCCAGGTGCCAGAGCAACAAGCTCTGATAAGTGCTTCATCACACGTTTACTTCCATGAGTAGAGGCTAAAAATAAGTCGCCGGTGCGGGTGCGCTGCTGCCGGAGGCAGCTCTGCCTCCCGCTTGCTTTTCCCGGGCGTTTGTTCTTGCTGGGGGCTGGCAGCACCCACCGGCTGCCCGGACCCGGCCCACGCAGAGGGCAGCTCTCACCCTGCCCCCAAGACCTCGCTCCCACTCACCAGCCTTTGTGTTGATAGCTCTTTTTTCGGTTATTTTTAAAATGGCATGTTAATGAACAACTCCCCTTAGCTTGTAGAAACACAGAAAAACAGGTTTTTCCAGGACCGCCACATGGTGTTCCTTTGCTTTGGGAAACAGACACCGCAAAAACAGACCCTCCTCCTATTTTCCTTAGGGACGTGTGTGGGAGAACAGGGATGGGTAGATAATAATTTTCTTGAATCAGAACACACTATCCCCTAGGTACATTTAGGCATCTGGTATATATATATTTCCCTCCGCTCCTTTTTGCATGTGGTTTTAAGCATGTAAAGATCTTTCCCCTTTAATCAGCATAATGACAGTTTTTGTTTAAATCATCCCTTTTAATCTTCAGAGTTCTCATGACAGTTTTGGGGATTGTGTAGGTAGGAGTTACCTCACCCGCTGCTGATGAAACGCAGCCATCTCCCGGCTGGAACAAGGGGTCATGCTGGCTCATGAATACTTCACAGTAGGGTTTTTAGGAGGGAAAAGAGAAATAGCTTCCAACTGAAACTGCCGTAAGATTTTAATTAAGACAAATGTTGATGTCCAGGCTGGAATTTATGGATAACTTATTTAAACAAAGTAATAATAAACTGAAGCTATGATGCAAGAATATGACAGAGACTGTGAAAGAACAAATTTTGCTGTGAGCAAAATTGATGAAGCCATAGAAGCCTTTGTGGGGAAGACTAGTGAGGTGATCAGTCACTTTTTAAATTTGGCTATCACACGTAAATAAATAATAAATGTCAAAAAGCATTAGAATACAGCAAAGAGTTATATGATTTTATTTTAAAATGAAAGACTTCTTTCATTCAGTGTGATTTTTGCTTATTGCTAATGGGTGACTGTTAGTTTTAGCTATCATTTTACTTCAAATTCTGCCCTAAAATCTCAGGCTGGCATTTGTAGAAAGAGAAAACCCTGGATTTGGACAGAAGATAGTGAGAAGTATTTTTACACTTTAACATGGATGGCGTGGGTTTTTCTGATATTTCATGTACTCCCAAAGAGATGCCACAGCATGTTGCATATTTCAGTCTGGACTTGTCTGGACCAATTAAGCTGCTCTTAGACGGGCTGGTGAGTTCCTTAGGGCAACATTTTCAAATGCAAGTTCCTCCAATTAAACATCTGAATAAGAGGTCTGGCAGTGTAAGTGCTGAGTACCTACAGCTTTTATTGCTTCTAATGAATATCTTTACTGTAAACACACAACTTTCCTTAAAAACAGACTTCAATTTATCTAGGTGCTTACAGTTAGAAACCAAAGTTTGAAAATCTTGCTTCATAACAGAGTTTCATGAAAAACTTTCTCTGCTAACTCTGGGGATCACCCTGCTGAAGAGCAAGCCTTGGTCCTGCAAAAGGCGTGCAGGAGTTGGCAGCCTGTGGATGTCCTGCTCGGTGATTCACAGCACTCGGGATTAAAAGAAATGGCTTTTGGCGGCTTGCCACAGTGGGGAGCATGCAGCTGGCCACCAACAGGAGCTAGCAAGGCTCCTGGGAAAATGTGCAGATTTTTAGGATGATTTGAATATCATTCCAACCTAAAAATATAGCAGATAAATTCTGACACATCATTAGATGTGGTTTTTTTCCGCTAGGTGAAAGAAACCGGGGTCAGACATAGAGTGGTGATAATGAGCCTGTCATAAGCAGAGAGGAGTTTTGTCTTCAGATAAATTAATAGAATTGAGTAAAACAACCACTCAGCGTGGCGTGCTGACCCCGCCGTAGCAATGGGCTCTGGTAACGTGTGGCTGTGACTGAGCATTACCAGGTTTTCACGCAGCACCGTCCTGTGGCAGTTGGTGTCATTGGCTGAGTTATCTTCCCCTCCTTGTTCACGCTGTGAGGGAAGTGGAACGCTTTCTTTTACCTTACTTGGGAAAATTCTTCTGGGACTGTTTCCTCCCTCCCTCAGAGCATGAAAAGATCTGCACCAGGGCTGTACCTCAGGTTCACATTCACTGAATTCACTGCTTTGCTTAATTACTGCGCTGCAGGCAACCCAGGGAGGGCTCTGTGATTTGTGCTCTGCTTGCGTTACTCCTGTGGTGAGTATGGTGAGCTCAGGCTTTCCTCCAGACCGCTGGCAGCAGGAGGAGGCTGGTAGCGCTGTAGCGGAGGGGAAGCTCAGGCAGCATCCAATGCAGAACATGCCTCAAAGCCAGGGAGGCTGCAGGCAAGCAGGGTACCTTGGCTCAGTGCTAGGGATGGTGGGCAACCATGGCTCAGATACTGTGTCTCTCGTTATCAAGGAGGAAATTCTTCTGGCCTTTCATACCATAGAACTTAATATTGCCACCAAACTGAGAGTGCTTGTGAGCAAGCACCAGCTTTGTAACTCGTTGTCATTGACTCAGCAGAAAACAGTGAAACATTTGTGTTCAAAATACAGAAATAAAGACCAGAGACATCTGCTAGCCCATGAGCAGGCCAAGAGGGGATAGTGTAAGTAACTCCTACAGAGTCTGCGCGATGTTGAGTGGGCAGTTGCCCTCCTGCTCTCTTTAGCTCTCCAGAGCATGGATGCTGGCATATGCCTGCTCCTGGCGTGGTGCTGTCTCCAGCTGATAGTGGCTGAAAGGAACATGCCATAGATTTTTTCCATCTCATAATGGTGAAATAACACACAGAGAAAAGTGAGCTTGTCATGAAAGATGGTTTTATGTTGCATTCAGCTGCTGAATCACCTCCCCACCCCCAGTTCCCCCAATGAGAGAGACTGTCCAAATGCATCCATTGCATAGATGTAATATGAACTTTAGTTTATGTAGACATGTATAAGCATTTCACTTTTCTGAGAAAGTGCTATGGAAAACATTGTTACAATAAATGCTTAAAAATAAGAACACGTGGGTAGTATTCACTTTCTGTCCAACAGCAATATGTCACTAATAGCATGTCCAGACAAGTAAAACGCTGTAGTTGTGATAATATGGGACCCCAAAGACTCTGTGTCTTTGGAAAAAGCAGATCCTTCCTTCAGACAAGCATAGTTTGGATCTGACACAAACGTGAGGAAGAAATATTATTGTTGCACTAATAAGAGCTCATGTGCTGTAACAATTTTTCAGAGTTAATAAACTCATCATACATTAAACACAGCCTGTTTATATGCATATTTGCAGTCTGACACGTTTCCTGCAGCCATCTTTGGCACAAGTCACGAGACAAATAGTTTACTTGAAGGTCAGGAAAAGCAGGTTTCCATTTTTCTTTTCATTTTCCTTCTTTATTTGAAATGTTGAGAAGACACTCAAATGGGGTTTCTTGCCTGTGCTAAGTGTGTTCTTCAGAGCACATGACTGGAAAGACTTATTTTACTAGCGCTGTATTATTTTTTGATGTCTTTGTTTACCATTCGTACACTGCCAGGAATGCTAGCAACTTCGAAGATGTGTATGATAAGTTTCTGTCAAGATAAAGGCTAAGGAAGTTCCTGGAGACAGGAAATAAAAAGTGCGAATTGATCAAGAGATTAAATGAAATCCTTCTTCAGGTCATGGGATTTTTTTCTTATTTGTCTGTGAAAAATGTGTGAAGCAAATTTCCAGGAGATCCTTTCAAAAATGGAAAGAAGGAAAAAAGCTTTCAGTTATATAGATTAGATTGGAAAATAACTGGAAATGAGCATGGGAAGATGTTATGAAGAGCAGAGCCATAAGACTGGGTAGAACAAAAGGGTGAGAGGATTAGTGGGGGCAAATGTGAGCAGAGGACCAGAGGCAGAAGCAATGCACAGCACTTGGAGAACATCTCTGGTGCCCCGTGACTGCTCATTACATTGGCATCTCTGCAGTATTTCACTTTTCCTTATTCAAGTACCTTCTGATTTCAGTCCTAATTATTTGAAATTTTATTGCATTCAAAAGCCTTGTATTTTTTTGCACTTTTCAGTTGTGAGGCATGATTAACCACAGTTCTAATTCTTGGTCAAATCCCAAGAGTAGTTGGAAGATACTGGATCTTCTGTAACTGCTACCTCCATGTGTTATACTTAAATATATACCCTGAAAAGGTTACAGTGATCTATATCCTTGTAAATAAAGTAGTATATCCTAAATAAAATAGTAATCTCAAAGCACTATGTAATTATGTATAAGTTTTCACCAGAATCGTTCGTCCTTATTTTGGCCTTTCCTTTCTGCTGAGCTTCTTACCCAGAACTAGCTTAGGTGAGATGTTTTGTCAGAGGAGTCCTCAAGGGGGGTCAGCTCTACTCAGCTGGCTGAAAAATCAAGCCTGTTGCACGAAGAACCGTGCAGGGGGATGTCTCCTAATGTATAGCTTGGGGGGCGGGGGGAGTCCGTGGCTGACTGAGGAAGTTGTAACCTAACTCGCAGTGGCACAGGGGAAAACAGAGAGACCTGCTGCCTGGTTCTGAACCTTCTTCTGTTCTCTGGCATTTATGCCGGAGGTGTGGCTTGGAAAGCGCTGGTGTTTCCTTGGTTTTGTGTACCTGTGTGAAGTATCTGTTTACAAATGTCTTAATTTTGGATAGTGCTACTCCTTAGCAGAGTCCTGAGTTCTCTTCTCCGTTTAGTATTATAATTTTTGCCCTTTGCTAGCAGATATTTTAAAAAGACAGCCACCCAGGCACAGTGATGTTCCGTTCATTGCTTTCACTGGATTTTTGCGACATGCAGCTACAGTGCCATCCTGACTCTGGTAGCAGCAGTCTACGCTGCAACTCTAGCTGGGTTCTGATGGGTCCTGAAACATGGACTATATGGTGAATATTTATTTTGTAAATGTTTATACTGCATGCTAATTCCTGAAAAGTAATTAAAGGCAATTTCACTTCCTGAAATACTATTTTAAGCTTTTGAATATTTTTAAAATATGTTAGTGAACATATATGGTATGATTTATTAAGTATTTCTTTGCCATCTTGTTTGATGTTGGAATCAATATGCTGAATAATTATTAAAAGGGTCAGATAGATAATGCTGAAGGTTTCTGCCTTGCTTTCTTCAACTCTTTACAAGTCCTTGTAGGTTATGGCTCCATAGATGTTTCTTGTCCTCTCCCCACTTCATAGGCTGGTTTTCCTAAGAAGTGCTGCCTAGGAATCCGCTTGATTATTAAGTAGCATCAAGCCTAGTGCTCATTGCCAATAATAAAAATGCTTTCCTAGCAAATTTGCACTTATATCTCTCAGTTACTTGAATAGCCACTGTTGTTGCTGTGTTTGAGGATTTTTTAATAATCTTTTCAAAATTCAGAATTACTCCTGAAATGCAATGTTTACACAAGTTGAGCATGACAAATAGCTTGAAGCCTTTCATAAATGGTATGTGTATATATGTGGATCTCATTAATAGCTTGCATTTGATTTACATTTGTATTACTGCATTTACTAGAGGGAAACTACTATGGATTTGCACTGGTGTATGTTAAGAGGATGACTGGGCTTCAAGTCTGAGCAGAATCCGTGATGTGCCTTGCTTCAGAAGGCTCCAGTATGTTTCTTGGGGCTGCAGTGTTTGGGCTGAGGAATAAGGGCTGCCAAAAGGGGTCTTTTTTAGTCACAGTAATGCTGGCATTAGCATCCAGGGGGATCTGAGATGCTGTACGTTATGTCTTAAAGAAGGGCCCCAGGGACAACCAAAGAAACACAGCATTGCTGAGGTTGGCTCCATCTGCACATTGACAGGGCACGCTGGGCAACTGCACAGCTGAAACTGTGTCTGTTGCTTCTGGGCATGAAGTATATCCCCTGTATATGCACCTGTTCATATGTGTCGATACACTGTAGACATGCAACTGCATGTCTCAAATGACATCTGGGGATTCAAATAAAAGAGAAATAAAAATAATTAAAAGCAAAGCAAAATAAGCTTGATTCATATTATCAGAATTTTTTGTTTCTTTAAGAAAAAAAAAAAGCAATCCCCTTCCCAACAAACTCTGAAGTTAAAGACCTGGGCAAGGAATGGATTGAAAGCAGCCCTGAGGAGAAGGACTTGGGGGTATTGATTGATGAGAAACTCAACATGAGCTGGCAGTGTGCACTTGCAGCCCAGAAAGCCAACCGTGTCCTGGGCTGCATCAAAAGAGGTGTGACCAGCAGGTCGAGGGAGGTGATCCTGCCCCTCTACTCCACTCTTGTGAGACCCCACCTGCAGTACTGCGTCCAGCTCTGGGGGCCCCAGTACGGAAGAGACACGGAGCTGTTGGAGCGAGTCCAGAGGGGGGCCACAAAGAGTATCAGAGGGCTGGAGCACCTCTCCTATGAAGACAGGCTGAGAGAGTTGGGGTTGTTCAGCCTGGAGAAAAGAAAGCTCCAGGGAGATCCAATTGCGGCTTTCCAGTATTTGAAGGGGGCCTACAGGGAAGATGGTGAGGGACTGTTTATGAGGGAGTGTAGTGACAGGACAAGGGCTAATGGGTTTAAGCTGAAGGAGGGTCAATTTAGATTAGATGTTAGAAAGAAATTCTTTACTGTGAGTGTGGTGAGGGACTGGAACAGGTTGCCCAGAGAAGCTGCGGATGCCCCATCCCTGGCAGTGTTCAAAGCCAGGTTGGATGGGGCTTTGGGCAACCTGGTCTAGTGGAGGGTGTCCCTGCCCATGGCAGGGGGGTTGGAACTAGATGATCTTTGAGGTCCCTTCCAACCCAAACCATTCTCTGATTCCATGATTCTATGACCTTTTGCAGGTTGATTTTGTTGCAGGTTTTTTGCATCTTGTTTTATTTTTAGTTATGGTTTTCTAGAAAGTGAGAATTACATGCCTTCTAGCTCCCTATTAATGGATACATACAGATAAGTTATTAATCAGTACGAGGAACTACAAAGCTGTAATGTCTTGGCTTGGTAGTACTCCGGGAATATGCCTGTGTAAATAAAATACTTCAGTGGTGATGGTTCCCAGGCCACTTTGGAAAGTTGAATGAAGAAGTACTTACTGATCAAATTCTTCCTCTGTGTTTGCAAGTCACTTGTCACCTTCGTAAATTTTCAGGCACAAGTCCCTGTATTTACAACCTGCAGACTAGTGCTGACCATGTCAGAGGCATTTCAAAGCATACTTTAGTTTGCTGAGAACAAATGTTGTTAGCTTTAAGTCCTGCAAAAATTCAATTCTCTTGAACAATCTCACTGCGGGACATTGGATAATACCTAGCATTTCAAAAGTGAAAAGTTCTGGAGGATTTAGCTTTCTTGTGAGGTGTGTCTAATTTGTTGTAGTTTGTGAGCAACTGCACAACTTGGCAACAACAGACCTCTATAGCCAGCTAATGAAAATCTAACAAAAGTTAAAGTTCTTCGTACTTTCAAGGTCACATAGGGAATATTATGTGATGCATGCTATTGCTGAAACGAGCGCATCTAATTTCACTTGAAAAAACACTGAAGGAATGAGATGTCAGCAAGATAAGTCATCATGGCTTTCCAGAAAGAAGCAAAATCTTTTCTGGATCTTGACAGCATCTTCAAACCTAGAGTTGAAGTTGATTTTAATATAGGGGATTTTTAATGTACTAGCATCTGACCTTAAATGATAGGGAAGAGGAAAGCATATATCTTTTATGACATCTTGTGCCTGGTGCTGATTATAGGCCTTTATAAAGTTTGTATTTACATACTGGTTTTGGGACAGAGTAAGCTTGCTTTGCTTTGAATTTCTGCTTGTACAGTGTCTGTTCAAGTTTGTTGTGATACAGAGTTTGCCTGAGAGACTGGAAAATTATTCTTCCAAAGTAATGGTAACATGTGGTTGAGGGAGTTTCACTAAACAATACTGAATATACTTTTTAAAGCAACCCCTCGTTGTAGAAAGCACTTACAATGTCACTTACAGTTAGCAAAAAAATGTTCTGGACATTTTATGTCCTATTGTGTTTTTATTAGGCAGATCTTACAATCAAGAGTCAGTGGAAGTGCATAAATGAAACCATCTCTCTCCCCTCCTGACACAGTCGGCTTTTTCCAGATACTGTGATTAGCAATTTAGTAGTATGATTGCCCAGTAAGAATCATACTTAATTTGGTCGGTAAATGAAGACATTTCTGATAAATGTTGATGCAACAAAAAGCAAAATAACTGTGATTTCAGCTAGAAATGTTGGATGGCTGTTATGGCCTTGCTGCCTGACCTGTACCTTTCATAGATGGCATATACTGAGACTGATAGATTACGATTACATCACAGTAATTCTTTTCAGAGGATTTTTCTTAGTAGACTTCTCAACATAAATGTGTGTGTATGTGTTTGTGTGGACATGCCTATGCTATAGTGGTGGTTTGAGCAGCAAGGAATGGCATTACCATACATTTCCGCAGCACGTGTCTTATCCTCAGGGCCTTGTTAGCAAGAAAACTTACAGTGTGGATGTACAACCATAAAAACCATAGCAGAATACCCAAGGACACTGTTTTCCTAAACAAACTACACAGAAGTGACCTTCAGCATACCAGTATTTGAAGAAGTTTGGACTTCTTCCTTCTTCTCTCTGTTTTTTTCCCCCCGTATTCCAGTTTCAGTAGGCCAATAATGAAATGCTCTGTTTTGCAGACGAGAAGCCCAAAGCCATCCCAGAGCCCGCAGCCCAATTTGGGTGACCAGACAGAACACCTCTCTGAAGCGTCTGCAGATTCCTTAGAGGCCATGTCCGAGGGCGATTCTCCGACCCCCTTTTCGAGGGGCAGCCGCACGCGGGCAAGCCTTCCTGTGGTGCGGTCAGCAAACCAAACGAAGGAAAGATCACTGGGTAAGACCCTGCTTCAGTCTTTCTCTCTGCTCTTAGCCTGTGCATTTAAAAGTTTTAAAATAGTTTGGGGTTAAAAATGTAAAGACTTTGGTAGCACATTATTTTTAATGTCAGGTTATTCTTTGGAAATTAGCTCAGTATGGGGTACTGGGTAACTTGAGGGAATGGTGAAATTATTTTCATAAGATTTGGAAGTGTGCTGGGAACATGGTAGACAAGGAGAAAGATGCAGACACTGATATGAAATGCTGACTAACAGTTAAAACCCAATATTGCAAATACTTTTTGCCAAGCTGGCACACTATGTGGCAGTGAACTTAGTACAAGATCGCACCCTCATCTTCAGACAGGAGACACAAACGTTTTACTTTGTCATCTCTTCAAAGCCAGACCTGGTTGGAAGAAACCTACAGATATTATTGCCTGACAGATCCAGCTTCTAATGAAAAGACTTGGTATTTGCATGGCGGTAGCTTTCCAGGGAGAGGATTTGAGTGGATATACTGACAGACATGCCATTTACTTTGGGGCAGTGCCTTTCCATATGCATGGCGACACGGGTGATATGTTAGCGCAGGTGGACGACTGCTTCCTGCGTTCTTCCCATACCTCAGGGTTAAATTAAGCCCAGCTGTGAACCAGAGCTCCTTTTATAAGAGTGGATTTTGTCCTGGAGACTCTGCTCTCAGCTCATGGATGGTATGAGTAAAGGCTGTTTTTTTTGAGAGACGACACCAGAGGGCAGTTAAACTGCTGCAAGAAGGCAGCATTAACTCGCATGTGAATTGCTGAGGAGGGCAGGTTTTTGCTCAGAGGTAATAAACTGAAATGCTGCTTTCCTGTGGACTCATCTCCCAGCATACAGGGTGACATAAACCGAAGGCTGGGCTGTAAATCATACCATGCTTGTAAGCTTGTCACGGTGGTTTACTTGTTCCTCAACAATCTAAGACAGTTTCTGTCAAGAGTATTGTGATATCTGACAAACACAACAAATGAGAAGGAAATAGGGCTGGAAGGGGTTCCTGCTGCTCCCAGAGCTGGCAAGGGCAGAGCAGTGGAGCTGGGGACAAGGGGCTGATCCCTGCCATGTGAGCTCGTGGAGTGGCACTGCTGCCCTCCCAAAGCCCCTTGGGCCACCAGTATGTCGGGTTCTTTGGGGAGAAATTTTGAAGACTCCAACCTGAACAAGACATTTTGGTTTAGAGGTATTTTTAAGAGCAAGCCTGTATTGCATGTATGTTTACTATGCATGCAGCAGCCACTGCTGGCTAGAGCGTCCTCAGAATGACTTGCTGCACCTCAAGATTTTCTAGAAAATACGTATTTGCTTCAATGGGATGTCATGTGGTTTGGGCCTTTGCAGGTCCCTGTGCAACTCGCAGTCCAGCCTCACCACGTGGGTTTCAGCTGGTGTTTGGTGATTACCGTGATTACCCCAGACCATGTAGGGTATCTCAGCTCTGAACTTCTGTTTTGGATGTGAGCTGAGAATTGATAAAGCACTTTTGGGAAGCTTTTGTTGGCATCGAAGGGGGGTGGCCTGCTATGCGCCAGTGCTTTGTGCAGTGTTTTCTCCCCCAAAAGCTGAACTAGAAACAGCTTTCTTATTGTCAATATGTACATCTGAAAAGAATACAACAGCCTTGTTTCTGGAAAAGACTTAAGTGCTCATCACTACGAATAAACCTGGTAGGTTATAGGAAGAGCTGTACTGGATTAGACCAAGAGTCCGCCTGGCCTCATATTTTGTCCCCAAGAGGGACCATAGACAGCAAGTCTAGGCAAGAGTAAGAACAGGGTAAGTATGTGTAGGTATGATCCTTCCCCCAAGTACTCTCCCAGCCTCAAGCTATCTTTAGCTTAGGGATTTTGTGGTTATGGTTTCTGCCTGTATAATAACCCTTAAGAGATGTCTCCTCCAGGTATTTGTTCAGTCTCCCTTTGAACCCATGTAAATTTTTCACATCCGCAACAGTGCAGCTGTGACTTTGGCAGCAAGTTTCGTTGGTTTACTGCCCAACCACGGCTTTTCTCTTGCTTTGTTTTGTATTTGCTTATCTGCTCTAAGTTAATGTCATGCCCCCTTGTCCTTGTGTTGGAAGTGACAGCAAACATTAGATTGCTGTCTGGTCCCCCAGGCCATCTCTGATTTTTTAGGCCTGTCATTTCCCTCAGGTCATCTCTTCTCCAGGCTGGGAAATGTTGCTGTAATCACTTGTTCCTCACCCAGAAACCATCCTGGACATTTGATTATCATTGTTGCCCTTCTTTGAGCTTTTTCCAGTTTGACAGTATCTTTGCTGAGATGAGAGGACCAGAGCTGCAGAAGCTCACTGTTAAGCAGTCCACTTTTAAATCCTTTTTCAAGCATCTGTTGCATGTACTGAATTGTGTTGTCCAGGTCCTAATGGGGGACGGTCACATGAAGATGTACCATTTTATTTAATGGCCAGGATTTCAGACCTTGCAAGGCACTCTGTCTCAGCCTGTCTTTTGTATACTAGAGACAAGGCTGGCTTATCCCAGTGCGAACAGGCAAAATGCAGGGGAAAAAAGAAAAAAAAAGGAAGCAATGTAGGATGAAGCACTTGAGTTGAGAGTTTTTAGATTTGAAACCAGAGCAAAATAAGCCTTTTCCCACTTGCATTACAGGAGGGGTCACAGCTATGTGGCTTAAGGAATCATCATACTAGCCAAATCGGAGGTAATATATTGTCTCCACCCCACAATCTGTCATTTTCAAGTTGTTCCAGGAACTATTAATAGCAAATAGTTTGTTTTAAAAGATAGTCTAAAAATGATTCTGAAATAGTTCAATTTTAGATTATTATTCTTCAATGCATTTCTTTTACAATAATGTCCTTTTCAGTCTTTTCTGCCAGTGTGTTCTAACAACACCATGAGCAATGTTCTGAGATTTTAATTTTGAGACTCTTTGCATAGTGTGGCCCTGTTAAGATCATTTTTACTTCCAGCAGTACAAGGGGAATGTTTATTTTTAAAAACCAGGAAACTGTTTATAACTTCAATTTTAAAAGCATCATGAAAATATTTCTGTTCACATGATTTTAAACAAGCTATGTATAATCACCTCCCTTTCCATCTCTATTAATTTTTTAATTTAATCTAATTTAAATACAAATTATGTTTTGATCCTCAGCCAACATAATTTCAGTGAGGAAAATGACCAACTTTTGTGCATTTTTATTAATTATACATTTAATATCTCAATGTCATTATTTTAAAAACCTGATGTTTTCTTTTTGAAATGCTAATTCTTCTATAGGTTCCTATTTTATTAACTACGTATGAGTCGGTTTGTTTTTAAATTGTGGTCTGAATTAACGTGGAGCCTGAGAAGGAATAGTGGTAATGCATTTTGGCCACCCTAGCATGATGGTTTTGTCAGTCAGGACTAATCTAATAGGACATGGTGTTCTGACGTGCGAGGCTATTGCATGCCATGTGTTAGTTGACCCAGAAAACAGTATTCCAGTCGTGGGCCCTTTGAAAATTTCAGCCACAGCTTTTGAAATGAAGGTCTTCCTTGGCTAAGAGTCCATTAGAAATCGGCACTCGTCTCATCAATCTGCAGCCTGGAGACAAAGCAAGATATTAAAATAAATTAATTCACTGTGTAAGAGAAAATTAAATGTATTTTAAAATATCTATTTGAAAGCTGGGAGTTTTTCCAGTGCGATAACTGTGGGAAAAAATTGTCTAGCAAAACCGTCAGAGCAAGAATCAGCTGAAACCTGGAAAGTGCTCAAAAGCTTTCAACAAACTTCACTTGCAATTTGCCTGGAGGAAGCAGAAGCTGACAAGCGCCCAGCGAGGTTATGCCAGCAGCCAGCCCGTGCCCACGCTGCAGCTCGCTGCTGTCACCGCTCCGGTACCTCCGCAACGAAATTAAGACTGACAAATATTTCCACCTCCAGTCTCTCTTGTGGTACATCTGTACAAACGATGGGCTTGATCCTTTGTAAGGGCAGGCGCCGGCATCCTCTGTGGTGACTGAGTGGTCGGGGCAGTTGAAGCGATCAGTTGCAGCCCCAAAATTTTACATCCTCTGATTCCAGTAGCGGCTGTAGGTGCTCTCGCAGGATCAGGCTGTACATGCAGGGTTGGATTAAGGAAGAATATGGTATTAGGAGGGATTCCATAAATGCACAAGGATTTGGGTTTGAGAAGTTACTGAGGAGGATGAAGCTTTATGGCTGCAGGTGCTTTCTCTGGGTGTCCTGGCCAGGGTGCCCAGCTGCTCTGGTCCAGATGAATAAGAAGCAGAGGATGACTGGGCTCCTCGCTGGCAAACTCATGCCTAAAATTAGGTGGCATTGACAGGCCTCTGCAGAAATGTCTGACTCTGCCAACATTTACATTTTATTTGCCTTCAGCGGGATTACTTACGGGAGTAAAATTACACAACCGCTTAAGGATTGGCACGGGGACAGTCTTAAACAATCATGGAATATTCTGAATATTATTTGTTAGTCCCCCAACCCTGTTTTAGCAGGCACAGATTTTAGTGTCTGATTAATTAGTTTGCTGCCACCTTCTATGGAAATGCTTTTACTGATTACGATAGTAAAACCTGGATCTTTTGTAGCATTTCTTGCAGGTGTTTCTCAAGGCCTGTTGAAAAGAGAGTCAGGGCTGTAGTTACAATTTTACACATAGGAAAACTTTTGCAGAGAGAGGGATAGTGTCTTTGTTGCCATCACCCAACGGCAGAAATAACTCTCTATACATGTGTATGCAATGTACTGTAAGACTTACACAGAAAAATATAAATGCTAAAGGTAGACTTATATGTTATATTGGTGGTAATTAATTGTTATTTACTATTTATGAGCTAGAAATTAAAATAGGCATGTTAAATCAGGCAGAAGATGTGTGAACGGCCATAGATTTTATAAGAGAAGTCTGTGATTTGTTAGCAGTGGCACTGCCCTCTTGGAGTCCTTAGGGCATGATTCAAGCCTAATGAAGTCAGCAGGATCTTTAGTTTAATTCATGGAAGAGGAACTCCCTGGGAACTGCATTTCAAGTTAAGGCTGAGTATAGCTTTAATGTATTCAGTCATCTTAAAGAAATTTTCCCTATCTTGACTTTTTACAGTGTATGCAAAGCAGCCAACATGCAAAAAGGTCATGTAAATATTTGCTGTCATGGTTGGATACATTAACATGGACTGTCAGGTCTATAGGAAAAACAGCCCAAAACAACTAGTTCCAATTACTGAATTGAAACACAGATCCTAGGAAATTAAAGTGTTCTAAGGTAACAGTGGTTTTCCTGTCCAACTTTTCTAGACTTTATCTTTTGATATTTCTTCAAATTATAGCTGAAGTTTTTTGGACTTGGAAAGCAAAAAAAAACCCCAACACCTCTTACCTGAAATATTTTGTGTCCAAAGAGCAAACGAAGGTAAACAATCATATCGACATATAGTGCTGAGAATTTTTTCTGTTTCATTTATTGTCCCTACATGATTTGTGAAAGACAGCTATATAGAAGAGTGAAATATAGGCCTTCCCAGGCTAGCACTCGTGCACTCAGTTATTGTTTACTCTACATGTTCTTCCTCCTATAAGAGAATATCTTATGAGTACCTGAAAAAAAAATGCTTCCAAGAAACAAGATCTTATTTAGTACATACTGTTTCAAGAGAAGCACATTCTGTCTGCCACTAAAAAGCTGATAAGCAGTATATGTTAGATGCTGTGTCACACTGGAGCTGAGTTTGACTCCATTGCAACAGGCTGTATCAGCATGGATCCAGTGGGTTCATTGCAGTGGCACTAGAATAGATAGTATGTGCTAAATAAAACCATTAGCTATGCAAGTATGTATCTGTCACTGCTACATCTGTTACTTTTTTTTTTAAATGCAATCTTAATTACTTACTTGCACTGCAGTAATACTAAAGAACCCTAACTAAAAATGGGACCTCACCATGTTGGGTAATATACATAGTGAGAAAATAGTCCTATTGCAGGACCTTGCAACATAAATAAACCAGAATGAAAAGTGCTGAAGGTAAAGGAAGAGGTTGAGTAATTAGGGACCAAATTGATCAACTCAATAAAACTATGTCAAGGTGGCAGTGGCTTTCCTCTGTACCCCAAATCATGCCTGCACAGAAGGTGCAATGTCTTCATCCTTCCTCTGCTACCACTTCTTATTCCGATTTAGCAGCAGCAATTTGGGCTTTCAGCATTTGGTGTCTGCTGGCAGAGGGATCTGGCAGCTGGAATCGCTTGTACAGGCCAAACTACCCTTCAGAGGAAAGGTAGGAGGCCAGATGGAACTGTCCTATGGGTTGTATCTGGCACAGGAGCTATCACTTGGACAAAGTTGATCTAATTTTCACATTAGGTAAAATCTGTAAGTCTACCTCTAATAATACAGTAAGTCACACAAACACCAGACCCTTCCATTTGCACAAGGGCATGCAAAGAAAAAGTGTATTGCAATTCCATGCATTGCAAGACGTGCAAGATTTTGGTCCAGCAGAGAAGCATAGTACTAGCTTGTCCCTCAGCACAGTGTATTTAGGATTTGCTGCCAATGCTGACAGCAAGTCCCCGAATGAGGACAGCTCTTGGATTTAGTCATTGCTCCCAATACTGTTTATATATTTAGGTAGTGATTCTAATGCCTCGTTACTATGCTGGGCCTGCATTCAGGTTTCTGTTCTCAAAAGGAAATACTGTCGTCTCTGTGGTATCATGTAAGGCTGTCTCTTGCTTTTGTTCTCATTCTCTCTTGTGCGCATTTTTGGCTATAGAGTAGCCCGATTTAAACAGGATAAGAGGATAATCACTGCATCGGAGGCTTGTTGATAGCCTGCTGATTAGCATACTCTCTTGGGATATTAGGGGCAATGGTCTGAGCAACTGTCAAGATGGGAGCCCTTCTGGATAAATTTTTAACTACTCAACTGTTTCATAAAAGACAAGCACGTGGTACCAATGCTTCTACCCAGTTACCTTCTGTGATGAATAGACCGGCTGTGGGGATGTGGGCAGAGCAGTGGGTATTGTTTATCTTGGCTTTAACAAGGCCTTTCACATGTCTCTCATAGCATCTTTGTAGCCACACAGGGGAGATAGATACGGATGGCCTTCAAGGTGAGCAGGGCTTAATGCTTTAAAGTTTAACTGGCAGCTGGTTTTTGGTGGTCTTCCTCAGGGTTTTTTAACATCAACAACCTGGCTGTTGGGATGGAATGAACCATCAACAGTGTGAAGTCTGACACTAAGTTTGGGAATTCTTTTAATATGTTGGAGGGTCAGCTTGCCACTCGCTGGGACCCCAGTGAGCCAGACGAATGAGCTAACAAGAACTTCATGAAGCTTCACAGAGGCAAATGCCATCTTTCAGCAGGGACAGGAGAGCCCTGTGAAACAACATAGGCAAGGACAGACTGGCTTGGGAGCAGCGTCCCCTTGCAGCAGTGAAAACTGCATAGCTGGCTATAGGAAAAATTTTGCCAGCAGGTTGAGGGATGTGATTATTCCCCTCTTTTCAGCATTTGTGAAGTTGCACATGGAGTGTTATGTCCAGTTTTGGCTCCCCAGTACAAAAGAGATAATGACAAACTGGAGTGAGCCCAGCAAATGGCCTTGTGGCATTCTTCTCCTTAACCACGCTAACTAAGCTCATGGGCCCAAGATCCTGTTTAATGTAGTCTTTAATGATTTTACAAAAAATCAAGCTGCTTGTTAGAGCCCACATAGGTGGATTTCTGGTGTGATGCTGTAACCAGCTGTGCTTTTATATGCTGATGGCTCAACTCCTAAACTTGCTACTGAAGTATTGAACTCTTTAAAAATGAAATCACTTCAGAAGTCTTGAAGAGAATTCCTATGGTAAATACAGAAAATTTGGAAGATGCAGCAAAACTACAAAGTCATGCATGGTCTACGTGACTTTAATGCTCCATGGCTATGGAGTGTTAAAATGGTCCCATTCTGCCCTTGAACGCATCACTTCTACATGGTTTAGTACTAAAAGCAGGATTTATAAAATAGTCACCACTCAAGTAATGTGTGTTTGATACAGCTGATTTATATAGGAAGGAAATACAATTCGATAGGATATCTCTCTCTCTTTGTGTTTATTTAAGAGGAAAAACAGGTATTCCAAGAAATTTAATTGATGTTTTCTTGTCCTTTTTGCTATTGACCCTTTAAAAGTTACTAACAAAAATGTCCCTTATGTAAAATACTTGCTTACAGTGTCCATAAATGCTTAGCATGTCTACATAGTCTCTGACAGACACATCCTCTGAAATTGTACTAGTCAGCCGGCTGGCCATGGCTTACTGTCTTCCTCAGAGATCAGGGGCTCAGCTTCTGGTAGGCCAAAGCAACGCAGCTTCAAGAGCTCGCATAGGCACGTCCTGTGCCTGTTAGTGTGTAGTTTTTACTACGTTAAATTGTTTCGTGAGTGTGAACTGAAGGAAATGCAGCATGGCAGAGCCTATGGGCCCTCTGAAAAATAGCTCTGGTACACATGAAATTTCTAGTTCATCTCACTGAGTTGTTCAGTTGTCAATTTTTTATGTTTTGTCATTAAGTATCATGGGATTTTTGTGTTCTTCCAAGTTTACTGGCATTGTTTTGTTGGTTAGGGATATGAAAAAGTGATCTTGCTGCTCAGTTGGGCTATTCTGGCAAGAGCAAGTGCATAGATGCAATTATTGTCCAAAAGTCATCCTGCCAGAACATTGTTTTCCATCTGGGGAACTGGGGTAAACTGAAATGTTCCCTCAAAGCCTCTAGATCATAGAAGTAACTGTTACACTTGATGAGCTTGCTGACATAGATGTATGGACAAAATTGTCTTTTGGCAATAGGCTATTTCATGGGCTTTATCTGCAATCAAATAGGACAAATACCAGGTGTTCTTTAGGTAAAAAAAGTCGTCCATTTTCTTTTTGGGTTTTGCTTCTTCTTCTTAGCCAGCTAAATGTATCTGTTTGTAGAAAAGTACTAGTATTTGAGGGACAGTTAAAACTCTTTACTTCTTGTAACACTTTTGTAGAAATTTTCTGTTACTACTGAATTTTCCTTGGTTTTTTTCATTAGCTAACAAATCTATTGCAGAATTACAGCAAGTGACTGTAAATAGCAGGAAAGGATGAAATAGCAGTAAGAAGTACTACTGGACTAAATTAAACATTTCCTGGTTTTATTGAAATTGTTATCAAACAACTTAATACCTTGAGCAAAATTCTTCAGGCTATTCTGGAAGAAAATTCTATAAAATAAGCAATTGTCTTTATTTCATTAAAAGATCTGCTTTTTGATTCTTTTATTACTTGAAGACAGCTTAGGATATTTATAGACATTTTCTGAATGTGGAGGACAGATTATCAGCAGGGAGTAGCTAATGGAAACTAGTACGAGAGCTTCAGGCTAGAAATACCACAAGGATCATGGCAATGACCTCAGACTAGTTGAAAATGTGTGTGGTGAAATAGGAGCGACAAGTCTTGAGGGTGTGGAAAGTAAGAACTGCATATTGAGGAATTTCTTCCACGCTGCAAGAGTTGTTACTGTAATAAACTTGTGTCTGCATAACTTTTGCAGAATTTGGTGATAAGGATGCCAACTATGTGTTATTTCTGTTTATCTGATAGCGGGGCAGGGAGGGGGGAGAACAATACGGGCCTATGCCACCCTTACAGTCTTATATATTAAAATTTTTTCAAATAAAAATCCAAGATAAATTGGAAGGATCTTGGCATTTTGGTAAAAAAAAAAAAATTGTAAACTGGATTTTGAGGTAATACTTGGCAATTTTTTTATTGTGATCCCCTCTGGATTGTCCTGAAGTGTCCCAAGAAAAATAGCTATCATCAAGATTTTAAGTTATCCTTAGTTTTTAAAACCGATACAAGTCTCAACTAATGATTCGACATAGCTATGAGGAAGAAAACAAGGGTGTATTTTCTCACTTTTGTTTGTTGGCATTGCTGCTGACTTCAGTGTGAGGGAAAGTGCCGACAGATCTGGTGACTCGATGGACATATGGTTAAAGATCAAGCTAAACCAGCATGAAAAAACAAAGACTGTCCATTATCTCAAAAAGATACTGTTAACCGATGGTTGGGTAAAGAGTGAAACAAATCTAATGACAACTTTACCAACCTCTAACTCAACATTGTGTTATTCAATTTACTTTACAACGCATAGCTCAGCTTGATTTCTGGCAGTTCTCACTGCTTTTCCCCACCATATATTCCATATTTCCTCACCTTAAGATACAGTTTGCTTTGCTAGTTTATCTGATTTTCCGTTCCTTATATATCCTGTACTAATTCCTAATATACTTTTTTGATGTTATTATTCACCCAACAAGAGCTGGAGGCCTCCTGTATGTTTTTCCCCCTTGTTTTAGTTATACCTAGCTTTGTACCTTTGATTTAAAGAAATTCCAGCGCTCCCAATGCATTCAGGTTTTGATTGCTGTAGTCCAACCACCTTTACTAATTACTTGAAATTTTCAAGTTGGACACAAAATTTCTGGAGGATATATAGAGTGGCTGGGTCAGAAGAGAGTAGCAGTGCCTTGTTATCGGCAGTGATTTTTGGTTCTGTGGGAAGGTTTCAATGCTCTAGCACCCAAGCACCCAACATCAGCCAAATACAGATATTATCGTCAGTTAATACTTCTCTTCACACAGGAGCCTATGGATTAAGGTCTTGCTAAATGTCAGTAAGATTTTTCAGTGCAGAAATTTGCAAGATGTCTTGCCTACACAGCGAGTGTCCTGTAGCTTCACAGGAAGGAAACTCATGAACTCCAATTTAAGCTTTTCCTGTATTTTATTTTGTAACACTGAGGAGTTATTTAACTCATCTGCCTCAGTTTTCTCTTCTTCATTATGAGAAGAGAATTAGGAGAGGATTATGTGAGTACCAGTATTTTTCTATTTAAAATTCATTGTGTGAGAGAATTGAATGATGTTTGTAAAGGTCACAGAAGATGACTCAATCGTGTTTGTTAACTTATTCTTGA
The DNA here is from genome assembly GCF_011004875.1 of Balearica regulorum gibbericeps. Lineage (NCBI taxonomy): Eukaryota > Metazoa > Chordata > Aves > Gruiformes > Gruidae > Balearica > Balearica regulorum. Next base: position 148,899,719 of record NC_046185.1, read on the forward strand.
TTTATCGGGTATTTAACTTTTCTTTGCTGTTGTGTGCTTTTTCTCTCTTAAATAACCAGTTTGTAAGGATAATTCCTATTCTGCAAATAAAAGTGAGTTGTGATTAAAGCTCTTCTAAGCATCCAAGCTGCCTGTCACTGAGATCATTGTTACCAATATAAGCACGATACTGTGGTGCTTAGTCAGGGTTAGGTCAGCATCATTTATTAGATGGAGGTGCTGAGAGATGTGAGCTGGGTGGTGTCATGCTGCCTGCGTAACATTAGCTTTTGCCATAAGGAGTAAACCTTTACCAGTTGTAAGTAAGGAGTGATGATCTTACCGGTATGGGTACAGTGCTGAGCTGGTGATGCAGCTCCTTGCTCTAAAGTCAGCCTGGACCCCATGAGTTCAGGTGTGGTTCACTGTTACGCCTTGTGGGCACGTCTTCAGCTGCCAGGTGGGTTTTATAGCCCAGCAGCAGTACCTGAGCCAAGCACCTTGCCGTGCATCTGGCGTGTCTGCGGGAGCTGCAGCCGCAGCATGGGCAGTCCTCGAAGCTGTGCTAGCTGAAGTAAAGGTGCCAGGTGGCTGCTCCGGACACCCTCTAAACCCAGCACTGATGGGTTCAGCTTGTGCAGGAGGCACTGCCTGTGTAAATCGGGTTAAGAGCACATCTTGCATTGCATTGCATTGCATTTCATGTAGACCAGCCCTGAGAGAACTGATGTAATATTTTGCAAGTCGTTCTGTCACTGACCCTTGGTAAAGGGGGAGCAGAAAGCCTTTTGTTTGTGAAAGCGCTCTGTGTGCAGGGAAGGAAAGGGTGATCATGTGGTGTGTTCGCATGACCATCATCAGATCTGGGGTTTATGCTTGTAAACCTTTCTTTGAACACGTCCTTTCACCTCTCGGGTGTTTAATTTCCCCTACTATAAAACATACCTTTCTGTTGACAGGAATGTTGTGAAGCAATTTGTAAAGAGGTTTAAGTTTCTAAGGCCGGGTTTACACATAAAGGTTTTCTGCTATGGCCTGTGTTTAATGCCGTGGCCTGTTGCCCATAGGGTGAAGAACAATCAGAAATTCCAGAGGTATTTCTGAAACTAAGTTATACCAGCATGATGAAAGGGAAAGCTTAACGCTGCAGTTTGCCTTGTAGCTGTAGGAAAGCCCAGGGCTGGCAGTATCTAGGAGCACCTAGAAGTGGTAGCCGCAGTGTTGTCTGACTTGGACTTTCAAAAGAGTTGCATGGTGCTGTTTCCTTGTTCACACTGATCTTCATACCTGTCTTCCTAGAGTAGCAGGGCATTTCACTGTCCTGTTTGGCCTGTGTTTTATAAAACTTGGCACAATCTTCATGTTTCAGGTAAATCCGTTGTAACAGAAGCATAAGTGCAAGAGGGACTTCAGGGTACATGGAGACATCAACATCTGTTGTGTTTAACTTTCTTTCCAGCAGCTTTGATGGCATATGTGCTGTGCCCTAACAAAAGCCATGCCTGAGTTATATTCTATTTCTTCTTGCTTTAATTCTCCATGGGAGTAATTTTTTAGCTGAAGGTAAAACAAACCTCAGAGCTCCAGCAGCTTCCATAAGTTGGGCCTGTGGGTATTGCCAGTGTTCAGAGTTTCAGTCAGGCAACGTGTGGGAGAAAAATAACATCAATGACTTGAAATAATGGATTTTGAGTCTCTTTATTCTGTCATGCTGAAACGGGATTTTTAGAAGTCAGCAGTTAGTTTTGTCAAATAGGAAATGCCCTAAAGCATTGCTATATCATGATACGGATCAGGCTACTCAAGAGGAAACGCAGTAGGTTTTTTTTAAGGGCATGTGATTTAAGGGAGAGTAAGGAAAAAAGAATTTATTATGCCTTTGAAAATGTCTTTCCCCCCTACAGTAAGACTGTGGCCAAAACATTTCTCTGAGTCGTATGTTAAAGCTGTCTATTTGAAGACATGATCTTTTTGGATAACATACATATTTGCTTTGAAAATCCAAGACCCAAAGACAACTGTAATTTTGTTTTGTATCAATATTTTGTGGGAGTATTGGAGGACAAGCAGAGTCAAGACTGTTCTGAAATGATTTAGACTTGTGTATAAGGAAGGTTTTTCAACTCTACCATTTCTTTTGTGTTAATGGTTTCAGTAGCTCAATATTCAGCGTGGTTTTAGTGGCCTGTAAAGCAAAACCGGCATTTTCTGCATTCAACGCTAACTTTTAAAATGGGCAGAAAAGAAAGTCACACACAACTGCAAAGCTGATATGCAAAGTCTGTATTTTTAGCCAAAAAATCATTTTTTGCCATTTAATCCAAGAAAGTTTCAAATGCCAAAACATAGAAGTTTCCCTATGTTCTTCCTAAGAACTGAAAGCTATCATAAAAAATGCACATCTTGGAACAGTGAAATAACTGCAATCATTACAAATGTGTACTTAAATTTTTTTAGAAATATAGTTAGTGTCTGATTTCTAAAGAACTTTTAGCTGCATAGAATATTTGAATGAGGACTAAAAAGCCAATTTTACCTAGGAGAACATAAAGAAATAAATGTTGTCTCAAAATAAAATGAAAAAAAAAAGGAAAAATAGTTTAGTAACTCGTTAAATATTGTAAATAAAAATAAAATTCTTAGGAAAATTCTCCTCTATCTTTGAAAGAAAACTAGTTACTTTTCAGTCTGAAACAATTTTTCCAGCCAAAGAAAAATGGAAGTTTGTAGTAGGATTCATAAAGGGTCTGATTGCAATCTTAATGAAAGAAAAAATACCAGCTCTTGGTAATAGTAGGAAAATGATGTTAACAGCTCCATTTTATAAAAGCAGCCTAATATTAAATAATGGTTAGGTAACATTGAGTAGTCTGTTTAGTATTCAGAAAAATTAACATCTTCCTTCCCCAAGTGCAAGCACAATTATCTACCCATGGATTGTAGGAACATCTGACTATGTATGTGTTCATTCCTCTATAGCAATTATGGACAACGTAGGGACAAAAATGCTAAAGACTAAGGGGAAAGAACACTCATCTTAGATTAAACTTAGATTCTCTTCTTTCCAATAAATGCCTTTGTATTCTAGGGCCTTACCTTTTCCTATTGCTTTTGCTCAGTGTTCATGTCTCAGCCCCATAAACTCTCCATCCCATTGCTGATGACTTTCAAGTGAGAATCACTGAGTTACCATCTAAGTTTTGTGATTTGCTGAGATTTGATGGTGACTGATGGTAACTGCATTGAGGTTACCAAACCTCCTGTATGGAGGAGAACAATATATGGTGCATCTACACTGCAATTACTGTGGTGAATTCAATTTGTGTAAAATACTTTGCCTAGTTTTAGTCTACTTGTGTTGGTTATTGGTAGACACAAAGCAGCAGCACAGAGTCGGCTCAGGACCCAAAGTCTGCCTGAAAATGTAATAAAGACTTTAGCAGTTAGTTAAGCCTGAATGCTGTCCTTCTACCATTGTGTCACTAGCGACATCCAAACTGTGTGGTGTAAAACTGCCTTGATTATATAACTACATGAGCTGCAGCGAATTCAGCGTAGATGTTTCTGTAATCACTAATTCTTGAGCAGATAAGATACTGTTTTCCTTTTCCGTATACTTTCCAATGGCCAGATAGATTTAGAGCCGTTTACAAAGCATTTAGCTTTGGCAGTGCCTTCCAGACAGCTGGTGGAAATACAAACTTCAGTGGTATTTTTACTGTCTTTTCTACCTTTATTCTCCTCCATCTCATTCTGGGCTGCTAAATGTCTGCAAAGTGGATGCACCAATATATCTTGGAGGCCACCCAGCTGGAAAGTGGCTTGGCAGAAAAGGATCTGGGGATCCTGGTGGACATCAAGCTGAACGTGAGCCAGCAATGTGCCCTTGCAGCAAAGAAGGCCAATGGTATCCTGGGCTGCGTTAGACAAAGTATTGCCAGCAGGTCAAGGGAGGTGATCGTTCCCTTCTACTCAGCACTGGTGAGGCCACACCTAGAGTGCTGTGTCCAGTTCTGGGCTCTTTGGTACAAGAGAGACATGGACATACTGTGATGGGCCACAACAATGATAAACTCGTTTGTAGCATCTGTGCTATGAGGAAAGGCTGAGAGAGCTGGGACTGTTGAGCCTACAGAAGAGAAGGCTTGAGGGAGAGTGCAAAGAAGACAAAGCCAGACTTTTTGCAGTGATGCCCAGTGACAGGACCAGAGGGAATGGGCACGCACTGAAATGTGTGAGGTTGCCTCTGAACATCAGGAAAGACTTTTTCACTGTGGTGACCCACCACTGGCACAGGTTTCCCAGAGACATTGTGGAGTCTCTCTCCTTGGAGATATTCAAAAGCTGTCTGGACACGGTCCTGGGCAAGTGGCTGTAGGTGTCACTGCTTTAGTTGGGGTGGTTGGACCAGGTAACTTCCAGAGGTGCTGTCCAACCTCAGCCATTCTGTGATTCTGTGATCTGCCATTTTATTGTCTTTTTACACCACTGCAGAAGCTATACCTGCTCCATCTCCTACAGATAGCAGGATAGTAGAAGTTTCTCCCTGGCACAACGCAGTGTTGTACAGAGACACCTGAGATGGCTCAGAAAGAGCACAGTGTGCTCTCAGCCATCCATGCTCAGGCAGGACATCCATGCCTTGGGTATGGACTGAATATGTACGCTCAGCTGGGTTTACCAGTTCCCATTTCCTCTGTATCCAAAGTAGTTCAGCTGAGCATTTGCCTCTGCATCTACTCCCTAGTGCTGTGGATCCCAGGAAGTTTCTTAGTTTGGTTGCAATCCTGTGGCAGCCTGTTTCTTGCTGTGCAGGTCCTAATGAGTCTTTCCCCATCAGAGATATTAATGAGAAGACCTTTCCGGTAGTCTTTAGGGGCTAGGTTCAGCATAGTCAGAGCTAATCAACCCCATCAAGTCCAGTCTGATTTCTGCTGTTGAGTGAGATGGCTCTTTGTCGTGTTTTAACCCCAGCCAGCAACTCAGCACCACACAGCTGCTCACTCACTCCCCCCATGGTGGGATAGGGGAGAGAATCAGGAGTAGAAGTGGGAAGACTCGTGGGCTGAGATAAAGACAGTTTAATAGGTAAAGGAAAAGCCACGCACACGAGCAAAGCAAAGCAAGGCATGGAATTCATTCACCACTTCCCATCGGCAGGCAGATGTTCAGCCACCTCCAGGAAAGCAGGGCTCCATCACACATAATGGTTACTTGGGAAGACAAATGCCATCACTCTAAATGTTCCTCCCTTCCTTCTTCTTCCCTCAGCTTTATATGCTGAGCATGATATCATATGGTATGGAATATCCTTTTGGTCAGTTGGGGTCAGCTGTCCTGGCTGTGTCCCTAACCCACTTGTGCACCCCCAGCCCACTCACTGGTGGGGTGCTGTGAGAAGCAGAAAAGGCCTTGGCTCTGTGTAAGCACTGCTCAGCAATAGTGAAAACATCCCTGAATTACCAACACTGTTTTGATCAGAAATCCAAAACACAGCCCCATACTAGCTACTGTGAAGAAAATTAACTCTTCCCCAGCCAAAACCAGCACATTCATCTCAGTGCTTCAGTTCTTGGAGGGCTTTGTAGCTTGGGATGGCGTGGGACTGGTCTGCAGCAAAGCTAATGAGTCACGCTTGTTGTGCAGTACCAGCCAGTGGAGTACAGGCACCCACTGGTTATGCAGGAGTCAGCATGGCCCTGGCAGGGCCAACACAGGCATGGTGGAAGAAGTACTTAGTATTCCCTCACTGAGTCCCTGGTCTGTATTATCCATGTTTTCTCCATTACTGAGCATCTTATAGCCTCCCATTCCCTAAAAATAGAGTTAGCTATGTCAGAATGGTGTTACGATGTTCTTTTTGTCTAGATGCTGCAATTCAGGATCTAAGATTACTTGTGTTTCTCCCCGAGTGCTAAGGATGACTATTAACACTGCTGTGAAACTGAAAGGATCTGAAATTGCTCTTGTTTTTGTGTGAGACCTCAGTTTTCCTCCTGCTAGGAGTTTTAACTAGGGCTTTATACTATATAATGCCAGCAAATTGAATCGTGACTATAAAATTACTACTGCTAAAATGAAAACCTGTTTTTGAGGGGTTTTGTTGGGTGAGCATGAGGCTAAAATGCAAAATTTATGTTTAATGGAAACTGGGTGATATAGAAGGATAAAGTTCTTCCTCAACTGCTTTAAAAAAGCAAGCATATTTTCAAGGCAAAACCATAGCACAGTCCTATGCTCTGTTCCAATAGCATGTTGAAAAGGAAAATGTTCTATTTGTGCTTCATGAGTAAGGACTGTGAGCTGATTTCTGTATTCATTATGGGCTTGGTCTGTGTTCCCCATGGACTTTGAAGCCCAGATCATTTCTCTGCAATTAAGAATATGTAACTTGCTATCATATTTTGCTTGTAGGTGTTTTATATCTTCAGTATGGGGATGAAACAAAGCAGTTGAGGATGCCGAATGAAATCACAAGCACAGACACAATTCGTGCCCTTTTTGTAAGTGCCTTCCCCCAGCAGCTGACCATGAAAATGTTGGAATCACCCAGTGTGGCCATTTACGTCAAGGATGAGAGCAGAAACATATACTATGAATTGTGTGATGTGAGGTAAGTAAACATGGAATTACAGCTGTTGGGTTTGGTTTTAGGGGGTTTTTTTGTAGAGCACTTACAGAATAAAAAGGAGTGGAATTTATAAGTATCTGACAGATAGCGGCCTGACACTAAACACTAAATGAGTGTTCACTGGTACCCGAGTAATATGGGAGGTGTGGTCTGACAATGCCTTCAGCTGTAGGTGCAATATTTGTTGCACAAGCCATTGATAAATGGTGTACCTTGTTCAAATATTTATATAATACATGCAGGTTCACATATTTAATATTTTATTGAATTTTAACTGAGACATAAATATTTAAAATACAGAACAGAAGATAAAGCTATACAGAAAAACTGTTTTTTTCTTTGCTGGCAGAGCAAAGCCTGATCCTTGTGAGCCTGAAGTTACAAATATGAATGTCACCAATGTCCTTACAACAGTGACAATTATTCATCATTTAATGCTGCCAAAGATCTGTGGCACTGATGACCGCTGCTGCAGCAGCCCCACCACCTTGCTATTTTATGTCAGGATGCAGCAACCGATACAGTCACTTCCCTTCACTAATTCAGAGCTTGGTCAATAAATGATCTGACTAACATCTGGGTACATCTTTCTGTCCTTTATTTTGTGGTACTGCAGCTGCTTAATTAACCATATTCCTTCAGTCCTGATGTCTGTGCTCTTCAAGCAGGACCAGGTTTTCAGGGTCCCTAGAAAGTCCCAAATCATGTAGCAACAAAACTCTCCGGCACACCTCAGATATGTTACGCTCTGTAAAACTGTGCTAGGAAATATGGTGGGCCTTTGTGGCATCCTTTTCAGAAGAAATTACATGAGAAAAAGAATGGACAGAAGATGGAGAAAGCAGACAAGGTGTTCCCTGCCTGCCAGTCTACCACTAGTGCAGGAAAATGATGTGAAAGTAAGAGAAGTGTCCTGTCCACTGCTGCCTTATTTCTTCTGGACATTCTGTGGCTCAGGTGCTTCTCCATATCATGTTGTAGTTAAAAGAGCAAGTTGGAGCTTTTCTAGCCTTACCACTTCCAATTCCCTTATTCCTCTTCTTAGTCTTTGAACAGCATCACACTCCATTTTCTCTCCTCTGTCTTGCTCTCCTCAGGCTGCCTATCCAGTGTCTTGTCATTGGCCAGCCTCTTGCGTTTCAGTTTCTGGTTTTTTATCTTCCTTTCTTTGGAGACTCCCACACCCCTGTTTGTCCACTGTAATGCCTATGTTAAGACCCATCTGATTTTTGGCATCATTCATCATGCACTCGAGTTTCTTATGCATCACACAGTCTATTCACAAGATTGGATCAAGAGATTAAATCAAGATACAGGTTACTACATCTCTGTTGCCAAGCGCATTATTGCCAACCATCATCTAGCCCATCAGCTCCTCTCTCACTTTATCCCTCCATCTTCCCTTAAGTTTCAGACTAACAGTTTATGACTTCATCTCCTCCCTGCCCCCGAGAATGTGGTTGTTGATTATCTTAATACAACTCCACCTTTTTTTCCCTTGCTCCCATTGCAGGCGTCACTCTGCCAACCTCAGGCCTGGCTCAATCCCAACATCTGCTTCCTCTGTTCCAATGCCTGTATTGTAGAGCATTTCTGGAGGAAATCTCACGACCCAGCTGACTTCCTCCATACAAAATTCCCTCCTTCAGTTCTGCCACCCTTCTCACTAAGGAAACCTCATCAATTCCAGCTTGACGGAGTTCAAAGCATGCACTACCAGCTGCATTTTCACCACCTTTGAATAATTTCCACAACAATTTCTCCATTTCTGTTCCTTACTCTTCACAAGATCTTGCCAGTGCCTCCTCTCAGAGAACAGATGAAGTACGATTTTTCTCTCCTTTGCTTGCCATGTCTTCCTTCAGTTCTCTTCTTTCTTCCTTGTCTTAAACACAGGTGTTTCAGTCAACTCTTTAAGCTCTCCACCTCCCTTGGAGGCTGTCTCATGTTCCTCTGTTCCTCACATCACTTGCTTTGTCTTTTCATTAACTTATTACTCTAATAGAGTCCTTACTCTTATGTTGCAAACGTGTTTCTGTGCCTCCCAACAAAACTGTCCCTGAACACAACATACATTTCCACTTCCCACCCCATCACCATTTTCTCTTGCATTGAGCAGTCACTACAACTGTTGGCTGGAGTTTTACTCTTCTAATTCTCTCCTAGACCCATTTCCAACCTGTTCAGGGTTTTATTCTTCTAATTCTAACTTGTCTTTTGTTCCCCACTGTTCCGTTGCAATTGTCAAAGTCACCAAATGGCTAGCTTTTGTGAACACCCTTTTTCTCTCAGATCTCTCATGTACTTTTAATGTTTTCTTCTTGAAACTTTGATCTCCCTTTGTTTCAATGGCTGTTCTTTCCTGATTTCTTCCTGTCTCTCTTCTTCTTTCAGGTATCATTTGAGAGGTACTATTCTCAAACATTGATTTTCTGATGTGTTTTGTCAGGGCTTTGTCCTCCTTCCTTTTCCTTGTCTGTACCTGTCTCCATCATCTTATCCCTGTGGGTTAGTTGAATTATCAACTACCTGAATGACTCTCCCATTTATTTTTCTGTCTCTCTTTTAGGATGGGATTCATCTGACCAAATAGAGATTTTTACATCCACATTTTCAGCTGGTTGTGATTAATTCTATAAAAGTGTCTGATAAATTATACATGCCAGAGAACCTAACTGTTGATGTCTTCTTCCGTGTGAATATCTGTCGTTGGATGACATGAATCCTATCTCTTCCGTCCAAACTAAAATTTCAATCTTCTCTTTTAATATAGTCTCAAGGACCATTAGTTTTAGTCTAGCTTATGTTCTTCTTCATTAGGCTATCACACTCCTTCCCCTTTTCTTTCTTTCTTTTTTTTAATCACTGGGGACAAAGCTCTATCTTTCTACTTAAGCCCGTAACCTGGTCCTTTTTTTTAAAGTAGTTCAGGGCTTTGCATCCAGTGTAGATTTCAGATTTTTTTCTGCATAACATCCCTATGATGCAGCCTTTCCTCTCCCACCACGTAGTGAAAAAACATTCAGCTAATTCATCTGCTTTTTAATAGCAACTGCTGTAATGGTCTTTTCTCAGCAGTTGACACAGGTAATCTTGTCCGCTCTTACCCATTCAAATGAAGCAACAAAGATCATTCTCCTAGTTTGACAAGCAGACTATTTCACGAGTATTTTTTTTTTTCTGGCTGTATCTTTTCCATCTCATTAAATATAAACTACTTGTCTTCATTATGAGGGCTCCTCCAAGCCCACTTCAATGCTACTTCTCATTTCTTGTGCAGTACCAAGTGCCATCTGCTTCCACTTCGTGAATAATGCCAACTTTCATTCTACATGTCTTTAATTTTCGAACAAGCGCTCTCTCTCGAGCAGCCCTCTAACACACTTGGAAGACATCCTCTGCAGGCATCCACAAAGCCACTGTCTTGGTCTCCTTCTTGCTCTCGCTGTTTCTCTGCCTACTCAGAGCATGCCCATGGTCCCAGGATCTGGTTTTTGCTCCTCTGGCTGGAGAGACTATGGTCTACTCCTTTCTTTTTGTTCTCTTATCTCTCTGCAGCTATCCTGCTGTCTTTTGTGTCTTCTATTCACCTTGTAAGCTGGTGAAGAGGTTGTATTCCTGGGGTGTTTATACAGCACACACAGATCAACGAGGCCTTTGAACATGCCACGGGCATCTGGGAGCTACAGTAATGCAAATAATAGTAATAATAAAAGTACAGTAATATATACCTGTTATCAGTAATGTTTATCTTAGAATAGCAACATGAGGTGAAATAGAATTCACTTCAGAGATCAAATGCCTAGTATTTTGGTGCTTTGCCTTGCAGCAATGTTTTACTTTAAAGTGTCATGTTTCTACAAGAAATATTTACGGAGTATGCTTTTAAAACAAACTCTAGTTAGTTGAGGTACCATCTCATAGCCTTCAGACAGAAAAGACAGCAGATAAAATTTATTTAAATGAATAATATACTGTTTCTTGAACTGAAGATGAGAGAGCTTGCTTTGTATCGGAAGGAACGTATTTCCAAGTCTGAGGCAGAAAACAGTAACTGAGACTCCCAGTGCAAGTCTCAAAGCAAAAGGGTCACATTTACAAGATGGAAAACATTTTATGTTACCATAAATAATTGAAGAACTTGAACTTGCCGCAAGGTAGCTATTTTCCTATGCAGTCTACAAGTAAACACTCATAAATACTAAACTTCTCATCAGCCCTGCAGTTCTTAAACAGAAGGCACTGATCTGTCTCTTAAGCTGTGGGGTTTCTTTAATAACTACTTGACATCTACAACAGCAGCACAAGTTCTGACTAGCTACCCATTCAAAGCAATCACTGATTGTAATATGACATTGTAAGAAAGAAATTGGACCTGCCCAAGAATCCTTTCCTTCATTTTTAAATGATAATCCCAGTGATTAAGATCAGTTCACTAGACTTGTAGCTGCACCTGGAGGAAAGGAATTCAGTCACATGTGTACGTAAATTCTCCAGAGATCACTACTGGGAAATGAAAGGAGTCGCGGCTTTGAAAGGATGTAAGTGAGCGTAGATTGGAGGCTTTGCTGCTGATGAAATGTGAGCAAGAGATCAGCAGAACTCAGTGCAAATGTCTAAGCCATAAAATTATTGAAAGGTAGGTTTTGAAACAAAATAGAAGACTAATGTCATCTCTTTCCTAAATGTAGCAGTTTAAAAATGGGCAAAGTGTTGGGTCCTTGTTAAACAAAAATATTCTCTTTGGGCTTTCCATCTGAACCATTTCTGTGGTAACTTTTATCAAAACTTTTGCTTGTTTATTTGTTTTTTGTAGTTCCTATTTTTTCCCTTTAAAACCTGTCTTTATTATAGATAAAGTTTAGAGGAAGGACTTATCTGCTACTGAATTTTTAGCTTTTGTGGATTTTTTTTTTCAGGTTTGTGAGCAAGCTGATAATTAGAATTGCCTCAAGAATAACTGCAGTTAGAAAGACTGCTTTTCTTTTGATATTCTTGCTTCTTAGAATAGCAAAAATTCATGTGGGCTGAGTACACAATAAAACATGTAAATATTAACTAAATCCTTTTGAGTGCCGTGTAAATGTTGAAGCTCTATTGTCTTCAAAGTGTTTTCACTCTATGGCAGGATCTTGAAAGAAACTTAACACGATCTAATTTTTATGGGTGTGGAGTTGTAGCAAAAGAATGATACTTCCCATGGGAAAGAGAATCAAAGTAGGCTTTTGTTTGTTTGTGTGTGTCTAAGTTATGGCATTTAGGTTTTTCTTATAGGTCAGCTGCAGACCTACTATGTTTGCCTGTTACCTGAAACTTTCAGGCAACAAAGTAAATAAAACAACTTTCATCTGTTATCATTGCTGATTCTTTTGATTCCAGGAATATTCAAGACCGATCTTTCCTTAAAGTTTACAACAAAGATCCTGCACACGCATTTAATCACACTTCCAGAGCTGTAAATGGAGATATAAGGGTAAGTACCAGTGCTGCATTTATGCTCTTCTTTCCTCTAGCTTTTATGTTAAAGTTCCTGACCGTAATATGTACACAACAATTCATAAAACTGAGGGTTTGTATACAACACATATACAGAATTGATAATGCTTACCATAATGTTTCTTAACCTCTTTGCTTTTTCCAATTACTTGCCCTGAGCATTAACTGTTTTTTTGTTCTTGTTTACTTGCATTAAAGCATGTGAATCAAAACGTAGCCTTTTTTTACTTATTTTGGGACACAGACAATGCTCAGCATTTATACAACTTCTTATTTCATGTTTCCAAACCCTTTTCAGCAAAGTACAGTATAGTGTTAGTTCACTGCAGCAAGGCTTCAGCACGGACTGGTTTGCAGTAGCTGAGGAGATGTACCTAGCTTGAAACACTTTGTAAATGACCATTTCAGATAAGAAATCCTGATAAATACCCATTGTGGTGTAAATGGGTTTGTCTTTTTCAAAATTTTATACCTGTACTGAACAAGTACTAGTATATTTGCATTTTCAAGTGAAATTTTGTATTGGGAAACTATAGAGAAGGCATTTGAAAGGTATTCATTTTCTCTCTGTTACTGTGTCTATCTTTTGCTGGACTGTAATCTCTGAGAGGGCAGAAGTGGCCGTGCGGCACCTCTTCCGCCGTGTTACCCATAGCTCAGGTTGCAACGGGGGGGTGGTAGTGGTGGTGAGATTTCACAGCCTCATCTCCTCCCCACCCATCCTAGGTCTGTCCCCAGGAAACGGTACAACGAAATGAGGCTAGTAGGGCCAGAAGGGAATGCCACTGCTGTCCTACCTGCTTTGTGTTTTTTATTTGTGCTCCAAAGCTGATTGAACTACGCAGAAAATTTCCTGTGATTTGCTTAATTGTACATTTGTTTCTTGGTTTCATTATCAATTCTGAACATGTCACACTGCTTTATTATTAGTATTTCATGTAAGTGCTTCTGCTGTTTCAACAGTTTAGGGCCTCATTATTTTAGAAAGATCACAATAGTTTATTTACAGGCACTATTCTCAACCACCTCTCATTTATGTACTTCAATTATAAAATGGTCCTTTTAATAGGTCAGAAATCTAATTACTTGATTATTCACACTGCTGCACACACAACATGAGAGAGAAAATAGATGTGCTTCAAATGGCTGATGTGATAGTTTTTAGTGTCGTCTTTAAGGTCTTGAAATTCTTCAATTCTAGTTATTTTCCTGTAGCAGTAACTGGATGTATCGAATACATCTCATTCATATTTGAAGGCATGAAATATTATCATTGTGCATTATGACATGAACTCATGTAATACTTTCACTGTGGCTTTGTAAAGTTATACTATACTGTTCTTGTTCCTTGTGCAGTGGATGATGAATGTTTCTACTGTGGCTTTATTTGTGTGCTCTAGACATGTTTTCAGATATGCTGTGTTAGCTACATATATGAGAAAGTAAAGATTACTTCTTTGGCCCTCTCCCAGGTATTTACTGCCTAACTGAGTTGTTTTGAATTTAGGTGCTGCTTCTGTGCAAAACCTAGTAATTTGTATTGCTTATTTTAAAATACTGTGTTGTACAACAGATATGCACACTTAAGATCTCATGATTATGGCTGAATTATCTCTCTTTGGCCATAACTCAAAAATAAAGGTGACACAGTGGTGGCCTTTGCAGAAGTCGTGGTTTCATGGTAGAATATTGTATTTTGCTCTGCTGAAATGCCAAAGATGCCATTTCAAAATTCTGCGCATCCAACAAAACAGCTATTTTCTCATTGGACTTTTTCTTTGCATTGGCAAATTTCTTGTCTTTCTGGTCTGAGAGGTGAAGTCAGAACCAGGATGTTCATAGTGGTTTGTGGAGAAACATGCAAAAAGTCTTCCCTTTGATCTATGTGAACTTCTGCACTTCAAAGTTATGAGCATGGAAACAAGCGATTTCTTGAGCTCTGGAAATAATGAAACCTGTTTGTCTAAGGATGTGTGTTTTCTGGTTGGGTTCTTCCCTGTGCAGCAACACTCAGATCCTAACTGAGGCTTTTCCCAAAGTAGAGGGATGTAATAATGCTCTCTCCGATGCTCGTCCTCCAGACTCTAAAAAGCTGGAGCACACACTGCAACTTTTTCTCTATTTGGCACAAGTACTGTAGAATCTTCTCGCAAATCTCTAATTGGCAAAATTTGTAGGAACAGAATAGTCTAATGGTTTCTACCCTTTGGTTAAATCTGGTTGAAAGTTGCCTGCAGATTCACAGGTTATTAGGTCGGGGGAGACAACCACCAATAAACAGATGGGTTATCCCTCTTTCCTTAGCAAACCAGATTAAAGGGGGTGGAAATACTGGGTGGGGTAAGTGAGAAACAAGTACATTTTATGTACCACTATTGCGCGGTATCCAAAAGATTGTGGGAAACCCTTTGCTTCTCATCTCTCCTGTTGTGTTTGTGCATCTTTGCATTTGGTAAATTGATGTTTTTCAATTTCATGTGACACATGAGTGCTAAATTCACTACAGTGGGAAGTTGCGAGTAGCTCTTGTAACCACTGTGCTCTGCACCATGGTTAACTGCTTCAGAAAACCTACAGAAAAGCACCTTATTGTTAGACTGGTTGAAAGAACAATATTTAGAATATCATGAATTAGCCATTGTAAGTACATTTTTCCATGGTGATACTGTGAGTGTGGTTGTATCTCCTGCCATATGTGAGTTAAAGCTTTATTTTTTTGAGGCTTGGGAAAGTTTTGCCTTTACAGATTTTTCTACTGTTTGCCTTCTTGTCCCTTTGGAACCTTTATCCCTGGGTTTGATGATGTTCAGGCTTCTATTCATGTGATTTATAATCATTTCCATGTAACAGACCCAAAATAATCTCAGAAAATAATGTTAGCTGCCAGCTTGGACACCTGTTTTAACTACCAAACAGATGTGAGACCTGTATAAGAATTGGCAGTAACACTTGGAGTATTAAGTATTATCCATATGGACAAGAAGACTCAGAATGTGCGAGAGGAATGTGGGATCTGTGAGTTTCAGATCTCCTATCAAACCACTCAGCTCTCCTGTCCATCAGTTCTGATTTTCCTGGTCTTCTTTCTGCTTGATGCATTTTTCTGAATGGGTTGTGTTTGAGAAAAGGGGTTTTGCTTGGGGTCTAAGCAAGTTCTAAAGGACAGTTTCTTCTGAAATCCTTGAGTGTCTTGCTTACTGACACTGTGCTGTGACCATCTACATCTTTAAGAGCGTGGTTTGTTTGACAGGTCTGCCATGGTGTTCAAGCAAGAGGTGGTGGCCACATAGTGCCATCTCACTGAATATTCTGAATATTTCTGTTTGTGCCCTTCATTTTTTTTATTATTCCTTTCCCAAAATGTGTGCTGAAAATCTGTAGCAGCTGTTTTCTTTGGAGAAATGTATCCTCACATTGCTGCATTTCATTAATTTATTCCTTAGCCTGACCTTGTAATGTTTATTAGCACTTTCTAGCTCTCTGTGCAACAATACTTTCTTTTGACAAAATACTGTCTCGTGTCCAAATGTTTAGATGATCTTTTTATTCTCTCTGGCATTGTTTTGAATTCCAGTGCAAATGCATGTACACAGCCGTGCTGGTCTATGCTGTAGGAATTAACGTTTGTGATTTGCATAGATTCACAGAGGAAGAGACTTTCTCAGACTTACTAGGTGCAGGGTCCAATTTGCTTCTCTTCTCACATTTAGCGGTGGAGTATAGATTCGATGTCAATAGATGACACTAAAGAACTGAGGGCAGATTTTCATATGTTGCTGAATGAACTGAATTTCTTTGGAAGTGTCACAGGTCCTTTTATCCTGGGTTGTTGCTGTGAGCCCCTGGGGACTCCCAAGTGGAAGCGATCCCCCCACCAAATGTACACAGTGTATTTTCTCTCCTCATTCCTTACACCCTCCTTTTATGGAGTGTCTAAAAGGAGAAGAATCCTAAATTATAATCTCCCCCATCTGTCATTGCAACTTGTCTGCGTTTCTGGTGGCACAGTTGGATACTAATAATGTTGGTTTATGCAGTGGTTTGTTTTGGGCTTCATCTGTCCGCCAATTTTGAGAATCAGGAGGGAATTTTTACTTCATAACAAACCAGTGGCTATTTTGCTTGGCAATCTTTCTCTTCCCAACCACCTGCCGTAAAGTCTGTGGGTTACACTTTGTTTTAAAATGTCCTAGACCCACCATGTTTTTGCTTCATTCCCTGACTTGCATAAGACCTTAGTAGGTCAGTGCTTTATCCCAGACCTCTGCTGGGTGGGTGAGCCCAGAATATCCAAAGAATGCTCGTTGTGGTTGCTGTTGTATCGAGGTACACTTTGAGGTGTTTTGGGGTTTTTTTTAGAGAGTGTTGCTCCAAGAATGAACAATTAGGGCAAGTTGGATCAGAGCTGAGTTGGGGAGCAGGGGGTACCTGAAAACTCCACATTTTCTGGGAGTTAAAATGGCAAAAAGGTGATGATGTTCCTGGCAGTGATGGGCATTTGGGCTGCCAAGTTGAGAGGGGATGAGTTAAAATATGTTGTACAGTAAAATGAGACAGACATTTGATAAGCTTGGTAAACTGTTGTGCTGACTAGCTTTTATTACTGAAATTGCGCAAGAGCAGCTTTTCATTTTTCCCCTGAAAGTGCCTGGCTAGCTGGTTGTTAACTCCCTAGATTTAGACGCAATTTGTGAACTTAAAAAAATCCCACAAGTGCTAAAAAACCCTCAAACAACTCCCCAAGAATTTAAAGCATCCAGGGATCCTGAAACTCAGTGCTGGTTTGCAGGAAAGATAGAGAGATAATAAATGCAGGATCATCCTTCTATGTTCTTCAGGTACCTGTAAAGATACATCCAGCTTCTTTGAGATGTTAGACTTCTTTTCACTGGATTGTTTGTGATCTTAACATCAATAACTGTAAAGGCTGCAAATGCTGCCAAAATTACATTTGTTCATTGCATACTACGGCTAAAAAAAAGCAACTGCTTCTTGCACTACGTAGAAGTATTTAGAATAAAAGTATTTATTGGAAAAGAATTCAAGTAATGAATTGGGTGAATGCATTTTAGTGCTAGGATGCCTGTAGGACAGCATTTATGTAAGTTACCATGTGTTTGCCTTACTGATCCTATTACTATAAAACTTTGTTTTCTTTTGGGAAGAAAAAGAAAAAAGAAAAAGCAAACGCTAATACCTCTATTATCTGATAGAGACCTTCCAAATGATACAAATCCCATCTTTCCTGCTGTTTTGCTGTCTGCTTTTTCTAATGCTCTTTTTGTCATTGAGAGGTTATGACAACATGAGCCATATTGTATTTATAAACATCACGTGTTTCCTTGATATGACTTGCAGTGTCTGCCAAACAGAACACATGGAAGAAACATTTCTCATTAGCTCAGCATTGGTTTTGGTTATACTGATTTCCGGGACAGGAAAAATGCCTTCCTTACTCAGATTTAACTTTCATACAGTAGAAAGAAAGCCTCTGAGTGTCCATGAAATCGCTTGAACAGAGACGCTGCAGCTCTTTTAGCCCACATACTTTGTCTGAGGAAAAGAGAAAAAGCGGTTTATTTTAAAGAGAAGATGTAATGGCATGTATTGCTGAAACTAATTCTGAATTAAAATACCTGCCACAGTCATCTAGAAACGGAACTCACCAAAAGATGTAAGGTAAGATGATGCTTATAAATAATAAGAGATATATAATTCCTTTTCTTCTTCTTCTTTTTAAAACTAAAAGATATTTTCAGATTAACTAGGAATTTAAATCAGAACAATGAAAACTGTTTCTTTTTCCTTGAGTCATATGAGAAAATAGATGTTTAATTGTTCTTTAAATCACCAAACTCTACTCTCAGATTTTATGTCTAGTTTCAAACCTACATATTAAACATAAGCAGTTATTTTCCAACTTGCCATTACAAATCTTGCTGAGATGTGAACAAAATATATAAAAGAAGTCTCTGATGTTCTGGATTTTTTTTTTTTTTTTACTGATAGGGATTTTACTACTTTTGCTTTGAATGGATTGTCAGTAGTTGCCAATTATTTATGCAGCTACAGACCTGCAGACACTGAGAAGTAGCTGCACCAAATCAGACTGTGATGAAAGACTGTAAATGTACCTGTTCTCTTTCATTCATATGTCCTTTGACATACAATACATATTGCTGTATAAAGCCTAAGTTAGTGGGAAAGTGGATAGAATTTTAAGGAAAAACTTTTTTTTTTTAATTTTAGCTACACATAAAACAATATATAAATCTCGAATGTTATCTGGCAAAAAGTCAGTCTGTTTAAAGATACAGATCCTGTGTCACAGTTGGACAGATACTGTATTGTGGCTTTTTTAATGCCATGGCTATGTGCTTTGGTGTATTATATTTATTTCACAAACATTGTGTGTAAGGAATATAACTGTGTAGATCCTATTACTATACCAACATCTTAAAAGATATCTTCTTTTAAAATTTTCAAATAATGAAGATGGATTTTAAGTTTATATCAAGCTGTCTGTTGAAAGGAAGTGGTGTGTTCTCGATACTAAACCATTCAAGGAACATGAGCTTGCCGCACCCATGCAGTAATCTTCCAGTTAGTCTAAGAGGAGTGTCATGGGGTAGATATCACAAACCAGTTACCTGGAAACTCCCAGAGTTTCGTCTGTGGAAACAGATCAACTTGCAACCACAATACAGTTGTTTTAGTGGAACTTTTAGGGAGAGAGTTCTTTATTTCCCATTAACAGGCCTGTGTTCAAGCTAGCCTGCCATGAAATGTTGAGGTTTGCTCAGAGCTTGCCCTGGAGCTGATGAAGTTACTTAATGACAACATATGATCTGTCCTGTGTGAAGATCTCTTCAGCCCTTCATTAAAATCAGAAGTCTTATCTCTCACGTAAGTCTGAGGTTCTCAGGCAAAACTTTCACTGCCTTCACTGGGAGCTTGACCTGAATAAAATCATAAGGATTGGATCTGAGTCCATTTTTATTGTCAAGTAGTTTCTGGTTTTATTCTTACTCCACCTTTTTTTACATAATGTTTCCTTGTTCCAATTCTTTAGATGTTTTACTTTTTTTTTTTTTTTTTTTTTACACTGCTCTTGCTTTTAGTAGAACAATTTGCACTAATTCGGCTGTTTGTTTACATGAAATTCCTAAGTAACTGGCAGAGTCAGATGTTGCCAGAGCTCCCTAAACACACTGACAGATGATGAAAATGCTCATGACTGTGACCTTCCATATTAGGAGGGGAGATCTTCCTTTACCTCCTTTGTAGCTTATCTGAATTGCTGCAGTCCCAAAGGCCAAAGTTCAACCAAGCTTTATGACTTCCAGTTAGCTTTCCGGATGAGCTGTGTTACTCAGACAGGGGTTAAAAATCACTTTCTGGAGGAGGAGGTTTTAGTACTTCAGTTCCAAGAACCCAAGTAAAGTTAGAAGCAATGTCTTTGCTTCCTCAAACCTGCCATTCGCTTGTCAGTCAGGACCTCAGCTTTCCTAAGTTTTTCACAAATCCAAAATGTGATACTTCATGATCATGACCCAAATTCTCTGCTTTCCACTGAGTCTTCACCTCAGAATATTATTAGTTACCTGCCTCTAGATAAGCCTAATGAATACTAAAGAGAATTAATTTTGTCCCTGTCTTCCTTTCAACAAAGAGGAGTTAACCAGCACCTGGTGTCTAGGAGAACACAGCTATTTACTTGTCTGAGGACCTTGATTCTTCTCCATGTTGGATTGTACTTTTTCTAACAAGGACTCTGGAAAACTAATCAGACTTCTGAAAATATGAGCAGTAAAAATATCTTTTCTTGGATACATGTTAAGACCTGGGGTTAAAAAAAGCTTCAGCTGGCAAAAGCAAGACAGTTGCAAATATCAACAGGCAACAGGACTCCATAAGAAATGATATGATGCTAAAGTTATTTTTTGTGTGAATATATACCTTTCTTACATCATTGCAAATTGGAAGTCCATGTGACTAAGTGAAAAGACCAAAATGGTGTGTTGGGTAAAGGGCTAGTCCCTCAGTCACTTAATATTTACTATAGATAGCTTGACATTAGGATAAACCTGGTTGTTTACTTCAGTCACGCTGACCAATTTGTATATTTTCTTGGATAGAAGGAAGTAAAATGAAAAGAAAACGTAGGGCTCAAACAGTATAGGAAGAAGTTTGTGATCTGAGAAGACTCTTAATTAGAGGCATTCATAGTGGTGCTAAAGTTGCAAAATACTTACTTACAACTGCAAATACTGCTGGGCCTTACAGGTATGAGATGCAGTGCAGCTTGGACACTTGCGTTGCAAAATCCAGGTGTATATAAGGCTTCCATGACCATTTCTCCTGCCAATAGCACTGACTCCAAAACTCAATGCAGGAACTTATTTCTTCTGATTTGCTATGTCCTTATAGTGGAAGAAACAACTGGCTACAGGTGTAAACATGTACCTTAGGTCTTTTAACTATCATTAGATCAGTTTTATACATTTTTGTATTATTTGCATCCTAACATGTTCCATATATCTGTAATAGAAATTGTGTTCTGACTCAGTTGTTTGGTAATGCCAAATGAGACCAGGGGTTATGCTTTTCTTTATGTTCATTTAACCATATCAACTTGTTCAGTTTTATTTGGCTTCAGTGCAGTGAGAAGAGATACAAATATGGAACAAAAATAAGAGCTGAGTCGTTATACAGCAAGTCAGAAAGCCATGCATTTATTTTGATTTATGAATGCAGTTACTAGCAGTATTTCTTTTTTTAAAGCACAGAAATCTGATCTACAGCATATTTAAACCAAATAAAATGCTGATCTGTACCAGAACTGTACGTATTTGAAACTATTCCTTTTTTGGAAAAAAAAGGGATGACCCCATCAGTTCAGTTGTGCCCTGAGGAAGTGCTGAAATTGAGACTGGTCTGAAGGGTTTGGCTTCCTGCGTTGGTGGTGGCCGTCTATGTTATGTACATGATGTGCTTGATCTCTTCAAGGAGAACGGGGAGGGGGGGAGGAAATGCTTGCTGCATCTTCATGAATTACATGACTCCTGTTTGTTCTCAGAACATTCTACCTAAAAAGCAGCTGTGGAAAAGCAAAAGAAACGTACAGTTGGTTTGAAAGCAAAAGAAACAGTTGGTTTGAATGAAGCATTAGTTATGAGGGGTGTCATAATGTTAACTTTTTAAAAAAAAATCAGTAATAGCTTTTATGTGTTCAGTCCAAACAGTCTAATAGCTTATGGGATGGGTGGGCCATGCTATACTGATGAGATAAATGTGGATATTGGCAAACCAATGATGTAATTATGTAAATCCGACCTTTTTAGGATTGAAATGTGTTATGTTTCAATGTATTTATATTTTTGTCATTTGTGATAACACCCTGAAAAATCTTGGCTGCAATAAAAAGAGATTTCTTAGTGTACTCACCACAATACTCTGTCTGGAAAGTGTACTAAGGAAGCGTAGGGAAATCAAGTGTGAGAGATTTATTAACTTCTCTCTGCTTAATCGGATAATTTTAACTTTTTTTTTTTTTTAACTCTCACATTCCATTTGTTTCTAGGAAATGAAATACACTCATAAATATGCAGAAGCGAGTGCCTGCTAAGTTCATTGATCTGGATGTTTGTCTTGCCAATCAGGAATCATAGAATGGTTTGGGTTGGAAGGGACCTTAAAGATCATCCAGTTCCAACCCCCCTGCCATGGGCATGGACACCCTCCACTAGACCAGGTTGCCCAAAGCACCATCCAACCTGGCCTTGAACACTGTCAGGGAGGGGGCCTCCACAACCTCTCTGGGCAACCTGTTCCAGTGCCTCACCACCCTCACAGTGAAGAATTTCTTCCTAACATCTAATCTAAATCTCTCCTCTTTCAGTTTAAAGCCATTACGCCTTGTCCTATCACTACGTGCTCTTGGAAACAGTCCCTCTCCAGCTTTCCTGTAGGCCCCTTTAGGTACTGGAAGGCTGCTATAAGGTCTCCCTGGAGCCTTCTCTTCTCCAGGCTGAACAACCCCAACTCTCTCAGCCTTTCTTCATAAGAGAGGTGCTCCAGCCCTCTGATCATCTTCATGGCCCTCCTCTGGGCTTGCTCCAACAGCTCTATGTCTTTCTTGTACTGGGGCCCCCAGAGCTGGACGCAGTACTCCAGGTGGGGTCTCACGAGAGCGGAGTAGAGAGGCAGCCTCCCTCGACCTGCTGGTCATGCTTCTTTTGATGAAGCCCAGGACACGGTTGGCTTTCTGGGCTGCAAGCACACATTGCTGGGTCATGTTGAACTTCTCGTCCACCAACACCCCCAAGTGCTTCTCCTCAGGGCTGCTCTCAATCCATTCTCTGCCCAGCCTGTAGTTGTGCTTGGAATTGCCCTGACCGATGTGCAGCACCTTGCACTTGACCTTGTTGAACTTCATGAGGTCACATGGGCCCACCTCTCAAGCCTGTCAAGATCCCTCTGGATGGCATCCCTTCTCTCCAGCATGTCAACTGCACCACACAGCTTGGTGTCATTGGCAAACTTGCTGAGGGTGCACTCAATCCCCTCGTCCAGACCATTTGTTAAGATATTAAACAGAACTGGCCCCAAAACTGAGCCCTGGAGAACACTTTAGTAAAGTCTAGGTAAACAACATCCACAGCCTTTCCCTCATCCACTAAGCAAGTCACCTTTTCATAGAAGGAGATCAGAGTAGTCAAAAAAATTTGTCTCATTGATGGCTAATCTGTGACAATGTCAACTAGGGAGTGTCAACAAGTTCAGTACAGGTGTAACCAGGCTAGTCCAAACGTAGAGCTTGCTCTACTAGCTAGATTTAAGCTGATGCACGCTGTAAGTTCAACTTCTTTTATGGCAAGAATTCAAGTGTAACATTGCTTTCCCCTTATCTTTATGTTGGATTCTTATTTTACACTTGAAAAAAGTAGTCTTAGTCTAGGAATGGGAAGGGCTATTGGACATTATGACAGCCTACGAGCTCTTGATGTGCAGATGTGCTTGGGGTCATAGGTCTGTGTGGTCAGGGAGCTAACACGATGGAAATGATAGCGGGAAGAAGCTTTCTGAGAAGTAAGGGCTGCATGCACATGCGCATGCACACAGCTATAGACACATCTCACCACTTGTCAGAGCTTGGTGGTGGTTTCATCAAACCAGAATTTCTGTTGTCCCCCTCAAATGGCCAAACATGTACAAAGGGCAACAGGGACCTGAGCATTCTCTCTCAGCACTGAGCCTGACTGCACTTTGAGTCTCAGAGATGCTGCACTAATGCCTGACTTGTAGAGAGGTGTTATTTTCTGCAGTGTCTGAAGGAGATGAAGCTGGTTTTAACTGTAACTACATCTTCAGTGGGAATGGCTGAACTAAGTGCTAGGTTTCAAAAGCCATTTGTAGCTTTAAAGGGCATCTCAAATGTCTTTGTTCTGAATATGAGAGTGGATTGCAAAGGCAAGCGATGGTCGTAGCTTGTTTGCCCATGTCCTGAAGCATTCACAGGTAGCTCCAGCTGGCATTTATGTGGAGTGCTCTGCTCCAATTTCTTTCCTAAAACCCACCATGTTCTGACCACTCCTTCCAAAAAACCCACAAAACCTCCAAATATTAACCCAAACTAAAGAAGTTTACATTGGATGTATTTTCTTCTTTCTCTTACCTCTTCTTCCTTTCTTCCTCTCTCCCTCTCCTTCCAATCCTGCTATGATAGGCTACAGCATTGTAATAACAAGAACTAATGCAAAATGTTCTAGCCTTGAAGAAAATTTGCATCAGTTCATGTTTTCCACCCTCATTCTGTTTTCTTATTCTTTCATTGCATTTTTTGTTGAATTTCCCTTCACATTCTAACTTTAACTCCTCTTTTCCTCATCAGTTCCTCACCTCCTGGCTTAAGTCTCCTATTTTTGTTTCTTTGTTATTTATTATCCCTTTCTTGTTTCTCTGCTTAGTTCTCAGCACTCCATCTCTGATATTACCCTCTTTCATCTCTGGCCTCTTTCACAAAGTCCTATTACTGCCCTTCACCCTGTCTTGTTCCCTTTTTTGGGGGTCTTTTTTTCCTCTTTCTTATGTAATTTTACACTCAGAATTCCCTATTACCTTCCCATACAATTTTTCCTTTACCTACTCTATCTCTTCCCAGTGTCATGACTTATGCATTATTTAAATGTTTGCAGCATGTCATTCTTGCTATTTTTTATTAATATTTCTGTATTACATGTAGACTAAGCAGGAAAAATTTCATGTTACAAACTCAGTCCTCTATGTATAGACTTTAAAAGGTTCATGCATATGAAAATGTGCTAATGGTAGCACAGAGGAAGAGGAGAATGAAAAGCGGAGGTGCTTTTGTATTGGTCTATTGATAAATAAATAATGGTTATTTTCAGCTTCAGGCTAGAGACACTTAATTCTTCGCTCAGTCAAACAGGAACCACGGGCCAGGTTGGATCCACCAAGGTGGATCACAGCAAAGTCCATTGCATGGACTAGCAAGCAGTAGCCGGAATGAAGCTGCCTTAGCCCTTCCAGTTAGAGTATCTCTTACAAAGAAGAAAAAAAATAAGGAAAAAAACGGGATGAAAAACAGAGCAGAGAGTGAGCTAAATGAAAAGACATATGGGCAGGCTCACTATAGTGAATTAGGAAAATAGTCTAGTCCTTACAAGCTTATTGTAGAAATTGGCGCCCGCTGCAGTCAGTGGAGGGAGGCAGGGAATGCCAAAGGGCAGCGTGTCCCACCCGGCTGTAGAGGGAATGAGCCGACTGTGGAGGGTGCCCAGCCGACTGTCTTTTAATGCAACAGTAGGTGAGATAAATCCTCAATACAGAGCAACTAATAGTGCCGTCTTCACTTTTGAGAGGTACTTAATGCATATATGTCTGCGATACATACCGTGATACTTTCCTATAGCTAGGAAAACATCTTTGTTTAAATCAGTACAGAAATGAGGGGGAAGCATGAGGTTTAAATTACAGGGCAGAGAGACAGACTGCAGACCTGACGTAATAGTTGAGTTTTGCAGAACCTTCTTCATGCGACTCCAGTGAGAGTTGGCTATATTTGCTCTAGTAAACTTAAAATAAATTTTGAGAGGCTTATAGAGTTTCCAGCTCAGGATTTCCCACTTGTACTTGCTTGCCTTTAATTTTTTTTAAATCCCTAAAAATCTAAAATTTGTGAGTATGTTGATCTGCCATCACCAAAGGATAGACCAAAAATTTACTGCTGGTATGCAAAACATGTATGTATGTGTGTATATGTAATGTTAATATACATGTTACAGTGAAGCACTGTTCTCTTGGAGCTCAGATGTTCACTTGTGTGCTGGTTCAAAGGCTTCGTGTACCGGTTGCTCCACACTGCAAGCACCAGCTGTTCTCCCGAGTGTGCTGCTTTGTCAGCAGTGAAGCTGTAGAGCTGCCTGTCCCCTTTATAGTGGTTCATTCTAGCTAGTAGTTATGTGCTCTGTGGTGTGGGAGGGCTTTGTGTTTGTTTGTTTGCATTTATTTTTGTTAAGAACTAGGGAATTTGGAATAAGTATAAGAGAACTTTCTGGTACTTGTGTCTACCCCAAGGCATATCTGTTTCACTGCATGCCTTCGGAATCAGTAAACAGAAGGAATAACAAACAATATGTATGTTTAGGAGAAGATAGTGTAGTCTGTATATAACCTCAAATCCAGTGTGCGTCAGGCAGCCAGAACTGTTCTGTTCCCTCCCTGTTTGTTTAACTTGGCCTCTCAAATTCAAAGAGCTTCTGTAGGATTTTCAGTCTTCAGGGAAACACCACACACATCCTTGAAGGTATAAATATGGGCAGTGGGCTGGAGAGTTGATGTGGGAAAGTTGAGGCCAATTTGAAAGAGTTATTCAGGGTTTTGGAGAGCAGTGTGGAGTGTAGGGTGGCACCAGCACAGCCTGGCTGGGTGCTGGGGTACGGGCCACCTTGATGCCTTTGTGAAGGACAGCAATGGGGGGTGTGTGTGTTCTGCTCCCCCGTTTTTGCCATGGGGAAGCAGCTGAGACTGAGATCAGGATTGGATTTGACCACTTTTTTCTTCCTCTGCTGAATATTTGGAGGCAAAACTAGGGGTCGATCTCTCTCCTTTCATCACAGAAAGTGGATAACCCAACTGAGAGGTTTCTGTCATGGTGCTTGACTAAGCAAAGGGAAGAAAGATGCCGATGGTGGTTGTCCAGCTGCCTTCAGGAGCCTTGTGTATCAGAGGTAGCAGATTTAGGAGATCCTGCAGACAACTCCATACATAGGTCTTTGTCCTCCTACACTGTTGGTTTCTTGGATCAGAATTAGAAGCTGGACTGGTGAGGTGGCATGAGACTTCCCTCAGCAAAAAAAGCCATGCCCAAAAACCCCAAATCCAACCCCCAAAATCAGGAGAAAATAATGCTTCTTTTGTAATACAGCTGTAAAAGCCATCATTAGCAAACTGTCTTCCCATTTGGATTCTGCTGGACTGAACTAACTTGTTGCATTTAAGCAAAACCCCATTGACTCCACCACAAGCTTTGCTCCAGAGTGCTGAGAATGAAACCAAGTCCTGAGTTAGTGACAAGCAATCCAGCCAGTAAATGCTTCCCTGTTTTCTGTCAAGGAAATGATTGTTTACATCACTACAAGGCAATAACTGCTTAATTATTTCCATCCACAAAGGTATTATTAAGGGAATAGGAACCAAAAGAGCTGTTATCAGGAACAGAAAGAACTTTGATCAGCAGTCAAGCAATAAGTTACGTGTATGCCACATGTGTACACCCCACAGTAGACTTCAAAATATTCTCTGGATTTATAATTGTGTGTTTTACTGATACTGTGTCTCTACCATTTTTTCCACTTAAAAATGAGGGAAGCAAACAGAAAATAATGTGATGGGCAAATTGATGGAAAGGTCCAAGGGACCAACATTGTTAATAATGTAGAAGAAAGTAGGGTGACTGGTGATTTAGCTCAGTGGTAACTTGGGCCTATCATTAACATAAACATTAACATTGATTTTAAAGTAATAAATTAGCTAACCTAAACTTCCAGGCTTGATCTCAGTGAAGCATAGGGGTTTGTGCCTCTTAGGGGCATGCCCCTTGTTTATACAGGGGGTTAAACTGAAAAGGAACTCTTGCTCTGTACAGTACATTATAAACAAATATATGGCAAGTAATTAAACACAGGATAATACATGGCAAGTTAGACAAGGCTTGAAGGCTCTGATAAAGTAATTGAAATGGAAAGTGATGCTTGAATGGTTTGTATGTATTGTTAGAACCTACAAATTAAATTACAGCCTTGGTAATGATATATCTGTGTGATATTTATGATGTTGTGCTTGATGTATTTTAAAATTAAAAGAAGATTCATTCCTCTCATGAAAAACTTTTCGTATGCATCAGATACTTGAAGATTTGCATATAGTGCCAGATGTATAGAGAACTAGTTATATAGTACGTCTATGTTCTGGGATATACTTTATCATGCTAGAGTCCAATTACTGAAAATGTGCACCCTACCAGCTTGCAATTCATTGCAGAGAAACTGCAGTGAAATATAGTGGTCCTTTTTATCCTGCAATATTAGCATAATAATGTGATTTGTCACTGCAGATTTTTTAGCCTGTAAGGAAGAACATGGATGGAAGAATATACTCTGCAACTGTTGGAAAGCATGTGTGGCATAAGAGTCTACTGGCATAATTTGCTTGTATTTTTTACTCTTGATGTTTTTGAGTCTGGTTGGTCAGCAGACCTAAGCAGCTTTTTAACTAGGTCAAGTATATACATCCATTCATTAAAAGGGGATGCTTGACTGGTTAGTTAAACCTGCCAAATATAAACCAGATGCTTCAATGGTAAATACTGCTTTACTTCTATACTGCAAGAAACAAGCCTTGACTGATTAAATTTGAAATGAAAATAAATAGGTTTAACATTGTTTCTGTGCCATAATAATACTTTGTTATAGTTCTAGTGCAAATATTTAATAAAAATAATATTTTAAAATATTTTATAGTGAAACTGAAAACTAAACATTTAAGACAAAATGAATAATTTTTTTTACATTTCTGAAAAGACTTTATATTACACTACATAAAAATTTTGTGAAGTTCTGGTCAAGGCCAATAATGGCATACAAATTTACAACATACATTACAAATCAGAATACACAGCAGCTGTCTACAAAGCTGGAGAACTTCTCTGCTGTAGGGCTTGGTGTAGTAAGGGGTGGAACACCTGGATTTTTAGTTTTGACTACCAGATCTGCTCTGATCTTTGTCCTGTTACTTGAATGCTTTGTGTCAGATTGCCCTTTTGTAGCAGAAATGAATGCCTCCCCCACTAATGGCTGAGAGACAGAGCAGTACTGTGAAACAAAATGTTACTCCAGTAAGGTCCCATTATAACTGGTTCTTTACAGTGATATTAGCTCATTGTCATGCATAAATTGTATTTTCATTCTTTTGAATGCCAGTCATGATGATACAGGCAATTTTTTACTTGCATAAAACCAAAAACAAGCAAAAAAACCCTGAAACCAACAGCAAAAAAGCACATATGCCCCAAACCAGAAGATGACTGCAGGACTGGGGAGTGCTCATGTCATGAGATTCTCCCTTATGATGATGTTTAAGTGCCATCTCTTGTAGATTGTAAATACTGTATTTATAAGAAGACATTTTCTATATTCTATGGTCTTTTGACAAAACTAATCATAATGGCTAGTGTAGTGTGCTGCAGAGATAACAATGAGGTTGATTTATGGGGGCCGCAAAGTTCAGGTTAGCCAAGCGTCTCAGGTGCCTGGTTAATGAGTAGACAGCCTCCTCCACAGGAGGGGCTTGCACTTCCTTCTACCAAATGTCTCTTCCAATCCGAGTATGTGAAAAACTTCCAAGGTTTATGACTACTGTTTGTGTTGGTTTGTTGTTTTTTTTTTTTCTTTAATATAGAATTGTATGTAATGGGTTTGCTGAAATAATTGGAGGTCTTGTCCTGTTTGGGAATTAATATGGATGTGTTTCATATTGTTGCCTTTGAAATGCACTCTCTTACCTAAGCGGAAGTTACTCACTGCTTTATTTATGACTTTCCCCTTTGTGAGTCTCTCTTGTACTTCATTCCATAATGTTAGTCTCTTTCTATACATCTTACAGGCACACATTAAAAAATGGTTGAGTGATTGAATCACATAGTATTGCACAGTTTGTGACTGGGTGACATGCCAAGGAGGTTATTTAGTGACTAATTTCGAAGGGGAGGAGAAATTGCAGGCTTGTCAGGTGGAAAAGTACTTCAGTGTATTGAAGCAGCATTACTTAGATGACCGGGTAAAGCAAGATGGCCTGCCCCCGTTGTGAGCAGAGGGAATAAGGAACATTCTTACTGTTTCAAAACCTTTTCCCAGAAGGCATGGATGTACAAAATGTTATACCGTAGGCTGAGGATTTAGATTCAAGGCTGAAAACAAAAAGTGCTTTATTAGAAGAAGTGGAACCAAATGTTCATCTTACTGCTGTAGCCATACAGGTGATTTCCTCAAGTAACAGTAAGTGGCTTTAATTATTTCAGAGCAAAAATCTTGTCAAGGAGTGTTCTATTTGTCTGTAGGTAACAATGTTGTCTAAGAGTGTAATAAGAATGCTACTGTTTTTAATTGTAGAAACAAACGCTCAGAGTAGCATCAGGATAGCTGAAGAAATTATGCCTGAAAGAGCAGACTGTGTAGGATTTGGTCTGAAACTCTCCTCTCTGCTTGTGTGCATGATCCATCTTCAGCATGCACATTGACTTAAAGGCAAGGTGAAGCAATCGAACATTATTTTTGATATTACCATTACATTTGTTTTGTGGTTAGCTTAGAATTTTATGGATCTGTTTTACATTCAGTAAAAAGTGAACTAGGTATTCTTTGTTTTCCCCATGGGAACTTTAGGATATGGTATGAATTAAGTTTATATGTAGTCAGGGATATAAAAGGACATACTGAGACATGTAAAGTACCTTGAGTTAAAACATTTGAATCGCTGTAGGGACTGGGTTCATGCACAAGTGTGCATTAAAGATACAGGTATAAAATAAGGGACAATAATGTTAAGAATGTGTTTGATGGTCTATGGCATGGAAAGGGAAGTGATGCTAAGGCTGAGCTTCAAGCCAGTGTACGGGCAGTTACAATATGCTATCCTAAAAATTCTGCTCTTGAGGATGAAATAGTGCTTAGGCCGTGACCTTTGTGTACACCTGCACAACTGGCAGAAAGGTAGGGAGACTGGATGTCACAGTGATATTGAGTAGTATAGTAACAACACCTGATTAAGGTTCACTCAGGATGCCTCCTTTCTGGACGGTCATGTTTATGTGCTCTGAATTCTATCTCCTAGGATAGTGAACATCATTTTCTGGTTCTCCTGTTTTGTTCATGTCAGCTTCTAGCCAGCTGATTCTGAAAAAAAACCCCAAACAAACACAAACAAACAAAAAAACCCACCAAACAACAAAACCGTCTATGAACATAGAAACTGGAGGACTGAGTCGATTCACCATCACTTACCATCACAGACTCATCCTAAGAAACATCTTATATTGGCTGATTGCTGTGTTGTTGATCAAGGGAAAGGAAAACCATAGAATTTAGAGCATAAATGGAAGAAGAAGACCAGAGTAATTCTCTTGCCGTATCCATATACGTCCAATTAAGCATTCTGTTCTGGGGTAATCAGTCACTAGAACCAGAAAATTACCATTTCGTAGATGTTCTGAGTTTTTAGCTCAACTCTTCTTTCACCGTAATACAGAGATTTTACAGCTGGGCATATAACAAAACTGTGCAAAAGGAGCTAAAGAACTGAAACCTAGATGCGTGCTAAGAATGGGAAGTTAATTATAATAAATGCTGAGATTTCTCAGGGGGTTCTGCAACTCCTTGTCTGGAAAATTATCTGGGAAAAAACAATGGAAATATGTGGGACATGTTAAGAACAGCTAGCTGGGTCTTGGAGTACCCCATTCATGGGAAGTTTGAACATTTGAAGTCAGTTTTATTTTGGAATTACCAGCATGTGGTTCCCATAATGAAAAACAATTGTGAACCCTGGTAACTCCTCGAGCTTTGTACTGTGGGGCCAGACCCAGCTGAGGCCAGGTCTCCAACTTAGCCTAGGTCAGCTCTTTCATGGTCTGAACTCTCTCTTTTGGGCATCAGGGGGCCCATTTTAGCCAAAATTGCCAGATAAACTTCTAGTCTGGAAGCACTGCTGAGGAGCAATGGACATTGAAACCCCTGGCATGTCCTACTACTTGGTCTAGAAGATCATTCCAGAATTACCAAATACTGCTGAAGAGACCATGGAAGAGCTAGGGTCCCTACCCCAGGGCAGACTCAGATTGAGTTGCCCCAGGTCTATGAATCTGTAAAGCCAAAGCTCTAGAGCACTCCAGGGAGATGTCTAATAAGAAATAATGTCAATGTTTGACTGAAATCTGCTGGGTGGGGTTTTTTCCAACTTTTCTCTTTACTGATGTTTTTTACCAAATGTTTCAGCTCTTTTGGATTAGCATTGCCTGCTGAAAGTATTTTTTCATTGGAAGGTTCCAGACCAGAAAAAGCTAAAAATTATGCTAATGTGTTTGCAGTTTTCAAGTATGGCATTGGGCATCTGGAGGAACCCGCAGCTGCAACCAGCCTGTATTTTTTCTGTAATGACCCAATAGAATGGGAAAAGTTTTAAGAAGTTAATGACATAGTATGAGAAGGCAAGAACAGACAAGTGTGACAACTGTGACAACCTCTCACTGATGTCTGATAGCATAAGGATTTGGCTTCAGACAGATAGTCATGGTACAGATAGATACTGAAAAAATTTCATTTTCAGACTGTTTACCAATTCTGTAATTTTCAAGTGCACTATTTCTTATTGTAAATCGTATCATTTTAGAAATATTAAAATCGTATATGACATTTTTTTTTGCAAAAGCTGATTTGTGCATTCAGGTGTCCGAATCCAACCTGAATGAAAGATCAGTCATGACAGAAGTGGTATCATATAGTGCAACTACTGGTTAAACTGAGGGGTTTGGACAACTAGTACAGTAAAGCTGTCAATTTATTTTTATGTGGAAAGTACTAACTAATAGATTGTATTGTTGTTGGATTTGGGGTTCTTTAAGTCTTTCCTGGGTAGAAAAGTGAAGGATTGCCTCACTTTTTAGAGAATTTTCTTCTGGTGAGCAATTTCCTTAAAAGGTCTCTTTACAAACAGTTGAATTTATCAGTATTATATCAGTACTTAGAATTTCTGTAGCTTTTTCATCAAAGACTCTCCATGTTCTCGATAGAATTCTTTGCAGGTGTCCTCTGTAGGGTGGGCCAGCTTGAGGAGTGTAGGTGCAGTTTCCTCAAGGTGTCAACAGGAGAGTAAGAAAAGTAATAGCTTTGCATGCCTGAGAGGTGATTAATGGAGTCTTCTGGGAACTCTGGGGTGTCTCCAAGACGGTGCATGGATAAGCTTCATTTAGGGAACATGCTCCATGTAGGTATTTTGGCAGGCTGAAATCCTTGGGGTAAAGCCAGTAACTGTCTTCTTTACTGATGTAGACGAGGCCTGGGAGAGCAATGGGAAGGGCTGCCAGGTCAGAAACTCTGGCCTACTTTTCCCTTTGACCGTGTTTTGTGATGAGATGTTAGCAGATAATGGCATGAGTCAGGCTGTTCCTCTGGTATCCAGGTGGTGAAGGGTTGGTATGGTGCTGATGAATCAGTGGTAGGCTTAGAGCTTGGTGCTGGCTGGCATTGCCTTGGTGTTCATGCAGGCACGGCTCTGCACGCCCTGTCTGCTGTGTGCCACAGGTGCAAATGATGTGTTGAAGGCAACAGGAGAGACAGAAGTAAGGATGGTTTCTTCATTGTGAGATGCCCATGTTGGGAACAGACCACAAAAGTGACCTATGAGGTAGGACAGCTGTAGCAAATTTAGAATAAAGATCAGTCTAGTGTTGTATTAGTCCTGATGATGGATGACAAGGCAGACTGGATTGAACTGCAGAAATCACCAGCTGTTGAACCACTGAATAGCAGCTGGCTCTTTGCGATCCATAAGGCTTATGATACCACCACTCTGCCATTCTTTCAGGGGAGCTGTGCTATTTGAGAGGCCAGGAGCTGCCACAAGCTTTGTATTCTGCTGTATGCAGAGATGCTGGGCCTGCCCGCTCTTTATGTGAGCTACCAGGATATGGTGGGTTGACCTTGACTGGATGCCATGTGTTCACCAAGTTGCTCTATCACTCCCCTCCACAGCAGGATGGAGGGAGGGGGGGAAATAAGATGGAAAAAAACCCTTGTGCGTCAAGATGAAGGCAGTTTAAGAAAGCAAAAGCAAGGGTCACATGTGGAAGCAAAGGAAAACCAAAAGATTTATTCTCTACTTCCCATCAGCAGACAATGTCCAGCCACTTCCCAGAAGGTAGGGCTTCAGTACGCATACTGGTTGCTCCAGATGACAAATGTTGTAAATAACAAATGCCTCCCCTTCCTCCTCCTTTCTCTCAGCTTTTATTGCTGAGCAGACGTCATTCCATGGTATGGAATGTCCTTTTGGTCAGTTTGGGTCAGCTGTCCTGGCTGTGTCCCCTCCCAAGATCTTGCCCACCCTCAACCAACTGGTGGTGGTAGTGAGAATGTTGGAGAGGCAGCCTTAGTGCTGTGCCAGCACTACTCAGGAGTAGCCAAAACTGGTGTGTTATCAACACCTTGCTTGCTACCAATACACAGCACAGCACCGTGAGGGCTGCTATGGGGAAAATTAGTCATATTCAAAATACAGCAAGTTATTGTGTGTACCCAACTAGTTATGAAATAAAGAACTGAACATAATTGGTTTTATGTGATGCCCACTCTTTAGTATATAGAAACAAGAGACTCCTAAGTGCCTCTGTTGCTCTGTTAAAAAAAAAAAAAAAATCTGAATCCGCATCTTATAGACTTAAGTGTTGTTAGACGATAGCAAGTCCTCCACGGGAGATGTTTAAACATGGTGTGATCTTTTTTACTACAGAAAGTGAAAGATTCTCGGTGATGTCTTTTCCCCTCAAATGTTTTATACAAAAATTGTTACTAGCCATTTGCCATATTTTAACCTGAGGATTGACAAAACAAGTTTCTATTTCAAGGATGTAAAGTCTACAGGCAGTAAGAACAAGGAAGAGCTATGTGCTAAAGAAAACCACACCCTCAGGCAAACATATTGCATGGCTACAGTCAAAAAGCACATGATCCTATGCTTGCACCTAAAAATCTTCCTCCTTTTGCCCTCAAAGCAATTGGGTGTGATAGCCCCTAGTATTTAGAGGCTCAGATAGATAAGCCCAATATCTTCTCTCTCTGTCCCTGAGTCATGCAGTTGAGTCCAAGACCATGTGGCTCAAGACAGCCTGCATATTAGAGTATGTGTTTTCCTTGAGCAACCTGGGGATTTTGTGGTGGAGGACAGAAGAAGAAAAACAGCACAGAAATTGGGGTATGTATGAGAGTATGCCTTGAATATCACACAGAAGATGTATAGATGAGAAGCAAGAAGAGACCATCATTTGCATATTAAAGTTGACATTAGCGAAGAATCTGGAGATTTTGGAGAAGAGAGAAAAGTGGAAAGAGAAAATACTGATCAGGTGGCAGAAGACATTGTAATCCAGCTGGAAAGGCTGCCTGGCTCCCGGTCACCAGCTCACATCCCTGCCCAGCCCACACACCCTGGGGTACCTGCCCTGGCCACCCTGGACTTTGTGGCTCCGGCTACTCTCCCCTTCTGCATGCTCTAGCTAGGGGCTGAGTATTGGCTTAAAATAGAAAGTGAACTTTTCAGGAAGGGGTGGTCTGCCCAGGCATTTGTGCCCTGCCCAGCCCAACAGGGTCTTGATTCAGGCTGTGTACTCCAAGTGTTATTTTAAAGCAAAAGTCAATAGCATTATATATGCCAATACTCAGACACAGGGTTTTGAGCAATAGCTCAGCCCTCTATTAAACTCCTCATTTCCATCTTAACGTATGTCAATATGTTAAGGTGGAAAATAGGAGTTTTTCTTTGACAGATTTCTTTGACTGATGATAAATGAATGAACACATAGAGGAATATGAAGTCCAGAAGTTAGATGAAATTAAACTGGTTGCTTTCAAAGCTTCCCATGGAAATTTTCTCCTCTCTACAAGGTAACATTGGAATTTTCCTCTCAATGCAACCCAGTGTATCCCAGTGTCTATGGTTTTTGTGCCAGATACTATTGTATCTGTTGTAGCTTTAGCTGAAGCAACTAAACAGGGCATGATATAGCTTGTACAGTAGAAACCAAGGAGGATTTTCTTTCCCTGGGCTCTTCTATCAGTGCAAAATATCCATGGCTGCCTGTCCCTGGAGGCATGATCCCAAAGCTGCTCGGAGTCAGTAGGAGTCTTTTTGTTCCGCTAGCCCAGGTCCAGAGTCTGAACACACAATACAGCTCAGTATATTGCAGTGTTTCAAGCCGATAGAAAACTATATTGAATGCCCACTGATAATTTTATTAATACTGTTTAGTTATATTTTATTTTAAATTTCAGACTACAGTAATTCTCTGAGCAAATGAAAAAATTATCTCATGTTCCCCTTTGGCTTGATGACTTTTGTCTGCTCATTTATGACCCATCCCAGCATGCTCCTTTGTTCTGTTACACTTATTTATTATTGCTGCTGCCACAGCCAGGTTATCTCCTTTCTTCTCTTTGATACCTGATACTCCAGACTTTTGATGTCTGGCCCTGGGGAACATCATTTGTAATTCCCAAGTGCAGAGCCTGCCGTGATGAGAACAGCCATTGTTTATATACCACCATCACAGTTCCCTTACCAGTGGAAAAACCTATGGTGGGGTGGGAATAGAATATAATTTCTTGCTTCATCAGCCATGGATCATTGTAACTGCAATGAATCCAGTCATATTGTCAAAGCAGGGAGTGAGGGGAGAAAAACGGTGAAAATTTCAAATCAGCAACTTCCACTGCATATTAGCATGTGCTGTGTAACTTCAGGAACATGTAGTTGGGCTTGGTGAC
Organism: Balearica regulorum gibbericeps; assembly: GCF_011004875.1. Classification (NCBI taxonomy): domain Eukaryota; kingdom Metazoa; phylum Chordata; class Aves; order Gruiformes; family Gruidae; genus Balearica; species Balearica regulorum. The sequence goes on from NC_046185.1 coordinate 148,935,938, forward strand.
ACTCAGCTTTCTACAATCCATTGAAAGTGATAGGGAAGCTGAAATTGCCAACATAAATTTTAGAAGCTGCAATTTTTTTCTTATGTAGTTAGTGGAACCCAGCTGACTTTTTCATCTTCCTGTTTATCCACCTTCCTTACCCTAACGGCACTAGAGCAGGCACATGATGTTTGCTAGAGGGAGAATTTCTCCTCTGTCTGTCATTGACAGTGTTCAACCATCTAGAGAGGTCATTGCTGGGCAGAGCAAGATGCTACAGACTCAGAAGCCCATGTATTCAGTGCAGTTTTTTGCCAAGGCCTCAGTTAACAAAGTACAAATACATTGATATGGAAGTTTTCCTTTTCTTCTCCTTCCTTGCTCATTCCTTACTGCTGGCAGTTTCTGCTGCTGCTTACAAAACTATGATAAAATATTTGCTGAGTTTCTGAGTGTGTCCCCCACAAACTATCTGAAGCTCTTTATCCTTGGTTGCAATGAAGCAAGCCCACAGCACACGTTTTATGGGGTCTATATTCATGCAACTCAAGTGTCTTCGAGGCAGTAAATCTTTGTATGTGTTGTTCTCCTATACTTTGTGTATCCATTGTGTAATAAAGACCACATGAAGTTGTTAGCAAAATGCTAAATCCTGCACTGAATCAAACGGCCAATTAGTTGTAATATTTATTTTTCTTGTCTAAGGACTTCAGGTATATTTGTGATGCCAGAGCATCAGCATTTTCTCCCTGGTTTGGAATTGGTGAACTCTAGCCTGTGTGTCTGATCAATAAACTGTTTGGTTTTTGGCTTACACGTACTTAGAGTGCCTGGCACTGAAACCCTTCATTTCAACTTCAGTAGCTGTGAATATCAGATAAGGATAAGAAGGTATTTGTGTAAGTAAAAGCATTTTTAAAACTCTCATATTCCTTTAACGTGCAGCCCATTTTATTACTGTTTAGAGGTGTTACTTTCTTTAGGCACTGAGGTCCCAAGTGTTTTATTTATGCAGATGACAAATTATTTGGTCTTGAGGGTTTGGTTTTTTCCTTTTTTTTTTCTGTAGATGTCAAAGTCATCACAATCCACATCCTGTTTTGCTCATTCAGTAATTTTATATCTTATATGTTTTTCCTTTTCTTTCCAGATGCAGAGGGAAATTGCTTATACGGGCCGAGATGGCCCAAGTGCTTCCCGCCCAGGATCTGCCACGCACCCTCCGCACGCGATGCCCAGCTCTCCGCCCTCCACCCCGGTGCCCCACTCCATGCCTCCCTCTCCGTCCAGGATTCCCTATGGTGGAGGCCGGCCCATGGGCGTGCCAGGCAACGCCACCATCCCCAGGGACCGGCTCTCCAGTGTGCCAGCCTCGCGCTCGATATCACCCAGCCCAAGCGCCATTTTGGAGAGACGGGATGTGAAGCCAGATGAGGACATGAGTAATAAAAACCTTGCCCTGATCCGAAATGAAGGTCTGTACGGTGACCCCTACTTGTTTCACGAGGGGAGGATGAGTGTGGCTGCACCTCACTCCGGACACCCCCTCGATGTCCCTGATCACATCGTAGCCTACCATCGCAGTGCCATGAGGTCATCAAGCACTTACTGCAACCCTTCTATGCAGCCAGAAATGCTGGAGCAGTCCTTGTACAGACAAAAGTCACGAAAGTACCCGGAGAGCCACTTGCCCACTCTCGGCTCTAAAACACCTCCCGCCTCACCCCACAGGGTGGCTGACATGAGAATGATCGATATTCATCCTCACCATAGTGCTCACATTCCCCCCCACACCATCCAGCCTGACAGGTCTTCCCCCAGCCGCCAGTCCTTCAAAAAGGAGCCGGGACCGCCTGTGTTTGTGGACGTGAAAGCACGGAGTGCCCTCGGCCTCCCAGGCATGGCCGAGGTGATGCCCTCCCCAGTCGACAAGCAGGCTTTTGGCTATGGGTCACCTGTGATGCCCAAGGACAAGGAGACAAGGTAAGGCAGAGCCGGGGCTTAATTTATGCAAATAAGAAATGTTCCTAATCTGCGCATCTTGTGTCATTTAACACCCAGGGGACAATGTAATGTGTAGGAGACTACTGCACTGGGCTGCAGTGTTCATTAGCTGCCTGTCAAGGTAGTTAGTAATTTAGAGGAGATGCAATACCACCCATTATTAATCCAAAAGTATTGTCAACCCATGATGAATCCCTAGTTATTTTCATTTGTGTAAATTTCAGTCATTGGAAAAAATATAATAAAATAAAATGATTAACTAGGATTTTTCTTTCCAGACAACCAGATCATGTTACAAGAACAAATGATGTTCTGTTCCTGCTAATAAGGGAATATATTTCACCCCCGTTAAGAATGACACTCTGATATTACAATTTTGGTTCTTTATGGAGTGGAGTTTTTCTCATCTAGTGTTAGGAAATGGGAAGAATTTATCATTACTGTCTTATCTCCTGTAAAACATGAATTTGCATAAAAATAGGACAGTTGTTTATAATAATGTTCCTCAAGGGGAAACCGCTGAGAAGAGCAAGTCTGTCCCAGGGAAGAAATTGAAACACGAATGCTGTTCTCAATGATTTTTCCAACATCACAAATAGTTGGTGACCTGATTGTTGTTAACTTTTGTGCGCTGATAATGATGACAATGATCTCTCCTGTCTTTTTAAGGACCAGATTTACGCAAAGGTCTGTGAAGGCTTCTCCTGCCATAGACCCTGCCCTAGGAGAGAAAAATTGTTACACTGCCAGTTGGTTGCTGTGTATTTGTATGAGTTGTGTTAATCTCTAGAGTATTGTTTGTGCTGTTAACTTTTATAGAGCTCTTTAGGGAAGTGAAGATGAATAGCTGGAAAATGCTGAGCTCACAGAGGCCAAAGGTAACTGCTGACTGCCCTAACCACTGAGGAGATACGGAGTTTCGTATAGCCCCAAAACTTGCCTTCCACCTGAGCAACTTGCTCAACAGTTAGTCACCTCTGACTATGCTTGGCCAGAAAAAAGAATGTATTGTGAGGTCCATTGGTGGGGAGAAAATGGAGGATGAAAGAAAATCAGCCATCCACAAAAACTGCAGGCTTATAGCTTGGTAATTATGTTACCACGAGTGTCTGAGGGCATATTACAGTCTAGGGTCAGTGAAACCTGATTTGTATCTATCTATTTCCAGGAAAAAGATGCAGGTACCTGAAATTTCATTTCAAACTTCCATTCTTACAACTAGGAAATAATTTTAACTATATCTGCCAATTCTAATCCAAGAGATGGCTTTCAGATCAAAAATTTTGCAAGGTTAATGTTAGGGGGTTGAAAATAAGGGAGGACAGCAACAACTTACGAAATTATTACAAAGCTAAAATAAGTCTGTGCAACTTTCTCCCCTCTGGGCATCTCATCTGTTCACTCTACACAGACATGCACAAGGCATATATTTGTGGATATATAGAGAGCAACTATACTGATAGTTCTGCAGCTCCTTAGGGGGACCTTTGCACCAGGAGCTTTAGTCCTGGTCCCAGAACATATTTACAATGATGAAAATAGTATTTGCATAATTACACTTCCAAATAAATACATGACCTTAAAATTCAGCGTGGTGTGTATCAGCCACACGGCACTGAAAAAATCATTCTGAAAGCTGCCCTTATGGGTTGTGGATTTTTTTAACCTTGAGAAAGTGTGACTTCTTAAAAAATAATTGTAAATACCAAAAGCAATTCATGCAAATTGGTGTGTTTTCTAACCATTGCAATATGAAGAATTGGGTTTGAGTTCTACAGATACAAAATGCTCTAAGCTTTATTTTAGCTTTGTAATAATTTCGTAAACTTTGAAAGCAAACACTGTTGAGATTGTATTTAACTAACTAAACTAAACAAGGAACACTAAGGATATCTAGGCAGAGGTGCTCTTTTCCTGCTTTAATGGGGGCTGAATTGTTGCAAGGTTGTTATGAGCACCTGGAAGGTGACATATAATGGCAGAAAAGTACCCTGTACCTTCTTGTGTAGGATTTTAAACTAAAGTTGCCGGGGTAGGGGAACTTCAATCCATGCCACTCCTGCCAGGTTGATGCCAGCGCCACCAACAGATGCCCAGAGCTGGGAGAAGGATCACAGGTCAGCAGGAGAGCACCTGAAGTGCAGCACAAAGGAATTCCAGCCACTCCAGCCAGCCAGTTGGCTTCAGCAGGCCCGACTGAAATGCCTCTATGCAAATGCACACAGCATGGGGAATAAACAAAAGAGCTGGACACATGCACATGCCTGCAGGGCTATGATCTTATTGGCATCATGGAGACATGGTGGGATGGCTCCTATGACTGGAGTGTTGGAATGGAAGGATACAGGCTGTTTTGGAAGGACAGGCAGGGGAGAGGAGGAGGGGGTGTCACCCTCTATGTCAATGACCAGCTGGAGTGCATGGAGCTCCGCCTGGGGATGGATGAGGAGCTGACCAAGAGCTTATGGGTCAGGATTAAAGGGAGGGCAGGGACAGGTGACGCTGCTACAGGTGACCAACCAGGAAGACCAAGTGAAAGAGGCCCTCTATAGACAGCTAGGAGCAGCTTCATGGTCGCAAGCCCTGGTCCTGGTCCTCATGGGGGATTTCAATCACCCTGGTATCTGTTGGAGGGACAACAGAGCAGGGCAGAAGCAATCCAGGAGGTTCCTGGAATGGATTGTTGATAACTTCCTTCTCCAAGTGATAGAGGAGCCAACAAGGAGAGGTGCCATGCTGGACCTTGTTCTTGCCAACAAGGAAGGGCTGGTGGGGAACGTGAAGGTCGAGGGCAGCCTTGGCTGCAGTGACCATGAAATGGTGGAGTTCAACATCCTTAGGGCAGCAAGGAGGGTGCACAGCAAGCTCGCTACCCTGGACTTCAGGAGAGCAGGCTTTGGCTTCTTCAGGCATCTACTTGGTAGAGTACCATGGGACAAAGCCCTGGCGGGAAGAGGGACCCAGGAAAGCTGGTTAGTATTTGAGGATCACCTCCTCCAAGCTCTGGAGCAATGCATCCCAACAAAGAGGAGGTCAGGCAAAAACGTCAGGAGGCCTGCATGGATGAACAAGGAACTCCTGGATAAACTCAAACACAAAAAGGAAGCATACAGAGGGTGGAAGCAAGGGCAGGTAGCCTAGGAGGAATACAGAGAAATTGTCTGAGCAGCCAGGGATCAGGTTAGGAAACCTAAAGCCCTGATAGAACTAAATCTGGCCAGGGACATCAAGGGCAACAAGAAAAGCTTCTATAGGTAGGCCAGTGATAAAAGAAAGACTAGGGAAAATGTGGGCCTTCTCTAGAAGGAAATGGGAGACCTGGTTACCTGGGGTATGGAGAAGGCTGAGGTACTCAATGACTTTTTTGCCTCAGTCTTCACCAGCAAGTGCTCTAGCCACACCACCTAAGTTGCAGAAGGCAAAGGCAGGGACTGGGACAATGAAGAACCGCCCACTGTAGGAGAAGATCATGTTCGAGACCATCTAAGGAACCTGAAGGTGCACAAGTCCATGAGACCTGATGAGATGCATCCACGGGTCCTGAGGAAACTGGTGGATGAAGTTGCTAAGCCACTCTCCATTATATTTGAGAAGTTGTGGCAGTCCAGTAAAATTCCCACTGATTGGAGAAGGGGAAACGTAACCCATATTTTAAAAAAGAGAAAAAAGGAAGACCCAGGGAACTACAGGCCAGTCAGTCTCACCTCTGTGCCCAGCAAGATTATGGAGCAGATCGTCCTGGAAACTATGCTAAGGCACATGGAGAACAAGGAGGTGATTGGTGACAGCCAACATGGCTTCACTAAGGGCAAATCATGCCTGACAAATTTGGTGGCCTTCTATGATGGGGTTACAGCGTTGCTGGATAAAGGAAGAGCAACTGAGGTCATCTAACTGCACTTGTGCAAAGCATTTGACACTGTCCCGCATGACATCCTTGTCTCTAAATTGGAGAGACATGGATTTGACTCAGCAGTGGGCCATGAAGATGATCAGATGTCTGGAGCACCTCTTTTATGAAGAAAGGCTGAGAGAGTTGGGGTTGTTCAGCCTGGAGAAGAGAAGGCTCCAGGGAGACCTTATAGCAGCCTTCTAGTACCTAAAGGGGGCCTACAAGAAAGCTGGAGAGGGACTGTTACCAAGGGCATGTAGTAATAGGACAAGGGGTAATGGCCTTAAGCTGAAGGGTAGTAGGTTTAGATTAGATGTTAGGAAGAAATTCTTCACTGTGAAGGTGGTGAGGCACTGGAACAGGTTGCCCAGAGAGGTTGTGGAGGCCCCCTCCCTGACAGTGTTCAAGGCCAGGTTGGATGGTGCTTTGGGCAATGTGGTCTAGTGGAGGGTGTCCCTACTCATGACAGGGGGATTGAAACTGGATGATTTTTAAGATCCCTTCTAACCCAAACCACTCTTTAGGAGTGGGTTGAGGACCCTGCTAGCATCAAACCCATCATCTCAGCTCTGTTTTTCCTTAGGTCCCTAGTGGAGTGTGCTGAGAACAAGGAAGACATCTCTTGTGCCATCTTTTTGTGGAAATTACCTTGAAGTAGCAGTGTTGCAACCTCAGGACAATGCATAGTTTAAGTCAGAGAAAAGATTAAAATGGGTAGTGACAGTGCCAGAAGTTAAACTGAATCTCTCTTCCCCTGTCAATTTTCCTTCAATTTTTGCAGTCTGGGACTGAAGTGGGATATATATGTACTTTATCAGAATATGTTGGGTACTTACAACAGATCAGACCTCTCATTAACTGAATCCTGGTTTTGTTGAAGAAAATGGGCCCATTAGCTTTGGAATGTTAATTGCAGCAGATTTGGGTCTACAAAAGATTTCTGATCTCTTCTTTTGGAGTTTCCCATTTACTTTTGCATTGCAGAAGACAGTCTTGTCAAGCCTTTTATTTAAGCCAGAGTTGAGGGGGATTTAATGGCATCATGTAATTCTTTCTTGTATCTGTTTTACCTTGGGTATTTTCAAGGTAGCTACTTCTGCAGTATAAAGCATTGAATAAATTCTCACTGTAATTCATTTACCAGAAGAGTTCCATATAAAGTCTTTTACAACAGTGAGAAGAAACAAGTTCATGGAGATTTTAAAAAAATAAAATATTTTAGTATTCCTATGCACAAAAATATTGGAAGCTGTAACAGGTTGCAGCAGTTCATCTTTGAGCAGTCATCATCCCTTAAATCTGAGGTTACAGGAAGAATGAATAAATTTTTGTGAGCACGAGTTATTTACACAGTGATTTGCTATCATATTTTTGGATGGCCCATTTATGTATTTTATGGTGGACAGTTCAGGAAGTCAGTACAGGCAAAGCAGATGTTTAAATATTGATAAACTGGAAAAGAAGCTGTTTACCCAAAAGTGCATTAAATTAAATGCCATTTAACTTCCATTCTTTGCATTTAAAACACACGTTGTGTTGCAACATTCTAGGGTATTTGATAGTGCTGAATGTGTATATGATAAATGCTGCTACTCACTAAAGTACAATCCTTAGAATAGCAAGATAGGTCTATACAATGTTTTTCCTCCAAAAACATTTCAGGAGCATATTGCGGTTCTCTTCTGCCTAAACACAACTTTTGTTGTCTTCTTTTTATGCTGCATTAGTGAGACAAGATGATGGTAGAACTGAGGAAAAAATGTGATCACATTCACAGCTTGTGGCTTGTAGTTCATGACTAAAGTGTAATGGCCACGTGTAGGTTATTGGATATTGTTCTCATCACAAAACCACTTTATTGTTTGACATATTAAAGTATGGATGGACGCTATGCTTTAGGAAAAAGATACTATACTCTGTAAAGCCATGGACAGTGGGTGACTTCATCAGAAATGCACTGAGAATTGTATAAGAAAGATGGACTTTGCAAATATCCCTCTCAGACACTTTCCACAGGGCCAAAATTCCATCTTGCTTTCTGAAAGATGGTGAATAACCAGGCAGAAAAAGACCAACAGAGGATGGAGGAAAGTTAAACTGTACTTTGGCTTCCTTCTCTTGGAGGAACTGGTCATAGGAAGATGAGATGTAGGCTTTTGGATAAGAGTTGTCAAATAGTATCACAGCTGGCAGTGCTTCAGAGCTCCCCTTTTCCCTTTAGCTTCAAACTGTAGAAAGTTTGAGTTTAATCTTATTCTTAGGAGATTGAAATATTCACCTGTGTGTTTCTTTCCCTTGGGAGGAGAACAGAGTACAGAAGAGTTCTGCTGCTCTTTGCTTTACACCCTTCCAGGATATCCACACTGCTGTTTTGGGGGGACTTTGAGGTAAAGTCTGACTGTAACATTTGCACTAGGTTCTAGGGAATCTATTGGGAAAGACAGCCTACTCCTGTTCCCTTTTTTTTCCAGTGAGATGATAAAAAAATTTCTAATGAAATGTTACTCTCATAAGGTAATATAGAAAGAAATGTATATATTCCTGTGTCTGACCCTCTTTTTGAATACTATACAGACTTCACTCGGCGTTTAACTATAAAATATGAAGTCACTGAAAATCTTTCTCCAGGATAGTGTGCCAATTAGTTCATGGTGTCAGACTTGGTATTTGAGTACGTCTGTTATGGATGATGTGCTGCACAGCCTAGGGTCGGACAGGAACATGAATGAACAGTTATCCAGCCCAGTTCTAGTTTGTGTCTGTACGGAGTATCTTCTCAGTGATATGAATATTAAAGATGTCCCCAGGAAAGGGAAGGAACATGCAAGTCATGCTTAAATAGCATCACATTGAGAAGTGGGTACCAATTCAGCAATACGCTGTGCCCTGCTTGGGGTTACTTCCAGTTAGTTGCAGTAGAGGGAATTACATGAAACCTCTGTGAAGCTGTAAGGAAGAAATCTGGTAATGGAATCTGATGTCTCAGTGCACAGACCCTGGAGAAGCAAGGGCTTGTTTTGCCTCTGCTGAATCTGGGGAGTGAGATGCTGAGGCAGGGCCCGAGTGCCTGGACGTACCGGGATCAGGCTGCCGGGAGAGCAAGGCTGGCGAGCGGCTCGTGCCTGCTTTGCTGGCCAAGGTCTGTGACAAGCCAAAGCCAAGTCTGACTGAGAGGCCTGTTAGAGCCGGGAGTCACTTCTGACCTTGCTCTCTCCTTTTCTCCCCCACTGTACTACCACCTCTGACTCTCCCAGCATTCACAGGAAAACAATGCGAAACAATGCCCATCCGTGCTCAGGCTGATAAAATAGCCATTTCTTTCCCAACTACCGTAGAAGGGACCCTCCCTGCTCTTCCTGGGTGGTGGAGAGGTACAGATTTATCTGGGAAATTAATCTGGGAACAAAGACGAGGTTTGTCTTTCTCATGCTACTACCACTGGCAAAGAGGCACCACTGCGTTTTGTTCTGCCTGACCCTCTCTCCCAGCACTCCGCATCCTGGCCTGCCCCATCCATGGGACCCCGGCCTGCCCGGTGCAGGAAAGGATGGTGGAGCAGGCTGTTCCTCCCGCCTTCCCGCTCCACAGCGGGGAGCACAGCGAGAGGTAGAGAATGTAATGTTGAGAACCAAAAATGTACAACTGTCATGACAGTGCTGGCGTCCCTGAGAGACTCCAGCCTGGCAGAGGCTGAGGAAAGCATTCGTTTTCTCCCCCAGGAGCTGAGGTTGCACCAGCCCTTCACAGGGAAGCTGGAGGGGAAGGGGGCAGCTCAGGAGCCCGTCTCTGCTCCTCTGGCAGGACTGGGCCACCAGCCCTCCAGCCACATTAGCCCAGGGCACGGTCCTGCCACCGGGCCAGCCGCATCCCTCCCTGCCCAGCCTGGAGCACGCTGCCTCCCACCGCCCTCAGTCAGAGCGCCAGGTCTTCAAAAAGCAGGTCATTTCGTTTACTGCCTAAAAGGCTCCTCTTTTCAGACACCTGTTTTTGAAATGTTTGGTGCTGATGGCCATAACAAGTCAGGGTATTACAGTGAAATGATTACAGATAAAATCCTGCCTTGTCTTTAACGGAGTAACTCCAGAGCACATGTAGATTCTTCACATTCTTAATGCTTTTACCATATGAAAAATAATGTGCTCTGTGCAATTGATTCCAGTATTTCATTCGTTTTTCATCATCTCCTATCTCTGGAACATCCCTCTCCCTCTTAACAACATATTTTCCTAGATTTCATGGCAAAGGACAAGATCAGCTTTGTGTTGCCATAATCTCTTTTGAAGCAGAAAATTGTTTCCAGATTATCAAATGTGGGATGGAAAAAACATCATATTTATGAATTGGTAAACCAGATAGACTTCCAATTGAGTTTAGTTCCAGGAAGGGTTGGTGATGATTATCTGGGAAAAAAAATGTTTTCATTATTAAGTGTCAAAAATGCTGCATTAAAGGTTGTTAGAATATATTTATCCCAGGCTTTTAGTACTTGTTTTTGTTCCAAAGGTTACTGTAGCCTGAACCACTTTCTTATTTTAAAACTTATAATAGTGGAAATTCTGTAACGTATTTCTTGGTTTGAAATTAATTAGGTCAGACTCACTAGTCTTCTCATCACCATTCAAAATACCTTTCAACATGAAGACAGAAAAGTAAGACGCGCACAATGTATTACATCGCAGTAAGAACACGTCTGCCGGCTGGGGACTGACTGAGCACTCTCTTCTTCCTTCCTTGTCTCTGTTAACATCTCATTACTTGTTTTGCTGCCCTGTATTCTCAACATCTGGGTGTCTCAGAGTCTCTCCTGGCTATGGTATCTGTGTGCTATCCCAGCAAACCACTATGTCATTCCCTGAGTGTGAATGGAATATTTAGCCTGGATAATCTGGCTGGCTACAAACTGGGCTGGTTACTCGCTTTGTATCATGTCAGCTTGATTTTGCCTGGTATTGGTACCTACATTTGTGTTTATATGGCCCTTATTGATTGGCATTATTGCTTTGGCCTCCAAACGGCAACTGAGGCTGGGGGTGGCTGGAGCTCGGCTGCTCCCGTGTGCCCAGGACACCGCAGCAGCAATGGATGGATGGATGGCCCCTGCAGCAGGCTGAGTCTGGGGTTGTGTGTGTCTGTCCCATCTTCTTTCATCAGTCATTGCTGCTGGTCTTAGTCACTTGCTTTTTGAGAAGTTTTGTTTCCAGTCATTTTCCAAAATCACAGCCCGCTGTTAGCATTTGCTTTTGTGTGTCTCCCCAGTCACTTAACTGCTGGCATGTAGGGACACGTTTTCAGAAGGTCCTGTCTGAGGTGCCATATTGATGTGTGTCTGTGTTGTGGTGTGTCATTGGCATACTGGCATGTGAAAGTAGGCACCTGTGTGAGCAAAAGGCTGTTTTGGAGCCCACCAAGGAAGTCACTTGGTACGTGACAAATATATGCATTTATGTAATCAGATAAACACACAAATGTTAGCCTTCCTATCCAAACAAGTCATTGTTGTTGTTGTTTAGTGGCCTTTGGTACTTACGGAAAACACTGACCATCCCTATTACAGTTTTTCTGCATCTCTTTTAGGAATTTCTCAGGATGTGTGCATGAAAGCAAATCTGGTTTATGATAATGTTGCTGTACAGTCTGCATTTGATGTCCTGTGGCTGGTCTGTCACATTGCTGTCCTTTCCACAGCAGACAGTTGCGGTGTCAGGTGCAAAGGATTTGGGCTGTGAAGTAGTCAGCTTGGGTAGATTAAATGCTTCGCAGACAAAAATCCTGCGTTTGGGGAAAGTAAAAATAGTAACAAGAAGAAGTGTAAAGTCTTTAATCCTGAAACCTTACATACAGAAAAAACTGTTGGCCCAGTGTAACTAAAAGAGAAAATATATGTAATGCTGAAAAAAAATATTTTCATCGTTTCCAAGAGGCATTAACTAATTGTTTTAGGTGCCTGTCTCATGAGATCATTAGAAGTTTATTGCCTGGGTGGGTGGTTGTTTTGTTCTTTTTTAACCAAGCAAATGTTTTTTTTATTGTTTGTTACCATGCAAAAAGCTGTCCAAACCAAGATGCGGTAAGCTGCTACAAGAAGGTGTATGCAACCTGGTACCTATGGGCCTTTGCACAAACTCTGTAGTGTCTTTCCAATCCTGTGGTAATCATTCACCTAGAAAAACAAGTCTGAAAGCAAATATATCTGGCTTTAACAAACGGTTCTCTTGTCTTACAGAGAGAGGATACAAGCCATGGAGAAACAGATTGCCAGTTTAACTGGTCTTGTTCAGTCTGCGCTTTTTAAAGGGCCAAATACAAGTAATAGCAAAGATGCTTCTAGGTAAAAAAAGAATTCATTAAATCTGTTTCTCTGTAATGATTTTAGTAATCAATCAACAAAAATAATATTTGAATGTAATAGTAAAAAAAACCCTGAATGCTCAATCATTTTTAAATATCTTTGTCATCCCCATGAGAATGCTAGGCAGAGAGGAAGAATATGCCAAATGATAGATGGAGATTAACTGCATTACTTTTCTTTGCGTTAAAAAGAATTAATGTAGCTACATCTCTGTGCTTTCTACTGCTTATACTCCATTCCTTGCTTAAATTGTATTAAAAGCTGATTTAAAAAAACCCCAACAAATCAATGACAAGCTACTGGTGATTTAAATTAAAAGTATATATGCTAGACAAGGCCAATTAATTTGCTGATTATAAACTTCACTATGGTTTTATTGTTCGTAAGTTAAAATTATGATTTTTTCTTTTTATTACTTAGTGAGAAGATGATGTTGAAAATTGTGTCCAGCAAGAGCAGCATTGACACTGCAGGTAAGATAATTCACTTTTAATTTACAAATTATTCAGGTATATGAAAAGCTCTAACATTACTACATTCCAGCTTATGGAACTGTCAAATTTACTTAAATTCCCATAGCTGTACTGTCAGAACTGAAGTTTAGACTCAGGATATGGGAGTCGATCACATCTTGGTTAAGAGAGGAATTTCTGACAGGTTGCTGTGGTCTCTGGAATGAGTTTCACACCTGTGCTGAATGGTTTAAATAAGATACAGAGTGTCTGCTTATGGTGAATTTTCCAGTGCTTCATCCCGTCTCTAGTATGTGTCTGTCATTAACCCCAGATGTACCTACATTGCTGTAGAAGGCTAAATATTTCATTCCTATTCTGGTCACCTGAACTTTTCTCTAAGGTTCGTCTGTCAGTGGGATGCTATGGATGTAATGTCAGTAAGGAATTTAGCAATCAGCAAAATAGCACTTTCCCTAATTAAGCTGTATTGATCTGTTACTAGTTATTAGCATGGGCCTAAACTGTTTTGAGCAAGCATCAGTTATGAAGCCAATAAGAGCTGCTCTTATTTTAGCTTCCCACTTGGAGAGCTGTTAAGTGTTTAAAAGATGGAGTTAAGACTGTTGTGAAAGAAGATCTCCATGTGATGGGAGCTCTTTGTGTATGGGCTGCTGCTGGAGACATCTGCAGGGTGTGGTGTGTGTTTATATGCCTCCTCTTCACCCTTTGTCATGCACCGAATGCAAATAAAGGCAGCTCCCTACTCCCTGGTAATGCTGTTCCCACAGGGAGGTCTGTGCTCTGGCAGGTAGTAAACCACACACATTTATTAGCAAATCTATTATACTCTTAATAGCCTTTCTGTTGGAGCTGTTAGTTCAGTTCAGGACTCCTTTTTATCTGGAATTGCAGTATGCTCCTCTAACCGACAGAAAGCAAACCAGACCTGGAAACTATCAAGTATATGCAAGAGAGAAAGAGCTAAAGTCCTGGTACCAGAGCTTTGCTCCCAAGCCACTCTCTGGTCCTGTTCCAACTCTTCCCTGCTGGCCCCTGGATGGGGAGAGCAATACGTAAGGCTGTGAAGAAATAAGTTGTAATTTATCAGTTTCGGACAACTTACTGAAAAGTCCACCATTTTTCAAAACAGCTGCAAAATGCTTTTAGACTATTTCAGTGTCATCATACACTGAGAATTTATGGTATTTCCCACTTGCACCGGCCTCGTCTCATACAAAGTACTTAGGAAACCATCAAACCTGCACACAAATTGCCTTGTGTTCCTCTTTGTATCGTATTGCTGTTCAGCCTTTCTGCTTTCCCTGTGCTTGTACTAATGCAGATAAGTACTTTGTGGGAGGCACTTGTGTTAGAAATCCTGATCTACATGGGCCATGCTTTGAGTAGGAGTTTGGACCAAAGGACTTCCAGAGGCCCCGTCAACCTAAATTATTCAGTGATTCGTGTGTGTGTGTGAATGTGCTCTCAATGAAATGAGAAATTAAATAACATTCATTGGGCAAACAGCCCTACACAAAGCAAAAGTGGGGATTCCTCAGTGTGGAAGTCATGCCCAGCCCACCAGAACAGCATGGTTCATCTGACCAGCACCCGTTTCCTGCCGCTGTTGTTCCCAAAGACTCCTCACTACCTTGTCATATGACTGAACACATGTCCCTGAAATGGCAAGATTACATATAACAGCTGCATGGCCAAGCATGGGGTGGGGGGAGGGAGGAGGCATGTAATTTACTGTCAAAAGACCAGATCAGCATCTGTCACATACTGACAGAAGCATTGACTTTGTCACATGGCTGTGCCCATATCCAGCATGTGAATAAGGATACCAGCATTCAGGTTGTGCAATAGATGACTTTCTGATCGCTTGGGAGACGCGGATAGGGCAGCGGGGCTAGCCAGGCAGCCAGCCATCTGCAAGGATCCCTATCAGTGCCATAAAGTATAGTTGTAACTCCAGCATCTGCACCCCTAAATCCTGTCCTTCCAGCATGACTCAGCCACAAAATTAAACTGTAGCAGGTAAGGGAAACAAGGTGTGATTCTGACCCCAATATACTACAGTACTGTAACCCACATCAGCTACTACTGAAGACTGCTGTATAATAGATTAGTCTTGTATAATAGAATATTTTGCTTTTGCGCCTGCTTTTGAAATTGTGCATGACAGGGCTTAATAAGTCAATGCAGTCCCTGCTTACTTCAAAATTAGGCAATCTGCCAGAATGTGCTGCGGAATTTTTCTCATTTTTATAAATATGCTTGGTTTTAAATGTGCCAGCAGCATCTAGAAACACTTTTGCTGACCGCTGTTTTGTTCTTCAATTCACCCCAATCCTTATTAAGTATAGCCATTTAGACAGCTGACTCTCTTAGTATACAATTCCACTTGACAACTGTGCACTGAGATACCAGTTTTAGCAATTTCAAAGTCTATTTGAAGGAAAAAGTGGTATACAAAGTTGATTGAGCAGTCCTTTCTAGAACACTGGAATGCAGAAAGATGAATTGCTTCCCATCCTGAACAATAAAACATCTGTGCAGGATAAAACTGGCTCATCAATGTTGAACCAACATTGTATTTTATAGAATGTGTTCCAATGATAGGAAACTTTCATGCAAAAAAATGGAGAACTAGCTCAGTTGGGGAGGGAAAGAAACCAAATTTTCTAACTCCTAGATAACTCTATATAGCTAGATTGTGAATACTCTGCTTGGTATTTCATATAAACCAAATTGTTGTATTTAACATGTTCTTGCTTTGCCAGTCTGTAGCGGATTGTTTAGCCTCAAATATTAAAGACCCTAAATAAAAATGCTTTTTCACTGGGGAAAATGAGCCTGTAACAGTCACGCTTTCTGCATTTCTTATGTTTTATTGCTTTAGGCTCAGTTCTTTCATAGGGGGTGGGTTCAAAGAACAGTAACCTTCCACAGACTGGCTATGTCTCTTTTCCTAATATTAGGAGAAATCCCGTGACTGAATCCTTATAACCTTCTTCAGTTCATCAAAATTGAAAGGCATCAAGGGACTCTTCACTTAGGAACAGCACGTGACTCTAAAAACAAACCACACTAGGAAGAGTATCCTTGAGATTACTAACAAATATGCTGAGAAATGCTCACCTACTCTCTTTTCTGTCATATTTTATTTGTCAAGTGGTGAGATTGATAGATTAAATCCTGGATGCATGGATTAAACTGAGATCAGTTGTATCATGGATTACCAAAAAATCAATAGTTCTTTGCTAGTTGCTGCCTTGTTGGAAGAGGAAGGATATTTCAGTATTTCCTGAAATGGGATCAAGGAGTACATCTTTCTGCCCTAACACCACCAGTACAAACCAAGGGAGGGAGATGGCAGCAGGGAGAAGTATTACACATGTAGGGCTCAGATTTGATTCCTTGCTCTTTGTGAACTGTCTTGTTGTCTGTGCATATCTGTGTGCCTTTTTCATGGGCATGACTCTTGCTGTGATGATCTGTGAATTAAAAACAATGTCCATATCTGCTTGCTTATCCCAGATTCAAAGATAGGTCATGCCTGTCTTTGAACTCTGACAGCATTTGCAGGTAAAACATGATCTTGAATTCATTCTGGATCAATTAGGTGAAGTTGCACACTAATATATATATATAGGATATTCTATTCTTTTAAAGTTGCTTTAGAGCCTGGCTATAACAGCTTGTTAATGATGGAATTGCAACCTTAACATTGCATTTGCCTATTTGTTTAGCGGATTCTAACTGGATGGAAAGAGAACTAAGTAACTGTCATGTGTCTCCCCAAATGATGCTTCAAAATGTGGCTCTTTAATAAGGAGATGAGTAACCTATGAAGAAACATTGCTGGATGTCTTCTGGTGGCCTTTTTTTCTAGCCTGCTTCAAAACAAAATCTTAGCAGTTTACAAAGAAAAATAAAAACTGGAAAACAGGAGAGTGGTGTCTTTGCAAGCATAGTAAAGGCTGAGTGTCAGGGAGTGGAAGTTGTGTTCCCTACCTTCCTGAGCCTTGGCAAAGAGCAAACCTTTCTCTTTGTACTTTCTCTTTGTACTTTAAAAATGGCAGCTTAGTTCATTAGCCTTTGTAAAAAAACTTAACATTTGGGTTTTTGTCCAGAGTATTAGGGAATTATGGAGGGGTTTTGCATTCAGGCCCCCTTACCTAGCTCCAGCAAGGGTTTATTTAAAAAGCTGAGAGCCAACACTGTTTCTTTCCCTTCAATCCATCTGGCTGTACATCTAATCGCAAAGCTACAGCCTGGGACTATTTCCAAAAGCAAGCTATGCTCCCTAGATGAAGCAGCCCCTCATTCAGCTGCCCTTTCATTCCTTTTTGATGAAAATATGTATCTCTGAGAAATCAGTTACTGTTCCTTACTGTGCTCCCATGCTCATTCAGTGTCCATGGTCGTGTTTCACACCCTCAGGAATCCCACATCGTGCTTCACAGCACTGTGGCAGCTGAGAGTACCTAACTGGGAGAAGAGGTGGCTGAGGCAGCAGAGTAGGAGGAGAGCTGCTTTGTAGGGAGTCGGAGACATTTATTGTTTACAGAAGCAGATCACAGTCCATCTACACTAAAAGGAAAGCAGGGACCCCTTCCTGAGAAAATATGTGAATTGACTGGGGTCCAGCATGGGGGGGAAAGACTGGTGGGGACTGATTCATGCCTTGGCTGCATCATCACAGGGTCAGGGGCTGAGGTTTTGGAGCTTGTGCTTGAGGCAAAGAATAGCAGAAAGGTAGATGCGCTTTCAAAAATAGTCCAGATTTGTGGCTAGGGATCAGAACTCTTGGAGGCTTATCCACATTTTTCAGACTCTCCGGTGGTTTCTGTCTGTAGGGTTTATGAACTAAATACCCTTTTCTTTAAAAAAATGCAAAAAATAGTGCATGTGGGAGGGAAATAGATGCTTGACTGGACTGTAGGAAAAAATGCAGCGTACATGTAGACAGATAAGTATTAGGATATATTAGACTGAAACATGGAGTGGATACAGAATGGCAGCGAACAAGGACTGTTTATTTCTTGAGCATTGCTTTCTGTTAAGCAGCTCTTTGAAAGGCAAGAGATCATTGAATCATACTGGAGTATAGCAAAAATGCGCAGCAGCTTGCTCGGCAGTGAAATGAAAAGTGCCGTTGTTGAAGAACCGAGCAGATCTAGCCGGAGCATGTTTAGGTAAGGTATAGCATTACAACGGCCAGCACCGGGCTAGAACAGCTTTTTGTTTCAGCATGTCTCCGGAAGGCCATGGCATGGCACACCGTATAGAGCATGGGTGCAGCCAGAGGAGCCTGTGCTTTTACTGAGAGGAATTGCAAATGTAGGTAAAGCAAGAAACATGATTTTTCAGAAAACTTTTAGCCTATTTAAATAAAAATACCCTGGCATAATTTCCATCCTTTAAAAATAATTCCCTCAGATGAATTTTGCAAAAGCTATGTTTGAGTTATCCACACCTTTGTTGGCAAAGGAATAACAATTTGTTTTTGTGCTGAGCTGTACTTGGGCACATTTGGAGACTTTACTGGTTAAAAAGACTACTAGGGATGAGAGGGCAGGAATAAAACTTATCGCTCATTCCAGCCAGAAAAACGTGTCATGCCCTTTGGTGCACTGAAAATCTGCCTTCAACAGGCTGAGAAAAGCTTGCAACCCTAGTTTCTGCTTGATTTCATTGAACTTGATAGAATGTGTGCTTGTGGGAACAAATGATGACCAAAGTCCCTGTGCAGATCCATTGATGAGTTATTTTCTGTTTCTTCAGATTTTTTGTTTTATTCGTAGAGAAGGAAGAAAATGAGGTGGGGAATGACATAATGCAATAGTTCAGGGAGCGGCAGCCATCTGAGCTGTCTGAGCCTGAGGGACAAGGTGGATCTGGCCCCGTCATCAGAAGAGTGGCAGGGCTACGTAGTGCTGGACTTAGAAAATGATGTGTGTCCCACTGACAGTCTGTCATTTTCCCTGTTGGCAGTGGGGAGGGGAAAGGAGACATTAGAAAGAAAATTTTAAGGTTATGGTGTGTAAGTGGAAATTGCCAGAAGAAGCTGTAACATGACTGTTAACTCATGAGCTGGAATTTGCTTGTATCCTGTAAATAAAACTTCTTCCCAGGTACTTGAGGCTAAAAAGAACAAGCTTGACATTGATGCTGTGTAGAGAAACAGCATTATTTAATGAAGAAATTCTTGTGAGGACACTTGACGGTTATTCTGAGTGTGGCTCAGCTCACTTCCTTGTGTTACACTGTATTCCTTTGTAAATACAGTCCCGAATAAATGACAGACTAAAGGAGAGTGGGTGGGTACAACATGGCTGAAGAGCAGTTCTCTGCCACACCATTGTTTCATTTCTCTTCTCCTGGTTTTATACCTTAGCTGTTGGAGACACCTGATAGAAATAATGAAATTATGCTTTAAGAAATAAAGCAAGGCTCTCTATAGAAACCTTTTCCCCACAACTGGCAGTTTGACTGAATGTCTCTCCAGTGATAATTAATCAACAAATACACAGTTCAGGAGTCCTGTGAATTTGCATTGCCTTTGTCTCAGATGGCTCCTGGGAAGACAATCCCAAAGCTACTTTCAGCACCAATTTGATTTGCTGCTGTTTTGTGTAATCTGCAGTTATAGCTTATTATCCCATCTCCACTACACGTGGTAGGAAGCAGTCTTGTGGTAATGCAGTGCTCTGATATGGCTGAGGTTCCAGCACAGATACAGTCTGATATTGTAGTCTTCCCTCAAAATGTATTGGATAAGAAGGTGCCAGTCCCCTGTTAATACTGAGCATTGGCAGCTGTAATTTGTTTTTCTCATCCATCTGTGTGAAATACATGTGGATTCAGTGGGCAGAGGAAGGATCATGTTTGTACCTTCTCTGCTGGTGAGCTCAACCTGTGCTGCTGCTTATTACAGGTGCTGCTAACGTATCTGGGGGGAAGAACGCGTTGGCAAATGTGGAATCAGCTGTCATCCATCACCCTGCTGGAGCCCCATCAATGCAAGTCAGCCTGCATGGTATGAAACGCAACGTATCGGATCTGCGGCTGCAGCTGCATCAGATGAAGCAGCTACAGGTATGTTTATCTGGGTAATGCCGGGAAAGTCGGTTGTCAGCAAATGACCTTTTCCTTTCTCTCTCTCTCTTTCTCTCTTTTTTACCTTTTGTATGTGAGTGATCTCAGTAGCAGAGTTCTAGCAGAGGGAAGACCCAAGTATTACAGACTCAAAAGCATATTCTGCTCTAGCATAGACCATTTGCGTAGTCCTAGAGGTATGAGAATTAGCTCAGTTTAACTACTGCTGCTCAGCTGTTGAGAAGTAACTTCATTTCTAGCTTTGTTTGAACACTCTAGACCTTAAAGCAGTATTTATATTACAATAATATCAAGTCTGTGATTACAGTTTGGACCCTGCTATGCTATGTGCTGTATAAACATGTTGGAAGAGCCGTGTTCCTTCTCCACACTGTTTACAGTTCAGACAGTTTTTAAGTTTCTGAATAAGCAACTTTGATGTCAGGAAACCCAAACGTAGCTGAGGATCATTAGATATGCATTAAGCCAGAGTTTTACTCCTGCATTTACAGAATCCAGAAGAATAGCCAACTTGAGCAGCAAGGAAAATAGGTATTTCAAAAGTTGCTGCAAAGGGTTTTGTGCCCTACTTACATTCACATTTTACCAGTACCTTCCTAACATACATCAACACCTCAAAACCTGCAAGTAATAATAAGAACAATGAAGAGTTAACCAAACTGTTCTGTTGATACATACCATCATGCTGCAAATGTAAATGTATGCTGCTCATCTCAGACACTGTGAAAATAAGTGTATGCAGCTGTATGGGTCTTCAGCCCTTCACTCAATTGGAAACTTAAGAGCCTGTGTATTGTCTCAGAAGATGTAAAAGGAGGTAAAGGAATTTCTTGTAAGACAAAGTGGACAGCAGAGGAAACTTCAGTACTCTGCCAGTCCTCCCTGCCTGGAAAGTGACATCACATGTTTGGTATTGTAGGGCTGCAGCTACTGCTATTACGACCAGAGTGGTTTTGAATATGGGAACGGTACTATGTCAATCATCTCCTTTGATTTTCTGATTAATTTTAGAACAGAATAATGATAATACAAGTCAGAATTCAGAGCACATTTTGCCTCCAATTCCTTAGCTAAAGGAAATTGAATTATGAACCAGTCATAGGGCAAGGGAGCAGAAGGGTGAGGTAAACATCAGGATAAAGAAAATGTGGCCAAGACTGAAGATGCTGTGACAAGGTCTTGTGCTCAGTTTGCTGATGATGAAGAGATGGCAGAAGGTATTTGGAGCAAACAGTTGTGCCAGCCAGGTGACCTCTGCCTGTGATACAACACCCATATATTTACATTTTCAGTTTAGAATGAGTATGTTCCTATAGCAACTGTCTCTCTCAAAAGCTGTTCACAGCAGTGCTGCCTGCATGCCAGCCATCATGGTTCCCATCTAATTTCAAGACTCTGGCTTGGGATCTCTGCCCTGGTAGAGTGTGTATTCTTCCACATTTGTGCCGCAAACCACTGCAGCCCCTCTGTCCTTCTGTAACCCCGTGTGCCAAACACAGCTCTTGGCAAATGCCTGTGGTCTGGCCACCAGCTGTGCTTAGCATGTGGCCTCATGAGTGGAGGTTGCAGTGCTGCGCTGGAGGCAGTGAGAGCATCCTTCTCACAGGGCCTGCTCACCAAGGAGGTGGCATTTCCCCAGCTGCACCTTGTCTCCTCAGCCCTGCCTGGGGCGGTAACCTTGCTTTTGATTAGATATAGCATTATGGCACACAGGAGTGAAGAAACTTGTACCATCTGCACAAATCAATGCTGCCAAGGAAGTCTTGAGAAGGAAAAAAGGACATATCCCGAGTGTGCTCATTAACTCTGGCTGGCTTCCCTTACTTCAGAAATGATAGCAAATTTGGTGCATCATGCCAGTAGGAAATGGGCAAATTTGTGATAGTTGGATGGAAGAACCTGTAGCTCAAGAAAAGCTTTGGTATATTATATATAAATTACATTCATGAGAGTGAGTTTTTGTTACGACTTTCCTGAGTGGGTGAAATTATTTTGAAAAAGAGCTCACAGTTTGTAGGGCAGCAAGTGAAGAAGGTAGTGTTGTAAACTGAAGAGTGTTGAAATATCACACTTCTAATAAAAAAAATTTGCGCTTTTTTTTTTTTGAAAAATAATTCTAAGTAAAAGTATTTTTTTTTGCATAGTATGTTTGACAGTACTTCATATTTTTTGCTTTCACTGTTTCTCCTGGGTTGGCAGTCAGTTTGTTCCTGTTTGTGTGAATTTATTATACAGTGACAGACTAAAAGAAACACTCTCAAAGAACTGAAAAAGATGACTGCACAAGCACAAAAGTTGGCAGGATGACTAAGAAACCTGAACAGGACATAAAACTATATTTAATACTATCTATAGTTCAATTTTCAATTGATGATATCAGTGTAAGTTCTTACTCATTTTCTTAATAGAATCAGAGAAACACACGATGGAAAAGACCCATTCATTCACATAGCCTTTGTCTGTGCTGGCAAAATCCTCTTTTTAAAACATATCCAGCAGCGATTGATCCAGATGCATTGATTCACACACCAGTTAAATGTATATGTTACCAGATGCAACCAAAAAGTTAACACTGTTTCGGTCTGTGGCTGGATTTTAACCAGAGATTCTTTTAACCATTTGCGTCATGGTTATTGTTAGAGGTTAGGTACACTTCTTGCTACTCCACTAGCATCTTCCTTAAGTGCTTTGATTTTCAGAGATACTAAAGAAAAACTAGTTTCATCATGCCATGGAGTTTTCCTCATTGCTCTAGCCCAGCCTGTGTCCTGGATGCATTTGTGGTTGGTAAGACTGGAGCCCGTAATGAGATCAGTGGGGTTGTTCATTCTACACTCCCAGATAATAAGAACTCTTAGTGGCAGTTTTGAACTAAGCCTTAGAGTACACGTTCATGGTATATATCATTAGCTTATTTCTAAATTGGATTTTTTTTTTTATTCCTTCCTTTCTTTAATTGAACACATTTTAAGGGAAAGCAGTTAGGTATGATTAGGGTTCAGCATTAGGAATGTGCATGCATGCATGTTTTTCCTTCAGTCAATGTGTTATTTGCAGGGAAATAAGCGCTGCAGAAAGGGTAGAAAATGTAATAATAATAATACTTTGATAAATGGTGCATGATAGTCTCACAAGTGTAACTTTGAATTAGAAATTCAAATATGTTTTGAGCTGCATTATAGAATTGATGAGACTACATTTAATCTATGTATGCTAACAAACTTTAAGAATTAGATAATTAGATTCTACAGAGATCCTGAGCTGCAGGCACTCAGTCCCTGTTTGTGGCTGGGCACTGTAGTGTGTGGGGAGGTGGGTGGCCCAGAAGCCTCTCCCAGCAGGGCCTGGGAGGCTCCCTCTGGACAGGTCATGCTTGCCTCCTAATGAAAAGCAGGGCTGTGCACTGATTCCTGGTTTTCCAGTTGCCTGTCTCATAGATGATAATTGGTTCAAAGTGAACGAAAGTGGTTATCAGATTATTCTTGAAGTGGGTGGCAGGCTACTTGTGAGAGAACAATGATAGATAATGGCTGGAGCAGTAGCTGAAGAAGAGGGACAAGGTAGGTATCCAGGGAGACTGGTGAGACTGGGAGTGAGGACCAAGGGTAATTAATGTAGGAGAGATTGCTAGAATTCTAAAAAAAAAAAAAAAAGGTGTTGCAATTCTTTCTGTTCGATTGCTGCTTGCAGTTATAAGTCAAGTTAATTCCAATTAGCAAGAAATTGCCATTGGTGGTGACAAGAAAGCCTACATTACATTGCCTTATCTTTCGGCACTTGGCTTTGGAACTTTAACAAAGTTTCTTATCAAGTGTGAATATCTAAGATTGCTTATTTGCCTTGTTTTCAAACAAAATTAAAGTACAAAAAGTCCTGCTCTGTGGAACCACGATAATTCCGGCAGATTCATAAAACTTCTTCCACTTGAGTTAGTGGAGTAGCTGGCAGAGGTGATCTCAGGGACAAACGGGGTGTGCACTTAGCCAAGAAGTCTCAGATCTGATACTTGCTGGCAGAATAATGGTAAGAATCAAGTTCAGTTCCAGAACGTGGAGGTAAATGTGATGTAGCAGCTAGAGGCTGCCTCCTCTTTGTCACCCACAGCTCTTCCCCTCTGCTCCTACTCGCCCTCCCTCATGTTGTCCTTTGGCTGGTGACTCTACCCTGCTTAAACCCACAATTACTCCTCTCCCCTGGTTCCTTCTCTTCTCTCTCTGCACCCATCTGTACCTCTCCCTTCTCATCTTCTGTCCCTGTTCCCCAAGGAGGAACAAACCCAAGTGCTGCAGAACTAGCCAAGTGTTACATGAATTTTCACAGAAATGGCAAAAATATCACTTTGATACCAAGATGAGTCATTTCCCAGACTTAAAGAGCTCACTCCAAACACTGAGGTTTGAGAGTCCTCAACATACAAGATTTTTGAAATATTACTGAGTTATATTTTTATTCCCCGATCTTGTTACCAGCAATGGATGAACTTTTATGACTGAAACTTTCTAATACTGTTCAAGCACTGCATAAATGGAAGTGACAAGCACCTTAGCTGTAGGTGTCATTACAGTAAATATAGATCCTCTATGTACCCCCATAATAGAAAAAAAAGCATACCCGCCATTGCACAACCACACACACACACGCGCGCGCACACACTCAATTTTGGTATTCCTGGGAATCACTGTTACCAGCTGAGGAACGTAGAGGACTTAAATTCTGGACACCTGAGACTTAAGCTTGACTCCATTATTGACCTTCTCACTGACCTGGATCAGTTGTTTCACATTTCCCTAGTCACTTCCCTGTGTCAAATTTCCCCACTTTTTAAAGAGCTGTGAATAAACTGTATGACCGAAGTGTTACGTGCTCAGTCACTCATTTATTCATTCATTTATATTTTCCTTCTTGAAAATATGGCACAATGAGAGAGATGTGTGTCTCAGATAGCTGTGCTGGCCTCACTGTAAGAGGTTTTAATTTATCAAACCCAAACCTTAATCCCATAGTGGGGAAAAATACACATATGCACTGTATTCAAAAGAGTCCAGTCTGGTATAAAGCAGCTGACAATGTTTATAAATCTGTGCTGTTTCAAATGTTTTCCAGCTTCATTTTTTTCCTTAACAGCTAACACTTATCTTCAGCTGAGTTTTGAGCTAACACCTCCTGCTTGTCACAGCTCAGGCCACCCCGCGCACTTTCAGTGAAGTGTTACCCTCCCTCTCATCACAGTTGTGTCACTGGGGAAGGCAGAGTCAGGCACAAGGACTGAAGAGTTGGGAGGGGAAAGTTCAGTTTGTTCCTCTAATTCCCGTACTGATTGGAAAGAATGACCTGAGCAAAGCCTTTTTTTTTTTTTTTTCTCTGATTCCCATGAATTCTCTTGAATCAACTTAAAAAGAAGTCTTGTTGCCTTATATGGTCTTTTGTGATTCTTCCTATTAGGCAGTGGGTTTACTTCGTATGTTAAATGTGGTTTGGCTGTTAAGTCAGGATGTTTAGAACACAGTTGAAGGTCTGATTGTTAGTTTTAAAACTGGGACTTCGTCTCCCAAGTGACCCAGGTGTTTTTAAAAATCTCTTAGTATGAGATGGCTGCTAGGCTAACAGTCGTGTTCTTGGTGCCTGTATCGCAAAGCTGTGACTAGATGGAGCCCTGCTTATCACTTTGAATCTTGTGATTTGCATAAGAGACAGGTTTGGTTTGTGTGAGTGTGGAGTGCAGCTGCTCTAGGGCTACCCACAGAAGAGTACAGGCTAGTTTGCTTTCTTAGCTGTGTTTTACTCTGCAAACTTCGCATCAGTAAGAAAATTAGTGCTTTGGGTACTTAACATAAGGCTAAGATAAGAAAGAAGGTATGAATTTTACAGTTCTCAGAAAGTTACCATATTTTAAAGGGTTTTTTTTTCGGTGGGTGAAGGAGGTTTAATGTACTGCAGATGAGCTCTATGTCTGTCACCAAATTACACCGGATGGCACAATCCTTCCTCTGACACTTGAGTGACTGAAAAATCCCATTCTGAGAGCAGCAGTGCGTTCCAGTCTTGTCATTAATGTGTGGGATTATCCACAAGGCATGTATGGGCAGCGTGATGCATAAGCTTACGAGATATGTGCAAAGTGGAAGTCAAGCTTCCGGCATTCTCATGAGGCGTGATTAATTCTTGGTTCATGCTGGACTGAGCAGAATAAAGGGGCCACAATGCTTGCAGACATTATGCCCTGAAGGTGGGCTACTGATCCCAACATCTTTTGTTCCATCAGCTTGCAAATGGAAGTTAGATATATACATTTGAAGTTAATCAGATTTAGGTTTTTCTCACACCCAATACCTCCTCACAGAATGTCTACAGGTAAAGTTAAAGAGGGAAAGAAGGAGGTAAAAACTGTCTCTCACTGTAGGGCTGTGTTTATCCCAACCTATTTCTGAGTTCTGCAATGTATTCTGTTGCCAGGGTTGTCAGTCAAGCAGGAAAAATTGAAGTTGATTTCTTTTGTGCAACAGCTGCAGAACCAAGAGATGCTGAGGGCAATGGTGAAGAAAGCAGAGCTGGAAATCAATGGCAAAATGATTGAAACAGTGAAGAGGCTTGAAGATCCTGTGCAGCGACAGCGCAACCTGGTGGAACAAGAAAGGCAGAAATACCTCAACGAGGAAGAAAAGATTGTAAAGAAGTTATGGTGGGTTGAGAAACCTCTTAGAATTTGTTGCTTTTGCCTGTCATCTTCTTTCATAAAGTAATAGCTTTCACTGTCTTCAGTGAAACTGCACCTGTGTATGCTGTTTTAGCTGTGTTTCCTTGCACTCATATTGGCTGTAAAACTGTCTATGTTGTACCACTGGTCCTGACTGCGAGTCCTTCTTAGCACAGCCCACTGGTAAGTCCCACCAATTCAAAGAGTTTCAACCTCTTCAGAAGCCCTCTGTAAAGGAACAGATGACTATAAGGAACGTGACCACCTCCTTCTGAAAGCCTTCCCCTGTCCTAGTTCTCACCTTCAGCTTTATGTATTATATTTTAGGGAAGGAGGAAGGAATTTCCTCAAGAACAAATGGATGCAAAAGAAGGTAATGCATTTGGCTTTAAGTATGAAAATCAGGTTTCAACAGTAAGTGCTTTGGCTATTGCACAGGAGATGTGCAGGAAACTCATAAACAGAAGATTGAAGTTTAATTGTAATCAGCAATGCCAGTCTCCGTCTAAAATTTACTCACTGGGATTTCCTTACATTAAACTGCCGTTAAAAAATGCTTTTCTTATTTTGTTGTTGTTATGTAAAGGCTCTTTGTAAAACTTTTTTTTCCCAAAACTTTGGCCTGTCAAGACTGGTGGGACCCAGTTGTTTATTTTAGTCCATGTTCAGAGTCAGCAGGAGGCAAGATGAAGCTGAAAGCAATAAACAATTTAACTAGTTTTAACACTCACATTTGGAGGATGCCATATAACTAATTATTCCCCATTACTGCATTTAGTTCACATCTGAAGAATTGCTCCATAATAGAGCAAAACTTTATAGTCAGTTTGTCATTAAAAATGATGATTGAAGAGCCATAGGAGTACAGTTATTGACAGCGAAGGAGAGCAAATCTTTCCTGTTGATCAACGTGATGAATAAGATTTGTAACAGAAATGGTGCATCTGCAAAGACAAAGTAGAATGTTACTAAGGGAGTGTATGTTTTCTGTGAAGAGAAGTTGAATGCGTAGTAATAGTCCATGTTGGTGTATATAATCCTCTCAGCTGGTCTGTAGCCTTAAAGAACATTGTGGTGCAGTCTTAGTATCTTCTGTTCATCACTTTATTCCTGTGTACCTCATTGACTACTTTCTAGATTGTTTTTCCTCTGTGGAAAGAACAATTTGTGTGATGGCTGTTGATGGCATTGCCTCATAAAATGGATACTGAGTGAGGTCAAGTGCAAATGGCATTAGTTGTTACAGCTGTTCGTTTAGGGTACGACTTTGACTGCAATATGGTTCTGTTTTATCAGTGTTTGGAATTTTTTTCTGTTCAGAGTTTCTGCTGCTTCTGTGTTACTTCATTTGTTAATGTTACAGGAAAGTAAGATAATAAAGTTAGATAATTCATATGCTATAGATGTTAATTCAACCCTTTTAGAGACATGTTAGAAACAAACGTTAAATCACAAACAATCATTTTTCATCAGCTGTGTCCAATGAGATTTCTTTGTCATGTATTTGCACGTTTGCAGGATCAGAGCCCGAAAGAAAAAAACATCTGACAACAATGCTTGAAGTTCAACAGCTGATGGCTGTTAAAAATGAAGAGCATACATCACAAAATTACACATCAAATGTCACTGGCAGTATTCAGAAAAAGGTTAACATTCAATATAGGCACTTTCAATTAAGCTGATCCCAGTGCAGATGTATAAACAAATGCAAAGCAACAGGGCAAATAATTACCATTTCTTAGTCTTTCAACTGTTGCCCTCTTTCCTAAATCATAAGACTAAATCAGTAGACTGGCTTCATGCAAGACAGGGAGCTTAAGGATTTCTGCAATACATACAAAAGTGTATTTACTACTCTGAAGCGGTAAATCTCAGCTTAAAAAACTCTTCTTTCTGCAATTCTGAAGATTGTCACTGGGAAATAAAGAAACAAAAATATTGGCGGTTTCATGTTGTAAACAGCAGAAGTGTTGGTATACGTTTCAGAGCAAGTTTTCTGTTGAGCAGCTTATTCATCATGGTGCCTACAGAAGTGTGCCCGTGTGAGTCACAGCTGTAGTAGGATTACAATTCAGAGGTATTTACTGAAAACTAAGAAACGCTCTTAAACGTAGTGTTTATTCACACTTGTAACAGTGAAATACATACTCAGAATTAACTGGGTAGGTTTTCTTCTATCTGGTCTTTTGATTCAACGTTAGAGATGCCCATATATAATACTTTTGGGGTTGTAGATGCTGGCCTTAAAATTTACCAGACCAATGACAAATTATGATGATATGACACATTGACTAATGAAGTATTTATGTTGTATGGAACATGTTACAGGTATGACTATTATATGTTGTAGATTATTGTAAGCATTTTAATAGAAAAGGTTTTATAAGCACAGTATTTAAATTGTAACCACATCCAAGATATCTAATTGGATATGATCCATAGTAAGTTACAATTTATATTTTGTTAGGAAAAGTATCAGACTTTTTAATAAGAATAACCGTGCTCAGTAAAAACAAAACTCTTAGCAGTCTTGGCGAGCCACTACTAGCAGATACTTGGGAAAGGATATAAGAACATGGCAAAATGCTCAGAGCACATCTCCTTGCATTAATGACTTGTAGCTCAGGGATTTTCCAGGTCAGAGATGGTATCTTCATATACAAAAGCACTGCATGGATTGTTTACTTTTCATGAACTTAGGCATTTTTAAAAATTTGCATAAACTAGTTTGTGTACAGCCTCTGGGCACAATGAATTCTATACAGTAATTCTTTTTTTGGGTAGAAAGAACCTATTTTTGTTTGATTTTGAATCTTTCATCTGTCAATCAATCCCCAAACTCTTAAATTATGCACAGCAGAATATTCACCCTCTCCATGCTAGTTGTGATGTTATAGATGCTCCCCTGCTCTGTTTTCTGATTATGCCTTTTCCAGCCTGAAAAGTCCTACTCTTCTTGTAGAGGCCATTCTATACATTTTGTCATCCTGTTGCCTTTCTGTATGCCCTTTCTAACTCTAGGGAATGGGGAGAGAGGAGAGCCCTGCAACAGCTATATCAGATGTAGGCACGCCATGACTTCATGCAGTGGTGTAGTGATGGTCCCCCGTCCTCATGTTCCGCATGAGCTTTCCATTACAAATCCAACATCTCACAAGGGATAATTATCAGTTCAACGTTCATTATTGTGTATAAAAACTTGGGGGTTTGGGAGGCTGCTGGGTTTAGTGGAGTTGGTTTTGTTTTTATTTTTCCTCTTCTCATGAGCATTACTTTACATTTATTAGGAGTTAATTTAATCTTTGGGTTTTTTCCTGGCGAGTTAGTATCAGACGGTCCATCTGCAGCTCTCTGCATTCACCTTTCATTTTCATTCCTCCAAATAATTTAATATCCCTTTGAGATTTTTTTACTATACTATTCATCCTCTTTTCTAAATAATTTATATGTTGAAAAGCACCAGCTCTAGCACCGATCCCTGTGGAACACACCAGCAAACTACATTCATTGAGTAAGCTGTTCATTGATCCCTTTCCTATACTTCCAGTACTTTATCCGTGAGAGTATTTCCTCTCTTGTCCCATGGCAGCTTTGCTTTCTTGAAAGCTTTTGCTCAAATACCTTGCTGAAAGCGTTTTGGGCTATAGCTTGTCCCCATGCTTTTGTTGTTTCCTTGTGTATTTGTGAAACTTACCTTCTCTTTGCACAAATCACATTAACTCCTCCCTAACACATATTTATCCATTGGTCCACTAATTCTTTATTTGGCATCTATCAATTACACCAGTCTGTGTGTCAGTCTCACCAGAGTACGATTCCCTGGATAGCCCCATCCCCTTTAAAAAATTTATTTGTATCATCTATGACACCTTCTACTACTCCGGCGTCAAAGCAATTTTAATCAAGAAGTTAGATGCTTAGAATTAATAGTTAGACTGTTTCACCCTCAAGTTGCTATTGAACTCCAGGGCAAATACCATCTGGCCTGGGTGATTTGTTACTATTAATTTTGTCAGTTCATTTTGTAACCTGTTCTACTGATGCTGCAATCTGAGACACATCCTCTGATGGTTTTTTGCCTAAAGAAAGATCTCAGCATAAGAGTATGCCTCGGCTCCCCTGTGTAAAACATAGATGCAGAAAAATCGTTTATCTTGTATTAGCCTTCTGAAACTGCATTAATGTGAGTGCCTTGTTAATTGGGTTTGCTCAGTCCGATCTATAAAGCCAAGTTGTTTCCCCAGTTACAGAAACGAAATGCTGGAGACTGCTGGATCTGTTTCAAACTTTGGCTCCCGAGGGCTGAAGTTTCTTTTCCATTTTAGTTAGCAATATGAGGCAGTGTAAGATGGTATCCCCTGAGTAATTTCAGGATCAGTTGTCTTGTTTGATAGTATCACTGTATGGAATCAAAGAAGGGGTTTATGATGACCTGTTTCTGCTCAGAGAACAAGGGGGGGCGGGGGGGGGGGGGAAGGCATTGTCTGCTACCTGGAAGTCTTTCCTTTATCCCTACATTTCCAACGGTCATAAACATACCAAAACATCATAACATTGTTCTGTGTTTGTTCCGTGTTTGTTCCTTTCTCTTCTTTCCACCCATGAGCAAATTAAAGCTTCTGCTCTTTTTTTTTTTTTTTTTTTTTTTTTTTTTTTTTTTTTTTTTTTTTTGCCTGGTGGGTGCCGGTATCTGAGAAGCTGCTTTTTCCAGTGCTGATCTACAAAAGGGAGATGGGCGGGAGGGGGAAGGCGGTACCCTGTGATTCCCAAAGGAGCAGTGCCTAGCCTGAGTGCCAGTGTCAGGGCATTAAGAGCAGGGGGGATGCCTGATTGTAGAGCACCGTTCTGGAGGGCAGGAGCCTTTGCGTTGTAGCGAGTGACAGAAAGCTGAATTCTTTTTCCAGCTCCTTCCTAGACTGTATCTGTGCCCTTTATTGCAAAGGCAGACAGACACAGAGACCGCAGATACCTGCATTATTGCAGCCTCTTCCACTGGAAAAATACCCCGAGAAACGTTCCCTTGCTGCCATCGTGTGGTCGCTTGGATTGTTTCCTGCAAGTACGCTTCTGCTAGTGGAAATCGTGACTCCCCCAGTCTTTCTCAAGGCAGAGTCTTTGAGAGAAGTGGTCTTAAAATGGGAACAGGATTATTTACCTCCTCTTGTTACGATCTGGTCAGAAGCAACTTATGATTCTTAATTCAAAACTGGTTTATAGTTTCTAAAGTCCCTAGTCTTTGGATTGAAATAAACTCTTTGCTGTGTGCACGTGATGTTCAGATCCTGATACTATTTCTGTTTCTCTGTTCATCAGAAGTATTATTGTATTGCCATTTATTGTTCTGTGTGACTCTGCTTCCACTTTAAATTGACCTAAATGTGGAATAGTGCTGCAAGGAATTTTCCCTTTTTTACCCCGTTACTAGCCACCTACTCTTCTCTTTTCCTCCTCATGTCACCTATCCACGGAGATGGATCTAGGAAGTGACCTGGCTGAAAATAAGTAATTTTCTGCTGGATTTGTGCAGCAATGCTGGCACAAGGGAAATGCGTGGAAATGCAAGGCCTGTGGCTGGTGCAGAAGGCAGTCTTACCCTACCCCTCTGCAGGCAATCAGCCACATCTTGGTTCTCTTACAGCAGTAGCAAAACTGCTACTTGAGTGGATGTGAGAAACGAGGCCCAAAGTTAGGCTAAAATGAGTAGCTGAGTGGTCAGTTCAGAATTTGCTTTGCATTGGTTTCTACCATGTAATTAAACGGCTTCTCAGGATATTCCAGTCAGTAGATTTGGTATCTTAATAGAGGCGGATTTCTCTTAGAATAAATATTTAAGAGATGATCTTTTTAAGGTATTCACATGGGTGTTTGTGCAGTTGCATATAATGCATTTCAGGGGTTTTTTGGAGAAATTTTTAAGCTTCTGTGCGGAAACTCCAGCTAAAGCAATGTGGTCTCAACCTTAAATGGAAAAAACCCCTGGCTCTCCCAAAACAAAAATAAAGTTATGTGTCTGCAGGATTGTGAAAATTTATGTGAAGTATGGAAGCACTGGAAAAAATATTGGGAAAGGTGATGAGGAAGCACCAGATGGAGCTGGAGGAAGCCTGGGGCAGCACTTGTTGGAAGAAAACATCTGAAGTGATTCATTCTCAAATCCAAATGCTGAGCGAGAGCTGCACACAATGCACACTTGCTATTTCAGTCTGGCTATTTGCGGAAACAGGACCCTGTATCCTGTCTAGCAGGACCCAGCAGATAAACAGGGTTGCATCAAGGGGCCATTAGTGCCAGTTTTTGGGTTGTTACTTCACTGTTGGGCATTCCTTTGCATGTCATCAGCAATGAGAAAATGCAAGGTGCAAACCAGTACTGGATGTAGTGGTACAGTACAGGATGTGCACCCCAGAGGGCTGGCTGGCTGTTAGATGTGTTTCACCACCCCTCCTGCCCCTTGTAGCGCAGCTGCCCTGAGGTCAGTGCTCTTCACATCTGCAGCCTGTCAGCAAAATCCATGACTTGGGCTAGTTACAAGCCTGTTCCTATGCTGTGAGCGTGAGTGTCCAGCATCCTCCCCTCAAACACCCTGCTGTTTTTTCAGTCTGTGGTGTCAGATTTAAAGATGCGACAGTTGAGGTTTCTTGTTTAGTTTAGTCCATTCATTTACACATATTTGATTGTAATGTGAAAGTCTTGCTTACATTTTATGTCTGGTTTTTTTTGTTTTGCCAGTGAGCTGGAGGCATTTGTTGAAGACCTGAAGAGGGACTCCACTGCTTCGAGCAAGACAGTTACACTGAAAGATGTTGAAGACGGAGCCTTTCTTTTGCGTCAAGTGGGAGAAGCTGTTGCCACCCTGAAAGGTATGTGCTTTCCCTTTTTACTTCTGGTTCTTTTTTTAACCACAGTTTTGCCTTTGATCTGGGGGCATTAACTTTCACTTCCAAAAAGATTTAAAGTTTGAATTAAGGAGCTTGTTGCATGGCCCCTGGAAAAAGGTAGACACTCAACTATTTAACATTTACCCCATCATCTGTTTCTCCCCAGGGCTTTTATCATTTCCTCTTGAGCTTCACAGTTGTTGTCTTTACAGGAGAGTTCCCAACATTGCAGAATAAAATGCGTGCGATCCTCCGGATTGAGGTAGAAGCTGTGAGGTTCCTAAAGGAAGAACCACACAAGCTAGACAGCTTGCTGAAACGTGTGCGCAGCATGACCGATATCCTTACCATGCTCAGGAGGTGATTTTTTTTTTTTTTCTTCAAAACTAAAGAATTTCCTTAAGCAGGGCTGGAACAGCTTTCAGGTTTGGATTCTCTCCCTCTCCTCAGGCAATTTTGAGAAATGCAACTTGCTTGCAGTATTTTATAGATTCTTCCTGGAGCCCTGAAAATCAAATTAGCCTTTCCTGTGCTCTGTGCAGTGGTTTTGTTCTGACCAACAGCCCCAGTCATCAAGATCTTAAGATTGAAACTAGCTCCCTCTGAACTCAACACTTCTAGATTTGGGAAGTACCAGGATGAGAATGTTTACAGAGTGACATCAGTCCCATATCTGAGCTAATTAACTCTGGGCATTTACAGCAATCTAAGCTAACAGAAATATTCTCTGACACTGAAACGTGCATTCCCAAAAATGTAACAGTAAGAAATAAAACAGGAAAAGATACTAAGTGGATAAAGATAGCCCAAACCTTCTGAAAGAAAGAAATATTTTTCTATATACTTGTGAATTCATGCAAATTCTTTATTCTGTTCTTTGAAAGGAAGATGCATTAGAGAAAGTTGAAATATTAGATAAAATTTGTGTCCACTAAGTGCCAGTGTTTAGCTATGTTTGTCAGAATATATCAGCAGCAAATGACTGCTGATTTATATGAGGCAACAGGCCCTGGATTTAATTCCTACTCAAAACCAGTGAATTGGGCCAAACTGTCAGTGGTGGTGGTCTCAACTTTACTTCAATTACAAGAAAGTGTAACTGATAAGCCTATTGTTGCTACCAGTATTCTAAGGAATGTAGGGTTGTCATTGTTTCCATATATCCTGGAGCACATGTGAAATGGATTTGCCAGTACTGGCAGATGGATAAAATGGTTTACGTAACACGTCTTCTAAGAGCTGTCACTTATTTTTCCATGTAGATAAACGTCTATATCCTTTCATATTAGTTTCCTTTTCTTAAAAATGACTACAGTTATTTCCTGTCTCGCCCCATTTGGAAGAAAAAACAATAAGCTATGCATGCCAAAGTTTTACCAAAAGCAATTTTTTGCAGCGAAATTACGTATTAAGCCTCATAAAGTCTGTTTCAGTAATGGAAAAAGTGATGGCATTTGACGGCTAGCTACACTCCGAAGCTCAGCCATTTCACAGCTAGCTGCCAGAAATAGTTGACTCTCTACATCCTCCGTTCATTCTACCCCAAACTCTTGACAGACAAGACCTTCATGAAGTATCACCTGAAGGCTTTGGTTTGGCAGTTTGCCAAACTGCTACCTCACAGTCTATGTAACTGCCACTTTTTGTGCTAATAGTCCACGAATATTTTGTTTAGTCAGATACAGTGTATAAAATTTAAATCAACTGATTCCCATTCTCCCTCTAAAATCAACCCACTGTAACTCATGGTTTGGTCAAAAAGTGCCAGTACCTCCATGAACATTTGTAAGCATTTTAAAAAGGCAAAATCCTCCTAATTAGAGTGGCCTCTTTAAAACTTGAGTCTCTGAGTCTGAGATAAACCTATAAAATCACACAACTGAGAGCATCAGGAAGAAAAACCACCATGTTGATGATTTTTGATATAGGTGCTTTCCCCTTGCAAAAGTTTATTGTTAAATATTGCTCATGACTTGCCTGTATGCTAACCACGTGTGATGCTGTTGTGTTCAATTTGGCTGGACAGACATGTTACAGAAGGACTGCTGAGGGGTGTGGATCCATCCCAACCTGTGCAATACTCTCCTATGGAAAAGGCCACTGCAGCTGATGCTCTGAAAAACCAGGAGGAGCTCAAGCACGCCCAGGGACATGCACAGCAAAACCTCACAGCAATCACATCAGAGTCCCAGGTGTCATCAGTCAAGTCAGAAGTCGTCCCCTTCTCAACAATGACGGTCCATCATGTGCAGAGCTCACCTGTTGTCATCCATCAGTCTCAGCACTCATCAGCCCTGGTCAACCATGCTCAGGGTTCACCCACTGCAGCCACCCACAGCGAAGGTGTGCCGGCAGGTGGCCACCTCTCAGCCACCCCACCAGTGCCCCCGCAAGAGCCCGCAACAGGATCCCAGCCCGCACAAACCACACCGGCACCACAGGTCTCTGTCAATGGCACCACCATGCAAAGTCTTTTCATTGAGGAAATTCACAGTGCAAGTACCAGAAACCGAGCTGTATCAATTGAGGTACGGTGTATTCTACTCAACCAGTTGTCCTCTCATTGGGTCTGAGCTCCCAGGCTCGCTCTTGAGACTGAAGGTGAAATTTCCAAATGTATTCTGGGGATTTGTATGCTTAACCTCTAACTACACCGTGCACTTCTGAAGACACCCTCTGATTTTAAATGCAACAGGATAATACCATGTAACCAAAATGAGTAACTGTGGTTTTTAAATAACCTTTATTAAAAAAAAAAATCTTTTTAAGAATACCTTATTTTTGAACAATAGCATATGAATCTCTGGCAACACTTGCATCAGTGGATTTCATTCACTCTTTAAATCTCCATGTCCCTCATTATGGAGAGGTAATAGTGAAAGAGTGTGAAGCTCCAGCGGTTTCACACAGAGATATTGAGAAAATCCAAAAGTGAACTCTCGTGTCTTATTACAGACATGCCCTTTAATCACCAGTGCATAAGGCAGTGACCCAGATTTAAATTTTGCCTTTGTTCCTTTAGTGAGCAGTGGGCACTGTCAGCCTGTCGTGTGTCTGCCATATCTGGCACAATGGAAGTCAGAACCAGTGTACAATTAGTGTTAATATATTTCCTCTAGTTGCTGACTAGAACTGAAAGAGTCTATCCTTATTGACCTATAATGTTTACACATGGATTTTTTTTTTAAGTGATCACAACAGAAATCAGAGAAATAAATGGATGCTTTACTTTTTTTTTTTTTTTTTTTTTTTTTTTTTTTTGGTCTAGAAAGCTGAAAAGAAATGGGAAGAGAAAAGACAAAACCTTGATCACTATAATGGAAAGGAATTTGAAAAGCTCTTGGAAGAGGCCCAGGCCAATATCATGAAGTCAATTCCTAACCTGGAGATGCCTCCCCAGCCAGCAGCCCTGTCTAAAGGGGATGCAGATGGAAAAGCTAGAAGTCTCAGGTAAGGTTTTGCTTGAGTAAATGGTGCTAAAGAATTGCCTATCTGGAAAAGAGAGGTTATTTCTCCTACTTTCTAGAATGGTTTCAGTTTACAGATATCTGTATTCTTGATCATACCTGTGAGTATGTCCCTGAGAGGTAACGCAGGTCCTGTGGACAGGATGCAGTGATTTTGCACGTGCCAGTGTTGGTAACCAGCTGAACATGAATTTCCTCATATTGCAACTGAGAGAGTTTGTCCTCTGGAGATAAAGACTCCTCATGAGCAAGAGAGTAAAAGTACACCTTGCTTTTGACAGAGATGGATGAGAGTATCTGTATACTATACTATATCTAGTATACTGCGTTCAGTTTTGCACTTAAAAGTTTAGCGTTACAGAGGGCTCTGGAAAGAACCACAGAGTTTGAGCACAAATGATCTTACCATCAGAAACCTAAAAAGCTCTTTCTGCAGACTCATTTTTTATCAAAGGAAGATCAAGACATGTCTGAGGTTTCTGAGGGTAAGGAGGCCTTATAACTTTGCAGAACATGTTCTGACAAGTTCCAGAAATTGGAAGCTGAAGCTAGAAAAAGCCACATTAAAAATTACGTGTCAAATTTTAACATTCAGAGTAACTAATCACTGAAGTTTAATTATGAACATATGGGATTCTCTGCCACTTCAAATCTTTAAGTAATACTAAGTTTCTTTCTGAAAGGCTGCTCAGGCACAAGCTCTGTGCATGATGCAAGACCTGCTTAAAGAAATCCTTGATCCTATGTTAAGTGCAAAGTCAGACTATTTGATCTTAATGATCCTTGCTAACTGTAAATACGACCAGTGTTTTGGATGAGTCCCTCAGAGGTCTGAAAATGACCTGTGATGCTACATAACTGTCTTGTCTTGGGGAAGTGAATAGGTATGTAGGAATGAATGAGAGTGACTTTCACAGTAAGCATTCTGGCTGTCCACAGCTATGGTACAGATATACCGACTTTCAAGTTGAACGTGAGTCAGACTGTGACCCTGTAGCAAAAAAAAGGCAAACATAACGCGATGAACAGGAATGTCTACAAGACACATGAATCTGCTCAGCAGTGGTGAGCAGAGAAATTCCCAAACTCAATGTTTTGGACTTCAAGGAAGACTGAACAAATAGGAGGGAGTCAAGGGGACAGCGATCATAATGACCAGAGCTCTAAAAAAACATGATCTCTGCAGAACAAAATGAAAGAATTTGTTTTGTTTAGCATGAGGAAGCAAAGGCTGATGAGGGACAAAGCAATCTCTAAATACATAAAAATCTGCTTAAAAAAAGAAAATACTGACTTGCTTTGTGTAGCTAGAACAGCAGTAGAATTTGGCAATTGCAACCAGGAAGTTCCAGGTTAGGTATTAGGGAAAAACATCACAGTGA
The DNA here is from genome assembly GCF_011004875.1 of Balearica regulorum gibbericeps. NCBI lineage: Eukaryota > Metazoa > Chordata > Aves > Gruiformes > Gruidae > Balearica > Balearica regulorum. The sequence continues at coordinate 148,974,166 of NC_046185.1, forward strand.
TAAGTAAAGTGAAGCACTGAAGAAGACTGTATGAGGCAATGGGGAGGATGTGAGATCCCCATCACTGGAGAGAATGGCTTAGACTAGCCCTGATCAAGAATTATATAGGTAGAACTACTTTGTGGTAGCAGGATGATGGGGTGTCCTTCCAGTCCTGTTTCTTTCACAATTTAACATACAAATCCATGTCACAAGTGGTGTTCCCCAGCACTCAATATTGGGGCTAGAATAGAATCATAGAATCATAGGATGGTGTGGGTTGGAAGTGACCTTAAAGATCATCCAGTTCCAACCCCCCTGCCATGGGCAGGGACACCCTCCACTAGATCAGGTTGCCCAAAGCCCCATCCAACCTGGTCTTAAACACTTCCAGGGACGGGGCATCCACAACCTCTCTGGACAACCTGTTCCAGTGCCTCACCACTCTTAACAGTAAAGAATTTCTTTCTAACATCTAATCTAAATCGACCCTCCTTCAGCTTAAACCCATTACCCCTTGTCCTGTCACTACACTCCCTCATAAACAGTCCCTCACCATCTTTCCTGTAGGCCCCTTCAGATACTGGAAAGCCACAATTAGATCTCCCCAGAGCTGCCTTTTCTCCAGGCTGAACAACCCCAGCTCTCTCAGCCTGTCCTCATAGGAGAGGTGCTCCAGCCCTCTGATCATCTTCATGGCCCTCCTCTGGGCTTGCTCCAACAGCTCTATGTCTTTCTTGTTCTGGGGCCCCCAGAGCTGGACGCAGTACTCCAGGTGGGGTCTCACGAGAGCGGAGTAGAGAGGCAGCCTCCCTCGACCTGCTGGTCATGCTTCTTTTGATGAAGCCCAGGACACGGTTGGCTTTCTGGGCTGCAAGCACACATTGCTGGGTCATGTTGAACTTCTCGTCCACCAACACCCCCAAGTGCTTCTCCTCAGGGCTGCTCTCAATCCATTCCCTGCCCAGCCTGTAGTTGTGCTTGGGATTGCGCCAACCCATGTGCAGGACCTTGCACTTGGCCTTGTTGAACTTCATGTGGTTCGCACAGGCCCACCTCTCAATATCTTTATCAATGATCTGGACAAGGGGACTGAGTGCACCCTCAGTAAGTTTCCAGATGACACCAAGGTGGGTGGGAGTGTTGATCTGCTTGAGGGTAGGAAGGCTCTGCAGAAGGATCTGGACAGGCTGGATCAATGGGCCAAGGCCAACTGTATGAGGTTCAACAAGGCTCAGTGCCAGGTCCTGCACTTGGGTCACAACAACCCCAGGCAACGCTACAGCCTTGGGGCAGAGTGGCTGGAAAGCTGCCTGGAGGAAAAGGACCTGGAGGTGTTGGTTGACAGCTGACTGAGTATGTGCCAGCAGTGTGCCCAGATGGCCAAGAAGGCCAACAGTATCTAGGCTTGTATCAGAAATGGTGTGGCCAGCAGGAGTAGGGAAGGGATTGTCCTCCTGTACTCGGCTCTGGTGAGGCTGTGCCTCAAGTACTGTGTTCAGTTTTGGGCCCCTCACTACAAGAAAGACATTGAGGTGCTGGAGCATGTCCAGAGAAGGGCAACGAAGCTGGTGAAGGGTCTACAGCACAAGTCTTATGAGGAGCAGCTGAGGGAATTGGGGTTGTTTAGTCTGGAGAAAAGGAGGCTGAGGGGAGACCTTATCGCTCTCTGCAAGTACCTGAAAGGAGGGTGTAGCCAGGTGGGGGTTGGTCTCTTCTCCCAAGTAACAAGCCATAGGACAAGAGGAAATGGCCTCAAGCTCTGCATTCCCTTTATAAAATCATGAAGGCAGTGGATAAATCTTGATCATATCCTGGAGGTGTCAGCCTGCCCCATGGGCTCCAAACTACAAACTTGCAGCCTTGCTGGTCCTTCCATCTAGGCCAGCCGCTCTCTCCCTGAGCTTGTTTCAGTTGCCCATCTTTAACGCCACTGTGTCCTTCTGGAACTGCATGCTGCACTCAAGGTGTTGGCATGCCAAGGTTGTAAACAGCTGCAAAATGATGCCCTGGGGCTTGTGTACACAAATTCATGTAGAATTTGGGAAGAGTGTTTTCAGATCCAGAATTTTTTCTGGGCACACCTTTAACACTGGCAAGTTGTGGCTGCTTGGATTCACAATATGCAGGATTAAAATAAATTCTGTTGAACCTCATAAAATAATTTTAGAAGTCTGGCACCATTCAGTGAGGTTACTGGCTAACAACACAATTATCTTGTATAATGTGTGGCATAAATAGCAAATGTCAGTGAAAATAAATACCATATGGGTGCAGTGAGCTGCGACATCTTAAAAAAGTGCAGAATACAATAACAGAGAAGTTTTGTAACTCACATAGTTAACTAATCCACTTCTAGAATACAGTTTTGCACAGTGTGTAGCCAGCGGATTTAAGGAGAAATTTGATGAGATTGAGACATTTGCCTTCTGTTGTGCATAATGAATCCTGTAATAGTAACATAAATAAGGAAACAGCAAAACTTTTCCTTAATATCTGATTAAATATCTCACATGCTACCCAACTCTTCTACGATTCAAGATGAAAATGTCAGTATCAGTCTACTGTAGACTGGAAAACTGAGCAACATAAGAGAGACCACCAACCTCCTAATATAGTGCATAAGACATTTTGGCCATAAATTAGCAGAGAGCTCTGTTGGCTTCACTGCAGAACACAGATAGATCACATTCCCAGAATATGTTGTCTCAGCCATTCTCCACCCAGAACCCAATTAAGAAACATTTTTCCCCTGCAAAGCACAAAACAAAGTTAAATTACACACTTTATACAATTTTGCTGATGACTCTGTAAATACTTCTTTAATGCCTTGACTCTAACTCATCTTTGTTATCAAGATTGTTTGGTGAAAAATATGGGGAATGTCTCTAGCATGTACATTATAAATTGGGCTCCTTCATCTCTCTTTGGGCCTTCATATGCGAGAATGCTCTGATTTTTGCAAGTGCTGAGTGAACAGTAGCTTCCATCAAAGACAGTTTGCTTATTTGACTACAAAGGCTGCCTCAGGGCAGGCATTATTATTTTGAGATAGTTTTAAGACATGTTGGATTTTTTTGGGTGCAAGTAGAAATTTGTGTGGTGGGGAAAATTAATTCCAGTCTGGTTGTGCCTGTTGAAGAATGCTTCAGTTCAGTGAAATGGCTGGCTATGAACAACTCCCATTTTGTTCACAGAAGTGCTGAGCCCTTTGGCACCAAAGAAGGTTCCATGAAGTAGTATTTTTGATCATGGTTAGTCTCCGAGTGAATTGTACTTGTCCATTTACTCCTTCCTCTGTAAAGATGCTAGAAGAACTCAGCCATAAGAAAAAAGAAAGTATTAGAATGAAGTCTTTTCCTTAATTTTTTTTTCCTCCAAAGTTTTTTTTCTGTCCCATTTAGATTAGGGAAATAAAATTGTTTAGTAAAGAAAATAGAAATCCAGCTTTGAAGTTTTACATCTTGCCTGGTTTTGTTGCATTGACTGTGAGCAAACCCCATCACAACTTCTCCTTAATGACTCCAGTTAAGGGCTGTGAGGGAAACACCGTTTGATAGCCTGGGCAACTGCCACACTCACTGACAATTTCTCTTGCCTGTGTTCCCCCTTTTTGTTGCCCATTTTGAAGATGGAGATGGATGAATGTCTCACCGATGTGAAAGACATGGTAGGAATCATTCTATCCTCCATGTCTCTCATCCAGCCTTGCTCTTCTTAAGTGTGAGAAAAACTTTGGTGTTCTTGCAAAGCCATTACCAGTTTGAGGGTAATGGGTTGAATCCATTAAAAGGAGTAGGGATTTACTCAGGCCCCACATCATAGTCTGCTAAGCACCATCTTAGAGAATTACTCTGATTTTACAGCAGCAGTACATCTGATGTCACAAAAAACTTAGTGGTGTGTATTGACCATAGAAGCAGTCTAATGTAAAGTGCATCTGTAAATTCACTCTTGTTGCAATCCTGCGAGTGAGTACCAGATAACCAGGGAGGGAGATAATACAACAGAGCATTTCTTTAAGCTTAAGCAGTTTCAAAGAACATTTCGAGCTAAGAAGGGAACAAAGATGAGGCTGGGTCAGACAAGGGCTCCATCCAGCCCCAGGGCCAGCTGGCGTGTCCGAGGAGCCCTGACACAGCCTCAGGAGAGGGTAGTATGCAACAACTTGCCCAGAGGGAATACTTAGCCCTAAACAGCTGGGTAATCCCAAAAGCAGGAGATTTTATCTCTCTGGGTTATATTTATTCCAGCTGTTTATATAACACTGAGTAGCTGCAGAAAGGTTGTTCTCTCACTATTGAAAACAAACATTGTCAACAGCAGTGTGAAAGCTGGTGGCTGTTGCCACGTATGATCGTCAGCCTGTGACCAGAAACGCACAGGGACAGGTCACCAGCAATGTAACGCTGCTTCTGGAAAAATGTCATCCAGTGACAGTGCAGAAGAGGCAGTGGCAGCTGGGTGGGGAAGCATCATGGTGGGGAAATACCAGTTTGAGAAACTGGTCTTTCAGAAACTGGAAGACTCTTCTCAGAAAGCAAGGGCTGGCTCTGCTCGGCTATTGGATTTGGTATTTGAATCTTCATGGATTAGCAAAATATACATATAGGGCTCTTATATGATAATTCAAAAAGGCAAACCTGTGCATTCCTGGAATAGTTAGTAATAAGTAAAGTGAAAACAACTATAAGATGGACAAAATGTTCAGCTCCTCTCCTGGCACCTTGCTGGCAGGACCTCCCAGGCAGAGCAGAAATGTGTGCTGGTTTCTTCAGAATTACTGAGAACAGCAAGAAGCCTCTAGGTTTGGTGTCTTGCACTGTCTGTAACCAGGTACCCAGCTGAACCTGCACCTTACATGCTTCTTTATGAGTGACTGATTTGAAAAAGTGTGCTGTGCTGTCACACTTTTACACCAAGGGCTGAAACCCAGCCACAGTGATGTGGGGGACGAGTTTGCTGAAAATTTCTGAGTAAAGTCATATGGTTTTCCTGTGCAAGTGCAGCACTGTCTGCTTTTGTTCAAGGTGTTTTCACTTAAATCCCAAATGTGTTTCTAATCGTATATATTCAGCAGCAGATCCTTTTAAGACATTTTTTTTTTCCTTTCCAATTGAGGCAGGGATGCAAATTTTTTTTTCCTCTCCTGCACCTATGCTTACTTTGTGCTGCTGTGTTTACTTGCAGAAGAAGTTCCTGATGGAGAACAGGATAATGACAAGCTGACCAAGTCTCCACCTCCTCCACCTCCACGGCGCAGTTACCTGCCAGGGTCAGGGACTAAACCACAACAAGATCAGGAGAGGTCATCTACGCAGCTAGAAAAGACGCTGCTGCTGTCAAGGTTTGATGATTCGGACTTTAGGCAATCAGTCTGTTGATGAATCGCTGGCACAGAGAAATATTCCCAGGCTTGGTCTGTGTCTATAAACCACAAAGTAAGTTGAGACAGAGCTACAGCCTGGACAGCTACTGAAACTGCTTGCCAGGAAATGCTACTGTTAGGCCAAATGAACAAGTAAGGTTTGATCAGTTCTGTTTACAGGAGTCTTGCTGCTCTTACCTCCTAGCAATGAAGACGAGTCACAGGCTGCTTTCATTTAGAGTGGTAAGAGGATTAAAACTAAAAAAAAAAGCATGCCTTACACAGATGGGGAAGATCAGCTCAGATTTGAGGGGTTTTTTACAGAAATGTTGCAAATTAGTTTCTTTGGGCTTCCTTTCCCCATCTGTTCTGTTCCCTGAAGGAAGTAGAGAGAGGTCCAAGTTAGGAAGCTTTTTATTCTATGCACATGCTACAACATCGACAATTGTTGGTTGCTTTTGAGCTGATGAAGTAGCAGTCTCCTCAAAAAGGAAGAGAGGGACCTTGCAGCAGGGGAATTGCTGTAGTGTTGAATTTTCTGTATTTGCTTTGCATCAGCAGGGCTCTACTATATTGTCTGTGTTTTCTTATCCCCTTATAGGACTGCAGTGAAGATGCCGGGCAATAGCACAATCTAAAGCCCCTAAAGAGGATCAGGCCATTGTCCTCGGAGCACAGGGCATGCTGTAGCATCAGCTGCAAAAGATGAAGAGGAAGAGGAAGGAGATAAAATAATGGCAGAATTACAGGTATGCCCTTTGAGTTGCACATGAAGAGACCTGTGCCCAATCTCACTTCTAGGACCTCGGCACAACTTCTAGCTCAGAAAGCGAAAGAAAGTAGGTCTGCCAGTCTCACCCGATCCCACTCTGTTGCACTGGGTGGTACACGTTTCATAAGCACCACCCAAATTTTGTTCAAGATGTCTGGAGCTGAGAGAGTGGTCAAGAATGCAGTGGTTACCACTGGAGAATCTTACACATGTAGATGGGACAAGTAAAATATTGGTGTGTATTTGGTGCAGTTGTCCCTGGCCTAGCATTTCTGACTTAGTAGCCGGGCAGCAAGGTGCTGAGAGCCTGTCATTTGTGTTAACGTTGGTGGAAACAGAGAATACAGGGTCTGCTCTTGGTGGGCTGTGCTCACTTGGGTCTGTGCCACAGTCCAGTGTTTCCCAGAGCATTTGCACATTGAAACATCTGCTGTTCCCAGTTGTGTAATTAGTACATTACTCTGCCAGTGGCACAGGAGTAGTGTTCTCTTGCTGGTCCTTCGCTTGAGAGCACATGGGGTGGTTTAGTTCGGTGACAGCAAAGCTGCAGAAAAAGCCAACTATTCCAGCTACCATCAGCAAGCTCCAGCTTCCCAGGGGCACCCTCTGTCCTCTTCATGCCCATATGAGGACAGGAGATGTGGATCAGTTTAACTGGCTGTAACCTGATGTTGGGGTGTTTCAGAGCATTCGTCACAACATGAGATGACCCTGCTGTCCACCTGCTGAAAGGTGGGTTTGATGCTGCCCAGGGAGTCTTTGCAGCACAGGAGATGTGGATGTTAAGCAGCAACTGTGATGGGTGCACCCTGCTCAACTCTCACCCACCAGCGCTTCAGACAGCTGGTTTGCAGGTTTACCTGCAGCAGTGTACCCTTGTGCCCTGTGTGCATGCTAATAGCTAGTGCGACAGGAGAGCTGGGGACAGTGAAACCGTCACATTGTCTCCTCTCTCCAGGAAAGCAACCTGGCTGCCTTGCAACTGGTGACAATGAAATGGAGGTTAAGGCTGGAAAGGGGGGCTGAGGGGAGCTAAGGAGGAAAAATAGGCATGGTAGCTGAACAGGGAATGAGTGTTTAAATGCTAGTTTGGGGGACAAGCAATGCTCATTTTAAACAAATACTAAAATAACAGGTATATTTTAGAGGGTTGTCAGAATACCATGTTTTAGAAAGGGCAAACCGCTTGATCCAGGAGCTACAGGCTCGTTAGTCTGATATGAGTCACAGGCAGAATAATGGAAAATCAGGTATGGGATTCAATCAGTGAAGAACTAGAGTACAGACATAAACAGTTGTGCTAGTAAACACGATGTAATGGAACACAGATCTGTCAAAGCAAACAACACTCTTTGATCAGGTAACAGGTTTGCTTAAACTGAATTGTATACCTATAAACATTTTTGTAAATCATTTGATCAAACATCATACAACATTCTGATAAAAATCTGGCACCATAGAGTAGACAACCCCCTATCATAGGATGATTGAGAGCTGTGTGGGTCTAAAAAGTGCTGCTCTTGATGCAGGTGTTTATAGTCAGATCCCATAGGGATCAGCTACGGCCCAGTGTCACTCTGTATTTTCATCAACAGTCTGGAAATGCGTTTAAAATCCTTACTGTTTAAATCAGCTAAATTCAAATTAGTAAAGTATGAGAGCAGGGAGATGATAGCAATCACTTAATGGTCATAATAAATTCACTGCAATATAAAGTCCACATGAAGAACAACAAAATATAGAGCAGACCACAACTACATGTCTTCGAAAGAAACAGGAGTTGCAGTAACAAGTTGACAGGAGCTCCCAGATCAGTGCTGTTGCCACAAAGTTAGTGTCTGCTTTGGGTGTAGATGTTTCTATCTCTGTGTACAAGATCAGTGAGATCAGCACTGTGCTGCTGCATCCACGATTAAGTATCCATGTGTCCCGCATTTGAAAAGGCTGTTAAGAATATGAAGGTTCAAAAGAGACCAGTACAACGTGGAGGTACTTTCATGGGAAGTACCTTTTTATAGTCTAGCAGAAAAAGACGTAATAATAATCAGCTGCTGCAGCACAGACTGTATTTGGATGCTGTTATAGCTATTTGGGAGCAAAGGTGATAAATAAACAAATTACTAAGGGAAATAATAGTTGATTCTTTGTCACTTAAAGTCTGAAGGACTTTGAAGATGCCTTTGTGGCTGGTATGCCTAACTCAAAAACACATCACTGGTCTCACAAGTGGGTAAGCTGGGGAAAGTCCATACCGTGTATTATGAGGAGCAAGACTACTTTTTCTAATAGTTCCATGTCATCTTAGGTAGTCTGGTCTATAGATCCACACAAATAAGATGCAACAGAAAACCAAAAGAAACTCTACACCCTGATTTTTGCACTGGATTTTTTCATTATTGTTACTTTTCTGATTTTTGCATCAACATGCAATACCTATGAGTACAATATTTAAAGAACAGGCCTGATTCTAATCTGTAATCAGGGCTGTTAATTTCATGATAGGTGCCAGGCATTAAATAATTTCCCTAATATATGGCATAAGAATATAATCGTCTCACATGTCACAGTGTGAGTTCTGTAAGCACGCCTCCCTCATTCCTCTGGCTGGCAGAGATGTCCTGCCTGTACATCTCACTGAAGGCAGACCGTACCATTAGAAGCCTGCAGAGATCCCAGTGATGCACACTTGGCAGCCAGCACGGCGCAGTGGTGGCAGTGATAGTTCTGCTCCTCCAGATCTGGGACCCATTTGGACAGAGAAACCCAAAGGAAATGGCAAGAAAAAGGAAATGGCTGAAAAGTCCAGGCCATGCCCTGGGGTACATGTGGTGGGAGGCCAGTAGTCCCGAAGCCCATATGTTGGAACTGTCATCATCTGGAGCATAAGTGAGGCCTGTGGCAAAGACACATCTCCAAGTCTAAAATTATAGTAACAGTTTGTGTGGTGACAAGTGGAGTTACGTAGCTCTTGCATGATTATCAGTCACTAGGAAGTAGGTACTGTCACAAGCCCGAAGTTTGTCATGGGCTTACTACTGAAGTTTGGATAGATTGCAGCACCTCTGTGTGCCTTCGTCTTCCCATCAGTAAAAATAGAAATCAAGTTCATCTCCCTGCAGGGAACGTTGAGGTCAGCATGATGAGTTAGAGTGCAGTCTTGGCAGACTGGAGGGGATGCCCTATTTCTCTTAGTCTGATAGTCTAAAAAAAAAACCCCCAAAAACCCCAAAAAACTCTATTATCTCATGAGCTAGTAGATAATATTATCGAGCTGTGAATGTTCAAAACAAATGTTCTCTTTGTGGTTGGTCACCTCCAGACATTTCTGTGTAAAAGCTCTTGGTCTCCTGATAACCTGCAGTATTTATTTCCTAGGCTTTCCAGAAGTGCTCTTTTATGGATGTAAACTCAAACAGTCATGCTGAACAGTCCAGAAATGATACACATGTTAAAGACATAAGGCCTGGGACTTTAATGCATCACAAGGAAAAGAAGGTAACAAGTAGCATTTGTAAACATGCCACCCAGTCTTGGCATAACCTTCTTTCCTTCAAAACTAATCTTATATCTTGAACCTTGTTCTGTCTAACCTGCTCCCACCACTGCCCAGTGGTTTCCTTCCTTTTATCTTAGCATGACTCAGAAATGCTCATATGGAACATTATATCAATCTGCATTATGCGTCTCATGAGGAATTATACAAGGGTTGCATAAAGTTTTATGATTCTGTGAAATCAAAATTAAAAGAGGATCCATCAGTTTCCACCAAAGAGATGCTCATACTCCTCAGAACACCCTTCCAATGCTGTTCTGGCAATGGATGGTGAAGCATCTCTCCTAAGCCTTGTTCTTGTCATGAGAATTAGTGGTTCCTCTAAGTCTCAAGAGCCGCTTTAGAGAATTTCTGCTTTATTTTGGTTCATTTGTTGGTCCCAGAAATAGTCATTAGATATTCAGAAATCCCATTCAGTTTACTGGAAGATAGAGTCAAGGTGGATGGGCTGAGTTTGCCCTGACTCTGAAAGTTAATGCTCAAGATTCACTCTTCAGTCATGGGACTCGGAGGAGGTGCCCTGTGTCTGGGGCCACAGCCAAATTGGGGTGAATTTCACAGCTGTGTCTGGACTGAGGTTGCCAACTGAGTTGAGTGCTTTTAGTGGGCAACCAATGTGTAGGATGACTAAAAGGACAAATACTTTTGCCTTTGCAGACCTCTTTTTTAAGAGTAAGGAATTGAATCATTGCTGGGTTTAGGGAGTCATGCAGGCACAACAACTTGTCAGCCAAATGCCAGTTTGCAATGAAGGGAGATATCATGGGGAAGAAAACACAGCTCTTGAGTGCACCATTTCAACTTTTTCATGCATTTTGTGTGTGTATGCAAATTAGAAATAGCAGTAATACCTTTTCTCATGTAGCATCATGAACGGCTCCCCAAGGATTTTATGGGAGACATCGCACTTCAACTTAATTTAACAGAAACTGAGGCAGGGAGAGAGAAAATGACTTTGCCAGGTTGCCAAGGCAGAGGAGAACCCAACTGCCCTAACCATAGTGAGCTGCATCTGCATAGGACACTGCAGCTGTAAAGCATAAGGTGACACCTAGATGGTGGTGTCTGATATATTACTAGCATCAGAATCCATACGTCCCCCAGAAGGTACTGCTGCCAGGTCAGGGCATCGTACATAAGGACTTGGCTTTCTGCTGCCCAAAGAGCAGTTCTAGTGTAAAGCTGCAACCACCTGGCTGGGTGAGGGTACAATTTCATGGGTATGAGCAAAAGGGAAAAAAAATAATGCTTTGTTGTGGAGTGCATGACAGTGTTACGGAGGAAAAAAAAAGTGAATGTATCTCTATTTGTCCTCATTACTACTGGTGTCAGAATGAGATCATTGTATTGTTACACGAAAACCTGGGTCACCACTCAAGAAACTGCACATCCTGTAGCACAAATTTTTCTTTGAAAAGTGCTGCCGAATAATTGCCATAAGCTGCTATTTATTGGAATAACACAGAGTTCAGGACATTAAGGTTAATGAGATTTAGGATTGTGTTTATTGGCTTTAAATATGGACCCTTATGGTCATGAGAAATTCATAAAGGAAATTAATTTTGTTGTGGTTTAATTTTTTAGTAGGAAGGCAGCAGTTCCTAAAATGAGATGTATTGTATAATGACACCACAAGATGTTGCACCGATGCTTGGAAGAAGCAGCGGAACTTGCTAAAAAAGAGAGGGAGAAATAGGAACACAGTCACTGAGTCAGCAGATCCACAGGCAACGAGCGCCCTTAAATGGCCTGGCCTAATTCTGGGAGCTCTGGTGTGTAGCAGGACCAGAAGGCACTTACCACTTAGCAAGTCTGGGCCTGAGGTGATCACAAGCCCTGGGGTTCTATTCTGATACCAGCTCTCAGCACAAAGCACAGACGGTGTCAGCCTGCCCACTGATGCCTCACTGGCTGTGGCTGGTTTGCATCATAGCTCCTCCTTACTTAGAAATATGAGGGATGTCAAAGTATCCGTGGAGCAGCTGCACAGCTTTGTTACTGCTAGTAAGCCTTTGTAGAGATGAACTGTGACTCTGGTCTTACCGCTTTCTCGCTCCTGTGTTTTGATTGTGTGTAAAGTTTTTCTGTGTAAAATCCTCAGACAGTATATAAGAAAATATCACATGGGACATAGAAACTATACCTTGTGAACCTCCGCGTGCATGGGGACTACATGCACTAGCCAACCTGTGGATTTCTGTACCGTCACTCATCTGAGGTGGGAGAGCAACTCTCCTGACTGATCTTCTGCACGTCTTGATGCTCATATAAGTATAATCTGTCCTGATGTGTTAGGAGTCAGCTTCTAGTCTCAAGCAATGTCAGCAGTAACACCTTTGGCTCACTGCCTTCAGGTACTTGAGGCCAGATTCATTTCCTTCTTGGCAAGCCATCTTTTGAGTGTAGTTTTCTCTCTTGCTCGTTCGTAGGCATGGTGTCTCTTCAGGTCTTTATCCTAAGCTCTCACCAGCACTTACCAAACCAAGCCCCAAAGAAAAGCCTTGTATTATGAAACAGCATCTCCAGGGCACCTCATGTGAAAATAAAAGAAAAAAGCCCCCTTAAATTTGCAGTGCTGGGAATATTACTACTTTTGAGCTAGTGGATGACCTCTCTGTGTGCTGTTTGGAGTTGCTTCTATAAATGAATGTAGCTCAGTGTTTTATTCTGTACTTCCATGGACATTGCAGGGTGCCCCTAGTAATTTTGAAGGAATACTTTTAAGCTGCAGCAAGGATTTAGAAATGCTTAGACTGTGATCATATTAACTGTGACGGAACAGCACTGCTGAGGTGCGAGCAACATTAGAAGCAGCAAAATGTTGTAATTTGAAAATCAGCTTTTACGGGTACAAAACTTCCTTTCAAGGCTAGCCAGACTCTGGCATTTGGCTCTCCAGTGAGCTAGGAAGCCGCAGCGCCCTGCTGTCAGCCCTTCCACATCAGGCTCCCTTTGATGTGTTCCAGCAGAACTTAATCAGATACTGTGAATCTTTTTCTACATTGGAAAGAAGGTAATTAGTGTGCTTTTGCATATTCTGGAGGCCTTGTTAAGACAGGAGCCCTAGGTAACAACCGCATGCATAGCACAGAGCAGTAATGTCATGTGCTGTTCTGCCAGAATTTGGAATTTTGCCCCAAAGACAGACAGGAATCAGATGACAACGTCAGACATGCCTCTGCAGCAGTAAACAGTGGTGAGTTCACAAGGTCTCCAGTTCCCCTGAGAATATGATGATTTATTTGGGGGAAAAAAAAAAGAAAAAAAAAAGTCCTGTAAAGGTAACAGCCCTGAATAACTAAGTAATCCAACTTTCCCCCTTAGGTGTATGGGGCTACAACAGGATCTCCCACAGATAGTGACCATCCTAAAGAGAAGAGGGAAGGGAAAACTGAAGAAGAATTGGGTTCTGATTCATCCAGCACAGCTGACAGTAAAATTGGCTTTTCAATGAATGACAGTCCTACATTTAGCAAGGGTTTGTTTGTAGACAGTAGAGACTATTCTAAGAAAAATCTCCAGAATATGAGCACAAACCTGTCTGGTGTCAGTTTGCCAGAGGATGACAAACGAATTGGGGCTCAAGATATTTTAGGATCTCATTTTCCAGCTGTTGAAACTGGAAAACAAAAGCCAAACTATGGACTCCCACGAGATGCTCGCCAGGGCCTGCCGCAGGGTGAAGCCTTGCAGGCCATGGGCAAGCATATCCCCATCAGCAGCGTTGCCCCTCTCATGAGGCACACACAGGAGGCTACGGGGCCTCAACCTTCCTCACAGGAGCAAGAAGCTTCTGCCGTCAACTACAATCAGGTTGTGCTAAGACCCAAAGTGTCCAGAATTAACAGCGTGAACAGCATTGAAGAGACAGACTCTCTGGCTAGCTCTCCAAGTGAAGACAACCCACCCACAGAAAACATTGCCTTCATGATTACTAAAACAGCTGTTCAGGTCCTCTCAAGCGGGGAAGTTCATGATATAGTCAGCCGGAAAGGTGGAGATGTGCAAACAGTGAACATTGATGCAAGGAAGGACGTGGCATCGGAGAAGGGTATCCCAGAAAACACAGACAGCGAAGAGCCAGTGGTGTGTCTGGACAAAAAACCCGTCATCATCATTTTTGATGAACCGATGGATATTAGGTCAGCGTATAAGCGGCTTTCTACCATTTTTGAGGAATGTGATGAGGAGTTGGAGAAAATGATGACAGAGGAAAAGATAGAAGAGGAAGAAGAAGAGGAAGAAAACGAAGCACAGGAGATCTCCGAGAGCCAGAGGGAAGAGCCACCAGTAGTTAATGACAGAAAAGCGATCACAGAGTATTCAGCGGCTCACAATCTCAAGGAGCAGTACATATTGGACCTTCAGTCTTCCTCCGACCCTGTAGAAACCAGACCTCCTGCAGAGGAGGAAAGCACAAAGACAAATTTTAACAAATTCCGCCAGATCTATGGGCTAAACACAGAAGCAAACGCAGACTCTGCTGATCAGTTTGGAAGCAGGCAGGATTCGAAAAAAAAATTTAAGTTCAAATTCCCTAAAAAGCAGCTGGCTGCTCTGACACAGGCAATACGGACAGGAACGAAGACTGGGAAGAAGACCTTGCAGGTTGTGGTCTATGAAGAAGAGGAGGAAGATGGGACCCTGAAGCAGCACAAGGAAGCAAAGAGATTTGAAATCACCAGGTCTCAGCCCGAGGACAGTGACAAAAGTCCTTCTGGGAAGCAAGAGGGACCCCCTGGAGCTGCAGCATCCTTGTCTAGGACTGATGAAATTCGACAGAGTACATACCGAACACTAGACAGCCTTGAGCAGACTATAAAGCAGCTGGAAAACACCATCAGTGAAATGAGTCCAAAATCTGTCCCTGAAAGCACATACAGCTCTGAGGGAAGCACTGTCCCCTTCTCTGCCCAGATAGTACCAGAGACCCCACCCCGAGAGCTTGTAGTGCTGGATGAGAGCCTTGCTGGCGTAGAGCCCCCTCCGTCAGTCCCAGCCACTTCACGTAAGGTACCTTAGTCCAAGAAATCAAACCTCCAGCTGCTTTCTAAAATCTGCAATAATCACCATTAAACAAGAGGGTCTTGTGATTCGTTTGCTTCCTTTCAGGTGGCTTGTTTGGGCTCCCCACGAGGTGTCTAACAGCTAATAGACCATTGGGTTTGGTTTTTTTAATCTTTGCTGCTGATTGGTGATGGGCAAATGCAGGGGAGCTGGGTCGAATAATCTGCTGTGTGAAATGATAAGCATCACTGACATGAAATCCAGGCTGATCAGTAGCTGAGCAGTTTTCTCCATTTGATTCTGGAAATTAACACCTGCGGTGTGAAGCTCCTGAACTTTCCCTGCATGTAGTACTGTGGCTTTTTTTTTTGGCGCATGGTGTGCAGTCTCCTCTCCAAGCACACGGGTGCTGATCACGCCTCCTCCTTGTCTCCCCTCCCTGCCCCTCCGCTCATTTCCGCAGGGCTCCAGCACTGCCTCCCAGACAAGCCGGATGCCAGTCCCCATGGCTTCAAAAGCTAGACAAGGAAGCATGGAGAAAGCAGGCAAACAGCACAGGCTGCAGGATCCACGCCAATACAGACAGGTAGTTTTACCCTAAACCCGGTGTTTGGATGGACATTTCGTGTTGTTTGTTTATTTAAAACCTCCAGTAACTGACTGAGATTGTACCAAATAATGGATGCCTGACTTTCAAGTGAGGTCTAACTGGACGTCCTGGATCCTGGGGGCATGACAGTATCTACTGATCTTTTCACCATGCTTGTGCATGCATGTCTGCAATAAAACACCTGCTGCTTTTTTTTTTGTTTGTTTGTTTTTTGGGGGTTTGTTGGTTGGTTGGTTGGTCATGTTTGTTTTGTTTTTTTTAAACTGCAGTATTCAGCTGTAATTTTAAGATGTCAACTACTTTCTCTTTGGTAAATGTGGCGGTTCCTTAGGAGAGCTGGGAATGCTTCTGTTCAGAGTCTTTACAGGAAGCCTTGGACACTAACCTGTCTGTGTAATAGATGGCAGTAGATGCACATTAACTCTCCGGCCGGACATGTCTGTTCACACGTTAATAACCCAGAAGCATGGCCGATGTAGCGACTGGTCTGTAACCCATAGACTGCACCTTCTCACAAAAGCTTTGTTGGCTCGCTCGCTCTCTTTCTATGCATTCTTCGTTGGGCACTTTGGGTGTTCTACCAGGTCCAGTCCACAGCTGCAAGACCTAGCTTAGGCCTCAAACTGTTAATTCTTATTCTCTGTAGGGCTATTTTCCCAGGTCCTGTTGGTTTATCATGTTACTGGCTTTCTGACAAACTGTCTCCTGCCGTCTTTATTTGCAGGCTAATGGAAGTGCTAAGAAAGCTGGTGGGGACTATAAGGCTACTTCCCCTACCCTACCTGCTTCTAAGATCCCAGCCTTTTCTCCCACTTCTGGGAAAAGCAGCTCAGCACCTGCTTCTAGCGGTGACAGCTCTAACCCTCTTAATCCACCTACTAAAACCTCCATTCCTTCCTCTAACCTTCTCGGTCCTCAGACAGGTCGCATAACTTACTCTACCTCCCTCATCCCCTCCGTCTCTAATGGCTCCTCCAAGTTTCAGAGCCCCACTTACCCAGGGAAAGGTCACCATCTCTCCTTCTCACTACAGACTCAAAACGGCCGGCCACCCCCTCCTTCCTCCTCCTCTACCTCCCCCCCCTCCTCTACCTCCCCCACCTCACTGAACCAAGGTATGAAGAGCATCAGGACAATCCACACACCTAGCTTCACCAGCTACAAGGCACAGAATGGAAATGCCGGCAAGTCCACCCCATCCACGGCCAAGGAGCCATCCTAAAGGCTAAGCACAGCACGCGGGCAAGTTCACCAAGGCTTTTTGTTCATTTTCAAAGAATCTGCAGCCGCTGTCTTAACCAGGGAACGTAAACATTTTGCTGTATTGCTGGAGGCTTAATACTAATCACATGCTAAATACCGAATTACTACACCAGATTAGAGTGAAGCTTTTTTGTAAAACTCTGTTGCTGTTGTAATGATAGAAGAGCGTTTCTTTCCTATAGGCAGCACCTCTTACAAAAAGGTGTGAAGGTGTGTGAGTGAACTTGAGTGCGTGTGTGCAGCGGTGTCCTGAGCATGGGAAAATGTATGGTTAAAAATTTAGTAAGTTGTTTTGTATAAAGCTATTTTTCATTATGGGGACTAGAAGTGAACAGAGATATACTAAAGTGTGATTATACACAACTGTAAAACTGAAACTAAAATATTTTTCTTTTATTTTGGTGTTATTTAGCTTTGTTACAGATTTCTATTTTTGTCAACAGATGTCATGGTTCCTTTCGAGATCTTTTTGCCAAAACATTTTGATACTATTGTAATGTACATTTGAAAGTAGTATGCTGGACAGTAAACCTCTACACAAGAAACAGAACAAGACTGGTCTTAGTGTGTATGAGGCAACTCAACCTATTGCACTGCCATTCAGATTATATTTAAGAATTTGCCAAGCTGAGAAAAAAAAAATAGTTTTACACATTTAGGTAGTTGCTGATTACTTTTTTTTTTTTTAGCTAAATCCACCCTTTTCCTTCAATTTTATTTTACTGAAACCTGGTAACCCATTAATTGATCGCATTGTGGATTTTAAAATGTACACTTCTGTACTGTTCTGTATACTGGCAAACTTTTGTACATATCTATAAATATATATAAATAAATAAATACTGTATGTGGCTGGGCACATAGAGTAGTTTTACCACACCAAAGTTAATTTTTATGCATGCTTTCAAAATATATATGGGGAAGGGTTGAAAAAGATGGATATCGGTCAAATAGGAAAAAAAGCAAGAAGCTTGCATAGCTCATGGTTTTGTAAATAAAATTATTTGTATAACACCATAATGTAATATACAGAACTATGATAAGCAAAGATCTTTACAAAAATAAAGGGCTGCATGCTTATATTTTTGCGTTTTGTCACTAGTAACTTTTATGATGGTCTCAATTAGCCGTTAAGCTGTTTGCCTGAGAGCATTAAACCATCAGGAGAAAAACTGACTTTATTTTCCCCAGATTAAAGCTATACATAAGTATTAATTTAAAAATAGGGTCTTTCAAATTTACCTGGACAAAAGCTAATTGCTAGAGCTCCAGATTAGAAAACTAGCAAGAAAATTTAAAAAAAAAAAAAACAAAAACAAACAAGCAAAAAGAAAAGCACCCAAACCTTTGACTGATTGAACAAGGTGCTATCTGTTCCACCGTCCTCCTGGTGAAGCAGAACATTTCTTAAAAGTGTCATTTCAAGGCTGAGCCCTCAGCCGGTACATCCATTGCAGTGGGAGCGATTAAGGAATGTAAACGTTACCTCATACCTCATGAACACGACAGACAGCGCAGTTCCAGCAGTGCCCACGCCGGGTGCCCCCCTCCGCTGGCACGGCAGCAAAGGCCGCAGGTGCAGGCAGAATGCGGCAGCTTCAGCATCAGGCCGAGAGCCCAGGACGAGCTGGGCGGCTCCAGAGCGAAGGCGAGGCGCAGTTCGGGTGCTCGCACCGACCCAGCGGGGTGAAACCAGCCCCCTTCCAGCCGGTGCAGAAAAGCCTGGTCTGGGAGCGGCTGATTTAGGTGGGGAGAACGTCTTAAGAGCTTCACACCCGAGCACACACTTTCCGAGGGTGCCTTCTACTTTGTCAGGTGTTGAGTACATTACTCCCTTGCTCTGCAGGGAACAAGCCTGATCCAACGCTGTGTCTTGTTAACCACGTGGGGCTGTTGCATGGCCCCACACAGCAGATACCGGGTGCACCAGGAGGCTGGGCACCATGCTTCTCCTTCACAGCACACAGCCAAAATACAAGTTCAAGCCAACCGATGGACATACTGAGCTTTGTTGTTAAGTCTGATACCCCCCGGGAGCCAATACTTACTGAAAACTAGTAACTTGCTAATACCTGATCCTCTAACTCTGTGAGAGTCATCCCCCACGAGGCACTGTGCGGCCAGGCAGGGTCCCCAGCGGCAGCCCTCAGCCACGGTCCTGTCCCTCTCTGCCCTGCGGTGCGGCAGCACGCACCGCACCGTGGGCGCAGCTCGGGCACAGCTCCAGCTGCTGCTTCTCACAGGCTCTTTGGGCAAGGGGCTACAGCAGCACGTTCTCCGTGTCAGAATTTAGGGTCTGGCGGTAGTTGTATAAATAACCCAGGGCCCCTGCACAGTCTCTGGGTGTGCAGGGGGCAGTAAGGCAGCGCTACACTTGACAGGTAATTATTGCTTGTGGTGGTGAACGTGGAAATTGCCATCAGGGATTGAACACAACATCCACTCGTGGCCTGAGCTACACTGCGATGCGCACGTCTTCCAGCACCCACCACGTTCTGTGCACCTCCGCGTCTCACTCTCAGGGCTGGGCTGCAGCACCCGCCGGGAAACCAACCACAGGCCCAGGCAGCACATAAGCTGCTGCAGAGGCACCGCTGCCGGGACCATTGGGAGTCAGGCAGCATTCATTCCCTCCTCATCCTATTTGTACAGCAACAAAGTTGTCTAACGCAGGCGGAGAAGGACTGTGTGCAGGCTGTAGCTCAGCACCAGGAACATGTTTGAGAGTATTTAAAAAAAATCAGCAAGTCTGTAAATAAATCCCTTGAGCATGGAAGGAAACAGCACAGGCTAGTGATTAAAAAGCCAAGTTTCTCACTGCAAAACATTTATGAAGAGGCAGCTTTGGTGGAGGTGACTGCAGCCACTTCGGGATGAGACCCTACCGCAATAGGGGCTCAGTGCTAAAAGTGAGAGGCTGCGTCCCCAAACCCAGCCTGCGTTCAAAAAGGGGACTGCAAGAAAGCAGCCTGTCCTCCTTGCTGTCGCCAGGGCACACAAAATTCCAGATGAAGCTCTCAGCAGCTCCTGGGCAGTTTAAAGATGAGAGAGGCTCTTCAGCAAAAAGCAAGGTACCACACCCCCAGGGTGCCAGACCTGCTAGCAGTTGCGTTTGCAGCACAAGTCTCTCCTGTGGGCAGCCATTGAGCTGCCTTAGTTTGCAGCGATCCCAGGGGTTCAGATGGGACCTCACCACTCTGAAAAGTCAGAAGTGAAGCTGCTCACTGCTGCCTTTTGAGGTGGAAGGAGCTGGGAGGTGAGCAGGACCTTCCTGCCTGCCTGCCTGCTGTGGTCCAAGCTGCCCAGGACTTCATAGCAGGGTAAGCGCCATCCCCATGTGCCAGCTGACTGTACCCAGGGTGACAGCAGCAATGATGAAGAACACAGCACCCAAGCCCCTGCCTTGGACAGGCCACAGTGGTGGGAAGGTAGAGCAGAAGAGGATGCGTAGGGCATGAGAGGCAAGGGATGTGTGGGACATTGCCTAGAAATGTACAGGGCCAAAATCCACCTGATCCCCACTAAGCAGCTCCTCCTGCTTGCTTAAGAACTCACAGGTTTGGTAACATTGAGGCAGATTTTCAGTCTCATGACTGAGAGCCACAGGTACATGCACCACTTCAACCATGGCAGGTCTGCTTTAAGTCATTCCCCATCCCAGCCATTGTCAGCCTACACCATTTCCACAGGCTGGCACAATTAGTTGCTTGATTACTATCTAAATGAGGATGGTGTAATGACCTGGCTTTGAAAAGAAGAACACAGCTTCTTGTAGCAGATGAGGCCACACTTCACACTCTATCCTCCTGCCTGGACAAAGTGGAGAGAGGTTCCCTGCAGATTGCTGCAGAGAGGAGGAGACCGCTCAGGTGCAGCTCAGCAAAGGATTTTCCTTCAGCTCTGCAGCAGCATGAAAGGAGAAACTGGGCTGCGGCCACGCTTAATTCCACATTATCAGTGCTGTGAGCAATACTAACAGGGACTGTAACAAGCCCTTTACAGAGTCTTAAAAAGCTGGAAGGTGCTGTATGACTGCTGCCAGAGCCAAGAAAAGGGATTTCAAACTAAACCACCCATCCCCAATGAAACAGGAGCTGCTGTTTGGAACCACTGTAAAAATCCAAATGCTGTTGCTACCAAGACAACTCATCCTTTTGTTTTTTCCCCATCAGATCTCAGCTTAGACTGTTCCTAATGACTTGCTGCTACGCAGCTCCAGGCAGTCCTCAGACCAAAAGTACCATCCAAGTCCATTTCAATCCTTCTGATGCTGACCAAAAAATGGGCACAAATGAAAATGCTAAGAAATTCTGGTTAAACATTACAAAAAAGCCCCTTTTCACTGTAAGCGCAATCAAACACTAGCGCAGGTTGCCCAGGGATGTTGTGGAGCCTCCATCCTTGGCGATATTCAAAGCCCAACCAGCCCAAGCCTTGAGCAACCTGCTCCAAGCCAGGGCAGAACAGGCGAGCCCGAGGTCCCAAACCACCTCTGTGACCCCACAGAGCTGCCTGTCCTGTTGAATCCAGCTTCCAGAGGAAACACTGGCACTGACTGCATCACCACAGGGCAGGTCATCACACGCATTTCCCTTCCTCTGTCAATCAGACTGCTCTTTTCCAGAGCAGGAGGGGAAAAACTAAAAGCGAGAAGAAAACAGCACCAGAGGTAAGTAACTGCTGTTAAGAACCAGGTGTAGCAATGGCTCCTAAACATGTCTGTCATCTCTACTGCCACACTGGCCCCAATTTAAGGTGCCCCCAAATCTTGGCAGACTCCAAAGAGCAACAAAAGCATCAGAGTTTTCCCAGGCTCAGATACAACTGCCACAGAGCTGTTTTCTTCAGGTGGAGCTCAGAAATCTCCTCTCCCTGGTGCACCCGACAGCTCCCTCCATCTCCTCTTCAAGTCAAGTCCTTCCCCAGAGCGTCCCTCCCTGCCAGGTTTTCTCCTCCAAGACCTGATGATTTACATGCACAGGGCAAGGCAGGGGTGAACCGAACCACCCGAATCTGTTCCTTACATCCCCATTGATATCCCCGACTTTCGTCCAAGCTCCTTCTGCAACTGCTCTGTGGCTTCCATGCAGCCAGTGCAGCAGCAGCAACAAAGATGGAGCCTGACGTGGCCTTAAATTTGTACCTGAAGCACTGTCAGCCAATACAATGTTTGTTGTTTTTTTTTTTTAAAAGTTCCTAATTTTTCAAAAGATCTTGTGCTCCATTCCAGTCAGTACAAAGTCCTATGTTCTCAAGCATGAGTTGGCAGCCATACATCTAAGACTCAGGAGTTAAAAATCATTAGTTATCTATAAACACAACAAAATTAAAATTAACTTGATTCATCAAGCTGGCTGTCACATCAGAATAAGACGCCGACCCCCAAGAGCCCTTCTGTACCTCCATAAGTATACTGCTTCATTGAGAAGACCCCACCACTTACTGTGGATGCTCAACGCAAACTCTAACAAGCTAATGATGGGACAAAATACACCTCCAGTAAAACACAATGGGTATTTGCTGATGAAAAGCATTGCAGAGGCATCACAAAACCGTGTTTTGAAATCCCTTGTTCAAATACACTTTACTATTAGGACTGAAACACAAAATAATCATCAATTACTGTTTCACAAAACATACCTCGTGCTGCACACAGAAACACTGTGAACGCGCCAGCTTCCTGTTCGCTCCGGGGCAAAGACATTTTAGTTTGCAAGGAGACCACAAGAACATGAGTGATTTTTATGTGGACTGGTGCTAGATGCACACAATTACACAGTGAGAACCTTCACAGATCCCAACCGCCGTACCCCAAGCTTTTCCTCACAGCCCATCTTTATAGTGATTTCTCAGAAGGATCAAAACCACAGTGGATCAAAGCACAGGACTGTCACTGTCACTTTGGAAGGAAACAAGAGTTCACACACAGAAAGTAGGGGTTTAGGGTACAAACTCATCTTTGTAGTTAAAACTGTAAGAAGTCCAAGATGCATACTACAGCACTGGTTGGACTGGCGGATACTGGTATTCCCTCTTTATTGACTTGGAGATGATTTATGGACGTGCTTTTTTCAGTGCTACGAAACCAGTGTATTAAACAAACCAATTTGCTACATACCTTAGACTCAGATTATGTATAAAGATGAAAACATTTAACCAGCTGAATCCCTCTCATACGTGAGCCTCCATGGCATCCCAGGAACAAAAGACTTCAAAGAGAAGCGCCTTCATCCAGGAGCAACATGGGGTTTGCGATCCTGAGGGCAGTTGCCAATGGCAACTTTGTAAACATCACATTTTAAAACCGTTCATTAGCATGAATTCACATCACGCAAAGAGTCACCAAAACAATTTTATTTCCAGTGTTTAAGTGGGTATGCACACAGGCATGATACAGGTTTGGATTCATTAGGTCTTCATGCAGAATTATATTCTTGGTAAAAGAAACCAGTTCCATCCAGTATCCACTATCTACACGCCTATGTTACAACATTTATATCAAATCTGGTATCTGAAGAAAAGATACACATGTAATATATACATTTAAGTTACTTATTTTACAGAAAGATTAAAAATTCAAGTCACATAAAACTCAAAATCTGTATTAAAATTGGAAATATAAAACTCCAATATTTACTGGAATGCCTAAGGAATGGAAGCTCTGTAGCCACCTGTGTTAACATTTGTAAAATGTAATGAAACTCGTTAACAGTAAAATGCATTCATTTGTTTGTAATAAGTTTCTCTAATTTAACAATATGGCACCCTAACAAACCAAATGAATTTATGATGAGGCACTTGTTAGTGACTAAACCAAAAGAACAATTTTTCTGCATACTAATGCCAGGCCAACTCTCAGTCAGAAAACCATGTATACACTACACAGCATGTTGCATCAGATGCTTTGTTCAACATTTGTATGCAGCCATCAAATATACTTTTTCTTAAAATATATATATATATACTTTAACTTTAGTGTTCTTCTGGCTGTGGTAATGCACTGTGAAGACGTTCCACAGAGCATATTGATGAAACCAGCCCAAATGAAGGCTGCATAACAACAACAGTACAGGAAAATATATATATATATGTACACACACACACACACACACAGAGTTACTGGGAAGTGTAACAGTAAGTTAATGAATTGCTGTAGTGGACATATCTCCCCATTTCAAAGATACTGATAGAATCGAGATCTAACCACTTGGGTCCCAGACAGTTTATGAGGATGGGCATCAACTGCTGGGCTGAAGTTGTTTTTGTTCATATTCTGACAATTTTCACCATTTACCTGGTCTGGTGGCTGAAATGGTCCCAAAGGTGGTGTTCTATTAATTAAAGTCAAGCTGCTGGAAGAACTGCCTTCATCTGCCTGCATCTCTGCAGACAAAGGCAGATCTACCTTTGATACATCTGCTAAGCTAGTGTTCTCAAGTCTGGGCCTTCCAGTTTCACCCGTATTAAGGTCAGTTGTGCTAGTACGTAAACGTTCTCGTGCAAGCCAGTCTGAGATTGAGAGGTCCTGCGCCGGACACTTTGGCTTCAACCGATTCACAGCTGAAAGCTCAGATTCTCTCTCTCTACTTTGACTGGGCTCTTGAGCTTTCCAAGCATTCAGGACACTTATGTCAGCAAAATCCCTCTGTCCTCCAAGCGTATGCCTTCGTCTGATATTTTTTCTCTTTGTAGTCTCAGCAGAGTTCGCTTTTTGATTACCAACTCCAAACATGTCATCCGCAGATGATTTGAGACGCAGCTTTAACCTATCTGTAATTTTAAGTCTCCAGGTAGGTTCTTGCTTGTCAGCCTCACTTCTGGCTGATGTAGCTAAACTGCTTGTCGATCTTCCTTTTTTCATTATGTCAAACATTTTGGTCACAGTAGGCAAGTCCTTCTCACTCTTCGCATCCCCTGAACCCTCACTGTCCGTTTTGTGCCGCGCAGACTTTCTCCTAGACAGCGTATCACATTCAATGAGTTTGTGTGAGCTAAAAAGTCTGCGACTCTCTAACTTTGGTGTTGAACTTCCCTCAGTACAACTTACTTCGCTTTCTTCAGAGTTCCTCCGACTAGTCTTCACCACTTCTGAAACCTTCCCCTTGGACAGCCTTTCAGCAGCAGCACTGGTGGCAAAGACAGGGAAGTCACTTTCGCTGTCCGTCTCCATAGGACGCCCTTCGCTGATCAATTCACTTCTTTCATCGTCAGCATCTTCTCCCTTGCTTTCTGTCACTGACTGCACCTCAGGGCTCAGCATACTGGCATCTAAACCAGTTAGATATATAGTAGATGAAGTAGTGGAATAATCTGAGGTGATGGAACTGACATCAGCTGCTAAAAACTCATTGTGTTTAGTTTCAGGACTGGCTACTTTTTTGCATGAGTATCTGTGCTGGGAAGCCTGGGAGGAAGTGCTAAGCATAGTGCCGGAGTCAGACACTGTCTCCTCAACCTGGGAAGAAGATTGTGAAATAGGCATTTTTGGGTTATTCTTCTGCATGGTTTGCAGACAGCTGAGATTCGGTAATTTTGTACATTTTTCATGGTAAGGCAGTGAAGGTTCCTCTGACAGGATACTTTCTTTCTTTAATAACTTCTTTTCATCCTTTACAACATTCACATCTTTTTTACTGCTGTTCTCTTTTTCCTTCAGGACAAACATCCTCTGTTTTCTCCCTATGTCTCTCTCTCTCTCATATTCCCCTTTAGCTATGTCCTCTTTTGTTGTGTCACCACGAGATTGTTCTGCAAGCTCCTTCTTGAAAAACACATTATCCAACTCATCCTCTGAGCTGCTTGGTTGTGGTTTCTCTTTTGTTTTTTTCCGCTTGCGACTAGCTGCTGCAAAAATGGAGGACACAAGCAGTTCCTTGCTATACTGATCCTTTCCAGAACCCCAAGAACCCTGTTAAAAAAAGGAAAAGGGAGAGGGCACAATTAGAAAACGCAAAGAAACATTTGTTAGCCTAAGACTTTTTAAAAACACATCCTGAGCTTCACAGCACAAAGTCTGCCTTTACTCAGGAAATATTTCCGTGCTCTTTCTGTAGTCTACATGGCATTGCCAAGTAGTCAATTTTCATCCTGAGAATTCTACTTTGTCTGAATCCCTTCAACTTGAGAAAGACTAGTTTATATATACAGCTATTTAGTTTTTGATTGGCTAATAAAGGAAGCTCCATTACAGCCAGACGATCTTTTCAAGACTGCTTTGCAACAGAAACCGCTTCACAGATGAGGTCCCAAGGGTGTAGTTTCAATCTCTCCTTTCAATCTCTTACCTATGTGAAAAGGCTAATTTCTCAAACTATTTTGAGTTGATCTTTCACCTTTCAGGCTGAGTGTGTAAATTGTACCAATTCATTAGCTCCAATAAAATGAAAGCTATACAAAACCCTAGTTTAGGCACAAGTATAGAAAATTGACAGAAAAAGTTCTTCCTGATTTTTGAAGAATCTACCTTTAGAATTGCACAGATGTAATAAAGGGACAAGCCCAATTATTCCATTTTATAAAATTAATTAAAAGCTGTTTTCACTACACTGACAGCATTCCCACCTGGCTACTTCAAAGCTATGTACCTGTCCTACTTACTGCCCCACTACCACCTGTAAAAGAAGGGGGAGGTCTGCGGCAGGTACCACCCTGTCTTTAACTGCTGACCAGTGCAGTTTGCACACTGCGGACATTTGAGAAAATAATACAGCAATGGTATCTACCAAAAAGGGCAGTTGCTCACATCGGAGGCCTTTAACATAGTGGGACTGAAATTTGACATCTATCTAGGGCTCAACAGAAGCAGCTTAGGCGCCAGCTACCTAAGTCCATGTTCGGATATCTAGCCTCTCTGACCCAAGGGAAGGAAGACTCAGACCAGCAGTGATGGCCTATGCTCGAAAAGTCTTCAAAATCCCGATCATTTGTTACCAGGCAGCACTGCAGAGAGGGAGAAAAAAAGTGGGGGGAAGAGCTATCATCATGGTAACAGTTTTCACAAAAACACTTGGACCATCTAGCGATTGCAGATGCCTAGTTAAGAGAATAAGCTTAAAGACAAAGGGAAAGCTAATGCACACTGGTAATCATCTATCTGCTTGGCTGTTGTCCAACGTGGTACTTCCCTGCTCCACAAGCACAGAATCACAGCCCCAACGTGACAGTGAACTCTGTCACAGGATGCCTATTACTGTAGCATAAATGCACTGACCAAAGCAAAGCACTGAACAGACACAGGACATTTAATATTTTTGCTCAAACAACTTTTTCTTGGTGCAAATTTCATTGCTATTCACTATCTCCTCAGAAATTAAAGAGGTGCTGGCAATGGTGAAAACTGCCACTATACAACTTCACAAGCCAAGGTCAAACAACCATACAGTAATACAGTGGCTATATTGACCACGACAGCCTCAGTGAAAGTATACTGATTTGTTTACCTGAGCATGGACAGGAAGCAGTTGGGAGAAACTTCTACTCAACCAACAGCAACAAAAAATCATGGTTATCCAGAACCTCCTCCTGCATGACAGAGACTATCCCATGCTCCTGATGCAGAGCTCAGAGATCAGGGCAGAGTGAACAGAAGATACGCATTAAGTCTTGCTGACAGCCTGTGTTGGGTTTGCATGGCAAGGTTTTAGTAGCGGATAGGGCGGGGGGGGCAGGGGGAGGGCTACAGGGGTGACTTCTGTGAGAAGCTGCTAGAAGCTTCCCCGGTGTCTGATAGAGCCAATGCCAGCCGGCTCCAAGACAGACCCGCTGCTGGCCAAGGCCAAGCCAATCAGCGCCTCTGTGATAACATATTTAAGAAGGAAAAAAACTAGAGCTTTTGCAGCCGAAGAGAGGAGTGAGAAGATGTAAGAAACTCTGCAGACACCAAGGTCAGTGAAGAAGGAGGGGCAGGAGGTGCTCCAGGCGCCGGAGCAGAGATCCCCCTGCAGCCCGTGGTGAAGACCATGGTGAGGCAGGCTGTCCCCCTGCAGCCCATGGAGGGAGGATGAGGGGGTGTAGAGATTCCACCTGCAGCCCGTGGAGGACCCCACTCTGGAGCAGGTGGAGGCACCCAAAGGAGGCTGTGACTGCGTGGGAAGCCCGCGCTGGAGCAAGCTCCTGGCAGGACCTGTGGACCCCTGGAGAGAGGAGCCCAGGCCAGAGCAGGTTTGCTGGCAGGACTCGTGACCCTGTGGGGGAACCACGCTGGAGCAGTCTGGTCCTGAAGGTCTGCACCCCGTGGGAGAGACTCACATTAGAGAAGTTCATGAAGGACTGTCTCCTGTGGGAGGGACTCCATGTTGGAGCAGGGGAACGATGAGAGGAGTCCTACCCCTGAGGACAAAAAAGCAGCAGAAACACCGTGTGATGAACTGACTGTAACCCCCATTCCCCGTCCCCCTGTGCCACTGAGGGGAGAAGAGGTTGAAGCCAGGAGTGAAGTTGAGCCTGGAAAGATGGGAGGGGTGGGGAGAGGTGCTTTAAAATTTGATTTTATTTCTCATTCCTCTACTCTGTTTTGCTTAGTAATAAATTAGATGAATTTCCTCTTTAACTTCAGTCTGTTTTGCTCATGATGATAATTAGTGAGTGATCTCTCCCTGTCCTTATCTCAACGCATAAGCTTTTCGTTGTACTTTTTCTCTCCTGTGTAGTGAAGGAGGGGGAGTGATAAAACAGCTTTGGTGGGCACCTGGCCCCCAGCCAGGGTCAACCCACACAGAGCCCCTACAGAAACAAGCATCTGAGAAGCCTGCACAATGACTGCCTACAGGCAGTGTGGACAAAGAACCTTCCGGACAGCAGACATCATCTCTGAATCACTGTGCCGTCAGACAAGTGCCAAACCAAGTCTGACTGGCAATGGACCGCTGGGTGTTGGGGTCTACCATTTTCCAAGTGACCCCAGCAACTCTCACTACTCAGACAGCACTCTTGCATTAGCTACTGTCCCCATAAAGTATGGGTGAGCTCTGCACATTTTTTTCCACAGGTTGGGAACAGGTACGTGTCCTTCTCACCAAGAAGTGTACCAAGCAAGGCAGCCAGCTGGAGCTCCACTTGGGACGTGCCTTGCTGCCAGTAGGGCTGGCTGAGCAGTAAGCAGGCCGCTGGCCCGGGCAATATGCATGTGTCCGCACTGCTGCTCACCGGCCCGTGACCATGGCCTGACCAATGCTGTTGCTCTGTGCCGCTCACAGGCGGTGGTCAGCAAGAGGCCACCTCCAAACAGTGCAGCATCCTGGCACAGGCAGTTTGACACAGCGTCCTGGAAGTTGGGTGTTTTGGAGGCAGTGGCTGAGCCACCAACCATCCTCACAAAGCAGCTGGGCTGGCATCTCAACAATGAACTAGGAGGATGCATTAATTCCTGCTCTCAGCTCGGAGCGGGGCATCAGTGATACACCTAAAATACAGGCCAGCACAAAGCTGTATCACGTGCTCACAGCAGACTGAGGTCAGCTGCATACTGCCGTATCAGTCAGTGCTACAGACATCCAGCGTTAGCAACTACTGAACAGCCTAAGAGACTGAAAGATTTGCCCATGGGTCAAATGAGAACTCTGTCATTAAATTAGCCTGAACTATTGCCCATGTTCCAGTCTTATTCCCCCCCATCTACAAGGCTGTCCTCCCAAGCACAGCGATACTTCCTAGGGAGATTTTGCTTAGCAACCTTTAACCACAACCTTTGGCTTCCTAGAAGCAGAAGAGCTATTACCTTCTGAGGAAGAAAAGGCTAAATTCTACATATACTTTTCGCAGTGAAAAAGGTAAACACAAATACTCTCTGAGAGTAAGTAGTATGACAGAGAACATACTATATACATTTACTTCTACTAAATGAGAGGTAAGTGCTCACATTTACAAGACTTTGGAACAAAGCTGTTTATGTGTGCAGCTGACTGCATTGGCAGATGCAGCTAACTGCAAACAAGTGACACTGTCCCAATGTAACACTTCAAAATTATATGATGAGAAAACAGTATTACCACTTACTCAAAAAAATCTACATAAGCTCTGTAGTACATCTACATATAAGCATTTCAATAAAGCAAGCAAGTATCTAACATTTCAGAAGCTACACCATTTCACGAAATGATTTACCTTAGATTTTGCTGAGTCACTAGTAGCGGAATCTGTGGAAAAATTAAAAAAAATTCTGCTCAGTTCTGTGCAATTTTTTCATTGTTGCTACAGACAATGCTGGACTTATGGAAAAAGACAAGCACAGAACAAAATGTGAAGCAAATAAAAACCAGAACAGTGAATAGTCAGAGCTCACAAAGATGCAAGCTGCACCACAGAAAGCCACCGCCATGAAAGGATGCTGTGAATTGTAGGCAGAACCAGCTCAATGATAGGAATGGCAAAGGAGCCCTGTTCTTCTAAATAAAAAACAGAAATACTAATGTTTATTTGATGTTTTAAGTATACAGCCCCTGCAAAACCGCAGCTGAGAGACCTTTTCAGGATCATACTGTGTACTCTCCTGAGATTCAGGATGCACAAAGCAAAATTGAATGTCTTAGTACTGTTGGCTGCCCTATAGGTACAAATCATGGTTCATGTAGTCATATTCTTTTTGTGAGGTTACAAAGGAATTAAGTCGTATTTTGTGTGTAAAACCCCAATTATTCATCTCTCTCCACCTCCGACTACGTATAGGTAAAATTTTGTTTTTACATCGGCTAGATTTCAGCAGCTACCAGTTTTGTACTTTGCTATAACAAGCGCTATTATGAAATGAAAAATGGACACCATAGTTTTACTGTCTCGCAAAACCCAAGATTATACAATTATAAAGGGGGTAGGAAGGGGCTAGCACAACGACTGAAAAATATTAACTTGGATGTGTTCCAGCTTTAGGGACTTTCTCCCTAGGAAGAAAGAGCTGAGCCCCCTGCCACACCCCTTTTTGACACATGGCTAATGCTTTATGACTAGAAAGACTGGTAGACCATACCATGCTATTTCTCCTCAGGGTCTGCTTCAGAGATAACAAGAAACAGCAGAAAAACTTTTAAAAAGTAGCATTGATCTGTTTAAAATACTCTTAAAAGAAAATTTACAGCACAGATCAACTTTTTTTTTTTTTCTCCATTTACAAGAAACGGGGGTTTCTGCAGACAAGGCAGCTACAGTGTGGGCAACAGTCCTCCTTCTTCCTACAGTTCCAGCTGTCCATCAGTGACATCACAGAATCCACTAATGACATCACCGTGTGATAGACTCCTCCCACTTCGCCTGTTACAACATCAGTATAAAGTGACTGTTTCAGTAAGTGCTGAACAACCCTTTGAAAACTGAAACGAAAGCTGGAGACGAAGGGATAACATTTGTGGGATACAACATGCTGGGTTAGTGCAATAGTATAGTGAAGGAAGGGGGGGAAAAAGTCACCAAAAAAGAGCCTGCAATGCTTGTCCTTAGCCACAAAAGAGGATGGCATTTATAAACAGAAGGAAATCAGCTTTAGTATAGACATACTGCAACATACTTATTAGAATGCCCATCACTTGACAAGAAAACATAACTCAATTTTTTGCATTCCTAATGTTAGGAAGGAGCAATATTAGAACACCACTAAGAACAGTCTTTCTGCCATCACAACAAACCACTTTACAGCAGCGTATCTGCTTCACCTCACGATGATGATTGCATGGGTTACTGTGAATAAATAAAATAGTATGTGCAAGCCTCATCTTTTAATGATTATATTCCTGTTAGACAACAAAGTTTTCCAAATTATATCATGCATGATTATCAACAATTCAAATCTTTAAGAAGTGTAATGATCTTTTGGAAAAGAGAAAAAGAGTTTATTAGTAAAAGAAAATAGGAAGAGAGAGTTAGAGTGAGTTAACAGAGTAGGTTATTCTAGCCTACGGACTAACGCTGTCCGGGCAAGAGTTACCTGATACGTCTCCAGGAGATACTCCCGTTCTTCCAATGTTGGTGAGTAAATGATCTATGTTTGGCACTGGCTGAGATTCTACAGTGTTTTCCTCCTGAACTGTTGTCTATAGTTAATAAACAAAGATCTCTTCATCATCGTTTCATAAATAGTTCATTATGATTCAATAGCATTTAGAAAATTGCATTATTCACCTGAGGACACGCTTTCCTCACATGTTCTTATTTTCCCATTTTGCTTTATGCTTTTATAACAAATGCATGGCTTTTTTTAAAAAAAAAAATCATTACTGCAAGGCCAGAGAGCTAAAAAGGTGCTTCTGAAGAGCAAACCATACAGTGATGTAATAAGAAATATATAGACATTCTAGAGGCAGCAGAAGCAGATTCTAAACTAAGATAATTATAACACAAATATTCATGACACAATACTTACAAGAGGTTCGTCAGCATCATCTTCTGTGAAAAACCAGTCATGCTACAATTTAAAATAAAAAAGGTGAAAACCCCACAGGAAACACAAAACCCAAAAGGTGGAACAAAAAACATGGACATTACTAAAAATTATATCCTGGAGTTCAAAGGATAAATACCAGACCCAAACTGGCCTAATAAGAGAACAGCTGGTCGATCTGTGTACGATCTTATTTTTTAATAATGAAATGCATCCACTTACTTTTTGGATGAGTGTTTCTACAATTTTATATTGGTCTGGCATGTGCGTAACCATGTGTGTCATGTTATCATCAGATGTCCTCACGAGCGTTGGACCAAATACTATTGCCAGGTTTCTTGGTTCCATCTAAGAAATGAAGTATTTCCACATCATACATTTATAATGAGAAAATATGATAATATGGGCTAAGTACGTTAATCTAACACTGTTAATATCTGAGAACCATTTTAAATAACAACAAAGAAAAGGCTTTTAAAAAACACATTACTGACTCAGGAAGGATGTTACACTATACTAAAACTCTCCTATACACAGCTGCAATAAATGCATCCAACATTTCTGCCATTAAGAATTCAACCCTCCTTAACCCATTGCAAGTAAAAAGCTCCACAAGCACAGAAAACTCAAGAACTCAGATATATTCTTTACACTTTCAGTTTGGAGGTTTTTTACTTCCCATAAAGCCTTTTGTTTAGACACATTCATGTTTTAAGAATTTATTTTTTTTTTTATAAGGCGGCATTGGTAGTTCCCTGGGGTTTTTTTCCTGAAAATGTTTACATGACACATGAAAAAATTAAGCTGGTAATCAAATACTGTATTATGTCTGCTCACAAAGAGCTCATTCAATCTGCAACTACTTTGGAGGAGGCGGCAGCAACCAGCATCACAGACCCAACACATCTATTCATGAGACAGACTCAGAGTTATCTGATCATGTCACAACATGAGTTGTCCACTTACTTTACTTTGTTGTTACATCTCTGACTTGTAATTCCAAGAAAGCAGCAGCAGAATACTTACCTTCTATTTTTGCTTACTTCTCTGACTTAGACTGTTGTGACATAGAATAGACCAATAATATATAGGAGGCAAAGTCCTTGTGCTTACCAGAAGAAAGTTGCAAACATGACACAAGCCCCTAATGCTCACTTTGACTTCAATTGTGGCCTTTGACAAGTCATACAACTATAGTATCACCTCACTCATCTAGCCTTACGTATTCTATAACATTAACATCATTTAAACAACATTTATATGGCATGCCTAAACCATACAGTGATAAATAAAGGTTTACTTTGCACTTAAAAAATTACATTTACTATTATTTCCTTATAGTGTAGCTGTAATTCCACTAAAGGTTATAATTTGTTAAATATTTTTATATACACATGCACACGTATTTTTCTTTCATATTTAACTATAAAGTATTATTTGCAGAACTGATGTTGGAACCTACCATATTCATTTGAATTGAGTAATTTTCTGATCTTTTAGAGGATTTAAGATTGGCCATAGATTCCTCTATATAGCATCAATCACATCAATTTTTTTCCTGTACCCTGCACATTGGTAGCCAAGTAACAAGGCAGCATGTTACCTGCCCTGAGGCAAGCATCCATAAGCACACCTGTATTGTGCACAGCTTTGCATTCAGCTACCCCTCCCTGAGAGGTAAAAAGAGGGGACACTATTATTTGCATTTACTGTAGGATTATAGCATACACAGAAGCACTTAATGCAAACTAACTCTTCCCCACCCCATGGAAATGACAAAAAGATATTCTTAGTGGTGGACTAAGACCCTATAGTGGTGAACTACCACCCTTTACATCATCAATTTTCTTTCTTAAAACCAGCCAAACCAGCATCTCCGGGGTCAAACATTCAAGTAATTACATCAAGCCCTAGTCTTAAAAATTACTCAAGTGTCCAGGAAGCCAAGCTTCACACAAGGCTGGTGTGACAACCTCTGGCAACAGGTTCATTCAGGTCACAGACATTTACCTGTGTCCTGTCCAGGCACACTCTTACTTGTGTCTAGATGGGATTATATGAAATTTACAGACTTGTGATAGATTTAGTATGTAAGCAGTTATTCCCACAAGAATTAATACTACTTTGAATAAATTTATTTCACACTAAACAGGTGCATATTTTGCAGGAGTCCTTAGTGTAATCCAAAAATCTTTTGAGATAGCAAAGGTCTTAATTTTATCTACTATAATAAATTATCACCTTAATAGAAATAATCCTGTATTTAATGAATGAAACAAACCAAAATACATTATACTTTTGTTTCTGATACCTTGTTCTTTTCTGAGTTCTCTGCTACTGTCTTCAGGTGTGCAGAAAGAAACTTGAGAGTCTCATAATGATGTTCAGGTAAATCATGAATCTGAAACAAACAATCACTATTCAGAACATCAAACATTTAATGCTAATTTTGTAGTGCTCCTACAACACACCTGATTTCAGCTTACCAGTCTCTTCAGTGTTTTCAGACGTTCAACAGGATCTTCTTTTCTATTGGCATCTATAAAATCTGCATATTTGTCTGTTAAAAAAAGCAGAAATTAATCATACATTATATATAAGTTTTTATATATACATATATATATGTACGTATATACTATGTATATTTACACCCCAACCCCCCACTCCCTGTGAATACTGGTAACATACATATATGAATGACCTTTGGAAGTTAAATTAGCCCATTATATTGTATACAATTTAGTAAGATGGCAATGGGGGAAAAAAACAGCTGTCAGAATATTGAAAACAGAATTGCAAATTATACTCAGTTTTTTTGCACATTCATAATTCCTTCACCATCAGAGAAATTCTATTTACAGCTCTCATTTTTAAGCTCTATGATCACCATGACTCCCTGCTCTTTAAGGAACAAAGAGGGCATTTATTAGTTAGGATGATTCCACTGGATTTTCTCTCAAATCATCTGAAAGATGCAAGATAACTGTTCAACAATAATTCCTAAAGACAAAATCGTAACGTAAACAACTTACCATTGGTAAAAAGAGGTTCTGGGAGCTTTCTGAAGAAGGATTTCAACAAACTGCTTATCACATTCAAGTCTCGCCATTTCTACACATTTAGAAGAAAAGGACAGACATGCTTTATATTTCTATAATCACAACACAACCAGAAGTTTTTGGGAGTTCAACCTGGAAATAGTGTGATCAAAGACTTACATCATCATGGACATCAATGTCAGTCATTCCTTTGTTGAGCTCTTCTTGCATACTTGAGATGGCAGCATTATTTCCAGGAACTCTGTAAATACCTGTGTACTCGAGACCTCTTTCTTCAACCAGTTTGCAGCATATGTCAACAATCAGTGGAATATACTGAAGAAAAAGAAAAGTTATATATACATTTTAAAGTAATTCACACAAAAAGTATTTTAAAATCACAATGGAAAGAAAAATTGTCCTTCCATACTTTGTTGGTATGAGCTGGGGGGCAGTCATCTAGTCTAACACCAAATGTTCCTACAGCAGACGGCTTCTTTTCAAATGTCTTCCTCATAATGCTTGGAATGCCTTTTCTCCACGTCCCCTTGTCTTTTGGTGGGCTTGTCTCATCTTTTTGTGTTAGTATAATGCAAACAAGGAAATAAAGAAAAATAAGAGCATTTAAGTCACAAAAACTACTGTGAATACGGGTAACAGATCTGCAGAGCTCAAGTGACACCTACTGAATTTCTACCTCTTTTACTGGCCCAGGTTCCTACAATAACTCACTAAATATTAGTCTGTCTTAGACACACCTTCTTTACTCTTCTGTGATTCAAAAGATACATTTGAACATACTCACATCCCAAATTTGAAAAGCAAGTAGCTGGGTGATACTGTGGAATTTCATCATTCTAAGACTAAAGGTACATAAATTAATTTAAAAAAAAAGAAAATCTACATTTAGTAAAACAAGATTAAGTCTCTACTGAATCACAGTGCTGCACAAAATACCTATGAAACTGTACAGCCATGCTCACACTTGTGCAGGTCTACTCACTCTTTCAAAAATTACCAGGTTTTAGTCACTACTGAATCATTCCAAACAGGACTCAAGCACTTAAAAGTATTATCTATCAAAAAATCAGATAAAAAGTTCACTTGCTCTGTTTATATCTTCTATACAGTTCACGTAGCCAATTACAATTCCCATTTATCCGGTACTGCAAGATGCCTAATACAATAGTACTTCCTTCTTATTCAAGTATTTCTGGAAATATTCTTTCAGCAGATTTGACATTTACTTAACATCTGCTATTTAGTTGCATCATCTGTATCACAGCAGGAGCAAAAGGATATTTGTTAGTAAAATAAAACAGAATTCACTCACAGCTTAAATTCAAGACCGAATTGTTCAAAAGTGGTTGATCAAAAGTGATTGCTCAGCCAGTTGCCTGAATTTGTATGCAACAACCTTACACGCACAGTCTGATCAGAAATACCATACATTTACACATTCTTTGGGGAAAAAAAAAAAAGTAGCTTGTGACATTATTTGATGGAGATCAGTTGCTCATTTAAGTTTGCAGTGCCAGCTCATTGGATTCTTTTAAAACTCAGCAGGCAGTAATTTTGTTCTGGAAAAGATAGTGTAGTTCCTCTCCCATATTTTACAGATTAAGAAAAAAATAATGTTATTCTCTACTTCTAAAACACTTGAATGGAAAACTCTGGTTTCTTAACAGCATATTTAAAATATTAATTTACATTGTTATTTCCAAGTCAGCCGGAGACAAAAGTATGAATTACACACAAGATTATTTCCAAAGCTTACGAAATTTTGGTCACAAGTAAGCACAAGACCTGTATTTTAATACTGCTAACACTACATGGAGCTGTAGGAAAAACCAAAACCAAAACAAACCCTTTTGAGAGAGGATTGGAATAAAAAGCTTCATGGATCTGAGAAGACCTGAAGTGTATCTAAGATAACATCTAAACGAAGTAGTTAGGAGAAATGGGTGATTATAGCTGGAACTTAAAAAACCAAACCTGATTAATACTTGGTTTGCATGAGCTCGAAAAGCATGAGAAAGGAACCTTGGTCGCCCCACAGTGGAGCTATAAGGAACTAAAGAAATACACAACACATGCAGACCTTTAGTGAGAAGCTTTCTTTCAGACTCATCCTTAGGAGAATGTGGACTCTGGGTCCTTTGTTCTGCTTTAGTTCCAAGCAGAGTCTGTCTGATACTTAGACTCTGGCGAGGTGTTTTGGGAGATGGCTCTGTTTTGCTGCTTGAAGAACTGAAACAAGACATATTACTTCAGTAAAAAGTAGTTCTACAGGAAGTCTACAAGAACTACCGGCAGCATATAATTCACCTACCTCATCATTGTACTGTATTCTTTAATCCTTCGACTAATTAGATCTCTACTAGTGACACCAGTATCCTATAAAACAAAAGGAGATCTACTTTACAATCTTACAAAATGTAACAAGTGTTGTTTACTTTCAGAATACAACTAACTCTTCCTGTCAACAGACCACATATGAAAATTAACATTTCAGTACAGTCAAAAAAAATAAATCTAACAGCTAGTCCTTGAGAACAATAAGGACAGAACATTTAAAAAACATGAGAAAAACTAAAGAGTAATTACAAATTAAGTGCTGCTGTTTAGATTTTTTTCCAAAGCAATACAATCTGATTAAATCCTGTTCAATTGAAAGTAACTTTAAATAGGAAACATGCAAGTCAACACACCCTACTACTCTGAAAAATCCAATCCTATGTGCGCACAGTACTTATATAACTAATTACTACTATACATACAGCTGGAACAGCCATGAATTCAAACGTGCTTTTATCCATCTGTCTAATAATGTTTATTAATCCATTTTCTTTTGGATAATTATTTCAAATCTGAGCAGATGTGCATGACCACAGACATGAAAATTGCCTCTGTTGCTCATCACTGAAATGAAAATGCACTGAGGGCAATATGGGGACAGATACTGGTATGTTATGTACAACAGTATATGTTTGCCTTCCATAATTAGCACGAACATTTAATTCACAGAAACATCGCCATTTAATCAGAGAATCAGGCATCCCTCCAAGCTTCACTTTTTAACTACTGAGAAAGTCATCACTTTGTGCCATTGTACACACCACTTTGCAATGCAAGTCTGAAGACAGAACACACTGGTTCTAATACTGCAATTATCTTTTAAAAAAGATATTAAACATCTGTCAAAAATCTCTAAAGTGTATCTTTAGTCAAATCAGCAACAACATTAATTCATTTTTCAAAAGTCTACTCTCTCTCATTATTAGTATGTCAGGCTTTTTTAAACTCTATTTATTTACTCAGTTACCTTGTCTTTCACCTCGTTTTCTTGCATGTTCCTGTACACATTTTTGTCTATTGCTTAATAGCAAATGATTTCTTTTGTTGAAGTATTACTTACAAGAAAATACAATCAATTTTTAATTAAAAGACAAGAACTGTGGCTTCTGCATTATATATGATACGATTACCTCATCATTTAAGTTGCTGTTGTCTTGTATTGCTTTAATCCATGCTAACATATTATCTCTGTCCTCAGCTTGAAACAGATACTCGCAGTCTGATGTGGTGAGTCTAAATACATTTTTCCTCTTGGTTTCACAGTATGAGATGTCTATCAAACAAGCATTGATGCTTATAGGTTGTTCTTCTTCAGACGGGGTCACTAGTTCCTTTTTATCCTTGTATAAATAAAGTGAATGACCTCGAAGAACAACATACAATTGCTTCCATGGCCGAATGCTCCCACCAACTCGCTGAAAAACATCAACTGATATGTTAGTTTGCTTATTTGTTATAATTAATGTTTTGGGTTTAAAAAAAACTACCTCCAGAAGTTTTAAAAAGAAAGACTAACCACCTACCTATACCATTCTTAACAATGACCTATGAAAAACTACACCAAAGCACACAAATTTCTCTTCATTAGAGGAGTGAACTGCTCGATAGCCTGCCCTCCCAGATCATCCATTGGGTCTGTGTTCACACACGACAGTAGCAAGAAACAGAATGTGACTAGAATTTCACAGTGGCATTAATACAAATATAGTAAAAAATTTTTATAGTGGACTCTTGCACATGCCTTTTAAACTTCATTCAAGTCAGACTCACATTTATACACCACTGCAATTCCAGACTCCCAATTTTCCTTGTCTTAATCTATACTTGTGCAGAAGGTTAATTTGAACTCAACTCCACAACATTCACAAAAATCAGAGCTTTTTTCAAACTACAATCATCAAGGGACTGATTCTTACCACTTAATAAGTCATTGGAAATGAGTTTACTTCACAGATGCTTTGAAATGTAAAATTAGAATCACAGAATCATAGAATCATTTAGGTTGGAAAAGACTCTTAAAAAATCGAGTCCAACCATAAACCTAACACTGCCAACTCCATCATTAAACCATGTTCCAAAGTGCCACATCTACGCTTCTTTTCAATACCTCCAGAGATGGTGACTCAACCACTTCCCTGGGCAGTCTGTTCCAGTTCATCATAACCCTTTCAGTGAAGAAATTTTTCCTAATATCCCATCTAAACATCCCTTGGCACAACTTGAGGCCATTTCCTCTTGTCCTATCAGTTCAGAAGACAGTTCAGAAAGCACTCTGTCAAAGAAGCTGAGGAATTCACTGAAGTCAACATTCTAATAGGTCTAAAATTCTGTCAGTCTTATTGCTGCTTACATCCCAAAAATTTTAATAAAAAAACCAAAAAGGCTTTACGTTTCTTATCTTAGGTTTCCACCAGCTTAGTATTTGTGCCAGGTTAAAACAACAAACATGACAGGTACCTTTCCCTTGTCTGTAACAAGCTGACGAAAATGGAGCCATCCTTCCTTGGAGGCATCACCAAAGACCTCTGAAGAAGAATCTTTTCGGGAACCAGAGTCTTCTGAAGATTTCTGGCTGTCTGGGACCTAAAGAAAACATCACAGAAAGAACCCCACAGGGTACTAGGGTACTTCTAAAGACATTTCTCTACAATCCCTACATTCAAAATGTTTCTCTCTTTAAAAGCTGACACCTCATTCAGCAAAAAGCCCCTAAAAAATATCCCCCTGGGAAAATATAACTTCTGAAGTTTCCACACAACGATAGTACCTTATACATCCCAAGAATAATTTGAGAAACTGCAGGAGTCTTAGGCTTTCATTAGTAAATTTTTACAAAAGCATGCCATAGATATGCTTTGTTTACAGAGGCTGAGGAAAACAAAAAAAAAAATCAAGGACCATGTGGTGAGCCTAGAAAAAAGAGACCATGTTTACTTATGCAATGCATACCGTACCAATTGAGGAAAAACAATAGAATCAATTTAAATATCAAAATCAATCAAAATTAAGAACAATTTTATGAGTAGCAATTCCAATAAACTTCATGTCTGCGTTTAACACATCACTTTGTAAAATTCATACAACTTGGCACACTGGTATGTGTAATTCTTAGGAGTTGTTATACACATATATACCTACCTTAATCCCCTTTAAACTAGATACATGCTTAATGGATCTGTTGGGAGAAAAACAAATGTTAAAATGAGATTTTATACACTTTAAAAAACAAACCTCCAAATTAACTGATATTTTTCATGAACTTACGATTTTCCCTCTTCTCTGTAGTCATCCAGTCCTTCATCATATGACTTTGATCTCTCAGTTTTTGTGGCAGGCTGGCTATCCAGGACACTAGGCCGGATGGATTCTACAACCAAATAGAAATTTTCGAGTACGTAAGAACCTGAATCACATTTTTGCAATTTATTTCACGCACTAGTTTAAAATTTTCACTCCTGTTCTCCAGAGTTTAAAAGCAAAAGGTTGCATGAGAAAAAGAAAAAGAAATCAACACTCACCATGATCATGTGAAAGCTGTCGCCGAATTAAAGGGATTGGAGATGTAGGACTGGGAGGAACAGTTGTTATAGCAGGTGCTTGAGAAGCAGATGCAGAAATAACAGCAGAAGCAGGAATGTGTGCAATATCATGGTCAATACTAGGACTAGTCGGTTCATCTACAAAGGTAATATGTCATATATTAACATATTAAATGCAT
This sequence comes from Balearica regulorum gibbericeps, assembly GCF_011004875.1. NCBI lineage: Eukaryota > Metazoa > Chordata > Aves > Gruiformes > Gruidae > Balearica > Balearica regulorum. The sequence continues at coordinate 149,015,196 of NC_046185.1, forward strand.
TAATCAAATGCTCAAACTAAATAGCTGTTTGAACTTCTCATTGTTGGGATATCAGGTTAAGTATCTTAAACACAAAGTCTTTCAAACATAGGGGTCCAACTAATTCACACTGCCAAATGTACTTTCTTGTTGTTTTAAGAACCTGTTTCATTTTGTAATAATGTTAATTGTACATTAGAGATAAGAGTAAAGAACATCACACTTGATTTTAGATTTTGCTGTGAGTGACTGAAACAGGAATTATTTGCTAAACTCTTGTAATATTATTTTCAAGCAGACTATTTTTGTTTATGTGCGCAAGTGAAAAACACACATTACATCAGTAAGTCTAAACTCAAGAGACAGATAAGTACAATTTCCTACAGTAAAATATGGGCATTAAGACTACCGAAAACCATTTGGTTTAAATGAGCGTTCAAATAATAAAGCCAAGTTACAAGCAAACAAAAAAAGCATTTTAAACAGATTTCCAGCATCCAAAGAACTAACCCCCTCCCATCCTCCATACATTCAAATAAAGAAGTATTGATATTTTTAAAAGATGGCACTACTACATACCAATTAGTTCTTCCACTAATTGTTCATACAAACGATTGCATGCCATACATGCCCAGCACCTCACAGTCTCAATAGCCACAAGGGTCATCATGAAAGATTCCAAAAAGCTTTAAGTATTTCTAGTATTTAACATGTTTCTTACAAGATGGAAGAAGCCAAAAGATGCATTTTCAATCATTCTGAGAAAAGAGCCGTAACATCATCTAGAACACGTTATCAGGACTAGAAAAATAATTCTACTTCCTGCTCCAGTAGAAGAGGGGATAGGGAAAAAAATAATTTAAAAAAAAATAAATCAAGTCACAAGCAGGGGCTGAACTGTACTGCTGTAATGAATATTAATGTATTCTAGGTGCTAAGAATTGTAATATGCAGAGCTACTGAAAAGCCTATTGAAATCAATGAACACTCACAGACAGAGGTTTATTCTTTGCTTTGTGCAAACACAACTGCGTGTGCTGCATTGTGCTTTTCCAACAGTCACTAACAGTTCTGTTAAGGCAGCACTTGTGCCATCAAAATTTGGCAATGTAAATTTAAAACAAGGCAACAAACAATTTAAGTACTGGAAGGTTTAGCAGTAACAGCCTGCTAAATTGTCTGGAGTGGAAAATACAATATAATTTGAAGTTATATGTTAAAAAATCATATCCCCCAAAAACCTAGCTGCAAACTAGAAACATGAATAAAAAGGGAAAGCAAAACAACTCACAGCAAACCTGTGATACTACAATTTAAAAAAAAATAAATCTCAGTTTTACTTGCATTCACAGTGGAAAATTAGTGCACCAGAGTGATAAATTAGAAGCATTTACAGCCCTGTTCTCTACAGCAACTAGGAGATAGGAAGAACCTCGGTCACAGTTCCATTTCAAAACTGTAACAGCTTACTGTTGCCTTTTCTCATTTGCTCAGCTTCCCCGCAGGAAATCCTGACAGAAGCAGCACTAATGTCCACTACGAAGTATAACCATCCACTGAACAATGAATTAGTTTATAGTATGTGAACTGGAAGTGCTCAGCTTTAAGTTACTTTGTTACAGACTTAACTCAAAATGTCACAGTCTCTACTCCCAAAAGTTACAAAAATGCTAGTGTTTGAAATAAATCTGCACAAGTTGTGAATACGGAAGTGTTGCGCATCACTACACAATTTCCCACAACACTTAAATCCAGGAATTCAGCTGAGGAGAAACAGTTTCTAAGTTCTTGAAAGCAACAATAATTATTCAAATTATTATTATTTCACAGTGGATCTAATCCCCAGATGAATCAAAATTAAAGTGGTTTTAGGAACAGGCAAGCTTTAAAGAAACTGCAAGTGACATTGGTGCAGGAGGGAAATAACTGTTCAATCCCCGAAGAGGTTGAAGGTCAGCTAATGGCAAGCTTTTACATAATGTAAAGTGATTACAGAGCAAACCCTGACATATGCCATATGAGTTACTGCCTACTAACTTAATGCACTGGTAAACTCCACTGCTGCTGTCCAATAAAAAACAAAACCTAAACAACTATTTATATCCCTTGTATTTTGACTTTTCTCTTCAGTGCTTGCAGTATTTGTCTCCCTTTTCAGCTTCCTTCATCAGTTGGTGTATCTGCACCCCAAAACTCCCCACAGAGCATGTGAAAGGATGTTTTCAGCTCACTTATCGATGAAAACTACTGTGTCCAAAACACAGTGAAGCGTACAGAACAAACAAGCCAGAGGAGAAGCCCTCTCAGTTTGTCATCTCACAGATTACCCATGTCCCTTTAAATACTTATAACAAAAAGGTCAAAAACTCCAGGACTACTTCAAGTTTTACTTTTCATTTGAGAAAAGGACACAAATACAATTTGTTCTGCACTACTGTCTATGAAGTTACCCAAGAGACCAATCATCGGAAAGAGAGCCAGCATGGTGACAGAGCATCTCTGGCAAAGGGGAAGATAGCACTTGTCACCTCTCTTTGAACATGAGCGTGCAAATTGGTCAACAGTTGCAACTAGTGATATTTCAGGAAAAGCCTTTCAGTGCAAAAACATTTATGGGGGTAAGACACTGAAAACTTGTAATAAACAGGTAACAGCCCCAACTACAGTTAACTTGCATTAACGGATTTGCTAGCTAAAGCAGAAAGAAATGAATGTACCAAAGTACATTTGTACTGCAGTGCAGCTGGAGATCAGGGACCTAAGAGAGAGGGAGCATGTGTGCACAATGTAAGCGATCTGGAAAACTATTAACTTTCTGACTCTGACAAGACACAAATTTACACTAAATAGGCTCAGAGGCAGAACTAGAGATTTCAATACTGAGGATTAAATGGGTGAGCAAGCGTGGCAAAGAGGATGGACTATCCCCACTCTGTGGATGGAAGAACTAAGGAACAATATTAACCAAGCCCAACAAGTGCCAGAGGGGAATGATCTCTTCCCTCAAAATCCTGGCTGTGCTCTTACTGACGCAGTCCAGTATGGTGTTAGTCTTCATCACCATCCAGGTGCCAGTACCACTGCAGGAGGTTAGCGTATTCCAGGAGCAAGACTTAACATTTGTGCTTGAATTTCAAGAGATTCCTATCAGAATCATCCCTCCAGACTAAGTCCTAAGTCCTACTGAATATGTCTTCACACATATTGACTGCACCCTCTAGTTTGGTGTTGTTGGCAAACTTGATGAGTGTATTCCATCTTCTCTCTAGGTCACCGATAGAGATATTACACGAGATGGACCTTGAAGAACGTCACTCTAGTCATCTCCATCATAAAAGGCAATCATGCTTGTCAAGCACTATTTACCCATGGTAAATCCACACTAGCTATTCCCAGTTACCTTCTCCTTCACATGCCCAGAAACAAGTTCAAGAGAACCAACTCCACGAGTTTCCTAACGACTGAGATAAGGCAAATTGACTGCCTTCCCAGCATTGTCTTTCTCATCCTTTTTCAAGATGGGTGCACAATTTGCTTTTTTCCAGTTAATGGAGACCTTCTCCCCAGTCCTCATGATCCTCCAAAGAGGATAGACAGTATCTCTGCAATGACATCAGCCAACTCTCTCAGAACCTTCAGATGCCTTTCATTGGGTCAGAGGGACATGTATGGGTTGAGCTGCACTGGAGCTGTCTTAAGAGTTCCCTGTTTATCCAAGCTGGTTATGATTGTGAGTTTTGTTTTTGTTGTTTGGGGTTTTTTGGGGGGAGGGTGGGGGGGTGTATTATTTTTTATTTGGAAATGGTTTAGCTAACTGAATCGTAACATACAAACATAGGGAGCAAATTCACAGCCTAACTTTAGTCCAGATAGGGTAACCATCAGGGATGCTTGGGCTACCATTAACAGAGAAAGGTGACTTCTCCCATCAACCCCCAGGGATTCAGATTTTTGAATCTTTCTTCACTGGTAATAGAAAGTGACAGAAAAAACCTCATTTCCCAAGGCTAAAGGCCATCTTTCATATTTATTCCCCTTCAGACATGACAGTCTTGCAAGCAGTATCTCAACACCTCAAAAGATTATAAGAAGGAATTGTATTATTTAGTAAGTGTACTGCAGATGACGTTACTGTTTAAAATGCTAATTAGGCATTTCAATTTAAACAGACAATGTACGTGGCTACAAACCTTAATTCAACAAGTATGTATTTTATCAAAGACTATCTGATTTAAAGATTTAAATCAAAAATGTAACAGGTGTGCCATTACATTCCTGACAGCCATTACAGTATTTTAACCACTGCCTCTCTATTTCTTCAATAATTCTCTCAAACAACAGGTTATGGATTTTTGAGGTGTAATTTAAGAATGAATCTTACATGGAAAGTTTGTTTACTTATAGCAGAAAAGAAGGCAGAAATCTATCAAGAACTCATTAGAAGAATTAAAAAAAAAATCAATCTTTTCTTTACTGAAGGACAGACAGGACATGCTGGTGACATGAACAGATTTTGCAGCAAGACTGGCTTTAGAGGCACTCCCTTCCTTCCAGCCCTTTGTCAACAACCATTTGACATCCAACAGCCTTGGCCTACACCCAAGCCCTCCACACCACACGATCTGATGACAGGCTCTGCACCATCACAACACACAACACTTGCTCCGAAGTATTCTTCTTAAATACAGTATGTGAAAGATTTAAAATCTTGTCCTATGCCCAATACCTCATCTGCGCCCCTCACGTTAGGTTTGCTCCAGCTCGCTACAAGCAACACTTCCCTTGTGGTACAGCCACGTGGACCAGATCTCCCTTCCTTTGCCTCGGTAGCAGGCAGGACACAAGGGGTCAAGTAGAGGATGCTGAGGCACAGACAAAGCAGAGCAGGGACAGCAGAGCAGGGGACGAAGCCCGCAAGGAAGAGGTCCCAGTGAGAAGAACACAGGACGAAAGGAGATAGGGTGGACAGGATACCAGAGGTAGGAAGAGGATCTTCATCCACATGCAGGCAAGGAAGTTAAAAAGAAGGTCTGTCTCAGAGGTTCCTCATCTTCAAGAAACCTCAAAGAAGCTGAATTTAAGGTAAACACATACATACTAATATAGACCATTTTTCTTAAAAACCTGACACAAAGACAATCAAATAAAAAGACCATGTATACAATTTCACCTACACAGTGAGATGGCCTGAAATAAAACAAAAATGAATTGTTCAATCGAAAATAAACTATATGGAACTAGCCCTGCTATCACACAAGACAGCACAAAGGACTAATTGACTTTTTGTTACAGATCTTGAAGTACAAGATGCAACATCTTATATGTCACTTTGCAAAGGTAAAAGCTCCAATAATTAAAGACTTCCGAGCCTAACACATATGATTTGGAAAGAAGATACACTATTGCCTGGATTCATCATGACTTGCTATCTCATTTTTCAAAAAAGAGCCTTTAAAAAGGTGGGGGTTTCTTGTTTGTTAGTTTTTAAGTAGTTCCAACACTGACAACACTGATTGTCTTTACAAAGAACTTCTTCACATGTATATTTATGTAATTATCCTCATGTAGCCAAAAGAATATAATGGAAACACATCTGCATGCTAGGCACATTCATTTCTGTAAGCCACAGAAACACAGGACTGGAACAAACCTCCTGAATCATCAAATCCAGTTCTCTGCTAACGCGTTCATGTAAATAATATGTTTATTATACCAAGTTTCACACAGACAGAAAAAAGCTTCCCAAGGTTATTCTTCATGTGAGACTATTCTGAAAACCTTATCTATGACAGTCTGTTGCTTATTTCAGTGTTAAACAAATGCAGAATTTTTATTTTTTTTTTTAACACAAAGCAATTTTAAAGGTTCCTGTTCACAGTATTACCCCACCCCTTTAAAAAAAGTGCAATTTTTTATATACTTTTTTTGGCCAAGAACCCTGATAGCATTCCTTTATTACCTGGAATTGTTATTTTAAAGTTATAATGAATAACTAAGGATGATTTATGCTTTGAAAATATTACCCATTACCAAACAAATCTGATCCTTCTACTCAGTTAGAACTCTTCTAGATGTTATGAATTATTGACTTCAAATTTTAAGTTTTAATTAAAAAAGGATTTTTGAGTTACAGAAGCATTAAACAGTATTTAAAACGCTAATTTGTAATTTTGTGTTTTGGCTGCTATACTTCAGAATACCACAATGATTTTAAAATTGTTCTTTGGACAAGAAACATTGAAATTTTCAGCCTGAAGCAATAGTGATTTGGCAGGCCACACTGTAAAACCCTGGAAAAAAAAAAAAAGACGACTGATGCTTATCTTAGAAACACTGATGACATGTTAAAAGCTGTGCCAATGCTATTGCTAAAATAATGGAAGCAATAGCCCCTCAAAAATGAACATCTGTCAGCTATAATTTCTATTGCAGTTACATTTATATTTTCATCATTTGGAAAAGCTAGGCAGTAACATAGAAAAAAAATTATCACAACCAGCGGCTGAAGATAGTCATATTCACCTTGACTGTTAACAGTTTTTGCTAAAAGTTAATATGGCATGTTTTAAAGAAACTTTAATATCTGTATTTCAGCCACCATTTGCCCTTAAGGTATCCATGTATTTTGGGCTGACAAGCCACAATTTCTGCTGAAGTTTGAGGTTTTGAATTTCTCTCTGCCTGATGCTTATCTCTTCTCACAAGGAGAAAAGAGAACAAGTACATTCTTTCAATTATTTCTTTATTCCACGTGAGAATATTTCTAGTTGTTTCCCCTAATCTTTCTCTATTCCTACCATCATATCATATATCCTTGTGCTGTTCTTACACCTTTCCTTAGGTATCAATTTCAGCCAGAGAGAGCACACTCACCTAATTTTTACAACAATTTGGTGTTATCAAAGTCTGGTCAAATATTTTTATATGGCTAATTTTCTCTCAGTTATTCACCAATTAATAGTGGAATGAAGTGACCTAAAATTTTTCTAGGGTAAGGATGTACTAGATAATTTAAAAAATGGGATCACACCTCTGAGGAAAAGTCTTTGTAGTTCTCTGATGTTGCTGCATGCCTAAAAGAAAAGCTCTATAACAGGATGACTATAAACTTGTTTGATGTTAAAAAAAAAATTAAACTTCAAGATGATATTTATTTAGGTTAAGCATTTTAAAACATATCCATTTAAAATTAATTTTCACCTGACACCCCACTGCTAAGTTGGAAAGAACATTTACCCAGTAGTAATGGCCAAAGCACTAAACTGCCCTGGCAGCCAGGCATACTGCAGTCAGGTAAAGTACTGAAGCAGTTTCTCCATTTCAGTCATATGGGTAGTTCATTCAATTCAATCTGTGAGTTGGATTATCCTTTTTAAAACTGCTTTCTACACTACATGAGAGCATCTTACACCAGAAATGGTGTAAGAAAGAAAAAAAAAATAGCTTCAAGATAGCTGCAGATCTCAGACATGCACCCTAGACATCTATGTCTAAAAAATTTATTAACACAACTATATGTATATTCTGAATCAATCTTTTCTCTTCAGCAGTTACAAAAATGTTAAGTAGCGTTCTAATTTACATCCAGGCGCAGGTTAACACATCCAAAATTACTAAGTAGGTCAGAAATTTATCATCTGCTGTTCTCTAACAGAGAAATTATGTACAAATTTTAAGTCTTAAAAAACATACATTACACCACAATTGCTAATATAGTCACCGATAGTGATGATGGTATTTTTACTAGTCTAAAGAACAGGTGAGATGGCTTCTGGGTAAAAGGGATAATCTTTCATTAGACTAACTGGCAGAGTTGGAAACAACAGCCAGCATTTCAAGAACAGAGCCTTTCTTTGGACCTGAAATAGAAACAGCAGCTTTTCAAGCTAACCACAATACCCTTCATTTAGTAGCAGGAAAGTACTGAAGCCTGTAGCACCACGATATTTTTTTCTGTAAAACTGGCAGCTTCCTCATCCCCCAAGAACATCTGCTTACCTGAAGAAGTGTTTGAGCACAATATCTTACCTAATTGTTTCAAATAAATCAGTTTTTCTTGTAAAAGATATTACATCTACCTACTAGCTTTGCTCTGAGCAGATGTCTCATTTCTATTAGCAAATACAACCCAAAATTTAACCTTCCTGCTTCAGAAGAGCATTTTGAGAAAGGACTAGTGTCAAAAGGCAGCAACCCACCATAATCTCTGCAAGAATCTGCCGTAAGCAAGCTTGATGGAAACCCTGCTTGGATTTCTGTTTGTGGTGCAAGGCACCGGTGCTACTTGCAGAGATACTCTAAAATCATCCTGATGTTGTGCTATTCTCAAGAGCACTTTTAGTCCCAAAATACTGCTGCAGAAGCCAACTGTTCCTGGCTGAATTTCTACCGAAATATGGTCTGGCCATATCTACTACTTTTAATGAGCAGAAAGTGATAACAAAAACAAACACACTACGAAGTATTTAAAATGGCAGTAATAAGTAACCTTGGAAGATATCTATTCCCCCCAAATTTACATTTTTACACTACTCCAAAGATCTACTGTACAAATAACTTTAGTAAGCGCATTTATGAAATTAACCATATCTAATAAACCTAATACTGCAAAAACCAATTATGTTGATGTAACTATAAGGGAAGCGGAGATGTTGCCAACACCAAGGCACATCTTTATTCAAAGTAACATCCTTCTCAATCATCAGACAGAAGGGGGAATACAAAAATTAAAAACCCAAAACAAAACACAAAACAGAAAAATCCAAGGGATTTTCCTTCAGAAGAGTTAAATAGCCTTTAACCGAGTTTCAAAGTAGATCTAGGGTTTTAGCTGCCTGATTAAGTATGGCTTTTAACAAGTGAAGCTGTAATTAGGCATAATGACAGTGGAACAAGCAAAGTTAGAATCATGCATATTAATTCTAACTTTGGAAGATGCCCACTCTTAATGGTATGTGATGTTTTTCCCATTCAGAGAGTGTTCTTTCATCTTCAGTGTGCTGGAGCTGTGGTGGAAATTTTCCACAGCACCTATACTGGCACAAGAATTTCTTGCTAGAAGAAAGCCACAAGTACTGCATTGGCTCAGACCATGCCCAGACTCTAGCAACACCACTTTTTAATATTTCTGAAGTATTCAGAAGGTTTCAGTCCAAGAGGTAAGGAGCTCATAAGAATTCACACAATCCCGTGTGGTGGTGTGCCAAGAGGCTGCAATGGAGTTACAACTCCGTTTCTTCTGAACTGCTCAGCAGCTACCAGAATGCAGAACAATTGCCACGTTGAAGGCCTCTCTGAACTTTAATCATGACATTTCTCTAAAATCTGGAAATAAACCGCATGAGTAAGAGTCTTGGTAAATCTTTGTCAAAATCAACATAGGAGATTGTGTAGAAAAGGTTGGGCTTGATTTTGACAATCTTGATCCAACTTTTACATGACATTTAAGTCATATAGGATTAGAAAACTCCCAGCAAGCACTCCTACGTGAAAACAAATACCGCATGTAACTTAAATCAAGTGCCTAACATTGATTTTTAGGCATAGAATTAAAAAGCCTTGCACACAGACTGGTTACATGCCTTACAAACTTGTACTAATCCTTAAAGGTTGACAGTCTAAAGAAGAATCCAAAATGACACTGGATACTGATGCATCCAGTAATAATTAAAAAAAAATTCTACACAAGTCCCATTATAAAAAGGAAAACCCAATATAAAACCCATCTGCTAGCTAAGAAAGCATTTTTATTACATCTTAACAAAATTCCATCAAAAGAACAGGATTATTATATCTTTAGTATGATTCCCATTCTTCAATGCACAAAAAGCTTCTTCACTATTTTTGGTTATTTACTTTAAACTAGTAGCAGGTATTACAGATAGTTCTAGGGAAAAAAGAAAAAGCAATCACTGCTGCAGATCCACAATAAAAGACAATTATGCTAAGACAACGTATCTGTAACTCTTAACCTAATCTGCAAAAAACCTGACGAGCATTAAGAAGAGTCGTTGTTCACATACCTGAGTTTGAGAATGAAAATTCAGTATTTTCTAAATACTTCTTATACTAAATTCAAGAACACGCAGTCAAATATAAATCAACCTGCATGGAAAATGGTCCACAGACACCTAGATTGAAAAGGATTAAACCAGCCACAACAAAAGAAAACCCAACTCAACAACAGCAAGGCAAAGACGACACAGGCACTGACTACTTGAGTAGAACAGAAATGCTCTGCCACTGAAACTGTCTCTTCAGCAGTTGACTCCAATTCCTCATGTATCCAAAACAGGATTTTAAATATTTTTTTCCTACTACTTACAATCCTTCCACAAGTTCTTCATTTCTGCCCAATTATCTCAAAAGTGCTCAGCCCCCTTCCTATAAGCTGTTGTTTCAACTCCATTTGTGTGTCAGCCCGCAGGCGAATCTTCGTGCCATCTGACATTCCGCTTCCACAAACCCTTGAATTTATATCCACATAAGCATCTTTGCCTACAAATTCACTTAATTTTATTGCTATCCCTTCACTGAAACAGCCTTCCTCTATCACATATCTGTCTCAAAGCTTTCACCTTACCTATCCAGCTGACATTTTTTCACAAATCACCCTTACATGGATTTAAATCCATATTCTCTCTTTACTGAATCTCAAACATATTTTATACTAGAGAAGTACAAGTATTTTGAAAAATGCTGCAAATGCTATTGCACATACGTAACATCAGAGCATTACATGGAGTGATAACCACACACAGTTATATAATGTAAGACTTCTCCAGAGGGTTAAGGAAAATTCTAGAAAAATATTAAATCACTGTAGACTTTTCCCCCCCCCACTAATCCTCCAGGACTCCAAACAAAACAGAACATTTTTCTCCTCCACTGAAGAATATTTTTATTTTTACCAACCTAATATTACTCTAGATGAGAAAAGAGCCCCCATGCCCCTCAACCTCGGGGTTTACAGGAACAGCAGTCAGTTACCTGGCATGGTGCTCTCCATCACCTTTAGCAGAGAAAAGCATTTGATGCACACTGGAATAGTTTAACTCACCAATAAACGGAATAGAAGCCAAGGAGTCACCAGGTGGGCTGGAACCGGATGCTTTCCTTTCTTCTATTCTTTTTATGTGGACTTCTCTCCGAGCATCATTAGGTAACCAACAGGTAGTGTCTGAGGCTGGCTCTTGGTCATTTACAGCAAGAATGTAGGACTGATGCCTCAAAGGCTGTGGAGTCTGGTGGCCAGAAGGTGATTTGTCCCGCATGACCACTGTGTCTTTGTCATTTTCCTGAACATCCGTTTGCAGAATTTCAGGCTCATGGATGTCTTCCCTTTCGAAACCATGAACCTTTTGTCTGATGGAACCATCTACGTTGTCAGAGGTAGTTGAACTCTCACTTGTTGGCTGAACAAGTTTGGTGGAAGCTGGAGACAGAGAGGAGGGTTGGATGGTTTTGCCAGTTTCTGTTTCGTGATCTGGAGCACCTTCTGCTCGGATCCTTGACTGTTGGTTTAACAGACCATTCTGATGCAAGTGATTTACTGTTCTTTGGTCTTTGCTGGCAATAGCATCCAGGCTCCGGTTAAGGGGAAACGATGGTTTTGCTGCATAGGGAGCAGAGTTCTTCAAAGAGCTACTTTTAGAACTTCTGGCTGGTGTGAGAGACAATCTCTCTTGTGAAACAGCTGTAGGTTTTGAAACTCCCCCAGGAGTTTGCAAATCGCGAGAAGGCTGCAACAGTTTTATATCTGGTGGAACTTTCTGAAAATGAGAACCAGGGAGAGAAGCTCTACTACCTGTTCTCCTGCTGTCTGAAATATAAGCACTCGGAGCCACAGAAAAATTTTGACTTCGAAGGGACATATGAAATGCATGCTGTCTAGATCTCTCATAAATACCTCGTCGATCGTCTTGTTCAGTAAACCCTGTCCACTTGTAAGTCTTTCTCCTATCTCCATTAGTATCTGTAATCAGATTCTCAGAATGAAAATTTTCTAGCACTTCACCCTGTTTGCTGAGATAATCCCATGACCGAGCCCTGTGATTCCTGGCGTTAACTGAAGGGGAAGTTAGAGTATCTTGAGAAGCACTTCGTGGCCACTCTTTCATCAACACGGGATCTTCAAGCCTTTCCTGGGATACACTTCTCTGCCGGATCTGAACAGACTGCGGCACCCTGTCGTGAGAGGTGCTCCTGCGCCGTACCTGTGAAGCAGTGCGATTTGGCACCACTTGATTATAATCAGTTGTATTCTGAGAAGCTGCTCTTAAACTATCTAACCTTTCCTGTATTGTTCGGGAGCCATACATGTGCATGCGCCTATTATCGATGTACTCTTTGTAAGTTTTATAGGTCTTCCAGTCTATATGCTGGTGGGATGTTGGAGAACTGTAATGATTAGTAGAGACTGAGGGTGAGTCCGTGGCTTGAGCAGGAGGTCTAGTGCTTGGGATTCCTTCTGGACATACTACGTAATTTGAAGCTTTACTTAGTGTTCCAGTTGGATCAACTGGCCTTGTTATTGGAGTCTGGGGAAGTACAATGGCAGTGGACACTGAAGAAGATGGTGACGTGGTCCGTGCTTTTAGACTGGTTTGATCTTTTAAGCTGTATCTTACTTCCTCTGTCCTGTGTGATGGACCAGCGTGATTATTTCTACAAGATGGCAAATCTACAGCCTTCTCAGAAGGCACAATAACAGTCCTTACAGTTTCATTGCAAACACACACAGCTGTATTTGATTTTGCAATGTCTGTTGGTGATGGAGGCACTTGTATTTCCATTCTGTAGGCTCTCTCTGGCTGTGTCAATGCCCGTACTGGTCTACTGACTTGCTGTTTCCCCAGTGGAAAGTCAGATGATAGCTTGTCACCAGCTTGTGCCATAACAGAAGCTGTGGATGTCAGGCGTGGGTAACATATTGGGGGTGGTTCAGGTATGTTGTGGGCATTACCGCTGTAGGCTTCGTTGCCTTTCAGGTAGGCATCTTGGGAATATGCCTGTGGAGAAAAGATTGAGTGTTCAGTAGTGAGGGAGATAGAAAAGTTCACCATCTAGCCTTTGCATAATCAAGCTTCAAGAAAGAGAACACAAGTACAAAATTCACACTATCTATAATTTTAGATAAAACATTAGTTGAAAAGATAATAGTCTCATCTCCTTATTGAGCAGAAACAGACTAAGCAAAATCATTACATACATGCCCTCCCTCAACAATTAAAAAAATGAACTGATGACCAATTCTAGGAAATACTGCAGGTAAGGCACTGAGGCAGGTTTCCCAAAATCCATGAGCACAAACCACAGTATTTTTCTCCCCCTTAATTTTGCTTTCTATCATGATGCTTCACACACACTTCCTGTTTAAGCTTCACGTTGCTGGAAACCACAATTTCACAGCAATCAACAGGTTAAAATGCTGCATAACACATTTAACTAGAACTAGAAAATTCTCTATTCACTTAGTGTATAAAAGAACTCTGTTTACTTAATGTAATACATATGAAAAGTACACACAAATATACATACACACACTCCTCTAAGATGTCTTCTACATAAAAGCTACTGTTCCTAAACGTAAAATGAATAAATTGCAGCAGTAACATTTTTGTTGTGAGCCAACACCCTGTAAGTCATTTTACATTTTACAGGAGACAGACACTACACAGCACACATCTTACTGCAAAAATATTAATAATATGTAAGGTATTTAACTTCAAGGTACAAACAGTATGAAAATTAATACATATCCACTACTGTCCACACACTATTAAAAACTCAAATTAATTTCCTTAGTGCATTCATTTGCCCCTTTATGTTTAAGAGCCTGACTCCTAACCAAAAAATGGTTATATTACACTCAGAATGTTTCTGTAGCCTTTTAGAAAAGCAGTATTTATCATTGTGAAATTAACAGAACATTCAAAATAATAAATCAATGAGAAGCATACAGCATACTTAAAGAATATCCTATTACTGAAAAACTTTAGCATGACTTCGTTCAGTTTAAACATAATGAAATAAAGAGCCAATGCAGAGCCTGCCAATGCAAGAAAAGATTAAAATGATTTCTTAGGGCTTTTACACATTAAAGGTGTGGTATCGTATCACAGCATTTCCTGTCCAAATCATAACATGCTCAATTCCAGAATATCAATGTGCCCTGTCTTAACACCAGACAGGTTATAAAAGCCCAAGTGCAGCCATAAAATTAACACAGAGCAAAGTACAGAGGAGGGCGAGGCATTTACAATACTGCTGCAATAAATGTTACACCAAGCATTAGTGAAATGCAAAATATTAAAGCACACCGAGAAAACCGACCAAATAACACAGGCACAAAACCACAAATTAAGAGATTAGCGTTATGAAGAAAATTCAGCTCAGACTATCTATGTCATTTCCAACAAACTTGCTGTTTCATATTCTTGCTTCTCACAAATCACTTAAGAAAAACATGCCTTACAAATGGCTACTGTATGTTTCTTACCAGTGCTGTGACATCCTTTGTAAACTGCAGCTGGCAGAAAACAGGAAAACATAGTAAAAGCTGCTTACAGATGTGAAGACAGAATTATGTTGTCATATTGATGTTGGATACAGCAAGCTAAAAATACAACTACACCGATTTCACTGGAAGGTACCAACAGAAGTAAAGGGCAGTAGAACATAAAAAAAAAAAAAAAAAACCACCTTCACCCTCCTTGTGAGCACATCCATCTCCAGCTTTTATCTGCTCCTTACATTTATCCTCTACCCTTACAGAAAGCAAAATACATTTGTGCCATTTTGCCTTGGTGCATCCCTACAGCTGCCTGCAGAGAGCTCTGGCTCTATGCAACACGACTTCCCTTCCACTACAGCAACATTACTGTCTCTCATTTCCCCTGGGCTGCTACCATCCCTGCTTCCTGGTGACGAAACAACGGTTTTATTATGCATTTAAAACTGCATGCCCCTTCCCCACATATATCTGAACATGACCACAATCTGTCAGCTGACTGCAGCTGCTTTCATGCCATACATCTGAAATTAGAGGAATGATGCTGCAAAAACACTCCACTCATGTGACTTCTATTTTTTTTTTCCTCCACTCATAGTAAAAAAAATCAAGCCAGGTTTCCACTGGCACATTTAATGGAGGAAAGAAACATACAAAGATAAAAATTCCTAAATCTTTAAATAAATGGCTATTCAAGACCTTGACAGGCTATAAGAATTAAGAAAAAAAAAAAACTGGAAAAGATGCTGAAGACCCAGAAAACAGATAGAGCAAGAGACTACTGGCATGCAAGACAAAAACAATCACCCACCCCAATCAGAAAACAATTATTAATTTATATAGCCAATAAAATAGTTCAAAACCTGGGATACACACACTCTACACCAATATAAAATATACTGTGTTTATGTTTTGTAAAACATGCCCAGGACAAACAATGCTTCATTGACTTTGACAGCAGAAAGGCTAAATTCTAAAACTGGTGTGATTTGATCATAGCTGAAGACTACAAATGAGTAGAAAAAAATCACTTC
Source organism: Balearica regulorum gibbericeps (assembly GCF_011004875.1). Taxonomy (NCBI): domain Eukaryota; kingdom Metazoa; phylum Chordata; class Aves; order Gruiformes; family Gruidae; genus Balearica; species Balearica regulorum. Next base: position 149,030,721 of record NC_046185.1, read on the forward strand.
TCAGCTCTTGACAAAATTTATCACAGATATTAAAACATCTTCAGAAGACAGCATTCTCATCGGGTCCAAAATGAGATCAGCTAAGCTTTCTTCCCCCTTCCCCCAACAAAGAGTATGTTTCCATGATTGCAGGTATATCCGGACAGACAGACTGCCAGTTCTGAGTAAGGCAGAGTTACTGGAAAAAAAGGATTTGATGATGGAAAGTGTGGTTCTCCTTTCAATCTCACTTCCCAAGAAATCATGGAAAGAAAGTTGAATTTTCTTCCAAGAAAGAAAAAGTTTATAAATGGGGGCTGTGACATTTCCACAAAGAATATTAAGTATCTTTGTTTCATAATTCTGATTAAGGGCCCATAGAAAATTATTGCAACTTAAAGAAATGTACAGATCTGATGTGAATAATGTCACACAATGATGCATTATCAGCCTTTTTACTGTGAAATATTTTAATTGCTTTAACCAGAAGGTGATGGCTAAATCTTTAGAAGAGGTTTAGAGACTAAAGAACATGAAGTACACCAATATATTTATCAGCATTTGTACACTATTTTGACACTTAACATATTTTGCAACTACATATAAAATACAGCTTGAATATTACTCTTTTCCCTTTACGTCCCCAAATGATATAGTATGTGGAAATACTACCTTAACCTCTACGTGATTGCAACAGAGGATACACTTACAGCAGTTATTCAGAGGTTCCAACATGATCGAAAAAAAAAATCAGTCCTGATGTTTTATGAGTTTTTTCCCACCTCCTCAAAACGGCAGTTATGGAAAGCTTACCATACAAATACAACAATTTAGAGTGACATTAACAGCTTTGATGGATAACAGCTCTGCCACAATTACTAGAAGAAAACTGGTGTGCTTACAGTAAGAACTCTGTGTGTTTCCAGTTATTGGGTACAATTTCTTCCCCACCTCGCAACCTAGTTTTGTTTGCACCAAGTTTGCAAACTCCTAAGAATTAATTTCTTCCTGCGAATTTGTATAATCATTAGTACATGAAAGGTTTAACTGGTAAGGCAATACTTTCATGCCATATGATATGCAAAATAAATTTTAAGCAAATAAAGCATTCCACAAGATATTTTATTAACTCTCAAATTCAGCTGAAGGGTTTTGCTCGCGTTCTTTCCCAACTTGATTTTATGCCACTTGATGTTAGAATAATGACAGCCAATGTACAATGTTTCCTCTTACAAAGAATCACGGTGAAGCCCCATACTTTCACGAGCTTGGGCCAACCGTGTCCTACAGCCTATAGTCCAAATCCATAAAAGCATGTAGGCCTATGCTTCACTGAGGATTAGTATGCTTCACCGCACTTCACAAAAGGATGAACAACAACACTGATTTCAACCGAACTATTTGAAAATTGGAGATAAGCATTTTGATGAATCAGAAGCTAGTGTGCCCAGCACCTTGCAAGACTGAGCTTGAGGCATTCTTCCTTCCTTCTCCAACCAGTTTGGCTGCAGATTATGTTTCTTTACTACAAAATTCTTCTCTTCCCTGGTCCTAACTTATTCTCATATTTAGCATGAGTACAGGAACTGCACACCACAAAAGGTTTTCAGCTGCCTTAAAAGGAAACATTTTCCAGTTACAGTTTGCTCTGGCAAGAACGTTTGTAATACAGCTCAAGTGGTTTCATTTTACTCAGACACCCAGAAAACACTATGGTCACATTACACTACTTGAGAGGAAAAAACCCACAACAAACCCCAAAACACATACCCATTCTTCCCAAAGGCAGTGAAAATTTAGTGTATAAAATTTAATGCCTTAAGCCCAATAAAGTTAATTTCCACATACAAGCTAAGTAAGACACTTTCTTGTAAATATTAGCCTAAATCAAGGTGAGAAGAGTTGATGCAAATGGTATTTTCTAACATATGCAATGTTAGATAAAAAACAGTTTAAGTCTCCTCTCCTAGGTCACCATGTCTTTATACCACACCCCTCCTTCCATTGTACCTGCTGCCAGAGCTTTAATATTAACCTCTGCACACAGTAGTAACTGCGTCAGTACACAATCTGAAAGTAAAGAAATGCTCCAAGATGCTGGACTAAATACAGTTACTTACAAAAACATCTCTAGTTCATAAAAGTAAAGCAAATGAAAATATTTCAGTTTGCCAATGAAACGGCCATGTTGCTTCTTTAGGTCTGATGCAAGTGGATGGTCTCAGGAAAAAAAGAGAGAAAAGACAGTATTGTTAAAGTTGACTGTGGGCAGACCTGTAGACAGGGCCACGAGGTTACTGGGATATATAAATCTCTAGAATAAATTTCCTTATGTAAGTTATTTTTCTTTTTTCTTATTTTTAATACAGATGCATCACTGGCAATTTCAGGGCACTGCATGGCTTTGAGAGCTGCCAAATTCCAGAAAAATTTTAAGTATCTCAAATGGCAAAGCAGCAAACTCTTCTTTTCTGCCCAGATCTCCTGATATACTGAAAACTTACATACCACTTGACTAGAAAGAGAAAAAAAGAAAATATACGCTTCAGTTGACTTTCTCTTGCTTTCTTGGTCATGCCCATCTAGGATTTTTTTGTTCCCCTACTATGACAAGAGAAACATTTCTGTTCAAACATGGTCAGCTTTCAGTTATCAATATGCAGTTTCAATGGTCTGTAATTTTAAGGAATGATTAAGATGTAAATTAAAGAGATATGCTAGAGGAAACTAAACATGTCAAAACCACATAGTAGTAAGCTGCCCCTTTTTATTTCCACATTTACCATTATTCACAGAATGCCCAATAAAATCTTTCTGTAAATGAAACTACAGAGATTTTTCTGGAATGCTAAGGCAGGTTTCAACAGATTTGTAAGCTACTAAAATTTAATGGTGTCAACACCCAGGACTAGAAATAACCTGCTACCTTTTGAGGCAATTCCTATGAGGAAATGATTTTTTAAAACTTATTCAAAATGAAACTGTTGGAGGTACGATAAATGTTAGGAAAGATGAACTTTTGGTTGGGTAGTGATTGAAGTGCCAGAAAATGAAAGATGAAAAATCAGGATAACTTAACTATAGCATGTGTGTTTATACACACATACACAAAGTAGATATACATATTTACGAATTAATATTTGTATATATTGACATATAATAATCCCTATAAACATTAATATGCCACATTACAAATAACCTTCCAAATGAACAGCTCCAATATAGATCGTATGAAAGATGACATTTTAAAAGTGCTATTTTCAAGTGCCTGATACTTAAAAATGCAATGCTTTGTAAGCCATACTCTTCTTTACATACACAAGGAATTATTAGCAAACAAGCAAATTCCAACATGAACACACCTCAAAAAAAGGTCAAAAAATCCTGCATGCTAAGGACACCCCAACACATACACATTAGACACTACAAAGTCTACTGAGAAGAGTCATAATCAGGCTGACCTGTAAGCGGCCTTTGCAATTTCAATTTTCCCTCTCCCTTCTCTCTAGGGAGCACACCTTTACACTGAGTATTTTGTGTAGCACAAAAAGCTTTTGAACAACTGAAAAGTGCCACAATTTGAGCAACTTTTTAGCATTAAATTTATTCTCCAAAGGCTACAAAACAGCAACAATTCCATTAAATACACTTGAGAAAAGGAGCTATATGTAGTCGACCTAAATGTGTCTTCCCATTCATATTAAGTCAGCAGTACTAAAACCTAAAAGATGCCAAAATTCTATCCAAAAAGATTGAGAATGCTACAGAAATTGTATATAGATACATCAAATTTGAGACACTGAGGAGAGTATAATATAGTAATAATAATCATCCTCATGGTCTCAAGATTGTTACATACCTACAAACATTTCAAAATTATAAAAAGGTATTATTTTAAGTAAACTAATCTCAAATTTGAGGAGGAACAAAAAAAATATCCCAACAGATGCGTGGTTGTCAAGTTCAAGTTTTTGTCATGGATAGAGATGTTTTAAACATCCTTTCCCCCATCCCCAAAGAGACATTTCCAAGATCATGCTAGGGAATGAACACGACTGACACCGACGTCACTAATAGCATGTTTTCACATGTAATTCCCTTCTAAGGAAAGAGCATACACATGCCACAGACAGCAGTGACCTATGTTTTGGACCACTTCATTGTTACTATTGATGAATGCTATTTATAAATAGCCAACTAAGGATAGAAACAAGCAACTGTGCTCTTTATATAGTTACCCTAGCAATCAGTCATCACCACATGGAGTAGACTCCCAAGTACTATAAAACTTACCACCACCAGCATCATTCCTGAATATAATGAAACTAGTTCATCCTCATTGCATTAGATAAACCTTTCATTAGCTCCTACCACAATATCCAGTAGTGCTTTGAGCTCTTCTGGTTTTACTGGTATGTTACCAGTATTTAACATCAACACTTTACAATGAGTGATACCATCTGAAGATACTTTCAGTGAAATTTATGACATATGTCAAAGAAAACAACTAAATTCTTTAACAAAATGTAACAACTTAAATAACACAACTTCGGCAACAAAAGTGTAACTTTCTTCTCTATTCATAAGGGCACTGTACCTTACCATTTATTGTTCACTTTGCACTTATACTGACATTACGACTACAGAGATTATTGTTAAGTTTCCACTTACTTATGAGCTGTACTTCATTCAGGAATAAGCATTTGCTCTGAGGTTTATTTCATTTAAACGTAAGATTTCCACAAAAGCTAATACAGCATTAATCACAAAGATAAAAATAGAAAAACAAAACGAAAAAGTACAGTTTCTCAGCTGAAAAAAAAAAGTTACTGTCTTTTCACAGGGAGTGAAAGGAATAACATTCTATACTGTTACTCTGAAAATAGTTTAAACATGAGTGTTCAGCTTTGAGCAAAGTTCTTCACCCTATCTTGTCATGAGAACAGTAGATCCGAAGATTTAAAGACTGAAGATTAATAATCAATCTTCAGAGGAATTGCATAGATTTTTTTTCACCTGACTGAAGGTAGAGTGGTGCATTGTCTGTCAAAAACCTGCTAATTGTTATTTTAGAAGTTATAAGATTTTTTCTTCCTCTGCGGTGGCCTAAAACAGAGAAAACTATAGGCCACAACTGATGACTTCTGTTGTATGATGCATTTTTATGATTTGTGTCTTCACATGTTGCAACTCTGCCATCAAAGACTGACACCTGAAAACATACATACTAAAATACAGACCATAACAGAAGCGCGTGAACAAACTGCAGCTATCAGAAGTCTTTTCCAACAGGCCTGAGTACACTCAATGCTCAGTCTTGTAGACTACAGAAAACATCTGTCTCTTCATGGCTTTCCTCTGGCAGATGCTATGTAGAACTGAGTCCTCAAGACAAGCCTGCTTTTACCCAAACAAATGCATCATAGCATAAGGAGCATAAACTCCTCCATGTTGTATCATAATCGCATACCAACCCAACACAACAGCAAACAAACTGTCAGAACGAACTCATATAAGCTAGAGTAGCAATGCAAAGCATTTTTTGCAAAATGACTCCACCTCTTAAACCTAATCCTCTTTCTCTCTTCAAAAGAAGAGCCTGGAACACAAAATTCGCAACTCTACCACATCTTACAACTCAAAAGAAACTTTTTATTAATGATACCTGGAAATTATTCCCACACACATCTCCAGGTTTTTTTCTAGAACTCCCACAGGCAGATACTTTTTACTCTTTACTCCTCAATCTCCTCCAGGAAAATGACCTTATTTTCTTTTTACTTCTCTAGCCCAAAGGCAAGGTCTTTCTTCCTCATTATCCTGATGAGATGATGTTAATCACTAAGCAATTCCAGAAGGAGTGATCAGCTGTGAGCAGCTGCCCATGCAACTCACAACAAATACTTTTTTTTGCAGAATGTTACCTTTTTCTGTATATCAACTACTCAGAGATTTATTCCATATATAAATGGTAACTATGTCCTGGTTCCAGCTGAGATAGAGTTAATTTTCTTTCTAGTAGCTGGCATAGTGCTGTGTTCTGGATTTAATTTTCCAACTGTTAACCAGAAAATCTACCCTGTTTGTTGTCTTCTCCTTTCCTCTACTTCCAATTAAAACCAAACTAGAACACATCAATACATTAGGTGTTTCTCTAATTCTTCAAAATATGCACTTACAAATCATATTTTATTTACAGCTCTTTTGGACTTACAGACACTAAATGGCAGAGTAATTATCTCACTACGTATGCAGGACTTCAGTTCAAATTAAGAACATATAGGCACTAGTGTAACAAAATATTTACATCAATTACATTTTAAAAATTTGGTAATAACCTTCAGCACATTTATCACCTGGCTTCTTTCCTGGAAATCCACTGACGATTAGTGAGTTATTAACAAAAGCTAATTTTAAGTGCCATATGCTAGTTTTTTAATGATTCCTAACTTCTTTAGAATGAGATAACCTAGTTAAAGAAAGCAATCTAATTCATAAATTCTAACATGAGGAAACTAATCCAAAATATAATAAAACTATAAACACTGTTCTAAGATTATCTTTTTTAAAAAAATACGCTAGAAATGTCATGTGAAGAAGTTATTCTCACCTATATTTGGATTCCTCTGAAATTTCAAGCAAGTTGGAAAAATATCTAAAATTCATGGCAAACAAGTAGAAAATATCTAAGGAGTGACAGAGATATAAATGCTAACTAACTCTTTAATTATTTCCTGGTAGCACAGTTCAAAGCAAGAGCAAGACCTTTTTCTTTAATCAATGTACTGTCTGAATATAAGCTTCATAAACATACCAATTGAAGAATGTCCTCATCTTTTGGCATAACACTAAGCTCCAATATGCTGTCACTGAAAGAAATAGAAAAAAAACACCGCACATGAATTTTTGGAAAAGATTTTCAATTTTTGTTACAAAGATTAACTTCCATAGACCAACACCATTCAAAAACTCCCACACTCAGCTATTCTATCAGATTACTTTATACTACAGAAATAAATACTGATTTTCATTAGAGTCTTAGCAAATAAGAGTAGAACAGAAATCTGACTGAAGAGTACATCTGTGTTCTCAGCAAAACCAGTGTATTAAGCCAACACACTGTCTTTGCCAGTTTTGATTCTTTTTTTCCTTCTGGAGTCCTAAGGTACATTAGTTGTTAGGAGCTTCTCAGACAAAACAAGGTGGCAAAACCGTGAACAAAAGTTAAAATTTCTCTCTTTCTTCCATTTAAAACTAAAGTCTGTGGGAAAGTCATAACCATCATATCATGTGAAGAGTGGGGCAATAGCAAGGCAAGCACTGACTTACACCTTTCACTCCAATCATCTCCCAGCAAAATCAACTTAAACATATTTAATCAGCCAGACGACATCTGAAATATGGATGAAAAACACTTGCCATAAGAACTGAGTTTGTCAATCTGAATTGCTAAAACAAAAACCAGCAGCAGCATAAAGATCCATGAATCCAGATAGTTCAATCAATATAATTTAAATACAGGCAAAATCAGGACACTGAATGTATAATGTATCGGTTATCCAGAGTCAAATATTGTAAAACAGTGAAACCCACAGTTAATATCCACCACAAAAAAAAGTATTTTCACAAGAGAGAAGTATATGCTTGTAACACTGGATATAGAACATCTGAATTCATTATCTCATCTGAGAGAGAGGAATACTCTGTTCACATTCATTAAATGTAACCTGGAACAGGTACAGAGAAGGACTGTGAAAGAGACGGCTTGTGCAGACTATTTTAACTAGGCTCACAAAAAAGAAAATGAAGAGATTATGACTTACTTAGAAATCTCACGTTACATGTCACAAGGAGAAAAGGTATTTAAACAAACTGACCAATACCAGCACCAGAAAAAAAAAAGCATATAATCTAACTGGATGTATCAGACTGGAAATCTGTACTGGTCTGTATCTGTACTGGTCAGTACAACGCATTTGCTGAGAAAAGACAAAACCAGCGCAGAGATGGGCCACCAAATTCAGGGCACACAGAACAGCCCAGGACATCACCGAGAACCACCTCGGTTTCTTATTTCTGCAGAAAGGAGAGTCATCTTCTCAAACACGTAAGGTGTGATTTATTATGCTATCTTATATGAAAAATGTTTTTATTCTGTGGTTCCTTTTCCATTTGTTAGTGACCGCAGACATAAGGCTGCATTCCAAAATAGCAGGAGTAAGAGTATTTGGTTTCACAACCTTCTTAAACCATTATTCATTTTGGAAAAAAGTGTTCTCCAAGCAGCATAAATTAGTTTTAAAACCAAAGATCAGCAGTGATAGATTTAAGTTTTTCAAGTCTATGCACAGGTAGGAAAAAAATAAGTCTTCAGAAGACTTTTAAAGATTTTTCCGAATATTGAATTTTAAGAAACACAAAAGTATTGAATTATGTGCATTTACGATAGCATTTCCCATTTTGACTGAATGCATAAACAGCAAAACTATTTAAAATGATGTTTTAAAAGTGGTGTCATCAGAAATTGACGGTCACCTAAACTCCTTTGTATGGATATTAAACTATTTAGCAGTTGTAAAACAAAAAGAATATAAAAGGGATACCACGGCTTGAGGCATTTCCAATGAAGTGCTCAGATTTCATTTCTACGTGCAGGTAGCATGTATGTGTAAATTGTATTAGGCAACTTATGGTTTGAAAATAATTAATGCTTATTTGCAGGATGAAGATTTGGAAGTTAAAAATATGATAAATAGCATTGTTCCTCTTCAAGTACTTTTAATATAAAGTTTTCTACTGTTGGACAACCTGGTCTAGTGGAGGGTGCCCCTGCCCATGGCAGGACAGTTGGAACTAGAGGATCTTTGAGGTCCCTTCCAACCCAAACCATTTTATGATTCTATGACTTGTAATTAGATACAGAATAAACTATTCTCTTATACAAGTATTTTGTGTCCTTTTTTTTTAAAAAAAAAAAAAAAAAAAAAAAGAAAGGCATTAAATCCATTTACAGTTTAACACCTTTTTTAGTAGACATCCAAAAGAGGAAAGGGTTCACACATTTTGAGAGTCAAATTTAAATTTATTGACTCAAACTAAAGTACTATGATGCACTGTCATCATAAAGACTTTTGATGTATTATTTTGTATTAATGAAACAAATTCAGTAGCTAAACTCTGTACGTTTCTGAGTAATGCCAACACTTTCAAGAATTTGCAAAGAGAAACAAGTGTAATAGACTTAATCATTCACATTCCCCACAATTAAAAAGAAAAAGTTAGGAATAAGAATCTGTTTGTTGTTTTATTTAGAATCACAAATAATTTACGGAGTTTACATTAGTAATCAACACATCTCCAAGTTGGTCATGTAAACAGATGAGAATAAATTCTTAATTGACCAAACTAACAACTATTGGTAAAGCATAGGAAACCTAGACTTAAAAGTGATCTCATGACTAATCTTACAGGACCGTTATTTCTAGCAACTCTTTTGACGTGTGCCCTTCACCTTACAGAGGAAATAATCAGTGTAAGTTTACCTTTGTTATCTCCAACCAGAGTAAAATAGATAATGTTCTAGACACAGCCTGAAACTGTTCTGAGAAGAATACAAAACTTGGCTGAATTATATCCCATCCATAAGTCCCACTGGAATTTATGGAGATCATTTCATTTAAGACAGCTAAATTCTGATGTCTGCAGCATTACATAATGAGGACAAACAGCTACAATTGAACAACTTCCTAGAAAAATAATGAGCAGCTATGGGAATGGAGCTGCAGGAGTAATCTAATTCAAAAATCTGTAAATCCAAACTGAGTTTCACTGCAAAACAGCTGAATGGCGAGGGGGGGACTTTTTCTTTAGAGGTAAGAGTGGATAAAATGTGTTGTATCCTTAAAAACTGCTCTGAAGATGATCAGAAAAATAACAAAAGAATAAGCACTTACAGTCAGCAATATGTTTGAAAGGGTAATTAAAAACAGTAATTAAAAATACAGTGATTAAAATGTCTAGAAAACCATCAAACAACATACTGGGACTATAAATGAAACTGTCTTTAGTCATAAGTAAAGGAGATTTCAATTGACAAGTTACACTTTCAAAAGGCCTTTCAGCAAGCTGTGTGCACAAAGCCTACTAAAGAAACTAAGGTGTGCTGGATGACAGATTAGCTAAGACACAAAACAGAGCAAGAACTGTGTCACTGGGTATTTTTAATATGAAGAGTTTAAGTACATTCAAAAGCAAACTTGTGCAAGACCAACATATCAAGAACTATTAAATCAAGTGATGCAGATAAAACCTTTGGTTCAGCAAGTTCCTAAACCAGAGATTTCTGGAAAGTGGGCTAGTATTATCTGACCAAATCTATACTTTCAGTGTTTTCATAGTCTTCTAAGAATCTGTTACAGGATATTATCAGGCAGGATGCTGACATAAACAGACCACCCGTCTGACCCAGGATGGCTATGCTGATGCAAGAATGGCATGCCAAAGCAAGAAGCATACACCATAATGTAATTTTACTTGCCATGAAATGGCAACACAAACCGTCCTGAGCTCAAAAACACTGTTTTCAAGCAAAGAATGAGAGAAAGTTCATTCTTTAGTCCTATGAGAAGCATTGCCTGTAAGCTACAAGGAAGATACGTCTGGTCTGGAGTCCGAGTTCTCTTTATGGATCAGAATTAATATTAATCTGTTTATCTTAAGAGGTTCAGGTGAAGACTTCCTGATAGTTATACTTCCTATATAAAACACTTGAGGATACGTATGATCTTTTGTTACAATCTTCTGTAATGTACGCATTGAGGTCAAAGACAACAAATTGTTCACCTCTCCTAACTACAACCAGCATCCCTTCATCTGCACACTCATAGAAATTAGGGGGACAGATGCAGCAGAGTGCTATACCATTCCTGGTTGCACTAGATAATCACTGATAAGACCTTGTTCAGGTGTCCCTGCTTTATCCACCGTGGGCAGGGGTTGCATTCTGCTGGGACAGTTTGCTACTTACACTCACAGGGCTGAAAATAAAGCTTTATTCACAGGCAGACCTGGAGTTAAGAATCTCTGACCCCATAGGCCACTGGAAGATATGACTGGTGTCTCTCTTTTTTGGATTACGGTAAGAGATTTCATTGACTGATGTACCTGTTGGGCATGTAATGTCCTGTGTCTTTGGTATACACTATTGTATAGTATTTCTGCCTGCAAAAATACAAAATGAAAAAAAAAAAAAAGATAGATGGCTAGTGTTATCTCCAGTAAAGGTTACAAAAAAGTAAGATTCCACCTTTCCAGCTCTTGTACAGAAAATACTAATGACACAAAATGCATTTCAGTCTACCTTGCCCATCATACCTTTGAACAGAGTTTTGTTTCAGAGTTTCAAAAAAACCCCAAAAACCCTGTGATATATTTTGAATGAAATTTTGAATAAGGACTCCACTGAAATAGGAAGATCAGGATCTTATTTTTCCTACTTCTAACTGAAAGCATAACTAAGTTTTAACGCATGAAGAGTCACTAAAAATAGAATATGACATGTGAGTTGTATTTAGAAAACATGTTTCCATGCTGATCATAATATATCTTTTTTCCACATAACTCATTATTATGTTGGAAACTTGTTGCTATAGAACAGAAATTGACACTAAGAAAACTAAAAATGGAGGCAGATATGAGACATGAAAACTAGTATCTAGATTCACGTATGGACATGACTTAACAAGCCCTTGTGAATTGCAGGAGCAGCAAATACTACCATTTCCTCAACTCTGTGCAAGATTCATAACTTGCTGCAAAATAGAGGAAAGCCAAGATGTACTGCAGATGTTTTGTAGGTGGGCACTAACATAACATTATTCCTTTACCAGATATGCTGATTTCTAGTTCTCAGATCTCATAAGCAAAGCAGATTTAAAGATAATTTAAAGGTATGACAACTTCTTCAGAATGACTATAGGTGGTCATTTCCTGCTTAGTAAAAAAGTGTGGCACAATTAAATAAAATCTTACCTGTTCTGTATTAAAGCAATGACTTGAGAATATGTCTTCCCAATAACACTTTCTCCATTGACTTTTATAATTCTGTCACCTGTAAAGGGAAAAGTTATACTTTAATTTTTATAGACATTTTGAGATGATTTTTATTTTGTACTTCTGTATCTCACAATATGTTAAATTCCAGGTCAGCCGTCTTTAAAAATGAAAAAAGAAAATAAAAGATGCACAATACAGCTACATGTAACCATATACAGGATGCCAAGTTTCCACCCTCTTCTCAGCACATTTTCAGATGTGGTATCTTATTCTAAGCTTCCAAATGAATCACCTAGAAACTCACAAAAACCACAAGCAGGTGTAAGCTGTACCAGAGGCTTAACTAAGTATCCCATCTTCAAAATAAAGCTTTTTGATGCATGGTAGCACATTCTAACAACTCTACCCAATTCTTAAGTTAATGTGACATTTCATTCCAGCACTTAAAGTTTAGTTTTGTTTTGAGGTTAATTCAGAACACTGTAAGGTGTACCTGTGCAAATCTTTAACAGCAGCAAATACTGCACTTCTGTACTACTTCCTTCTGAGAAATAAAGAACAAACATTTTGAAAGGCTCCAGTTTCCTCCTTCCTCAGAATAATGTGGGTTGTTTCCAAGACATTACTGTCTCTTCAATGCATCTTGCACAGTGTAACGGGTTATTTCTTATCCACATAGATCCATCTTTAGACCTAACATCACTTTTATCAGATTTCTCCAAATAGTTTGTTGCACCTTCCTCATTAAGACCTTCATATACTCTCATAAATTAAGTGGCAAATATGTAATGTAGAGCTATTTTCAGCTTTTGATGAAAAACCCATCCCATTCCTTCACCAAAAATGGTATTTAAATCATCTCTGATCAGAAAAGCAAAAAGGTAGCTTGAATTTATTAATGAGGAGAAAATGGTCTAAAGCATTACAGGTAGGGAGCTTCGGAAAGCTGCTGGAGAAAGAACAACAGAAAGCTGGGACCTATGCAAAGTGAGCCAAAGGGAATGGCTTTTCCAACACCGCTTTAGAAAGTGAAAGCCCTTTTTATGTTTCTGGCATGAAATCAAAGCAAGGAAAAAGCTGTTCACTCTGAATACTCAGCCTGACTTGGTGGCAATAACCCTCTAAATGCTCGTGCTCTGTGGAGGTCCCCTACAGGCCACAGGGATTTCCAGACTTACCAAATCATATGGATCCGCTGACTTTTTTAATTTGGTCTGCACACACCATGTAAGATCATGCAAATAAATTGATGTGATATTTTCAAAAGTTTATATATGCCCTTTTATCAGCTGGTTATTGCCCTTTTCCTCACCTGAAAGAGTTTTGTCTCTTGCTTCCTAAGTGATGAAAGAAAGGTTGGTGGCAACATTTAATGGCTGCTAGCAACCCACATGACTGATAGGCATCTGTGATGGATAGCAAACCCTATACCACTGTTGCATACACATAGACACCTCACGCAATTAGGCTGAGAAACTGGACTTTCAAGAAAACAGAAGTTAATTGTGAAACGATTATCACACCAAAATAAATTCTTTCCAAAAGTTGCAGGAAAAACAGTATAGTTTGTGCCAAAAATATATTTACAAGCTCTGAACCCTGTCCTGCTAGGTCGCATGGCAAGACTTCCTCAGAACACACTAGATCCTTCTCTGGAACTTAAAACTGGCTTTTTTCCAGGCTGTTTCAGAACTTGCCCACAGATGTAGATCTTGACTCCGAATTCCCACTAAAATCTGTAATTAGGAGTATCTTTAAAGTCAGTCATATCATCTTATCTATTCTTGTGCAGTTTTTATTTTTCAAAGAAAAAGACTAGGTTACACATAGCAGTGAAGCAAGCCTATCTGAAGCATGCGTACAATGAACCTGCCACAAAAATCAGGCAGGACACACTGCAGAACTGGTTATATGAAGTGGGCACAGGCAACTCCACAAAATACAGCTTTGCTCAGTTTCAGGTACATATAAAGGGGAAGGCCAGTAACTGTAGTGCAAAAAAAGGGTACAGAAGCCTGAAGGCTTTATCTAATAGTGCTCTATCAATCCGGCGGCCTATTAAATACCTTTGATGAAACTAAAAATTAATCTGAATACATTTAAATTATGTCCCTTCCCACACACATTTTAGTTCTTTAAATTCTCACATATACTTAAGTGACAGCATGAAAATCAAGACATGGGAAACGTGTATCTGTTTTGGCTGCCTGTATTTCAGTATTTCTAAAATACTTATGTTTGGAACTCACAGATGCTCTTTTTTAATAAAATGCCTTTGAGTTTAAATATGGGAAGTATGATCTTTCTAACTCTAATAAAGATAATTTTACAGGAGTATTCAAAAATACTCAGAATAAATTGTCTTACATTTAAGATATTGTAACCTATTCCTCAAATTTCCAAAAGTATTCCAAGCTTTCTGGTGAGTAGCAGCCAGGTAGGCTCCTGAAACAGAGCTCATTGATTCTGGGTAACTAAGCTTTGGTTGAGACTGCCAGTATTAGAAAGGACTCTGCAGCAGTGAAATAAGAATTGACAAACATAACTACCTAAACTCATACTAGATTTTTGAGTATTTTCTTTTCATTAGTGTGACCATGAAACAAAGTCAAGTTAAATTACTAAAATAAATAAATAAAAAATACAGTTGATTCTACAAAGTAAGAAATGTATACAATGTCTGTATCAGAGGTTAAGAAATCTACCTTGCTGATCATTCCCTGAGTGTTTTATAATATAATTTCAAGATAGAGATACGGTAATATATTTCACCCTAAAGTTTTAAACAAGAAATAGTGGCATGACCTAATTAGATATCACTGCTATCAGCAGTGTGCTTAAGAAGAATATTCTGGTAATTTTAAAATGTATTTTCTCATTTATTTTCTGTTCTTTATTCTGGGCTCCTAAAAATCTCTTCTATGCCTAAAAATACAATATTCTCTACAGATTTCATCTCTTTCAATTTGGCAAACACTGAACAGAGTAGAAATTAACATGGACCTCTGTACAATTTCAACATATGCTGCTCTTTATCAAGCCAAAACATTTCTTTATATAATAGTATTAAAATAATGCCAAAGTATCCCTTCCCTGAATAACTACATAAGGAGGAGTTAAAGAAAAATGCCTTATTCTGTACAAGTAGGATCTAGTACTGTTTTTAAATTGCTGTCATCCCAGAATCTTTGCATTTCTTTAGGAAGAAACAAAAATTATTCTGTTCTAGTCAAATGCTTGTAAAAAACTGTTTTCAAAAGAAAATATCAACATCCCACTAGCAACACACAGTCCTTTCATAGAACATATGCTTTCCCACATTTGTAAGAACACAAACCTGTGTTTGTAGTGTGTCCTGGCTTCGGTGGTATCCAACTACGTAACTTACTGTTTTAACGTTTATAAGACTTCCCGTTCTAATATAGCTTTTGTTTTTTCCTTCGACACTTAAGTAAAGGTGTGACAAAGTTCCTGGCACTTCACAAAAAACATGCTTTCTCCTCTCCAGTTTGATTAAATCAAACAACTGAACAAAATTTGGTAAGAAGAGATAGATTTGGATTGTTTTCATTTAATTTAAAGGAGGTAGAATAATTTAAAGGACAAAAACCTGAATGTTTTGAGGTTTGCCACAAAGCACAAGAAACAGGAACTTACAGGTACAATTTTCCTCCCTTTTCTCTTTCTCCTCACGTATTTTATCATATACTTGTTCTTACTTTTTTGGATAATAATACAAACAGACTAAGACTTTAATGACTGAATATATTTTATATAGCACCTCCTGAGGGAAGACAGTGGTGCTTTTGAGATGAAAAACACCGGAGGACAATTTAAAAGAGAGGTTTCGAACTTCTGAAGGAAAGAACAATGTTTAAATGGAAGGTAGAACTACATGTAGAAGTTTAAATCATGTATTTTACATCATGTACACAAACATGCTATTGGTGTTATAAAAGAACAGTACCTGTGCATAGTCCAGCTTCAAAAGCAGGTCCACCCTCTTTAACTTGTTTAACGAATATCGTATCCATTGGCTCCAGTCTATTTCTTTGTTTTCCTGAGAAAGAAAGAATATTTCTTAAAAGCATCTAATTATACAGCATTACCATGCTTGTACTTTAAGAACTGTTTTGAAATGTAATCCTGCCATGTTCATCACTACATTAAATATTCAAGCTCAGTTTAGGATGAGGGAAGGGAGACTAGGAGTCCTAAAGGCAGCATTTTGTTTGGCTACGCTAAAGATCTTTTACATGTCTGAGGAATAAAAGAAAAGGGGAGGGGGGTGGAGAAAGAGATGCATCTCAAACAAACTTGCGAGTATGTCCCAGTCAGTGGTATTTTCAGGTTCATTTCATCATCTCATTGCTACTTCATCCTCATGCTGATGCCTGTACTATTCAGTAAGAATTACCCCTTCCTCTTCTAGATTGCTCTCTTGCATAAGATACAAAGCCAGACAGACAAAGTAAGAATTGGTAGTACAAACTGAAAAATAGAATTTTTAAATCTTTCCTTAGATGAAAAAAAAAGTTTATTTATAGTCCCCATGGAACGATAACTGATTTTCTAACAGTATTTTTCAGATGCTCCAAGATGAAGTCTAAAGTTTTCTTGAAAATTTATCAAAATTCAAAAAGCAATGTATAATTCAAAGTAAATTATAATGTCTGCACATACTGTATGTATCCATATATACATAACAAACACAGAAGTTAACCTATAGCAGTTAGAAACCATAACACTTGTTTCTTCTTACCTTCTCAGTACACACTTAATTTCTATGCTTCCAGAAATACAGGTACTTTGTGCTTTTACGTGCATGCCACCAAAGCTAAGTAATTCTTAGTTGAAGTAGCCACTTATTCCAAATACCAAGATGCGGGGTGGGGGAGAACGGCAGAACCTCAAAGGTTACATCCAGACAAGCTTCTGTGGTGCCCATGCTATCTTTAACAGCCTCCATCCCTCCCAACTCTATCACCAGTTACTACCCTCGTACCACACTCTCAGCTGGGGAAACACCACCCTTTGGAGGCTGTGTGATGAGCCAGCCTGGGGAACTGACGTGGATTGAAAATAAGGTGGATCAGGGTTCCAGTTTACCAGAAAACCCTGGCATATTGGAAAGGGTGGTATAAACTGCAGAAAAAGCAGGAGAGAATAAAGGGATTGCTTAAAACTGGCACTGCTGGTAAAAGAAATGCTCCTTGAAAATGGAGATTAGATTCTAATCACTTCTTTAGTGACTAATCGTTGACTTAGGCACAAATGGCACTGCTTTTGGAAGTACTTTTGCTACAGCTTTAAATATCCCACTGGGCCATGTTTACTAAGCCACAGCATTATTTATTGAATATAAAAAGGTGCCTCCCTTACCCTTTTTGGTTCAGTTTCCATATGGGAAAAGCTCATTATTTGAAGAATTTTAATAAATTACACAAAACCTGACTTCACTCTGACTCTGATTCACATTTTTCAAATAAAGTTTTAGCCCAATACCTTCACTCTGCAGACCCTCACAGTGTCCTGTCATTTTACCACAAAACACTTGAACCAAATGGTTTACTCATATGGCTCTAAATGGTTTCTCAAAATAACTCCAGATTGGTAGAATTAAAAAAAAAAGCTGATTTGATAGAATCGGATAACTACTATATACAAAGCAACTGAATTATAATTCAAGAAACTCCAGCTGGCAGCTCAGTCCCCAAGTACATTAAAATTTGATTAGCAGGACACAGCTACAAGACATACAAAATGCTCTTTGTGAACCAAAGCTATTATCTGTCATTTTTAATCTGCTGATTTAAATAGACACTGACCACATGACGGGTCTTGTCCTTTAAGAGGCAGTAATGTTTCAGCAAGTTTCTACAAGTTCCAAGAATAATTTACTCAGATGCCACGAACAAAAGGTTGCTTCAACCACTTATAAGAGCAAAGTTAAGAGTATGACCTTTGATAGGACCACCAAACATCCTTCCTAGTGTTGTCACTTCATCCTCTACTGAAGAGATTTACAATCCCAAAAGTGGAAATAAAAATAAAAATAATTGAGCTTCTATGACTCAATTTAATTTATAACGCTTAATAGCGGATACTTCCAACCCAACACCAAGGGTCTACCGCAGCTTCCTCTATAAAATGCTCATCAAAAAATGTTAGTGGCCTACTGCTAGTTCACTTAACACTCAAATGCTACCTTATGCCTTGTCCATACCTGAACACACAAAAGCAAGAGGTTAAGCAGATAAGGTTACTCCCATTCAATATCCAACACAGAATACCTTTAATAAACTTCTTCCTAAAAAAAAAAGTGAACCACCACCCTAAAGACAGAGATTGATTCAGGGACAAAAAATTATGACAAAAGGTTTGAAGTGTTGTTTACATTTGCAGGTTCATTTGACAGCTCAATAATATCCAAGTGAATCCAAAATACAAGTGAAGATGAGAAGGAAACCTAAGACTCCCAAGCTTTGGCAGATGAATACCTGCTCTTCATTGCTCCTTGGTCTTTTACATACTTGGATACAACTCAAAATTTCTTTCCATCAGTAACATATAAATGAACTTCCTTGAACAAGTAGTCTCAAAGAGTATGTTTGTATTTTGAGTTTGAAATTCAAGCAAAGCTAAACTATTTTCTGACAGTATGTGCTAATGATACTTTCTTAGACCAACAGAGGGGGAATAAATGTTGTAGATTACATCATTACAGAAATATATTCTGATTAAAATGGGTAATCTAATAACTTACCTCATGTCTCAAAATTTAACAATCACTACACTTCAATTTAATTGTGCCTAAATCTCCATTGGGTCCTGTCTGCACTCAATCATCAGGCAAAAGCAAGATGCTGTCCAAAATGTGAGCCTAAACTTCCCTCCTTTCAAAGTCCACCATCTAGAGCAGATTATCACAGTGGAACTTTTACACTAAGTTCTGCAGTCCTGCACTACATAGTGTCAGACCAAATTCACAATTTTCCTTTCTAATATTGAAATGTCTAATTTTTTTTGAGCACTCCAGCAATTCCTTACAAGGAGATACAGCAAAGAACAGTAAAGCTGCTCACGTTACTAGTCTGTCAGACATGAAGCCTTATTGCACCCTTCCCAGGCACAAGTAAAATTGGGAGAGGAGCGGCTGGAAAGCAGCCCTAAAGAAAGGGATCTGGGCATGCTGGCTCATACTGAGCCTGCAACATGCCCTGGCAGCCAAGAAGACAAATGTGTCCAGAGGAGGGCAAAGCTGATGAAAGGGCTAGAAGGAATGTCAGAAGCAGCTGAGGACTTTGAGCTTGTCTAGTTTGGTGAAGAGGAGGTTGAAGGGTGACCTCATCACGCTCTACAGCTTCCTGAGGAGGGGACGTGGAGAGGGAGGTGCTGAGCTCTTCTCCATGGGATCCAGTGATAGGACACATGGGAATGGTTCAAAGCTGTGTCAGGGGAAGTACAGACTAGACATTAGGAAGCATTTCTTTACCAAGAAGGTGGTCAGACACTGGAACAGGCTTCCTAGAGAGGTGGTCAATGCCCCAAGTCTGTCAGTGTTTAAGAGGCATCTGGGCAATGCCCTTAATGTTTTTTAACTTTTGCTCAGACCTGAATTGGTCGGCAGTTGGACTAAATGATCGTTGTACATCACCCCCAATTTCTATTCTATTTGCCAGTGCTTTTCCAGTGCTCATTACTGCATACTACTTTGCCTCCTCCCTCCACCTCTATACTTTTGTAAACAACCTTATAATTAAGCATAACATTGCAGGCTACCAGCAAATAAGACAATTTCTACCAAATCTTCCAACTGCAAGTGAAAAACAAGACATCACGTGCACACAAAGAACAGGCAACAGCGTGAGCTGCCAGGAACACACTCACACATGCAAGGAAGCAGTGCAGATGAAAAGCACAACTTCCGTGAAAAAGAATTTCATATTTACTTCATTTCTCCACAAGTGTAGCTATAAACAGAGATGCAGTCTTACATAAGGGCAATAAAAGAAACCGAAGCATATAAGGTTGCTAAGCACACAAGTTACCTGAGCAGAAACTGAAACACAGTCCCTAAGGATAACATTGTCCTTTCTTTATCAGTCTTGTAAGCACACAAAAATCTCCAGCAAGAGTAAATGGTCACCACTCAGGATAAATTAAAACTCGTACGTTATTGTCCAGGCAGTGATGTAGTTTTACTAACAGAGTGACTAAAATACTCCTTGCAGTGCAACCACTCCCCTAAGTGATGCTATTCAAATAAAAGTGTAACTTCAGAGAAGGCAAATTAGTGCCTGAACTTTCACTTCAGAGATTCGGTATCATTGGAAATAAGGAAATAAAAACGAATCACCCAGTATATAGAAGGCTCAATGCAAAAATTCACTGGCTTAAACAAGGATAGTAAGGAATCAGAGCAGTCTTTATAATGAAGTCCTTAGTCTAAACAACTGAAGTTAAGTAGTCTGAAGAACAAACACCTGTAATCAACTGCAAGACAAAACCAGAAAAGCAGTTTATTGGAAAAAGATTTTTCCTAACATACACATTTTTCATAACTGTATGCAAATCTCCTAATTAGTCAATTTTCAACCAAAAAATACTAATTGCTACCTTCAATAGCCAGTGAGATCAAAGTAGAATCTACAGAATTGTTTCAACTGTTGTTCAAATTAATGTCAAATAAAATTAAAACCTTTCTTCATAATACATATATTTATCATCATTTAGGATCTAACCTTTATACTGCTTGGATCTACGCTGAGACTACAAGCCATGATAGGGGAAAGTAAGTTTCCCACTGTAAAGTTACAAGGAAGCTTTCCTGATAGATGTTTGAGATGCCAGAAGTGGCAGAGGGGAGTATACTGCACTGGCACAGCCGCCTGATTTGCAAAATAATAAACTTCTTACGCTCTCTCTCCCTGATAAAAGGGAATATTAAAAAAAAAAAATACTGAATTAAGAGTTGCTAACATTTATAATTGACTTACATTTGGGGGGTGTACGTCTCTCAGAGCAAGCCTCCTAGCTCCCCTAAATTTGACATAGAAATTAATTTTATCCAGGTGCCAATTCTAGCTTAATCCCCTAAAATGCTGTTTTGGAATACAACTGCTACAAGGAACATAACTAGTATTATATCAAATCCAGTAAACCTGAGTTAGTTTTTAAGCTACTCTTTGCAGACCAGACAGTATTACTGTACTATTCTGCAATTCATCTAGAAAATGACATGGCAGAAATTATATTATCAGACCTACCAACACACTACAAGATAGCAACAAGCACATCACTTCTCTATAGTCATTAACCTTCTGATATAAAGCACAGTCAGATAGAAACATCTGAGTCATAAAGACTACATAAAGAACACCTCTCTGACAAAGAGCCTTTACATTTTCAAGAGGAAAAAAACCAACCCAGAAGAAACAAAACAAAAAACCCCACACCAAAGTGCTATTGCTGACATAGCTCTTCCTTTCTTTTTGACATGCAGAGCACAAACCTGCAAGTTTTTTGGGACACAGTATAATACATGCTTTCCTTACAAAGTCTCTCCTAAGAATCCACTGCTTAAAAACATGCCATTTCTCCTCTTCCTAGAGGAAAAAAAGGAAAAATGTATTTCACTCAGGGCAGCTGAACAGTGCTTCGAAATCCTCGTAACACAGGGACTGAATAAAGACTATGGAGTTTTGTTAACCTTACGCAGAATATTTTTACTCCTGGCCCTACGCTCAGCAGACAGCAAGAGTGACTCATTTTTATACTGAAGAATCACTAGCCCTGTGAAAAACCTCAAATTATTAAATTAAGACAGGCTCTTATCTACATCTTTCTCTGACTCAAAAGGAATGCTCCTCCCTCTTGAAGATCTCTACAAGTACGCTTTTGGATATCCAAGGCATTTGCACCCCGTTGGTTCAACAATACTGAGTGGCACTGATTCTAGGGACACCTTTCAGGCAAAGGGAGGAGAAATATGTACAGCTACAGTGGGACAAATGCTTCTACACGATTACTGAATCAAAAACCTGCTAATCATTTCCCAAGCTACTCAATATGAGATTGTTGAAAGTACAGCAGAACTTACATTTATTAACAGAGATTTCATTTAATTAAATATAAATCATAAAACTGTCAGGATTACATTTAACTGAGAGAGTCCAACTAAAGACAATTCTGGATTTTATAATCTGCAAACTGAATTTCATACATAGTAAGCATTTCTTCACTAGGAATGCATTGAAGAAAAGGAGCCCAAAGGTCCCAGCCCAGTCCTGCCCCAGAGCTTATTTCACCCACTATCAAACACAAATTAACTCAAATAAAAACCACTGAGCAAAACACAGTGCCAAGGAGAAGCCTCTAAAAGAGGATGATAACAAGTAAAATAGCTCTGTTGAGTCATTTAGCAGAGAAACACCTGGCATTCAACTCTGCAATACAAAAAAAATACATTCTGTTATTCTTCAAAGCATCTCTGGAATTTTGATTAGGCAACCTAAAAGATCAGAGTCATAGAATCACTTAGGCTGGAAAAGACCTTTAAGATCATCAAGTCCAACTGTTAACCTAGCACTGCCAAGTCCACCACTAAACCATGTCCCTCAGCACCACATCTACCCATCTTTTAAACACCTCCAGGGATGGTGACTCAACCACTTCCCTGGGCAGCCTGTTCCAGTGACTGACAACCCTTTCAGTGAAGAAATTTTCCCTAATATCCAGTCTAAACCTCCCCTGGTGCAACTTGAGGACATTTCCTCTTGTCATATCACTTCTTACTTGGGAGAAGAGACCAACCCCCACCTGGCTACAACCTCCTTTCAGGTAGGTGAAGAGAGCAATAAAGTCTCCCCTCAGCCTCCTTTTCTCCAGAGTAAACAACCCCAGTTCCCTCAGCCACTCCTCATAAGACTTGTGCTCTAGACCCTTCACCAGCTTCATTGCTCTTCTTTGGACACCTCAATGTCTTTCTTGTAGTGAGGGCCCCAAAACTGAACACAGTACTCGAGGTGCGGCCTCACCAGTGCCTGGTACAGGGCGACGATCACTTCCCTAATCCTGCTGGCCCTACTATTCCTGATACAAGCCAGGATGCTGCTGGCCTTCTTGGTCACCTGGGCACACTGCTGGTATTTTTTCTTCTACAAAACAGTGTTTTCCTATTGCATTATTTGCCAATATTATGACAAATTTGTTCAATTCACTCTAATATGAAAGCTTTTCAAGTTTAAAATTTAACCTATGTTTAAACAGTCTAGAGGATTTACATTAGTTCTTAGACTAGCACAGAGCTATTCAATTTGTATCGGTTGTAGTGAACCTACAAACTCTCTCATGGAAAAGAGAATTTCCATGGAAAGTACACAAGTCTTAGTGGTTTTATTAAAAGCCAAAGACGACTTGAACTCAATTGTCCTGGTTTCAGCTGACAGGGTTAATTTTCTTCATAGTAGCTAGTATGGGGATATGTTTTGGATTTGTGCTGGAAACAGCATTGATAACAGAGATGTTTTTGTTATATGGACCTATTGTTGAGCAGTGTTTACGTGGGGCCAAGGCCTTTTCTGCTTCTTGCGCTGCCCTGCCAGCGGGATGCCTGGGGGTGCACAAGAAGCTGGGAGGAAACACAGACAAGACAGGTGACCCAAACTGACCAAAGGGATATTCCATACCATATGACATCATGCTCAGTTTATAAAAGAGCTTGGGGGAAGAGGAAGAGGAGGGGAGATGGCAGCGTTCGAAGTGATGGTGTTTGTCTTCCCAAGTAACCGTTAAGCATGATGGAGCCCTGCTTTCCTGGAGATGGCTGAACACCTGCCTGCCCATGTGAAGCGGTAAATGAATTCCTGGCTTTGCTTGTGTGCACGGCTTTTGCTTTACCTATTAAACTCAACCCACGAGTTTTCTCACTTTAACTTTTCCAATTCTCTCCCCCATCCCGACAGGGGGGAGTGAGCGAGTGGATGTGTGGTGCTCAGCTGCCAGCTGGGGTAAAACCACGACATCAATAGTCACTGAGAAACATTACATTGGAAGGCCACTCCGCTGGACATTCTGGATGGTTTTAAGTGAACAAGGTAGCATCAGGCTCTGGTCTCAGTGGAAAACTAAACAGGCCCTCTTTTAGCATTCTCAGCATGCAGTGTGAAAAAACAGAGTTGGATTAAAAATCCACCAAAAAAGGACAATTTACTGTGGTGCTACTCTAAAGCAATAGTGTTATATACCTCTTGTCTCTTACTCCTATTCCACTATCACATACCTTAGACCATATCATCCCAGCAATCTATGACCTTTCCAAATACTTGCTTTCACATTTGTTCTCTTGTTCCTTATCTACCTTGTTCCCATCATCACAGGCACAATTAGTTTATTTCACAACAAACTGAGCTGATAGATGATGTTAGAAAATGTGGGATTGGATTAAATCAAATCCGGGGAGAACACAAACCACATTACAGAAATCAACAGTCTGTTTAAAGAAATAAACCATCAAAACCTCAAGGCATTATGTAAGCAGCAGTAAGGAATAAAAAGCTTTTCCTGCATTTTTTCCACCCTTCCCCTAAAGGCTTTACAACATCAAACCAGACTTGCAGAGCTGAAGGAGCTCAGGTAATAAATTGGAACTCTTTAGCTTAGACAACTGAAGGGTAGAAACTGCTAGTTGCTATAGATACTGCTACATAGAAATAGAAGATAAAGTAGGAAAAGCGAGAACATCGTATTAAAAAAATATGATACTGGATTATAATGATACTAGATTTCCAAGCAATGCATAAAACAAAGTAGCTTAGTTCTTATATGAAAGATGAAATTCCTTTCAGACTGTTTCTATATGCTTATCACTGTTCATTTTAATCATGATCCACAAGACAAACATTTTTGAAGAAAAACATGTTTTAGGACAAGATACAAAAACCAACCAACCCATTTAATATGTACTAAACTTGTACTTTGCCAATCTCAGCTTCAAGAAGTCTTTGAAGGACAACATATTCACCATATTAAGCGCACAATGAAATGGCATGGAGACAGCATGGGAATGGAGATATTATAGGTATTTTTCAGCTTGTCTCTAAATATTCCTACAATGCTCTCCTGGGAGACTTGTGCCCACGAGATATCTCTTAAATAAAATTTTGAAATAGGGCAACTCCACAAAACAGGAAGAATACTGATGGTATACCATCCTCAAAACACATGAAAGAAATACTCCAAGATAATACAGGCTAGTCAGTATAACACAAACTCTCAAGAAAACAGTACAAGCTGATACAAGTTTTCAGTCAGTGACCAAGGAATCCACTCAGAAAGATAGCATTTTCTGACAAAGTGCACCTGTTGAAAAGCATTTGAATAGCTTAGCTTAAGGTCAACAACCTGGAGCAGTAAAGTAGGAAAGAACAGAAATCTTTAAAATAATTACTACAAAATATTTAGGGTAAGTCTGCTGTGATGCCATTCCAGCAGATAACAGGGTGCTAAAGTCCCCCATAAGGACCAGGACCTGCGTATATGAGGCTTCCACCAGTTGTCTGAAGAAAGCCTCATCTATTTCCCCAATCAGGTGGTCTGTAGCAGACACCCACCAAAACATTGCCCACAGGGGTCTGTCTGCAAATCCCGACCATAAGCTCTAAGCCAGCTCCTCACCCATCCCAAGCCAGAGCTCCATGCACCCCTGCTGCTCTCTCCCAATTTGCCAACAAAGGCAACTCGACCTCCGTGCTCTCCCAACCTGTCCTTCCCAAAGTGCCTGTACTCATCCACTGCAGCTTGCAGAATTGGGCTAGAGTGCTATCTCACCACATCCCTGTGACCTAAATGAGACTGTAGCCCTGCAACTGCATGCAGACCTTCAATTCCTCCTGCTTGTTCCCTGTTGCGTGCGTGAGTGCACAAGGGCTTCAGACAGGCCCTCAAAAAGAGGCATGAGAGGTCTCCCCATCATATTGTCCTGCAGGCAATCCCTTATTTATGTGCATACACTTGAGGCGGTCCCCTTCCGTCTCAACTGTTGACCATGAGGTGTCTCTTGTCCACAGCACCCTAAACCCCTTCACTTGACAACCCGATCTGCTGCTTCCTCACTTGCTTCTTGGCCATCATCTCCCTCCTGTGTCATTCTTTATTTAGAGCTCTCCTGGACAAATATGCATCACCTTTTATTCTAAATGCTTTGAAATCTTACTGCTTACCAAAAGCAAGATTAATGCAAGCCTGGAGCACAATCTAAATAAATACCAAAAAAAGCCGCACTAAAATTCTATACCAGAACATAAAACTATATAAAAATATTTCTTTCACTGTTCAAATACATCAAACCTGGTATATGCTTTTATGTTCTGCCCTCTAGACTTAATTAGATACTCAGCTTCTTTGAAAAAAAAAAAATTAAAATGCTTTCAATAAAAGGCAATAGTAATAGAGATGCTTTGCTCCACACTCACCTACTCAAATCTGTTAATGCTGAACCTGATAAAAATCTCAAATTTTAAAGGTAAGATTAACCTGTGAAGAGGGCAAAGCAGAAAGTGCAGGTAGTTAGAAAGCTTCACTCAAAATAGATTAAAAAGAAAAAGAAAACAATTTTGCACTGGCACACACTGCTTCACAAGAAGTGAAAAGCTTGAATGCCCTTAGCTTAGTCTTTCCTTTTTAGAGAGAGGAAAGCTCAAGTGAATTATCATCTACAAACTTCAAAAGAAGGTATTTTCGTTGTTAGTTAAGACAGAGCTGAACAGCAGCAGGTTTTCCAGTGGAGTCTCACGGCGGACACACGAGATTTGCCACCAGGTGGCTCCTCCACACGAGATCCGCGCGCCGCGCCCTCGCCCAGCAGCACCGGGCTCTTCCTCAAGCTGCTGAGGCGACCAGCACTTGGCAGCAAGGGACACTTCCACACCCCACACCCCCCGCCTTTTGCCGCTCCAAAGCGGCTCGGTCTAATTTGCTGATGGTAATTACTTTAAGAATGCTCGTGATAATCCTTGGCAGAATTTCTGGCATATCTGCTTTTGCTAAATTAATGTGTTTGTGAACATGAAAAGTGAGATGCACTTTCCTTGATTTTCTCCTCACAAACTACCTATCCACCTCGTCTGGGAACAAGAACAACTTGTAGCAATGTAAATACAAACCGTTTCATCCCACCCACACCACAAGATCACACTAAATGCTGGAGAAAAATGTGTTACACACTAAGTCCCACTTTGTTATTTTTAAAGGTATAATACACAACACTGGCAGGTTACATTCCACGACACCTACATCCTCCACCTCCCAGTCATCTCTTCTCTTTCCAGAAGTACCTACAAGTCCAACCTTCTCTCTTACTGATGAGAATATTATCTTTCCAGAGCATTTTGTGCCCTTTGATCAGTATTTGAAGGCATACAATGTACTACGTTTCTATAAATAAGCAATAGTTGACCTATGATTCATCGTTTAAGCAGCTACACAAAAATTTCCAGAAAGTAATCTTGCTCCCACCTGCAAAGGTCTCATAGCAAACCAAACAGATGTTTGTTTACTGCTGTTCCTCTGCTGGAAAAAAAAAAGATCTCATAACATTTTAGATAAACAGACCCACATTTGCATCTTTAGCTGATCCAGTTCTCCCTGTGAGAACAACACTGCAGAACTTCTTTCTCTAGACTACAAGTGGGATCTTCCATGCTGGCTTGGCACAGAGGGTTGACTCCTTTTCCTTCCTAAAGGGACTTGCCTTTTCTTTTTGTACATCAAAATGGATAAAGGAGATCACAATTTTTTTTTGGGGGGTGGATGGGGCAGTGATGAGGAATAGGAAGAGATTGACTTTTCACTGTTTAACAAGCAGATGACAACAGCTGAGTAAGACTGGAAAGATGAAATGGATGAATTCATCTCCTTCCAAGAGAAAAGTGAGAAAAGTAAGCAAGTTCAAGTCACTGATATTTCCCAGAATGCTTCTCATCTATCCCAGTTACAAAAAAAAACCCTGAAACAAAAGTTCAGATGTGTTGTCTTCCAAATAAATGAGATTTTAAAAAGAACATTGAAGCCAGGTACGATTCTCTGCTACAGTGTAAAGCTCATTGTAACCCACCAGTAAAACAAGCATTCATCCCGTGCTGCCTCTGAGCAAAGGCACCCACGACCTTTGAACAGGCCTGTCCTGAAGCAGTTGCACTGTAGTACCAGATGGAGCATGGACTTACACCCTGCACGTTGCACTCGCAGCTCATCCCACCTGCTCTGGGTACCTCACCGTCATGACAGACTGGGAGAAACTGAAGGTGGGACCAGGCTCTCAACCTGAAAACTCAATTTCCTTACCTAAATCAAGACATTTTTCTCCCTTCCAAGGAAGCAAGAAAATATCAGCAAAAAGGGGAGCATGGATGAGAAAATAGCTAAATACCAAAGAGAAATTTAAATTAAGTGGGACTGAAATGTAGCACCAATTTATAAAATCTAAGTTAATTGGTGAATTAAGAAAGCAAGCAGACACAGGCAGTGTGAGAGGAAGCAAGCTATGAAAATGGAGGGGCACTGACAGGCATAACCTAGAAGTAAGTGATTTTACCATCCCTCCTGAATCAGGTGCAAGATAGTTTTATTCACACATTTTATCAGACACCACTGAAACAAGTTTCACAGATCTCTTAAAAAGTACATGAGAGTACCATAACTGATGAAATAAGTTAGATTAGTACGATTAAATACTGAAGAAAGTATCATGAAGCTAACAGGAATAACCTTTTTATCTTCTGGTTTTAGAAGAGTTGTATACCACTTCTATGGATAATTTTTTACCATCACTATCAACACTAGATTTATACACTTATGTGTTGCTTTTATTAAAGTTGCAATAAAAATCAAATTTTATACTGGCTGCTCTTAGACACACTGTACAGCATTTTTTTATATGCCTATATATAAATAATCCATGAGACCCAAACCCTTTGTAGTAGTACTTTGCACAGAAAACTGTGGGTCTTACACCAGATCAAATTAAAAGAGCGTGTTACCTTTCTAGCACCAAATTTCACAGCTGGTTTCTTGTCTTCTTGTCATTTACACGACAAGGTTATATAACACAGCATTGAAGCAATATTTTACATAGTGGCCACGCAAACACCTACACTAAATAAGCGAAGCTAAAAGACAGATACCTACTTTCTTTTGCTCCAGTGCCATGAAATTCAATGAGCTTGATGGTCACATTTAAGCGATTTTACATTTCAAACTCTTACATAGCTACTGAAGTGTCTTACACAGCTAAAGAGAAATGTTCAACATATTGGATCTGTGAAAGAATAAAAACAAGACATACCTTGTCTATTCCCATTCTCTTCATCCTAAAGAAAAAGAAAGAAAAACTCAATAAATGAAAAAATAACACAAGGCCATCTATAAGCTATGAGACTTGAACTTGTAAGATTAAGTCTGCATTCTGATATCTCGTACTTTTTCACAAATGTTCAAATTACTGAATCAAGGCTTTCATTCAGAGATTTTAGTGTAATCCTTGTTTTAAAAAAAACTAAACCAAAGCACAGTTCCGTAAAACATCCCCACAGAAACAACATTAACAGCATTATCTGAAAACAAACATAACAAAACCCTGAAATGCTGCCATGAAGTCTAATACTACACTGTGTTGTTGCAAGCATTGTTTCCACCCTGAAAGCCAGGCAGGAGAGGTTACACTTTTAATAATCTAAGGATTCAAAGCTAAATAATATGCAAGAGATACAAAATATTTTGTAAGTAAGCTCTGAATGTTCTTCCTGAAATTTGAAATACCAAGTTTGTTTTGCCTTCAGTACTACTGCCTAAAGTAAGATATCTACTCCAAACACTATTAAGTAACAACCTTGAAGATTCTCCTTCTGCTCATTGAACTATATAGACACAATCATAACTACTAGGTAGCACTGACAGTCCTTGAAGAAAAAAGAAAAAAGAAATCCCACAACTGGAATGTACTGAGGGAGAATGGCATGATTAAAATAGAAAATAATTACTTAAGTTACTACTTTGTCAATATTTTAATATGAATGAAAGGCTTTTGAAAGATCAGGGATAATCTCTCCTACAAACTTCTACCATTTGAAACGCACAATTGATTAAATACAGAAATACGTGCTTGCTTGCTGAACTGTGACTTTATGAAGTAATAAACTTTCAAGCTAAATACAGTTTTTTAGACTAGTACGTACTATTTGGGAAGAATTTCTAACAATTCACCTCAGTTGATTAAAACAGCTTCACCCTGAAGGAAAGGACCAAAGAGATGATCATAGAAATGATTTTCACCTGTATATTCATTCTTACTTTTAAACGTATTAATTCCAAATTTCTAGGTCTTTTGCATTTGAAGACAAATCACTATCTTTTTCATATTAAATATTTTCAAAGCTATTGCACACTCATCTGAGCAAACTATTCAAGAGAGGAAGACTTGAAGAAAGAGAGGGAAGAAGACCTGCATATGAACACTACATAACGATGAGGAGACAAGGGTCTCCTAGGTACAATACATTTCTTGTGAGACATACAAAAGTCCTGCTGGAGCTTTCTAAGATACTACAGAAAGATAACTTTAAGGAAGAAAAAACCAACAGAAGAAAACTCAGAAAACCAAAACACTGAGTTAACAGATCTGGTACTGATTCTACTTTTAAAAACATACATTAATTATCTTTACCACCTGAACTCTGAGAACAGCAAACAGTATATCCTTGAGCTGGACAGTCCTGTCTGCTCTATACTTTGGTAAAAAATATCACACTAGTAGAAAAGTACTGTTAAAATTTATCACTGTATGTCTTGAAGCCCTGTAACAGCCAGTTGGTTTTGAACTATGACACCCAACAGAACAGCAGCAAAGAATTAGACAAGGCTAATATATGCACGTGTCTAGTTTCCATCCAATCTGCCAAGTGAAAAAACATCTTTAGGACTTTGAATATTAGAGCTCGTACTCTGGAAAATGTGGGTCACATGTAGGCTACCTGGTTTGATGCTATTAAAAAAATAAATAAATTATGGAAAAGTTAGCTAATATAGGATTGCCGTATTTTATGAAATACTGCAGTGGCTTTATCAGTTTGTCACTGGGTATGCAAAGCTCTGATATAAAAGACAGCTGCAAAACATTAGTTTTTCATAGTATCAAGCCAATGAGCTCAGGCCTTTAAAAATGGAATGCTTTATAATGCAAATGTTTTGGAATTAGCTTTGCCTCTTACATTTACCTCTTACGCATTGCAAGACATTAGTGTATGCTGCTTCCGTATCTAAAAAGGTTTTCCTTTATCATTTACTTGCTTCTCAGACTGACTGAACTTGAAGAGTGACCTTTACATACAAATCCTAATAAACATGTAATTTAATGTCAGCTTTTTGAAATGGTAGCTTAAGAAACCTTCCCCACACTCCCTATCCTATTCACTTTCTTAAGGGAATGGAGGCATGGGAAGCAAGGAGGATACATAATGGGTTATTCCTGAATGTGCAGCTATTCCCAGTTTGGTGTGTGGCCTCGCACAAGCACAGCCAAGTACTTTTGCCAAAATGCAATGTGTTAACCGCAGTCTCAGTTTCCAAGATCATCTTTCACACCGTCTTTCACACAGGGCTGCCCCTCCCAACAGAACTACCAAACAGTACTTTCTTCCACAACCTTTCTCTATCATAACATTTATAAATTAGTTTATTAATAACAATTACAATGAGAAAGAGTCCCTTGATTTGTAGTTAATTAGCTGGTTTGTGCAGGAACCATGAAAAGATACTAGAACTTAGCACAATATCCTGACCTAGACCTGCAGTACTATGTACACACTGAATGTTAAATGAAAGAAATGAAATCCTATTAAAAATATATATTATAAAAGTAATGTAAATTAAATATACCAGTATTCAGTATTAAAATATGCAGACACTTCCCTGAATTGATTATAGCCAATCATGTTTGATCATTTCAACGAAAGCAAGTAAGGCCTATTTTCCAGTCTGATGTAAATGGAGAAAACAAAGCTTTATGGATGCCCCTCATACAGTCACCTTGTCACTAATGTATCAAGTTTTATTCTTGAAATTCACCCTGCTTGTCCAGGTGTTACACATCTAACTCAGGAGGTCCACAATGCCAGTCTCGCTATCTCACCAGGAATTGCAGTTTCACCTTGATAACTGTGGAAGTCTACAAAAGGCAGATGTCAGCTTTGTACACAGAAAGCTAGAAATACCTGCAAGTAGAGCTTACCAACACTTACAACTCTTGGTTAACATGACTCCATCTATTTTATTCAGGTTTTGAACAGATCTTTCTTTTTAGAAAAAATCAGTAGCATCATTAAAAATAAAATGAAAGTTCAGCACTGCTGGGTTTTTCTGATCAGCACTGAAACAAAAGAAACGATTGTTGAAGTTCTGCAACATTTAAGAGACATCCATGAGATGGACTAGATAGCTAAAATTTCATTCACTTGACAGTAAGCTGGACTTTGCTTCTGCATAAAAGTGACCCTCATTCTGTTAACCTGGTGCTCTGTGCTCCTGAATAACAAGAGGAAAAGCCCCACACCTCTCTCCTAACTGAACAGAAAGAATAAGGTGTG
This sequence comes from Balearica regulorum gibbericeps, assembly GCF_011004875.1. Taxonomy (NCBI): domain Eukaryota; kingdom Metazoa; phylum Chordata; class Aves; order Gruiformes; family Gruidae; genus Balearica; species Balearica regulorum. The sequence goes on from NC_046185.1 coordinate 149,063,393, forward strand.
CCTCCAGTCTGAAATATTAAAGGAAGGTGCCACAAAAAAAAAAAAAAATCAGCAGAAGAACTGAAGATAACTCAAGGCAGGTACTATTAGGTGTTAATCTACTAAAAAACAAGTGTGTTTTGGGACTTCCAGTCAGCAGATCTGCCTAGACCTCTTCCTTGCAGTGAGCTCCCCAGGGCAACTGAAAAAAAGGCTTTCAACTGAACACAGGTTTTATTAGACTAACAAGTATAACACTGAACTTCTTAAAATTTAAATAAAAACCCAACATCTCAAATGCACCTAGGCAGAGAACAGATTATTAAAGATTTTTATAAAATAACACCCACTCTTCTCCACTCACACCCACTCTCCTTTGGAGTAGAGTTCTTTGCTTCTGAGAAAATTCACCTCAGTTGCAGCCTTCTCCACCCTGTAGGAAAGTTTTTCTCCCATTCCCGTGGAATATCTTTACCCACTCCCTGCAGTCTAGGAGCATTATGGTCTCTGTCCCAGACATTTCCACTGTTCCCCACATGCGAGGAGTCTTGTCCTTTTCTCCCCAGAGGATTCCACCTGACCTGGCAACAACTTTTCAAACACACGCAAACTGCAAGCAACAGGAGCAGAACTTTTAATGGAGAAATATTCACTAGGTATTTCTGAACTGGAACAAAGAGTAGGTATTAAAAAAAAACCCAGAAACTTATATATCCACAAAGAATGTGGAAAGACTGTTTGAAGGAAATCTCTTATAGATGCTTTTCTTTGTCTTTACTATCTCTACCAGTTTATGTTGACTTGCAGTAAGACTTAAGAGAAATTAGGGTAAGCCTACCTTGAAAGAAATTGAAGGAACTAGAACACAAAGCCTTCCCTGGGGTAAAGAGAGACCTCTGCACTGATCTAGAGGGAAAGTGCCAGCATCAGGCTGACACTTGAGATAACAAAAGGACTATGGCTCTGAGAAACCAGTAGGGGATTGAGTAACTCTGGCTGTTATGTTAACTTCCAGCTGCAGCCTCTATCATACAGATAGTCAGAGGTAACTGCATGCTTTCTCAGGTATGAAGGAAGGACAAGGCGAAAAATTCTGTACAGCAAAATATTTCCATATTCCGCAATAACTGCTAGTCTTACCCATGGTAAAATTCTGTACAGCGAAATATTTCCATATTCCACAATAACCGGTAGTCTTACCCATGGTAACAAATATTTTTAACTTGGATAAGCTCATACTCAGTCAATTCCATTTTCTTGGAACAGATCAGTGCATGGTTATCAAATGATGCAGTAAGTGAGCCTGCCCACCTTACACACAAGGGATCTTTCATCTGTGCAAGACACATCTATAGATACTTTCAAGCAAGCTGGATTTTTGACCCTAAAGAGTATAATAAAACTATACATAATTGTTTCATTATTAATTTCACTTACTTTAAAAGAAAACTGAACTGCAGATTCTGGAGGGTAAACTATGAAGTGTCTTAAGGTGAAGCCAAAACCCTGAGATGTCCTCCTTAGCACAACAGTTTTGGGACCAGGCCAAGAGAAAGTTTCTTCTTCCTCCAATGGTGATATAGCTTCACTCTGCTCTTTTCCATCTTTATTTTTTGATGCCTAAAATAAAAAAAGACACACAAAGAAGTCATAATTTGGATAATTTAAAAAACCGCAAACAAACATTCCGGTGCACTTGAAAATATAATTTCTCCCCCATAACCAAAATAACTTGATGATCACTAATATTTTCAAAAGAAACGTGTATTATAAAGCAGCAGCTCTTTACAGCATTACACCTCTGGTCATATCACATACAGAATTACTCTTAAATTTTAAATTAAGTTAGATATTAAGCAAGTCAACGTACAACAGTGAAAGGCTCAAATGAACCTCAAGCAATGCGTACAGCTTGCATGTTCTATTTAGTTTCTACCTTAGATACAAACATGGCTTCTGGGACCCCGTTTCTGGGTGCACATAGCTCATACATGCATGTACAAAACCAACTCCTCTTTTCCTCACTTATAATGCAGGCACTGTTTTCTCAACTAGTGTCTCCTCACTTAAAACAAGTAAAACAGAATCAAAGAACATATGGGATTGGTTAGGCTTTTCAGCAAGACACACTTTTCCTCTAGTCATATCTTTGACTTCACCTTTATTTTTTCCCCACCCTTAGCTACTTTCTCTGAACATTTCAGTATGCAGATTCTAAACATACAAGTAAAAAAGCCTTGTTTACTTTTACAGTCCTACTGCAATCCCTCCCCTCATGCAGAAAGAGGACATCTTGTGGTTTTTTTCTTAACGTAATTTTAATATACCTATGACTCGAGAAACTTCATTATAAAAGTATTTATATTCTCAGCCTTACATGAAATCTTCCATTTCAGTTTTCAGAGTGAGTGCCACACCATACATAACATTTCAAATCAAAGGCAAGAGACATACAAAGAAAGCATGCAAAACCCTATGACCCTCCTCTAAATATTCTAGTTCAACGATGCGTGAAACAAATTTAGATACCAGAGCCTATAGCCTATTCAAAGGGTATTCAAACAGAAATAATAGTCGTCTTGTCCTCCTGTAGCTCTGCTGCTGTGGCTCAGCAACTGGCTGATACGTGTCAGAATTTACTGCTTGGTTTTGTCCCTGGGCTACTCCAAAATAACCCGTTTTGCTTCAGTCTTATAGCTGGGATCTCAAACTGCAGTGCTTATCAGCAAGGTGGGCCCAGCCAACTCCAACACCTACAGAGACAACAACGCATTTCCACTCTAACCACGACAGCAACATGTATTACTGTAAGAAAAATGTTGCAGCTGCTTGGTGCGATATTTAAGCCACCAGAACAACATTCTGCATTCAGGTATGTAAAACATGATGCATTTCTACACAGATGCTATGGTTTGTCCTTGAAAACCCACGTCTTGGTACATCCAACAGGGAAGACAAGGAAATACCAAAGATCAGCCTCCCTACCTCCTACAACCCCGTTCTTCAGCAAGGAAAAACACATACAAATGGAAAAGGGTCTTGGTGCTACAGCCAAGACAAGAAATGGAACCATTTCTGAAACCAGAAAACACAGAGAATTCAGAGCAGCCCGACAGGACTCTGATCCTCTGAATAGCCTGGAAGGATTATGAGCAGATTTTGGAAAGAACAATAATAAATATCAAGGACTTGACCTCAGCATAGTCTGCCCTCAGCTATCATCTTCATTTATGTTTTAAAGTGTTAGTGTGAAACTGAAAAGACCGTGTAATTTGATGACAGAGGAATGACAAATTAGTAAGAACTGTGGAACTGTCAAGATGAGTGGCTTTAGTTCAAGCAATGCAAAGATTAAGGTAAAAGTTACATAATCCTTTAGCCTAAGGATGGGGTTTGTTATTGAGGTGTTCCCCACCAATCTGTTCAGCTTCTGAACATGACAGCATTTTTTCAGTTCTGCAAAATAAATGTCCCTTCTCAGTCTTTCAATCTCAGGACATGAGCAGAAAGTGGAGCCAGTAAGAACATTTTGATCCTAGAAAATTGGCAAAAGAAATAGCTCTTAATAAAAAAATATCACTGGCCTCTAAAAAATGACAGTGATTTCCTCCATTAAGTGATGGGCAGCAACCCATCTATTTAACATTCCCTTGCAATCTTTTTTTTCTCCTCTCAAATTTTTTATAGACAATGCTTGATGTGGAAGTTTTGAACAATCATGAACAACCACAGGACAAAAATGTAATAAACAAATACCTATGGTATAGACACGTAAATAGCAACCTTAAACATAGCACTGAAAAACAGAAATCTACAATGTACTTGCAGTTTTTTTTCTTCTAGAAAAAAAAAACCAACAAAAAACCCCAACACCCAATCCTCCCTAATAAGCCAAAAGGTAATTTTAGTATGTGTAACAACTGATCCCTGAAGTTTACATATAGAAATACTGCAACCTGAGTTCAAAATACAGTCATGCAGAGAACTTCACCAGATCTGAAAAATGTGAGATGCAGCATTTGATTGTGGTGAGAAGAGAACTTCTAATTTCCTTGTAATTTCATGTAAACTTTTAACATTCATACAAGTTGCTGAACTATCAACTATTCATAAGCAACTGTACTCCCCAGTCAAATCATTATTTCTTGAAAGAGCATGCCAGAAGTGAAAGGTTATCTTCATACCATCTGTGGACCCCCTGCAAGGTCTGCCAACAGGGCAACAGAAAAATCCAATATTAATAATAAATGTGAGACATGTTCAGCAGCAGCAACTTTCAGCCACCACTATGAACAAGAAAGAACCTGAATTGTAAAGCAGAGTCAACATCTGTTGAGTCACCCTGTGACACGTCCGATCGCAGCATATCCACCAGAATATCCCTTGCCAGAGGCGGCTTTAAAAAGGAACAAAAAAAGTTTTCGAAAAGACAACAAAATAAGGATGCAAGACAGCAAGCAAGAAACAGGTGATGTTTAGCATAGGCAAGAATATGAAGGCAGAGTTTCTACATGGTTTTCCTTCTAAACCAAAAGTGAGAGTAGTCAAGTTTCAAATACATAAGTATCTCATATCCTTGAGATGATTTGTCTTTAGGGTAGACTCAGTTGCATTTCAAGAGAATGAAAAATGAATGCTTTATTTTATTTTAATTTCATACAAAATCTAACAAACCAAAGATTATTTTGCCATATTCCTTACTGAAGGTCTGTATATTTCGTTCTCTATAGATTGCTCAAAATCAGAGTGCATACAATCAAGTTCAAGGACTGAAGAATCCCAGGCTACTAAAAATGATTCAAGCATCATTTCCCTCAGGATTTCTTCATACAAGGTTTCTGCACAGAGTATCTCACAGCATCATTTCCTGTTACATGCAATTACAAGGACATGCAACAGATGCTTAAATGCATTGTAAAATGCATACTTTGTTTTTAATAGTGTATTTAACCCTTTTTTCTGAGCAATGAAAAATCAGATGGCACCTTAAAGAACTACATGAATCACTAGAAGCTTAACACAGTAATATAATTATGTAAAATCAGTAAATAGCATTTATGTTTGTAAATTATACTATTTCAAATTAAAAGTCTCAAATCAATAATTTCCCATTATCTCAGTCTAAAAAAGAAGACACACCCAACTTGCACGCTCTCCAAGGCCTGCTTGATTTTTAATCTTATAAACAATTTACAGATAGACCTGTATTGAGCATGCTAAAAATCCTTCAGTGACAGTCATAGCTAATACAAACTATCAATAAAGAATTTTCTTGATTATCTAAACAGATAAATAGGTATACGCTGAGTTCTGAATATTATCTTAATATATAATAATTTAAATTTTATAAATATAAAATATTAAATTTATAAATTTTAAAATATAATTAAATAATTTATATACTGCACTACTGAACCTTGAAAAGTCATTTAAGCGATTTTAAAGTTGGTGCAAGTGATCAATTTTCATCTGTATTCCATCTTTGTGTTCAGTAAACAAGCGTCTTTAGAAGTAATTTTGATCTTAGGACCAAATCTTAGATTTGCTCCACACTGTTTTGGTTTTAACTGTTTGGTTTCACTTCACAAATAAATTGCGTAAATAAAGTCTAAGTGCGTTACCCAAACTACATTTTCTGGAGCCTAAATCTGTGTAAGACAGACAGAAAGAACTCACCAGACCAACTAGAGGGACCTACCTATCAATACCTCAGTAAGAGCATGGAGACAGCCTGCACTAAGCAGGGTCTGCTTCAGCTGCATTTAGTCACGTTCAACTTTTAGCTAGTCTACCAAGATATGTCATACCTGACATAGCAGTTCAGCTAGCTAGATACATGCTGAACAGAAAACGAGCTCATGTCACCTGATTTTACTATTGTAGTGATTCAACAGCCATTATATATATAAAAAATTTTTTTTTTTTTTTTTTTTTTTAGCAAAACAGAGCAAAAAGGATCTTTAATATAGTTACTAATCCCTAAAATCATCCCATGACACCAACAGGATATTCTAAACACTATACTAAATGCTGGGCTTGCTTGAAAACAGTGATATTTCTTGCATCAGGTCATTTATTTTCCCTAGTTTTTGTACCCAAGTAGCCATCACTTGGCTAACTGCCCTATTAAATCTGCAATTTCAGAGAAAAGAAGGCTCTTCTAGAACAGTTTGATCTTATTTTATGTGACAAAGTATAAGGTCCTTTAAAAAGGTAAAAGAAAAGAAAAAGGTCTTTTCTGGCTAAGACTACAGAATAGGAGAAAAAACCCTGCCCATATGGGCAAGAAAACATTACCCACAGAACAACGGCAGGTTTCACTGCAAGTCAGCCTTTGTTTCTTTAATAACCAGATTCTTCCACTGATGATTTTCAAATAAAGTTATAATAAGCCACCGACCCTTTTAGCCTTAACCACACAGAACACTCCACTTTGCTAGAAGCAATCTGATTAGAAATGATGAGGTAAAGAAATGTATTATGCCTAGAGGATAACATGTCCCCTCGATGCTTACAATTTTTTTCTCCAGTCACAGACCTGGACTCCTGCATGTAAGTGAACGTGGACAGAGTAAAAGTTCAATCCATTGAGGAGCACATGGTTCCCAGGTCCTCCAATATGACAGAAAATGAACACAAACCCTCCAAGACACAGAGCTCCTCCATGTTCTTAGAAGATGTAACACTTCCTCTAAGAAACGTCTGAGACAGTTAAGACAGCCAAAGAAAAGGTTACACAATTTTCTTCAAGATGTATGGACTCCATCCTCATCTGCAGTATAGGGAGGCAGGATATCCAGCACCCAGAGAAAGCCAGCCAGTGTTTTACCTCAGCAGCACCTCAACAGCAGGATCACTCACACAAGGTGCAAAATGAGTCTTGTCCTTTCAGTTCTCCTCAAGGTCATAAAGTAAAGATTTCAAGGGAGATAGGTCACATTTATAAAGACAAATACGACCATCACATACTGAAATGGTTTCAAGCCATAGTGAAATAAGACATTTCTAATGTCTTTAAACCAGACTGGAACATACAAATAGCATCTTAAACAGAAGTAATTTCCAGACAAAGAAAAGTAATTACTGATACAAAGGTGACACCTTGTAAATCCATCCTCCAGGTATCCAGACATAACTTTGTCTTCAAAACAAATAAATGAGTTCCATCACTTTCAGCCTCAGAAACATGTTCATCTCTTACTGAAAAGAATCCCTGCAAAGAGACCAGGAAAACGGGAGTGCAGAAAACCCAAAACCTACATAACAATCGTAGGCCTCCATGTCAAATATCCATTTGTCCAAGCTTCCGAGTCATTTTTATGCTTGACAACATCCTGTAGTCTTCCCCATAGCAGGTAGGAAGGATGTTGGGGAGCACAGAAAATCAAGTATAACCTGGCAGTATATGTACTGACAGTGTCCTTCCCTCAAAGAACTCTTCCTTCATTTTCTGTCCTTGCAAGGTAGCTAGAAGGTGTAACCATCATCTCCAAACCCACACTGACAGTCAGAAATCAGTCTGCCAAATTGGTGTGATAAAAGGAAACCTATAAAAATCCTAGATGTATGATGCTGGATGCTAGCCAACACCATAAAAAAGCCATCTAGAATTGGCAAAAAGGAAGAGAGCAAAAAAAATAATAATAATTAAAATGACAATTAAATATTTAACAGCTATACATACTAGACTTAAGAAACTTTAAGCTAAATTCCAAAGGTATCTGCAGCAGTGTGTGCATAATACCAGTCACTCAAAGAAGTTGCTAGTCCTTTACTAACACCAAAATTAGTCTGGATAGTTTATTAATAAATCATCCCAAACACCTCAGTATTTTGAGTGTCCAACTGGAGCACTCATATTTGCACACTACCCCAATGTCACCCTTCACAATAAACAAGCAACAAAGTTAAAAAAATATTATTTAGTACTGTTTAATTTAATGTCTAGATTTAAGCTTAGGGGAGAAATGTAATAAATATTAATTAGTTGCGTTGATCTGCAGGTAGTATCAACTCCACAGGACTTCTCTCTGTCCACTCCCCCGCTCCCAACAAGATGTTTGACACCTTAAGGCTGGAAAGAGTCTGTATGCAAAGCCTCTACCTTAAATATGGTTTTCTCAAAAAATAATTTTCCTTTGAGAGTCTAACTATGTAATCTCTGGTTCTCTTGTATACATACTGTCCTCTAAAACTAAATTTTAATCATGGCCAAATTTTGCCATTAAGTATTCCTGTGATTTCTAATTTAACCAGAAAAGTTCATCTTTTTCTTGTCTACCTTTCAGAAAAATGAACATTACTTGGGCATGGCTAAGTGTAATCACCTCCTGCCCATATGTCAAACAATTTTACTACATAGAAATAAGTCACTATAATGTTAAAAAGAAAAGCTTCCCTCTACCTAATAATGAGTTTGACTTAATATACAACTTACAGCAATACAGATTCACAGTACAATGTACACAACACACCAGTATATACAATATATTTATGTAATTGGTGACATTTACTATGTGCTGACATGTACTTTTTATTAACAGCACTTCACTAAAACTAGACGTCACTGTAACATAGCAGACTGGAGTGAAAGTAGTTCAGGATAAGTGAGCCTTTACCTACAGCAGTGACACCGCAAGAGCATGCCCTTAACAGAAAAATCAGGCAGCTTGAGACACAGAGACATACTGAAGCACAGAAGAGTCAAGTTTTTCCTAACTCTCAAAACATCTACTCCTCTGTTCTTTTGCAGAATTGGCCACAGGGAAATAGATCCAACCCAGACTGTGCTGGACCCAGTGACTGGTAGCAAGATCCTCAGAGCAAAAGACAGAAGATATTTGCCTCCAACCTGTCCACTTCAGTGCCATACATTTAAGAAAGCTGCACAAAGGACTCAGTTGCCCAATGCTGGCAACTGCTGAGCATGTTTTCATTAAGTAAAGAGGAGGCTCCCTTGCCACGAAGCACCTGCAACTGGAAATGAAGATGTAAACATGCCCTCAAAGCTCAAAGATCAAAGAGCTGCAGAACCACTCTCACCACAAGAGAAAGCTGAGATGTGGAGATAAACGGTGCGGGAGCCCCATACATACAACCATCAGTAGATGGCATTCACAGAGACAGATAAACTGGTCCAGTCAGGGCCTTCTCTCCGGGACCACTGCTAACAGCAGAGACAGTTTGCTTTTGGAATTGCGAAGCACAGCTCTTCTTCCATGCTGCAGCTCTTCATGAAGGCAGGAAAAAAGAAAAATCAGTCTCCAGAGGAAGACTTCAACTCCAAAACTCAGGGAAGGTGTCAGCTCTCAAAGTCACCAAAGGAGCCCATTCATCTCTTGTGGGGCAGCTGGTACACATACAGGAAGTGCAGGATATTTGCTGAGACTCCCCAGCACTAACATTTCTCTTGAGTTGCAGCTGAGGGGGATGCAGTAACTGGAAAGGATAAAGGCAAACAGAAGAACTCAACTAGCTCTCTAGAACAAGATCCAAATCCTTCGTGACTCCAGACGGAGAGAAAGTTACCACAATGAATGGTTTCAACATCAAACAACAGGAAAACAGAAACAAATTATTTGTGATTGCCATAAGACTAAGGATAGGCAATGCCACTTCTCATGTTTGCTGCTCACCTTGGCTGGCCAGACAGGCCCCAGCAGCCCCCAAGCAGCAGTGAGGCAGCCTTCGAACAGCACTCCCTCACCCAGCCCTCTAACGGGTCTTGCTGATAGCACTAACGAGTCAAGACATTTTGGGGAAGGCAGAGGCTAATGTCACTTTATGGAGTGACCACAGGTCTAGGTGTCTCCCTCACAGGAGCCTGCTTTTTATCATTTTAATGCACTGTTATGGCACTAAGCCTAGGCAGCCACAGCAACAGGTCCTTTTGGGGGGACAAACTGAACTTAAATGAGGTATTTGCTAGGAGGTGGTCCTAGCAGCAAACCTGCCACTTCAGGTGTGTGAATCCCACTCAGATGGAATACAAGCCTGGAATAGTCTTTGAACTCAATAACGAAGGCAGTGGCTGCCTGCCTGCAGCAGAGACCAGTGAGGACACCAACAGAGACTTTGAAATGCATCCCAGAACTGAATAACCCAATTCAATAAAATACATACATGATGTCCTCAAACCAAGCCCAGGTAAGGGAGAAGGCTCAAGAAAGCGATAAAGGACTACTCCAAATGTATGAAGTAAGTGGGAAATCTGCAGCCTTTCAAAAACGAAGTGTCTGTGCCAGCACGGCAGATGGCTGGGAGGCACAGGGAAGGAGACATGCATTACTGCCATGCACCATGCAGGCTACAGAGCTGGCTTGGGGGTGGAAGGAGAAGGATGGAGGGACACATATTTCTGTAAACTTTTTTAACTACTGTTGTAGTAAACACAATCATTCAAAGGAGAAACAGTATTTTCAAGATAAAGGATTTCAGTTCTCAAAGAGGTCAAGGTGCACACAGAAAATAAACAATAAAAACCTCCATACATGCAGCTTATTACACAGCTTAAACTTTCCTTACTGTTCTGTACTGTTCACGAAAGGCTGCTCTGTAAAGCATGGCAATTGGTGCTCATGTACGTCTCATCACTACTCCACAAGACCTGAAAAGCAAAGCTGAAGGCTATCTACAGCAACCTTTACTTTCCTCCCTCACCTTAAAATGCTCTCACATTATATCACATTTCCCCCCCCTGCACTCAAATATAGAAAAGCAGGAAAGGTTAGAGGAAGCCTATACCTGAAAAACTCCATCTTCCTGATTTGAAATCAAGTTCCTCCATCACAACACAAATAACTACCTTCACACTGGCAAACCACTCAAGGATTTAGTGACATGACAGTCTGAAAAAGGATGATTTTATATACATACATACAAAAAAGTATACTGTATTTTGCGTGTGTGCGCATTTATATACACATATATTTATAATAGCTTGTCCCCATCCAAAAACTGTACTACTTGACCAAGATTCTTTTCAAAGCTATTTAATTGCACTTCAGTTTAGATCATGCCTTATACTTCCCAGAGCAAGAGCAGCAAGAAACAGAGTTAGAAGTACAGGGACTTCATAGGACAGAGATGCAAACCATTTTCACCATGTGTTTTTGTTTATATCTTGCATTTAGTATTTACAATAAAAACATGCAGTTCATAGTATTAAATTTAGTCAGAAAAACATTAAAAACAAAAATAAATTGAGAGCTTCCTTGTTTTCTTATACACTCATTAGCAAAAGCCTCCCCTCTTAACAGCTACATCCTTAAACTGGAAAGAAAGGAAACATCTGCAGGGCTGGTAGCATAACAGCAAAATGTCATGTGATCTTAATTTAGCTAAATTGAAGCTTTTCCTTCTCTTCTTGTTCTGTCATTGCTTGTTAAGAATAGGAAATGCTTTGTCCTCACCTTACAGTCTAATCTGGAAATATCAGAGACAGGAGACGAAGAAAGCATGCTTCTACCGTGCAGCACTGAAGCAATGTTTGAGGTTACTCCATGCATGATAAAAGAACCTTCTCAGCAGTCTGACAGCAGTAATAGAGACTGGTTTGCACAGAGTGACCACCTGTCAAGGGCTGCCTTACACTGCTTATTTCAGCCTATGGGAACTTTTTGATAGGCCCAAGAATACAAGCCACCCCATGACCCACTCTGCTTCCTACAAACGGGGAGAGAACAATAAGAAACACCAATGTCACTAGCTAAGTACACTACTGCAAAAACAGGAATTAGTTTCAAAGTTTATACTTCTTGTTTTCTTTCTAGAATAGCATGGACTACATGAAACACACATACCACATAGCTTCCACTACACTTTCACCAGACTATTATAACTTACCTATTTACATGTGAAATAGTTTTGCAGAAGCCATTAAGAAAAACAAAATCATCACACAGCATAAAACCTGACCTGCAGAGACACCATTTCAATAACGAGATGCACCACGGCTTTAAACTAATGTCAGCTCTGAAACTGCCTGCACATTTCCTTCAGTTCAGACTGTTTTTTCTCCACTGTAGCCAGAGGCTATGTCTTGATTTAAAAAAAAATTATCAACTCTACAAGGGACAGAGCTAAAGCTGGCTAAACCACCCAGGAGAGCACCTGCTTTTCCACAGCCTCTTTATCCCTACGGCAAACCTCTGTGCTTGGACTAGGCTACTCCATGATGCAGCCACGATGCAGCTACAAAGTCAAGTAAGGGCTTTACTTTGTGGGCTCAGCAGTGGGACAGGAATACACCTTACATCTGCTCTCTATCACATTAATGTAGGTATGAGGGTGATCTTCTCTTACTGGAGCTACTGAACTTTCCAACATAAACAGAATATGCTCCATTCCTGTTATAAAAACAGGAAAATGAAATAATTTAGAGACCAGCCACACCACTTCATCTGCATAAATGCATCCTCCTACCTGCTGATAGTTCAAGCTGTTAAGACTTAAGATCATTCAATTCTGCAATACTGCAGCTTTACTTAAGATTTTATTTCATGTACAACAGAAATGTCTCTGACCTGCCCAAAGGCAAAAGGAAGCTTTTGGAAGATCAGGGAATTGACCCTCAATGTCAAAATCCAAATTGTCACAAGTTGTAACTCCGGAGTCTAACTCTGCTTGCAAAAGGGAGAGTTTTAAGAACAGCTGACTTGAGAGAAGAACTATTTGTATCAAGCCTAAACTTCTCGGAAGTTTAACACAGAGAACATGGCTTGAAACAGAAAACTTATAAGACAAATGTGTCAAGATTCTTTACTTCCTCATATACACAGCTTTCCTCCTCAAAAATAACCTCTAAATAGGCTACTTGAGCTACTCAATGTTAAAGCTTTCTAATACAGAGACTATTAATAAACCTCCTGCAGACAAACTCATCACTTAAATATAATCCTAGTCCCATGTTTCAAGACATTTAATTTGAACATACTATATAATGTGCAAATCAACACACTTTAAGTTTTAAAAGCCTTAAACTCAGAAGTGAGAAGGCTTGGATTTTGTAACAAAAAAAATATAAAGACATACTAGCATACACAGATGCAAAGCCACATATACAAACACCCAAGTTAAATTATTTCAAAACCCTAAACTTGTGATCTATTATGCATATACAACAGAGAAAGAAAAGCAGCTTTTTCTGTGAAGAAAAGTTATGTAAGTTATAATGCTTAAAAAAGGACTGTGAAGTCATTAACCCGAAAAAAAATATCTTAAATCTTTATGCCCAGAGACAAGATATCACTAAGAGGATAAGGAAGAGAAAGTTGTCCACAGGATTTTCAGTTTAGCTGCAAATCCAGAAGCTTTGGAACACTGACCTATGATGTGATCAGATGTGACCTGCGTATTTCCTCACAGTGTGCACTGAGTATGTCAGCAAGAATGGTTGATGTAGATGGCTAAATCTACATTTGTATCTCTGTCTGGAGACTGGGGTGGGGGCAGAGAAGAAATCTATTTTAACACAAATCTATTTACTTATTTAAGAACTGCTTGTCTTTGCATGTCTATTACTGTGGCTTGAGTTGCTTACGTTTGCCAAGTTATTTCCATGTACTTCTGAACATTACACAATGTTTCTCCAGCAATGTGAATTCCCACAATGAGTAAAGCCACCAGCTATTTCCGGCAATGATTTTACACCTTTTACTCAATAAAACTGAAAACATCACACCCTGCACTGCTATGAGACAAGATTTTTATCATATTCCCTCCCTCCCCGAGGCAACAGATAAACAGAAATAAGAGCACAATAAGATAACATATCACATTTCAAAACTGTTATCAGCTGGAAATATCTGAGAAAGAATGCAGCCACTTTTATTATTTCATCCTCCGAGTGACACATTTGGAAGACTGAAAAGCTATTTTAATGTTATCAGAGATTCTCTGAAGGAAGGGAAATAGCTGCAGTGCAGCAGCTGCTGCAGTACTGCTGCATTTTGGGGCTAGAAGGCAATGTGAAAGCTGGGCTTCCACTGCAACATCTCATTCTCACGTAAAATATAGCCTGCAATAACGAGCTCAAGTTAAAAAAAAAACAAAAACAACACAAAACCAGAAATAAGAGATCTTGGCTACTATAATGTCACAACATACTAACTTACTTTCATGTACATCAATACAGTCTTTGATGAGAAGGTTCCTCCAAGCCCAACAACTTCCATGGTCAGGCCCATCCTATGCAATGAAATTTGACCAACTGTATGTTTACTGAACTTTGCAGATACCTGTCTCTGGCTGAGAAACCCCAGATTTGAAGTATTTACCTGGCTGATAGAACAGTTTTATTACTTTTAGAGGTTAGGACGCAGCAATAAGATAAAAAAAATAGAGACCAGATGATGTTCAGCAAAGAACCGATGAGAAGAGCACATGAGAAGGTATGTTCTCCTCAAACTACCAAAAGCCTGGTTACACCACAGTGATGACCTACACTCTTTGCTGGTAAGCAGACAACCATTCAACTTGTGATCTACTGTTCCCTATCTTAACACTTGAAAGCAAGGTATTTTGCAATGTAAATTATCATGGTGGACAGAAGAAAATATTCCTGCCTCTCACACTTGTTTGCTTCCTGTTTTAAAAACCAAACTTTGGGAAACGTATGCCAGGTGAGGGGGCAGGCAGTAACAACAAAAGAAATCCTTAGAATGACTCTAGCCTGATTTGATAAATGATTAGTAACACAGACAATTAAGTAGGTTTGCATTTTCTTCTTGAATATGTATTTCTGATGACTCCTTAGAAGAAAAGTTGTTTTCCTATAAGGCAAGCCTTCAACTCAGAAGCAGTAGTTCATCCCCTGATGTTTTACTAGGGTCAGGATGGATAGAAATTGCCAAAAAAGCTGCATAACTTCTGCTAATTCAGGGATACCATGAGCCAAACCATAGTTGTACTTTGAGGTTACACTTTAGAAAGAGCTGTTAGTCTCAGACTTCACAGGTCATCCATCTGCTTTCTCACCAGCAGCCTGCTTGGACACTGCTAGGTGGAAAATGTGGAGAGCAACATTGCTATATGAAGCAGCGTGTATCTCTCACCAGGCCTGAACAGAATCCCCCTCTGCCACAGCATTTCAATGCAGTAGGAAGAGAGTAGCTGCACTCTAATATCCCATAAATGAACTTTCAGCTTCAATTCAAAAATATCAGCAGCAACTTATTAAAATGTATAGTGGACAGGGACTTTACTGAAGTAAAAGCCAAAAACCACAAAAAACCAAACACACACCAAAACCAAACACAGAAATTGCATATTCTACTTAAATAATAAAAACTAGCAAGATCAAACAGTTCAGCACATTTCTATCTCAAGCATGAAAGCAATCTGAAATATATTGATCTAAGGCTTGAGGGTTTTTCCAGCTTAGTAAGAGCTTTTAGGTTATGAGACCTCTGTCCTGGCTTTGGGGTTTGGTTTGTTTTGTTTGGGGTTGTTTGTTGTTTTTTCTTCTTAGTTTGGAGTTTTATTTTGTGGGTTTTTTTTTTTTTTAAACCTTTCACTTCAATCTGCTCAAAAACCAATCTCCCTTTCCCTTCCCTCTAGTTACATCAAACTCAATTTAAGACAAGACTGCCCACATCATGAGCCAAGCCTTTTCTTAATATTTCTTGATTTCTGAAGTATGGGAAGGAACTGTCATATGGAATTTGCCCATACAGGTGAATTCGTACATGTGTGTAAGCAAACAGTTAAGCATTTGCTAAAATTAAGACTCTAAAAGAATGCCTCATGTCTCCTGATTTTTCACATTCAACAGAAGAGACTTCTTTAACTTATAACATTAAGGAGATCACTCAAAACCCCCAGATATTGTGAATCAGCTTTTGCATCACTAAAAACCCCAAAACAACAAGCAAGCAAAAATACAACTCACAGCAACGTATTTTCCTGATTAAGAAGTTTCAGTACAGACATGACATACAGGGGTTGTATTTTAAATGGCATATTGTTTCAAAGGACTTCTATGTATGGTTGGAATATTTTTCAATCACCTGCCTCTAGCTACTGTACTGAAACTGCAACTTTATAAGAAGTGCTTACCTTCCCCTTATGCTACAGAAGAATACAACAAATTTTCTTCAGTGACTGACTGAATGTTGTATGAGAAATACAGGTAATACCTAGAGTACCTTGAAAGCAGTATTACAACTGCATAGTGCTATTTTAAATCCTTTAGAACGTGAATTCTATTTTAAAACATTTGCATTCAAAACCCAGGCAGGCTTGGTTTTGTTTTTTCCCCCCTAGTTCTGCAGTCAGTCAGTCAATTAGACTTAAACCTGTCCATCTTAAGAACTGAATAACATCCTGTGGAACTTTTTTTTAAACATACAGGATAGAATAAATTATGTAACAACCTCCCCTCACAGTATTTTTTTTTTTAAAATCATAGTCATGATCAAGTTATCTTGAAATAGCCAAGATGTTTGAGTCCTTTTAAAGCAGGAAACCAAATTGGTTTTGTATTTATTAAGAAAGCAGTTTATCCTGGCATATCTCCCCCTTCCTGTATGTGATATTTATCTTTTCATGCAATTCATGAACTAAAACCCATCAAAGCTTAAGAGTCTAAGAGAACAATCTAAAGCACTCAGTGTTAAAAAAACCCAACTATATAGTCAAAGGATGCCTTGTATGCTTAATAACTCTAGAAAACTGTTTAGTAAATGGCAACATTTTGAATATATCCTCAACAGGATTGGGGGTGAGGAGAAGAGATCAACCAGAGCCTTTTTTTTCCCCTTATACTAAATTAAAATATGTAAGGATAAGAAACAACAAACCTGACCACTCCATGCACAATACAGGTTACATATGAAACTCCAGTTGTGATTGATCATGCAGTCCAAAATCCTGAACTGGGCCATGTCTTGCTCTAGCGCAGACTGCTGCTGCTGTGCTCTGACTCAGCTTTTATCCAGGCGATCCTCGAGGATATGAGAGCTATGCAGTAACGACATTCAGGAACAAGGACCTTCCTTCCTGTTCAGTCTCCCTTCCCATGTGTCAACTCAACAAGATAAACTGACAGTACTGCGTAACATTCTTCAAAATAATACCTCTGAAGCTGCCAAATTATGCATTCTTGGGGAAGAAAAAAAAAAAGGAAATAACATCCTAAGAAATCTCACTAAAATAAACACAGAAAGGCACTTTCAAACTGTGCTTGTTCTGTAGTCCCATCCCCCCCCCCCATTTCTGCTGCTGCTGCAACCAGGCTGAATATCAACAATTTAGTGTAGTAATTCCTATCACACGAATCTTAAACTTGCTTAAGCACAGTTGTGATGATGGCTTCTGTGTTTTCATGAGATCCAAAAGCTAGGGCTCCTATTTTATAAACACAGCACAATATGAGCAACTTTTGAAAAGTCACAAAAACTTCACAGTTTTCTTAAAAATTACATGGGCTCATCTACTTCAGGTTCTTAAACAGCAGACTCCCCTTTAAACCTATCAGAGTACTGTTACCATTGCACAGAAACACTGTCTGCCTTTTGTAATGAAGGATGACAGCCCTATTGATAGGGAAATGGAAGATGCAATTCCAGAGGGATGCTGAGAAACTGCAGAAATACTGGAGAAGTTTCTTTCTTCCTTTATGTATTTCTTTTTTGCAATCTGCAAACAATCACCCTATTTCAGCACACACCTCATCTTCTGTGTCTTGACTGCCTACCTTGTAATCTCCCTTCCCTTTCAAAGGTAAGATGTGAAGTACAGGTAACATGTTTCCACAGAAACATACACATTTTTTCTGATTATTACATGAACTATTAGACTAGTCACAGAAACAGCTTACAATAATCTGCAGTTTAAACACCACAATTAGCTTACAAATTCTTCAGAAACAGACAGGCAAGGCTTTATCTGCCAGCTATAGCTCAAATAATTTAAAACTAGAATGTGTTATTTGTTGAAAGTGTGTTTGAGATCCCAAGCATCTCTCTACTGACAGAAAAAGAAACCCAAATCTTCTGACCTGAAGCAGAGGAACAAGCAGAGACAGCCCCACAGAAAATGGGCCTCAGGGTCCCCCCATTCCCAGGCTCAGCTGCTCCTTCACCGAGAGCAGGATAAGGATAACATGGGAGATGAGATGTGTATGAGAACGGCAGCCTTCTGTTTGCATCAGCACTCATGCTCTGCCTCAAGGAAGAACATCTGTGGGATGCAAAGAGTTTTCTATCTTGAGAAAGTATGGAGGAACGGCTACAGAACAGGCGGCCAGTCCACCCTTTGGTTCACTAACAGCCAAATGACTGAAAAGTACTTCAAATGTGAAGTAAAAGCAGCCTGGAAATAAACTAAACTTGTACATGAGGGTCAAACAAATGGTGCAGCCATATAGCAGCTTGTAACTTTGAAACAGTTATACAAATAGGACCTTGTTTGTTTTAACCAAACCAAACAGAAAAATCTTGGTTTAATTTCTCATCCCAAAGGCCCTGGAAATTAATGCCAGAGTCCAAGCCAACCCCTTCCCTTCTCAACAATGTTAGCAGTCTGCAAACTTCCAAGACACAGTTGTGTCCAACAAATCTATTCTGGTTCATTTTAAGATGTACGTAGAGATTCTCTATTATCCTTACACCACCTAATTACAAAAAAAGAACAGTAGTATCAGTGCAACATGGCACAAAATGAATGTGGCCTCAGAAAAAGCACCAAAAAGAAGAGAATGAAAGAGCTCGAGACATTAAAACATTAAAATCTCCTCGCACAAATTAAACGGTCTGCTCTGAAGCAGCCTGTGCTGACAAGGGGCTAGAAAAAATGTCCTGCTTAGCAACTATTACTAGGTGGAACAGATACACTTCCTCACAGACATCATAACTATCCAAGCTTGAGAAATCTTGGAGAGGGAGGATGTTTGGGAAGGTCTCACAGAGTGGGGGGTTACTGCAGAGATGCTGGAGCAGGATGAGGCAGCGAAGTCTCCAGGACAGCAATAGGGAAGGACCCAGGACCCCGCAGGATCGGGTGCAGGGATGCTGGCAGAATGCATGGGGCAGCCCTACACACGGCTGGAAAAGCGGTTGCTGCACACTAGTTGCACTGTGGAAAAACACTGTCATCAACTAAGTAAGGTGGAGGGAAGAAGGGAAAGGAGATTCGGAAAATTAAAAGATTGCTGTCCTGTACTAAAACCATCATCAATCAGGTTCTTCTTAAACAGTATTTTAGTACAACGCTGCAGTGACCTGTTTCATTATTAGCCACTTTAAGATCTATAAAGTATCAGTTAGTATTTATTCCTTATGAAGTATTCAAACTCCTAATAAAGTATCGCACACAGTATATTAAGTCTCCTAGTGTACAGCATGATAGATAAAAAAGTCGGTTACACCTCAGAATCAGATTTGTGCAACTCTCACTAACCTCTTACTTTCTGGAATTCATTTTCAAATCTGTTTTAAGGAAATTTTAAAACAAAATTCCCCTCCCCCCTCCGGCCAGTGCTTATGTACCACTGCAATTCATGCAAAGTGTCTAAATACTGCAGATAAAAACATAAATAACAATATAGAGCAGCAGGACAACATTTTCAGAAACAATCAGTATTGGCCTGACAGCTGCCACCAAAAATCAGTATCAAAATGCTTGTAAATTCCAATAGGCATAGAATGAGGTGAAGATAAAACTTTTTGTAAGCTTCAGTCTTTACTGAAGTCCCTTAGATAAAAGGAGCTCAGAAACTGCTGCAAGAGCAGCACCTTCAACAGCAAGTTGCAGTTATTGCTTAAACCTGACCCTCTCAAATTTTTCCTCGAAGTCAGTCTCTGTACATGTAAATTTGACTTGCCATTACAGAAAACTGTTCCTGATAATCTTCAGCCTGACAATTGCGCTCTCATTTATATAAGACAATCTCCTTCCTGGTACGAGATTAAATTCCTCTAGCTTAGCACTCCTCTGTTCTGATCTTACTTTCTTTACTGTTAATGTGTTTTTTTGAAAGACCTTATTTATTTCTCCTAAGCATGGTTAACTACACTTAGGAGATTCTGCTTAGAAGATTCTCATGCAAGTACACAAGAATCGATGGAACTTCCTTAAAGTAGACATACAATAAACAGAAGGCTTCCCTTTTTGTCTTCAACACTCAATTTACTAAAGCCTTCCTTAAAGTTTAACACAAAAACAAAATAATTTGTGTTGTAAATATTTTAAACTTTTTAAAAGTTTATAAAGTTTTGCCCAAAATTTATGCAAGGGCCCACAATGCATTTCCAATTTGAAGTATAAAAAGGCCAACCGAGCATTTAAAGATGCACTCATTGCATAACTGACAAATGACAGAGGACATACATCAGCATTAGCAGGCTCCAAAGGTCTCAATATCCAATTGCCCAAAGGGTTCCTTGTCATACACTGAGCTTTGATTGCAAATATAAAAAAAAAACAAAAAAAAACCCAACAAAGAAAAAACATGATGACATCCAGGTTTTGAAGTTCTACTGCTGGTCAGTTTTCCTTCCCCTAAAAAAAATTTTAAAGAAATGAAGAGGCCACTTGAAATTCCAAGAACACAATCAAGTTGAATCTCAGTTACACAATTTATTAACTAAAAAAAGTAAAAGGCTGTCCAAAGCACCAAGTCCTCTCAAAAGACTGTCTGTCACAAAGTCTAATGTTTTCTTCTGGTGTTAAAAACTGCAGGTTTAGGATCTCAGTATTTTGAGGTAACTAAGCTAAAAACAGGTCAGAAACATAACTTCCTCAACTTGTTGTTTCTCAGAATCTGTCAGTCTTGTATGCAAGCTCTGGAAGGTTAAAAAAAGAACAATAGAGAAGAGTCAAGATTTTCCTAAAAAATATGCCCCTCAAGTATCTAGACTTCTATCTAAAAACTGCAGTGACCTTTCTGAAACAGAAAACACAGCTCATGCTTACAGAGAGGAAGGGCTTCCATTTCCTAACACCTCTGTACCTGAGCAAATATGCAAGCCGTACACAGGGGTCAACCACATCATCAGCATGCTGAAGTGCGTCCCAAAAAGATGCCATTCAGAACTGAGAGCACCAAATTCTTTGAAAGTGTAGATCCTATACTAAAGAAAACCTTTCCCCTGCCTCCCCCTTCCATTAAGCTATTTCTAGTCAAATCATAATTAGAGAATATACCTGTGTAAGAAGGCATTGTGAATCTTTATATATGCTAATGCATAAAAAATGACTCTTTAAGGTCATCTTTTAAGAGTCAGGCATGGAAAACATACTTCAGAAAATGATGACTGGACTGAGAAATGAGTGAACTGAGAATGTCAATGAGTGAACTGAGAATGAAGTGAACTGAGAAAGTCCCATTACAAGCAAACTTAGTTATGACTTCATCTATCCAGTTAAGAAATCAGCACGCTTGGAGCCAGTAACAGGAATTTCAGTGGCACTACTGTCCAATGCAACAACAAAGGCTTTGCTGTACTCTACACCAAACAACTAATATTTTCTTCCTTGTACTGATATTTTAATGACTTCAATAATAAAACAAAGCATGCATGCACAAAAACAATAAATACCATCTTCATTGATTCCTACCATCTTCGCTGGTTCCTCCCTTCTTCCACATCAGACAAGATGTTTTTCAAATCTGGAAAGCAGTTATTTTCCACCAGAAGTTACAAGCTCCTAGGAAGGACGAGATTTTTTTTCATCCTTGTCATCTCAAATATAGAAGAGGTAGCAGCCTTTTACAGTACCTCTCAATCCCCTTTGCTACCATTAGCCACAGTTGTACACAGTGATTACTTAAAAAAAGAATTTCAAAAGCAACTGAAATATATTTCAGAGGTTACCAACAGGTGTAGACTGATAATGATGACAGTGAAGCTCCAGAGGAAATCTGATTTGTTTTAGTAAATGAAACTGAGAAGTGCACAAGAACAAAAAGGAAAAGCATGTCTGGAAAAACAGAGTATTTCCACTGCTCAGCTCACAAGATCGACAACGAGAAAAGTTCCTACAAACCAAGAGCAGGAAGAGGCTGAAATATGATTTCCATTCTGAATTCTTTCCTATTACTGGAATTGTTACAAAAAGCTATTAACATTAAAAAAGGAAAAAACAATAAATACAGAAACCATATCTCTCTCCATATTTAAAAAAAGCCACAAAAAAAGCCCTTGAAGTGTTTCCTGCCCCCTATATCAACTTCTTTTTAAGATGTGATACAGTTAATAGAACTAGAAACACAACAGATATCCTCAGGGAAAAAAAAAGTAACTCTAGAACAGCTGGCACAGTACCATTTCAGGCTCACACATTCGTATCCAGTCTTCTACAACTCTCCTAGAAGTCCAACTACCAAAAACCTAAGGATGTACACAAGACTTACCACTCTTTGATCAGAAACTAACGGCCAAAGAAAGTAACTGAGATTAGCGTAACTGCCATTTTTCTTCTGCACGAACGCAGAATATTTATATTTTTGGTCAACACATAAGCTCATTATATGAATTAAACAACATATTTTTGTGATTAATTTTGTGAATACACACACACCCCGCAAACAAATTCATAATACCTAAATCATATACAGCTGTTCTAGTAAAGTTTTTAAAGACTTAAGCAGAGTGAGTTATTCATCAGCTTGGCTTCCTAACTCTTCAAGGATCCTCTTGCATCCACACTCAGACGACTTCACCATCATCCTGTATGCCTCCAAGAAGGATAAAGGATAGCAAGACTGACCTGTCAAGAGTTAGTCTGAGTTGCGACAGAGAAAACTATTTCTCTTAAGCTACCAGTTCACCAGTCAAGCTGAAGTACTGTTCTCTTCCTTGGATTTCAGCCTCAGCCATTTTCAGTGGACTAGTCTGGTGTTTCCCTACTCTAACCAACTTCTGTTTAGGATATGATAGAAGATGCATTTTCTCTTCCCCTTTATCTGACCTATTCAGTTAAAGATTTCTTCCTTTGTTTCAGACAATGATCAGGTATCTGAATAAGAATTGACTTTTTACCAACTTCAGCTACAGGAAAGTATCATTTTGTATGCTGCTTCACAAAAATTAATATATTGGAGAAAAAACAGCATCTGAGTCCCCAAATTGAACTCTAGTAAGGCAGCAGGCAATCTTTAGAAACCAGAAGCAAGCTTCTACTTAAGAAAGGCACAGCCAAATTTGGTGAGGACTGAATAAGAAATACAAGCAATATGTACTCTTATGCAAAGTATACTTCTGTGATACCATTAAGAACTTCTGTAACATTTACGGTGTTAACGAGATCAACATCATGAGGATGCGGATGTTTTCTCAAGCCATCATCACTATTACCTACAGCTCAATGTCTCACAAGAGCAGATCACTTGCTTTCCACCAGCAAGATCCTAGATGACAAAAGAAAGATGGTATGGTCCTATGGAAATTCCTGTTTGTCCAACCCAGTGTCCACACAATTGTATCAGTTTTGTTTCAGTGTTCACTTATTCTCACTATCCTAAGAGGACAAAAAAGCAAACCCAAGAAAAACTAAAACACAAGTGTATTTGTTGACTGCATTTTAAATTACATTAGTACTATTCACCTGATTATTTTACATCCTTTCCACTTGAAGAAATACAACATGACTTAATTTTTACCTGCTCTGCATGGTAATTTTTTCATTTCCAACCAAAGCATGAAAAAAATACTGCAACACTTACTGCTACTATAATGTACCATCACCACTGAATTTGTCCTTGTGAAAACAACAAGCATAAGCTACATTACTAATTGTGTCAAATGGCATGTGCATCTCTAGAAGACATACTGTACACAGTAGTTAATAACGCAGCCATGATCAGGTTAGAGAGCAGGGAGGTTCTCCCCCCACCTCCGGTAAAAGCATCTAAATTAAATCACATCAACTTTAATGCCTTTGGTACCAACAGCACAAATATTTTCTTTCAAAAAAGGTTTTCTATTTACAGTACTAGTGATCCAATCTGAACACACACAGGTCCACAACTGGCTTGAGCCCCCACAGCAGGGGTAGTTCTGATAAGTACTTCCTGCTGTCTTCATATTCTTCACTACACTGCAGTGCCCTGTGATCAGCTCTGCTATTTTCTGATCCGAGCCCAAAGCCAGAACTAAGTGAATTACTTGCCTGCCCAAGATTGAGCTTCAGAATCATAAAACTTCCATTTTGAGATAGGAATATACATTAATGTATATAGAAATACATAGGAAAATGTAGTGCTAGCTCTGGTGATTTTAGAGCAAAATCCTTTCAAATGTACCAGGACATTTATTTACACAGCAAATCTGTTAAAATATAGTTAAGTCTTCTCAATAATCTAGAAGTCTCTAAATACAAGATTTAGATAAAGCTAATCACCAAGCGTGACCGCACTGAAGCACCTTAATTCACAGCCCAATATCCTCTTATTGAGACCAGGGGGTGCTCACAAGGCCAAACGGTTTGCGCACTGAGAACTGCCTGAGCTTCCTCCAAGATGATCCCACAAAGCAACACCTATGTCGTACTGCATAGGAAGACACTCTGCCAGCCTGATCAGGACAAAAGGTATATTCCTGCTTTCTCTGAACTAAGACTGTGAGAACCAAAATTAAAAATTACTGTTGGTAAATACAAGAACTATTCAACACTAAGACATTTTCAATGAAATATTCATATCTGAGTTAGTATAGTGGGTTCTCAAGACTTCGCTAGATGGTCTACTTCAAAATACAACTTTGACATTCCAGACGGGATAACAGCAGACTGTTCTTCAACACAAAGTACAGATTTTAAGTTAAGAAGGCCTCACTTAATAGGCGATTAGAGTAGCTGAGCTCCTCGTGAAGCCAGCTGAAATGAGGAAATAAAATCATCATTAACATAAAATTACTAGACCATGTGTGAAGCAACTCGAGTTTCTCGGCTAGCAAAGTATCATCTTCTTTGCTTCCCCTGCTTTCCTCCTCCCTCAGCTGGAAGGTAGTCTACTGGTGGAGCAAAAAAGGGACCATATAGAGCTGTCAGTCAGAAAGGTAAGCTCCAACAGAAAGCTGAAGTCTAATCTAAACTAAAATTAAGAATTTCCTAACATTTCTTTCACTTAACTAATATCCTTGCTGAACTAAAAAAAAACAACAAGAAAAACCAAACCCTGAAAATCAGTTTTGGCATGCTGGAAAACATACTACATAGTATTATTAATCTTATTTTTTCATATAACATCTTTATTTTGCTATTCTAAACATACAGGGTTTTTTTTCCATGAGTGTGCTGGAGTAACAAAAACATGTTTATGTGAAATGACAAGTTACCCTTACAGATGGTCAATCTCTATAATTTTAAACTCTGCCATCTGCACTACCAGAGCACTATTTCTAATGATCAGTTACCTATGTATTTTTGCACTATTTATCTACAGTCTTACCTTTCCCTGTATCTTTATAGTATCCTTTGTTGCTCCAAATGTAGCCACACAGAAAAAAAAAATTAATGAAAACGGCAGAAGAAGAGACTGGAATTTCAGTGCGATAATGATTAAGCATAAACCATTTTCATGTCAAGAAAGAAAAAACATTACAGGTCCACTTTGCTTCCGTTCCAACAAAGAGCAACACCTGGGTCAGAAAGACTCAAACACAAGTGCACAGCTACACACTGAGCACTAGTTCTTCAAGGTGTTAGACTTGTAAACCTAAGTTTGTTTTAGAGTAGCTCTCTTGAAAATCAAGATGATTTTCAAGATGATCGGAGTCATGGTACACACGTCCTAGATAAAAAGCTGTAAGCTAACATTACATGCAGTCGGTGGCTACCTTCCTTAACACCTCACTGGAGGTTTCCCATAGCAGCAAGAGCTCCGCACTCTTACAGCAAACTCCTTGAAGGCAGCTACCCTCAATGCGGTGAGGCCCAGGCACGCTGACCGCCCTCTGTGGCCGCTTCACCTCCCAACAAGTGAGATCTCAAAGTACTCTTCACAGGAGCCTTCCCAAATGCCCTTCTCCTGTTCCCACCTGTGGTCTCATACGTTTAAGGCTGGAGTAGAACTTGCACATTTTTAGTCTTCTGCAAATGCTACAGAAAAAGGTGCCACTTGGAAGCATTATTAGCACTGAATTAATTACTCACTGCTGTTTGAAGCCAAGCTCTTGTTAAATATTAATTACGGCAGCACCTCTTTCAAGAAAAATTTAAAAACATGACACTTAAAAATTACCACTCTCTATAGATAAGGAATACGTAAAAAAAGGGTCCTTAAGAACACCACTGACTAGAAACCTAGAGCTTGCCAAGGAGGAAACAAGAACTCTTCCTGAGCACGTTTTTTCCTGTAGATGTATGGACAGGGGACGAAGATTCTAAGACATTAGATTACCAATGAGCAGCGTTCTTCACATCTGCATTTCTACTTTTCTTTTGTAGGGGGATAAAGTGTAAATATTGTAGCTAACATATGCTACCAAATAAAGCTACTATGGTTAGATTTTCAAACCTGTCAGACAATTTGTTGTATTGATTACAGTCAACATAATGCAGCACCAAGAACTCCTATCACACTCCAGCTACAGAGCCCAGCAAAGAAACAAGTATCACCACTTGTCACTCCTAAGTGAAGAAGAGTTAAATAAAAACAGCTTGTTAACTAATACAGCCTGGTGACTGTTATGTCTAGCTTTCTCTTCTGACTACCCCCAAATTTTAGTAAGCTGCACAGTGCCAGGACTAGTCTAACAAATTCTGATGGAATTTTATCATCATAAACCCCTTCAGATGAAGCTGAGGTACCTCAAACAAACAAAAAAAATAATCAAACATTCCTGCCCCTGATAAAATTTTATTTTAGACTGTATAACCTTGCTTCCATATGCTATTTTCAGAGGTTTAAACTCTAGTCTTGACTTTTAAAAAAGAACTCAAAGATTAAGCTCTGTAACCTCTACCTATCTAGTAATCTCTTCAGGCAATTTAGACAATTGGAAGAAATTTAAAAAATCCAAATTTTGCTTCAGTTTCTCCATTTTTTCTGTGTAGGCCAAGCCCAGTTTTGCTGTAACACTGTTATGAGATCAGTCATCTGACATATTCTGAAACTAACTTTAATCACTTCCAGTATTTTTTGTTGTATAAAATACGTGCAGTTGATCAAAGCTCTTCCCCACTATTGTGCAAGTTTCTGCCCTTTCACTAAAACCTTCATTCATCCAAAGGTGGATTGACTAGGAATAAAGTACATTTTAAAAGAAGTTAACGTATTTTCCAGCAAGCTTTGGAATTCTAAGAAGGCTTTAAGTTTATTTTAGAAGCAAATTAAACATATCAAGTTGCTACACGAGTAGAACTGACTTTGGTCTCATACATCTTGTATCTCCTCCTCCTCTTCTTTCCTCCCATCGGATGCCCTAGAAAATAACGAATGGTGTTTTTGGCTAGACAGCACTCAAGCCACATGCTGACTGGCCACCAGAGCTCCCCCATCTCACCTTCAGCATGAAGCATCAACCTGGGCTCATCTTCCATCTAGCTACTGCGTTGGTCCAAAGTTCCAGGCACTTTATTATCTCCAAGACCTCTTCCTGCCTTGAAATTTGACCGAAATTGGCCAATGAGATCAAGAGCAACTGTAGAGGAACTAACACAGCTTGATGGCATGCATAAAAGAAATCCGATTCAAGAATTTTTACTTCTTCATTACATCACTTGTTTCCTGCCATGTCTTTTTATCCTTAAGAACATGGGCCCTGCATTCTCAACTGTACTGTCTTACACTCCTTCAGCATGCAGTTATTACTGCACAAGCTACATTCCATAGCGCTTTTTTTGTGGACAATAAATCAATTCTCTGCTCCATTCATACTTTTTCCATGATCCTATAGTATTACCATTCTCAAATTGTCCTACAGAAATACAGAGATGGTGATTTTTCTCATCAGAAGTAGAAAAGAAACTTGGAGAACCATAGGCTAGTGCTTTTAATACATTTCAATCCCACAGTGCTCATGTGAATTCTTTAGAAAAAAAATAGAAATTGAAGATCATGAAGTCAGAGAAGGCCTACAGCCGTATTCTCATCAAAAAATTATATGAGTACAGGTGGAACAATAAACTATTTTTTTCTGACCAACATTCATTTTCCAATAAGTTAAATTATACTTTCCCCATTTTCTATATGTCTGTAAGGAAGAACAACTAAAGAGCTGAAGAAAGCATGCTTTTCTAGAGAGCAAAAGCTCCAATTCACAAAACAGAGGCACGCCAAAGGTGGCACTGCACTTCACTATAGGGCATAGCTCCTGGAGTGGCATTGATGACGTGAGAAGCTTAGATGCCTACCTCAGCAATAGACAAATCTAAGCATTTAGTAAGGAAATTAAAAACAGCGAAGTATGGACCAGGCAGATGCTGCAAAAGCAGCAATATATTACGCTGAAGAAAGGAGTACATCCAAAATCCCACTTATTTCTAGAGTTCAGACAACTGAACATATTTTTAGAGAATGTGAAAAGCACTATGTAAAATTAAGCATTACTGTAATGTGTGTCTAAATGATCAAAAGCACCGAAGCCAGGTGTCTGAATTTGTCCGTGTGTAACAGGCAATTACTTGTGGCATGAAAGAGACTTGACATGATACTTAATTATTTCATACACTAGAATTTAAAACCTTTTTATTTCTTAACCACAGGATAAAAGAAACTTTTTATGGCAAAAACAGTATGCAAAATGCTACTGTAGCACTGGTAAAGACCTGTTTTTCCTCAACTAGAAGCATTGCCCCATTACATTTAGGGAGGAAGTCAATGGCTTCACCCTCCGGCCTCAAAATTTCAATACACTCTGAACTCAGGGTAGTTTTTAGTGGTTACCACTAAAGGGAAATACACTGATTGCAAAAAACCACAGACTCAACGCACATAGGTCCGCAGGGATGGTATCTAAGTAGATCTTAGTAATAATGTGTTGCTTAGACTTATACTTTCAAACCTCACTACGCTCGTGGCACAATTCACCCTTCCAAAATTCTTTAAAAAAACAAAAAGTGCATCCTCTGAAAGGTAAGACAAACAGAATGCTATGCTTTCCCTCAGTGCAGGAAATGTCAAAGTAGGCAGCATCTTAACAAACGGAAGTTTGCTCATATTAGCATGTTGGCATAAAAAAAAATAATCTTTTGATAAGTAAGTTTCACTTTCCAACTGATCTCTGAAGTCTACATGAAAAGCCTACATTTCTAGAAGTTAAGGGCTTGGCCAACCTAACAGCACAATAAAACACAGCCAGGCCTCAGAGGAGATGGAAGAAAAACTTCCTAGGGACTAGAGGAAACTGGTTTCTGAGTGGTAGTGATCTTTGTTTAATTCATAAAAAATGAGCAAATAAAGCACCTCACCTGAAACTAATTCTACAAACAAGGACATACTCTGTTCTCGTCAGTAAGGACTGGAGATCACTTCCTTAACTTCTAACTCAATCGAATAATTTTGTTTTCCTACCAACTTTCTCTATAGGAGGAAATTGTGCAAAAGCTCGCTTTTTTAGCTTAAAAATATTTTGGGGTGCTTACTACTATGAGAGGGTATAACCAGAGCCATACCAAAAACTCTGGCCAACAGGGTTCCACCCCACGAAGCTGAGCGCTATTCACAAGCCCATCTCCAATCCTGCACACAAATATGCATGTAGCTTTAACTTTATTTTGAAATCTCACTAATAAATGAAGGACAAGCATGGTATCTGTGGTAAGATGGCCTAAATCATAACTCCACCATTACCATCAAGATTTATCACTCTCAGAAGCACAATGATTTCAGATCCATCTTTCCTACTCCTTATTCCTGAGAACTTGACAAAAGAAAGTGATTTGCACTGAAAAGTTAAAGCATGATCAGAAAAACACAAAGGGCTTCCAAGAACTTACTTCAAAATACAATTTCTGGAACACCCCAACAAAAGGATAAGCTGAGAAAGAGACCTCTAGAAAGCAGACTTTTACCTTCACTTTACTTGAGCACCGATTCTGCAAAAAGATCACTAATACACGAACCACATGGATAAGATAGCTCCTAAGAAAGTCAACCTGATTCTACATTTCTTCTAATCTTCTTTACCAAAACTTCATCCTCTGAAGTTAGGCGATAAAGAGGAACTGTAAATTCGACCTAATCATCACCCTAGTCAAAACTCATGCTGCATGATGAAAAGCCATCTCCTCTTCAGTCATCACACTGAAGTTCTCAAGACAGACTTAAGACCAAGATGAATCATCTGTTATTTTTTCTTATTCCTGAAACACCTTCATCTCTAAAATAGACACCACCCCCACTAGTCCAAAATAGCACAGTTCTGCTGAGCTTTACATTACACTGAAAACTTAATCTTCGTGAAGTACTATAGAGGTGGGCCTCAAGAAAAAAAAAGTCAATCTGTGAGAGCGACAGAGAAGTCAGCATTTTGTAGTGAATCTAATTCCATTTTCCCAATTCTTTTTTTTAAAAGAACTCTACAGGCTCAGATACAGGTCCTTTTCCTGGCACAAATATGTTAATACCTCATTTTTATTAGAAAGCACATGCCAATAAGGTTTTTAGAATGTAACAAAACAGAAAGTTATTTAGAGGAAGAACACCACACAGCTCTAATCACTGTCACTGAAGACTACTGATAAAAAGGCTGTTGAGGTCTTTGCCCAGTAAAGTCCTGAAAGTCTCCAAAGAGGAAGGTTCCAGGACCTCCTACAACCCGTTCCAATAACCACGCTCAACGAGAATTTCTTCTCCTTGTATTCAGCTGCGGTTTCCCTTACTGCAACTGTTCCCTCTTGTCCCTTCACGTTCAGGTGGCTGAAGACCCCAGCCAGCTGCCGCCTCAGCCTTCCCTGCTTCAAGCTGAGCAAAGCAGGTGCCACTGGCCTCCTCTCCAGCCAGGCACTCCAGCCCCTGAACATCTTCCCTCTCTCCAGTTAGTTCTGTCCTGCAGGGAGGGCCAAAAACTGGGCACGGTCTTCTGGGAGGAACCTCAACAGCACCAAACAGATGGGGAATACCACAAACATGTTTTGAAGACAACAGAGTGCAAGTGTTGTGAACAGTACACACGACCAACTGTATTACTATGCTACACAGATATAGCAACAACAATTACACCATCAGCATTATTCATAGTAGTAATAAGTATTAATTTTTTTCTTAATTGAATCATTTGAACTATCCCCTCCAGAGCTGCAAAAACCATCATGTTATTCCATGGCCTTTCTCAAGTCTTTTACCCATGAAAAGAGATAGTCTTTACCATGCACTACACAATGGAAAGAAATCCCAACACCAGAGGAAGTAACTGTTCAATAGGAAGAGGACAGGACGAGTAGGGTGAGAGGGGGCATTAAGTGGTCCTCAGTTTTAGGCTGCACAGCAGAAGTGATTGACAATGTACAAAGGCACCCAAAAACTTAATAGAGCATGAATGATCAAATTTGTATTTGTCACATGTTAAAAACTCTCCCTCTGTACTGAATACAAAACACAAAGTAGGTTATGAATAACAGGTTCCCTTTCTGCAAAAGCTAGACAGAGTTAAGGGTCACCACCTGAAGCAGTATGCTACAACAAACTAAAAAGCTGTTCACTCACCAACATACTTTATGCATGTGAAGGAACACACTATGCAAAATGCTATCAAAAAGTTCTATACAGTCTACAAGAGCTATACTCAAAGCCTGAAATTAATGTGTCAGTGAAACCTAATGAAATTAGTTTCAAGAAAAACATACCATTTTAAGAAACAAGTACTAAATCAATCATGATGTATCAAGTATCAGACTTCTGTCAGTGCTCAAGGGAATACTAATATTGCAGCCAAAAAAAATCCCACAAAAACAGTTATTGAAAACTCCAACATTCAAAAAGAAATGAAAGAAAAACAAGCCTAGCTGACTGTGTGGAATGCAGGAAAAAGACGCACTAGCGGAAATCATGAAACAAGCAAGAGGTTTATTAGTAGAAGACTATGGGTTGACTATATAACAAATAGCAAGTCACATGAATTAAATTCAGGGTTGCTTATATTTCAGCAGAAAGTCTGCCTTGTATCACCACAACCTTCTTTCAGCCAACAGCAGGTCTTGATCCTTAACAAAAAATTTACTTAGTGTCATATTAAGTTCACAGTATATCTTAGACATGTCTTTTACTAGTCTTGTCCCAAGTGTGAGCACGCATACGGTGACCTATAAATCATGAAACTCTACTATGCACATACCAAGCTCTTCATTACATAAGTGACAGTAATAGGAGTGTGCAAAAACATCTGGCACTAGAGAAGTGGCTCTCTTCTGGAGGTTTTTGTATTCATTTTTTACTACATCTGTAAAAGGACAATGCATTTTCTAACCTTGTCTTTTTACAAAAATCACCGCACTGCAACTTCAGATCAAATGGCAGAAGTTCCAAGATCTAAAAAAACCATGAGGTATTAGCATAAAATATTGTATGTGCAACAATGATACGAGACATGCACACCCCTAACATGCAGCAAGCCATGAAGACAGCAAAATTTACCAAATATTTTCAATCAGATTTTGAATATGCAATGGACATAAAACAATAACTGAAAGCTACTTAATAGTAGGAATACAAGCTGTTGTTTAATAGTCTTCTACCAAGCCTTTTCACTGGTTTATCAATTTTATGCCCTAGCATTTAAATTTTGTTGTATGATGAAATAGATTAATCCTCTAATGGAAATTTCTCTTCTCTGCATTTAATTCCCCTGTAGCAGTTCCTGACCAACACCCTGTGAGAGCAATTCCTATTTTACCTTGTACAAAAACAATTCTGAAAGTATTCACAAAAAAATGTATCTAATTATGTAATAAAAATATTACTTTTAATAATTTTATTAACATCACAGCAGGACACAGGCAATCCAGTAGGTTTCTGGAACAGGCTGACAGTTAGTTCCTGACACATGTGACTAAGGATCCAAAAAGGAAGAGGCAATCTGCTGGACCTTATACTTACAGACAACAAAGAACTGTTAGGGGTGTGCAGCTCAGAGGCAACCTTGGCTATAGCGAACACGAATGGCAGAGCTTAGGAGCCTGAGAAAAGGGAACAAAGACAAATAGCAGCATTATAGCCCTGGACTTCAGGACAGAACTGTTCAGGGATCAGCTCGGAAGAATCCCACAGGAGACCGTCTTGGAAAGAGGGGTCCTAGGAGACCTGGTTGGTTTTCATGGATCTCCTCCTCCAAGCTCAAGAATGGTCCACACCAGTGTGCTGAAAATCAAGCAAAGGTGGCAGGAGGCCTGCACGGATGAACAAGAAACTTCTGACTAAACTCAAATGTAGAGAGTAAGTGTACAAGGATCAGAAGCAAGACCCAGGTGATCCAGGAGGAATACAGAGACTCTATCTGAGCGTGCAGCGATGGAGTTAGGAAAACAAAAGCCCACCTGGATTTCAGTCTGGGAAGGGACATGAACAGCAACAAGAAAGGCTTCCAAATACACAAAGAACAAGAAGGTGGATTTATGAAGAGGAAAATATGCTTAACCAACCTGATGGCCATTTGCAAGGAGTTGACTGGCTTAATGGATGAGAGAAGAGCAGCAGATGTTGTTTATCTTAGCTTCAGGAGAGCTTATGACACTGTTTCTCATCATTTCTCATCATGTCCTTATGGACAAGCCGATGAAGTATGGGCTAGATAAATGGACACTCATCTGGAAACTGTTGAATCACCAGGCTGAAAGGGTTATGACCAACAGCAAGAGGTCCAGCTGGAGGCCAGTCACTGGTGGTGTGCCCCACAGGCTAATACTGGGACCAAGACTAACCTCTTCACTGATCATCTGGACAATCAGGCAGAGTACACCCTCAGCAAGTTTGCAGATGATACAAAACTGGAAGGAATGTTTGATACACCTGACGGGCATGCTGCCATTGAGGCAGATGTTAACAGGTTGGAGAAATGGACAAACCAGAACCTCGTGAAATTCAAAGAGAAATGTCAAGTCCTGCACCTGAGGAGGAATAACCCCAAGCATCAGAACAGGCTTTGTGCCAACGGTCTGAAAAGCAGCTTTGCATAAAAGGCCCTAGGGTTCCTGTATGGACAACAGGTTGAACATGATCCACTAGCAAGGAAAGAAACATGATCTTTGCAGCGAGGAAAGCCAACAGTCTGCTGGACTCCATTAAGCAGAGTACAGCCAGCAGGTTGAGGGAGGGGACCCTTCTTTTCTACTCAGCACTGGTGAGATCACATCTGGACTGATGTCTCCAGTTCTTGGGTCCCCAGTATAGGACAGACATGGACATTTTGAAGTGAGTTCAGTAAGGGTCCACAAAGACGACTAAAGCACTGGAGCATGTCACAGGAGGAAAGGCTGAGAGAGCTGGGACTGGTTTAGCCTGGAGAGGCTGGGGCGTAGGGCAAAAACTTATCCACGTGTACAAATACGTGATGGGAGAAGCAGGAGGAGAAGCAAGGAATAAGGTGCCAGACTTTCAGCGGTGCCAAAAACGAGATGACAAGAGGCAATGGGCACAAATTGAAACAGAGGAAATCCCCTTGAAACATTAAAAAAAAAGTCCCTTCTACTATAAGTGTGATCAAACACTGGAAAAGGTTGCCCAGAGAAGCTGCTGAGTCTCCATCCTCGGAGTCAAGACCAGCCTGGACACAGTCCTAGGCAGCCTGCTCCAGCTGGTTGAACTAAATGATCTCCAGAAGCACCATCCAACCTCAATGATTCATTGACTCTGTGAAAACTGTTTTTAACTCCATGCCTTATTTTCAATGGTGAGAATGCATTATACAGCAGCTACATATATGGTAGCTGCAGACAAATCAGGTTCAGGCTGATTTTTGGCACAGTACTACACTCTAGCTCAAATCCCTAACATTCCCTAACTGTTCATGTCCATATAGTCTGGCAGTATTCTCTGCTAACATGCACATAAGCCTTTAAAGGTAACTGTAAAGGTGCATCCATTCCTTCTCTGCCATCCTTATCTAATTTTACTGAAATTGTTATTCATGCAACTGTCATCCTTTTCTCAAACTTCTGGCTTCAGCAACCACTTACTACAATTACAACATATAATCACATGTGTATAGGGAAGGGAGGAAGAAACAGAAGAACAAATTCACCTTGACATTGATCTGAGAGAGCAAGAAACTCGAGTCATAGAAAGAGCTAATATCAAAGACTAACTGCAGCAGGTATAGCAGTGGTTTCCAGGCTCCACGTGAAATCCTGTGAATACTACAGAAAAGTCTTTTATTTGTACCACAGCTAGTTACCATACATCAGCTGATCCCTGTATTCTGCTATTGTAGACAGTCTTCTTACTACCTCTTATTTCAGGTTCAGGCTATGGAAAGATCTACTTACCAAATTTATAACTATGTTCTTTAATAAGGTGTATTTTCACATTGATCTACTTCATTATCCAAAGCCCAACAGGAGGCAGGAAAAAATGCTTCAAATATTCATAGCTGACTACAAGGAGCTGCAAAAGGATCACATAGCACAAGGACAGAGAAAACTCAATTGCAATTAAAAAAACCAACGTAAGAGCAGTATTTCTTAACAGAGCATTAGTATGTTCTTACTAATTTCCCATCTCAATACTTAGGCAGTACATTTAACCATCCACTCTTATTTCCAGGTGAGATACCTATGCCCTTTGCACATAAGGCTTCTACAAGCTTTAAATCACCAAGATTAGAATCTTGGTTTCATAAAGCTGCAAAAAGAAAAAACAAAACCCACCAAAAAAAAAAACCAAACAAACAAACCAAAACACTACAGGAAGAGATAATTCTCTTAGAACAGGCAGACTTTGTTAATGCTGGAAGGAGACACTAGATGAAGTATAATTATACTTCAGTCCATGACTCGCTATGGAAAGATGCTCAAGAATATTTTTTCCACCAGATTAAATTTACAGCTTATAAATTCACAATTTGTACTATGTTTACAGCAAGCAGTCTTATTTGCCTGGTTTTGGAGAAGTATCTCATAAGTTGTAGACATTCAAAAAAGTAGTCCTTATTCTTCCCAGATTTCCTTTAAAGAGACAAGCTTTTCGCCCCGTCCTAAATTTGGCTAAGAATAGTTATAGAAAAGTATCAACTTTTCATTCCTGAAACAAATATATCTACTTCCACCGTGTGTTTAATTTCAAAATACTGGTTTTTTTACAATATTCTTCATATTTTCATGTTGTGGCTTCATATATAACAGCATGTCAGGTTATAGATACTATATATAGTTTTGCATTATAAAAATAAATAGAACTTGTATTTGTAGGCTTTTTACTCTAATACTTGAAGAAAATGTTAGTTGTTTGGGGTGTCTGTGCTTACACCTGGCATTGATTTCTCCAACAGAGAGTTTACAAAAAGTATACAATGCAAGTCATTTACTTATATCCTAGCACATAATACAAAAAGCAGTCAGCTTTAAAGAACAGTAATAGAACAGGCACAACTGGCTTTCACAAGAATTAAAGGCTTTTTTCAAAAGATCGTTTATTAGAACTGCTGATGCAAAGTCTGCTGAAGTCCATGAAAATCTCCAGCTGAAAAGACAGGTTATTTTATGAAGTAGGAACAATGTCAATTTTCTTCTCTTTCAGTATTTTAAGTTAGATTGTGAATATTTTTTTTTGCAATTATAAAAAAACTTTTATTAATGTAAGCCATCACAAAATGTCTTCCTACACATATTTTTTTTTTATAATTTCTGAAATCATCTATCCTAAATCTGCACTTCAGAATAAAAAAAAGTAGTCTGGACTGCAATAGTTTTAAGCAATAAATACGATGGAACTTCTGGGAACTGGATGGAACACAAAGTACAAAATAGCGTAATGGAACAGTAAAGCCTCTACTACCACTTTGTAATAGCAATATGTAAAATAAGGTAACAGTGAAAAAACAGGCTTGTGAAAGAAAGTGCAACTATCCCAGAAAGGCTTTATTAAGGGGTAAGAATTAATTGGAAGATCCTTCTGTAGTGAGTCATTCTAAAACACAAATAGCCCTATTCCTTTCCCAAATGAGAAGAGTCTCTAGACGGAAGAAACCAAGTTCGTCTGAAAACTGCACCATGGGATAAAGAATACAGAGAAAGAACCAGCACTGCTCCTGATGGGGTGAAAAGGCTAGTAATACTCAGTTGAGGGTATATTCTTGTAATCCCTGCTTTCTCACTTACAAAAGTAGGGAAGACTACAAGAGCCTTCCAAGGAATGAAAGCTCACGTTATCTTGGGTCCTAAGTAGCAAAGAGAAATCTGCCAGACCAGATTATCTAAGTGGGGGAAGTGACCACAGTATTAACTGAACTTAAGGTCAAGTCACTCCCACAAATCCTGTTCTTAATCTCACACATAATACCTTCCCCTCAACTCATCTGGTGGCATTAATGGCTTGAATTTAAAAAAAAAACCTAAAAAAAACCCCCAAACCCACACACAAAAAAACCACAACCAAAAGCCACCACCACACAAAAAAAACCAGCTACACACCACCACACCATAAAAAAAAAAAACCAACCCCAACCAAAAAACCCCAAACCACAAACAAAAAAACCCCCACACTGATGATTCATCCTCCTGGCACTATCCAAAATGAGACAGATTATTGTGGTGTTTGTGCCTCACCTCCATCACAGCAGACATAGAACATAATACACAGATAAAATTCTGTTTCCAAACTGCAGCTTCCCATTCTGAGACACAAGGAAGCCTACAGACAACCATTACATCACTGACTGATGTTGCATCATCCATAATTTAAGCCACTGACAACCGGCCATGAAATGGATAAGATTAACATGCTGAGGGAGTTGGGTGGGGGGGAATCTTTTCCCCAAGTAAGCTCACACCTAATAGTAGGAAAAACAGGCATCACTGAAATCTAAAATCTTAAACTGAACACAAGATTTTTTTTCCATAAGTTTAGACAACTACCCAGTTTAAATGAAATGAGGAAAAAATTATTCTCTACACACAAACTTACCAGTGAGAACTGTTTACCCTGAACACGCCTTACTGAGTAACTGTCTAATATTACCACTGTCTCACTCACCTTAAAGAATTTTGTTTCTCAGAGTCATGAATCACTGATTACAAGAGCAGAAACCATCTTAGCCACAGATGCCTTTTAACATTTTAGATCTAGCTTTAAAAATAGTTTTGGGGAGTGGGGGCTGTTAGTCTGCCCACCCACAAAAGACAAAAACCCCAACTCAACAAAACTATTTTGTGGCCACCTCATTCCACAGTTTTTTAGGTAAAAGTTTACCTTTTTTTTTTGTGGGGGGGTGGTGGTGGTATTGGGTTTTTTTAGCATTTTGATAACTGATTTTCAGGACTGGTGAAAGAGTGTTCCTTTTTTGCCAGGTAGACCTTCTCCCTCCAGTACTTTCCCTACCAGTACACCACTCAGTCCCATGCAACAGCCTTTGAAGCTACATAGCTCGTTGTGTAGCCCCTCAAAGTGTTATTTCCTTTCCCTAAGCTGGTACCACAGAACTGGAGTGGAAGACCAGTAACTATTCTACAGCAAACAAAAGACCTAGTAGCACTGTTTGCCACAGGAGGAGAAAGGAATTTTCCACTGGCTCTTAGGGATTTACTGGTTTTGCTGCTGCAGCATTTGCAAGGTTTGGAATCAAGAATGAAGTCTTGCAATGTATTGCCGTTCACTAAAAGAAGTAATGCAGAAAACAAGACAACAGACAAAAAAAAATGCTGGATTGCAAACAAGTAGAACAGAAGTGAGAACTACAACAGCATATTTAAGTTCTGCATACAAGCCACAATCACCTTGGCTTCTCCTTCAACTGGGAAGAGGGATGGAGGAAGAGACTGGGTGAACACAAAGGCAGGTAATTGTGCATTTCTTTCTAACTTACCAAAACTGGAGAACATAGATCCATGTGATGCAACATTAATAGCAACTTTTACAAAAACAAGCAAAAACAAAGACTAAGTTTGATATTTAGCCTGTGCCTTCAGGAAGAAAAAAAAAAAAAAAAAAAAGAGGTTCAAGTCCTGAACATTTGAAAAACTGCATTTCCTGCTGCTGATTGCAAACAGCTGCCTTGTTTCAACAGGCTTAGTACAGAACCTCCTGAGCACAGGAGGAATCCTAACAAGCTATCATGGAATCAGCATCATAACATATAAGAATGCCTGTAGATTAGATCAAAGGTACACCTAGCCCATCTCCAGCACTGACCAAATGCAGATAGTTGCAGATAATTAAGAAAGCACATAAGAGCAAGCATCACTAGAATGTCCTCCCAGCTTCAATTATTCACAAATCCGTAATTCACTCCACTACAAGTGCATTTGGTAACGCTAAAGTATTACTCTTCCAAAAATGCATCCGGGTTATCCTTCAGCTTACACACACATTTTAGGCTTCCAGAGTATTATGGTGCAGAGTAATAAGTTCAATTCACTTTTATGCAAAGGGCCATCTCCTTTTGCTTGATCTCATTCCACCATGCTCATTTGACACCCGCAAGTTCTTGGAGCAGATAGTACAAAGCTGATCCATAGAAATTCAAGAGAGATGGAGAAACCTACCACATCTCAAAATCACATCCCTCCATCTCTACAGTCTCCTCTCTCCCACACAGCCAAGTCCTTGCTTCCTTAGTTGTTTTTGGTACAGAAACAACTCCGTATAAGCAATTATCACAGCTGCCCTTCCTCCAAGACTTTTCTGGAGTTGTTTCTCAGATGGGGGAAAAATGAAGGGGGAAAGGACAGAACTAGACAGTTCCAAGTGCACTCCGGATTTATACACTGAGGCATGACAGAGAACATTAACTGTTCAAAATTATTAGGAAATGGATGACTGCTTTTTTGACCACCACTGAGCATTAAGCTACTGTTTAATCCTTAGAATTACCTATCACAAGTCTCACCCATGACTTCCAAGTTAATCATTACCTCTCAGTATTTTATATGCGACATATTACTTGCCATTTATGCACACTGAGTTTTCATTTTATTATCAACTAGTGCTGAACATCAAAAAGTCCTTCTGCATTTCTCCGCAGACAATTCATCTTCACTAACCTGGATAACAGCATCAGCAAGCAAAAATTCTGTACAAAGGAAGATTAAAAAAAAAGGCACTTTACCTCTCTGTTGCCATTTAACTCATGAAAACAGCAGAAAGCTATCAGACCTATTTATACAGGTGAATCACATTCTCAGTCACAGCGTAAACGGAGAGAAAATTACTCAAAACCATCTATAAAGAAGTCATGAAAAACAACACCTAAAGGGCACGGGCTATGAAATGCTACCAGTATTGGCCTACATCCATCATACAACGTCATGTTTCATAACACTTGCACACAGAAAAATCCTTTGTTCCACAAACTCAGCTACAAGGACCGTTTTGGTCAGGTATGCAGTATTTTTAAAAAACAGT
The DNA here is from genome assembly GCF_011004875.1 of Balearica regulorum gibbericeps. Lineage (NCBI taxonomy): Eukaryota > Metazoa > Chordata > Aves > Gruiformes > Gruidae > Balearica > Balearica regulorum. Next base: position 149,103,804 of record NC_046185.1, read on the forward strand.
AATACTACTTCTCATTTTTTAAAAAAATAAAATGCTAACAAAAGAAATGCAATTCACAAGCTTGAAAGATTACCTCCATGACATCAGGATCAGAACACCAGCTTGCCAAACTACTTACAGCTACTGAATTACTCCAGCATCTGATTCAGATGCACAGATTGCAAAAAACATTGAAGACTATTCATGCAAACTTGTTTCAGACTTTCCTATTAATGCTAATTTGGTGAGATGGGATACTTCAATAACCCAAGAGCAGGACACAAGCCATTCATTTGTCCTTCCTTAAGACAAGAAAGGACATCACGTTTAAATCCCACCTCATATGCAGCTCCAAACCAACTTCAACAATTTTTTAAAAAATAACTGAAGTGAATAGAAAATGCAAGACTGTATTCAGTCAGACCCATAAGAAAACAGCGTAAGTATACTGAATGGAGCAGAAGGCCTGTAAAATTGCCATGAAAATTGATTACTCCGGGCAGAGTTTACTTACTCACCTTTTACCATGGTGATTGAGGATAGTAAAATTTTAAAATGCATGCAAGAAGGAACAAGTAAGATTTTACAACCATTGATGAATAAGAAATGTTTGTGGCTACATATGGGAATACTTTTCACCAGAGTCACAGGCTCCCTATTAAAGTTGCATCAAAACCGAAGGGCTGAGAAAAGCACAGCAGCAACAACAAACTGTGTACTGCAATGGGACAGCTTGTTACACGAAAACTGCGGCATTCCTTTTGGAGATAACCCTAACCAGATCTTTATCTTACGAAAACAGGTCAGAACCTACAGGTAGTACGACCTACGTGCTTGAGGTGCACATTCTAGATCTGCTGCTTCTTTTGCTGGCCAAAACAAAATGTTTTGGTTCTTGATTCTTGCATCACAAGGAAATTTTGACAGCTTTGCATACCCCTGCAAGCATCGACTGAACTCTAGCCCTTTTATAGTGTTTAAAAGTGAGGACATATGAGTTTAAACACGTCTAAACTATAAAAGACTTTAAGTTTAATTAAAGAATTGTATTTAAGTATCAGTCAAGTTTCTTAGGAAATCAACCACTTCCACGTTCCATTATAACAGGGCAGTCCTTGGACAAGTTAAAATGTGTTTTCCTCAAGAATAACTGGAACTGTCTTATGGTTTTGAAATCCACATGACTTCAGCTCCATAGTTTTTTGGAAGTGTCTCTCCATGTAAAATTTTCAATACAAAAATGGAATTTAAATTGTAGATTTAGTTCTCAAAATTGAGACGTTTGCCCCAATGTCATGAACTGGGTAAAATGCATCTGTCACAAGCCAAATGATCTGGAAGCAGTTTCCGAGAACTTAAATATTTAGTAATACCCAAGACACCTATTCACTTCAAAGTGTTAAATCACATCACAAAAAAATATTTTTATTTTAGCCTTTTCTGCCCTCACACTTAGAATAAAAAAGCACACAGATATTTGAAATAGAGAACATCTATATATGCAGCACCAACATTAAAGCAGTTAAAGAAGCTTTGGGTTTTAGTGTATTTTTATTACAGAGGTGTTCATTTTCTTATGTTCTCATCAACTTCCTAACATGAAAAGGCCCACAAAACTTAGATGAAAAAGTAAAATATAAGAAATAAGAATGAAACAGTCTTAAAAAGTGATTTGTAATTAAATTTCAGTAAGAAATACTACTCCATTTGAAGCATACAAAGAAGTATACACAGATGTAAGTATACACTACCATTTCTATCAGTAAAAATACAAGATTGCCTCAGAAACAGGCTAAGGTTTCTCTTTTCAACTGATTTGTACCAACTGCAACTGTTACTCGGAAGTGTTTAAAATCTCTCTCCTCAGGAAGATTTAAAAGTTTCTATTTGATTTCTCCTCCCTGGCCTTCCAAACAAAACAAAAACCTCAAAATTAAATATAAGGAAGATTCTGTCACCCAGCCAGCCCAGTGATGCCAATGCAAGATTATTCCCTACAGTGTATTTGCTTGTGCTTAATGCAGTCCATACTGTGTGTCCTAACACATTATGCAAATGACACACACATAAAAGAAAACGTCTATCTCGAAGTGCACCCCGCCACCAACAGCCGATCTGTAATTAGCCATGTCCTCTAAGGAGGCACCTCATTGACTCTCAGCAAAGCAGCAGCTGCTGGCAAATGGAAATAAAGAAATTTAGAACAAAAATAAGCCTACTACCTACACTCCCAAAGGTATACACTCATGGTTGCAAGCCAGAGTCAGAATCTAAACAGCTGTTTGTATTTTTTTCAGAATGCCCACACAGAACCTCTGTGCTCAGTGCCAAATATTTACTAACATGATTTGTATCATGCTCTCTCAAACATCATGCTGTTTAGAGAGCTGCAACAACAGCTCCCAATGCTTCCCTCATAAATACTTTCTGAACTACATACAAGTTTTCAATGCAAAAACCAAGAACAGAAAATAGAAAGCAGCAACACTTCCTGCTGAATCCAATTCAGTGATGACATACAAAACAATAACAGGGTACACCAATCCAGAAAGATGCAGTAGTTGTTGCCCCCCCAGAATACAAATAAAGAGATTGAGAGAACAAAGCATATAGCTGTGTCTAGTTTTCACTTTCCTGTTACCGAGTGATCCAATATCTAAACTCTAGTATCATGTCCCCAGAAGAGTTGTTTTCAAACCTAACAGCAATGATAAAACAGTAAATTCAGAAAACTGTCACCATTCCGAACAAAAGACGGTAAACAACAATTCAGGGAGTAGCTAGAGTTCCCATGTAACTGGGGTAAAAGAAAAATGCATTTCACCCTGGTTTAAAAAAAGAAAAAAAAAATTCCACACAACAGAGGAAGCCTTCCCATTAAATAATCTTTACGTATTTAAGAACTGCATATATGAAACAGATTATCCCACCTTGTGACTGTAAGATTAGGCACTTTCAGGTTTACAAGATGTGTCAAGCCTCTGATATGAAAAGTCAAAGCCTGTTCGATGTCACTGTTCCCACCCATCAGCTGCAATTCTACTCTATGTACCTACTACTAGGTGATGGGGAAAAATTACCACTAAAGTGTCTTTGCAAAAATATTGACAACAACAAGACACAAGAAGGATTTGGACAGGAGAAATGCACAATATTTATATTAATCTACATTCTGTATAATAACAGGCAAAGTGTGATGTGATTATCCCCATTTATCCACCACTCTGACCAGACAGCATAACTCTCCTATCTACTATGCTTGGCACAACATATTATTTAGAATATATACATATATTATCTATTATGGTAGGCAGACAAACACTTCCTTCGTAGCAAGGCCCTTAATTCAAGGATTTGATGAGATCATAGGATCTGATGCCTTCTACAACCGTGGAGTTATACTTAACAGCTCATTAGATTGACTTCTGGAGTGCTGTCAATTCAGATTGTTTCAACACCAATTTAGAAGCTTCACCATTTATACTAGGGCCAACTCATGCTTTTTAAAAACAATGACCCCTGTTAACAACAGGAAATAAATCTGTTTTCATTTAACATCGTTTCCTAATTTTTTGTATCTGCTTCCTTTCCTATGGAATTTAATATACAAACAACTGCAAAGAAGAATAATGCACAACCTCTGAATGCTAGAAAACCTGATTTTTTTCTTCCAGTTGTTACAAGATAGACAAAACCCACCACCTACAAATCATCAGTATATATTGCTAACAGGTTAGTCTAACACTGCTACATAGACTTCCTTAGGAAGAGATACAGAAAGTTTTTCTTCTACTAAGGCTTATGGGTTGCACATGTTTATATTCTAATCATCTACACAGCAACATATGTATGTATTCACAAAATAATAATAAAAAAAAGATCAACCAGCTTTTACTCTTTTCAGAGCTCATATTGTTCTGCTGAGCTATGATTTGGTCATCCACCTACAGGAAGACGTTTTCATACATTCAAGAGGGACAAGATCACAAATGCATACAGTGCGTAAGATGAAATACCTTCTCTTCCCCAACTGTTCTCTCAATTGTTTTTTGCGTTTGCAAGTAAATACAATAGACCAGAAATAATACATCTGAAGTAGCAGGTGTTATTTTCACATTTTTGTAATAAAAATCATTAAAAATAGCTTAAACAAGGAAAAAAGTCAACTCTGTGCTTTGATGTTTGTTAAATCTGTTAAAGAAAAAATTTCACTCTTAGAGTGCACATACCACATGCAATAAATACAATTACTTTGTACTGACACAGTTTGAGATACTCGTCAGTCCGTCAGGTTTCTCTTGCAAAAATTGGGTTTTTTTCAGGCAATTATCAAAGTGGAACAATCCACAAAGGTGTATTTTTGGGAAGCAAAAAGTCACTTTAAAAACCATCAGATGCCGCTACATTTGAAGGCAGATCCATTCCTTTTTTTGAAGGAACTATATGCTGCTTTATACTGGTGCTTATGAAATACGTAACATTTTCTCATGGAAGAGGTCCATGTTCTGCCAAATTATGTTAGGCTTACTCCAACATAAATGAGAGCAGAAGTCTGTATTACACTTGCATGATTAAACGGGATTTGACTCAAGCTTTTTCAATAGTTGCAATCACAACTCCTGGTAATGCTGGTATTTAAATTGAATTTATTCTCCCTTGATGCAAGGTTTGTGCAGAATTCTCCATCGCCATAAGTAATATACACTTCTAATGACTAGTTTTAGTATTTGTGTACTATTTGACATATAAAATCTTACAAATGTATTTCTCTAACTTTGATTTTTAACATTATGGTTAAACCTTATGGCATCTAACCATCAGGCATAGAAAAAGCACTGATATCCAACAATATAGAGTTCCAGAACAGTTTACATGTTTACAGGTATAATTACATAAAGATTGAAATGCAGGATCAAAATACAGCTCTTCAGCGCTTGTGCCTCTATATTAGAGAGACATAACACCTGGGAGTCACCACTCAAACTTTACCAATGTCATCCCAACCGGGTTGTTAAAATAGTAAACAATCTATTAATTATTGTTAGTGAGAATGCCAATCATTTTCTATTTTTAGTGTCATCATTGCCCTTCTCTGGTTTCTGACCCTTCCAGCACAGGCTTCTCTGCCGTTTACACAGTTGTGCTTTGTCTGATAAGGTCTAGGAGTGAGAATATTGTAGGGTTTTTCTCTCCCTTTCTGAAGTTGAATATTTGTGGTTACAAAGCAAGTACTAAATAACCTCTGACTTTTCTTTTACAGAAATCTTTGGAAATGTATTTCCTATTCATTGCCAAATACAGAAACTCTCAGGAATCTCTCAAGACAGTCAGCTATTCCTAACAACTCAGCTGTTAAGGGGGAAAAAAAATAATTCCATAAAACTAAACACCCACACTCTTAATGCAAACTTACAGTAAAGTATTAGAAATTCGCAATAAACATCTAAATGTATGTGTGCTCTAGTGAGTTCCAACAGAAAAATATCAAACACTCAATAAAATGATTCTATAAAGTATTTTTAGTATTCATAAATTGAGGAAACAGTATTGTTTACAATAAAAATTTGGCTTTTAAAGCCACACATGCTGCCATTAATATTTGTCCATCCCACATTTAACATTTTGAATTTAATTTTAATATAGATTAAAAGTAAGCTATACCACAAACAGATTTAGCAATTCTTTTACAGTAAATGCAAAATAGTGGGAACAGAAAAGCAAAAAAGCACTTTTTGTTGTGCCTTTCTAGAGAGAGGAAGGGAGATTAAGTTTATACTTATGAAGAAGCCAGTTCCAGCCTCAAATCTGGACAAGCCTGTAGATGGGATGTTGTGACTGAAGTAGTACTGCCTGTACCTCAGCAGGGCTTAATCACTCCAGCAAAACACTGCTACAACCTGATGAAACAGAGATAGTATACGCCTATTAATCTAAAAGCCAGAAAGAACACGCTTTCACTTATCTGTCCTTATGAACATAAGCTCAGCAATTTTTGCACCCGTTTGCAAATGTGTGTCAGATTTCAAAGAGAATGGCAAACAGCCCTGAGAGTCCCTGGCCCTCTCTGCCAGCTCCCCCAAGAGCCCAGAATACGTGATCTGTCCCTTTGAACAGGCACTGTATGTTCAGAAGGCAGCCTGCAAGCCTGAATGTGCAATCTTTGTTCTCAGCAACCGTTTCAGTGAAGGGGCTCTGAAGTGAGAAAGACCACCAGGTACAGTGTCAAAAGGAAAAACAACAAAAAAAAGCAGAAATAAAAATAGAAATCATGCCAAGGCATGACCAAATGGAACATAATATCAGAGCAGACAGGCATCCAAAACAAAAAACAATTATCAACCAACAAAACAATTATCAACCAACACATGCATTACCTAAAGGAGTCAAATGGCATGTCCTCAATTCTGCCCCCTCTGTATGCAAAGATACACAGAAGCACTAGCTTCTCAGTCAGACATCCCCTTTCTTTGTCTGACCACTGATCTTGAAGACAGAGGACAAGTTTTTCAGTTCTTGCTCAAACCTTGTTAATTACAGCTGTACATTTCCGAAGCCTTTAACTGGCTGAAAATCCTGATTTCTGTTGCACCTCCCACGACCATGATGAACACAGGTTATGCTTGGAATCTTCCTTGTGACAACCTGCTGTGCATATAGATCTACAGCTAAACGTTAAATGTAGGTGAGTTAATACTGCATTACAATGCAAACACCATATCGGATAGTGTCCCAAACCCATAAATTATTTCCCAAAATTGCTAAAACCTTGCATGTCAGAATTAGCACATTATAAAACCCTGCAACTGCAGCAACTTTTTTGTAGACTTAAAATTCCTTTTTTTTATATCGTAATTGTGTTTCATTAATGTGTTTTCGGATTTTTTTCAACACAAAAACAGATCTTACTGTTCAATACAAGTAAGACTTCAGTTAAAGGAATTTGTTCACATATAGCACATCAAGTACTGTACACAACAACTGTTCCTTCAACTGAACTGAGACAGCAGATCCCAAACCACAGATCCTCACTCTCCCTTGGCATCTTACACCAATCTATGAAAACAGTTGTAAGAAAATAAGTTGAACTTTAAGCCATGCAGCAGTATGTATACTAAAGTAACTGAGAAAGCATTGCAACCTTGATTATGCATTCACAAGGGCTGTCTATGTTCAAGCAAAGATTATGCCAGGACTGCTGTAATTAAGACAATCATCAGTGTAAGTGTATGTTTTCTAGCAGTTACATTTTAACTGCAACACAGAAGCACCAGGCAAAACAACAGGCAGAGCAGTCCATTTTGCAATTCCATACCTATTAGTAGTCCCCAATTAGACAGCTTTAACGTGACGAGCTCCAAAAGTGCCACAGGCCTTGTTAGGGCTTACCACAGTAGGGATAGGTGGATTATGACAAGTGCCAGTGCCAAAAGACCAGCAGTCTCAATATGATAGAATTAGAAAGCAGATTTTCATTTTTACACTTGGACATGTGGTTCCCCCCCCCCTTCCCACACTATTTGAACAGAATTAAAGGACACATTCTCCAAAAACAGCCTTGTTTTCAGTTACATTTTTTTAAAAAGGACATCAACAAGAATAATGCATTATTAAATCTACATACAAATTAAGAATCATAATTTATCAGAGTCTTAAATCTTAACATCTTCTGTTTTCTTACTTAAGGATCCCATTTTGTCCTCACCTAACCCACCTGCTTTAAGAGACTGTGTGAATTTCTTAATTGAGGTGATAGCAGTAAAGAAAATCTTTCAATATGATATATGCCACTTTTAAATGAAGGCAAAAGGGTGAATTGAGGATAGCAGTAAATTAGAACCCAGTGTCTCAAAAAAAAAATCATCACCCAAACAAAAGAAAACCCCACCCACAATTCCTGTAAGTTTAAAATCACTCTACTGTATTTCAATTTCAGCAAACAAAAGGGGAACATCTATATAAAGGGCATCCATTTCACAGCTCTACACAGATTTAAGTCTTTGGCACAACACACCCTAACTCTGACAAATACAAAAGCAAGTTTGTAAATGAAGTTTCAGACAGATCTTAGAACAACTCCACTGAAGCTGTTATATATGTTTTGTTGGATTCGAAGTTACAGTTGTTTCACAGACGTTTATTACTATCAATAGGGAACACAGAAGGAAGCATCAGACACAGTTCTGCATCGAGAACTCCCGTGTTGCGAGTACAAACATGCAATGGTGCCACCATAGGGCATGCTATGAAGTTTTTGAACTAAACACACAGAAGACCGTTGCAGCAACAAATGCTATGGACAGAAATACGTTTAATATAAGCCACTGCATACAGCCAAGAGCATGGCAAGTACTGGCTACAAGGAGGCAGAGGCCAGGCCTGTATTTCTACTAAAAAGCACCAGAGGTTGAGGGGGACGGGAGGGGAGGACGAAGTCGTACCCCAGTACCGCCTAGTGAAGCGCTCCCGTCCCTCGGGGACCGGGTAGACAAGCGTCAGGACGACGCGGAGAGCTGAGCGTGGGGGCGACACGCCACGAACTGACGGCGGGGCTGGGGCGGGGGGGCGGGTACGTGGGGACTCCACGGAAACCAGTGCCCCCAGGGCGAGGACGGCAGCCGCTCCGCGGGGCGGGAAGCGGAGCCGCCGCCCGACCCGTGAGGCAGCGGAGGCGCCCCCGCCTCCTGGCCCAGGAGCGACGCCCCGACTGCGAGTCGAGCCCTGTGCCGGGACGGCAGTCTCTCCTCCCGCTGCCGGGGAGCCGCACGCCCGCACCGCTCCCAGCGTCCAACTCCCAACAACTCCGAGGCGGGCGGGCAGGAAGAGAGAGGGAGGGAGGGAGGAAGGGAGGGAGAGAGAGGGGGCGGCCATTAAGCCCGCTCTAGCCAAGCCGTTCCCCGCGGCGGGAGGCAGCCGCCCGGGCCGGCCCTGCCCGCCGCCGCGTACGCGCAGCCTGCGCCCCGCCCGACCCCGCCGTTCCTACCTGGCCGCCGGCGCCGTTGCCGCCGCCCGGAGGAGGCTCGTTGTCTCCATCCCCGCCGGGTGGCCCCGCTGCCCACCGGGTCGCCATTATTTCATTCCCGGTTACAAAGGAGGCGCAAATCCTCTGGAGCCCACATCGGGGAAGGGAGGGGAGGGGAGAACCAGCGCCAGAGCCACTCGCGCACACCCGACGCGACGAGGCCAGCCCCGCCGCCGGGAGAGGGGGGCTCGGCCCCTTCACGCAGCTGCCATAGAGAAGAGCGCCGGGACAGCTCTGGGCTTCAGCTGCGCTCCCCGGCTTCTGCCTTCATGGCTAGAGGAGAAGAGAGAAAGAGAGCAGATGTGTCAGTCCTGGGCGCGGGGCCGCTGCCGCCTCCTCCGCCACCCCGTCCCTTGTTAGGCTAATTGCACTCGCTCGTCATCTTCCTCTTCCTCCAGCTCCTCCTATCCAGAGCTCCAGCCGCGGGGAGGAGAGAGCAGGCGGAGGGAGGCGGGAGGCGCCCACTCCCTCCTACTTCGCTACACACAGACATTCGCGCCGTGGGAGGGAGTGGGACGGAGGAGCGCTGCCCGGGGCCGCGGAGGGAGGGGAGCCCTGGCCGGCGGCAGGCCGGTAGTTTCCCGCCTGGGCCCGACCGAACTTTGATCAACTGGGGGAGGATGGGGCAGGGAGCCGAGGGGCCGCCCGTTCACCGGGCCGGGAGGAAGCCGCCGCCTGTTCGCGGTCCTCGCCCCGGCCGATAACCAAGGGGGTGGCGGGAAACGCACAAACTCTGGTTAGGAAACGGCAACAAAAGAGCTCTCCCACCAGCAGCGAGGCCGAGCCCTTCGCTCAGCGGAGCCGGGCTTTTGTCTCTTACGCGAGCCTACCCCATGCACAGGCAGCTCCCTCCCCCCGTCTACGTAGCCGCAGCCGTTCGCGATCAGACCACCGCGCCCCACGCCCCGCCTGCCGCCCCTCCCTCGGGCCTCCCGCCTCCCTCCGCACAGACGTGCCGTTTCGCTGCGGCAGCCGGCGGCCGCTCCGGCCCGGCCCGGCCCGGCCCTGCCCCCTCCTCCCCCCGCTGCCAGCTCCACCGCCGCCGCCAATTAGGGCGTCTGGGGGCCATCGCGCCGCGCCAGCTGCGACCGCTGCGCTCCCCCGGCCACCTGGGCACCGGCCTCGCCCACCGCCGCGGGTGGGGGCCGCTCGCTGCGCTTCAGCCCGAGCCCGGCGTGAGGAGGAGCCGCGGGCGTGCCGAGGAGCTTCAGCCAGCGCCCTCCTGAAGGCGTAGGGTTTTGCGCGGCTTAACCGCCTCCCCCGCGCCGGTAACCGCGATCTCTCCCCGGGCCAGCGCGGCACCTCCTCGTTGTCCGCGGCGTCCGAGCACGGCCCCCCTTTTCCTCCCTCCCGTTACCCTCCCCTTGCCCCGGGAAGGCCCTGCGTCTGCCCCAGTGCCTCACGACGGCCCCCGCCCTGACAGGCACAGGGGCGGCAACCGCCCCCATGTCACCGAGCCCAGGCCTGCAGCGCGACCCCGCGACGGGTGGCACAGTCCCGCCGGCCCTAGCGCTTACTCGGCCTCTTAGCGGCCCGCGGGGCTCCGGCCCCTCAGCTCCGCGGCGGCGGCGACGCGTTCCCGGCGCTGGCGGCTCCCGCTGCCTCCGCCGTTGGGGCCGGCGAGGAGCCCGTCCCCGTTCCCTTCCCCCGCCTCCAGGCTGGCGGTTTCTGTTCCCTCCAAAAATCCACCCACCTCCTCCGACGACACCGCGAGGGCAGGAACTGGCTCCCGGCTGCCTTCCAGGGCACCCGCCCTGCGGCCGGGGAGCGCAGAGCCCCGCCGGGCCCGCACCCCGCCACCGGCCTCCGCCCCTCGCCTGCCAGCACGCCCTGAGGCGGCAGGCGTCGGCGTTTTCTTCTCCCCCCCGCCCCGCGAGCGGTTGTTTTTTTGGGGGGATTCACATAGGAATAATCTCAGTTTTTCCGCCCTAACTCAGGATTTAGAGCTTCTGTCACCAGCTCCGACCTGCACCTGGTTTCGTGAGGGCTCCCCCGGCGGGACGGCGGCAGTCACAGCCGCCCCACGGCGGGGCTCTGAGACGGCGCCAGGTTGAAGTCCTACGGCCGCCCTTCGGCGTGTGGGGAGCTTGGTTTTGTTGTCTCCGTGAAGGTGGTAAACGTAAACATTTTCTGTATTTCATCTATCGTTATCGGAATGTGTGATTTTTATTTTTTTTCCTATTCTTGAATGGTGATTTTCAGTATAGAGGCTGGAAGGTCTCTGTGAGAAGGAATGAAGGAAAACAAAGCATTTGTAAGAAATGGTAAAGGTCTTGTGTGAAATGAAAGGTCATGTATTGTTTGTGGTCTTAAAACAATAATAATGTTATGGGTTGTGGTGGTTTTTGGTTTTTTTACTATGCTCCTCTTAAGTGATCTCTGAAAAGAGGTGACCGGCCTGGTTATTCATCAGCAGCAACTCACATCGGCAGCAGGTATGAATACTGGTATCCAGAGAACCGAGGAAAGAGCTTGCATCCAGTAGCTGAAGGAAAAGTCTCAAGGTCCAAATGCTGATTATTGTCAAACAAGGTCACATCTGCCAAGTTTAAAAGGGTGTTACAATTCAAGGCCTGTTGCACTGATTTGGGTGCTTACCTACAATTGTGTGTGCTGCCATGGATTTCTTTAGGTGTATATAAAGTTAAAAACCTGTTGTAGTTTCTGAAGAATTTGAGTTCCTCAGAAATTTCTGATGTTAAAGACTACTTTGTGGCTGAACCTGACCTGGACCAGAGATTATATATACATATTTTAAATAAGTATACTGTTGTCCATCTGGCAATCCACAGGATAGTTCTGTCCAGCTCCCTAATTGTTTCTCGCTGTCATACAACATTTAAAGATTTTTTTGTCATCCAGACCCTGAGCAAACTGTTATAATATAGTCCAGTCCATGGTTGTCCTGAAGTTGAAAAGACCAGAATTAAAATCACTTTGAGATTTCTGAAGGGTGGAGAGGGGAAACAGTTGGGGCGCTTTTCCTGTTTAGAAGCTGTTATCAAATAGAACGAAGAAGTGTAGCCGTGTGCTCGGCTGCATATTGCTCTCTGCACTGTGGTCATCGTGTCAATCTGCAGAACATCGTCAAAAATCCGTGATGTATATAAAATCAGTTCCATATATTCATAATAATTACTTTTTCTATAGGAAACACAGTACTGACTCCGAATCTAAATTAGCATCATAACTAATATCCATGTAGAAAGTTGTCAGATTTACAAAATGTCTCAGAGAGATTAAACCACAAGTAGACTGAGTGATCATTTAGTACCTATGAAGTTTCTATGTATATCAGCACAGCTACATCAATACAGCAACAAATGTTCCATTTTTACTTTTCTTACATTGCCAATCAATTTCTCTAGCTTTAGCTTTCAAACTATAACAGAGAGATGAAAATCACAGAGGAAAATGTGATCCTAGAATCACAAATTACTTCATAGCTAGGCTAAGGAAAAAGATCTTATTATTAACTCTGAGCAGGTTCCATTTGTGTAATTATCGAAAGAATATTTACACTAGCAAATCTTTATTAAACTGTGTACTTCATTTTCTTCCTGTTAATCACAGTGTTCTATTTTTTGTGGCAGATGTTTTTGTTGGAGATGCTGGGGTGTTTTTAGGATTTTCATTTATAAGGCTGTGCTGCTGTAATTTTTCATTTTAAATATGGTGTCATAGTTACAATAGAAACAGGAGGAGGCAAGCTTTCAGAAACATGCTCGTTATCTCGGATTCATAACACGCAAGCAAAACCTCAGAGTCCCTTAACCACCCTTGAAAGTGATTTAATAAAAGAGGTTGGAAAAGCAGAATTAGGGTAACTGAAAGCTATAATTTTACTTTCTCACCTTCCAGTCTGAAGGTGTTGACATATATTCACTTAGCAGACAGCTGCAGCAGCTTAAAGTGTTAGCACCATCCTACTGTTTATTATTGCTCCTTGTTAAAGAGTATCGTCCCCACAGGAGAGCTAGTGCAGACATCTTTGAGCACATCTCAGCTGCTTCAGTGCAAAGTCTAGCAGCTGAATTTAAATTGCTGAGGTAGGCAGAGTTAAGCCTGCACTGCAGTCCAGGGGCTGAGGTGTGCCCAGTCATTCTGTTCTGCCTGTTCTGTTGGGTCAGTGGGGGCACAATTATGGGGCTCTATCTTCTTAAACTATCATTTGCTGAATGAATGAGTTGATACCTTGAGAATATAGAAATTCTAGAGGCTAAATTGTAGACATCAAAATTCACTTGGCCAGGTAGACTGGAGGACTGAAATTCATTACTTTAAATATGTTTTAGGTACCTGCGTCCTTCCCACATGGTCCTTAACATCTGCCTCTAGCAGGGCCCAGGGCATGCCTTTCTCTCACATGTACAACATATGTTTAGACATCTGACCTGCACCCAGCCCACTGTGAAGCAACTCACTCCCCATGCAGTTGTATTGTCCTTGCCATCTTGAAGGCCCTCTCTTTTCTCACGAGCATGAGCAGTGAGAGCAGCCATGAGCAGTGGGGAGGCTCAGCCATAGCCAGTCCCAAGTGTCTGGGGACCACCTTTGGGTTAGACACCAACACAAGTGGAGAGAAACAGAAGTTAAAGTGAGAGCAGGTTTCTTACAGGACTGATTAGATTAGTGTGGAGTACCTGGGTAGAGTAGATGAGATAGGCCATAGTGGGAGATAACAGTAAATTTTGAGTATTTTGTGCTGGAGTAAGGAAAAGACTAGAAAATCTGAAAAGTTAAGTAGGAAAAGGTCTGAGTTTAACAGGGCCTGAGTTTGGGGATGAAAGGAAGAGCGAGTGGGAGGAGATACGCCTCTAAGCCAGTAGGTGTTTGTACTGGTATTTGCTCTCAGAAATTGTCACTTGTAGCTGCTGAGGTAATGATCATTCTGATAACAGTTTCTACTATACATCCCAGCTGCTCAAATCTCAGGGTCAGAGCCTGCTTTGAGATGTTCAGGCTGAACATGGACACCTCTGCTATCTCTGTTTTGGAGGTAGTGAATGCTACTGCCTCCCTGAAAGTGTTTGCGAGCGCTCCTGTGAGCACCCTGGCTACAGACTTCTCAGGGCATGGCCAGAGCACTGATTGGCAGCACCTTCCCTGCTCCGGAGGATGTTGACAGGTGCCCTGCATGAGAACGATTCATTAGATTCTCCCCAGAATGAGAGATCAAGACGTGAATGACACATACATTTTTCATTAATTGATATTTCCAAGATAATGCAGCTAGTAGACAGTCCCTTCCTAGATATGTAAAAGCCATGAAATCATGACTAGAGCTACACAGTAATAGGACTATTGTCTGCAACTGTTTTTGCTTTACAGATTTCTGCACTGAGATTCCTGCAATTCAGTCATGATACAGGCATCTGTTTCCTGTCCAGCACTAGTACATTATTCATCCTAGACATCACTGGTGATGGCTGTTTTCTTGGTAACTGTACCAAATATTCCCGTCTTGCTCTACAGACATTCCTATCACTTACACTCTGGCAACAGAAATAAATGTCATCGCTGCCATGCCTACATCTTGGCTCCCGTGTATACACTGAACTCTGACCAAAGCGTCTCCTTTCTTTTATTTCGATCTTCTATTCAAAGGAGATCACACCTACCTCACTTGGGCCCGGATGCTGATGCTTTTCAAGTGCTCCAGAGCACTGCCAGAGAGAATTGCAGCTAGACAAGCTACTGGGTCTGTAGTAAGAGAGGTTTTTGGCATCCTGAAGCTTCAGTTGTGCTGTCTCCACCAGTCACAGGGTGCTAGGCAATATCCCCTAGAATTAGCACCATTTTAAGCACATATGATATTCTGCAGGGCTTAGTCCTCAGGGAAAATCTCTGCCTGTCTGAAGTTGTGGTGAAAAGGAGGCATTTGCCTACTGAAAGCCAAGGAGGATGCTTAAGATGTGTGGTGGGGTGTGCATCCTGAGAGTGTTAAGGTGTCATCTATGAGCTGAAACCACTTCAGCTTAGGACCGCTTATCAGAGATGTCCAAAGATCCTATGAACAGAAAGGTAGCAAAGGAAAGTAGCAGACCTTGCGAGAGGTGACCATCAAGGCAAAAGAAATGAGATAGGGCATGAGAGGACTAAACTTCAGACAACCAGGGAAGGATTAACCATTTGGAGCAAAATTCAGGTGGATAAAGTTAAAAGAAAATGTATATGCTACTAAAAGAAAGTATTGAAGGCATGGGAAAAACGTATAGAAGGGGCTCCAAGCTGAGATGCAAGGTTGATTGCCAGCAGTGGCCGTGAATAGTGAGGTGTGCAGAGCAGGTACAGGGCAAGCCTGCAGGCAGGCGTTGGGTTTGAACAAAGGGGAAACTTGGGCACTGAAGCAGACCAGGACCAGCATCACCAGGCTTGCTGAATACAGGTGAGGGGGAGAGAAGGGGATTCTCTGTAAGACCAGAAGTGTGTTGCTGGTGACTCGTATGTCCTCAAAATATCCTCCAGCGCCAAGCTAACCAGTCTGATGGGCAATGCAGCCTCTTGCCTTCCCCTGTCATCCTTCCTCTTGGCATAGCTGTAAATGACGTGAGGCAATGAGACAGCTCGAGTGTGACATTGCATAAATGCATGGCAGATCCAGGACTGTGAGGTGAAGATCACTACTGGGGGTGCTCAGTGAAACACTGAGTATTTCTGGCTATGCTCTCAGGACCTATGTCCTGAGACTGTGACCATTGAGTTGAGATGTGCGTGGGAAGATGACTGCCCCTGCCGTGCAGGAGCTACCAGGGCTTATTTCCTATCCTGTGCCAGGACAACTCCACTCACTGCTTTGGGGACAGCTCAGCATCTTTCCAGTAGCAGCATGAGACCGCAGAGGTTATCCCACAGGGTGAGTAATGGCCCTGGTGTCCTGACTTGAAATGTGTGTAGAAATGGTCAGGCTGTCTCCTCCCATACCAGCTATGGCAGGATGATGAGGGGTGTGTTTTGCCATGCATCGTGGTTTTGGGTCAGCTTTCTCTGAGGTAGAAAGCTGGGTCTTGCCTTTCACTGCTATCCAAAAGAGGTTTGGTTTGGTTTGTTTTTTAAAAATCTAGGCTGCGTGTTGCTGTTGTTTCCTGTGCCTTTTTGCTCTTCTTTTAGGCAGAGCAACTCTCTGTGTGTGCGTGTGCACTTGCGTACACATGCTTCTAACAGCTTTACAAAGAGGAGGTGTGACATGACCACAATGAGAGAGGAGTATGTCTGTGCACAGGCTAAAACCCAGGGTTTGGAAGAGAAGGCAATGTACTGCATACTCTCAAAATGCTTTGTGGGTTTGAGGGTACTAACAGAGAGTAACATTATAGCTTGGGTGGACATCTGGGTGTCTCGTCCTTATCCTGCTGGATTTTAGGGAGAAAGGAGCCAGTAGTTTACTTCTGGGAACCAGCTAGCTACTCTATGAAAACCAATGTCTCAGCTGATATGCCTTCCACTCTTCAGTGTAGTCTTCTCAGATAACAAAGCTGAGGTGTGGAAGGAGAGCTGTGTCTGTCGGGATGCTGCTCCTCATGCAGTCAGGGTGACAATGTCCAACGCACAAAGAGAAGCCAGGAGTTGACAGTGAGATGGCTGTTCCTCCTGGCCAGCATCACCGATCCATTGCCAAGCAGGGAGGAAGCTGTTTGGGTAACAGGCTCGTGGTATTTCATTTCCCCTCAGAGCAAGGATGACCAAGTAGTGAGGTAGGTTATTCTTCTGTAAGAAATGTGTCCGAAACAGAGATGATGAAAAGTTTCTGATGTCTTGTGAATTCACAATCTAACTTGGTACTTACTGATGCTCTCATGTGTGCCTGTGTGTGCTTTCACTGAACTGGACCCAGTGTTTGTGTGAGGCTGCCGATGTGCACCAGTGAAGGCCAATGCATGACTTTTACAGCAATAAGCATCAGTTGTTCCCACCAACCATCCCTGCTATTCTGCGTCTGGGGTTTGATGCATTTTGGTGGGTTTGGTGCATTAGTAGTTCAGCTCCGACAGCAAACTTGGTACTCTGTAAAGAAATACGAAATTGTTCAAGCCTGCAGGAATTTACCATCATCCAGCCAGAGACAAAAACAATTTCAAGTATAATTCAGTGAGCTCAGGGGAATGAGTTGCAGCGTAAAATTTGAGAAGCAAGATTATGGCTAGGAGGAGCCCAGCAGAACTCACTTTACTTTTAACTTGGGTTCCTAGCAATGAAAATCTACTGAAACGCTCTGAAACCATAAACAAAGCAAAACTTGTTTTTCATGTTTTGCTGTTGGAAACTGTCACTGTGGAATAACAACTTGTTTCTGAAAATGCCATGCCTGTTTACAGCAAGATTTCCTAATTTTGTAAAGGTCTAGGGAAAAAAATTATCACTCCCATCTCTTCTGCATTCACTTAAACTATCTTCATTCTTTCATTTGTTTTAAATTAGAGGAGCCAGAGTCTAAGAGATAAAGTCATCAGCCTCAGTTCTGCTGAGGGTTTATTCACTTTAGGTCAAACAATGTTAACTTGTTTTAGAAAGCCAGCAGGGACTATTAGATCTGCAGCATTTTCCCTCAGAAACCCTCCCCTCCCACACATGCACAGTTTAAAAGAGTTCAACACAATAAGTATCCAAACTATCTAAAATTGGCTGTGACAGAAAAGGTTTAAGTGCTTCAATGGCAGAGAAAAGTGAAATGACAATCTGGGTTACCTTAGCTCCTCTACTGAAATAACAGCTCTGTGTTTGGTTCTGTGCTGTCGACTGGGAGGTGATAAATCAGCCCTATTTTGTAAAATGTTTAGTTTAACTACTGAACTGACAATTTAGGTGGAAGTAGCTGGTGATGAATTGACAACAGTGTTATCACTCTCTCCTTGCTTTATCACATAATCAGCAGCCTGATCTGCTGGTTAGTGAAACCGTGGTTTAGTAGCACAGAGGTGCTAACAGCCATCTCCAAAATTCAGGCTACTCATCTTGTATTTCTTCTGACTATCTACAGCTTCCCTCTAGATGGACGAAGTGTGACAGCTTTCTCCTGGGCCCTGCCGTTTAACAGATCTTCCTCTGTAGCTGAGGCTGGATCAAGATAGCTTTCAGGCATTGAGAAAAAGCTCAGGAGTAAAAATGATACATTTATATCATATGAATATATTGATTTCATCAGAACCTTCCCTCCTTCCAACGATGTGCTCCACCCAAAGGCAATGTATCAGTTGCTGCTTTCTTATTTTGCCTACTCTGTCCAAAGAGCTTTTACTTCACTGTGAGCTCATCAGAACCTTACTACCAGGTTCCCCGTAGAAACCAGGTACTCTGCTCTTACTGGCTTCTAAACCTGACTCCATGTGCTGCTACTTAACGCTGACCAACCGTTGCTCAGCTCTCTTTTCACTCGAGAGAGACACCAGAGATGCTCCCAGGGACAGCAGAAGCCATCTAAGGGCCAGAATGTCTCTAAACCTGTAAGCTGATTACTATTTGTGGAGACTAGGCTCTGAAAGTGATATTACACTGTTCTTGTTCTCCCCTCCCCTACTTTCCCACCGTCCTGCTCTGGTTTTTAAAAAATGAGAGAAAAAATGGGGCAACAGTATCCAGGAAAGCATGATGCCCCCCCAACAAAAAAAATCTGTGAAGCAAGCTGGATTGTATGTATGTTTGTATGGTATTAATTTTCCAGAAGAGGCTGGATTAAGAATATGTTTGGTATTTTAACAGAGCTAAACTGTCACGAAAGTTTTCTGGAATTTTATTACAGTAGAAGTATTATAAATTCCCCAGCAAGCTGCATCCTACCTCCAGAGAAAGGATTATCTATGAATGCTGGTTTCAAGGAGAAAAAAATGGATTCATTCTCTTTCAGTGGTTTACAACCCTTTGAACAAATGCAAAATGCTACAGAAGGTGCTGGCTGATCAATGTTAGAGATATTACCCAACGAGTGATTCTGCTCCAGTTTTAGGGGCCGAGATGATTGTGGGGCTTAGGGACACCTGTGGCTGCGTTCAAGTTCCAAGCGGCTCATCTGCCTGTATGGAAAAAGAAACCATAGAAACTCATCCATGTAAATTATTGCAAGTAATGAACAGAAATGCTCATTAATTTTCTGTAAACAGGCTATGTTGACTGCCTATGCAAACTGTAGTATATAAAGAAGAAACAAACTGGCTGAAGAAAGCATGTTTCTAGTGTGACTAAATTAATTGTTAGCACCCTCCACCAGTTTGTCCCTGTTTAGCAATGGACTTAGAGTTGCAAATCTAGACAAAAAATCAATCCAGAAATCTGATCATAATGCTGGGAGAAGTTGAAATGAAAGTAATGAGCTAAGGAATAAAGCCACGTTTACAGAATATTTTCAGCCCAGTCTTCTGCTGAGACACCCTCAGATGTTCATTTCAGAACTGCTTTCCCAGAAGAAAGCAGCAGCCAAATATTTTAACTCATTAGATATACTTGAACTCTTTGCTGCAGTGTTGTTCATATGCTGTTTCATATGCACCAGACTCCAAATGGCTCCATGTGGATGCAAAGTATGTCCACACAAAGGTCATTTGCAGGATTAGACCAAAGTGTTACAAGGGAGGCATGGGGAAATAGTCCAAGTTAATTTAATTCTCAAGGCGGTCCTTAAGCCCTAAGCAAAATACAAAACAAACTCTGAGCACAGTAATGCAAAGCATTTTCTTCTGAAGTCTAAGGACAGGGCTTAATCTTTTTGATACAGGAAGAGTGGTCTTTGATTAGATGGGGATGGACTATTAGATTTCAGGACTAGACAACTACCTGAGGTGAGGGCCACAAGTATTATACAACTTCTATAAAGGTAATTAGCCTTAATAACTGGGTCTGATTAATATGAAAAAGAAACCTAAAGGGAAGCCCCTCCTCCTTGATATGCTGTATTCCTCTTTGCTCTTCTCATTCCCAGACCTGTAGGATCAGCTGCAGGAGCAAAAGGTTCTGTTCCGTTTGCGATGTGTTAAGCTCCTCTTTCGGAGACATCCCTAAGTTTTAGAGAAATCTTGATGAAAGCCAGAGAAAAAGCAAAGATTTGCACCAGTCATCATTTGTCAAATGTCTCTATTCACTAAGATTTTCTTTGCACTGTTGATAGCTTTTATGTTTATTTAATCTGCTTTCCCTTATTTATTGCTTTGCTTTTTCAAAGAAACAGTTGTTAAAGCACTACCAGTACAATAATTTTCTTAAAATTTAGTCAGATCGCCTTTTGAACTGTGTGATACTTCCAAAGCACAAAGGAGTTAAAGAAAAATAAACAGATTACTGCAACTTTCTGCATTTCAAAACAGAGGTAAATAACAGCTGTGCAGAGCTCATTCCCCTTCCAATAGTTAGCTGCTTTAGTGAAGGGGATAAACTGAGTGGAAACACTGCAGCAGTGATCTTTTGGCTTTTGCTCCTGCAAGATGTTTTCTGACTCTGGCTTGGAGGATCACACTCTTGATCATGACAGTATTGTTTTTGCAAGAACAAAGATGAGGGCAGAGAGCGAGGCACACTGCTTGGATCACTGGGAATGGATGGTCCACGTCAGTGTCTCCTGAAGACAACCACGTCAAACAGCTGCCTACTTTAGCTACACCTAGAGCCAAATGGTTATTTCACAGACTGCTAGACTAAAGAAGTTGTGCCCCACTCTGTGCTACTCTGCCTTGAAAGAGGGTATAGAAACAACTGACCCCACCAGAGGATATACCAGCTGTAGGGAGACTGGCACTTTTGGGCAAGGCAATTGTGCTGGTCCACGATACTGCTCCTTGCAGCGTCCTCTGTGGAAGTGTTGCTGGAACACCGTAGTACTGTCACATGCAGCAGTCGGCGCAGAGCAGACTGGCAGGCTGCTCTAAACCACGTCAGGGCTCCCTTGCAACTCTTCAACAGACAGCGAGTCCGCTTAGTAGCTAAATATTTTGGTTCTTCTCTGATAAATGCCAGAGCCTCATTCCTGTGATCTACGGTCTAAGACTATTGTAGTCTTTGCTCATTTTACATTAGCTTCCTTCAAGCCTTTTCAGCCTCTGCCCATGCAATTTCCATTGACTATGCATAAGATACGTGCAGAATCTAAATGTTCCTTAGTGTATTGGCTGGAAATGTTTTAATTAAATGGATTTCATACTCCCTCTCTCCTTCTGGCTTTTAATGAAAAGATTTGCTTTTGGTTCCAATTCAGAGCAGGAGCACTGATGAAATATTGAAAACATTAATGGATTAGCAAAGAGTATGCTGGGTACTCTCTTTCGAAAAGATGAATGTCTTATTCCCCTTTAGCTCACTGTGAAGACAAGAACGAGGGGCTCTTGTTGCGGACAAAGGTGTTCCAGCATGGCCACTGTTGCTAACTCCAGGTGCAAGCAAATCCTTACAAATCTGGCTGCAAGGACTCTCTGGGCAACCAGGGATCCTGATAACACAGCCCCCTAACATCCTGAGGCAAGGGAAATTTTCTGCTTGCCTTGTGCTCTCCAAGTGCATCCAACTGAAGATAGTATTCATGACACCTGATTTTACCCATCTATAAATCATTCATTTGATCTGAGGTAATCAGCTAGGCTCTTTCAGTAGTCAATGAAGAGACTCAGAAGCTGACGAGACGCGTTCATACCACTGTTTAAGATGGCGTCAGCTTCTTAGTGTTCTTATTTCTCTTCACTGACTTCTGGGAGAGCCAGACTCCTGTAACTGTAATGCCGTATTACTAGCCCATTTCCTTTTTGCCCACCCTCATATTGTGAGAATTACAATAAAAGTAATACTTTATTCCTGTATATAAAACAGCATCCCTTTGATGACAAGCAGGGGACAGCTGTGCAATTCTGCTCTATATAGCCACACATACACAAGTATTAATTATTTCTATATTAAGAAATAAGTATGACATGAGTTAACAGTAAGGCTTTCATCCAAGCATGTAGGGGGAATTTTCTCCTGGTAGCATTGCTGTTATATTAACTGAGACATTTCAATTATGTTAATTAGTTATTTCCTAATTCTTTGGCTTATCACTTTATAAATTGTCATGCTGTTTTGTGAGGTGAGAGCAACAGTGTGACTGTGCTGCCAGATCTGTGTTACTGGAGGTTTGCCTTTCATAAGGAAGGATTTTTTACTCTGAGCAAGGCACTGGGACTTGTATTTTGAAACCTTCTGTAGAAGAAAATAATGATTTTCAGTTTAGTTTCATTCATCATGTTACAGAACTTAGCAGTCTGTCTGTCGCAGACTGTACCAGGAATGGTTGTGACCCTGGAAACAATATGCCTAGTACATGTCATTTTTATTGACATAGAGATTGGGTCCATTTGATAGTAATAAAGAATTGAGCAGTGGTGTCCACTACCATAAGAAATTATTAGAAGATCTGTTTCACAACTGACTTGTGTGTAAGTCCAGAAAAAAGTAAAATATTGAGACATTATATAATTGACCTCTCTTTAGGTGAAGAGTTAAGCATCGTATGGTATGTGCCAAATGTGTAAAACTGAATTCAAATCTTGTCTTTTCATGGTACACACTCTCACAAGGGTTGTTCATTGGAGATCTGTATGTCAGCATCATAGAAAGATTTTCAGTACAGATATTCTCTAAACTATTCTGTAGCAAGGAGTGACTGAATCCTTATCATGTTCACTGCTGGACAAGATAGTAGTTGGGGATGTGTCCCCTTCATGGAACTAGGGCTGAGAACCAAATTCTCCCTACTGCAGTTATTTTTCAGTCCTTGTGGCTGTGAAGACAGCCTTCAGTGTGTCACTTGAACTGAGACCACTGTAATCATTTTCCTGATGTGGACAGCAAACAGCATGAAACAATAATTTTGTTATCCAAGAACTGCCACATTTATCACAGCTGGGATGTTAATTCAGAAAGCAAATACAACTCAGGGTTTTAACAGTATGTCTGTCTGAAGGTTGAGCGTATGGGAGGGCATGCCAGAGGTCAAAGGTGCTGTTGATTACAGTTGTGGATTAGAAAAGAAGTTTTGGAAAAGAGATGCCAGTGTGATCAAAAATAGACTTGGTTTTGTGAGCGCTAGCACTGCAGAAACTATGATTCAGGGACCCATCTAACACATGCGAAAACCATTTGGCAGTGAGAAGGACCTTCATGAGAAACCATAGTATTTCAAAAGGTGCCGGAACGTGTAAGTAGCTGGGTATGGCCTCTGTGGATCCTTGGTAGCAGCCCCTGTAAAGTGCTCCAAAGCCTGTGCATCTCTCACTGTATGTTCTCATTTATCTACTTGCCTTTGGTGTCAAGAAACAGACTCCCACGAGTTCCTGAGTACCAAAATTACAGCTACCCACTCGCTCGTTATAAAACCCTCTAGTTCTCCTGGGACAGCCATTGGAACGGAGCGGTGCTGGGCGAGAGTCCTGCAGCCCACCGACAGCTGAGAAGTACGAAGGCAGCACAAGGACTGAAAGATAATCTGTACTGGATATTGATCGTTACTTCAACATGTGCATATATGAAATAAATAATATAGTATTGAATATACTGAATATACTGTGTATTTTCCTTCTTAATTGTAAGAACCCCTCTTTCAGCTTTCTGTGAGGTTGACATCAAACTGCTCCTGTATCACAGGACCTGCAAAGCCCACTTTTTTTTTTTTGTTTTAAGACACTTAATCTTGATTAGCAGGATTTCCAGTAGTATAACTATGTCAATGAAGTCAAACAAACAAATGAGCTATCTATCTCACACACTCTTGTCTTAGCCTGCGGGCAGATCAGGCCTCATTACTCCTTTCACGAAGCTATGGTGGTATGATGACCATTATAAAGCCCTGAGGGCCTTGGAGATATTAGCAGCATGTTAGATATCCTACCCTGTGTTCATTGTGAACTTGAGAGTTTTTCATAATTTTCCTTTTCTGTGGAGAAATCCCTACAAATGTAGGAGCCAATTTCTAGGCATCTAACCGGTCATACATGTAACCTGTAATTACAGAATTTGTATTCAGTGAGCAAAGCTCACAATGTTTATTTTACCCACCATATAACGGGATGGAAGTACATGGCTCCATACTTATTTCAGGCTAAAAGCATGCAAGTGTTTAGCACTGAACCAGAAGAATATCTTTTCCTGTTTTACCTCCAAAGTAGTTCTGTTACGAAGATCTATTCCTAAACTAGCACAGAGATGTCACTTAGAGACAGGTTGTAATGGGAAACATTTGCTTTTTGGCTAGATTAGTGCATTTAAATGGATCAATGATGAGATGCAGCTGTAGGGTGGAGGCTTTCTAAAAGCTGCACTTCTCAGTGCCAAATATAATGAAATACGGATGACTTCCAGCTAACTTATTGTTGATCTTTATACGAGGGGAAATTTTGCAACATGAGTATTTGATACTGTGAAGCTGTACTGTGGAAAATTAAATAAGATATACAGTAATTATAAAGGTAAGACAGATAAAGGGAGGAAGCAAAAGCTGATAGAATAGGTAAGGTAAATGTGAAATAAGCTAGAGACAATCAAAGATGAGTAAGAAATTAGAAATGGTAAAACAACAAAAAAGATTAAAATGACGGAAAGTATAACAGAAGGAGTAATAAGGAAATGATCAGTAAAACACGGTGCAAGCAGAATAACCGTGATACAAGAAGAAAATTCTTCAGGAATAAACTGTAAAGCTATACAAATTCAGAGCTAAGAAGGTTAGCCTGATTCTGAACTGATGACTTACCAACACAGGTAAAATAATTGGGGTTTTTTGCTATGCTCTACTCACAAGTCTTGATCTGGATTGCATTACTTACCTAAACTTACATGCTCAGATATGTAAGAAAAGGAGTCTTTTGAAATAATTCAGATCAATCTTCTTGCTTCCCAAGTAATTTCCTTTTTCCCTCTATATATCTACCACAGCCGTTATCAGTTTATTTACCTTGTCTCTGACTGTAAGACGGGAAACTCTCAGGCATCTCGTGCTAATCCCACAATAGTTCAAAAAAAATAAAGTCTTTTGCCAGCTGAGAAATGAAACACACCACGTGGAGCTGCTCAGCTGAAAAAGAAATAACACAAAAAAAGCCCCCGACCTATTGTCCTCTTCTGCAAACTGTAGAAAATGAAGACAGTTGTGGAGATAACAGAAGTCAAATGATTTTTATCAGATCCTTAAAGAAAATTATGTGTGTAATTTCAAAAGAAATCCTCAAAATGTGACCCAGTTTGGGTTCAGCTTGCTTCAGCACTTCAACCCGAAAAAATGCATTGCAGTAGAATTCAATTAGTTGGAAAAACATCTGTGTGTGGATAGAACGAAAAACTGTGTGGACTAACGCTGCTAATGGGATAACCTGTAGTTTTACGTAACAGAAGGCTTGAAAAGTGTAAAGGGACAAAGAGACCACTTGTAGCTTCTCTGGACTTGCCTCATCACGTTCATTGCTTTTCCAAGCGTTTGCACAACTGTATCAAAGCTGATTTTGTTTGAAAAGTCAGTGTAGCTGGACCGTGGGGGTTTGCTAGAGACACAACTGTAAGTGCACCGTTTTCCTGGCCTGCTGTTTTTGACAACTGGAAACTTGAATCGTTGATGGGAAACAAAATCCTTTTGGGGCCAGATCCTAACTGCATTAACTGTACGTGGAGCTGGACCGTCTCTCACATGCAGCAGGGTGAACCATGGCAACAGAAGCTGTTTCTAGCAAGTAGCTCTCGAGAAATTAGTGGGCTGTCTGTGGCAGTCCCTGTCACAGCAAGGCTGCAGAAAGCATTTTGAATTTTAAATTGCTTCAGCTTTGCCATCTAGGGGAGCTCAGCCCAACAGGGTACGCGGTAGAGGAAATAATGAGGGATCGGTCCAAAACCAAGAAGCATTTTGGCGGAAACACCCCACAACAGTCCCCAACCAGGTCTGCAATACGGGGGAGGGGGCCCGCGGGGGAGCCCTCTGGTTACACTGGCAGGCTTGAGCTGTAACGTTACCACAACACAGAAAAATGATCAGTTAGAGCCACATTAGCATTTCAACCTGACCATAATGAGGAGAACACAGTGCAGCTGCAGGTTTGGCAGCCCTGCGTGAGCAGACCCTAGACAAGGCATGTTATTTAATTTCAGAATAAGAGAAACTGAGACTAAAGCCATCTTTCAAAACCATCTTGTTCATCCCCTTCCAACTCCAAATGGGTTGTTCCCAGCCCACTGTTTTTTAGTGATTTATCTGGTCTAATTTTAAATGACTCAAGAGATGGAGCTTCCACCACTTCCCGTGGGAAATTAGTCCATGGTCTGATAGACACGGCCAGGATATTTTCCTGATGTTCAACCTTCAGTGGTTTTCCTTTGTTCAGTTTAATCTCATTACTCCCAGTTATTCCCCATCGGTCAGTGCTAAGCACTCAGCCCCTCTCTTTTGTGTTTACACCTTCACAGTTGAATACAGTTGTCTTTAGAAAAATCTGGTAGGCTTGATTGATTATGTATTATTTACCTTCTCAAATGCAGAGATAAAAAAAATACAAGCAAAGGGTAGTACAAGTTAGTCTTAAAGGATGTTTCCAAGACTTAATGTACTTCCATTCAGCAAACCTAGCTGAGACCTGCTCACGTTTTTTAGGATACAGTGACTGGTGACCCCACACAAACCTACCACCTCTTTCCTACCTGTATCAGATCTGTGGGAACACAGGTTTTCCAAGGTGGGAGTAACAGATGTGGGAAACCAAAATCAGGTTTCTATAATAAGAGGACACAGAAGCTAAAGAGTTGCAGGAAAATGTGTTTAGTGGAGTGGCATTAAAAAAGATTACCAAAAATATCTCAATGTGGGTGGTGCAGTAGCTCAGCTTAGGAAATACCAGACAGTAGCGTGGCAATTAATGCCAGAGAGACAAGTCAAAATTTTCGCTTGGAAAGAATATGACAAATCTGAAGTAGAAAGGCTGGTGAATCATAAGCACGGAGAAAGCTGCTGAAATGGTATTTATGGCGAGATCCTTCAGAGGCAAAGTACAGAGAGGGAAGAAAAGGTGACTGAATACAGCTATTTCTTGAAGCTGCAGAAAATGCTGAAAAGAGAATGAGGATCCTTTAACACCTTGTAAGAAAGATTAAAGGTACGGAAGCATTAGAATTGTGGAAGCCAAATGAAAGCGTGAAGAGTAACCTGAGCAAATCTCTTGAAAGTAAGAGATCAGAGGAGGGAGCAGTAGTATTAGCTAGAAATAAATCAATAGAGTCTTTTATGGGACTCTTAAGAGATAACTGAGCTTTCCGGAAGCTTGGGCTGAAATGCGGCATCAATAGAACAGTGTGTTCCTTGTTAGCCTTCATCGCAAGGAAGCTGCTGAGAGAGATGCACTATTCCTTCTCCTTCCCTCATGAGCTCCTGTCTTTAAAATACCCGAGTTTTACGAGTTCAGTTTAAAATGTTTTTAAAGTGACAGTTTAAAGTGAGAATAAAAGGCTCATCTTACCTCCAGTTCTGAACTTTCTGGAAGTCCTGAGCTAAGCACCCTGATGCAGTGGAGCACAGGCAGCAGAAGCCACATCAGGCACCATGTAGTTCAGAACTGAAGACGACGACTATGAGCAATGATTGTAGAAGTGCTGCTCAAGGAGCAGACCCACAGCAAGGAGGAGAGAGCACTTGGATGGGCAACTGGAGTCAAGGATAGGTTTCTTAAGGTGGGAGAGACTAAACCATCCTTGGGAAGCGTTGCTCCTTGCGCCTGCAAACACGCTATTTCCTCTTGCCCAGTGAAACACTGAGGAGACAGCGAGAGAACATTACTTTTATCGGAGCTAAGGACTGTAACTCTGTGGCACTGATGTTATCAAGGGCAGCTCAGATAGCATGTCTCAGCTCTAGGCTCTTGTCCTTTGCACACAACTGAAAACATAAAGAACATTCAGACACTAAGTAGGACAGAACCCCCAGCTGTTCTGGGCTCAGGCACAGCTGCTTCTGGGACCCTGCGTTGCCTTCCAGCCTGTCGGGACTGCAGCGAGGTGGGGAAGAAGATTCTCTGGCATATCCTCATGAGCTAAGTGTGAAGTTATTCTTGTTATGTGATGGGCTAGTGATAGAAACTGGATGAACTCGTCTGGAGACAGCAGAATCTCATTTCAATTAGCTCAATTCAGGTAACGCCAAAAAGAGGGAGACACCCTAACCAGAGACGTCCAAGCCCAAAGATATATTTTAAAATGTGTAAGACATTCAGATTTTCAATTTTAGATGTTTAAACTCGATATCTTCTCTTGCCGTAGGTAACCTTCTGTAATGTACATTTTAAGAATAATTTTCTCTATGATCTCTTGCTTTTTTCCCTTATACATTTTTCCTTATGGGACAGATTGTAAGGTTTAGGATGGCACATTTTCAGTTTGACTTCCTACAGCGTGGAGCAAGCTGAAGCACCTGGTGGCTGGCCGGGATTGCCCACACTCCAGTTCTCAGGCAGGAGCGAAGGAAGGCTGCAAAATGGCAAATAGGATCTCAGGTTGAACTTTTTGAGAAAGAAAATAAATATGGGGTTATGCTGATAGATAAGACGTAGGGAGATCACTGACTTAGGAGTTGTCAGGCTGTGTCATTTTTATTTAATCTGGAAAGCAATAGTACAAATATAAAAATATTGTATAGGCCAAAAATCTGGTGATCTTTTTTTAATTCTGCATTTTGCAGTGACTCCGCCTAAGCCGTTTGTCGAGATATTATTTGGCTGGGTTGTAGTGGTGTGGTATGCAATTTCACGTCGTTATCCATTTTAAGGATCAGCCTTCAACTCAAAAAGATAAGAGAAATGTCAGGACGGAAAGCAAGAATCTGTGATTCACAAAATGTCACATGCTTCGGTTTCTTGACTGAAATTTCTGAAATGAGAACCACCTGCTCCTGGTAGTAATGCAGCATCTCTTACTGGAAAGTCAAACAGCTATTTCAGTGGAGTCGGGGGGGGGGGGGGGAAGCTACAAGAAAGAAATTCTGCCAGAAGCTTCAGCAGCGGTCCTGTGACACCAGAAAGGAAGTACAGCAGATCCTTCAGCGACTGAGTGCCCAGCAGAAGGCTGCTAGTTCCAGCAATGTGAAGACAAAGCAGAATTAAAAATACAACAAAAGATGAAGGCAAACAATAAAAGAAATGCAGCGAGGGAAAAGGGGGTGGTATTAGGAAGAGGCCAAGGTGCAGCAAGCAGAGTACGAGCTGGCAGTCGATCTACTGGGCAAAGGATCGAGTAGGTAAACCCCAGCGCACCCGGCTGGTGCTGTGACGGGGGCGTCCCCTCAAGATGCTGCAGTTAAAAAGGATGCTTTGCCACGTGCAGTGCCACTGCTGGACATGAGAAAGCAATAATACTCCAGCTCCTACAGCAGTCTGCTTTCACTTGGTGTGGCACTCTGCCTAATAGCTTGAAAGTGGAGCTGATTTGTATCTCTAAAGTCAGGGCTGTAACTTCTTGATTTTCGACACAGAGAATCTAAGACTGTATGCTTGCCCACATCACATATTTATGTTGTGAAAGCCAGCTTCAAAATGTCTGCAAAGGGCCAGCTCATAACACTCTTATCTAACGTAGCGCTTTGCTCTTGGATGTCACTACTCTTGGCTGTCCACTTGATTAGATGAACTTCCACATTTCTCAAGAGCGATTTGAAAATACGAATAATAGAAGGGAAGGTGATATCCAGAAAGAAGAGGGGTAGAATCTGGCCTCAAGCGATTCACAATATTTGGGTGAGAGGTGCTGAAAGCATAAAACTGTTGCTATCAATTTTGATTGCAACAGAATTTAAAGGAATTGTAATTAATATGATGTGAAAGCTCAGATGGAGTGGCCTGGCATAAACTGAGCCTGTGGTTAGTTTAAACATCTATCACGCCGACCTCTTGTAAATCAGGGTCAGGAAACAATGAGAGGGCAGGCGAGTGTTTGCACTGTTGTTTGCTGACTGGCTGTTCAAAGGAATGCTGGAAGAATGTGCCAAGAAACTGGCTTTGTCAGGAAAAAAAAGTTCTTGTTTTTTGAAAGACTGACAGATCTCTAGAGACAAAGAGGAGTGAGCTGGCGCACAGCTGAAGAACCCTAAAACCAGAAGCAGGACTTCTAGAAGTTTCTCCAGGTGTTGCAAATAATTAAAACTAGTAGGAGAGGCAGGAGGCATCAGACTGTAATCCTGCATCTGCGCGAAACAAGTACCGAGGGTGGGAGCGGGGTGGGGGTTCCGGCATCTTGGCACCACGCGAGGCTGCGCGGGAGCCTGCCCCGTTCAGAGAGTCAGGGAAAGCAACCCTGGGGCTGCTGAGGAAACTGTCGATTGAAACGCACTAGGAAAAGCAGATCGGCAAGCTCTGGCATTGCCACAAAAGCCCAGGCCAGGAACGAAGATGAGGCCCGGCATGTATTTTATGCTATTGTCACGGCCAGAAGGGCTCAAATGATGAAGGGTACTCCTCTACAGCCGGTTGTTCTCACTTTAAGGCTGCCTTATTTGCCATAAAATGTCACTGGAACAAGAGAAAACAATTCCCTGGTTGCTGAAATAATTCAGCGTTTAAATGGGAGCACTGCGATGCAGTATCAACACACACAACATGTATTGGAAGAAATAAAGGGAGTGGACCTGCTGCGAAAGCGCAAGGAAGGGCAAAAAGAAACTTAATTTGGATGAGCAATCTGGATGCCACCTTTGAAACATACTGGTTGGAAGGAGGGAAAGTGAGCATCCTTAGTTAAAACCAAAGTTGTGAGGGTCCCCTTAACTGTAATTTCTGAAGTCAGTAAGGTAGAGCTAATGAAGTACACTCAGTAGGCAATCAAGCAGGAATCCTGTGACTGACTGAAAAGTTCTGGTAGAGCTCTGGAAAATAACTGAGAACACTGGAAGCAGAAAAATACCTTTTATCTGAGACCTTATTAAAACCAGGGATAAAAATACTGATTTTTATTATGAGCTGGTTTTCTATGTCCACATTTCTCCTAACAATCATTATTATAGGAATATTATACATAAAAAAGAACTACATTTTGTCTTTCACAAAGTAATTAATGCAGACAGTGAAACATGAATGCCTAACCGCACATTTTAAAACCAACTTTTAGAGCAATTTTGGTATGATGACTTTGCATTGAATCAACTCGGAAGAGTGATGGCAACTTCCCAGGGTTTTTCACCTTGGATGAACCTATAGACAAAAGATGAAATCATAAATACTTGTTTTCCTGGAATGGCTAATTAGAAAACTTTGGAAAATATGCTGGCAAAGGGCTTTTGTGAAGTGTGTCAGGGCAGAGGAAAATTTAAAAAAAAACAAAACCCCTCCAAACCCTAAATTCTTAAATAATTGTTTATAAGTTTGCAGCTCTTTATCTGTTAGCTGTTAGTAATGTTATGGATAAATACAGGACTATCTACTGGGACCCTACATTTCCCCATATATCAACACCGTCTGAAGGACTGAAAGCAGCCTTTCCTTTCAACAGCAGCAGAGGACATTAGCCAGGCCTTGTTGCCTCAGAGCTCCAAGTATCTTGGTGCTGTAATTTTGATTAAACCTAGACATAGAAATCACCTACTTCCTTGATTTTCAAAAGACTTCCCACCCACCCGATTATTTCAGTTGGAGCCATGGGCTGGCAAGGGAATGGTAAGTCAGGAATGGTATTTTTGGACTGTAAAATACACATTTATAGAGCAGTCTGGGGGCAAGAGCGAGAGCAAACAGAGGATGAGAAAAACTGTTTCTGCAGCTGAATAAAGGTAGCACTGGCAGTCGGTGAGGGCAGCACAAACCCTCGGGAGAAGGGCAGGGGTATTTAAAGAAGTTAACTTGATGACATTTCTTATTTAGAGCTTGTTCTCAGCAAAAAGCTAACTCCTACGTCTTCACTGTGATCTCATCTGCTCTAACGTTGAGAGCTGAGCTCAGAAAATACTAGGAGACCTCAGCAGGATGCTGGAGTTGACACTGGAAGCTGCATT
The DNA here is from genome assembly GCF_011004875.1 of Balearica regulorum gibbericeps. Classification (NCBI taxonomy): domain Eukaryota; kingdom Metazoa; phylum Chordata; class Aves; order Gruiformes; family Gruidae; genus Balearica; species Balearica regulorum. The sequence continues at coordinate 149,135,750 of NC_046185.1, forward strand.
GCCATCTCTTCTCTGCCACGAGAGCCTCCCAGTCCTGGGGGAGCACTGTGCTTCTGGCGAGGCGCTCGGGCTGCTGCGCAATCCTGAGGCTATGACAGTTCCTCCTCATCCTCCCAACCCTTCCCAAAACAGCTGGGTGAAACGCCGCTAGCCCTGTCCCGGTTCAGCCCAAGTCTGTTACCCCAGAGCCTCAGCCGATACCCAGTACTCTGTGGCCGCTCCGGCAGTACGTGTAATAATTTTGCACGTGGCTTAGTGCTTTGGCTGTGGAAGGGTTTCTCTTCGCAAATTAAGGTGGAAGATGCGGAGGTTCTGCCTGCTCTGTCAGGGTAATGGCCATGTTGTGACGTGGATGAAACTATGGCTTCAGGCAGACCACGTTTGGCCTTGAGGAGCCTCAAGGAAGGTCGCTCTGGCGTTTATGAGCAGGTGAACTACAGAGCAGCAAAGAGCAGATGTGCTCCGTGTTGATTACTATGATTCAAAACAAGATTTTATATTTCACTCGTTTTTTTCTTACTAGAAATTGGACTTGTAAGTTTATATTCTGAACTTTGGAAAGTCCATCTAGTGATGGCTGAGAACAGCTATGACGTGCCCATCTCCCCTCAGGTAACGAGGATTTACCTCAACAGCCGTGACTCCACATTGGTGGATGAACATTTCGTGACCCTTACAATGAACTGCACAAATGCGTTTCCATGCTATTATTTATGTATTAAATTTGTACCAAAAATTTAAATTCTCAGAGTTAACAATATTACAAGCATTCCTATTTTTAGTCTTTAGGAGCCTAAAGGAGTGTTTGGAATAAGACATCCACATTGAAAATGATACTATTTTCGTGCGTATGCCTGTGCTAACTAGAAACTGGCTCTGATCTTGCTAAGACTTAGCAGAGGCTTAACTCAGGGCGCATGAGCAGTTGTGTTCTGTGTTTCTCTGAAGGAATAGGGCCCGTACACTGTGGTGGTAGTTGGCTATTCAGGTACAGAGAACACGCTACTCCTTCTCGAGTAGCTTTATATAGTTCTCACAACCTATTTTGACTTCACAAAATGCTGTTCTTCTGCATGAAATAATTTATATGTCTCAGCGACTGCTGAAGTTGAGACAGTCTAAACAGAGTTTAAGGGATGGAAAATAACCCCGGTAGCTCTGCACCCGACCAAAGACTTCACAACAGCCTGGGGCAGTGCCATGACGTGCCTTGACTTCCTTCTTCCCTTCTGCACAGGAAATGTGTTCTTATATTTGACTCTTTTTCTATAAATAAATGGAACATAATCAGGAAAACACCCGCTAGCTTTGGACTCCAGCTTGTGACACGTGAGAAAAATATCAAAATATTTTGAGGCATATTTTGACTGGGCTGCTGCAAGATATGGCTGAGGCCTGACCAAATCAACTGAGTGCCAGACCTGTCCTGGATAAACCCTCTTCTGTGCCTGTCTGAGTACTGGAGGTGGGAATACTGCAGCGGGATGTTTGTTGTGCTGATTTGCATCTCAATGGCCGGATTCCTCCTCCAGCCGCAGCTGCTGCAGAAGCCCCAGGAGCAAACAAACCACGTTGGGCGATGGTGGTAGCACACCGAGTCCTCTCTTCATGCCTTGCATGCCAGCCAGCTTCTCTGCTCTGATACTTTTGGACACAAACTAGAGATTTTTTTTCCCCTGAAATTAAATATTTGCTACTTTTCTTAAAAATTCTCATGAGAGACCAGTAATTGCCACCCAGTAGAGTGTATCAGCAGTCCGTGGGGTTTGTGTTCTCTAACGGTTGTGAACTCCAGTTGTCTCCAGATCACCCCTCACCTCGCTCCCAGCACCTGCTGAGCTTGTAATTGGTTTCTGCCCAACATGGACTGAGAGGAATTGGGAGAAATGGAAATAAAGATCTAAGGAGTAGGGTAAAGCCTGAGATGGGAAGACCTGAGAACCTCATAAAATAAGACAGAGAGACTGTTAGTGACCACACTGAGATCTGTTCAGGTGGAGTAGCATAGGTGTCTAATGTGGTTGATTAAATTTAAGGCACAGAGAGATTCAGACTTTATGGAGCTGAGAGTGCCTCGCACGCAGCTTAGGCAAAATCATACTGGAAGCTTAAACTGGGTGTTTGTTAAAAGCTTGAATGCAGTTAATAGGATCATGTTGTTGTGTGCAATGCCTTCTGAAGGAAGATAAACAATTTCAGTTTATTATGGTTTTCTTTCCCAGATGGCACGAACGGGCCCAGGACCAAACTGGCTCTCAGCAGAACGCCTCCGTCTCCGCACTCATTCAGCCGGGCAGATTTAACCAATTTTAATATCCTTCCTGTACGCTCACTGGTGAATGCATTCCAGTCAATACTCCACAGTTAAAGTTTTAGTGACACTTCATTTTTTTACCTTCCTTGACTCTTCTGCTCCTCATGCTACTGTTGAATGTTCCTTTGTATCTGGTCTGCTTTTCATCTCTCTGTGCTATTGTTTATGTTGAGCTATTATTTCCAAAAGCTAAATCTTGGGCACTCGCCTCATTCCAAATTTCCTAAGGAAAAGCAGAAACACTACTACAGTAATTCTCCTAAAAACCCAAACAAATAAATCAATTAAATAACACTTGCATGATTCAGAAAGACAAAGAGATATTCATGCCCACGTCAAAGAATAACACAATTGTATTTCCCTCTCTTTTTTATTCTAGTAGCTCCTGTTTTCATTCCAAGTTATATTATTGCCTGTTTTCCCAGTCTATCCATATTAGGCAAGAAACATATTTTCAAAGGTAGATAATCACTGAAGGATGCAGCTAGGCACCCACCCAAGCAGGTGAAATCCCATAAAATTTTCTCAGATTCTGAAGCACCTTGGAAAAATCTGCCCCTGTTATATATTTCAGAACAAGGGCTTATCTTTCCTGGAAAACAACAAATGTTTGTGAGTGTCATTAAAAACTACAGCAATAGCAAGAATTTGGTTAAAAGACACCAGGACAGAACACAACATAAAAATAGGGTGTAAGTGGAGAAAAGCAATCTGAAGAAAAGAGATTACTACTTCTAATAGTTTAGGAAAATGGAAAATTACTGAGAAAAGGTGCTTCAAGAGAACTCTGTTTTCTGGGATTGCTTCAAAAACACTCTTAGCTAAATTCCAATAGTTTTAATGCAAATTCAGTAGCTATGAAGGCATAACATATGTCTTCCAGCAATAGAGTTGTCCCTTGTACAACCTCATGACTTAACGGTGCTGACAAATGTACAAAGCTTTATTTCCAGTAGGATCAGTGGGGTTTGGAACATGTGTAGTAATGATTTAATGTAAGGAAATTTTGCATGATGATTAGACATGAGATTTTCTTACCATTATCAGAGGCCCAGTCATGCAGGTCTGAGAGAGACTGCTAGATCACAATACTACGAGTCATTTTTGTCTCTTTCTGCTATGGAAAAACAGGGAAAATCTTTCATGCCACTCCTGAAACAAACTAAAGGTCAGCCTTTGAATGCTATCCAAACCTTTTTCTCTCAGTATTACAAATAAATTGCCGCACAGCAAACCCCAGTAGTGTGTCAGTAGTTCACTGCTCCGTGCAGCAGCAGAAAGAACAAGGCATGACAGCCAAGTATTTAACTAATTGAGTTTAAGTTGCTGCAGATCTGGAACCCCCTTTGTGTTCCCAAACCACTGCCAACAGTGAAAAGTTCAGCTGCGGATACACGTGCGTTCCTGTGAAGGTGCAAAGAAACCAAGCACTAGTTATTGACAGGAAGGAAGGTGGTGTCAGTCCTTCATGACAGCACAAGTCGGTGTCTGGACTACAGCTGAGAACCTTCAAGGGGCTTACAGAGCCTCACCCGGAACTCATGTCTCCTTTGCTCCTCTTAGAAAATATCGGGTGTGCTCTGTGTTTTCTGCAAAATAAATTACAACCTTTCTGCAGTATGTTAGCACTCCCTTCTCTGTTTTGGTTATCTGTCCCCTCTTATAATTATGACAAGTACAGAAAATTGCTTTTTGTTAACAAAGAATTATCCTTTTGATACCAGAGAATAACCCCACAGTATAGTTTATGACTTGTGATCAATCTTTTCTAGCTGGCCACGTGTTGTTGCGGTGTTCTCGCTGCTCTGAATACCCCTGGGAAACATGGCAGTCATCCCCTAACGCTACAAACACGGTTGGTTTGGGTACTGGGATAGCTGTATCTGGCTGACTTCCCAGAGGAAGGCAGGTACCACTAAAGGTGGAATTGTGAAAGGTGTATGAAATTAGGGAGCAAGCTTTTATTTTCCCTCCACTTTATTCTCATTTTTTGGAAAGGATGGGTAAAGTACCTGGCACTGCTTCTCTCACCTATGAGTTTTCAAAAGGGGACCATTGCAATAAGCACAGAAAGAGGCTGACTCGTCCTCGCTGGTGAGCACGGCCAGAGCCGGCTTTTGGGGGGCTGAGCTGAGGTAACACACGCCTGCATTAACTTCTGTGTGGAAATTTCTTCCTCCAATCTAAGGAGGAAAAGAATTTAAGGTACCTTTCACAGTACGCTTAGATACTGCATTCGTCTTGGATCTTTATACGTAGACTATCAGAGGTTTTGGAAAACATTAAATAAGGTAAAAGAAGGGAGAAACATTCCCAAATGTGATGGGTTTACCAAAGGGAAAGGATCCCTCTGGCTCTTGCAGTGCTACCCCATGATTTTTTTCTTTTGAGGTTCTCATCTTATACTTAACCAAAACTGAAAATCAAAGTTTCACAAGTAGCTAGGGGCAGTTACCGTCTGCATGTGTACAAGTTTCATTACAACAGGGGTTTGCACTGCTATTGTATCCGGAGAAAATCAAAATGCAAACATATGCAGAGAAGCTGATTTTGGCCTTTATCTTCTTCAGTCTAAAGAAATATTAAAATTTAAACTCCAATATTTTTATTGAAATAAATGTTATTCTTACCACAGAGCAACAATGATGACTTGTGTCATAATTTCATCCCAAGTTAACCCTTTTGATGTGTCTAAACTGTGATGATTTGACTCTTTCACAGGTCAGAAACTGTTCTGCAGCTGAATATTGTATTTTGGAGGGAAATGCAGAAATTTAAGAATAAAACTTTGAGGATTATCATAATTTGGGCAGGAAATACAACACTTTCTACTTTGTTCAGCTATAAATACAAGAATGCAGCAGCTAATTGAATTGAGAAAAAAATTTTAATTACAGACCTTTTAGACTATTTAAATTCTGGGGTTTTTTTAAGCAGAAAGTACTAGTATTCAGGCCATATCTACAGTTTATAACATGAAATCCTAAATGACACTCAGTTAACTGAGTTGCAGGGATTATTCTTCTTAACTTTGGCTTTCTTTCCAGAAAAATCACTTTCAGGTATTTTGGAACTGGACCAGATGTAAGCATCAATTAACTGAATAAAGTCTAAAACCTGCTGGCTGCTGAACAGTTATGTAACTTTAAACAAATTACTGCCCATGTTAATTTGTATTCAATGGGTAGGGAAAGGATGTGAGTGTTAAAGAGCATGAGAAGAAAAAGTGAGATAAAAATGGATGCCCGCCAAATACATAAACACAATGTCCAGAAAAATAACTGATTGTAAAGAACATCCTCTCTTCTTCAGCAACAGATGTTGCTGAACTGATTTTTAAAAAAAGAGAAAGCATTGCTTTGTGGGTCATAAGGTGCAACTGCAACTGAAAAATTGTGTAATGGCCTTTTAGTTAAAGCACTTTGTGACCCAGGAAGTCAACGCTATTGTTTAACCAGGAGACAGCTGCAGAAAAAAATGTATGATTTTTTAAAAAAACTATCTGAACACATGGAAGAAACTAGACCCAATATTAATCAGACATATATGCATAATTATACTAATGATATTTTGGAATCAGATAATTCAAGTAACTGAAAACTAATTATTCACATGGAAGCAGAATAACGTGGAACGGCAACTGAGACATCCGGACACGCTCAGTGATATAAAGGTACAAAATTCAAATATGATGTTAGAAGAGAAAAAAGAGAAAGCCTCCTTTTATTCACAGAATAATTACACATGCAAATTCACTAGTGAAATCTGTATGGTGCTTTTTCACAATGTTAAAAATATGATGGCAGGAGGAAATAAAATTAATGTAAAGAAACATTCTGGTTGTTCTTCTTGTCTTTTCTATAACTGGTCTTTTCTGCTAAGTATGTCGATTTTAATAATCTGAATCTCCCAATGAAACATCTTTAACACAGTCTGATGTGTATATGCATCTACAGGACTTCATATTTTCACACTAATGTCACACTAATTCTCTTTTTGTTGTTGTTGCTGAAGGCTGATCACAGTAGCAAGGTGAACTGGAGTGTGCCTTTTTAGGAAGAGAAGAAAAAAAGGAAATAACCTAATGGATCTCCTGGACTAAGCCTATGCCTGAGCATGTCTGCCTGTGCAATGTGCCGATACTGCTCAATCCATAGAAATCAGAAGCGTTAAGAGAAACTTTAACACGCTCATAAAAGAAAAGAGAGATGAAACTCTTTTCACCAGCTTCTTCCAGGGGCTGTACAAGTGTGCTTTCTTCTCTACAACAGGAGAAAGTTGTTCTGTGAGGGAAAGCTTTTCAACAGAACTCTTTAAAAACATAGGTTAAATGAGTAAAGAGAGGGGCACAAGCATTTCTCTAGCAACCACAATAATTCTTTGATCTTACTTCTTCATGCCATTAACATCATGGATGTTATCCAAACAACAACAGCTTATGAGCCACAGGATACATACATAAGGTATGTTTAGATTCCCAGTTAAATGCATATTTTTCAAGAGCTTTTATGGGATGTGTGAAATGTGCTGAAGCAGGAAAATAAATAACTGTGCAATGTAACAAGTGTTCTGTTTCTTTATTAGTTTAAAGGAACCTGAAGCTAATAACAATCTGCCTCTTACAGCTCAGAGCAAAGCTATTGATATACAGCTACTTACTTTGTGTTGGCTTCCCTTGGGAAGTTGTTGAGAACAGTTACATACAGTACAGAAATAAATTTTTCACACTTAATACAGCATGTAAATTAACAAACTTCTTCAAACACGATGTATAAGGAAGGAAGGAATCTCTAGGGTCTACAATATTCATGGGTTAACTTGTTTTCTATGTTTTCCTACACAATTATTTCTTTTCTTACACAAGTCTTCTCCAACATTATCAGATCTGTATTCCTAAAGATGACAAATGGTTACAAAAAGTCTCAACTCAGATGTGCTACAAAAATCAAATCACAACTGAGTAACTGTCTGACCAGCATTAAACGTTTGTGCTTAATAAGGTTTAAGACTGTACGTGCAGGACAACGCTATGTTAATTTTTTTACTTGTTGGTGTCCTATAGAAGTAAAAGGATACCATGCAGAAATTGAAACCTGCCTGGCATTGTTTTGTCCTGATTCAAATTCACCACATTAAACATGTTAGATCTATGGCTACACAACATACCAAACCCATGACACCTTCCAATTTCTGATCACCAGTGTCTTGCAAAGGTTCATCTTGTAGCAGCACTCCAGTTCAGCGCATTCTGAGAGTTACAGCTTCTGTTGGGAAGAGGCAGTAATGGACTGTCATGCAACATACAGCTTCAGCTGAAACTTTTGAATTGTGGAATTAAATCAAAATAATGCTTTTGATTTGGCAGCAGCATATCTGACAGGGATGCTGAAGTCAATACAATTCTGTAAAATAATCTTCATGCACAGAATGGCACTTTTGAGTGATCTCATGCAACATGACGTACGTGAATTGCAATGGGTAGAACAATGGACTGAGCAAAGAAAAGATTCACTCACAAGGAGACTTGTATTAGTCACAAGGCATCTTATGTGGTAATTTTAACACTTAGAAATGTAATAACTTTAAAAGCCTTCTACTTCACATTTTAGATAAGAACTCTCACTTCTGTAAATGTTAATCAGTATCTCTAGAGTAAACACCTTCTTATAGCAAGTTGAAAGAAACACAAGCCAGTCAAACGGCTCTTCTGGAGATGCTTGAGGGAGTGTAGTCAAATTTCTGCTTCACTGAGCTTACAAATCTTCAGGTGAGGATGTCACTGCTTCAGACTCTGTATTTTGCTTTGCCATGATCATTGATGACACATATGTGCTGAAAAAAATATAACACTGATTGCAACAGTATAGTTGAATACATTAGTAATGAATTGTTCAGACATATTTTCATTTGACCAATCTAGTGATCTTGTAATTACTCCTTCCTTTCCAGAGACCTGGAACCAAATTCTGATTTCACTTTCTAGCTACAGCAAGTTTTTCCACTTGCAATTCTCAGCTTTGAGGTCCACCCCTGGGAGCACCACAGGAAGCAAAGGCGAGGCTTGCACCTTTTTTCCATCATTATCTCACTGAGAAAAGGGGTGGGCAGCACAGCAGTAAAAGTCCAAAGCTGTCTGAAGTGTAGGTGTGTTTCACTTTTTACTGCTGTCTCTGCACAAACTGGGAACGATCGACCTGTGAAGTCCCAGGCTCACAGAAGATGGAAGTGTAGCAGAGGTTATGACTTCTGCTCTGGGGGGAAGAGGTGGGAAGGAACTGTTCACAGTGCTGAGCAGTCACACCTCTGCATGACTCGAGGTTTTGCAGGGAGTTCTACATTCACTGAAATGATCCCAACCATGACATTAAGGAGAGAAAGCAACTTATGGGGTCTTTCAGACCCTGGAAAAGTAAAACAGCGATTTTAAAAATTGTTTTTAAAGAAACTTACATTTAGATCTCTGAAGTACTCATTGTAGTCTAAGGCATAACCTACCACAAATAAATCTGGAATTTCAAATCCGTAATCTGTATTGAGACAAATAAAGAACATCATCAATACAGGATAGATGGTTGTTATATAGCCCTCAAATTCATGTGTTGGTTCTCTGACAAGCAAACTATAGATATACGTAGTCAGTTCAGGTTACGTTACTTTTGACTCTGAGGCATCCAGGTCAGCTGCAGCCCTACAGATGGCTCCTGCTCATCGACCGTGACAGGCATGTGAATCGTCAGCAGAGAGTAGGAGAGGTGTGTACAATTATCACATTGTGGAAGGAAGCCAAAATCAGAGCTAAAAAATTCTGCCAAAATTTGGAAGTGCCATTGGTATGCGTGTGTGATGACAGCTGACCAGTATCACATTAATGATGAAAAAAGTGTAATTTTAATTCAGAAGTAACTTTCAGAGGTTTATATATTTTCTTCTGAGAGTAGCAAAAACTATTTTGCATGTTATACTACCAAAACATGTCAAATGCTTCTTAAATTAAAGCCCCAACCTTATGAAGACTCACAAACATGCTTAACAAAGTAAATGCATGCAGTGTAGCTTAATCACACAACTCGCACACTTCGGGCTAAGCATAGGCATGTATCTTTTTGATAAAAAACCTTATAAAACAAGCACCTTATAAAACAAGTTAGACTCTTTCCCTATTATTCACTAAGTAATGAGAGAAAAACACAACCTTATGGACACAAAAATAGGTCAGCATAAAAAAATTTTACAGGTATTCAGGTAGGGAATTTATTCAGTTGTTAAAAATTGTGAGTAATAGACACTTTGGAATTATAAATTTGAGTGCCGACACAGCACTGTCAGTAATTTACAGGAGTGACCTCTGATGTTTTATAAAATTCATCACAGTATGAATAAACAAGGATAAAGCCTGTTTCATTTTACAAGTTACTACATAAAAGTATTAAGCCACTCTTCATGAAGTAATTTTATTGTATTTTTTATATGCTTAACATTAGTGAATCCAGTTGAACATATACTTTAATTTACTGGATTAAATTCTAAAAGTTAAAAATACCACTGTATAAAAAATTTTATACCAAAATGCTTTAGTTGCAGTTCAGATTATCGGGCTAAAACCACAGGGTCATGCCCAACAGTGAATAACTTTTGCTTCATAAAGTTTCCCTCTCTCCCACATCCCAAATCAAGACCCCTCATGCTGCCTCCTGGTACTCACCTGCCTACTCTCCTTCTACCCTCCTCCCCAGTTCAGCTGACCACAGCCTTCTTCAGTAGTAAATACTGGCCGATCTCTTCTAGATGGATCTGTTCTTTTCAGTATTTAGCCACATATCTGTTATTACATCATTTATTCTAACAAGCCTAAAATGGCAATAGCTTGGTATAGCTCCATTTATGGCTTCATCATAGCACAGTACAAGTAGCAATTATTCAGAGAGAAATGGTGCTCGTGTGGCACAAACAGCAGCAGGAGGAAGTTTAAAAAGCTCAATTTATCTTTTGCTTTTTGGGGGGCTGGATTTAATTATAATATAAACATTATAATATGTTTACCCTTTAAGCAATAATAACTTTTCAAAAAATAATAAAAAATGTTATTCTGTTATAAAAATGTAAAACTTGTGAATAACTAGGTCACGATAAAACACCTTTCCTATTCAGATGGAATCCTGCAGCTCCTCCAGAGAGATGCAATGAGGAAGGAAAAGGAAGAAATGGACTTTCTCTTCCATATAGTTTGTCAGAGACAGAAGATAAACCACTCACCTTTCATGGGTAAAATTAAACTCTTTCATAACTTCCTGATAAAGTTAGTACTCTGCAGAAAACAGCTGACTATAAGGAGGCTAGGCTTTCCAAACCACAATTATGCACATCCTTCCATTGCATCCCATGGTCCCATGGACAACTGATGTTTTACAAAGCCTCTAGCAGTCCATAGACTGATATGGAAGGCAAGTGGTAGAATACAGGTAACTTCTTGTACTGCCAAGTACAGATTTTCACGACACCACTTACAATCTGGTCTGTACCCATCAGGCTGAGATGTTCTTTTCACCAACAAACTGCAATTAAAAACAAAATAAACCCCATGTAAATCTAGATATTTACCTGAATACATGCATAAAAACTATTCCTTTTATCAAAAAAACTTCTGAGCCATGTGAATCACTGTTCTCATTCTGCTTCTCCTCCCGACCACATCCTGATGGCCGGGAGGAGATGGATGTGTTCCCCTTCAAAGTCCATCAGTGCCAGTCCTGAAATGGCTGAAGGGTCACTGCCACTGCAGAACAGTACAAAACCATTTCCTCTCCTTTCCTCCACCCTCCTCTTAGTGACTCAGGCAGCTCCTCTGCAGAGCTTCCCGTGCGATACTGCAGCATCAAATGGAAGCAGTATGTTGAAATGGGAACCCCCACTGGAAAATATGTTGGGCTAGACTACTTAGTAACTAAGTTTTGTGATCGTTCTACTCACCTTGCCACTTTAATCATTTTTGGCTTGTATTTTTCTATATTATGAAGCAGAACCTTCATAGTCCTTCCCGTTCCAACAATATCCTTACAAAATATGAAAAATAGAATAAGTAAAAAACAAAGGAAAGCTGAAAAGAGGAAATCTGGACAATGACTGAGGAGTTCCACCTTCTTGTTTGGTGGAAATGATGTATTTTTGCCAGTGTATTGTGAGCCACATACAAAAAAGGTTATAACTGAGCTCACACTCTTTGAAGCAAGCACTTTCTACTCATAAAATAATCAGTTAAAGGACTGTCCACTTCCTCTTGAAAATAGCTATGTTTCTAGTACTTGAGATGTAACATGAGACTGGAGATGACTTTACTGAGCACTGCATGGACGCAGGGATCAGACTTTTCATATGATGCTCAAGATCCCAGTATGCCAACATCTCTCCATGTCAGGGCTAAATCTGTCCTATTTGTTGTTTAATTAGTTCCGTACCAATGAGTATTCTCCAAAGCTGCTGTACTCAACCTGATCTGAATGAGATCAGCACATACCTGGTTACAAAACTGACCACAACACGGAGAGCAGCTGTTGATCCTGAACTCTGTAGGTGTGGATTTTTGATTAGCAACCCCTTGACTCTGCTCCCCAGCTGACCAATAGCATTAACAAAATTTGCTGCGGACGTTTTTCATTTCTGTTAACAGCAGTTAGTATTAGCAAACACGGAGCTCCTGGCAGCTATTTAGGTAACCAGCAATCTCTGTAGCTGATGACTTTTTTTCCCTTCCTTTACTAAGGAAAGACATTCCAACATTTATACATTTCCTTCAGCTTGCTTTGACACAAGCAGACTGGGCCTGAAATACCAGTCAGATCCTGACACGCTCTCCAACTGTCCCAGTTGCTTTTCCAACATTTTAAAAGAGAATCATGTACATTAATTAAGAGAGAATTTACAGTACCAAGGAGGTGACACATTCTTTTCCTCTACAGTTGAACACTGTTGATTTATATCAGCAACATATCTGTGATGGGCCCTCCCTGGGGACACGGCAGGATGCAATGCTAATGAGCAGAAGTCACAGGGACTCGAGAGAATGACTGGCATTCTCAACCAGCACGTCAACAACCCTGAAGTTGTAAAGCATGTGCAGGGCTATGCTACTATTTCCAATTCATGCAACTGAGAAGTGTAGGGCATCACTGCAGTTGATTCATTGTTCTCCAAGGAACAGAACAACTTGTAGAACAGGAGTTGATGAAACCATAGAAAGAGCAAATCAAATGATGCGGAAACAGAGTCCTGGGTATCAGAAGGCACAGCACAAATTAGAGCGGCAGCAGCATAGTTTGATCCATCATGCAGTTGCAAAAAGACTGAGAGGTCATTAAGCAAATCAACCCCTCCTCCTCTTCACCACCTCCCAGCTATAAAAGTGTAAACACACACGGGTTTTAGAAACTGAACACACAATCACACCTTGACTATGTGACTTTACCTAAGGATAATACGACATAAGCACCCAACTTACCTCCACAATTAGAACATTCTGAAAGAAACAAACAAAAAGGAACACAATTACACAATATTCACAAACTAAAAGAAACAAATGTTTGAAAAAGTGAAATGAGATAGGTCCATGTGCATATGCACAAGATGGTAGGACACAAGGAGTTTCCTGTTTTGTTTTTGTGCCCTGAAAAAGAGCTAGCCATAAGAGCAAGTCCTCCAGTCAGGGGCTATGGCTTTGTTCATCTCTGTCTAGGTTATCCTCTTTGTGTATCCTCACCTCTCTGGGTGTAGCTTTGGAAAACAAAATTAGATGGAAGAAATCCAAATGGGATGAGGTTCACTTCATTCCGGTGTATCTAGCTGTGTACTACAGTGTACACTAAAGTACACTGTATAGTTCACTAAAATACTACTTCCAATGTTAATATGAGACGAGAGCAGTAATATTCTTTCTTTGAAATAAATGCTCTTCCTCCTTCCCCCCGCCCCCCTAGAAACCTCACAGTAAAGGATTACAGGCCAAGTTGTACGACCCGTTCTCATACTGTGAAGCAGCCTCTTTCTCTTCAAATACTGCTGCTGAAATCAGGCGTATTACTTGAAGAGAAGTGGAGTGGTCCAGTCAAGAGCAGTGATGTCAAGCCTTATGACAGCATGATCACACAGGCTGATCTTTTTGCTGAAATGGTTCGTCACTATTCCAGGAATCACAATATCTAAGGTGACTATTAAAAGCAATAATAAGAAATATTGTCCTTATTAGAAGAAAAAAAATCTATTTATTAGTGGGCATTATCATATGCATGTTCAAAAGGATGGACTCTTACAATCTTGCATTAAGATCTACTTTCTGAAGTGAAACCTGCAATAGCAAGAGTAAAATTATTTCACAAATACCTATATCTATCTATCTATCTATTTATCTATCTGTACATCTTACGTGCATGTGCACATTGTATGTCCTGCAAAACCTTGAGACAGACAGTTTCATATCCATGCAGACCAGCATTCCACTTACATTCCACTCCCTTTCTATCTATCAGGCTTGTTGGTTTTGCTACATACATAATGTGGAGACTAACTTCCTTTTCCATCACAGGATTCCAAGGCTGAGAGTTCTGAGAGACTCAAACACCACAGAGAAGGAGTGTGTGAAGGGAGTGTGCTCATGAACAGCTTACCTTTGACCGGTTTCATTAATTGGTAGGTAAATCTTTTTTGAATCTTCAAAACAGAAATTAGTAATATAGATTATCCGTATTTATATTCATACTGCAGTCCCTCCTAACAATCACTGTGCTCAGTAAGGAGACATAGCATGCTTCATGCATCAACCACTGCAGAAACATGTTACCACACACTGTGTTATACCTGGACGCTTCTGAAAACACAAAACACTTGGTAAAGGTGTGGAGGGAACTCCTGGTTCAGCAGATGTCAGCAATGGAGATAACACTCAGAAAGCCACTAATTTAGACTGAGCTCCGATGGAATATGTACTAATCTTGGAGGGTGGCTCCTTTTTGGTGTTTTCATAACAGGTTTCACTGGTGGTTATCCTGCTTGGCACTCCTGACTTTCAGCCTCTCAGCTGCTGACACAAACAACTCTGGATCTGAAACACCTAGTCCTGTGGAGGTAAAAAGTCAAAGGCCTCTTAACAACAAAAGTCCGAAGACGCCCTGTCTCTAGAAACTTCTTCCTTCAAGAAAGAATGGAAGTATGTCAGTCCTCTAGATAAGACAAAGAGACCAAAACCATGTTCAGGAGAAGCTTATGACAGGTGTGCAGTGACAAATTTTCTTGAAGGAAGTCATTTGGATCCAAAAAGGGTTCGGCTGTCATCTGGCTCCCTGGATGAAGTGGTAACTAGGAAAAACACTTCCAAAGACTAGTCCAGGACACCTAGGTCTGAGGCATAAGCAAATCACTTGATTCAGTCAGTGGACACTTGAAGATTACGTGTAGGAGTAATGGTTTAACCATCCCCCTGGGAACTTGCACAGCTGGTGATATATGTAAATATTTATGTGTGTATATATACATATACACATATATATATATATGTTAGACAGAGAAAGCAGAAGAGTTGACAAGGAAAGAACCTCACCAGAACTGGAAATGAACTCCTTTAGAACCAGCAAACAGTCCAGGATGACTGCAAGTGGCACCTGGTAGGAGCCAGCCTGGCAGATCTGACAACATCGGCCTCACAGCCTGACCTGCCACTTTGGTGCATCTCTTGCTGCTCTTTGTACTGTTGACAAGAACTTTGCTCCCAAAGGAAAAGCACAATTCTTCTAGTGAGAAGACCTATCCAGCAGCTGTGGCATGAGACGGGACATACCAGAACCGACATGGCAGAGGGCTGCAAGGTCCTGCATTACAGACTGTGTCAGGGTGCAGCAAAGGCTGGTTGCTCCCTGAGCGAAGGGCAGCCACGAGCTAAGTGCAATAACATCAGCCAGGGCCCAGCCCCACAGTGCCCCAGTGAGGGGAGCAGGCAGACCTGAGACTTGTTCAACCAAGAGCGCAGATCATCAGGTGACATCATGGTGATGAGGCAGATCCGAGGTCAAGCTAGGATGTCAATCTACAGGTTGGGATTAGGTTCAGTGAGAGTGACCACAATAAAACACAGCCCACTGATCTCCAGGCAGGTCCATAGTGATGAGACAGGCCCGAGGTTAGACTGGGAAGCCAGTCTGTGAGTTAGTGTCTGGATCAATGTCTGCAGTTAACATACAGGCATGGCTGTAGCTGAGCTGAAGATTGTACCCATACAGTGTAGTGCAAGCATGGACTAAGCACCCAGGGCTGAGCTGAACTGGGGCTCCTATGCCCACAGGTGTGGGTATGGCCCCAAGTGACACAGGTCACTTCAGTCTCCAGTTCAGAACTGCTGCTTAGTCAGTCCTTCCTCACTTGTGCTTAAGCAAAAGATTACTTCTATATAAACATGTAAGTTAGAATTCATCTTTATTGTCATTACATGTCATTCTTTGAACCAAATTCTTAAAATAATTTCTTAAGATCATAATTCTATCTTGTAGTATTTTTCCAGGTAGTATCACTAGTATTAAATGCTAATTCCATCTTTTAAATCATGAATTAAATATTGTATAGTCCCTGGAGAACATGGTTAAATGCATCCAGTCTGACAGTGAAGCATAATTAACTGTTTCTTGAGAACAGCTTTCCAACCAGTTATACATCTCTCTAATAGAAATTTAATCTTGTCTACATTTCCTTATCACAAATGATTCATATGAAGGAAAGAAGATTAACATGGATCCAGACATGCCTGAAGGGTTTGTCTGGCCACAAGAGTGACAGTCACCTATGCATGGCTTCAGCTGAAGAGTCAGATCTCATATATATTGACTAACTTTAGAAGGAAGGATACCTGAAATTGTCTGACCAGCATTCTGTTATCCATGCCTCTTCTCCTCAGAGTCAAGGAGTCCAACAGTTGCAAATGATACACATTGGGAGATTTGGTCCTTTGAAAGTCCCTTTAATCAGGCAGTTGTCTAGGTCAGGAAACACAGATTCTGTTTTCTATTGTGCACATTCTTATTATTTCCAAAACATTGATGAGGATTTTCTGTACTATGGAGAAATCCTGTATGTAAGGACTTTGTAGTGGAAAAGCCACTATAAAATATTTATCTATGAAAACATTTTGTATATATAAATAAGCAGGCATCTTAATCATTGAGAGCGATACATTAATCCCTGTTTTGATTAGGCAGCGTTACTGTGACTAAAGTTGTCATACTTAACTGTTGCTTATGACTGAAGGCATTCAGAATGGTTTGACATCCTCTGGTACCTACATCCTACAAAACTACCTGATGTGCTGGGGAACTGACTGTAACGCTGCCTATCCCCTACCTTTCTCCTGTCAAAGCAGGCTCCTGATAGAAGGGTTCCAGAAGAGGGATGGCATTGCAGGGTGCCAGAGAAACAACTGCCAAGAAATGTTTTCATACACAGTATCCAAACTAAGCAATGGTGACGTGTAACTAAAACTGGCTGAAATAGATTAGCTTGAGCAGATGGATAGAAGATGAAGAATGTAATGGATACAACGAATCGGTACATTATCAGTAATGTCACCATCATCCTAAATGCAAAGCTGGCTGCAACCAGCGTATCTTGTGAAAGGTCACAGTTACGTGAAAGACCATATCCAGCTTCACCATGAAATCCATCTGTGAGATGGTGGGCAGGAAACTGGTGAAACTCATCAGCTTATGTTGCTACAACAGTGACTGACAGCTGGACAAATGATGGGAGGCCAAAGGATGCTGGAGAAAAGATATTTTTTCAAGTATATGTGTTTGAAGCTCTGTATCACATAGAACAAGACTGTTTTGTCCTTTCAGATATATCTGAGGCAATTACAGAGAAGAAAACCACATGAAAAGTAATCTGGCCTTCTGGCATGCATTTGATATTTTCTGTCTGTTTTTGAAACTTGGAGAACAGGAAATATGAATATTGACTGACATGTTGACTAGACTGAAGATGGCTTAATTTCTGAGTAGAACCATCTCCGCCAAGACAATCTGTGAAGTACATCCAGAAATCTAATAATGTTGCTAATATATCTTACAGTGAGACACAGAGAACAGTCATTTTTTTTAAATATCTCCTGGAAAGATTTCTTATATAGTCCAAATAAAGAAAGGGCACTGGCTTCACTCTTAGAGAGTGCAATACATTTCTACTGTGTCCCTGCAACAGAATCAGCAGCTTTCGTTGCTGATGGATCAGAGGGATGGTTGGGAGCTGATAGATATGGATGACTGTGATTCATCCTGTGTTTACAGCTGTTTCTACCAGCTAGCTGTGAGGAAGTAGGCTGGTGCAATATAGAATCATAGAATATCTCAAGTTGGAAGGGACCCATAAGGATCATCGAGTCCAACTCCCTGCTCCTTGCAGGAATACCTAACACTGACCCATATGACTAAAAGCATCATCCAGATGACAATGCCCAGTTTGTGCATATAACCAGGATTACCCTGTCCCAGGTGGAGAATCCAGCGCTTGCTCTTGTTAAATTTCATATGGTTGGTGATTGCCCACCTCTCTAGCCTATCCAGATCCTTGAACTCTGACAGGCTTGGGGCCCTGACCACTTCCCTGGGGAGCCTGCTCCAGTGACCGACTACTCTCTCAGTGAAGATTTTCCTAATGTCCAGCCTGAACTTCATTCCTTGTGTCCTATCACTGGTCACCAGAGAGAGATCAGTACAATGAGGTCACCCCTCAGCCTTCTCTTCTCCAAGCTGAACAAACCAAGTGACCTCAGCCACTCCTCGTAAGCCTTGCCCTCAAGACCTTTCATCACCTGTGTTGCCCTCCTTGGGACACGCTCTAATAGTTTGATGTCTTTCTTATATTGAGGCACTCAAAACTGCACATAGTACGCACCAGTGCAGTTTAGAGTGGGACAATCACCTCCCTTGACCAGCTAGCTATGCTGTGCTTGATGCACCCCAGGGCATGGTTGGCCCTTTTGGCTGCCAGGGCACACTGTTGACTCATGTTCAACTTCCCTTCAACCCAGACCCCCAGATCTCTTTCTGCGGGGCTGTTCTCCAGCCTCTTATTCCCCGGTTTGTGCATATGACCAGGATTACCCTGTCCCAGGTGGAGAATCCACCACTTGCTCCTGTTAAATTTCATACGGTTGGTGATTGCCCAGCTCTCTAGCCTATCCAGATCCCTCTGTAAAGCCTCTCTAGGCTTAAGAGAGTTCACAGCTCCTCACAGTTTAGTGTCATTGGCAAACTTACTTAATGTACATTTGATTCCTGCGTCCAGATCATTTACAAAAACACTAAAGAGCACTGGACCTAAAACTGTACTCTGTTTTTAAATGAAAAGGGGTGCTGTGAAGTTTAAAATTGTCCAGTTTTGAGTGATCAGGGTGCAGACAACTTGTGACTCTGCACATGGACATTTGCACTGAGCAGAAATAACATTTGTGGTGTGAACTCGATCTACACAAAAATAAAATTTGTGCTTTCATATCCTTTTTTAGACAGTAGTATGAATGGTTTATAGCAGCATGTCTTGGGACATCTGGAAAAAGCAGGAGGGTTTTGACAATATTAGTTCTATGTAAAATGAAGAAAAAATAATTTCTAATCCCTGCATTCCATGTGAATTTGTCTCTCATGTTAAAGATACATTTTCACTTTTATAAAAAATGTCAATGTATCTGTGAATTTTAATTTTTTTAATAATGGACTAGAAACCTGCAAAATTTGAAAATCTGTAGTTTACTGCTTTTCATAGCCACATGAGCTTATACATGGCAAGAAAGTAGGTTGTTATTATAATACATGTAAGAAAAATCCTGACTTGTAATAAGCTGAAAAATACTCCAGCACTGAGTCAATACATTTCTATTGTTTACCTTCCCACAGGTCAGTAATAAATGGAACAATGTCAGCTAACACGACCAAGCAGAGTAATGAGATCATATATGCCTCCTGCCTGACAGTAGTAAATGCTATGGAAACTATTTTTCACCTTCCTGGAAAAGAATAACAATTTTTTCTAGATTTTGATTTTATGCTCCACTTAGAAGACTGATTTCAAAGGAAAAATTGCTATGAAATAGCAGTGCTTTGAAATTAGCACTGAACAAGAGTTTGAGGGAAATGCTGCCTTTGAATTCACATAAAATGTAAAATTTTAACAAGGTAAAATGCTAAGTTGCAAATTTAGAAAGGGGGACTATTTCCTGGAAACCAGAAGCTCTACTTAAGTAATGAAATAAACAACCATACTTAATGCAATACTACAGCTAAGAGGACAAACACAACCCTTGCATGTATAGCAAGAAAATCAGGTAAGAACACAAAGAGGGTATTTTCTCCTTAAATGTTTCAGCCTACAATCAGAATAACGTGCACACAGATTAAAACAAACCAAAACCTGTTAAAAAAAGAAAGAACTTAAGACTGAGGAAAGAAGAATGATTTGAGACCTGGAAAAAACACCTTATAGTGAAGTAAGGTTTGTAGCAGGAAGTAATAGCTTTTATTTAATTAACAGCCCATTTCCCAGTGGGAGAACATTTTTCACAAAAGAACTTTGACCTTTCAGCCCACAACCTCAAAGAGACCACAAAATACCTTCGACAGCTGAGCCTGGGAACAAAAATTCAGAACTGCTGTATGCACCAGAAATCATGGACTCAATAAACTGCTGCCTTTACAGCACATTATAATCTTCCACTGCAGCTGACCTCCAACTCATTTATCAGTGTTCCACAGCTGATAATTTGCTCTCTTATTTTAGCTCAGAGGAATTCTTAACATTTTTATCTGTCCCTTTGGTCATAGGGCAGGTGATCATGTAGGGCAATCACTTTTTTCTCCCAAATTGTCTGATTACCACATTAGGTTAAAATTAAGAATTTCTCCTAATCTACACTGAGCTTGAAGTTTGCTGATTCTGTTCAGACCAACAGAAGGATCTGTATGCTTGAAATTTTGTTTTTTCCAACTATATCAACTGCCTAGTGCTAATTTCCTGTTATTAATTCTACCTTCAAACCTTGTCTCATTTACATCCTACAGTATGCCAGTACTTTACAGCAGGTTCCCAATCTATTAGTTTATCTAGAAGAAGCTTAAGTAATGACTGGATGATAGGCACATATGCAACCATATGGCAATATAAATTTCATAATGGCAAGCTGCTCAATCTAGTAGGCAAAGCTATTAAAAAAGGCAACAGCAAAAGGTAAAAAGCTAACCAAATTCAGAAGAGAAATTAGGTTCACCATTTTAGCAATGATGACAGTTGACTGTTGGTAAACATGCCTGAAGTATGGAGGCTTCTCCATCAAGTCTTTAAATCAAAATAGTTGGTAACTCAAAAGAGAAACTGTAGGCACAGTGAAGAAATAATCATTTGGGACCCTTAAATCTAAATTATCTAGAAGTTCAGACAAGAATACTGGTGCTTTTGGATCTTAAAATACAGGAATCTCTAAACAAAGCTCTGTCATCAGGCCAACTGACTGTACTGAAAAGAAAATAAACAAAAAAAAAGCAAATTAAACTTAATGTGACAATATTTGCAGAAATTTTTAAGGAAGCAATTCAAAAAAGCAGATTTATGTAAGTCTTGTAAAGCTCATTGAAGATAAGCAGGTCACAAGCTTAAAAGAAAGAAGAACTTTTCCACATGCTACATAAATATGAAACTTCTTGCTTTAGGATCCTGTGGACCTAGAGGCGTAACTGGAGTTTCAAGACATAGACATGGATAACAGTTCTAGCACTGGATGTATTCTTGGATGTTGGAAGTCTCTGGTCTTGCTACATCCAAGATGTAACCTGCATTGTGAAAGTTTCTGGTCTTGCTGTGTTTCATATATCCTTTCCCTAACAAAATTCCAGTTGTCTGCTGCTGAAAACATGATACAAACCTAGACAGACCTTTCACCCTATTTAGTATGGTGGTAATGGTGGTCTTGTAAGTGGAGAAAATACAATGAAATTTGGAATAATGGAAATCCTTTTATCTTCCAGTCCTCATTGGTGTCCTGAGTTCCTTCTTCTCTCCTTCTTTGATAGAACTATTCTTAAACTATTTGGGGATATGTGTAACATAATGTAAGTTATACCAGCTTATACAGTATGCATGAATACACAGTTGTTGGAAAAGGTGAGTGTTTTATACATCCATTTCCACAGATGAAGGCATATGCGTAAAAAATAGAAAAGACTGGGAAAAAAATATACAGCCCCTTTTTACCTATTTCTATTTCTTTTTTTTTGGTGGAAGGCTACAAAATAGTGTATTTTCATTCCCTTTAGTTCAATTTCCCTTGAGAAGTCTGTATTTTCAGTTAGATTGTTTCTAAAGACATCTTTTCATATGTGCTCTGTATCATCAGAAATACATAAATTGATAATGTGATTCTTCAAACTGAATTGTTAACAGATTATCACACCTGCAGTACTAGCTTTCTTAGCATTGTATTTGTACTACTGGTTAAACAAGACATTCTATGACAACTTAAGTTAGGCTTGACGAAGCAGTGCCATAGGGCTGAAGAATCATCAGCAAACGAAGGTTAAACAATAATGCATTGAGTTTCAGTGGAGAGGTCCAAAGGAAGCTACAAGGACTGCTGTTAGAAGTGAAATCATTTTACCATATGCACAGGAATGAGACCCACATATACTAACATCTCATCAAGATGTTAGAAAATAATATGAAAGACTTTTGAGAAATTAGACATCTAAGTAGGAGCTTTCTACAGGGTTCCAGAAAAGGTCATGAATGTCTGATTTTAATCTTTTCTGCTGGGCTGATCCACATCTCATGGCATTCCTGAAAGGACAGATATCCTATCTCAAAACCATCATTTTTTTAGACGCTCAATTTGGTCAGTGTCAGCTGCTGCTGGGAGCAACTCGGTTAATGCGTTAAGAGTCTACAAATACAGACTCCAGCTACTTAAAGTCTGTAAAACTAGTTCAGTATCTCCAAGAGTTAACGGAGTGGGGGACACAATGGAGGGCATGATGATATGCTCTCACTGACGTTTTGTTCTCAGAGAGCACTGTGTTAAATGCTGTACACGCACATGTTCTTCTCACAGCCATCTTTACAGCACGCTTCTGTTGTGCATATGAAGTAAGGCAAATTACCATACTCAATCTAAAGGTAATGCAGGAATGGAACACTGTGTCCATTCTCTTACTTGAAGGAAAAAGTATAATTTTCTGATCATCTCAAATTGCAAGAGAATTTTCTGAACACAGGTGAAATCAACAGTATGATGAACACGTATGATGTAGAAGCAGGTAGACAGTGGGTGAGCAGAGCCCATGTGAAAAAAGGGATGGGAAGGCTGAGAAATTTTCTTTGTACTTTCCTTCCTTCAGAACAACAAAAAAGGAAAATAATGATGAATAGTAGAAAAAATTACTTAAGTAAGTGCAAAGAAAGGTGATTGACTTTGGGGAAGAAAAAAATAGTGTCTTTTGCTGTGGAAAAAGCAGTTAAGGATGGCAACTGTCAGAAGACTAGACAGTATAAAATCTAATTAAGAAAAAATGCAGAACAACAAAAGTGACTAAAGATGGCAGTTAGGTACCGAAGATGTGGAATGCTTCAAGACACATAAAATCAACCTCTAAAAAGATGAAAAAGGCCAGGTTGCACATCTGATAGGAATACAGTAAGATGTAGAGATGAGTGGAGGACATTTCTATTGCAGAAGTGTATAGTGTATTTTGTATACCTTTACTGTCATATAAATAGTCTTGCATGTCCATAATATTCTAAAGAGAATGCCTTTATTTTCTTCTGCAAATTTATAGACATTATTTCAGAAAGGACCACATACAGGAAGAGAAAGCACAATATTAGTCAAGGCAGTGAATACCGAAGGAGAAAAAATAATAAGTACAGAACCAACAAAATTCTGAGAAACAAACTTGGAGTGGTGGAGAGGATAATATGTATTTTAAATCTAGAGAATAACACTCTGTTACTCAGCTGCCACGTATCATTTATTAAATACTGAAAGGCTAACATATTTAGGAGAATGCTAGAGAAACAGCTCTCAGAACTGTTGTTAGAACCTATGACATGCAGAGAAAATGGTTCAGTAAAATAAGAGAAGAAATGAGAGGCATAAGGAAAGAAAGTGAGATTGAAGTACGTTCCTGGAACATCTTCCCATATGACAAGTGGGGCAAGAAAATGATAGACAGTGGATACATTGGTTTAGGTGAGACATATAAAGGAAGCTTGGAGATTTTATAGCACAAATCCTGCCAGAAGGAAGTGAGGAGTGCTGCATGGCGGATATCTTCCTCTGAGTGAAACTTCTTTTTGATATGAGCTGATCAGTTGCTTTAGGAGAGCATCAGAGTAGTGACGGAGCCCTCAAACTAACGCAATGAAGTGCAGAGAGAATACAAGACATTCACTTTCTTTTTTACTTGATCGCTATTTATGACCTTCTACACTTCTACGAAAACGCCAAAACCACTGGCTGTCAACAAGATGTACTTAATATGAACAAGGGGAATGGTCCTTCATAAAGAACATAAGCATTGATCTGTATTACATACAGACGGAATATCAGAAATTCACTGGCTCCATAACTGTATCATACTAACTACATATAACAACTTAGTTTTAATTATCAGTTCTTATCAACCTTACAAATAAGAATGATAAATTTTGTTCACATCCTATGTTATGTAGAAATAGTGATAATGATAAAAATATATGGATCTAATTTTGACATCAAATACATTATACAACTGTAATAATTGCAAAATTATATAAACTCTAAGTTTATGATTTTTTCTAAGTTGTCTCATTTGCAAGGAGACAAGTCAATGTGGTATAGCAGCTTTTGTGAAAGGTGGCAGGACATAATACATATGGAGTGACATACAGAACGATCCCTGTTGGTAGAAACTTTGGGCTACATAACCAGCTCCAAAGCTCTTGGGACAAAATATACACACATAGAAGTATAAGAGGTAAATGGCAGTGATAACTCATAACTCCAGTACAGCTGAATCCACTGAAGTTTCTAGATGTTTTAAAATTTACTTAGTTTAAATGCCACAAATATTTTAAAATATGTTACAAATTTTTACAGTATTATATAGTATGATTAGAGTACTAATACTAAATGGGGTTGTATTATTTGTTCTTTTACCTCATCTACATAAATTTTCATAGCCATCTTGCTTTGAAACAATGCCTCTAGTTTTCTGGGCAGTTATTAATTATCTCCCCATTTTCAAAATGTATTCCTCTTTACAAACATTAATGATAATTTTTACCCAAATGTGCATTTCAGATTTAAAGTAACTGAAAACTAAGCAGCTACTTAACTATGAAATCGGCTGTTGAGAAATTTTATGTTCACCACTTACATCATTAAAGGAGAGATTTTGAAATTATATTTTTTCTGCATAGAAGTGAATAGTTACAAAACATTAGAGTCATAAGCTATATCAGGACTCATTCTTCAAGTACCTTTATTAATGATTCATGCCATGGAAATCTTCATTCTTGCCTCTGTGACCTTCCTCACAGAAGAAGAATTTCAAATTGTGGATGATTTTCTTCAGGTAACAGTTTGGGTCTATATGCTAACTCTCCTCTCTCTCAGAATATTTATCTTTTTCATGGTTTGGGTCATTATACATTTTTCCCAGGCTTGTAATATTTTTATAAACAAAAGCATATTGTATAGAAGTACAGAGGAGATATTCTTCCTTCTGAAGAGCTATTATCCCTAACAGCCTCTTTTTAATTAGATTTTAAGATTTTTTGCTTTCTTTAAGCTTTCTCAGAAAAAAACCCCCGTTGTTATAGAACAGCATGTTCATGAATATACTCAGTAATCTTTTTTTCCAATAATATGGTTTGCATGGAAATGATTTAGCTGTTCACTAAGATTACAGGCTAGCCGAGGTTCCAGGTATTATTACATAATGAGGAGCACTTTAAGATCAGAATCTCAGAATCTTTTGTCTGCAGGTTTCAAAACTGTTTACATTATTGATACTTTTGAACTTTACAGAAACTTAATGGAACTTACATTCCAAACCCATGCTGGCACTTTTGGAAACACCTTCCATGATCATTAAGTTAATGGGACATAACCTGACATATTAATTTTTCAATATAATTGCAATCTTTTCTTAATAAGTACTCCAAGCAGGCAGAAGAAACATGCAGCTTGCTTAAAAGCAGGGAAGTTGAATTCTAGCAGTAAGTCTTCCACTAATTCACTCAGTGACTGAGAATGGTTACTAAAGCCAGCCAGCAGCTAAACTAAGGTACTAAAAAACACTTCAAGGAGAGATTTGCATGGACTGTAGGAGGCTCTGAATCAGACCACAAATGGCTGATTAGTAAAATGTGCTGAATACTTGCACTAATTGCTTATGTCAACAACAGATGGAGGAGTTGGCATCCGTGGACATAAGCCACTCCTTCATATATCCAACTTTAGACATGTAAGTATGAACATTTGAGCTCAAGCTTTGCATCCCAGCTTTTCAATCAGTAAAATAAGTCTTAAGGAAACCCCATTCTCACGTGTTACAGTGAAAATGCTATTTAATTATTCGTACATCAGCTGCGTCAGACTACCACACGTACAAACAAGTGCCGAACATGCCCTTTCAGCAGGTTTGCTCTCCTGACAGTCCCAGCACTCTCCTCCTGCTCCGCTTCAGCCTCTCTACACCCAGCTTCCAACACTGGGCTCCTTTTCTGATCAGCAACCGCCTTCGTTCCCAAACCAGCCACTTCACGCCTATCCAAGATCCCAGCTTCCTTACCCAACAATCCTAAACCATATTGCTGTTCAGTCTCCCCAAGTATCTCCTAGCCTCCCGAAAGGCAAATTTTAAGTCTTGTTCCATACCTGGGAACAGGAAGACCATGCCAACGCAAAAAAGGTCACTAAGATTTTCAATATAAGAAAACAATTTGCTTCATTTTTGGAAAGAGCAGAACTACTTGGGGTCAAATTTTCCTTATCGCTCATACACATGTGGACATACACAAATACACAAAGTCCTGCGAAAGAAAATAATGTTTTGCCCCCGTGAATTCGAATGATACTAGAAAGATTATATCTGGAAATGATACTAATAACTGAACCATTCATCAAGAAAATTTGAGATTGGAAGATGGAGAAGGGGAGCTGGGCCTGGAAGATTAGAAAGTATTTGGACTATTTGGGAAAGAGAAATGTTATGCAAGATGAATAGGTGCACTGCCAGTTCTGCCTGTGAGGCAGAGAAACATATTCAAAATCATCATAGAAAAACAGGTAGCTCCAGTGTTTGAATATTAGAAAGCAGCAAATGAACTCATATTTCCCAAGAACATGATTAATGATCTAGTGATAGTTTGGAAACAAACACCCAGCAGGAGTATTTAGAAGTGCAAATTGAGGACATACGTATCACTAAAATATTCAATATTTATATATATAAATGTATAACAACATTTTTTTCATTTAAGTTCTAGTTGCATCAAAACTTATTTAATATTAATGAAATATTTAAAGTTAGGTTTGTCTCTTCTTTTTCTGGTGTGCGATAGTACAACAAAACAAATGAGTTTGCTAGTGCTACATTTGAACGCTTTGATGAAACTGGTATTATTTAGTGCCAGCTAATAAAAGAGGAACTGCACGTACAGTGCAAATAACAAGGTAAGTATTATGTTGCCTTAATGCGTAAGTAAAGAATCCATTTCTGACCATTTTCCACATAGACCATTTGCCTAATGAAATCAGCCTTCCTTCCTCTTCAAAGTACTGCTTTGTATTACCATGGTTGGATGAAAATAGCCTTTTCACTGACTCAAACCACTCTCTTCCATTACCACAATGTTCAGGCACGGTGCAAAGCAAATTCAGTCATGCAGCCAGCCTGATGTTGAAATAATAAAAAATCCCATTTGATTATCTGAGTGAAAGCTTCCACAACTGAACTTTGTTCATTAGGCAAAATTGTATTAAACTCCTCATATGCTGAATTCAACAGGGATACTCAACGTGTGGTTTGCTTGCAGGCACCCACCGAAGGCAGAAAAAGCAAAGCTCCAAGACATAAACAAGCTCAAGGGAAGGATTCCAGCACAAATTTTGCCCACAATCTCACTGATGGTACATGTATAACTCTTGGGAAATCCCTACACTAGGCTGGAGGGGCTACATTCTGACCTTTTGGGGTGTCTGCAATCTGAAAGCAATGGCATTACAGCAATTTAATAGAGATTAATAAATTTCTTTGATTCCAGTATTAGTATCTGACAGTCCATGCACAATATTACACAGCTTTTCTCAAGTGTTTTCTTGTATTTTCTTTCTTAAATTTAAAATTAACAAACCTTCCCAGTCAGCTTTGAAAGATCGTCTCCTCCCATTATCTGCATATCTTGCATAGACTGATCATTCTGAAAGAAGAAAGACAAAACTTTGAAATTGGATATAACTATATAAAATAAAAGCATAAACATGTTAACTTTTTTTGGATCTTTCACAATCTTGATTACCAATATTTTCTAATGTTCGTTAGTATTGGTGTATGACAAAACCACACTCTCACTTGTTCCTGTGGCTTCTATCATCTCCTGGTTGTATTTAAGCTTTACTGAACTAGAAAAAGTTGCATCTTTCTTTTTAAAATACATAATGTTTCCTTGTTTGTTATTTCTTAATATGAGAAGTGTTGAGTAATGTTTTTGTCCCTTTCACAACGGGAAGACAGGAGCATCTCAACACTTGACCAAACACCTGGAAGCACTTTTTTTTTTTTTGAACAGTCTTCAGAAACACAGGCAAAATGTGTTTACATCTGTCACTCACACAGACAACTCAGCTATTTTTGAAGAAATTCACTCAGTATCTTTTTCGGGCTAAAAAAGTTTTGCAAAAATTATCACTTGTTATCAAGAATAGTTTCAGTGTTCCATACAGTTTCAAGAGTTTTGTTTTTGTATTTTCAACTAACTCAAAGATAAAATCCTTGAGGTCAATTCTGTAAAATAAAATACGGTCAATTAGGTTGAACTAAACACTAAACCCAACAAATGCTTTGATTTTCCTATTGGAAAAGTTAAAAAAAAAAAATAGTAAAACATTTTCTTTTGATAAATTGGTTTTACAGGCATTTCTAGGAGAAATTTGTTCTGATGGAAAATTCTCAGCCAGGTCTAGTTCAACTTCATTAACAGCAGCACATAAAGTTAAGATCACATAAGGGAGTCATATGGAAGCCCTACTTTTAAGACAAAAGAGGTCTTAAAGAAGGTAGCAAATTAAAAAATATATAGTCATGGCCAGGCTGTATGAACTTCCCAGAGCAAGCAAGAGCAAAATTAAGTATAGTTAATGTGGGTTTTTTGCCAAATTGGTGCATGTGCTAATCTAATCTCCCTACCCATAGGAAGACAGTGTTAATCCAATTTTAATAATAGCTGCAGTACCACAATGTGACACTGGAGTTTACTAGTAACATCAGGAAGCTTTATCATTACAAACAATTGCCAAAAATGCAATGCTTGAATACTTTGATTTTATTTCATAAATCCAGTGCTCTGAAGTCAAATGTTTTTCCACGAAACAATAATGGGCCAGCAGGACTTACAAGGTAGGTGAGGATTTACTGGGCTAAGGGGTTTATAGCTCTTCTTTTCCCCTCAGAAAGCAGCACCGGTGGAGATAGCATGCACACGCCTGCCACGAGGCACAGTTACAGCTGCACGCCTGTGCAGATGGAAACTGCATCTGCCCACGCTCACAGCACAGGTGGCAGAAGTCCAGGGACTTCCAAGGCACCTTTGCAGCCGCTTGATCACAAGCAAACTGACAACCCCAGGAACTATTCGTGGTCCCCACGGGAATGGGTTGTCTAAATTAATACAGCCTTCCTGAGAAACATAAGTAAAGGTTGCAGAATTGCCCAGATGACGTTTTCTCCAGGTTTGTGTACTGCAGACCCACCAAAAGACTCCCCTTTTACTCAGACTCCGCTCTCCAAAAAACTCTCCCACCACAGCTTTGTAGGAGGTCCTTAGCAGTCATTGCCTTAAAAACCAGTTTTTAGACCTGCATTCACTTTTTCTGCACTGGATCTAGGAGCTTTAGATCCTTTTCATGCTGCGCTGATTCGTTTCCTGGGAAACAGAGCTAGAGCAAGAATGAAGGTTACATCCCATACGTTTTCTAATATAAGTTCCAACATTTCTCTTACTTTTGTAACGAAAAACAGAAAGAAAAAAAAAAAGCAAGCAGAAGATTATTTTAAAACTAAATAAAAAGTGGAGATAGAGAAGATTTTAATTTCAGGCTTAAAAGCATAAACCTTTTGTTGTAGAGCAAGACAGGTCACTCTTCAAAAGTCAGGGATATATCCAGGTCAAGACTATTATAAGACTATAAAAAGCAGATAGTTTCTAATATCTACCACAGCATGTGTAACCAAGGCAGTGACAAAATATTTTTTCATTTCCAAATGAGAAAGACTGGAATTTCATTAACAACCAATACACATGAATTACTGAGGGGGCAGTTTGCCATTAGTTGCTAGCTGAAAAAGAGAGGGGAAAAACAGATAACAGTGAGGTGCAATGATTAATGAATTTATTTATTTTTAACTAAAACCCAATCTCTTTCAGCAGTCTTCACAGCAGCACTATTTCCTTTGCATTTGGTATTTCTGGCTCCAGCTGAAAGGAAGATGCTGAAATAGCATCTTCATTGCTGGCAAGCAGTTAAGCAAACACAAAAGCCATTGAGAGCTGGGGGATCAGAGCATCCCGTCAATCTGCGTATTCACTCATGGGCTGCTGTGACACAACTGCACACCATTATGAAAATCCTCATTTTCTGACTGGAGAACGATCACTGTCAGAGGACAGGACTAAGTATTCACTGTGCCTAAAAACCATATAGAAAAATGCAGCTCAGAACCCTCCAGCCAAGATGCTTTCAAGAAATTTAAATAAATTACTTGCATCATGCAGTAGAGCAATTCTCTTGCAAAAAAAAAAAAAAAAATCAGATCATTGATTTTAATGCCATTTATAAGTATCTCTACATTCATCAATTAACTCATATTGTAAAATACATACCTGCCAAACAGCAAGAGTCAATACCACGATGTCACATTACCGTAATCATAATGTTCACATAGTTAATGTGCACACTATGGTTGCCATGGGAACCTCTCAATGCTTTTTTCTGAGTTCTCAGTTTATAACCTCAAAATAAAACTGCACTAAATGTTAAGTATAAAGTATAATAACTTTCAGGAAAGAAAAAAAAAAATGGTACTGTTTCATTCAGTACCAATTACTGTCAATTCAGAATTGTCTGTTTAATTTTCACGGTCTCAAATCATTCAGAGCTTCTTTTTTCCTTTGGGAGTTGTTCTGTACCTTGACAAAACTGATATGATTGAGTCTCTAGGACTTCTTATAAACGCAGAGACATGAATTAAAGGTTCATTTTCCATCTCCCAAAGTTCCTCAATACTTGCTTTCTAACATCCCTAAACCTTATCGACACTAATTTTGCTGTTAAATGCTTGACATTATATTTAATGTCCCAGATAGAGACATATCAAAATCACACTATGTTTTGGTTAATGCAGCACAAAATTTGTTGCAGCGGTTTCTAACAAGACATGATGCATTTTGTCACATCCCAAGCTATATTTAATAGTGCATTTCTGATTTTTTTTTCTGTGTTTAATAAATCTGCTTTTTCTAGGATAAATCTCAATTTCTTTGGTTTTACTTGCTATGTTGTGCTTTTTCATCTGTTCATCTTTGGTTTATAATTTTGTTTCATTCAGACCTTGTCAATAGACATCTTCAGATGTCAACATACATCTTGATGAATGAAAGGAATAATGTTGCTATTTCATGCTGTTTTTCACAGCATGCAAGACAAAACTTTGACTTTCTATGTTGATTGGAAGTATAGATATTTAAATTCCATCTATACTAAGTTATGTCTTTTGAACTGGGTGGGGCACAAAATTATTACATCTCTTTTACATCTCCTGAGATCAACACTTGGACATAGTTCAAGTTACAAGTGAAATGAGTTGGGTGGTCTCAGGAAAATTTATTATAAACAACATTGCTCATCTGAAAATTGCATCAAACTGTGAACAGCTGTTACTCTGCTAAAGAAACAGGATCTGGAGTACATTAACACTGGGATCACTGAAACAAAGATTCTTTAATCATGGCAAAAAAAATAGCTCTAACATAACAGCTTAAATGCACAACTAAATTATGAAATATGGACACTGGGTCATTATCACACATTTAGTTACTATAGTCTGCACAGTTCATATGGAATTTCTTGGAAAAAATGTGGTTACCTTTTTTTCCCAAAATTCTTAACAAAGAAGGATGTGACCATCAGACCTGTTCTACTTTGATTTCTACCACTTGGGTGATAAAGCAGATCTGCCAACCTGAGGATTCCCATGAGGACAGCTCTCTCACTTTGCACCATCATCCCATCTCCTACAACTGGGTTTTCCAGGAAGGTTTTGACTAAAAAGAAGTGATCGACAGACCATCACTGTCAGTTGTCCCTTGGAACTTCAAGCCGTTGAATACAGAGCATCTCTAGGGCTTCTCTTATCCTTCCCTAATGGCTAAGTGAAATGATTAGGACAGAATTACTGCCTGTGAAGTTTCTGATTTATACCCACAATTAGCAGAGTTTGAAAAGCAAGAGCCAAGCACCACTTCACTGATAGGTTTGATGCAGAGTAGAGTTCAGTCTTCACATTTACTTTGGCCTCACCTTTATATTTTCTGTTAAGACTGTCATTAACTGTGTGATCTATGCTGCTTCTGTTCTCATAAGTCGACCCATGACCTTGAAATGTCTTCATTAAAGACAGGATTACTCTGTTCCTAATTTAGGTATCTGAAAGTTAAATCTATGCATCCTGGGCTCCCTTCATAATCCATGGAGAAAACAAGATAGATCACATAAATTATCTATTTCACCATATGGGAAATTTACAGCAGATAGCTTACACCTAGACATCCAACTGAGAAATCTGAAGCCAGGTGAGATGAATCCCAGCTTAAGAGATGAGATCAATATTTTGTTCCTAAAATCCTCACTGAGCATGCAGACAGAAATTATTTTCAATTGCATTGACCACAGGCACATAAGAAGCAATGATCTTGACTATTTTCCATTAGTAACATCCTGAACTACTCACTTAGGCTCTGTCTCACACAAACATTTAACACAATTCCCCTTGTACCACTCCAGGATCATTTGCTTGCATGTTTACTCAAAGGTTTCATTTTAATCTAGGTAAAATACATTTGAGGAGAGATTTCAAAAGATACAACCAATCTAATATTTCTTCCAACTTATGTCACGAAAATTAGCAAACAATCTGCAGATTTTTTACAAAAATTTTACACACATGATTAATAGGACTCTACACTCAAAACTTCTTGGAGCAGTAATATAATTTTACCTATAGCGTCTACCCACTGAATAATGAAATCAATTGGATCTCATGTGTGTGGCGTTCATGATCACCAAGAATGGAGTCTTAACGAGCCTCAATAAAACAATAACTTGCATTCGATACTGGAGGAAGCATAGCAACTGGATAGGGTAACAGTAACTTTGAAGGTGATCTGACAGCTGCATTTTGAATGGCACTGAGGGAACAAGGTGGATGGTGTTAAAGCCAAAAAGGAGATGACAATTACCAAGGTAATGAATAATTATGATTTGAACAAAATTCTTGGTAGTTCATACAATAAAGAAAAGCTGAGATTTTAGAACATCACATGGACACAATTGACTTATGAAATGGATACATGTTTTCAGATGCATGGCTACAATACACTGCTGCACAAAAATTGAAAATCACAGAAAACCTAAGAACTGTATACTCTGGCATACAAATCAACACATACTACAGATATGTTTTTCAGTTGAGAACAAAACATAGTGCTCAGATGAAAGAGAGCAGATATGACAAGAAATTACTTTCCAGTTAATATCTTTCAAGCGTGAAACCACAGAAGCAATGTCTGTCACACAACTTTTAAATAGAAAAATATTACTTCTATGTGAGTTAGCTGCAGCAAACTGATTCATAATATAACCAAGCTTTCTGCATTTAAAAAGACAGCATTGGAGAAATTAATTGCAGGTATTGGCAGAGTTTAGAAAGATGTATCTGCAGTTATAAAGACTTCTGCTTTGAAATTATATACTCTTCAATAATTATAATATCTTTTGCTACATGACCATGCTCTACCATCTCAGTCATCAACATAATAATTAAAATGAAAATTTTGATGTTCTAGTTTGGATGCTGACACCCTAGTATGGAGCTTACTTGCTTTGCAGCCTGCCTCCTGAGAAGTACTTCAATATATGAATATGTTGGTTGAGGGAGTGTCAGCATGGCATTTACATCATCTGTTAACCTGTTTTGACTACCAGGTAAAGTCAAAATGACGTATAAATTATAGGCTATGAAATTATCCTCTGTATATCAGCAGAAGTAAGAAAAACATCCGTGGAATGGTAATACATAGGATGCTGTACTTACAAGCAACATATGCTTGAACTACTACTATTTTAGGTTTCTTCTCTAAAGAACAGCTAAGAAGAAAGGATCTCAAGAGGGTAGGTCGGAAAAGGGACTGTCATGGTTCATAGCAGCCAACTAGAAGGAGTATCCAGGCTTAAGTAGCAACATTCACAGGACAACTAGTAAGTACTGTTAAGCTGGAGACTTAGCAAATGACTGGGAATGATATGGATCACTTCCTAGTAAAGACTGGAAAGTGTGCGTTCCCTTTCCCAGAATCAAATGTAAACCAAGGAGCAGACTGCAACCTCCGGCGCACGCCCACATTCAAAATCACCAATGCGAGGTCACTGATATATTTCTAGGAGGTGCTTTGAATACCTTGCAAACAAGCCAACAGTGCCGAACCAACTGGAAATCAAATACAGTCAACTGGCATACGCTCACTGTCAGAACATCACCTATCCCACAGGGACAGCAAGGGTACATTTGCACTGAAGCACTGATGGTTTCGTGTATCTCTGTTAAAGTTGAGGCTACGGTGCTTTGCTCAGCTGCTTAGTAACCACACCACTGACTGTGATGGGCTGAGATCTGTCTTATTGCTATTGTCAGCATTACCTTAGATAGTTAATTTTAAACTGGTATAGGTATATCTATCTGAGCTCCAGGTACTACAGTGTAAGACATATTTTACATCCCTATGGTTAGATCTACAGTACAACTAATTTGAAGATTTCACTTATTTTTTATTCTTTTTCTTCCTTGTCGTTATTCCATAACAAAACAACTCCATTGCACAGGTTTGGAAGTGCTTCAAATTCAGGCTAGTCTATCCAGTTCCAGGGAAGGCCAGAGTTCTGCAATGAGGAAGTTGGCTTTGGACAAAGAAACACAAACAACGAACTTACTGACAGCAAGGTACTCCTTATCGGCTGACCTGTGGTAACACATGGGTATGTTTCCTCCTTGCTGTAAAAGCAGGGCAGATCATTCAGCTTAAACAACTCTCAGGGCAACAGTAAGTTATTAAAAATTGGATTGTTTACAATCATCCGTTCACACATTCAGTAATTTCTTGTGTACCAGGACTCCTGCATGCCTTCTCTGTATTTAATCCAAAGAAGGTAAGGTACCTTGAAATAGATACTAGAAAATTCATCCCCTATAGGAGTTGCTTCCATGGAGATTCTCTGGTATCTAATGGAGCATAAACTGCCATTGAAGCTTCTTCCTTCCCAGTCAAGGGATTTGGAAGTGATCTCTCATGTGTGTACTCTCAGATATCAACAGGTGAACTCACATGAAATGTTAATGAAGTTAACACAGGTTAATACAGATTACACCTGTAATTCTGTAAATTCTTTACACTCTCTTATTTTGTTGAACACATGTGTTCAACACTATCTCCACCTATCAATAAGTTCTGCAGGTACACGGAATAAAGATATTTCAAATATTTTCAAATAAAGAAAATTTTCTAAAATCATGAGTGCATACATGATCTACCTCTGTAGTTTTATTGTGGGTAAAACCTTCCTTAAAATCTCTAAACAGAGATACAAATTCAGTTTTATTGGCATAAACATAAAGTAACTCTACAGGAAAAGGGCCAAACTGTTGTAAATTGCAGCACAATTTAGACCAGTTAACTTGGCTAAGAAGGATTATAGATGATTAATTATTTCCTATTTTCCTTTCTGGTTTAGCAATTAAATTTTATTTATTTGCTTGGTATTGCTTCAATGGGCAATTTTGTTTAAGGATGAGGCAGTAAGATTGCAGCACCACATATACCCATATGGCACAAACAGCACCTGGACACTTAAAAAGATCAGCAAGAACTGAAATCAAGAACATGTGATACCACATGTTTTGAATTGTTTGTAAATCAGAAACACAATATATCCTCAAAATTCAGGTTAGTTTCCACAGTGTATTCTGAGGTTTCCTTGTACTATAACTTCTTTTTATTCTGTAAGATAACATTTAAAACATAGGAACAAAATCTGCATATGTTGCAGGGTAAGAAAAGGTACTAACAATTTCATAGGGCTGTTCAGTCCTGTGAGATAAGGTTCATACTTTGTCTGCAGAGATGGAAGGCAAGTACAATTTAAAACTTACTGGCAAAAGAACAGTTTAGGAAATTACTGCCATAATCCTACTCAGGCACTCATTTTGGACTGCCAGGAGGTATTACTAAAGGTGTCCACCTTTTGTGATAAAGTAATAAAAGCTCACACTGTTGGAATAGGAGACTTGGGCTTCTTTTCCTCCTCAGCTCTCAGAAGACCACCATAAGCTAAAGATTGTAGGGAAAAGCTTCCTCCTGTTACTATGCTATGGTAATGAAGAAATCATAAAGGAGATCAAGGATGCTATGGCCAACCAAACCGGACTCAGCTAGGGAAAAGTCAGTTTGGGTTCAAGTCCATGTGAACTGGAGAACCTGTCTTTTACCCATTTATTGTTTAGCATGAAATGCAT
This sequence comes from Balearica regulorum gibbericeps, assembly GCF_011004875.1. Taxonomy (NCBI): domain Eukaryota; kingdom Metazoa; phylum Chordata; class Aves; order Gruiformes; family Gruidae; genus Balearica; species Balearica regulorum. The sequence goes on from NC_046185.1 coordinate 149,172,176, forward strand.
GAACATTACAGCAGCAGAACTGGAAGTCATGTCTCCCAGCATCAACAGAGGATCTCGGCATGCCAGTTGGGACACTACTAGATCCATATGTAGCATCTTACCCCATTTTTTTAATTGTGTGGTAAAGTAATGAAGAAAGTAAATGAATACTGTGAAAAATCTAGTACAGTGAATTTGTAGCTCTGTACTAAACCCCCTGTCCCTTTTTTTTTTGGGGGGGGGGGGGTTCTGAAAGCACAAGAGAAAACTGCTTTCTCTAGACTAAGCACAAAGTACTAACCTTCTGACCTGGACTATCAGCAGTTCCTAGGATTTGGTGATAAAAGAAAGGTAGGAGAAGAATCTTCAAATTTGTCAAATAGCCACAGGCTGAGAAAACAGACAGATAGGTGTAAGCAAATCCACAAAAGATGAGACTGATAAAAACCTAAAATGCTTAGTCACTTCGAGCAATCTGGCGTCTGGTGTATCATTGACTCTTACAACTCAGTAGCGCACTCTTTCATACCACTACGTTTAGTCCCTTGGCTAAAGTGACAACTTGGAAACTTTTGACAACACACATATCCTTTATGAGTTTTCTTGCAAGGTTATTTTATAGTATCTGTTTTCTTTTTAAATAACTTGTCTATCAAATGAGGAAGGAAAAGAATTTTGTATTCTTCACACAGATCAGCACTGCAACAATATAGTACTGCTTGTTGTTGCTATATTCCTTTAAAGTAACCTTTTTGGTTTATGCCTTACAGCACCCCTGGGGTGTGGCACTACATGAACATTGCACATCCTATGATCTGTTTTAAGAAACAGCATTTAAGAGATGCCAATAAAAGAGAGTCATAGAATTCCTTGGGAAAATTAGAACCCTCTGGCATTTTTAATTAATTTTGCCCCATTTCAGATCTTAATATAAAAAGCCACACACTAAATGATATTATTAGCATCCAAATAAGTAATCGAGGTGATATTTTTTCAATGCATAAAGATGTCACAATACTTTCAAACTCATCAGATCTTATTTGTACAACAGGATTAGCAACCATTATGTTCTGGACCTTTCTTATATGTAAGAGCATATCTCCCTGTCACTGTAAAAATCTGTAAAGCAGACTGAAAATATGGACTGCAGTCTCTCCTAATGATGACATACAGTATTGCTGCAAATGTCATAATTTAGTAGTCGCTTGCTGTATTTTTGGCGGAATATGAAACAAAATATTTTACTAAAACTAAAAATCAATTTTTAGTCTTTGTATCAAACCACTGCTTTACAACAAATATTGTATCCAGGGGAACTTTAGAATCAAACTCTTTGAAAAGATGACCTCTTGAATGCTTTTAATGAAATCCCTTGATGCTTTGAATCTGTTCTAAAACTGACCAATTCTAAAAACATCCATGGTATCAAATGTTAAGATATTCCAGAAATCTGGATTGCTCAAAATACCAAAGATTTAAGCTCATGTAAAAAAAAACCACGTATTAAAAAAACTTACGAGAAATTAACTTCACATCTAAACTTCCATTTATACATAGTAGCTGTACCCTCTGTAACATACTGTAATCAAAAACATTTATTTCAAATTGGAAAACATTTTTCAAAAGGAAACATTACAGCTTGTTAGAAAAATGTGACCCTTGGGGAGAAAAATTTCTCCAGAAAGATTAGAAAATACCTCTTGTGGAGTTTGCATTAGATCTGAAGTCCAGAAGAACAGAGTATCAACACACAATACAGGAAAACAGTACATTTTTTCAGTTAGAACAAAGAATTCCACGGCTAAAAATCACAGATCAGTATAAAGGAAGGTAATACCTAAACAGGGAACAATAGGTAAAAATGAAAAGTATCTTGACAAGGCAAGTAATGACTTGCTTTAATATGCCCCATAAATGCCTTAAAACAGTATTTTGATATTGCCGGAGAGCTGCAGCACAACTCGGTACCATTCTGTCTTCCCTGCCACATCTGTTCTTGTTCTGTCCCCATGGCAATCAGGCCGCTTCCTACTCAGTTCTCCCCCGGCTGAGCTGTTTGGTTCCCCAAATCTTTTATGTGTGAGTCACTGAAACACTTACTCATACTTAAAAAAAAAACCCACTAAGAATTCAGATGGTGCTAACATATTTAAGTGGTGTGTAGGTGTGTTATCTGATGCACACAGAGATCACCCCTCTATGAGTAAGTCTTACATTACAGATAAACCTGATAAACTGTCTGTACGATAGGCTTATTACGACCTTTCCTGAACTATCCCCACAAATTAACGCCTACTTATATTATTAGTAACAGTCCAAGCCCCTAAGCAGTGTCCAACAGGAAAATACTGTATTTTTTAATTAAAATAACTTGAATCAGAAACATTTTCTTCCTCCTTACACTCAAGACAGCCTTGAGCGAGTGATGAATTTAAGTTCTCATATCTCACAACTCTGCCATCATGTTAAATGGAAGCTGTAGGTGCCTAGAAAGGAGAGCATCTGCCTCCAGTCCTGAGAAGTTTCACGACACTAAATTTTAAGGTCACATTTTATTACATATAGTACCGCCTTCTTCAGTTTGCCTTAGAACACTATTAAAAGCAGGTTGGGTCACAAAAATAATTAGGGTTGAAATATCCATGCTCCCTCTGATACCTCTGAGGAGCACCTCTCAGATAAGGGGAGTCTGAGGCTTGCACACGTGATAATGAGGATCCCTTGACTATGGTCAGAGTCCTTTTTCCAGAAGAAGCTGTGCTGACTAAAGAAGTTACTGCCCACAAGCTGTCCCCAGCTGCTTGTAACTCTCCCTCTGGCAGGGGCTGCTGGCAGGCTGGGATGAATGTGTGCATCTGGGTCAGTAAAAATGAATCCAGGGAGATGAAGCAGTTCAAACAGAAAGTCTCTGGTAACCGACCTCATCTGGGCTGAGACAGGTTAGGAAGTGCTCAGAAGCAGCTGAGCTGGCAAGTGTGACTGGCAGGAGGGCACTGCAGTTGCCAGGAATGAACTGGCAGCTGTTGCTGTTCCAGCCAGTGAAGATGTAATCAGAAAAGAGACTCGTTTCCCATGTCTTTGTTTTCACACCAAACCACTATCTGTACCTGATGTACAGGTGAAGCTGGCAGGATAGTTAATTCCCAAAGTTCCCTGAATCATGCTGTTACTCTAATAACACCAGGCACAATTTAACCAAAGAGACTGACATTCTTCTCATTACATTTTTGTAAATTTCTTTTAAAATTCATGAGCTAATTGCAAGAATAAGCTTTTGGGACAACTTCCGCTACTAACACATTTTCAGCTATTTCTCTGGAAAGCTTGAGTGTCTCTGAGGCTGACATTTTGCAATAAGATGCCTCTGCATGTAGAAGTGTTTTTAGTTTCTTTCATGAAAAATATTCTATTTTTAAACAAGTCTTGACACTTGGAAAATGAACATTTGGAAACAGTTAGGAGGACTGTGAATTGTAGCATCTCTAAACATTCTATCCACACAAAATATGATCTGTTTCCACTGTTCCTCACCTTCTTAACCAGCTCTGGTCTTAATTTTAAGTTTCAGGAAATAACTGAAGCCTCAGAGATACAGAGAAAGCACCAGTGCCTGCTTAAGACTTGGGAGTATCTTTGGCTTGGAACTGTAAAGGACCTTTTACTCATTCATTTAGCAGGTTTGAGCTTTCACTCAAAAAGATACTACTACTTCAGGGTGCAAATGCCATTTTATCCATTCATAAACATGGAAAAGTACACAGAGATAAAATCCCTTTGGCAATTCTAGGAGTAGCTTTCTAGTCCCAAATCTCTCAGCTTTGGCTTGCCCATAAGACATCTATTTGGCAGCACAGTCTACAATCACTAGAACACATTTCTCAGAATAGCAACAACTTTAAGGTTATCCTTGACACTGGTAGCTTCTGTGGACTAAATTAATGTCATATTTTTGTTGCCCATTAGCTTATAAAGTATATCATGCTGAAAAATTCTCTGTACAGCTGTTCACTGTCTACAGTGCTGGCTGCAAGCCATATATCTGAAAAAGGTTAAAAAAGTATATTTTAGTTTTTTAATGTCTAGTACGTGCACAACCTGTCTCCAAATTAAATAAATAAACCTACACTGAAGATATTTATTTGCATGTCAAAATGAGAATTTAAAGATAAATTGGAGTTCGATTCTGTGACATTATTGCAGAATTTGGCCTTAAAGTTGATAGGAATTCATTCTACCAGGTAGCCTCCAGTTTGTAATTCTTCCATGGCTACTCAGCATCAAGAAGATGACAGGGTCATCAGCTAAACTGTGTGCATGAAGTAAAATAAAGGGAACTCAGAACCTGCACAAGAGAAAACCTGTAAGTACAAAAGCTAATGTGGATTCTCTTTCATCTCAGGATGCGCAGTTTTCTCAGGAGATCATAGCTGTGTTTTCATGACACACAGCCATGGAGATAAACAATCATTGTAACACTGGTGAAGAGTCTGGGTACAGATACGAATAATTAAATGCAAGGAATACACTTAGTTGTTTCTTTTGTTGTTGTTTATTGTTAAATGAATAAAACCATGTTGAAGTTACTTGCTTTTTAGGGTCAGGATTACAATATATTGTTTTCAGATGTTCATACTACTCTTAAAAAAACCAAGTTCCATACAGCAAAATTATACTTAATAAGAATAGGTTATTATGCAAAGCAGGAAAGTACATTTTACACCTTTCTCTACTCTGATCACAGTCTGATGCCTCATGCTGTTGTGTTTTTTACAATGTGAGCATTTAGTAATGATGCATGAGAAGTAAAGCTACACGGCAGAAAAATAAATTATTTTACTACATTTACCAACTGGCTTTCAAGTTACTCATAAAATCCCTCTGTTTCCTTACTCCTACAGCAGAGAGATTTAGCAAAACTATTTACTGAGATGGCTTCATACAGCAAAAACATTCAGATTTCTACTAAACAATGCTTGTTTTGTTGCTTGTTTTTGGAATTTTGCAGCACTAATGGTCCTGTTTATGCCAAGATTAATAACCAACAGTTGTAAATACATTTCAAACAACTGGAGGCTGAAGAGGAAACAGATCATATCAATGGATTTGTTTGTGAGCAGACTTCAATGCCACCATTATGCATGGATTATAATTCAGAGGTTCACGTTTTTTTATTAGTTATGTTCTGGAAACCATAAATAATGTATTCATTTTAAAAAATTACATGATTGACCAAATCCACATAATCCTCTAGAAGTTTCCTCCTAGTGACTAGCAAGCAACATTCCTTTGAAGTTCATTCATATTTTTCAGGCTGCACCTCCAGTTTCAGTTTCAGGAATTCTGTTTAATGTCTAAGAACTAATACTGATGTCTGTAGAGTATAAACAGTATAGCCACATTATTTTTAAGCTACAGTTTCCCAAGTTCGATTCCACTTTGTTTCCTCTGAAAATAATAAACAAAGGGTGTTTTCCCACTTAACCTGCATATATATTAAATTCAGTAAACTGACATGCCGATTTGAGGTAATGAAACTAAGACATCATTTGAAAAACACAGAAGGTTTTCTCATAAAAATGTCCAAGTTTAGGCACATATGTCAATACTTTGCAAACCAGATAAAACCATCCTGATTCTGGAAGTACAAACAGCCACTCATCTCATTAATATCTAGAGAATCTAAATGCACTATGCTTTTTTCAAAAATCAATTTATACGTATGAGTAACTCTAAAAAAGAATTTACATGTCCAACTTTCAGCTACATAATATGAAAGCAGATCTTAATATCTTAGTTAAGTGTCTGGAATATGATGAGAGGTTTGAAAAACAAAGAGCCATGCAAAGCTAGTCATATTTGCAATCTCCTTTTAGTTAAAGTTAATCATGTCTGTACACCAGACATCAAAATACATTTTCTGCTGATGCTTTGCAGTTAAGATGCACTTTCACTGATGCCAAGATCTGACTTTGGGTCACAATTACCAGCCCTTTTTGCCATGTTTAAACCAAGAAATCCCACTTTAAATTACAACCTCTAAAAATTGACTAACCTTTCAGTATTGAAGTTGGAATGAGACAATTCAAAAATCCCATGAGTCTGATCTGAAATTAGTTGTTGGATTTAAACAGCTGGAAGGGGGGAAGGGAGACATATCTGAAGGACTCCCTTTAGGAGAGAAATAGAGAACAGTTAGTAAAAGGAAGCAGGTTAAATAATGTGAGAAGAACAGTGTCTATAGAATGAAAAAGGAATAAAAAGAGAGAAAAATGGGTTCAGAGCAGTAATAAGTCTTAATAGAAAGTGGAACAGAAAAGGCAAAGGGAGGCAAAGGGGTGGAATCTGTGATGCTCCAAGACTTCATGTAGAGTCTCACCTCGAACACTGTAATTATTTGCCTCTGATTAAAGTGTAAAACACTGTGAGAGGTATGATACTACAGAATAAACTGACGTGGGGGATTTGGGAGTCTCACATAAGGCTGGGACAAAGAGTCACTCAAACTAGTAAACAGCTAGTTCCCCAAGTGTTCTGACCACGGCTATGTTGACAAGGGTACGTTCTCTAAAACCTGCAATTGGACAAGACACAACGATAACTAAAACGCAAGGGATGGCAGGTAGTGGTACTAGTGCTTTAGTCAGTACTACCTTTATGCATATCTCATGGAATGAATCCACCAACATTAGCATCATTCCAAACTTATACTGCAGTGTCATTCAGCTTCTCAAGACCAGGCAGATATCAAGCACTGTTCCAAGCACTAAATCCAGCATAGCTTCAGGCTCTAAATACATGACACTTGTTTGGAAGAATTTATAAGAAAAAAAGGATTTCTTTTCTAAAAAACTAGATGCAAGCACTAGTTGTAGGGAAGGTGCTACCTTCCTGCTAAAGCATGAGGAGGCTAAGATCCAAAATATGCACAGCCATGTGCATGCTAAGATGCATGCTAAGATCATCTAGGACTTAAGTCTTGATAATGGCATCCTGCATAACAAAATTTATATTGCAGTTTCAGCCTGATATAACATGCTTTTATTTTATTTCCTAAGCAATGATGTGAAGATATCCACACTTGAGGTATACATCTCCTGCCACTCATTGGTTATGGGTTAGTATGACTAATAAGAGTTGACTGGTCACCAAGGAAAGAAAATTTAACACCAGGGTATCTTCATACGGGATAAAAGATGACCCAATAGGAAAAGCACGTGCATTCCTTAAATGCCAGGTAAAAAATAAGAACCAATTTAAGCAATTCCACTGTTCGCCAAGCAGTATTACTGAAATGCTATAATTACTACACCAAAAAAATATGAGTATAATTTCCATGTGCCTTCATGTGAGACAAACATTATATTTTACTTTCTTAATTAGTTCTGTAATACTGCTAAATACCTAGAAATTGTACAATATTAGTATTGCACTAGACATGACTAATTCTTCAAAGAGAAGTCCCAGGACCAAATCCTAAACAAATGGCTACAAAAGGCTCTCATCCATTTCTCTTCCATGATGGAAAAAGTTCAGACTGGATTTGTGAAAGTTAGGAAAAGTTTATGGTCACTGGCGTTGGAGCAAAATGCCGACAAATTAATCTCTGTCTGTGGAAAGGACGTAGCATTATTGTGGGACCTACTGGACTCAGCAAGTTGCATTTGTGCTCAGAGAGCAACGGTATTATCACTCCATTTATTTAGTGTATTTACTCAGACATTTCTAGGACAACTTATTTCTAGAAATGCTCCCTCACTGTGGAGGTGGAATAGAAATGTATAGCTTATGCAAATAGAAATTGTAATCAGGCATTGTAAAAAAAAGGCCGGTCATCCCACTACCATTGCTTCACTAAAACAAATGAATCATTATTGCATAATTTCCTCTGAAGATAACAGGAAGTCTTGATCCTTACCTCAACACTGGATTTAGTTCAATGGCTTATTTCATTTTCTTATAAAACACTATCATCATCTAGTGGTATGTTTTGCTAATATGTAAACTGCATGTTATGAAGATGAAAGCATTTCATTTACTTAGCATTAAACATTTAGAATAAGACATAGATTTATCATCTTGCACTTATGCCAAACTATGTGGAAGTGGGGGTGGAAAATAAAGTTACATGAAATAAACTTGACAGACCTATTGAGGATTTTGAGAACAAACGACATGCTGACATTTTACATGACAGAAACTTGAATAATTTTCTGTCCAAAAGTGAGGACAGACTAAATAAAAAAAATACAGCTTGAGGATGCTTCATATCCTTATTCATACTATCCATAAAGTATAAAGGGACATGACCAAATATTTTGAACAAAACCTCATAGGTTTTTCAAACAAAAATATTTTTGACACTGTTTTTCTTATAATTGGGGGTGGTGAAATTTCCCATTTACCAAAGTCCACTATTTATTATGAACATACAACCAGAATCTACATAAATAAGTTGTTGACTTACGTGGTAACTTTTCAGTCTAACAAAATCGACTTTCATGGAGATGAACCTTTCTGAATTTCTGCTGAGATTTTTAATGTGCTCCACAAGGTCAGCACAGAACTTGTAGCCACCTTTGAGGACACAGAGAACCACAATATCATTGTCTCCAATGTCTTGCATAATATCTTTGGCCAATCGTTCTGTCCTGGGGCAAAAAAAATTAAGGATAAAATAACATTAGATGCAGATTCTCTAAGTTCATGGTATGCTTCCCATGTGGTTACAAAGAAACACTATGGTGACTATATAGCTTGACTGACAGTCTGTTTAAGTGTCTTGATTTGGCTGGCTTTTGATCAAGTTCACAGAAGGCGGATATAGAGTGATGGATGCAAGATGCAAAGCATGTGAATCAAACTGGTTAACCTTAAATGCATAAATTCCCCAGTTATAGAAAAGGGAGTAACACATCTCATCATATGTTGAATTCAGAAGCATTTCAGACACTTCGGAGTAAAAAATACAACTTAGCCTTCAGTTTTACCTCACAGGAAACATCAATATAAAATATTCCTGTGCAACCACCTAACTTGTTACATTAGTTACTACCCAAGAACAATAAATTAAGCGAAAGATAGGGAAGAAGATTATTAAAAAATACTTCTCACTGATAGGCTTTGGAAAACACTACCCCTACAATTGTTATAGAACTATACACAAATAGTATAAAGAAATATATCAATCAAAATTTTATAAAGAGTGTATGTTATCACTATTTCACACAGCAAAAAAGAAGAGTGCAAAGAACTTAAGTGACTTGCTCAAGGTCACACACGTGAGAATAATAAGCTCCAATTAACTCGGAATTGCAGGGTTCCCATATCTGTCTTCTCTTTGACAATTCTGCCTTGCAAACACAACATGGCGGATGATTGAAACCAAAAGATACACATTTCTGCCATACAATTGTACATAAATTTTCAAGATAAAAATAATAAACATGAATGCTTATCTTAAGTAGCTTTGATTTCTAAAGAGCAAGGTAGATGGCATTTCTAGACCTAAAACAGGGTACCAGGTCATTTTGAGATGTAAAGCAGGTATCACATAAAACTGAACAATGTTGTCTGGTGTTTTGAGGAAACACAGCTCACTGCATTATTTTCTGTAAACACTTTCGTTGGAAAGTTCTTTGATAGCTCTCTGAATTAGGTTAGTATTTTCGGTGAGTGGACTTCTTTACAGGATGCATTTTATTAAATAATCCTATAACTTATCCCATATCTTTCAGGATTACATTTTTCACCTATTCTTTTCCTCTACCCACTGTAATATGGGAATCCATTTGCCACTACATGAATACATTGAACTTTAGTGAAATCTACATGTATGCATGTACTGGAGAAGAATAAGCCCTATATTGAAGATAATATACTAGTTATGAGCAAAAGTTGTCATTTTATTTTCAGATCTTTGTATTTTTAATGCTCAGATAAATTCCATATAGCAGCAATTAGTATTTTTTAGATTTGAAAAATGGAAGATATCATTAGATCATCTTGTTTCACCTCAAATATATAATTCCTTTAACTGATGTAAGAATGAAGATTATTAAGAGAATTACACTTACTTTACTGAAGATTAGTAAAATAGTCTTTTATCATCTTTTGTCAAGTCTGAGAATAACGGGGAAAACCTTTCAGTAAGAAGAAATACTTCTCTGGTGATTTTAATTTTTTTATATTCTTCCTGAGATTGTCTGAGGAGCTGAAATTTCCAAAAAAACCAAGTACCATTTTGCATTTTAAGAGAGTATGAACTCCAGTACAGGCAAAAATGTATTCATTTCAATTTCTAAATAAAAACATACCAGGTTTTTAACCTATATTTAATTGCTACCAACTGACAAGAGAATTTTCTCAAGTGCTGATCTTTCTTCCTACATGAAAATTTTGCATGATCACAATATATTCAGTTCTGCATCCTTTTCCATTAGAATAAAATTATTTTTTTCTGCTCGAGTAAGAAAAAACAGTGAAGTTCATTCTGCTGGACTACAAAAATAAGACTGGAGTTCAACACTTACTTCAAACAAATTTATATTGAATTGTATGACAAGTGAAGTTGTAATGTATTTATTTTTTAAAAAAGAGCAATTACAAGTCAGTTGACCTTAACCAAAAGAGATTAAAAATTCAACACAATGGTAACTGAAAAGGCAATGAAAGAAAGCTTGTGTTTAAAAACAAATGCAGGAGTCATAACTCTTCCTTATGATGGATGTTTACAATTTTCTTTCAAGGAGTTCCAACAATTACAGCACTTGCAACCGGCTGTCAAAATGCGGTAGGTTGAAAGCTGCAGGCTGAAAATGTCCCACGGAATTCCATTGAGATATTCCTAATAAATATACTGTTGAAAATTACTGTTTCCATTTTGTAACTTTTTTTCGTAAGATTTTTAACAGCATGTCAAAATAGTAACTGAGCATGAACACTGAACTGGCCTACCACAAACACCGAAGCACCATCAAATGCCTACACTGAGAGCAGATGGGAAATATTCCAAGGTAAGGAATGAGGGATGATCAAGCTTTCCCACCACCACCCTTCAAACCTAGCATCTGGACCCAAACAGTCCACAACACACTTTTCGGTTGTGCTGAATGGCAGAAGTCAATGGTGCAGTTGGGAACCATTAGGTTAATCAGCATCAATGATTTGTACTAGGATTTGCCAAAGTTGTACATAACTGAATGTAGTTTTTTCTCCTTTTTGAATTAAAAACACAAGATGGTTAGAGTGCAAGTGGGACATTCATGTATAACTATATACAAAGCTTTGTACTTGCCCTTTCACCTTCAGTTCAGCTCTCTTGTAATCTACCTTCCAGCGCCAATTTCACTATACGATCACACTCCTCTTTTCGTGGGACCCCTGTCTCACTCAATGCCCAAATCAGAAATTAGGTGAGAGAAGTTAGACCAGGAGTTACAAAGGCAACTACAAGACTAGCATTTCCTAACCTTCATGCATTTATTTACTTTCCAAATTAAATAAATAAAATTATTTTTTGAATTGCTAATATAGTATTTTAGGACAAATGTTATATACGCATTGTCTGTGGATGACAGGCTTTATAAAAAAGAATACTACTGACCAAAGAATTTATTTAGTAACTTTCAAACTACACATACCTGTCAACAATAATGCCATGAGGTATGAGCACATATTCCAGATCTCCGTAGTAGTGCTGAGGATAAGTGAACAAATCCAGACTGTATCCGGGCCAGTTGTCTGAAATCTGAGTATCAAATAGTACTGTTAAGAATACTTCATGGCATTTGGCAATATGTAATTGATATAAAATCAGTGTTCTAGTACACTCTGTTGGCTAAATTAATTGTATGACATACTATCTTCCAGTTATAATTTACTATTTCACTTTTCCTATTAATTATGTTGCTTCAGAAATCAAATGCTACAGTTTTTTTTCCCCACAGAATGTGCGAAATTTCACCTGAAATTACAAACACCTAGATAGAAAGAGGAAATATTTAATACTAAACTAGAGGCAAATCTAAGTTTCTTATTGCTTTCAAATTCAAAATGCAAATGTAAGATTACCAGTAAGAAGGGATTCTCCAATGGGAGATTCAGACAGTGGGATTAAAAGTCATAAAATCATACATTAAAATTGTACATTTCTGGTTTAGAGGTATTTTAAAGTCACACATAAATAAATAAATATTCTACAGATGAAACAGCACATAGGGAAAATAAATTATGTGGTTCATGGACGGTATCTGTACCAATCAGTAGAAGACTGAGCTTCTTGCCAAAGGTGAGGTTCTTAGTTTAGGTACGTCATCAAAGATAAGTTATTACAAAACGTTTGCGTTTCACCTCACTGTCACCTAGTCTGTAAACCCATACACTTACAGAAAAAAATATTTTACAGATTTAATATATAATAGTTTCATAAGTTATCAGAATACAACAATTAGGAGATCCCACAGCATACAATGGCAGTAGAGATTAAGTAGGGCAAAAATCAGCCAACAGGTAAAGGCTTCAGAAAGCTATGAAGATACAAAGTCACCAGCACAAGAACTAAACAAACTCCAAACCAACAATTTCCACAATTCCTTATGAAAGACAAGACCTGCAGGTTCACGAGGTATCTTGAAATCATTACAAAGCTTTCCTTCAATATTGGTTCAGGATAAAAAGCGACATCTAATCAGTTTTCTTTACAATCATGTTTCTGAAGTCACATATTGTCTGTCTGATTTCTACAGTTTGGCCATGAACCTTGAGTAGAAGGATAAATGGTGAGAAACTTGCCTTTGTGAAGTGCACGTCTTAATGGCATTTCTGCTAAAGGACCATCACCGAAACTAACCTCTGCTTACGATTTCATGTAGTACAGCAATAAACCACATCTCAAAAATATCTAGGCTAACACAACATATCTGATGTTGAGCTGTTCCTCCACATCTAGTCTTCGTGAACTCAGGCATAGCCCTGCCTCATGCTGTACCGAAACTGTTCTGCCTGGTGGATTTTTGTTTGGTTGGGGTTTTTTTGCACATTCATTAACAGCTACAGACACCTCGAATGTTGCATTTTCTTAACTCTGCCCAACAGTTCCTGTATCAAAAGAAGTTATTTGTTGGTAACTACTACTGAACATTTGCCTCTCTTGACTCGAGATACTGGAACCAACGAAGGCCTTTCCCCTGACTTACACAAGCTTCGAAACTACACAAAAGAAAAAAGTTACTTAGTGATGTTCCTCATTTCCATAGAAACAAGAGATTATAAGTATCGTCCTTGGCGAGGCTTTTAATTAGAAGGAAATCTTGCTCCAAAAACACTGCTGCAGAAGGCCTGAGAAGCCTCTTTTCCCATCTTCATTTTCAGTACCTGGGGGTGGCTGACACTTTTTAAACATTTTGTAGCAATGCACTGTCTAGCATGGTTTGGTTCAAAAGCATTTTAGATAACATGAAACAATTTCAGATAGTGCTTTAAATTGCCTAAGTACTATAAACAGCCACTAAGAACCCTTGTCAGTATTGCTTACTTATGCATTCTTGTCAAATTGCATGTTTATAATGTGATGCAGAAGATCAAACTAAATGGATAGAAACTGATGAAATGAAACAGAATTCATACAAACCAATAGCTTTTACTTAGGTTACAGCAAGTCCTCTATGAAGCAGCATCAGGATGAAATTTTGATTCTCCTATCTATCCTTCTGGTTCTCTTGAATAAAAGAATATAAATTGCATTGCTTTGCAATAATATAGAAGTTCTCATTTACAAGTGCTCACTGACATTTGACAAATAAGATTAAATTCACCTGTACTTTCTAATTAATTATTTTTCTAATATAATAAGCCTGTTTTATATTCTTCCTTCTTTTAAATGGGCATTTCCCAAAAATAAGGCTTAGAAATTCTCATTTAGCCTAAAGCTATTCACAGTCTTATGCTATAGGGCAATTTTCAAGTAACTGTAAATTTTTATGAGTATTTTGCTTGTGAATTTAAAAAGAAGAAAAAAGTGCAATTATACTCAGTTTATAATTAAACATCAAAAAATATCCACCCCAAATTAAACTCAACTTCTATTTACTTCTGGCTTTGGCCCTTGAAAATATGCAGGAAATATTTGTGATTGTTTCAATAAAAAGACAGTATTCATCTGGATAAATAAATATATATATACTAAATATATTGGTATGCAAGTATGTAAAAAAAGTCCTACAGTGAAACAAACAGCTATTTTTAAAGTTCATGGCATGTTCAAGCAGCCCAGCTTGGCATGTTCAAGCAGCCCAGCAGAAATTCTTCAGTAGGTCTTTAAAAAATTGATGTGAATGTATACAAAAAGGAGTACAAATACACAGCAATACCCAAAAGCATTCCCTTCAGGCATATGAGAGAAGCTGGAAACATTCAATTACAACACCTGTGGAAGAACATTGCTAGTTTTGTTGTCTGGCAAAGTGGGTTCACATGAGGTTTGAGCACAGTACTCGCTTCAAAGCAACAATGATCTGGATTCTGCTTTGGTATAAAATAAGGGAGTGAGCATCGAGCAAAGTCCAGCTTTTGTAAACTTAAATCCTACTTCACTGGCTTTACTTTTGGTTGGTTTTTGGGGGAGGTTGGGGAGAGCACACACACATTTGTGCGTAGAAAGTAGAAGAAATTAAATCACTACAGCAGAACATGGTTATGAGCATTCATCTCCTCCTTTGCAACATCCTCACATTGCTTTGGCGCTAAACACAGTCACCCACTTTAAAAATGTCATTTATTACATAGGTGTCAGGAGAGGTGGCTGATGCACCGTGGTTTCAGGCAGCACCTGAGCATACAGCGACGGGTTTCTTTGGAAGGGGGGTGGAGGGGACACTGGCACGGACAGGGTGTACCTGCTGCGCACACAGAGCCCTCAGCTCCACACCACGATCTGGGTGGCTGTTCTGCAACTCAGTTAAAATCCCAGTGCCACAATAAAATAAGAACCTACCTAAGGTGGTGGCAGTGATGGTTTGAGGAGAATCTGGTTTGTCCCTCAGAATAACGAGCATATTCATTTATTTTTACATAACTTATTCAGCCCCACAGGTACTGAAAACCCCCTGCCAAAGTACAGTCTTTTTCCCACCACGGAAGAATAAGGCGCAGCCTCAGAGCATGCTTTTACAGCGCTCCCAGACCCTCAAAAGGCCTCCGAGCATTTCGGCGGGAGCCAGACACGTCGGGATCCCTGGGGGATCCTGATCTCAATTACTCAAACAACCTGGTGAAACGCACAGCTCGGGATAATTCAGGACCGTATTGTTGCGGTGGAAGCCAACAGCTCGGTGAAGCCTGGGGAGCCGGCCGGCCTGCCTGCCTGTAGCCCGGGGAGCCCAACACGCACCTTCCCGCCCCGGGCCGGGTCAGGCACCGACCCCCTCCGGCACCCCCCGCAGGGCTAGGGACGGCAGGCTGTGGCGTAAGGCAACGCAAGCGCAGGGACGAGAGCAGGGTGAGGGGACGCGGCCCAAATGCCGGCCGGGTGAGCCCGGTGCAAGCGACTCCGCGGGCGGGAGGGGACAGGCGGGGGCTGGCGGCGGCCTCGGGATGATGGCCGGGCACAGGGGCACGGCAGGGAGCAGAGCGGTGCCGGGTCCCGGCAAGCAAGGGCACGGCGGGCGCGGAGGGTCAAGCACAAAGCACCGGGGGAGCGGCGCTGAGGGGCGGGCGGCGCGGGGTCTTCGGCAGCGCTTGGTGGCGGAGGGCAGGAAGGGGGAGGGGGGTGACCGCGCACGGCCGGGGGTGGGGAGCGGCCGAGCTGGGCCGAGCCGGGCCGGGAGACGCTTGCATTTACCACAATGCCGCGGCCTCCACTGTTCTGCGCCGCCGCGCTGCTCCCGCCTTGCCCGGCCATCTTCCTCACGCCCGCCCGAGGGGCTGCGGCGGGGCGGGGCCGAGCCGGGCCGGCCGGGGAAGCGGGGCTGGAGCCGCGCCGGGGGCCGGGCTGCGCCGGCAGCTGCTCCCCGGCGGGCAGCGGCGGAGGGAGGTGGCGGGGCGCCTGGCGCCCGCCGGCCTGCGGGGTGCCCGAGGAACAGGCACCGGGGCGGGGGGCTCCACCCCTGTGTTTGGGGCCGGTCCCCCCGCCTCCCTGGGGAGCAGAGCCTGCGGTGTGCCCGCCGGCGGCCGGGGCTCACCAAACAGGCAGGCATTATCTTTTCTTACGCCGTGACGAGCCAGGCTTAATTGCTAAAGGTCTCTAAAGAGGAAAGGAAATACGGACTGTAACGCATAAGCTAAACTTCTGTATGAAAGTCATGGGACAGGTGTTCAGGAAGCGCTGCGTGGGGCACCGCGGTGTCTGCAGGCAGGTTCGCCTTGTCTGCCAAATGGGACGTGAGGTGGAAGCAGCTACAGGCCCAGGTAGGGCTTGAAGAAGCCAGCACTGGTGACAGACTGGCAGGTGGTGGAAGGGTTTGGACAGAGCTGGGTAAGAAGCCTGGGCTGAGTGAGTCAGTAGATAAGATTAAGCTGGTGTGGTTTAAACCGACATTTTAACAGTGTTTTGCTTATGCTCTAGGGACAAAAAAGGATACTGGAAAGCAAACTTCCAATAGTTCATTAATCTTGCTTTCCATCCTTGCTGACTTCTGAACTGGTGCTCCTTCTTACCCACCCCTGCGTACATGCTGGAGCAAGCTATGTCTTCCCAACGCCTTCAACCTACCACCATGGTGCTCGTGCTGTCTGTCCAGCAGAAGATCAGGAACCATCCTCCTTCCAATTCTGTTAAGATTATTATTAATATTTTGCTTTCACAGCCTCACAGATGAGAAGGAGCTTGTTTCTTCTCTTGGGTTACTCTGATCATTGTCTACCTTTACATTCCATTATAAGAAGTTCAAATTTGGACTTGCTCTATCCTTTTTGTATGCTATCTTTTGGGAAAAATGCTAACAGCTTCTCAGTCCACTGCAGGTAAAACTACAGCTTTTCACTTTCTTAAAAGTGAAAGTTTGTTATAATTCCTGGTATTTGTCTGTTAAATGTACAACTGGTAGACTTCTGCCATTCCTATACTAGAAATTATTAAAGAAAGAAAAAGGTGCTTTTAGGGGACGCCTGGGCATAATGAAGTATGCTTAGTGATACCTGACCAAGTAGGAAGACATTTCAATTCATTTTTCAATTACTTTTTGAGAATGTAGTCGTTGAGACTTGTCATAACAGTCACAAGTCATAACAGATGAATACAGAGAACACCATGGGTGTGTCTGCACTAGGAGCTTGGTGTCCAGCGTGGGCTAGTTTTAAGCTGCATCCTGTTAGTGCACTTACATTAGAACTGATAGGACAATTGATAGCTTAGGAATCTGGTGTTAAGAAGCTTCTATAAATGAATCATCAATTAAAGTTTGGGTAAATACTAGAGCAATTGAAAATTATCTTGTGTTAAATGCTTTGTTTCTTACATGAAGCCAGATCTGTTTGCTTCTTGGTGGGTTAAGGAACCACTCTTAGAAGAACTATTGCTACAATTGACAGCATGTCTGAAAGAACAGAAGACCAGGTTTACAAAGTGACAGAAGCCAACTCCAGAATATGTCTACCTCGGCAGTGATGCCTGTATATGAAGGCTGAGGTATGCTGTAAAAAAATAAATCCTGTTCACGGTGCTTTAAAATAAACTTAAGAAAAAATAGTGAATTTGATAAACAGTATATACAGATTTGTACAAACCTACATAAAGTAAATAAAAATATTTTTGTAAAATATATATGAGATTTTCATAATGGGCAAAATCCCTAAATACTTACACATTTCAATTGCATGTCAACATTTCATACAACTATTGAGAAAGAAAGTCTAATGTTTCATCTGAACTTTGGGATTAAATGCTACTGATTTGTACCCACAATCACTTTTCAAGATTTGAAGATTCTTCTTGCTCGGAGGTGGGCAAGAACCCCTTCTAAAGCCCACGTTCACTCTAAAGCTAGTGCAATCTGATTCAGTTACCACCACATAACAGATAAAGCTGCTGTTGCATAAACATCATAGAACTGGGCTCTATAGTTCTGAAGCTATTTGGATTACAACTAGAATCTCGGATAAATTTTGCTACAGATGCATGAGTACTGGTTTCTTCTACCTTTTGGACGAGTTGGGTTACCGTTACAGAGTTTTCTGCCTTTTTTAACCACATTCTTTATCAGGCCACTAGAATACAAGAGATTTTTCTAGCTACACCACAGACAGAACATCACAGACAGAAGCTTAATGATTTGGAAAAGATTAACATGAACAAGATCCTAAAAAGTAAATTCCTCTGGCATTGTGCTGAAAAACTTAAGCAGGAAATGTTTGGTCTTCCCGTCAAGGTTGGATGACTGTATTTTGTCAAGTTGTCTTTTTTTGTATTCTCTTCCAACAATTTTACAGGGCTCTCTTCACAAGTGTAATGAAGTGTCATGTCTTGCTAATCACAATAAATAAGAACATGGAAATGAAAAACTAGATAAATTTAGCTGAGGTACAGTTTGAATGGTAGTGCCGCTATCAACAGCCACCAGTCCAACCCACAAAGTTGCTCTTCTCCATGTAAAATATTTACATTGGCATAAAACGTAATACATTTTTTTTTGGTTTTGTTGCAAATGAGACAAATTAATGGTTCTAGAAACCCACAGAATTAATAGAAACCAGAGTTAATGAGGTTCTTTGTGCGTGATGGAGATGAAGCTGCTAAGGATTTTGCTATGGAGGTATGTGCACTTAGTGAATGTTTACAATGGGTTTTTCACAGTATGAACTGGTATAGAATGAATGAATTTACAGTAATTTTTAAAATCTTTTTTAATTGAGGCCAAAATATGATTATTTAAAACATTATATCAGGGCCTTAACTGTGAAGAAGACTGTACGCATTCTGAAGAACATTCCTGTTATCTTTGTTTAGCTGTTTGTATATAAACTAAAAATAGGAAGAAAAGAATAAACACTTTTAGATATACAACCATGGGAAATGATCAAAGGGGGAAAGAACAAAGAAAATAGGACAGATGATACTAACAAGTAGGTCTGGGTTGGTCTGGACACATAGCCAAAAGACATAAAGGAGCAGATGGAAGAAGCAACACACAGAGAAACAAAACCGAGTTAGGACTTACATGCAAATCCCTTGTGAATGTATTTATATCTTTACAGAACGAACTCTATAATTGCAGTTGCACATCTTTTCCTCTCTTACCCTGTTACTGATAAACACAGAACATGTAGTATCCACCCAATAAAGAAATATTGAAAACAGAAGGTTGAGGTTGGGGTATATCAAGAAAGCAGTATCACAGAGCTACCTGTTAGCCTTTGCAACTCCATTATGTATTCTCCTTGTGAGAAGTTCCAACAAACATTTAACAACTTTAATATGTAAACACCAAAAATAAACCAGAGAAGCATGAAAATCCAGAATATTTCAAGAGGTATGGCTTACCTAGGTAGAAGCTTGCCAATTAGGGGGTGAAGTAAGAGCTCTTATTCTGGTTCTGCCTGTTGCTGCAGCTGTTATGTGAACAGCAGAACTGTAAACAATCTTATCAAGCATAAACCTGCATTTCTTAGTGATTACAAGGTAAGCAAACCTCCCCAGTTGTTGCAAAGACATTTTTGGGTAAAATGGTCACTGAAGAGAATATTAAAAACAAAAGTCTAGCATATACAGTACTTTGGGGCATGTTGAAAGCAATTCTAAATTACTTTCATATCCAGCTTTAATATATTCCAGAATTTTGAGTTCTTTTGCATTACCTGAGGCAGTTACCCAGTCCATAGGGTGGCTGCTGAAGACCCTAAGTGCAGCAGAACATATTTGCCCGTGTTACAGACATCTGGGAGAACATGAAGCAGCTTTTCAAACTGTTCCCCTACTTTCAAGAACCTAGGGAGACCATAGGAAAAGCTGTCCAAATAGGCAGGGCTAGGTAGCATCCTATGATGTACAGTCATACAGATGCTATACTTCCCCTTTGTGACTACTGTGCTCTGGCAGGTGATGGAGTGGCACTGCAAGCTGGAATCTAGCTTCTGTCTGCTTTCAGTTTCAGCAGAATTAGGACCTTGGGGAATTGGAAAGTTCAGCTCTAAAGCAATTGCAGCGTCTAAGAGTCTAAGATCCGCAAGGGAAATGTGGAGCATTTCGCTATCATGGTTAACCTGTACCGAGTCTACGAGACTGACTTCGGCTTTGAAAATTAACTAAAATAATTTTGATGTCAAGAAAATGCCCAAAAGCTGCCATTCAAGACGTTAGCCTGGTTTTTAATCTTTTATGATCTTTAAATCAGTGTTAGGCACTGCTTGACAGAATTCTGGGCTTTGACTTATTTGGTCCCTGATAAACATCTTTAATACAAAACTACATTTTTGTTTATTATTAATCTCACTGTGCTAGACTAGAGCGGTGAGGGCTTCACTTTGCAATTTCCTGGCTCCTGAAGATACTCTTCCTGCTTTTCAGACTCATGTTATTAATATATAGTTCTTTATAGGTGAAATAAATGCAAACAAAAATTTCCTTTTGTCTCTTAATACTAGAATAAACTTTATTTCCCTTATAATATTATGCAAATATTTCCCCTAACCAACTATTGAGAAGTACTGAAGTTTGAATGATCGAGCATTATTTTCAAGAAATGCTGCTTACATCATATCCTAAGACATTCATCATGCACAGCCATGAAAACTAGTCAGGGAATTGTAAATATATAGTGGGTCACACCCAATGGAATGAATTTAACTGTTAGAGTTTGTTTTCTTTTTAAAGGAGGTTGTTCACTTGACTTCATCCTTCTTTTTTATCTTTTCTTTTTTTATTAAACTACTGCAAATCTGGGAAAATCTGCAAAACAAAAGAATTCTGAATGTTTAAACAAATCACAGTTTAAGGACTTTTTTTTTCCCCCCAAAATAGCTCAATTGTCTTTGATGTAATTTTGTATACTTCACAGCTTGCCTAGAATAAACAGTGCAGTAACAAAAGTGTATTGAAAAGCAGAATCTGGTCCAGCAAGTTCTGTAGCGTAGGCATGCTAAATATTCGTGGCCGGCCAACCCCAGAGCTGTGCTGCTGTGCAGAATGACCTGCTCCCTGAGGGTGCTGGAATGCTGGATTTAGACCATTTGCTATTTTTATCATTTGTGTAAAAGACAGACCGTTCTCTTGAGCACACAGCAAAACGTGGTTGTTTCCTCATCATGCAGTGCTTGGGGCCACATGTTGAACACTACTGAATTTTTTCCTCTGAAGAGAAAATCATTACATTGCTTCCTCAGCTTTAATACGCCCTCAAAGCTATACGGAAACAGTTCTAGAGGTAGTTGTCTCTCTTTACAGCAGCTCTGGGAATTAGAGGATTGAGTCACCTGGATTTTCCATATGGGGGTTCTCACCTAGCAAGAGCAAATTAAACATTAATTTCATTAATTTTGAGTGACGAGTTTGAGACAATAGCTTCAAACTATTATATAGCGCTGTCTAGGTTCAAAGCATAGCTTCTAACTTCAGGCACATATAACTTGTATTTAAAACATATGGGCTCAAAATGCAGAAGTCAGGAACCCCCAGAATGAGAAATGCAGTATTAATGGCTACCAGTGAAAAAGCCAGGTATAAATCATTTACGATTGCATTTCAAAAACATTCTATGACAAAGACATGAATAAATCATATTGCTCCAGGGAATAAGTTAAGTGCTTTAAATCTCATTTCTCTTCCTTCAACTCCTACTTTCCAGTTGCTGAAACAAATGAGATGAGGGTTCTTGGAAAACAGATGCTTTTAGTAAACAACTTGAATCCATTCCCTTTATTGCATGCTCTTAATTCATCCCTAGAGGATTATTATTATTATCACGTAGGACCTCTACTTAGAGACAAAAATTTTATTGTGTCAGACACTAAACAAAGAGCAAAAAAGATGATTGGCACGACAGATAACTTACAGTCCAAGCCTAAGACAAGAAACAACTGGCTACAGTGCCAGGGGAGTTCAAAGAAACTGCACAGGTCAGCGAGATAAGCCCTAATCTCAGCTCACCAGCGGCTCAGCTGTTGTTCAATTTTTGATGGGCACCACTGCAAAGAACATTTGAGGAAGGATTTGAAGACAAAGTTATTCCAGTGTTTGCATGTTTGTGTGAATTTCTCCATGCTGTGGAGTCAATGTGGAGGCAGGCATGGAATAATGAATTAACAACACAGGCTACTACTGTGACTGAGAAGTTCATCCTCATAGCACCGTCAACAAGACCAGCTGACATGAATGTAGTCTACTATTTGGCTATGCCTGCTTGTCTACAACCATTCGTTGGAGGTTCAGTCTAGAAAAAAAAAAGTAGCGTGTTTTTCATAACTTGAAGTGGCAGTCACATTTACCTCAGCACCCTTTAAACAGTAAAGAAAAAAACACAAGAAACTCATCTCACCTTGGATTCTTACCAGAATGCCGCTGCTTAGCCTAGAGGATGAAAACCCTGAATTTACTCACATTTTATTTACGTAACATTACATAACAAAAAGGAGCTGGAGCAAGATCAAGACAGAATGAAGAAGAAAAGAAAAAAAAATCTAGGCATTCAGCAGTCAAGTATACGTTACTGCCTCGGATGTCCGCTCTTGGGGAGAAATGGCCAGTCCTCCTCAGCTTGGTCAGGCCCAACACACCTCCAGTTACTGGGGTGGACGATCCCACGCAGCTGCAGGGCCCAGCAGCTGGCTTCCTTGGCTATGGGGAATGTCAGGCAACCTTAATAATAGGTTTAGCCACCTGTATCTCCTGTAATTATATCAGTAATATTATAAGCATCATAAAGCCGAGGATGAAAGTGTTGACTAGGACTAGCATTTATCTACGGCTCACATTAATCTGCATATACGTGAAGTTTTCTTATCTGAAAGATGTCTGCTTTTGTCAGGGCTGAAATTGTTGGATACATTGTTTTCCCTGAAATGTAAGCCAGTAGAAGGACTGGATTTTAGCTTTGTGGCAGCGTGTTCACAGCAGCAGTGTGTGATGCCAGTTTTTCACAAAAACCACACAAAGGGCCAGAACATCATGCCCTCCTACCAGAAAACACACCCACAGAGACTAAGGAAAATGAAATAAGTGAGGAATTTCTCCCATATTATTTCTTCCACAGAATTTTGCCATTATTGTTTTGTGAGGGGAATGAGGTTACCCCTCTGCAAGGAAGATTTTGGGGAACTGTCCCAGACTTAGTCCCCAGGGAGGCATGCAGAGCCCAAGAAACCACCGTGCTTTGAGACCAGCCATGTGGAGCTCCTGTCAGATCCGATGCCTGCTTGAGGCAGCTCTATCGGAGCCATACGATCAGGAACTCCCCGTGTTTATGATGATGCCATATCTGATCCCTGCCTTCCTGGATATAAATAGTTTCATTCTGAAGAACAGCCAGTGAGATATTTATCATAATTTCATGTTGCTATTTTTAAAAAATGGATACACAGTTTTGTCATGCACAACTTCCAACAGGAAATATTTTCAATTTGTGGCAACATAACTCTTGCTGACCAACTGAGCATTCATACCCCATTTAGCATGTGTTTTGTGATGGTTATCCAATTTAATATGGACCATTTAAAAATACCACTTTGATAATTATGAAGTACAAGAAACATTTTGATTATTTTCTTTCTCAGTATTTCATTGATTATCAGTAATTGACGAGTGAATTTAGAGAACGTTTCAACTGGTAATGCTACTTTTTAGCCTGTGGACAGACTTGTTTCTGTTAATATCTAATATCTTTTATAAAGGAACAATTCTATCAGAACAATTGAGTTTACTCACCTTTTTGCTTTAGTTATACCGACAGTACATATTAGTTGATTCATGAACATTACACCTTCAATTATTGGCATTTCCGGAACATATAAATACAGAGTTACATTCTCTGGATTCTGTAAATTTATTTTGTCAAACTTCCCAGAGAGAGTTAAAGGGTAAGAATGTTATCCTTCTGTGTGTATTTTCAATGGTTTTCATTAGAATATTTTTTCCGTAATCAGGAGTGTTGGTAGGTCGCATGGAATACACATCAAAATAGATGGAAGGATTTATAACCTCCCCATAGGGTGACAGAAGCTTTTCACACGTATCAAGAGGGGGACATCCCATGTGGCACCAGAGCTACCTGCAAATATGAGGTTTATGCAGAAAAATCCCAAGTGTGACCTAGTTGCTTGTCCCAAATTTTGGGATAGGCTGTCACCTACTTTGCGTTTCCATAAAGCTAACACTGATGATAAATGGAAGAACCAAATCCGGATCCTCAACCTAACTCAGCCAAATGGTCTACAAGTAACTAAAAACTGAGAGTGAGGCAGTAGGAATGCATGCTGCTTTGGAGTCAAATCTAGTTTTTTATTTTAAGCCACAAGAAACAGCCATGTTTGATTATACTGCATTTCTTAAGAAAGGCGTCTTGCATTTCACTAGGAGATAATGTGACATATTATTAAGTGCTTGTAATTGGCGTGGTTTTGTTAAAATATACAGTATAAGTCATTCTTTTGAGTAAACAGTAAGTGAAATTCATATTTTACAAAACCACAGCTTTCTTCCAGCTTATATCTTTCAAAAATAAACATGATTGCTTAACAATAAGTTACAAAGAACAAAGCACACATTCCTGCTCACCCACGTGTTCCTAGTGCATGTCATAGACAAGTTTAAGATGCACAAAAAATATAGCCTAGCATCACCATGAAGTCTTCAAAGCCATCCCCTAACAAATTTATGAAAGGAACTTGATATACATGAAAATTTGGCTGTTACTAGTTCATCTGAAATTTTTTACTTCATCCTCTGCTGATGTCAGACACTATGATGTCACAACAGCTGCTGGCGGTAATGATTGATACCATACAGAAAAAGCAGTATTCTGAAGCAAAGGTTAAGCAATAGGCAAGAAAAAGAATTTTTATTTTTATGCAAATAATTGCAGTATAGTGTACTGATATAATTTCTGCCTAGGTCTTGACTCACACGCTAGTAGTATATTGCTTTCATTCTAACATTACACATAATAGCAATCAAAATAAATTTTTCTACTTTAGTTATAGATTTACTATACTACTACAGAATTATTTATACATAAACACACAGAGCAAGCTACATGTGGTATCTGTATTGCGTGAAGTCTATATTATTATGGGCTTCCACTATAAAAATTGGTTTTGGTAACAAAAAATGAATGCACAAAATGTTATGCAGAAGCCAAGCTGTTTAGAAATACAAACACTCAAGCTTTTAAGTAAAGCGCAACAGCTCCTTAATAACTAGTCCAGAAGCCATCCCACCCTGAAGTTATATTTACCAAATTGTCTTCAGCAGCCAATTATTTCACTTTGTTTTGACTATGCAAGAAAAGAAGTGCTCCAAACATATGAAACTATTTTTTATGCTTTTTGTATGATGTTTATAGAAATCTTAGTAGTTAATAAAAATTACAAAGGATAATACATTAAATTCACATTTTTATAATCAAAGTTTAATCAAGAATTTTATTTTAAAAGGTTTGGGAATTACACAGTTGAGAACTATATGTAAAACTTCTAAGAAGCTACATACTTCTATTAGTTGAGTATTTCCTTCTGAATAGTTGGCGGTGTCAATTGCTTCTGAGAATTCAGGGGGGCGGTTCTTGGAGATGTAGGGATAGAGAAAGAGAAAAGGAGGAGAGGAAAGATCTGAAAAACAGTCCTTACTCATTTGCAATGTAGATAACTTTGTGCTTCTCAATTACTTCTATGTCATGCTCCAGTTGTTTCATCTGCAATTCCAGCTTTTCTTTATATATCTTCTTGGGTATGGTGTCTACTTCTACCGAAAGACCCTGAAATTCACGATACACTTCCTCCCAGTTCTTTTTCAGTCCCTAGTGCCATTACATGAAAAGGAAATATACAAGGAAAAACTTAAGAATAATATGCACATAAACTACTTCAGGTTTTTTGTTAATCTTGCATTTGGTAAGTATCACTGCAATGTTAAAATAATATATAAATACATGGATAATGTTTAATCATCTTAATTGGACCAAATTATTTAAACGCTTAAAAGTCAAAGTAGTTGCAACAGAATAATTTTGACTCATTCTGATGCAATATAAGGAATGGTCTTTAAAAACCTCTGTGCCTTGGAGAGAAAATAATTAGTCTTTAAGAGGCAACAAAACAATAACCAATCTAGCCAATGAAGGATGAGCTACAAAAATGCTAAACTGAAAAAAAATACGTCACTGTGACTAACAGTCAACTCCGTAGCCTACCAGGAACTCAGGGAAGCCTGTACGTACACTTCGTTTCCAGTCCTCAGTATCTTCAAGGAAAAATTGCACAAGGTAAATGAAGAGTAACTCTTCCTTATTCTATATAAGACTTTCTGTGCTTTCAATGACCTACAAGTAGACAGCTTTGCTCCAGTGTATCTAATTCTAGTATGCTCACTGCGGAACTACTAGGATTCATAAAAGCTGCCTCCAAATTCATATCACTCAAATACCTTCTTTTCTCCAAAATGCAACGAATTATCTTACAAACTGCATTACAGAAACCACTTCCCCTTGAACAGCAACCTGGCTACCACAGATATCACACATAACACACAGTGGTGTTACCTACCTTAAGTAATCACAAGCTGGAAGTCCAGCCAAAATTCAATGGCAGTTGCAGTTTCTCACCAGCAGCTTCTTTTTCAGTAATTGAGACTTTGCTCAGACCACACACACCAAACTGATCTCACAATATTTTAACTTCTATGAACTATTTTGAAGGAATTCTAAATAATTGCATTCCCTTCCTAATCTACATTTACAATAACATCTATAGACAACTTATTTATCATTTGGACTAAAAAAACCTAGCTGTCACTGACCCTATCAACAGTAATTTAATTAACTGCCACCTCTCTTGAATGCTGCTATGCAAATAATTACTTTACTAGATAAAGGGAACTGTATCTTCCCTATATAACAGCCCAAGACTCAAAAAAAATCATGCCATCATCTTAAACATACTCATAAACCTGTTAATTCAAAATCAGAGGCAAAATTTTATCCACCAATATATGCTGAATGGAACCAGATGGTGGTAGAAAAATAAAATTTAAAACTTGTCTTTACATCCTCACAATTACTGCAACAATTGCTCTTACTTTCTCTCCTCAAGAGGACGATAAAAATCTACACATCCTATACACGTATATATAAGGATTTAGTAGAGTTCAGTGCACCAAATGCCCTCATGAAAACTGTATGGGTGAACCTAATAATCACACCTACTACTAGGAACTCATACAGCAAACAGTAAATAACACAATATGGCTATCAGTGAGAAAACACTTCTCCAAAATGTTTCTGGCTCTCAGTTCTGTTTCCTTAGGGGAGATCAGAAATTATCTTTGAGAATGAAGAATTCAAGTTATTCTCCTGGGAACTAAAATTTTCAGCTCTCCTCCATAACTAAAACTGGATTCAACTGACACACTGATTTTATGGCATGTTGTGGTTTCCAACCTCGTGTCCTTCTCCACTGTTATTAAGCACCTTTTCTCCCAGATTGGCTAATTGATTAACATACTGAAGTTAAATTTAGATGAATTATTCTTACTACATATTTAGCTTTGAAGATTGTTGCTTCTATTTCAGAACTCAAGGACTATTGTGCCTAAAACTTGTCTGATTTTGTCCACTGTATGAATTGATTTAACAAAAAAAAATACCTCTCCCTGCCAATAATGACCAAGAAAAACATACTTTTTAATATGAACTAATATTTTACAGATTCAAAGCAGTGTAGTTACTGCATAGTAATTCATGCTTTTTTGCATATTCGTATTAAGCATCTAACTGTTGTCCATAAAGGTTATTCCAACAATCATCATATACAAATACCTACATAAATTTAAAAACCCTACCTCAACATGTGACACTAAGATCAAAAAGCCTATTTATTTACTGACTTGTAACGTTACTAGTCTTTGCAATCCACGGCTGTAAAGTACTTAAATAAAGCTCCTAGACTACTAGGTGTAAGGTATAGTTTACCAATATATAGTCATGAAAATAAACTCAGTACTCCCAAAACTGTCATGGAAGAGTCATTTGTAGCTTCTTTTAAATAAATCTTCTTCAAGTACATTAGTAAAAAATTGGTTTGGAAATCATTGAAAACAGTGAGTTTTAAAACACATTAGAGCATGCACTCATCACAATTTACTCTGTCCCTACAGAGTGGAGAGATCAAAAGCAGATCATGACTCCCTCTGTAAAAATCTGCCTCACAGCTCCTCCAACAGCAATGTAATATGCTGACTGCTATCATTATGGGCTAGATCACAGACTGAGTATCTAACTCTATATAAGGAATTCTAATACATGCTGGATCAGTGAGAAATATGTAGTGCATTTATCAACATTCTCTTTTATTCTCATAAAATCCCAACCAAAGTAAGCATAATGAAGAGAGTTCAAAAAATGTTGGCACAAATTATTTCCCTTTATTTTTCTAAGTTCATGAGGCTTGATTTTGTTCTCAGACATCTACTGCCACGTATTCTTGCAAATCAGTGCACATGTGTTCACTAGCAATGTCAATTATTTTAAAAGACAGGAATTCCCATATGTCTACAGCTGAGCACTGGGTAGAAGCCACATACCCTGGGGACACTAATTCCTCCTCACAATATAACTGCATAAGCAATCTGGCCCATGAAAGAGCAAACTTTTTTGAAAAATTTAAAAGAAAATATTGAGTTAATAAAAACAATCTAAAAACTTTTTAATTAAAAAATATTTCAGTGCACTCTTGTATGTTAAAAATATAGAGCATAACTTTAATCAAACTAAATGCAGAACTGTGAGCAGCTGAACTCACATGCCTTTTTGTGCATATATTTTTGCTGCATAGTTAAATTGCTGGACCATCAGCTTGTCCCATGCCTTTCCCACCATTAAAGTATCTTAATCTTCACCCTTACTGTTCTGCTCTTTATATTGCTGTCAGTGCAATACCCTCACTTCTCTCCCATACTCCTTCCTAGCTTCTTCTGCTTGCTGCATAAGCAAGAGACACCATTGTGCTATTTTGGATCTTGCCAATTAACTTTGCAAGTGAGTTGACATTGTGTTTTCTCTCTAGATATTCTGCTGGCTTTTCTGGTGGAAATTTAGCATCTTGGAGAGGTCCCTCCATCTACTAATTTGTTTCAGGTGACTGCTAAGATCAAGTTATTAAGGGACAGATCGATAAACGTATATCACAGTAATGTAAGCCTCATTTTCATAGGAAATTTGGCTAAAATGTGGTCGTGAGAAATTCTGGTTCAAAGACTGAATATAATTTTTAAATGAATCTTTTCTGCTCTACTTTTTTATGGTATTATTTCCCTTTAGAAAATCTTGTGCAATAAAAACTGTATGAAAGACAGTATCCAAAACATCTTCACGAAATACAATTTTTCCAGTTATAGTTGCATGAATATATTGGAATTTAATTCTGTTTTCTAGTGTTGCCACATTTTAAAGCATAACCTTATGCTTTAGTCAGTGAGGTCACAATGTGAAGATAGAAACTACCAATAAAAGTGACAATGTTACATACCAGATTAACGAAAAAAAAAAGGCAATTTGTATTTTTTCAGTACAGAGTCAGAACTGCCACTAAATCCATACAGGTGATTTTCTGCTTTCCTTTGAAGTTTCACTGAAATTCCAAGTCATTAAGGGGGACAGGAATCTAACAGAATTGAAGTACTTGTAAAACTGGACTAAAACTGTAGCTAGATCAGCTCCCTTCAGTTCAGTTTACTACTGTTCTACAGCTCCATCTAGTGAAAAAGTAACTAACTCATTTGCCTTGCTTAAAAAAACCTAGTATACTTTTATTATTTTTATGGACTTACATTACCTCATTAATCTTTTGTACATGTTACTAATTACACTAAATCAAAATATGCACCTGCAGAAGACTACTTCTTTCTTCATCAGATAGCCGTTTCATGGCTCTTTTCTTGAGATCCTCCAAGATACTGGCCTCATATTCTGTCTGAGCTCTCTTCATTTCTTCTTTTCTCCGTGTTACGTATTTTGGTGTAACACCATAATCCTACAAGGGTAAGGAAGAAATTTCTTCTATGTGCTTTTAAGAAGGAAACAAAGACATACATGTTGTCTGTAATATATTACATTTAAAAAGACAGCTTGAAATGGAATTTTGTGCCACTGAGCAATAAAATCTTAAATCACTGTGTTCTTAGAAGTATCAAATGTGATTGTTTTTGTAGCCTGAGCAAAACATATAAACAATTTCCTTCAATTTCTTTTTGCAACCTTGGAAGACAACAGAATCCAGAAACCAAAATGTCTATTTATAAGAACTGATGGTTGAGTGAGAAGTTTTAAATCTGCTAATGACAGCAAGCTATTTTACAGTTTTATATGGTGTCAGATTCTACATTCTGCAACACAATGCTTAAACACTTTCTTGGAAAGGTCTTCCTGTATCCTGATTTTTGCTGAACGTTGCATGCCACAGAAGAAATTGAATAGTGTTAAGACATACATGAAAATTGGACTAGTTAGGAATTATAAACTATCTCGTACTGGATGTGGCAGAATTGTGTTTCTAGGAGGAAATATAATTTCTGAATATCCCAGACGTACTTGGGGGAACACATCTATTGTGCCTTATCCTCTGTAATATGAAGCCTATCTAGCTCTGCCAGAAGGTACCAGAGTCTACCTTCTTTCTACCAAATGCTAAATGATTCACAAATCTTTTAGTACTGGGTAACACCATGACCAGCGTTGTTTATATCTATGTTCAGCCATGCAAAGGCACTGCAAGGGCTGCAGGTTCACTTTTTTGCATCTTCTCTGTCATGAGTTATGTCATATGCCATGTCTCTTTTTGCATAATACTCTGTCATGAATTACCTGTTTAGGTAAGCCAGTGTCCTGATACATCTTGTTTTCCTGAGTAGTGGAATGGACTGTTCTTGTGCTTGGAGGAGGTTGTCCTTAAAGGCATGCTAGCTCTCTCAAGCTCCTTTGCTTTTCAGAACTGTCTCCCACGAGGCCCTACCTACTAGTTTGCTCAATAAGCTGATGTTTGCTCTCCTGAAGAACAGGGTCTGTACACTACCACCTGCCACCCCAAGGAAGAGAGGATCTTGAACTATTTCATGGCCTGTGCAACCAAGCCTACTAATGATTATTACACCTCTGACTAGTTCTTTCTCATTTGTAAGTAGCAGAACCAGAAGAGCATGACCACTGTTTGGCTTATCCACCATCTGTGTTAGGAAGCTGTTGCTGACATGCTCCAGGAACCTTTTCAGGTTGCTTTCATCCCATTGTGTTGTCCTTTCAGCAGATATCAAGGAGGATGAAGTCCTCCATAAGAAGCTGCACTGTGATCTGAAGATCCTCAAGTTGCTTAAAGATTTCCTCAAGTTGCTTTTGACACTCACTGGGCTTTCCTCTGATCCTGACCCACAAGCTCAACCAGCGTGTTGCAAATTCCACAGAAGAGCTCCATATATTTGAACAGCTCCTTGACGGAAAGGGCAACTCCTCTTCTTCTTCCCTGCCTGTCTGTCCTAAAGAGCCAGCATTCATCCATCACAAAACTCCATTTGTCTCTCCATTAGATACTCCCAGGGTTCCCAATACAACACATATGCTGTTGCTTTAGCAGCATCATTCTGCCAATTTTCTGCTGACAGCATAAGCAAGTGAATACAGAGCAAAGGCAAGGCACAACTCTAGTGCCTGTGATTTCTCCTTGATGAATTTCAAACGTCTACCACAAACAGCACTAGTATCTAAACATCTCAAAAAGAATCATAAACATTTCACAAGAGAATGCAATAAAGAACCTAATACAGGCATTGCTACTAGTATTTCCACTACAATTTAATAAAACTTACCTTTTTTTTAATATATTTTGGAACAAGTCCTGAAGTTTCAAGGAGATATTTATCTCCCTGTCTTCTATCAACATAAATAGGTTGAGGCTTTTTAGGCAATCCCATGATAGCAGCAACTGCATTTGTATTTATAAAATTCTTTTTAGTCTGAATTCCCATAACTGGGTGATCTGTCCTCTGTGGCACTGATAATGCAGGCAATTTCTTACTATCCTGTTCTTTTTTTCCTGTGAATTAAGCATGCAAACGTTCTCAGCAATAACCATGAAGAGCTTTGCAATTTAATGTTATTACATTTTTCAAAAGGGAAAAATTAAGTACAAAATTACATAAAAATAGAAACCAACTGTATCTACGATGAAAGAATTGACTGAGGATGTACTATGATGAAAATGAGTATGCTTCTTTAGCATAACAGAAGTTTCATAACCTCGGAAATACTATGTTGTTTTGGGTGGGTTTTCCTTATAATTTGCTGCTCATTTCCTCTTAACTGTAGTAGTATGGGACTTTTAAAAAACTTAATTAAAGTTACTTTTACTAGAGCTGCTCATTGTCAGGGCCCTTGGGCATCAATGACCCTGGCCAGTCCCACCCGGGGCATCTACCCCACACCTTCAGGCTCAGGAACCCCATTTCAGCTCAGCCCTGTGCTGTCAAGTGCCTGGCTGAGCTGTCTCAGCCACGCCTGCCCTAGTCCTATTCCTGAAGAGCTATGTGGAATCAGTGGATGGACCTGGCCCATACCCCATCTTGCCTGATGGTAACTAGGTCACTGATAGGACACATTTTCATCACCACCTCATTCTGCTTGCCTGCCCCTGGTGTGGTGGGACTGCACCCTGCTGATGAGGTCATTGCCCAGCCTGCATTGTAGTTGCCCTCAATTTCCTTTTCCCTTAGGGAAAAGCCCTGCTCTTGCTGCTCCCTAACACTGCTCAACAACTTCTCACAGTCCTTTCTCCAGATAATATAGAAACTGTTCCTTTTTTAGTGTAATCTTTTCTCCAAGACACCAATAGAAAGTCAGTAGTCTCCTGAGTAGTCTCATTTCAGGTAAGTGATGAAAGACAATTAATTTCCCACCATATATAACTCTAACTCACAGTCATTATCACAGATTTGATTCAGGTTGTCTGAGTTCATGTTCTTCTTTGCCAGAAAGTAAGTATAATGTCACATGTGACAGAGCTCATTACTACAACAGCTGCTTTCCTGATACGGAGCCCACCAACCAGTGCTTTCCTGGGTTTTGTTTTTACAACCTGATAGCCTGCCATAACTTAGTACTGTAGGACACAAAGAGTTAAATCTCTATTTCTCTTAGGATTTTTTTTGAAACAAGATCTCTGAAGGTTCTCAGTGAGCACTGGCTCACCCTTATCTGCAGTACGCTGGTGCACACTTGCTGTTTTGGGAGCCCCCACTTACAGAGTCAGCAACGAAGCTTGGTTAAAATGAATGGCCAAGTCCAGTAACACGACAAGATTCAGCTGAAGATTAGGAAACACATCTTTTGTAAGGAAGTGGTGAGTAATCAAAAGAATTACACTATCCCAGACTTTAGGGGAAAAAAGTCAATCTTTCTCTTCTATCCTTGCAATCTATTTTTTAACTAGCTGGATCAAACCCAGTTTTGAAGGAGGCACAGATACCACGAACACACAATGCCATCATCCCATTTAGACAACTGATAACTGGTTAAATTCCAAGTGATGAAAGTGCCATGCTTTAAAAGAGGGGATTAAGCAGTCTAACTTCTGAGGTAGGTATGAAATTCCATCCAACAAAGGTACAAGAACTTTCTGAGTTAATGATACAGTTCCTTCTCAAGATCTGTTACGATCTAATCATGGCAATGAAATTACTAGTCTCGATCGAAACTATGATGTGCCATAGTCATCTTGAGGCTCTGGTACGTTGACTCCAAATGCAAACACCAAAGCACATATTGCTATTATGAAGCCCTGAATCAACAAGTTGAAATAGAAATATTGTGAGCTGCTTGTCTGAGAAAAATGGCTCAGAATACTGTATCTCAGTATATAGCAAATTTGAAGTGGATAACACTAATTTTATAATACAGGTACTTAAAAGGGATCTTATGGACTGCTCCAAGTTATTGGTAAATCAGCCTTCTTCCCTATGCCCATCTAAAACACTAGGGTGGTAATTTAACAAAGTCTTGAGCTGGGAAGCATTCACATTCAGATGTTATGAAGAGTTACATTCCAGTACACTGAACGCTATTCCGATTTCCTGAAAAAGTGAAGGCTTTATTCAAAAGCGACTCAGGGTGCCTACAGGGCCTCTGGGACCAAAGCTTACCTTAAGGTTCTAATAATCCATATTGCCTGAGGCATTAAGCCTCCAAAGTCTCCTGGGACAGCCTGTATTTTCAGTGCTAAAGCCATTTGCATGTGCCACACAAATTTGGGTGCTGTACTCCTACATTCTCTTAGACAGCTTTTTTTTTTTTTAATACTGTACATTAAGCTTTTCTATTTTTCCAGGCTAAAACCAATTTCAAGCTGAAACTTTATAAGTCAATTGCAAATTCTGACAGCAATGTGCTTAGAACTCCAGCCCTGCTAAGAAGGTCATTCCACCCTTGCAGAACTGGCCATGAGGCTGAACACTAGAACTGTCAACTCCTTATTCCCAGAATTATGGTTTGTGCCCAAAGATAGGATGCATTTTGCAACATAATATTCAAATTTTCTTATTTCTGTGACATGTAGCTCTCAAAAAAATTCTATGCTTTGAACACTGCAAACCAATTTAATGCTGTGGGATTAAGAGCTGACAATGAGTGCAAAAAGTAAAAGCTGTATATTGCTTATAACATCAAGAAAGGCACACATACTTTTCCCATATCTCTTCAAGCATTAAAACCAATTAGTTCACTTCTTATACCTCCATTCATATTATTTACTTTAATATTAATGATCAGATGCAGAAAAGAACTAAACTACATAATTACAAATTGAAATATCAGCAGGATAGAGCATACCATCAACACATCTTCAACATCTGCATAGCTGCAGCCAAAAGAGATATAAATTTTCTTTACGTTTCAGCTGTTTTTTTACCACGACAGTAAACGCTTACTGTATTTTCTAATCACGTATATAATCTCCTTGTTGCTTGTTTCAGTATTTTACACAATAAATAAGAAATATTTTTGTAAAATAGAGAAACAATTTTGGTATGATAGATACTATAAAAGGAACAATAGAAACTGGCTCAGGATTTAATTTTTTTTAAAAAAATTTATTCTCCATAACTAACTGTTACTTTCAACATTAATATCATCAATTTTAAAATACAAAAAATACATTACATATATTTCACGTCTACACTTACTTGCTGGTAGCTTGGGTTCCTTTGAATGTTTCTGCAGAAAGTTTTTTGGAGATGGCACTGCAACTTTTGCTGGTCCCATAGTTTTCCACTGAGCTTTATTTTTCTCTACTTCACGTTTCACGGATGGTCTAAATGTGGATATATACCTTAGACATTAAAAAATAGGCATAGGTCAGAAAATTATTAAAAATACTTCTTTGAAGAATATATATTTTTGCAGTAGTTCATGCCAAAAGCCTAAGCTGTTTTGTTTCGTACTCTCTCCCAAATAAAGGCCATCATTCATACAACCTCCATGCTAAGGCTAAGCCCAGCTCTGCACTGATAAGTTGTTTTTCTGATGCTGAAGTTAGCTTGCTGCTTCCTTCTTCTCTTGTGTCTCCAAGGTCAGTATTATCACACTTTGCGAAATGGTTCCAGTACGCACTGTTCATATAAATACTGAAAACAAGTATTTTGAAACTCAACAAAACCTCCATTTTGGAAATAAACTGCTTGCATGAATTCATTATTCTTATGAGGTTGTGCGTTACACATTTTGGTCTTTATTTTTTCATTAACTCCATTTCAAAAAGCTTTTTTTTTAAACGTGGTTGTTTGTTTTGTTCAAAAATGCATCCAAAATATGCAGCTGTTGTACATCTACAGGAAAATAGTAATCGTGAAAGCTAGATTTTCTATATTTGAAGTTTGTAGTATGGGAAAGATGCAAATGCCAATGCATCTCGGCCGTTTCAGAAGCTGCAGTTGCAGTACATTGTAGGGCCTTACACAGCAATCAAACATATTAAGGAAAAGCTCAGTTGCCTTCAAAAAACATGAGACCTGTATTGATAATGAGAACATTCACTGCTTCATTCTTTGAGATGGAACATATTTTAGAGGAATGTAAAACCTCATGCTTCAGAAAACACGTCAAATGTAGTCAAGAGTTGGACAGAATGTCCTTGATCATCAGTTACTTATTACTGTCCACTGTATCATTGTCTCAATGTTCCTGTTAAACCATCTGTTACAGACTATTATAAGAGATTAGATGAGATGGATGACTGCTCCAAAATAGCACAGCAAACTGTATATTTCTTATATTACACAGATCCGAACTATGATCCTGAACTATTGTAATCAGTGGTGGTTTTGACACTACCTGAAACAGCTAAGGTGAAAATCAGCAAGGGCTCAGACACGAAAAGCTATATGCACATGGTATGCACGCACTGCTGTTCCGGTGTAATGTTGCATATGGCACTGTAACTTCTGCTTTAATCAAAAGTATGCAAACATGTTCTCCAAAAGAAGCCAAATGCTGATCACTAGCTGATTAGCAGCATCTTGCCTCTCTCTGAAGGACTGAGCTGTCATAGACATTTTCCTGAAGAAGAACTCCCTGCTCCTGAGGCTAAGGTTACCTTATTGTACCTTTTAAAATCTGTCCATTTTTAGGAAACATAAACTGATGAACAGTTGTGCTCTTCTTTCACAGAGTATTAAGTGTTTATGAAAAAACTATGCCATGTTTTCAGGTAAGGAAAAAAAAAACCCAAAAAAGATTAGATATAATGCAAACTATTTTATGGAAATACTGAAATAGGATGAAAGAAAGGGCGTAATGCTGGGTCAGAGAATGGGAGTCATAGTAGCAACACTGATAAAAGCTTTTGTATATGAGCTGCAAATGTCTTATATGTGTATTTGTACTTGATCATAACATTAAAAAATGTAAGAGGATTTCATTAAAAATGGGGAGTTATTTTGCCTTCTGGAGATTTGGTCTCCAAAATCAGAAAGAGGATTATGTACATACGATTATATATAATTCCAGAAATACCTCTAATTATAAGGAATCAGGTTTTATTTATTTTTTCTGTTAAATTCAGAGCAAACAGCAATAGACATAGGCACAAACCCACCACGTTCATAAATTATTGCGTTCCTCACCATTTGCTAGGAGTGGCACTGTAGCCACACAGTAGAGAAAGGTAGTGACTTTTATGAGTAGTTTGACCTAGTAGGGTTCTCACAGTCTTGGAATGAGCAAGTGAAGGAGAAGGTACTGAGTCTATTACCTGCTGGCGGAAGGTTTAAAGTTGTCTTTTAAAAATGTTATAGGCATTCCTTTGGACAAAGAGATGTGGCAGTTGTATTTTTTCAGTGACTTTTCAGGCCAAGAAAGTGGTTAAATTGTCATACACCAATAACATAGGGTTAGAGCGGGGTGCAAGGAAGAAAACATGGTTATGGGGGATTTGAGAATCTTAATGCACTCATTATTTGGGGAGAAAAGACAATACATTTGTAAGAAGACAGTTACTATTCCGTAGCTGTCATCTTCGGACATCAAAGTTGGGGAAAATGAGGATGCTTGTCTTGGTTTCACGAGTAGTACCTACTCAGTTGAGAGCATATATATGATTTCATTAAAAAAAAAAAAAAAGAAAAAAAAAAGACCCCAGATTTTGTATGCATTAGTTAAAACTGGTCAGATCATGCTATTAACCAGGTTTGACAGGGTTGTTACCAGCTGGATATTTGGCACATTGTGAACCAAAGCAGGTAGTGGGGACAAAAGTCAAGACAGATAGTGACAACAGAAGTCAATGACATTGGAAGGGAATTTAGTCAGACTGCATCCAACCTAAGGAATCCCTTGCCTAAACTGAACCTGATGGTCATGCAGTATCCAAATCCCTGAATGGTATTATAACCTGAATAGGTTTAGTGCTGCGTGCCTTGCATACTGTCATTTCACTTTCCTCTGTCTGCCAAGAGTCTCTCTCATTTGCACTGGAAATTAAAAAAGATGTACGATCTATTTTAACATGGAAAAGGTTCAGAACTAGGAACCTCAAAAATCTGAACCTTTTTACCTGAAAGGTTGTTCTGAGGAGTGTCACTGATATTTCATTTTAAAGCTATGGAATAATGACCTATGTTAACTTTGCACTGAAAATGCTAACAGTAAGAGTTTTGTTTCATATAAAATAATAGGGACCTGGAAACCCCCCCATATGTTTGCATAACTAGCAAGTAAGAACTTTACAAAAACTCTCAAAGGAATTAATGCTAGGGGGGCAAAAGGCATTTTTAATGTTTTTAGGGTAAGGGGTGAGAAAGAGAAGCAAAAGAAACAGTGTCAGAAGACACACCTGACACATGAAAAGAATGGAAGTGTGGCACTGAGAAAAATTTGAAAACCCCAACTTTTCAGCTGCTCACTGAAAAATTGTTAGAAGTGTGAATAACAAAGATGTGTAATTCCTCTGTGTGGAACAAGAGCTTTGTAAATGCTTCGTAAATTAAAAAGGTGGCATTGAAGATACCAAACTGAATCATCAGCTCATGGAGCAGGCTGTAAACCCTCAGATGTTAGTGACTCATTAGGAGGAGCAATAGCTACACAAAAACTAGATTTTTTATTTTTTTTTAATATCTGTTACCTGTAAGATGCGTTGCCTTGCCAGAACCAGTCACCGCGTCAGCAAGTGGTGCTGACACACCCACGTACCTGGGAGGTTTGACAGGCTTCTCCTCCAGGCGGGGCAGGAGGTTATAGATGCTCTCCTGGGCACACCGCGCCGTCATCCTCCGGCCGAGGGGCCCTGGACACGGGGAAGCGCCCACCTCCTCGATGGGCCCTGGACACGGGGACGCGCCCACCTCGCTGAAGGAACCTCGCGTTTCCTCGCTCGTCGCAGCTCGCTCCCCCCGCCCCTCCTCGCCCCCGGCCCACTTCAGTGAACGGCTCCCTCCTGCCGCCGAGCCCCTCGTTCCGCCGCCCGGCCACCCCCCTCAGGCCGCCGCCGCCGCGGCAGGCGCGGGCCGGCACAGAGTTGTCTCCGCAGTTACCAGGAAACCTGTTGCTAGGTAACAGCGCCATGAGGGGGCGGAAACGATGGCGTATGTTCTGCCCCCCACCCCCCCCCCGGCGTTCGGGCAAGGAGCAGCAGCGCAGGCGCAATGGCTCCAAGCGACTCCCGGAGCCGCGCAGGCGTACTTCGCGACGGTGAAGCCGGCAAGGCCGAGTCGGGGGGGCGTCGGGCGGCTTGACTGCGCGTGCGTTGCGGCTGCAGGCGGAGTCGTGAAGGGGCGGGGCGGGCAGGTAGCTGCGCGTGCGCGGGATGGGCCGGAGGGAGGGCACGGGAGAGGCTGAGGGCGCGTGGGGTGCGCGGGGTACCTGTGGTAACTGTCCCCGCCCCCGCCGGTACGTGTGTGCGCGCGCCCCACCTTTGAGGCGCCTCAGGGCGAGGGGAGCTGAGCCTGAGCCTGAGCCTGAGCCTGAGCCTGAGCCTGAGCCGCGGGGGCGTGGCGGGGCAGGGCGGGGCCGCCACCGCCGCTCCCGGGGGGGAGGTGGGGGCCCGGGGCCGCGCTGGCTGGCTGGCGGGCGGGAGGAGGTGACTCTGTGGTGTCCCGTTTTCCTGGCGCGGCCAGACCCGGCCGTCTCCCTCCTCCCACCCGCGCTTTGACACCTTCAGGGCGTCGAAACGGTGAGGCGGGAACCTTTATAGGATCTTGGTCTGTGGGGTGGTCGTGGGGCAGTTGAAGTTGAATGATTTACTTTAGGATTATTTTTTTTTCTCTTGCTGCATAAAAGCTCTGAGTCAAATGGAAGTTGTCCTGTGTTAACACTTTTGAAGGATGGTAATTGTCAGCCTTGATCTGTTGTTGCAAACTTTGTGTCTATACCAGTAACAAAGCCCAGTTTTTGCTCCAACTCTTGTCATCGGCAATGGTTGGTAAAATTGTGGGTATTTGCTGATAAAATGTAGGTGCTTTCCAAATGAAGGGTCAAGGTGTTTCTCAAAACTTAAAATTGCATTGGAGGTATGAATGCAAGCTCTGCTTCAGAAAAAAACCCTACTCTTCTGGGAGAATTAGCTATAAAGCTGGATGGTTTGATGTTCTAACTAGACTGGTAAACTCTATGAGATTTAAAGTCTAATTTGAATTGGTTTTACAGTAAGGTTTTGCTAATTGAATGAACTGTTTCTTTGAAACTATTTTAAACTCAATGGTTGCAAGCTTCTCTGTACATGTACTTTATGTGGGTGCAAAATTGAATTACACTGGAATAGGTTAAACTAATTGAGCAGCTGAATAAAGAAATTCCCTGTAAGTTTTTGTACCAGGTTAACCAAGCTGATTTCAAACAATACCATGGACAGCTTATAGCTTCATGTAAACATGGACAGCTTATAGCTTCATGTAAACATGGACAGCTTATAGCTTGATGTAAACATGGACAGCTTATAACTAGAGAAATCTGGTCTAGTTCCTTCCTTGTCTACACCTGTAACTTGGGGGGATTTAAGTCCCTGTGACCTAGATGCTTAAAGCAATCCAGATGTTATGCCCAGCAGCTGTGTAGTATGTACTGAGTGACTGCACCTCAAAGTGAATCTGTAATGCAACTAAACATGGTAGGCAAGCCACTATGCTTGGCATTGTTCGTACTCCCTTAGTTCATACATAACGCTTGAAGTGATTCTTAGGTTCAGGAAATAAAATAGCTAAAATATTGTCTCTAAATTTTTTAAAATCCTGAACATAACTTATTTACATCTGGATGTTCAATATCTCTTTCTGTCCCTGTAGCTCTATATGTTTCTGCGTTCACCAGAGTGCATTACTAGTATGGTAGAGCTTTATGATACTGAATATTACAACTACTCTTCACAGATTGTTTTTTCTTTTCAGTAACTGTTACAAAAATCTTATATTGCATCTACATATGACCATTCCCTTCTACTCTACAAGGATTGGGAAAAAACTGTACAGTATGATATGCCCATCTTTGCTCTGATCTATATCTTGTAATTACAGCATATTCACTATGTCACAGTGTAAACACAGGGACTTCCTGTTTGCAAGCTCACCTCTCTACAGAAGTGAGCAAACACAAAGATTTAAATAATTCTAAGTTCTTTGACTTTGTAACGTTTGCTAATAGTTTGGTAAAAAAAATAGAGTGTAAAAGACAGACCGGGAAACGCAGAGCAGAATCTAGAGCCAGGAGCATCTGGAAGACGAGAGTTTGTTTCTGTGGTTTGCTCTTAAAAACTTGAGCTTCTGTGTCACTTTTGAAGTTTGTGACCTGTGTCTTTGGAGTCATTTGATATTATGCACACTGATGGGGAACAGCAAGCTCCTAAAGGACTGATGTGATAACTAAACATAAGTTAATCATGAGTAAGCGTTTGGAGATGATGCAGTTACCATTTGGTGCTCGACTGCCTTCTACTGAAATTGCAGGCCTCCTGCTCTCCACAGTGATAAAAGGCAGTTGGACTGGAGAGCATCTAGAGAAAAGGCACTGAACAATTGAAGGATTTGGAAACCTAGTCTTTAGTAAATTCCCTTAATTGCTTTGTTTAGTCTGTCTTGATTAATGTGGGAAAACACTTTCTTGCTATGGTTTTTTTTTCACTGGTAGAAGTAGTTGATATATAAACTAAAAAATATTAATAAACATTGCAAAGCAAATGCTGGGGTGCTAGCAGCTGGGTTGATTCTTTAAAATTTAGTTGTTGGAAGTTGTTGATTGCCATTTTGCTTACGTGTTACGGTGCTTGGAGAAAGGAAAAAAAATAGAACTTGCAGCTTAGTCAACTATCTCTTTGTACTGCATACTATAGCAACTAAAAGTAATAATTTCTAAAAAAGCTTATTTTATATATTGCATATATATATAAAAAACATATATATAGAATTTTTTTAGAATTTATGAGTAAGCACCACATTGGATTTTTACATCTAAAATGTCACTAATTTTCTAAAAGGAATTTCAGTGTTGCTTTTCTTTAAGCATTTTTAGTCATGAACAATGAATAAATAACAATAATAAAGTGATACTTCTTTGCCTATCTAAAGTGAAAAATTACTCTGTAGGGATTTTCTGTGCAAATCTTTACTGATTTCTGCCCCCCCCCCACCCCTTTATGGAGATTTTGAGAGTTCTTCCTCCTTTGCCCTAAACACATACAAATCATGTGCTGGAATTCATGCTGATACTGGTGTTGATTTCTTGGAGCAAACGAAATACCATGTTGAGAGCTTCTTGCTTAATCTTTGTTGCAGATCCAACTTTCCTAGTGATTTTTTGGGGTTTTCTTGGATTTTGGTTTTGGGGTTTTTTTTTAAGATAGAATATCTTCATGACATGTTTTTTCTCTCTTATTTACACAAACTACACTCAATACAATTCCATTATAGAAGGTCTTCACAAATCACTTGGTTTGCCATCCTTTCAGAAGGCAAGAATTTTCAGAAGAGAACTCTTCCAGCTTTGCTGTTGCACAAGTCTGTGAGTTTTCTGTGTATTTAAGTCGGTCTTGCATTTATTTTTTTAGAAAGACAATATAATAAATCAAAGGCATCTTGGGAGGTGGGGAAAATGCATGTTTTGTTAACATTTTGAGTAGAAGAAGGTAATTTAGTTAATCTTCATTATTTGTAAATGCATACTTAAAAGTAAGTGTACTAGAGGAAAAACTAATTGGTTTTGTATTCCTATAAACAGTATTATTTGCAAATAGTATCGTAGTGTTAGGCTTGG
The DNA here is from genome assembly GCF_011004875.1 of Balearica regulorum gibbericeps. Classification (NCBI taxonomy): domain Eukaryota; kingdom Metazoa; phylum Chordata; class Aves; order Gruiformes; family Gruidae; genus Balearica; species Balearica regulorum. Next base: position 149,215,060 of record NC_046185.1, read on the forward strand.
ATGTCTTTGTTTACCTTGAGGACATGGACTGTTTGAAGTTGGATTTGTCAGTGGAGCTATGTAGGAGAGGGGAATGAGTCTTATTCTGAAAAATACTTCCCTGGCACTGATAAAGTCATAACTGGATTCATGTTTGAATTCTTGTTGTTCAGAATTTCATATTCTTTAGGGTTTTTCCTAGATGTTTGCTGAAGGACTAATTACTGCCTTTTTCTTTTTGAAGCAGTTAAGTGGTTCTTCAAGTTGGCTTGAAAAAACAACAACCCAGCAACCCAGCAGATGTTTCACGTTGTTCAGTATCGGCCTTTAAGACTAATAATGCAAACCAGTCTTTCCAGCATGTGTCTTAAACTGATGCTTTCAAGACCTGTTGCATTTGCACAGATATGGAAATCATGGTTCTCAAGCCATTCTCTCATTGGAAACAAAAATATTATCCTGATGGGACCTCCGGGTGCTGGGAAAACAACGGTTGGGAGAATAGTAGGTCAGAAACTAGATTGCCCTGTCATAGACATAGATGATGATGTCCTTGAAACAACTTGGAATATGAGTGTGTCGGAAAAACTGCAGGATGTTGGTAATGAGCAATTTTTAGAGGAGGAAGGAAAAGCCCTGTTGAAGTTTTCAGCATCTGGAAGCGTCATTTCCCTTACTGGGTCCAATCCAATGCATTCTGCTGGTATGCAGCATATGAAGAAAAATGGAATAGTTGTATATCTGGATGTGCCTACAACAGCCATTATGAACAGGCTGAAATCAATGAAAGTGGATCGCATTGTGGGCCAGTCTCCTGGTATTTCTCTCAAGGACATACTTCAGTTTAGGAAGCAGTTCTACAAAAGGTGGTACGACGTCCGTGTTCTTTGTGGAGGGGATATTGCAGCAGAGGTTGTAGCAGAAAAGGTACTTGATGCTGTGAAGAGATACCAAAACTCAGAACTGGAAACTTTCATTTCAACTAGGTCTAGCAGGTCTGGAAGGAGTATGGAAAAAGACTCTCGTAAATATTTCAGTGATGTTGTTACTGAGGGCTTGGCCCCTGATGGAGGACTCTTTGTTCCCGAGAGAGGACTTCCAAAATTCACTGCTGGAGAATGGCAAAGCCTAATTGAAGCAACTTACATTGAAAGAGCCCAGGTGATACTAGAAAGATGCATACATCCTGCTGATATTCCTGCTTCTAACCTGGCTGAAATTATTGGAACTGCTTATGGAGAAAACTTTAGTTGTTCTAAAATTGCCCCAGTTAGGCATCTGGCAGGCAATCAGTTTCTCCTTGAGTTATTTCATGGACCAACAGCATCATTTAAAGATTTTGCATTACAGATGGTGCCGCATATATTTGCATACTGCATTCCCAGAAGCTGCAATTACTTGGTTCTGGTAGCTACTTCTGGTGATACAGGAAGCGCTGTCCTAGATGGCTTTAGTCGCCTCCATGACACTGACAAACAGAGAATTGCTGTGATTAATTTTTTTCCTGAGGATGGAGTAAGCCCAATTCAAAAATCACAGATGATTGGCTGTCAGAAAGAAAATGCTTGGTCAGTAGGTGTCAAATCTGATTTTGATTTTTGCCAGACAGCTATAAAGCAAATCTTTACTAATTCTGATTATACTGGTTTTCTTACAGTAGAATATGGAACAGCTTTAGCTGCAGCAAACTCCATAAACTGGGCAAGACTGCTTCCTCAGATAGTTTATCATGCCTCTGCATACCTTGATCTTGTTCATCAAGGTGTTATTTCCTTTGGAAGCCCTGTAGATGTTTGCATTCCTACAGGAAACTTTGGCAACATACTAGCTGCTTTGTATGCTAAAATGATGGGAATTCCTATTAGAAAATGTATTTGTGCTTCCAACGAAAACAATGTTTTGACTGACTTCATAAGAACAGGTGTGTATGATTTGAGGGGAAGAAAATTAATTCCTACTTTTTCACCAGCAGTAGATATTTTGAAGTCCTCCAATCTTGAGCGATACTTGCACCTGATTGCTAATGAGGATGGACAACTGGTGACACAATTATATAATCAGCTGGAAAATCAGGGCCACTTCCAGCTACGGAAGGATCTACTTGACAAGCTTCAGCAGGACTTGGTGGCTGGATGGTGCTCTGAGGAGGACTGTCTAGCTGCTATTCACTCCATATACAGCACTACAGGATATATTTTGGATACACACACAGCTGTTGCTAAAGTAGTTGCAGATCGATTACAAGATAGAACTTGCCCAATTATTATTTCATCTACAGCTCATTATTCTAAGTTTGCACCTGCTATCTTGAGGGCCTTGAGGATTGCAGAAATAAACCAGAATCCATTAAGTCAGCTTCACTTGCTGAGTTCTTACAGCCCTCTGCCTCCAGTCCACTGGGGCTTGTTAGAGACCCTGAAAAAGAAGGGGAATGAGGATCATCAGGTCTGTGCTGCAGATATGAGTATGCTGATGTCTCATATAGAAACCTTAATTCAAAATCATTTTATGAAAGCTTACTGAGCAACTGATCAGATGTCCACTGTGTCAATTGTGATACCTTCTTATCAAGCTGCATGTTTTAATAAAGTCGTGATTCATCTGGTTTGTGTCCAGTCCACAGCGTAATGTCCGCAGTTTTAGACTCAGTTGTCAAGTTTTCAACAGTATTTATAAGTAATGCCTGTGAGATTTCTAGTAGTGGTGAAAGGTTGTGAATTGAGAGCATAAAAGACTGGAATACTTTTTTGCAGGTCATACATAGTAGAGACGGCAGTAGTGCCAGCTTTCCTTGGTGGTGCTGTCTCCTTCACAAGCGTGAAGTGTTCTCTGTGGAAGGAAGAAGATAATGAAGTCTGACCTTTCTGAAACTATTAGCTCTTGTTTTGTTGCGAGAATGATGTGATCATTTGGTCAGTGGGTGATTAGTTGAAGTTTAACTCACTTCACTTAGGGCACTGAAGCATAATAAGATATTGTAATGATGTTCGTATCTTACTAATGAGGGTTGATTTCACTACAAAGATTTGAGTATACTTGTATTGATAATCCTTGAACCATTTAATTTGGTCGTTTGTTATCTTCTTGTATGATGTTTTTTATGTATTGTGAGGTGAGCGTTTATATAAAAAAAAACTCGTTATTTTGTTTTTTCAGGCATTTTTTCCTCCCAGATATTTTCCTATGTAAAATAGAATCCTTAATTTAATATTTTTAATAACTTTTAAGATTTGACTCTTCCTCCAATGTGTTGTAGTCTCTTTCCTAGATATTTTCTATTTGAACTTTCAACTTTAGAATCCTTTTTTAATAATATAGAAGAATTTGTTAGTAGTAGCAGCAGTCTCCTTATTTAAGAACCACACTTCACCATTTATTTACGTTTATTTCTTGTATTCTAAGTTTTTAGAATATAAGTTTTATCTTAGAGGTCATATAATACTCTTGTTCTAATTATTTCTGTTTTCATGTTTTTCTTAAATTAATTTCCTTAACGTTCTATTCTATTCATACTTTGCATGAATTAGTATAAGAAAGAAGCTTCCCAAAGTGCTTGGCATCTCATCAAGGAAAGTGAAGGATGAATTCCAGTGTCTGGAAAGTGTGATAGCATCAGAGGTATTTATTATGTAACATACAATAGATCTATGTTAGCAATCTGGTTGTGCTAATGACAGGCTTGCTATTGCTTTTTTGCATCAGAAAAAAATAGAGCAGGTTGCCCTAGGAGATCATGTGGTTATGGACAAATTTACTCTGCTAACTGTAGATTGTATTTGGCAAGGGCGTGAAATATAACTACATTTCTCACTGCGAAATGATAAAATGATGTATTGGCAAGTTTTGAATGGCATGTAAAGAGCTAAGAGTCATCAGATGTGAGGATGTATAGCTATGGGAGGTTGTGGTTCCCACCAAGATTCAAATAGGGAAGGTACTGGCAAGAGAGGTGGTGATTAATAACAGTTTTTGCCTCTTCAGGAGGCAACATCTCCTAGATGTCAGGACTCATTTGGAGCTTTGAACTGTTGCCGTATTCCCCAGCTTCCTCTGTGTCTGCTTGTACTTTTTGCCACATTAGAGGTGAACAAGACACCATCTAGCAAACTATTTTTAAAAATTGTCATTTCTTGCAATGTAAGGTGAAAGACCCGTGCATGATGTGCATTTGCCACACTGAATACATTATATAATAAAATTAAATATACCTGATAACAAAGGCATGACACAATAGCTTTCTAGATTCTGCCATTCTTGGATGCCTTTTTAGGACCTTTCTAGTTCTTTTCTCTGCTCAATCCTCATTCACTATTCCTGCAACGCTTTTGGAAATATTTATTTTTATTTTCACTGCATCGTGGAACAGCCCAAGTTGGAAGGAACCTCGAAACATCATCTGGTCCAGCATTTTGTGGGAAAGGGAGCCTATCTAGCACCCTGTCCAGTCACGTCTTAAAAACCTCCAGCGACAGGGACTCTACCACATCCCTGGGGAGGTTCCGGTGATTGAGTGTTCTCACTGTGAAAAATTTCTTTCTTATATCAAGATGAAACTTTGCCTGGTGCAACTTGTACTGATTTCCCCTTGTTGTCTCCATGTGGCTCCTTGTGAAGACAGCCTCCGTCCTCCTCCTCACTGCAATTTACGTACTGGAAAACTGTGATGAGGTGCCCCCCCTTCCTGATCCTCCTCTTCTCCAGGGTAAGAAGACCTAACTCATTCAGTCTCTCCTCACAGGGCAGAGGAATTTTTATCTTTTTCCAGACACAACATGAGAAAGACCATAAATATGTAATGAAAAAAAATAATTAAAAAATCCAAGTTCTGTAAGAAAAAGTTGCATAAGCATGTTGCCAGAAAAGCAGCATTGCTTGTGTAGGTGATAAGTGCACATCCACCTTGTATTTCTGTGTTTTGGTTTGATAGTTGTTCCAAGTGGAGAAAAATGTAATGCTTTCACTAGTTGTGCTCACTACAAAACCAGAATTCTAAATCTTAAAAACCCAAAAAACCCCAATCAGCCCCAACTGCCTGTATTGAATTATTGGAACAGGAATTAGGTTCAGCATAAGGACTCTGGAAATCCTACAGTACCTGGTTTTATGGGGCTTAACGCCATTTGATGTCGTAGGGCAATTTGTCACACATTGTTTTAATACTTTATAGAAATCTCTACAAAAAAGCTTGTTTTCTTAGAAAGTACCTAAAAGAGAAAAGCTGAGATTCTAAAGATTAGGCTAGAAGCCTACATCCTATCTTGAGTTAGCTGCTTATTAGATAAAATAGAACTAAACTAAGAGAGGGTTTATTTTGGCATGACTCAAACAAAAATTCAAAGTTCATGGCAGAAACTCAAGCTTGGTTTGAAGGAGAAAGTAACTGATTCCTAGTTGCTACTTTCATATCATATGAGCCATTATAACTTGATACGAATTGAATAAGTAAAAAAATGAGCAGTTGTACTTAGTTACAGGCTTTCAATGTGAAGTTAAGGTGTATAAAGGCAGTGGTTGAAGAGCATGTATGGTATTAGTACATTTCTCAGAATTTCCAAAGGCTTTTACAATACAGTGTTCACTCATTTTTAAAAATAATGATTGCATTTTTGGATTTTGTTATAAACTTCAGTGAACTATTTTGTGTACCACATCTGCTTGTGGATTCTAGTAATGGGCCCTATAAAATGCTGCGGTAGTGTTGTGGTCCTAGATGTACACAGTATTTGTGACCAAGTGCTGATGCTGTATTGTGGTAGCTGTAATGTAGAGTCTTCTGACTTGCCTTGTCATGCTGGGCCTGAGGGAATGGAAGAAAAGACATTTCCGGCGTGCTCGTTGCTGGCTGCGGGGGGATAAGATAGTGAGTGTAGCAATCCTTCCACCTTTCCAGCCCAGCTTTTCTGAATGTCAGTCAGCAAAATACTGTGGTTCAACAAACATTGTGCTACTGTTACTGCACTTTTTTCCCCTGCTATCAGTATTATGAAAGATTCAAAGGGCATTGAAGAGTGGACACAAGTGCTGTTTTTGTCTTCTGCAGACATTGTGCACGTGAATGTTGTCATGCAATATTTTCTATTAACTTCTTAAGGTGAAAATGCTGTGCTAACGATGCACAAAAGCAAATCTACATTGTGATGGTTAGCAGGATTCTTTAAGCTGTTTAGGCCTGGTATGTACAGAGTGTGCTCCTATTTGTTTAAAGCTAGACTGTTGCAGTCTAAATCAATATAAACCAGGTTTACAGAGAGTGTGAGCATGTGTAGATACACATTTTCACTAGCTTTGTTGACCTGGAGTAATAGCCTAGCCTTAGTTAAGCTATTATTGTTTTGTATAGATAAATCTTTGCTGAACACTGATACTACATGAAAAACCTTAAGGACAAATGTAATATCTATATTTATGCTTTTTATTATAAGAATATTTATATGGAAAATACTTTGTTTTGCGTACAGACTTACCAGCTGCTCGTTACTTGCCTTTAGTCACAGTCCTGCTTCTCAGGGTGACAGAGTGACTTGAGGTAAAGAGTGAATAGAGCAGATAGGGATGACTTCAGAAGATAATTCTGTTTTCTTAGTGTCATGATTTAGAAAGAATCGCTCTTTATGTTTTTGAGGTGATGGAATATTTTAGCAGATGGAACTCTAAAGGGAAGATTCTTGTTTTTCAAGAGGTCAACTTTGCTCTTCAAGGATATCAAGAACACGCATTGTTATTAAGTGTATCATGTTTGGCATGTCTGAAATATGCATTAGTAATTTGTATCCACTATATTTTTTCTAAATAAATACTGCAGGATCCACTCTGTAGCATTTTCTCTGCAAATATGTTCTTAAATCCTTATCAGTGTGATGTAAAGAAAATCCACTAAAATAAGTGGTTTCAGAATTTGATATTCTTACATCTTGAAAGACGTATTCTGTCCTGTGTTTACTTGAAAGTTAGGTGTATAGTAAATGATCTAGTAATTCACTTTGCCGAGATTGATCGATGTTAGTGAAATAATTTGCATAATGCTGGAAGGAAAGTATGTATAAAAAATAAACCCACATCAAAAATAGCAAATGTCTGAATACTCTATTTACATTGCAAGTCTGAGGAATTGATGTGGAAAAGAAAATCTATGACAGTTTAATCTTTCTTACTCACACTTAGTTCAGTGGAGGGATGAACTGGTTGTCAACAGTTGCAGTGCAACTTTCTTTCACTTGGATTATGATTTCAGGATCATGGGTTTAAAAATTACTTGAATGGTTAAAACAGCAATAAGAAGTGAGTAGTTAATTTCAGTGAATTAACGTGAACAAGCAGTTAATTCTGAACATATATTAGCAGCTTGAGGAGGATTGCAATGTTACCCTGTGGTTTTTTATAGTATTGAGAAATGTGTTCAGTGCACTTATCAGAACTGGGAAGCTATTGCTTCAACAGTTTTTCAGAATGCAGCAGTCTAAAAGACATCAATCTTCATCTTGCTCTCCAACATAGGTATTTTGGAGGTTTCCTGGTATGGAGGTAGATCTAAGGTGTTTGTGCCTTTTACTCGAGAAGACTTTATTCCCTGGTAGTTGTTTAAGATGGTCTCTGGCTACTTTCTTGACAGCACAGGAAATAAAATGTTTAATAGGAAAATTGTTTAGCAGAATTAAGAAAACACCTGATTTACTTGCATATGTACAATGTCTTATAAAATTTAACAAAGTAGAGAAACCACAGCTTTCCCTGTGCAACATAGGAACACGTTTTTCATAAAAAGTGTACCTCAAACTTTACAAAATCAGTTATATAGCACAGGAAGTGTTGCTCTAGCATTTTATTTAGATATTTCATCACTGGTATTTGGAATACCCTTAGATTTTCAAATAGCTTCTTTTATTTTAAATAAGTTATTGCTATAGAAACATGCAAAGTATCAGCGTCAAATTTAAAATTCATCATAACACTAATTGACTCCAAACCTGAAAGATCTCAAAATGTAAATCTGAAAGGACAGCTGTGACTGAACAGATTTGTTACATGAGCAGGGTTTGGCTCTTAACCATGAGTTTGTTAAGAATGGAGAAGTAAATACAATAATGACTACTCAAATCTACAGATGCTACAAAACTTCTGTACTAAGGGGCCACTTAAACGGAGTACAGTGAATTACTTGGTTGGGAGCTCTTAAGCAATCTGCATTTCCCTGTGGCCTAAAGTAGTCCTGTGTCTCTAGGAGCAGAGGTTTGAGGACATACTTACCAAATACAACAATTTGCTGTAGGAAATGCTGACTTTGAACAGTTTCTGGAGATGATGTGCGTGCTCAACAAAACATGAATTTTCAGCCTTGTGGCCAAAAGGACCAGTGAAATCCTCAGGTTTAGAAATGGAAATACTGTCAGGGAAGTAATATTGCTGTCTGTATTTGGTGTAACCTTTTAGAAAAATGCTATGCCCAGCTCCAGTAGTCACAATTTCCAGTAGTGCTGGAAAATTGGACAGGAAAGAGTCATGAGAGCAAAAAAAGAAGCACTGGCATGAGAGTCTCAATAAGCAGAATCTACTTAGTTTAGTGAAAGGAGAGTTAGCCTAGCAGAACCATCTTTGGAGCAAAAATTTGATGATAGAATGAAAGTCTGTTCCATCTAGCAGAGAAAGAGTGATCCAGTGATTTTAAGTAGAAGTTGGACATGTTACAAGAGATAAAGGCATGTAACAGAATGGTAAAGGTTTCTCTAGTCTGGACGTGTTAGATGATTTCCTGATTAGAAGTGATTTGGTAGAAGACTAATTCAGGCAAGTCAGATCTATGTTATGCAAGAGGTCAAACTAAACAATCATGGCAGTCCTATTTGGCTGCCACAGGAGTAACTTGCTAACAAAAGTATGAGCAGTATTTCACAGAGGTTGGAGTGCTAGAGATTGTGAACTCATTTCTGTTCTGCTATAGCGCTATCAGTACACAGAACAAGTTATATGCTAGATAGGCTACTGGATATGTTTAGCCTTGTTCTTTCTGTCTCTAGAGAATTGCAAATGGACTACTAATGCACACCCTGACTTGACTCATGGCTATTAGGGTATGGCTCATTGGTTTTTAATTTCATTATACAATATGTGTTGTGATGGTTTGGGCAATATATACTTTCATTATGAAAATAAGGCAAACACACATAGTAAGGAAGTGCCTATGCAAATGTTAGCTGTATTGAATATAGCTAATTATTCATTTTTTTAAGCTTTTATAAATTAGGTATCTTTTAAAGTTTATTAGATGCTTTTGGACCCTTTCTTTCCATTCTTGTTTACCTGTCATTTCTCTCTGTTTTCATGAACAAATTGTGATCCAATCGCCACTTTCAATTCATTTTCAGCTCACAGTAAGATCTACATAAGAAAAATTGAAAAATCCAATGTTTCCGTTTTATCGCTAAACTTGACCTTTCATATACCAACCAAAGATGCTCCATAAGGTTTAGAGAGGTAAAGTGTGCTCACAGGGTTCTGCTCTAGAAACATATATTGAGAAAAATGTGTGTATTTTCTATACATTTTAGACTAATTCACTAAATTATATCTAAATAGCATAGGCATTTAGTGGACTTTTTTACTAAGTATATGTGGCAATCTGTTTCTGTTTAAAATGCTAATAAATGCATTCTATCTCCTTATGAAACTAGTGCTCCCTGCATAATTAATTAGCATTGTATACAGATGAGGATGAGAAAGCTGTATTCACAGTTGTTTTCGTCCTAAATGGTTAATAAAAGAATACTATACAGTTCTGACAAGTCATACATGAATAGCTCATTTCTGCAAAAAACGGTATTTTGCAAGTAAAAATTTAGTTAAAATTACCTCGAATCGTTGTTATATACAGTTTTTAACCACAAGATGGCATTCCTAACAGAAGTTTGCTTGACTTGATCATTGCCTGCAGTTTTTGAAGGGCTCTAAATGAAAGGCTATTGTAAGCATTTGTAATGTTCTATGACCTTTTTATATTTTCGTTTTTATGAAACATAATTAATGTAAATTTAAGTAAGAAACCTTAACGATAATTAGGTTAGTACTCATTTATACGTGGAGTACCCAGAAATATGTGATGCTTCCAGGTTAGAGAAACACTACAATAATTCATGGCCCTGTATGCTGCTAGAGACTTCTCAACTGCAAATCTTGAATCAATTTTGCTTTAAAATAAGAATCTAAAATAATTTAAAAAATAATCAATTCTTTAACATTTAAATCAAAACTACAAATACTACCATGGTCTTATATGCAAACCCCAAATGTCTGGGGTTTTGAATATGATGCAGCATATGGAGCTTGTAGTGAGTTTTGGGATAAAAAAGAGCAGATAACCTATTCACAGGAAAAAACAGTGTAAATAATATGTCTTGCTGCGCGGGGGAGGATTTTCATAGCTTAATGTTAAAATGATCAACCAAGATATTTTCAAATGCCCGTCATCCATGTTGATAACAGAGCCCACAGACAGCCCTGCTCGCTTTCAGGCTTTGTATCTTTTTCAGTTTCTTGTAATCTTTGCATGCTAAAATCAAATATCTTGTTATTCTTTTTCCTTAAATACAAGCATGAAGGGAACATAATACAACCTACTAAACCAGTACAAGTGTGCTAGATTTTATATAATGTAGACACATGCATATTATACTTGCTTCCCCCCACCATGGTTAAGGTCCTGATCTTACTTTGCTTCTTTTTGCTGACTCTGTAAAATTAGACCTGAGCTAAGTAATCATTTATGTTTCCATTCTAGCTAGTGCCCCACTTGCATTTTGGTTAGAAAAAAAGACATTACCTTAAGTTTGTGCTTAAACTGGAATCCAGTGTAAGTTGTGGAATTTTTTAAAAGCTATTTCAAGTCAACAGAAAGGATTGTGATAGACTAATTTTTTTTTTTAATTGTTTTGTGGTAGAGAAACTTCCATGGCATCTTTTCTAATGCATATATACATTTCCTGCTAATCCTTCTGCTCCATGTGCCACCCCCCCGCTGATGCCTCAGCCCTCTGATTTTGGTTCCTGTCATTTAACACAGCTGAGAGGACAGAGCAGCGGCTGCATCCACCACTGACACTAATGACAGCCTTTGCTGAGTGAGTGGATACTACTTTGACATTAAGAAGATGTTCTTTTTACTAGCATGCTGTTATACCTCAAAGGTGGCTATGCAAAACAGAATATGAATTTTTTTTTTTTTGCTGGAAATAATTGTCAGTCAAAAAAACACTTTCGGAATGATCAGGTTGGTAGAACCTACCTGCTGGTTGAATCTGACACAAGGACTGCAGAGGCAAACCTGAGTTAATACTGTCTCGTGTTGACTACCAGTAAAATTTGAGGGCCTGAACATCTCCCGCTTGCTGCAAGTTTTAAAGAAATGTGGTGAAGGGAAAATGACTGTTTCAAGGACGAATGTTTTAATAGTACAAAAAAAATTATACATAGTAATTATGAACTGTTGATGAGTAAATAAATGATTTGCTGCCTTTGCCTTTCAAGTTAAGTTATACACTGAATTTTCTTTGTAGTAATTAGGTATAGCACTAGGTGAGTAGATGGGGACAGGATTCCACTGAGAAGAGCAAGAAGCCTGTCCCACGGAGGAGGTTTCAAAAAAGAAAGAGCAAATGGACTGAGGAAAGAACCGTTCTCTGCTCTCAAGGGCTGATGGCTGGCATGTGGAGGGGTTTTATCCTGAAGGATAGTCTGTAAGTAGAAATACACACAGCTGAAAAAGTGAAACAGGCAGGTCAAGGCAATGGCAGGGTTCAGGGTTCCCCCAAATGCCATAATGAATAGGGCGCAATGGACACCACCAGTGGAAATCAGTGGTTCCAACCATTGCTGATGTTGCTTTTGGGACATCTCATGATGTCGAATCAGATGGGTATGTACTCCGACTCCCAGAAATGGGGGAAATAAATGACACTGAATTTGTCTTTTGCCTGAGGGTGTCTCAGTTATATACGGTCACATAACCAAGCCCTTGCAGGTAACACTGTCAGAAAGAATGGCCGTACTGACTGCTGACAAATAACAGTATTGATACTTCCTGATGGATCTGCAAATTGCTTTGCTAGTACAAAGCCCGTCAGGGGCTGATTTGATGTGGTTTATTGTTTGCAAGAGGTGGAATATAAATGTTTGGAATTGCATCTTATGTAACTACTGCTGGATAAGCATAGCTATGAGTAAGTGTAAAATGGGAAAGGAGAATGTGATACTGGGAACTGTAACCCCAATTATTATCACTTCCCATATGTAACAAACTTATGCCCAGGGCAAGAAAGCACAATTACTGACAGAAGCTGTTTGCTCATGCAAGTGATTTTATTGTTCTAAATGATTTATCATTCTGGATTACATTTTTTTGATGAAAGATTTTTCTGGAATAATTGTACTCCAAAGGAAATGAGTTGTTTACCTTCAACAGATGACCAGGTTTGCCTGTTGAAAAGAAGTTTTATAGAGCACTTCCATGAGGTTTTTAAATAAGTGAGGTACAAAGGGTCATTATGCAACATGGAGATTCGCTTCCCCAAGCTAGTAATGTAATTAATCTCCTTCACTCTCTTCCTTTCATTTCCTTAGTTTCAGAAAGCTAGAAATATGTATTTGATAAAATTATCAGATACTTAAATATTTAATATACTTCAGAACTGTATGATTGTACTTTATCTGTGATCAAAACAATATGTTGGATTCTCTGAATTTATATTGGATGCTGAAGATACACCAATGATTGCTGAAAACAGAAAAATGGCTCTCGCTTCCTTTGAAAAAAGATGTTGCATTTTCAAACTGTTAAAATGATCTTTTAAGTCCAGATTCCAGCATGTGTGCAGCACCTGAATTGCCAACAACTGTGTTCCTTGTGCTCCTAGGTCACTGATGGTAAAGCTCTTGCTTTCTTATTAATTATATTACTGTGAAAATAAATGATTGTAAGTGCAGGTCCCTTCCTTCTCAAAAGCATCTGAACATAAAGCAGACACAATTATCCACTTGTGTTACTTCTGCCTGACACTAGAATAACTTTACTAAAGGTGAATCAAACCTAATACACAGTCAACCCCTTTTCAGAATGCAGAGTGGTGAAGCTGAGCTGGAAGATCTTGACTGCAAAGTAACTGTTCCAATGCTGTATAGAGGTGGTACAAAAGCTAGATGGAAAACTACTTCACAAACTACTAAGATCTCTGTAGTGCCCAACATCACAGATTGTTACTCATTTCTGCAAAGCACAGCTGACAGCTGACTGAGGGAAATGAAGAAATATAAGTGATGTTTCTTTTTTTTTTTTCCTAAATCCATCCAAAATAAAATTTGCCTTCTGTGAGCACTTAGCTTGTCGTGCTAAGCCTACGGGGTGAAAAGTGGGTCTCCCACCTCCCACAGTGGTGGCTGTTCAGTCAGTTCAGGGGCAGCAGAAGCATCATCTTTAGTGATGAGTGTTTGTTCCTTGTATTAATTGCATGATCTGCTTCATAAATCAAATTACATCTAAATGGAACAGCTTAAAAGTAATTGTGCAGCTGAGAAGCTCACGAGTTATTGTGCCTTATGGCTACTGTGGCTGTGTGGGTAAGGACCAAAAAGACAAAAATTGGTCTCTTTAACTTACAATGTCCCTTAACTTCCCCCGATGAGTTTCCTGTCACTTTAAGATGTTTTTTGATCAACTTATGCAAGCAATTTTATTATGCGGTTGTCTCCAGTTCCCCAGAAACAATTGCCCAGTCACATGTTCCTAAATTCCCTTCTGTATGCACCGTGGTTCCTTTGCTTTTTTTTTTTTTTTTGAGAGCTGCAATAGACGTTGTTAGTGATGATGTGGTTTCTAGATCTGTTTTTACAGGGTAAACAGAAGAAACAAGCCACATAACAGTAGCATTTGGAGTGTCATTGAGACCACGGTAATTTTTTTTTGTTGTTTGCAAAGCAAATGTCTCTGTAATGCACTTAAATTCTTCATCATCACCCATTATCATAAAATCATTTTAGTATAACTGTTTCTAAATTTTCTAATCCTTTTCACAGCATTAAAAATCAGTCTTTGTAGAGTAAATTTAACTCTATATTACAACTCAAAATACTAGAATTGTAAAATTAAAAAATATTCTTGCAATAAGCATTTTGTTGTTGATGTATTTAAGTTCCTTTCAGGCTGATGCTTGGACGGCAAATCAAGAGTTTTATTTCCCTTCTGGAACCAGGTACCCTTTGAAACGTTCATGCTTAAGTTCTGTGAACTATGTTGTCATTAACTCTACTTCTGACAGCTGTAAGGCAGCAGGATTTTTCAAATGGCCATGAGTTCTGAACAGAAGGAAAAGTATAGGTATGCAACAATTTTCAGAGAGGAAAATCAGAAGACACTATTTTGTTACTGTAACTTGACCTAAGAGGCGAAGAGGCATATATGGATGAGTGTGCTGGCATTTGATAGGCTGATATCTTAGAAAGCTTGAAAGTGGTGATTTTTGCAACATTTCTTTTCATTCAAAGTTATTATGGGATGTTAGGGTTTTTTCCCTGCCTTCCTCCTCCCCAAATTCATAAATGAATGACACAAAAATGAAGAGCTATTTTTAAAATTAGACTTCAATATGTAGAAAGTAAAAAAAAAAAAAAAGGGGGGGGGGGGAAGCAGTGAAAAATCAGATATAGTAAATAGTCAGAAGCTGGACACAATTCTGCTGAGTGTCTGTGAATTAATGCCCAAGACTGAAATTCTGACCCCTTAGAAAATTGCTTTAAACATGGCCATGACTAAACCAGGCCACCTCTAGCCTTAAAATCTTTCTATAAAAGTGGAGCTGTGGTTTTCTTGGGAGATTTGTGTAAATTCCTGCTGCACTGAGGCTAGATACCAGGGAAACAGCTTTTTTGGGGTGGGGTGAGGGTGGTTCTACTTTTTGTCTGGCAATAATTCTGAGGTAAAGCAAGAAGAAAGCATTGATTTTTTTTTTTTTTTTTAATCTCAAAAGTTGTGTGTAAGATGGGATGAGCATTTACACTTTAGCAGCCTGTTTAACTGAAGCTCTGTGACTTCTTCCTGATATGAATATTCCCAGTGTATCTTGTTCAGTTTACTGTATGTTTTGAGACATAGAAAATGTGAGAGAATTTATGTATGTGCACATCTGTATGTAAAGTATATGCATATAGATTGTATCTGTATTTCAGTTTATTGTGTGCACAGAATATTGTGCTCATAGGATCATTGTGAAAGTCATCTTGACTGAAGTACCTCAGATGATGTGTAGGAAGAGATGTCCATCCTTGAGGGTGCCAGTCTACCAGGAGTTCCAGGTGAGATCTGACCCATGCAGTTGTCCTTCCTACACAACACGTGTGAGCTATCGCAGAGGGACCACACGACCTTCTGGAGCCGTGCAGTCAGGCTCAGGAACGCGGCACGGTCTGTGGCCCAGGGCTAGTTTTGTGCAGCACCATCACCTGACCTTGGTTCACCGTTGCTGAGCTGTGAGAGTTTGTAAACTGAAACCATGCAAGATAAGAAAAGTAAAATCAGGCAGAACTGAAAGTGCTGAGCTGGTAGGAGTGTCTCAGGGACAAAATACTGACACGGAATCTATAAAACCTGAAGGAGAAAGCAAAGACTTGGAAGATGGCATCTCTGCAACTTTAAGGACACGTACTGATTTACTGGGGTATTTTAACATGACTGAGATACTTTCCTTATGAAATACAAAGTCTGCAACATTAATAAAAAGCAACAGAAACCGCATCGTGCTTTTCTCTTCTTCCCCCTTCGCCCTTTTCCATTTTTTCAGCACTGTTCCTTATTTGCTCTTGTCTGCTCCCTGCTGACCCATCTGAGCAATGCTTCTCCAATCAACCTCGGGTCAAAAGTGCCTCTTGATACCCTTTACCACTTTGCTCTCATTTCACTCAGTGAAATCACTTGAATCACGTAACCACCAAGTCACGCTCGGCATGTGGCACTGTGCTTGCACTGCTCTGGACCGCAGTGTCCACACTGGCACAGCGTGGTGGCCCTGGCTGCTGGGCCCTGGCACAGGTCCCCCCTTGCCAAAGCCAGCAGCTGTCTCCAGAAACACCCTACTTTTCATGTATGGCACAAGTAGACTCTCAGCTGCCTTTGGATCCCTCTGATTAAAGAAATCCTGTTATTTGGGGAGTGTCTAGTAGCCTTCGCAAGCTCAACGTTTGGATGTGCAGTGCTTATAAATAGATGTCATTTGGGTGCAGCAAAGCCTGATTGAACATGGGTTGGTTTTCCCTTGGTTCAGACATGGAAGAAGTGTGTGCGTGCCGTCTGGCACGTGCTCTGCAGCTCCTCAAGCCTTAGCAGAGACCCTCTCTCCCCTTGTCTCTGCACATCTTTCATAACAGGCTCGTTCCTGTCAACGCCTCGTTTCTTGTTGCCAATCAATTCATCTCACTTCTCAAGTCAAGTGATCAAGCAGGAGGAAGGGCAGTGGACTAAAAGGGACTACCTGGGTAATTTAAGCTGGACTGCAAGTGTACGTTGGTTCTGTCCATTTTCATTTTGGGGTTGGTTGGTTGGTTTGTTTTAAATGAAGATGCAAACACAAAATGGTTTGCAATTTAGCCGCTCCTGAAACGTCAGTTCTGAGGACCAGGATGAAATCTCTGATTTTGCTTAGAGTGTCCATTTGGGCATGTAGTGAAAGTTACATTTGATTCACTAGTTTCAATCAGACCAATCAATACATTTTTATTATAGTATATAATGACATTGTGTGGATTGCAGCTGTAACTTCAAAAGCGTGAATGATGCTTGCTATTTACCAACTGATAAAGAAAAACCTTAAAGGTTGGAAAATAGAAACATTCAGGGAAATTAAAGATACGAATTTGTACTTGAAGTGGTTAAGAAATTCCTTCAGCGTATTCTTAACTAAAGAGGAATAAACAAGCGATGGAAAACCAACCCGGAGCTGGGGGCAGAAGATGAAAAAGTGAGCGTGGTGTTAGGAAGAAAGGTCATAACTCATTAATGTAGTGGCATTTTTTGAAGGTATTAGTGCTATGGTGTACAAGGGGAGTGCAATAGCCTTTTAGAGCACTTGGCCAAATTTCAGATCAGAGTATGATGTCTATGATGCAGAGTAATGGAATAAGTGGAAAGTTGGCTCATTGGGTTGATAATTGGGCAAAAGGCCAGAAACTAAAGGTAGCTGTAAAAAAGAGCTTTTTCTATCTGTGAATAAATTAGGTAGTCCTGGTGGAGGGCTGTTTATTCTAGAGCAAGATGTGATTTCAATTTGGCCTATAAACTTTGGTCTTGGATGATTTTCCCCCTGCAGCTGTACAACAAAACCCCCATAAATGTTAACAGCAAAGCAGCGGTGAGACTTGGTATTTGTGAGAGGTCTCCAAAGCTACGCAGTGTGAACTAGATTTAGGCAAAAGATGGGAAAATGCGTCCCCTGAATTAACCTGCTGACTTGATCAAATCACTTGGGGACCTGGAGAAGCGGGACTTCACACAGAAGGAAGAGATGAAGGTGCTCAGGAAGAAAGGCTTCCCAGTTGCACCATGAGCTCATGCTCTGCAGCGGCTGCCGCTGCCCAAACTCCTCTAAGCAAATCAGCCTGTGTTTGGGGTAAGCTGAAGCCAGAAAGGTTGTTGCACGATATACAATAGCAGTTACTTTGGGGCGATTGCTGAACAGGTAAAAGGCACATTCTGGAGAAAGACTTGCAGCAGTCTAGCAACCGGAAAATAAATAATCCTCTTCTGCAGCCCACTTAATTATACCCCACTGTCCTTAGTTGCCTCCTCTGAACTTGGATTCACTAAATTTCCAGCCGTGTCTGGGCTTGGAAAACATTTTATGTAGCACAAGGGAGAGCAGGTGGTCCTGCACAGCCCTGTTTGCGTTCAGCCTAGTCCGAGAGGTTGGCTTTTGGAGGAGGGGCAGAGATCTGGGGGCACACATGCAATTCATCATCAGTATTTTCAACTGCCGGGGAGAAACAGCTACACCTGCTGCTCTGCTTCAGATGGGCTTTGAAATACAGGCAGGCTGAAGGACATGGGAGTTTTTCTTTCATGATAACAAAAAATAAGCACTTTGTTCTGGTATCTGTAAAGTTAGGGCAATTTCCTACAAGCAATGATACTTAGCAGTTTCTGCCTGGTGGCTGATACATACATGAGAAGACTACTTCTGAAATGCTGAATGCTTTTATTATTAAAAAAAAAAAAAAAGAAAATCACTGCTAATTTTCAGTTTGCTGAGTCTTTTAATGCATAATTTCCAACAGAAACACTTTGAGTTATCAGACAGAGGGGAAAGAATTCATTGCTGTGAGACAAAATCAGCAGTCCCTACTATAGAGTAACTACCAGAAATCTGCGTCTTGCTCTCAGAAGGAGTCCAGGTGCTTTTATGCCACAAGAATTCCAAACAGTGTTCCGTTGGGAACAAGGACCCAGAACCAGGAGGCAAAGCAAATGCCCAGTGCTTTATACAGCCTGTGCCAGGGGAATGACAGTGCGTTACAGGGCTGGGAAGGTGCCTGAGCCCAAACTGCTGGTGTGGGTGCCCTGATGGGGAAAAAGCCCAACAAACAGTAGCTCAGTGTTGGAAGATGCGGCTGTGAATGCACTTTCTGGGTTTGCCAGGCGCTTTTAGAGAAAACTGGGAAGATTCGCTCCTGATCCGTCAAGGCTTTCACAAATCTGCTGACGCCAAGCCTGACTCTGAGGGCTGGGAGAGGCCACGCGCTGCCCGCCGACACTGTTGCAGCAGCAGCAGCACTAACGCAGCCTCCCCAGAGCATCGCCGGTGTGGGGACTGGGGACCTTCGCTGCCCTGCCGTGGGGAGCAGGTGGGTATCACGCCCGGGGCGAGCGCAGGGCTGGGTCCTGCCTCCCAGCGCTGCCAGTGCCGGCTGCCCCGTCCCGTCCCGACCCCTTGGCCCTCTCCCCTTGCTGCGGTGCCGCAGCTGCCCGCTGCCACTGCCCTTCCCCACGGCGAGTGGGTTTACCTGCGCTGCTGAGAGCCCTGGGGCTAATGGGGTATTTAGGGAAGGTGATAACAGATATCTTAACAGTTAATAGATAAGGTAATATTTTATTTTGGAATAAATGTTTGGAATACAGTTTCCAAACAGCATTTAAAAATGGATTGCAAGAAGAAGCTGAACTTCCCTTGTAAATAATAAAAATGATGTTATCCATTGAAAATACAATCTGTAGCTTCACTGAAGCTCATTTATTTAAGCAGGCTATGAATTATTCTTTTCTTGTCTGGGTGATTCTGTGTAACATCAGCATCTGCATCTGTATAATAGGAGTAACAGTACAATGCCTCTTTGAAGAAGACCCTGGAATTTCAGAATAAAGGGTTTATTTAAGTGCTGGATTTTACTTTATGATAGCTCTGCTACCTGATTCATTCCAATTGAATCGCAAAAGTACCATGGAGTTTGGCAGGAGCAAGATTGGATTATTGCAAAATGCAGACTGGCAATTAATTATATATTTATTAACTTTAAAATTATTATCCATGACATTCCCTCTTAACCCTTCCATCATTGTTTTGCACAGGCTAAAAGCCAACTACCCCAACAAGTGACTGCATAGAAAGTTGAACACGAACAGAACATCATTCTTTCCAAAGCAATTAAAATTCTCATTCACTCTTTTCACCTCCCTCACGCTTGCCATGTGTAACGAAGCTGAAAGACACCAAGGGACGTGGTCACTGGAGATACTTGTCAAGTCTGTGACTGAAGCTACTGAAGTTCCCTATTAATATGACATGTGAAAAGTTGGGTAAAGAAATGCTACAGTTCCAAGGTCAAACATTCAGCTGCTAGGAAATAACCAAGTCTTAACTTCACAGGCAGCCTTAGCTCAGTTTCCCTAGATATATCCTTTAAAATATAGTATTTAATTATATCATCACAGATAATTTCCTCCTGAAGTTTCCTCCTAATACCTACACTGAGCACATGTGTATTTATTTAACCCTATAAGCTGACTCTTCATGTCTCAGAGAGAGTATTGTATTAGAACCCAGCAGAGAAAGATCTGATCTAACCTCTTGATTTCCTAAAGTTTCAAAGGCGAAGTCAACTTGGCGTGGCAGTGCTGGGTGAGGATAGCTGTGGGGGACCCACAGAGGAGCGAGTGGAGCCACGTGTCTGTTTGTCCCATCCGCTTCTCCCTTATATTTCACTGGAAATATGGTGCCCAAAGCGATGGCCCCGTGCATCCCCAGCAATACTGCTCCGCTGCTCGCTGTTAACCAGAAAGCCCCTTGCCCGACTGGAAGAGCTCATCCTTGCTAGCTGAGGGGTGAGGACTTTATTTTGCTCCAGACACAGGAAAAATACAGTGTGGTTTTAAATCCTGTCACAGAGGAAGGGTACGGAGCAGGTGGCCAAATATGCTAAGGAGGGTTTTGGAGTCAGGCCATGGCTGGTCTGAGACCAGGCAGCGTAAGGAAACACCGTGCAAATCGCTAGGAACGAGAGCGGCCAAACAACTCTGCAAGTCTCCCTTTTCCTTTCGGCAGTAACTAATTAGTCTCTGCGTAGGGAATAGGTTCGTGGTGAAAAGCCAAGCCCCACACCGGCTGTTACCAAACAATTACTTATGTCTGCCTCTGGGACAGCAGCCACGTTCTTATTTGAGAAACACAGGAGATGACTTTCCATTAAGCAGTCGCTCTTGTTTACAGGTAAATTCACAAATAAATAATAGAAATAATCTAGCGAGGCAAAATTTTTTTATTTTTAAATGAAAAACCAGAGGGAATCCACTGATGTAGAAAATACTGAAGATTTTTGGCTTTACCTGGGGAAAAAGAAAAGGAAAAAACCCAATAGTTAAAAGCCTCATCTGTAAAAGATTTACCTTATGTTTTCAAAAGTAATGGTAACCTCTCCAAACAGGTAGGAAAATGTCACTACTCACACGTTTGTGGGGGAACAAAGACTTTGCATGACTTTCTTTTCAAACATTTAATTGCTTTCAAGTGTTCCAGTTCCCAATGATTTCAAAAGGAAAGTGTGAAAGGATGAATGTGCCTGCCTGACGTCCAGGTGACACTCCACCTGGTGGAGTGTCCTGGAGTGTCCTGGTGCCTGACCACCAGGGTGGTCCTGGCTGCCTGTGCTGGCTCAGGATTGCTGAAGACCTAGATTTGAAGCCATGTGAATAGCAGCGAGGTTGCGCATTCAGCATCACGCAGAGCTAGCCGCAGTTTAACCAGTATTTCTTTATCTGGATATAAGCACCATATGTGCCTATGTCTCCATTATGCTCAATTTTGGGGTTTCTTGCAGGACACTGATTTATAAAAAGCTGGTTAGAAATAATGAACAGGATCAAATGGAAATGAACGGCACGGCGGTGAGAGGATCCGTCCTTTTAACAAGCCGTGGCAGTAACAGATGAAGCAAACTGGTTTTCCCTGGCTCCGCAGCTCGGTTGGGAAATTGCTCTCAGGAGGGTGCCGAGCCCACAATAGCGTGGCAGCACAATTGCTCAAAAAACTAAAAATGCTGCTTTCCTGGAGGGCTCGCATGGCCCATCGTGGTGTGGAGCTGGGGAAATAACATGCACATCGCTCTTTCAGCCTAACAACTGTATTAGTAGGCTTTTTCATGAGTTTTGCCAACTGATCATATCACACTTTGGTAGCCCAGGATCAGGGCCGCGAAGACGCCGCGGCAGCCTGCGTTCTGCTCGGGAGAGCAAAGACACCCTGGTGCTGACAGCGCCCGGGGTGGGAGAGCTCCTGCGGCAGGGCGGGCTTGGGGACGGAGCACAAGGAGTCTGCCATTAAGAGATCAGCTGTGCGCAGGGACACGCTCCTTTCATTCCCGGTTTTCTGGAGAGAAAGGCATCGCCAGCAGCCATCTGCCGGTCCCCCGGCCCAGCCGGTGTGTAATGGCTCCTGGGGAAGCATCTGACTCATTTACCCTGGGCTAATAACATTGCAGATATTCTGCAGAAGGCAGCTGAGCTTTTTGATGCCCCGTGATGCCTGAAGAACGTTTTGTTCCTTTTGCCTTCACTGTACACGCTGGTTCCTCCATTGTGTTTTTGAGGGCAGAACCTGTCATCCCACAAGATATTGCTTGCTTTTGGACATCTGCCTCGTCTGAGAGAACTGGGATGTTGGTCCTTCTGAAGACATCAGAAAATAGTCTTTAAAAAGGGGCACTATTGGTTTAATAAGTTACTGTTTACCTAAGAGTGCATGACCTGCTATAGGTGTTCATAATACTTTGGATTAATGCCTTAAAATCAGTTAACATTATTTTATTGTGGTCCTATTGTTTTGTTTTGTTTTGTTTTATTTTATTTTATTTTAATTATTTTTTATTCTTCAGCTTGCTCTTTTTGCTGCAACCCAGCTGTTCTGCAGACGTTACTATTAGTATATCAGGATGAAAGAAAGAAACTCTGTTGCTGTCTCTTTTCATCCTACCTTGAGGATGCTGTGCCTCAGTCTCTAATCTGGAGGGCACTGTCATTGGGAATGATGCCAAGACCTTTTTTTCACAGCATGTATGAGATTGAAATTGCTCATTAAAATTCTTTCCCCACTTAGCGCACAGTGTTTGCTGTGGGCCGCACTATCATTTTACTGTCTGTGTCAATACCGTCTGGCCGCTCAGCATCTCCAGCCCGGCAGGGCCCCGTTACCCCTTCCTGACCCTGCCTTGCAGGGCTGTATTCAGGTGCACTCCAAGTTGCAGCATCTTCCCTTTACGGATTTAACGGCCTCACCAGTTTTATCTATCTGCTTCTTTTTTTTTTCCAGCTCATTTATCTTAGTTTTACATTTAGTTAATTGAGACTAATGTTTTGTTGAAAAATCTCTCTCTGGGTCCCCAAGCTGAGCTTTTGAAGTGAACAGATTTGAGTAAAAATTTGCAAATAAGCTATTAATATCACCACAGCAAAGATACTCTCTCTTCACCCATCATTTCCACATTGGCCTGGAGGGGATTCCCTTTCCTGAACTGATAGTCAAATAGTTGCCAGCATCACTTTCCCCTTTCGGTACAGCTGGGGCTTTACGTCTGTAAAGCTGATCTACTTCTGACCGCTACACTAGAGCAATCGTACTTCTGAAGATGAGACTGTCTTATATTAGATTTTACTCCAAAAGAAGGGAAAACATATCTTTTATCTCTGACTCCTTAATACTATTCTATAAATGAATCTAAATCCTTCTTTGGCTCTTAGGTTTAGGTATCACCGGATACAGTTTGGGAGCAGGAGGCAGAAGTAGTTTTACAAGTGAAACCAAACGCACCCACATTTGCATTACTTAGGAATGTGTGATTAGATACTTGGCAGATCCCCATCGCTGCAGCCAAAGATCGGCTCTGTGGTGGTGGGGCCGCCCAGTGCTGCCGGGGCAAGCGGGAGCGGAGACCTCGGGGAGGCACAAGTCTCTCCCCGGCCGGGAAGCTGGAGTGACGGCAGCATCCTGAGCAGGGACACAGACGGTTTTTTTTTTTTTGCAAAGTGGGGAGGGGAGTGTCCCACCTCTGAATTCCCGGGCTGCAGAGGTTAGTACCATGTCCAGGGAGCCCAATGATCACGAGACCTAACCGCACCTTCAGCCACCTCCTGTCAATGCAAGAAAGTTACGTGAGGGTGTCCACCCTGGAGGTGAGTTTTCTGCTCCTCGTGCTTATTCCCTCTGCAAAGACACATTAGCTGACAAACCGTGAGGCATTTCTAATACTTTTATCATGACTTATTATCACAGTTACTTTCCGCAGGATATTCCCAACATCACAGTCCACTTAACATTTATAGCAGCTATCACCACAATGAGTGCAATACGTCTTCAGTCTCTTAGTGTGCTCCAGGATGGATGGGATGCAGGGGTCTTCGGCAGCGGAGCAGGGGAGGGGAGGGTGTTTCTCCTGGTGACCCTCAGCTACCGCAGCAATTTAGCATGTGCTGAAATTAAGCACACAGGTTGTGTCATTTAAAAGGAATACTTCCAGGGGGAAAGGTAAACACATGCTTCAGAGTAAGGCTGGGTTACGGGCTAAATAAACATCCCTGATACTAAGGGCCGTTTAATGTGAAATGTTAATTGTGTTACAGAGGGGTCAGATTTGGCAGGATAAAAAAGACTAGCCAGCATTTCTAGATCCCAGAGGCAAGTTGGTAACAGAGATTTGACTGTGTTACAATCCATGCATTTTCATCTAATGACATCAAATTACTCCTAATAATGCTAACCAGTGGCACGGAGTTCAAGAACGCTGCATCGCACACGCGCGTACGGCAGAAGTGCACCCCAGCGATTACCACGGGACTTGTGCCGAATGGGGCGGTGAACACACCACACGTTGGCACGGGTCAAAAGTCTTCAGGAAGGCAAAATGTTTTTCTTTCCCTTTGGAAAGTGCTTTCTCCAAAAGCACTGCTTTGCCTTAAAGCCAAAAATTGACATCACGCTGCTGTGAAGAGGTGCTGAATGAACAGGATGGGATAACCAGGTTATTACTGGCATGCATTGGTACGATATTTATAAGGTAATATTATATGATATTAACACTACGAAAGCTCAGGTCGCTGCTCCCTGGTCTTGCCTTCACAGTCATGCAACAAAGTAATCCCATGAATGAAACATGAAAGAAAATAAATCTCAATATTTCCATAAGTAACTTGTGTTCTGAAATAGATTTGCTTTTTGGTACCCAAAATTAGACATCACAGAGAATTTTTTTTAGAAATTGTTGATCATGTTCCAGCTCTTAACGTAAAGGCTCCTGGCAATTCAGCCATGGTGAGTGTGCACAGCTCTATATTTAGGTATCTGAATGTGAAAACTCTGGCCATGATCTCCAAAGCCGACTTCATGAAAGCAGGCAGAGCTGTTGCAGCTCAGCCCATCCTTGCTATTTTCACAACCTTTTGTGCTCTGGAGGTATATTTGTGATGACTGAAGGAAAACAGCCCTGTTTTATAGGAATCTCAGGAATGAGATAGCATTTCTTGAATATGCTTTTTTTTGATTCTTACCTAAAGCTGAACAGAGCACTGAAGATTTTAGCCTCCCAAATACAATAAAGTGCTTAAATACTGAAACATTTTCACTCTTGGCTCATTACTTGGGGCTTTCAGCGTTGTGTTTGAAGAGGAGCTATTTATGGGCTATCAAACAATGGGCTGGGAGAAAGGAATTTAAAGAATGTCCTTGAGCCTTTGGGGAGCTTTGCAGAACAGGAACAACAAAAACTTGTGCCAAGCTCAGTGCCTCCCCAGCCAGCGAGGCTGCCCCATGGCACCTGCCCACTCCCACGGCGGGTCCTTCCCCTGGGCGCAACGACACGGGGACACGTTACAGGAATAGAGGCACTGCATCTCTTTAAAGATAGCTCAGGTGCTGTTCTTGAAGGGGAAGGGATAGTCACAAAGCTCTACAGTGTGGTTTTAATTGGGATGGATTCTACACAGGACCCAAATGAGCAGTAGAACGTCTCCCAAGGGAAAAGCCTGATCAAAACAGAGCCCTGACCTTATTTCGTCATACTGGGACAATATGCAGTGATGTTTAAAGCATGTTGACTAAGTATTTGTATGAACCTATTTTAAACACAGCACATTTTGTAGATGACAATGGCAACAAGAAGAAATTGTAATAGAAAACTCACTCATTTCTCACCATGAAGTTTAGTGATGGGCGGAAGGAAAGGCTGCCCCAGCCACCGTGCAGGCTCACGTGCCCCGTCGTGACCCTCTTCTGGCTCCTGCTCTCTTCCCTTTTACATCGGGGCAATTTCATCAGGGACACCCGGGAACCTTTGTCCCATCAGCATGGACTGGAGAGCAAGGATGCTCTGCTGTCTGAGGGATGACCGCGTGGGCTCCTTACAGAGCTCCATCAGTGATCTCAGGGACGTGTCCAGCCTGCCTGCGGGTTGTCAGCGTCCTGCCTGGCTGCAGGGCCAGTCCAGCAAACCGCTGTCCCTGCCTGCCGATACACCCGAGGGGGATCTTCGGGAAAGAAGAGAAGCATCTATTGAGAGGACTGTATCAGCCCACAAACCAGCAAGCAGAGAGGACATAGAGTACATTTAAGTCAGAAAGTTTCTACCCCCTCTAGCCATTGAGGTTTTGCAGTAAGCCCTGAAAGCTATTTACAGAGAAAATGCTTTGCCATTTTGCCAAAGAAAAGTGGCCGACATCTGGAGGGGATGACGCAATCTGGGCTGTGTGACAGCAGAGGATGGGACTTAGTGACCTGGCTGTCTGCTCTAGGTCTCTGTTCTCTGCCTTCAAGGAGAGCTTCCCTCTCTGCCCCTGCCGCCCCCCCCCCCCCCCCCCCCCCCCCCCCCCCCCCCCGTAACACATTTGCAAATACTCAGCATTTCTAAAGTTGCTTATCCTCAAGTGAGTGTAAATCATCTGTATAACAAGCAAAAGCATTATCCTCATCAAAACCAAGTAAACTAGATCTCACTGCAGCACAGCAGCCTAAACTCTGACTTACTTAGACACTTGGTATTTCTGTTATCTTCGTGTTTTGTAGCTCAGTGGGAAACAGCTATTGTATTAAGCTGCTTCTATCAAACCCAGGATCTCATGGTTTGAAGATGTTTGGTGGTGCCTCAGGGACACACTTCCCACCTCGAGCTCCTCCATGCCCTGGGTGATCACTTGTGGACAGCCAGGCAAAGCAGTAGCTGAGGGTAGAAATCAGCTCTACAAACCCCATAGTCCTCCTGTGTTGCTGAGGAAAGAAAAGAGGGCTACGTCAAGAGCACTGCTTATGGCGTAAGTCATCGACTAAGGAATAACAGCAGAAGACAGTTCCCTCCTCTCCTGCCTGGCCAAAGGCTGACCCCAAGGAAAGGCTGTAAATCCAACACCTGAATTTGGAGTTTGTTTTACCAGTGATGGCACTCTCTCTGAGTAAAAAGCAATGAACTAGGAAAAGGGTTTGAAGTCCAGCTGGCTTCCCATCAGCCAGGGAGTCGTACTGCAGAAATCCTGCCAGACTGAGGAGACAGACGGGCTGTTTCTTTAAGGGCATAAAAAGTTCAGTGGCTTAAAGAACAGATCTCCTGACACTATAGGGATGACATGTGCTGTATGACATTACGTGAACTTTAAGATAATTAAGTGTGAGGTCTCTGCTTGGCTTTTACACTTTTACGGCACGGTGATTGCTCAGGTCGCTCCTGTTGGACCGGAGGGGCATTGCCAGGGTCCCCGCCATGCACTCACAGCTGACAACATGCATAAGTGTTTTCCAGATTTCCTGCATTAAACTAACCTGAATTTATCACCTGACAACCTCAGCAGCGAAATCTAGTTTTCATCTGTCACAGAGCAGACGGCAGTGGAAACGAAGGTTCATTACTTTCTCCCCGGGACTGGGGTGCTCTCCGTTCCACCCGCCGATCGCTGACCGACCGACCGGTCGCTCTGTCTTCATAGCTGACAAGGGCTATTGCAGGCGCCATCTCATTGCTGATTCGATCATGTTGAGATGAAGGAGGATGTGGTTTTGAAACCTTGAACGCCCTTCACTCTCAGACTGCTCTGCCGTTCGGCGGCTGCTGTGCAGCGTGGGCTCTTCAGTTGTCTCCTGGATGAAACGATCTCATTAGGTGATTTCAAAGAGCTGGATGGAGCAGAGCCACTTGCATTCTCAGAAAGAGAGTCTCATCAGCTTTCCTGGAATTGATAAGGCACATGTGAAAGGGATGTCTGCATCCCCTGAAAACCTTACTTTAAAGATGTAGCTCCAAGATTTCTTAGTTTGGAGAGCAGTTTGCCCCCTCTCCTTCTCCCTCCTTCCCGTTCTCTCTCCTTTCCCCATTTTTTGTCTCCATTATAATTCCAAACAGCTTAGGAATATTTACTGGTTACCAATATGTTTATTCTAGTACATGTAAGCCAATATGGATGCACGGGTATAAATCCCCATGGCAAAACCCCACCTCTGGAATAACAGGGGATTTTTGATTTCTAGTTCACAGTGGTAAGGTTAAGATAAAAAAGACCTTGATCCTGGAATAAGACTACGTCCGGGGGAGTTTTGCCGACACGGCTGTAACAGCTTGCAGTGCCAGGTTAGCGTGTGCTGGTACAGCTCTTCCACCTACGAGAGCTGCTGCCCGGGTGGAAGTGCTGCCCAGAGACCCCGAGGAGGGCAGCCTGGGCACCCGCACCCCTGCCCGTCCATACGCTGCGCAGAAGGACCGTTTCTGGGAACGGACAGAGGCCCGGGACTAAATTGTCTGCCTCCGGTAAGAAAGATGATAGCTTCGACGATGATTTTTCTAATGGGAGTATCCACTGCCTGCAACAGTGGGGTGATATTACCAGCTCATTTCATACAGATCGTTATGTAGCTACCTAATCTGCCTTGAAACGGTAGCTCGGTTTTTTGTTTCAGGACCATTCTCCAATTCTCTTTCTGTCCTGTAAAACAAGCAGTATTACAGCCATAACCATAGCTATCAGTTGTGGGGGTGGCCTATTATATCTTTTTAATAAACACCATAGGCTATTTGCTTGGCTTGCAGTTGACATTTTTCACTCCCAGGCCTTTTAAACATAACCTGTACGCTGGCAAGCCAGGCTGGTTTTCTGCAGTGCGTGCACATCGGTAGCTGAAAGGTGGAAGGCAGCATTCGGTTTTCCCCAATGATGCAAAGGGCAGACAGACTGCTGCCCTCCTCTTGTGCTATTGCCTTCGTGGGGCTGGCAAATCGGAATTTTTTGGGTGAGAAATGTGGCTGGATAAAGTAAGAGAGAGCATGTACTTGCAGAATGAAAGTGCCATTTCATGAGGTTTTTTTATCTTAATTGAATTTTTAAGATTACAGTTGGTTTAATCCTTTCTATTGCTTTCACTCGAAAGCTTAAGAGTTGCTAGATAGATTTGGAAAACACGCAGTCTCACGAGATGGATTTTTTCAGACATTCTCAGAGTTTTTATAGGAAAATATCCTTTTCTCACAGCATCATAAGTTTAGTCTCTTGTGTCCTCCTGTGATCTTCAGAATGGTTACTATTTAATTATTGATATTTACAACATGGCAGTAGTTCAATGTGGCTGCAGTTCCGCAGGTAATCTTTATATGCCTACATTTGGTGAGGAATATATTTGTATTATGATGAGTCACAGGAACTGATTTAAAATGCCATATGTAAACATCTGCACGACCTCTATCTGCAGCCTGAAATTCTCGGTGTAAGCAGTGGTTGCTGACTGAAGTCTGCAGGGTTTAATTCGACTGTTGTTTCCCTTTGCTGACACGCGGGGACCGGTGTGCTGGCTCCTATCTCTTCTTGTCGGCAGTGACTGTGCCCGGATCATCCAGGGCAGAGCTGAGGCCCCTCGGTAGCACGCCTGCAGCTGTCCCGTCCCGCTTGCTTTATCAGACACATCCGACACTGCCTTACGGCTGCACAAACCCTCTTTGCTTTTGTGCCTTTAGATTCTGGCATCGCTTCCCTGAGAAATTTGCTTGCAGCAAGAGCTCTCTGCAGCGACGGGAACGGCACTGCTCTCCTCCTGACGGGCAACCCCAAGCCCTGCTTCTCTCCCGAGAGGCATCCCCAACCCCGGCCTGCACTGGGGACTCAAACAGAGATTTCTCTGGGAACTCAAACCTCCTCTATTAATGTGCATTAGCAGCAGCACTGGGGAACAGCAGCTGAAGGCACCAAGGGGTTAAAAAGTGCGGCTGTGTTGCTGTAAGGAGCACATATTCAGGGAAACATCAGTGACAGCAGCTGAGATGCTGCCTCTCTTTTTAAGTTCCAGGTTGCAGGCAGCGGGCACTGGGGTGAAGGTGCTTTTGCCCTCCCTTCTGCCAAGAGCACGCTGGCTCCAGCTGCCGACAGCCGGCGTTCCTCCGGCTGAGCCCTGTGAACGGCAGGTTTAGCTTCTAGTAAAAATGTGACTGAGGCGCCCATCAAAACAATCTCACATTAGGGCTCAGCAAGCTCGGTGGCCTCTCTTGCAGGCAGGTTAGTCCTGCCAGGATTTTACGCTGTGGATGGATGGAGATCCATCCTCTAAAAACACCCGGGGTACCAGTGCACAGCGGCTCATGCTTCGGTGGAAGTGGGCTTTCATGCAGAACCCGGGTGACCTCCACCAATCTACTGCTCAGGGGGCTGGCAATGAGGATTAATTGATTCATCTCGGGCCACCGACTTTCTCAGCTGGTTACCACTCCCTGGGAAATGTTATTTTCCTCAGTCAGACTTGACTAATTGTAAGCCTTTAAGAAAGGCACTTCCAAAAAAGAGGGGCCTGCTGAGTGAGTTATGAGTCATCCTTATCTGGGAGGGAAGCGACGGCTGCTCTAACAGCTTCTTTATCTCGGCAGCGCCACGTTCTCTGGAGAGGGGGCTGTGGGGACGCTGTGCAGCGGGGAGCTGCCATCCACCTTCCTTCAAGGAGAGCAAAGGGCAGAACAGTTTGCTTCTAAAGTGCTAGTTCTACGCTCCCCAAATCATGGCTTTGTTTTTAAAAGCTATTTATTTTTAACAAGTTGTGATTAATAACCCTCCCTGTATTTTTCTAATGATGTCTGACACAGATATTTTTGGTTTGTTTTTTTTTTTGCAAATAGATGGATCTCAGTGTTTCCCCTGACGGATGATCCGGCTATGTGTCTGAGAGAGCTTTGCAGCAGACTCCGAATGTCTGGCAGGAGATATCCTCGCTCTGCAGAAGCGTGGTCCTCTCTGTGGGTGTGACAGAGCCCAGAACACATTTTGAAGAATGTCATGGTCGAGTTCGCTTTGGTAGCTGCATTTCACCCTCTGAAGTACTTCCTCTCAGGTTTCTCACATTCTTTCCAAACTTGACTTTGTCACTCCTTTTCTGTGGTGATGAGGAAGTCTCCAGAGAGCATATTGAACATGTTATATGTTGCACAGATGAGCAATCCACTGTTGGGAAATGGCTTGGGCTGTACCAAACTGCTCTTGTCAGAAGAGGTGTCCTAATTGAGAATGTGAGAGCATCACTGTGTCTTCTCTCTTTAATCCTCATGTATCTCCAGAAAGAAAAAAAAACAGCCTTGCTCCAAACCTCTCAGCAAAAAGTATAGTGTCATCTTGTATTTCAGTGTAACTGGTAGAGCTCTTCAATTAAGCAAAGTTTTGAGTTTGGTCTGTGGTTCACAGGTTCCTTCACTGGCATTTCCTATCAATTAGCAAAATACTTGTCCTGAGAAAAACTGGCAGTAATCTGCCTGTCCAAAGTATCTGAATTGCTGCCAAACTGTCCATCTTGCGCCTCCTTTGCATAATGCACTCTGTTACAGCGCCTGTTTAGTACAGCAGCATTGTCTAGGAAATGACATTTGGCTTTTGCCTTGACAGGTGTTTGACAGTATCTCACCACCTTTCCCATTATTTCCCCGTCACAAGTTTTATCCGTAATGAGGCGGAGAATAGGGGCTGCTTTGCACTTATCACAGAGATTGTCACAAATATACTCATCCCCAGCTTCTTGGAAGGACCCATCAGCACCCAGTTTATGTGGCTGTCACTGATTAGTCTCTGTAGGACTGCAGGACTCTATAATCATCAGCAAAGTTCTCTGATGCAGCAGGAAGATGGGTCTCTGCAAAGCCCTGGCTTCTGCAGGCTGAAGAGCTGCTCTGTTATTTTCATTAGCTGCACAGACATTAATGGCTCGGGTTTTGCTCCGTATCTGTGATCTTCAGTCCTGTTTGTCCCTGTGATCTTCTTGTCCTGTTTGGTAGGACACTTGTGTAACAAAAGAGTGCACCTCCCAGGTTGATAATGTGGGTTTTTTTTCATGAGACATGTGTTCGCGTACCATATTACTTGCAAAAATAAAAATAATTTTAAATTTAATATCTGTCTTGTTTTAAAAACATTCCAGGCAAATTCTGTATCAAAAATTAAAATTTCAGAAATTCCATTTCAGAAATTCTCTGTTTCTTCTTCCATCAACATAATTGACCTCACATGAGCACACAGAGGGGATGATGTCATTGTCAGGGGCTTAACATCAGGTTCCTAAAAGTGTTGATTTTCCAGTGAAAGAAAACCAGAAAAAAGTGCATTAAAATCTTTTAGAAATCAGAGTATTTACTCCAGTCCCATCAAGCCCCTCACTACAAGACAGCACATTGAGGTGCTGGAGCATGTCCAGAGAAGGGCAACGAAG
The DNA here is from genome assembly GCF_011004875.1 of Balearica regulorum gibbericeps. NCBI lineage: Eukaryota > Metazoa > Chordata > Aves > Gruiformes > Gruidae > Balearica > Balearica regulorum. The sequence goes on from NC_046185.1 coordinate 149,247,243, forward strand.
CTGGTGAAGGGTCTAGAGCACAAGTCTTATGAGGAGTGGCTGAGAGAACTTGGGGTTGTTTAGTCTGGAGAAAAGGAGGCTGAGGGGAGACCTTATCGCTCTCTGCAACTACCTGAAAGGAGGGTGTAGCCAGGTGGGGGTTGGTGTTTTCTCCTAGGTAACAAGCCATAGGACAAGAGGAAATGGCCTCAAGTTGTGTTAGGGGAAGTTTAGATTGGATATTAGGGAAAATTTCTTCACTGAAAGGATTGTCAATCACTGGAACAGGCTGCCCAGGGAAGTGGTTGAGTCACCATCCCTGGAGGTGTTTAAAAGATGGGTAGAGGTGGTGCTGAGGGACATGGTTTAGTGGTGGACTTGGCAGTGCTAGGTTAATGGTTGGACTTGATGATCTTAAAGGTCTTTTCCAACCTAAATGATTCTATGAAAAGTCTTCTAATTCAGAGTACACCAACTACTTACTGACTGTGCTACAGAGCTTATAATTTTCTATACATTACAAAAAGTTGTGAGTAAGAAATTTTGCTTCAGCATGTGCTTCTGGTTAAAGTCATATATGAAAGGGTTCACAGCGTCTGCTATGACTTATAAAACAGGACTAAAAGTCTAATGGAAAATTATATTCACTTTGCTCCGAATTTAGTTAGGTTAATAAGTTGCTGAAGCAATACCTTTTTTAATTTACACATATATAAATTTAGAGAGATTTCCCTTTTAATGACAGACCCGATATGTGTCATCACGGTGACAGATAGCTAGGTTTCCTGGCTGATACAATACTGTTTGTCAAACAAATGGCATGGGGAGCAGGTTGCAGTAGTCTTTCCGCCAACGAAATGCCTCCTGCCAGCACCGTAGGTGGCTGACGGCCCCTTCCAAATGGGGACAGTTACATAATAATAACTCCGCTCTGTGTCAGTGGTGATGCTAATGTATGCAAATGCTGCTATAATGAATCCAATTAAATTTCTCTGTGTACAGAAATATGCCAAACTACCTGTATCTAATCTCATGATAAGGGGAGAGAAGAGGACTTCAGCCTTGGAGATGTCGCCCCCGTCTCTGCTGCTGGAGCTGCTCCTCATGGGGCGGGGGTGCTGGAATGCTGAAAAACTCTCAGCTCTTGCAATGTCCTCCCTGCTGCTGCTGCCTAGGAAAGAGAGACGCTGCGGCTGATGCGACTCTGAGGTTGTCCTTGCCTGCTTTACTAGGCTGCAGTGGCTTCAGAGGTACAACTGGTCAAAGCCAACAGAGAAACAGAGACCTGCAGACCATGATCACCTGCTTTATATTTTCAGGAGCTCATATTCACTTTTATCACAGAATCATAGAACAGCTCAGGTTGGAAGGGACCTCAGAAAATCATCTAGTCCAACCTTTTGTGGTAAAGGGAGCCTATTATCTATCACCCTGACACTGGCCCATTGAAAACCTCCAGTGATGAGGAGTCTACCACATCCTTGGGAAGGATATTCCAGTGAGTGGTTGTTCCCACTGTAAAAAAAGTTCTTTCTTCTATCAAGGTTAGGTTATTGCTTTCTCTTGGGACAGGTAATCAGTGCATGACCAATCTCTGTCACTCTTTTTGAGTATTTTCAGTGTCCTGAGCACGATAGTGAACAGACTTTGCTGTGCAAGGAGGCTGGAGGGGAAGCTGCTAGCTCAGTAGTCATGAATGAGACACTTCCAGATGTCATGAAAGAGGGGGTGTCATTTGTTAAAGAAATTTTACTTTAGGGCCTCCTGAATATTCATGATGTGCTGGTTCCTGCTGATCAATGTTTCTGTTGTCTCGATTAATCAGCTGATCTTGTGAAGAGTTTTAATCAGCTCCAACGCTGCCAGAAACTAGCCCCACTTCAAGTGACGGAAACGTGACTGTCAGCAGCTGACGGGATGCCCAGCTGCACGTTGGGCCTGGAAGCTGGATGCTTGAGGTGGTATATCGGCAGATTCCAGGAGAAGGAAAGAAGATCTATCTGTCACAGCTCTACTTTGTGTAACACCCTTCATGTAACCTAACCAAACTGGTTTCTAATCGAGCAAGACGGTATGACAGATAATGCCAGTGTGACAGAGCTGCTGAGAAGGATGAGCAAGTGAGCAGTGACTATGGAGAAGACACCATGAGCATGGCAACATGCAGTTGGCCAGAGAGGTGGCCAGTGCTAACGGCTGGGGAAAATCTCCTGCTTGGACTTTTAGGTCATGCAGAGAAAAGTGGGTAGATGCTGCATAGACACAAATCAGGATAGGTAAACTTCATTTACCTGTATTTATACCACTGGCCCTGATCCCCAGGGAACAGATTGACTTAAAATCACAAAATTTTCTATGATGTAATATGTTTACGTTCATTTTTGTTTGTCTCACAAGCTGTAGATTCACTCAATTCATACGCTAAAGCTTTTCTCTGCAACGACAAGGATGACAGCTACAAGGACCATGGCTGTCTGAGTTTGTCCGACTGTTCAAAATTCAGTGAACCTGCGGGCACTGCTGCAGAGAGACAGGACACACAGCCGCAGCTGTCTCAGCAAGGCAGCCGGCTCAGACACGGCTGTTGGTGAGCTGTGGCCGTGCCGTGCCACACAACTGCAGACAGGCCAAAGCAGTAGTGGGGGAAGCAGCTTAATGCAGCACGTGCACCTTTAGATAGGCTCTACAGCAGTGTTTCATGACAAACTGCTCCCCGTCCTCCCAACACAGACATCAAGCTTCATCTGAGATAATAAATTCCACCAAGAGAGCTTCCTTGCTGAAATGGAGCACAGCATAAGTGGGAGGAAGGCACCCAGGCCCAAGCTGCACTGTGCAAGCTGCACCGAGCTGCTGGAAATGCTTGCTCAGATCTCCATAGGTGCAGGGGTTTCTGCAGTGCTTCCCCGAGCACGCTGGAGCAATGCCTCTGCACCCACCAGAGGCTTGCACACCATCAAGCGGTCTTCCCTAAGCGCCATGCACAGACGCTGACCTGATGGCTGCGTTTCATAATGAGATCTGCCTTCCTTGCTCCAGCAAGGCAGCTCCAGCCTGATGTCTACTTGGCCTGGCTGTAGGTTTGCAGGGGACAAACTCTCCACCTCACGCATCTCAAGGCATGTCTCTTCCTACAGCTCCAGCTTCTGGGTGGTTTAGTTTGTCTTCACAGTGTCCATGGAAACGCATACCTGGCTGCCAGGTACCAGCTGAGGAGGTGAAGGACCTTCCTTTCATCATCCTGAGTGTCGAACGCCCCTTCCAGGGCTGACTCCCCTACCAGCCCCTGGTGACAGCGAGCGCTGGTCACCATTAGCACTGCTCACCCACGGGCACGGGCAGCTGCACTGGGGCCCACTCTAAAGCCACCTCTTTGTAGACCAAACTCCCCCTGCCTTCCTCACTTTAGCCTAACACCAGATTTGTTTTGCAGATTTCTTTACCTGGTGTGAACAGAAAGCTGATCAGCCAGGAGGTGCAGCCAGTCACCCTTTATACAATTCAGTTGTTTCCCTATACATTGCAGCATACATTCTTTTATTAGTTTTGCTATTCCCACGATGGATTTCTCTAATGGCTTAATGACATTGTCCATATGCTAAGTGTGTGCTAAGTGGGACCCTGTCATTAGCAGCTGTTGATCTGTAAACCTGAGCTGAAAGGAAGAAAGTCCAAGGAATGCACTCCACAGAAACGATGCGCTCACTGTTGTGGATGGAAAAGAGTTTTACTTTTGAACACATGATAAAAAGAGTAGGAAAAGGACAAGGCAATATTGCTAAGGCAAAAGAGTTTCTATAAGGCTTCAGTTCTAAATTTCTGATAGCAGGTACAGGAGTGGGAATTACAGCTGAAAGCTCTGAGCCCTGCCTTAAAGATCACTCACGGATAAGGGGGCCAGTTCTCTGACAGGGGAGAAATCTTACCTAAACTTAGCTGAGCTCAAAGGAGGATCCCAAGCCATCTGCAGATAGGAATCTTTCCTGGAAGGTGAGCTCAGATAGGGGTTGAGTTCGTCTTTTGGTAGCTTATCTCTAATACAAAATTATCTGTCTTTTTAAGGCTGGCAGATATACTTCCCTTGCTGTTTGCAGTCCAGCTTCTTTCTGTTAATCCAGCGGATAGGATGTCATGGCTTATCGCTCACGTCTGACACTCTTTGCGTCTAATGCTTTCCTGTTACTTTATTTCCTATTAACCTAAATTAGCATGATTGAAGTCAGGCTGAGGCTTGTGGTAACATTCACTCACGTTCTTCTACCTCTCTTGCTTTAAACCACTTCTAGATTATTTTCAACTATTTGACATACTGAGGCCCACAATAATATTGAATATTGAAATATATTGAATAATTAAGATTATTCAGGCAGTTTATACAACAGTGGGTGCAGTTCATGCTACATGTCTTTTAACGCCACACGTAGCCATTTCCTGGTTCACGCATCCTGCCCAAGGCAGTACCACAGTTGTCTCACCTCAACCTTTGTCAGCTCTTTGAGGGGTCATGACAGGCACAACGTCTAATGTCTTACCTGTCACACACTCAAGCACACCACTCCTTCGTTTGTACAGAAACAATAATAAGGCTTCACAGTTTTAGGGCTTTGGGGTATCACTTTTGCCTATCATGTAACCTTGATCAACGTCACCAGATGTTTAAAGTCTTCACAACAACAGGGGATTTGTTGAGTAGACACTAGCCAGTTTTCTTCACCTGGCCACTTTCTCTGCTGAAGAAGGTTTCCGTTTGAGTAGGAGGTATGCAAGCTTTAGCAAATTTTGAAATTTGTCTTTTGACATCAGCGTTGGCATCTACTCTACAGAAGAATTGAAGACAGTGGCAAGAGAGGTAGATTAGCCTCACAAAATCAAGTTTGCAATTTAGTATGTAGTTGCTGTTGCATAATGAGAGTTTGCAATAGAAGTCTTTAATTGGAATTTATATATTGCTGATTTCCAAAACAATCGCTATTCCACTTACCATCAATCTGCCGCTATAAATGATTGACCAAGGTACTCAGACAGTTGGTATAAAAATCAATCTTATAACCCTTTTATCAGGCCTGGCTACACAGTTCTGTCAATTTTCCACAGAAAATCAATAGCAATAGTAGCTGTCTCGTTAGCGGTCATCACACTGTTGCTAATATGGCTTCTTTGTGGGGGCAAAACATTGGCTTGCCTATTTTTTTTTTCTTTCACAGGGACAGTCTAGGGACCTAGAAATACCAGAAATGAGCTAATTGTTCAAATTACATTTGGAAGATAACTTCAAAAGAAGTCCCAGCCTGCCTTACGAGAACCCGGGCTAATCTTGCAGCTCAGCATCTGTTTTCTTGCAGAAATAATTTTCTGTCTAGAGTCTGGCATTGCAATTCTCTTGAGCTTTTCCAAGGAAATTGATGATAAAATTAAGTAAATTATTTTTCCTATTTCATCTATTAAATATCCACTCAGGCCCACTAGCTAAGGCTTCTTATAAGCTGAAAAAAACAAAACCAAGGCTTTCTTCTCTCTGCCCAGGCGAGTCGGGCAGGGAAGCGTTCAGGTAGAAGTGTGCTCCCTGAACTTTTCAGTCATTCCTGTTCCTTGAAGGGGGTGAAGAACCTTGTTATGCAGAGGTAGTTCAACTACACGGCGATGGGGCCCGCTGTATGCGGCACGGATCTGCCACGGCTTTACTTGCCATCGCTTCACAGACCTGACCAGGACCTGAAAGCTGATCTGACTCAGAGAGCTGAGAGGTTTTGTTTGGAGAGAAATAGTTGAGAAGGAAACTATTCCCTGGGAGGAACTATTATAAATTAAATTCTAGTTTAAGAATAAAACCAAAAAGAAATTAAAATTGTTTTGAAAAGGCTCTTTTTTTTCACAATGATATTGCAGTTTTTAACTAGGGTGATTTAAAGGCTCTCCAGAAGGTTGCATGGGGCTACTGAAGGGTGCTGCAATGAGTGGCTCTTCTGGGAGGGTCAGGCACGTCCTCACAAAGATCAACTTTGCTTCTAAGTGTGACCAACGCCCCTGGGAACAGGGGGCTCAGTCCTCACCTGGTCCTGAACACCTGGTTAGAAAGGTCAGTGTTGAAAGAGCTACAACAAGAATCATGGATTATTGCCAGTTTTTTAAAAACGTTCCTGCCTTTCTTGAGAGCAGGCAGAGGACGCAGCATGCCCTTGGCCAAGGTCATCCAGCAAAGCATCCTGAAAAGGGACCAGAGCGGGGAAATCATGCCTCACCACCTTGGCCTGATCCCTAGAAGTGCCCTCTGCCTTCACAGGGCTGGAGACCTCAAACTACACCAACCGTTTGAATTTCACTGACCCAATGAACCTCCCACCACCAATGCATCTTAACTCCAAGTGCTCAAACCTTTTTCCTTTCCTCTTCCTTTATGTGTAGGCAGCACCGCACGAAAGGGTGGGTTTGATCATGTTTATCAAATGTGACACCTTTTGATCCTTGGAAGTCTACCTTGTAGCGCTCAGGTAAAATACTGCTCCGCTCCAAGGGAAGAGTAGCATTTTGCTGTTTATCACCTTGCACTTTTACAAACAGACTCTCTGTTAGTGCTAAATAGAATAGGATCAGCACAGAAGAAACATCTATTCTCGTGAGAGATAAGTCTGAGATCCCTCTATACGTGGTCATAGGAAGACCCAGCAGTCTGTGCCCCAATGCAGAGATGTGCTGCGCGCACATTTAATCTCCAAACATTTCCATCTTGTGCTGCCTCTCAGTGATACTGATGCTTCTGACCTCACCATGTGTGTGCCAACTGCCGGAGCTGTTAAATCACTGCCGCATTTTCACCCCATGTTGGTGCATCTCTGTGTGACCAAAATAATTCCTAGGGCCATAAGGCTATGTTATATTTTCCCAACTGTGATTCAAGGGCAGAGGTTTCAGGCTGACTCTGGCTTGATAAAGAAGGGCTCCCTGAGATGCTGCTTTCTCCTTTTCCCTGGCAGCTCATAAGCAGAGATGACCTAAGCTGAAGAGATTTCCTGGGAGAACGAACACAGGCACACCCAACTTTCCTGTTTGCCTCTCCAGCTCCTGCCCATAATTATATTTTTAAGGGATTTGGACTCTGCAGAAGAGTCTTGCTGTGCATGATTTCTGCAAGGGTAACAGAACTGGAGGAGACTGGAAGTCCCCAGAAAGGGGTGCGGAGAAGCAGGACCTCCGTGTGGCCGTCCCATGGTCTCCTTATTTCTGTGCAGATGCTGTGGAATACCAGTGGTGGCTGATTTTCCTGCTTTGCCCTTGGGAAGAATAGAGATAAGCCCAGTTTAACTGGAGCAGGAAGAAAGGATAGGGTGTTGTGGAGGGAAACTCACTGACTGCAATGTACTGACCAGGAGTAACCAGAGAAGGAAAGTCATTACGGTTTACAGTTTACAGACCAGGCAGTAATTTCTAAAGCATTTGTATATCCTTCAGCGCCAAGGTGCCAGGCAAATGTGCCACCCAGTCAAGAGTACAGATGGTGAAAATAATTAGGAAGGCAAGACACGTAGGTTTGGTAATCTTATTAAATAACAATAACAACCTCTGTTTCATCCTAACAGCTCTGAGGCTAATCCCACTATTTTATTTCTGAGCATTCTTGAGTGCGACTTTTAAAATCTCTTTGACTAATTCACTACCTTCTATTTTGGGAAAGCCTTGAGAGGTGCTGCTAATGAAGACAAATGAAGGAAAAGGAACTTGACCTCAGAGTATGAAATTTTGCTCATTAACTTGTGCTTCCAATTGGCTGATTGATATTATTTGGATGTAGATGGGGTAATTAATGACAGGAAGTAATGCAGCAGGATATGAGTTGTGCGGAATGCACTTCAGTAAATCTACCTTTTATTATGTCTCGGATTATTTATGTGCACTATAGTTGTTATGCCACTGCCTGATGTAGTTACCACCTTCATTCGGAATTTCCTTAACTTAATTGTTTTCTTCATTCTTCTATGCTATTTTGGGAATTTTTGTTTATGTTTCTGTATGTAATAATTTCCTTGTCTGTTTTTAGCAGCGTGAGGATGCATTTTCATGGCCATACGGAACATTTCAGCATGTGAACCATTTCTTACAATAGGAATTGCTGTTGAAATGAACTATACTTCCTTCCTACTTCATTGGACAGGCTATTGGTATTGCCAGTAAATTAATGGTCACAAATCTCCTATGTACTCTCACTTACATTATTTCTCTGTCCCAGAAGGAAATGAGCTAAATATGAAATTTTTTACATTCTTGGGGTGGGTGGAGGGTGAAAGGCTATGTCAGAACTTTTTTTTTTTTTTAAATGACACATCCTCCTGGGAAGGAAATTGTCCTAAGGTTTGAGCCAAAGGATTTTAAACCAGTAAAATATCACTGCGCTTTTGATTTAGCTTCTTGATGTGTGAACAATATATATCACCAAAGTAAAAGATGAGCTTAAAATACTGAGTGATGTGAAATGACCCCTGGAAAGATTCTGTAAATGTTTAAGCATGTGAATAATTTTACACAAACTTACTGAGGTGATAAAGAGAATATGCCCAAGAAAAGTTACTGGCCTGAATGTTTGTTTGAAGGATCAGGCTGTTGCTATGGATATTTTTACCCAGATCTCTCAAAGAACACTGTGTTTTGTATGTTTGTCTGTCCACCTGTCTTTTGCCACCCAAAAACCTTTGAATCCTGTGACATAAACCTGGCACTTATACTTGAGGTCGTACAATGAAGCCTCTTACATAGTGCATGGCTCATAAAATAAAAACCCTTCAATAACCAATTACGTTCTTTTATGCAAGATCCAAAGCAGCAGATGGAAGAAAGTGCCAGGATGGATTAAGGATCTGAAATTCAGAGTTAGTGCCTGTGTAAATGGAGCTGGTATGGTCGCAGGCAGAGATTCCTGGGAGGCAGACAGAAGGGGAGTTACAGCTTGGGGCTGCATGGCAATTGTCTGTGCAGACCTCTCCAGATCAAGGGCACTGAGACGCCTTATCTGTGAGTGAAACAGGGGAAAATGACCTCACACGTCCTGCAAGGAACAGCATTCGGGATGAGCAGTTATCAGACAATAGCCGATGCTCTGGAATTTCCTCTGTAACAATAACTTGAGTGCTTGCATATTCTCACAGGCATTGAAAAAGAGAGGTGGGAAGAATCAGGTACTTCAGCAACTTTGCTGCTCCTCATGATTTTATTTAGAAAATGCTGAGGTAAAAATTGGAAGTGGTGTTATAGTGTTGCGTTCCTTCTGAGGTTGATGGTCTGGTTCAGGTGTGTCTTGCTTTTAGATTACAAAAGTACCTTTCCCCATGCCAGACTGCTCCATCCTGTTCACTTCAAACATGAACACGTGGATGTCCATGGATGATTGGCATCCTTCGAGACATAAAACTGAGATCTTAACTGCTGGAGACACTCAGTGTTGGGTGGAGGGTCTTCGCTAAATACAGCGTGATTGAGTCATGATACTTATCAGTCTCCTGTACCTAGACATGGCATTCCTTGTTAGCTTGGATCACTAAGCAGTGGAAGTAGTGCAGTGTTTGTGTTTCACCCCAGAGCTGTCTGCATTCCTCACTTTTTATAAATGAAACGCATTAGGAAGAAAAATCTCTCTTTAAAATTACTTAATTTAGTGGAACATCCTTGGAATAGTCCAGGCATAGGTTCAGTAAGGGATCTTTAAGTGATCTTATTCTTTAGCTTGTTTCAAAGAGCTAATAACCCCTTTAAAGTTCATAATATAATACACTAATAATGAATATTACTCTGTGTGGGCTATTTTTATAAGATAGTAACAATCTGAAGTGAAAGTTCATCTTGCTGGAAATATATAATATAGCCAAGAGAAAAAAAAGCTCTCACCGTCTCCAGTATGAGCTACAGAAAGGAAAAAACAGACTTTTATCATTCAGAATTTACTGAAAACATGTCGAATGTTTATTTGAAACGAGAGGAATGGCCAGCCAGCTGGCAGCCTTCTGAAAGTCTGTGTGTCTGTGTGTCTCCTCTCAGCAGATGGTGCACACAGAACCCGAACACAAAGCCTCCTCCTTTTGTCTTAGGTGCTTAGAAATGTGCTCCAAGGCATAACTGTGGGCTGCTGTGAGACCACTGCCACTGCTTCTGCGGACTGGTTAGGGTAGGAAGCATTTTAAGATGGCTAAGAGACCATTTAGTACAAAGCATTTTATTTTCCCTGTTGAAATAAGCCTAGAGTTGATCTTTGCATCCCAGCACTAAAAAAATAAAGAGAATAATAATCCCTCTGGTAATATTACTGAGACTTTGTTGTCTCTTCCAGTCTCTCCTGCTGTGCTCCGCTCTCCTAGATTACCCATCTTTGCCCTTCCCCACCACTGCTCTGCTATGATCTGCCCACGTTTATCCTCTGTAACTGAAATCCATCCCATCTCCTTTGAATCAGAACTTTTATTTTACTTTTTCTCCATTTCTTCTCTAACAATTATTTATGAATTAAACTATGCACATTACAGCTTATATGGAAATAATAGATGTTCTGGGATAATTACTACAGTAAACTGTTCAAGTCATAAGCCCTAAAAATTGCAGGGAAACTGCCAAAACATTTCATTGTATAGGCACCACAACCTGGGAGCATGAAGTTCCCATGACTAACTATTGATCTCATTAGCTAATCAGTCTGTGGATGTAAAGACTATAGTTAAAAGTAACTCTGGCATTTCTGACTTTTTGTCAGGAACGATAAAATTGTTGTCAATAATTGGCCACGTTTAAGGGTGGGATTAGCTGGCTGCCAGTTTTTCTAATAAGAATCTACCTGTAATCAACCTGACCTTATTACTCCCCGGCACTCGTTATCCTCGCACAGCAGCCTGAGACTGAAGAGGACAGACAGTGATTTCCCGAGAACTGAAGCCACTGTTCTGCCGCTCACTCTTTTCAAAAACTGGACTAGGTAATGGAGCTCCCCCTAATGTTGTTTCTATATTATACATCTCCCGGGCAGCCGGCTCCTGCAGCCCCTGGCCAGGGTGGGTGGCTGGGTGGGTGCTGCTATGGGTGCCCACGTACTTGCCCACACGCAGGTGGGCGCTGCCCACAGAGCCCCCACATCTCCAGGGACGGATGCTCAGGGTACCATACCTGAATAAGGAGCCTTTGTTAGCCCACCCCAAAGGTGTTAGCTGGCTCCACTCTTAAGTCTGGACCATATAAGAGTTTAATGACTATTCCTGCTGTTAAGCCTCCTAGGAAAAGCTCTTCATAGCTATTCAGGTTGCTAACTCTAAAGTAGGAGCAAAGTAAAAACTAATTTTCTAGCCTACATTTAAGGATTAAAGACAAATTCCACTCACTGACATGTCAGAGGATTGCCTTTTACCACTGCAGGTCCCAGGGTATTGGCTCAGGTAGAATTATTCAGCTGCTCTGTTAGTCATTGAATACAGCTTTATGTAATGTTTCTTTAATCAGCCTTGAGGATCTCAGGCATAATGGTTGCTTTTATTATAGCCACAGATGCCTGTGGCAGATTCTGGGAATTATGTGGCAAAGAGAATCTGCTTTTTTTTTTTTTTTCCTTTCTTTTTAAACCTTCTTCCACAAGAAGAAATGAAAAGGCTGTTTATGGAGAGTAAAATCCACCCTATTTTACACATACTGAAGCATCTCGTCTCTAAAGCCCAATGAAGAGCTCTGAAGTGCACAAGCTTTTCACAGATAAAGATTATCTTATGAAACATCAACAGGTAAGGGTTATCATACAGAATATTCCTGTTTCCATTCAGAGGTCCAGAAGCCTGCAAAAGTCTGTAAGCTATACATGGCACAGATGCATTTAAGAAATTATTGTGATGTGGAGGGGGTGGCATTCTGGGTGAGGCTTGTGGCTGGGTTAGGTAAATGATCTGAGTTATGCTGCCTGCTGGCAGAGCTTGATCTGAAATGTTGTCATGTGCTGAGAAATATTGCAGAAACTTTAAGGAAAGCCCCATAGAACTGGCTCAGGACAGGAGCACCATACACCAGACTAACATCACCACTGCATCAAAGCCCCGTGTAGGTAAAGGCAGCTGGAATGGACACAAGGCTAAAAAAAATCCACCCCCACCACCCCCCTTGAGTTCTGACCTCGACAACACACCCGAATACCCTCAAAAAAGAGGTACATGGGGCAGGTACAGCATGTAAACATGGGAGTATTATCTAGCACCCTTCACTCAGGCACAGTGCACTGACAGAAACCAAGAGGTGAAATAAAGCTGCTGGGAGGAACTGCAGGTTAACATGCCAGCTTTGGCTGGCCATTGGTAGGACGATACACATTTGAGAAGAGATGCTGTCAGGATCATTTACTGCAATTCACCTACCAGGACAAAGCATTTGCAGCTGTAGAAAGAGCACAACAAATTCTGGATGCTAATATTAGCAGTAATGGCTTGAGTAAATACAGAATCATAGAATTGTTTAGGTTGGAAAAGACCTTTAAGATCATCAAGTCCAACTGTTAACCTAGCATTGCCAAGTCCACCACTAAACCATGTCCCTCAGCACCACCTCTACCCATCTTTTAAACACCTCCAGGGATGGTGACTCAACCACTTCCCTGGGCAGCCTGTTCCAGTGACTGACAACCCTTTCAGTGAAGAAATTTTTCCTAATATCCAATCTAAATCTCCCCTGGTGCAACTTGAGGACATTTCTTCTTGTCCTATCACTTCTTACTTGGGAGAAGAGACCAACCCCCACCTGGCTACACCCTCCTTTCAGGTACTTGCAGAGAGCGATAAGGTCTCCCCTCAGCCTCCTTTTCTCCAGAGTAAACAACCCCAGTTCCCTCAGCCACTCCTCGTAAGACTTGTGCTCTAGACCCTTCACCAGCTTCGTTGCCCTTCTCTGGACACGCTCCAGCACCTCAATGTCTTTCTTGTAGTGAGGGGCCCAAAACTGAACACAGTACTTCAGGTGCGGCCTCACCAGTGCTGAGTACAGGAGGATAATCCCTTCCCTACTCCTGCTGGCCACACCGTTTCTGATACAAGCCAGGATGCTGGTGATCTTCTTGGCCACCTGAGCACACTGCTGGCTCATATTCAGCCAGCTGTCAACCAACACCTCCAGGTCCTTTTCCACCAGGCAGCTTTCCAGCCACCCTTCCCCAAGGCTGTAGCGTTGCCTGAGGTTGTTGTGACCCAAGTGCAGGACCCGGCACTGAGCCTTGTTGAACCTCATACAATTGGCCTTGGCCCATTGATACAGCCTGTCCAGATCCCTCTGTAGAGCCTTCCTACTCTCAAGCAGATCAACACTCCCACCCACCTTGGTGTTGTCTGCAAACTTACTGAGGGTGCACTTGATCCCCTTGTCCAGACCACTGGTAAAGATATTAAACACAACTGGCCCCAGTACTGAGCCCTGGGGAACACCACTTGTGATCGTCCAGGTCATGAGTAGCCAGTTTCTCCAGGAGAATGCTGTGGGAAACGGCATCAAAGGCTTTACTAAAGTCCAGGTAGACAACATTCAGATCCTATATAAGGCTATTTGAACTACTGAAAGGAGGGGACCAAGAGAAGTTTTAGAAGACTTATTTGTGTGACTTGAGAGCAAAACTTGAACCAAAGCTGGAGATGAAGGAATCTTGGGTGAAAAAAATGGTGTTGCTTATTCTCTTGGATTTACCTATCATAAAAAGTGGTATTTCAGCATTTATAGTTCTTTCAAATTAATGCCTAAACTAGTTCTAAAAAGTAGAAAAGACTCTCTGGTGAGATTTGTAATAAACATCAGTGCAACAGTTCACATTGTGACCTTAACACGCTGTGTGTGTGTCTGTGCATGTCTATGGAGGGACACTCACCTCCGATAGGTCTTACCTATCACTCAGAGCAAATTCTCACCATTTATTTTACTGCGTTGCCCTTTGGGGCATCCTTATTTCCTACAGCATTGTCAGGAGCCATGAAGTTATTGTAAGGAAATTACATGCTTAACATTAACTGCAACCTTTGTCACAGGAAAAACTTAGACAGGACTCTCAGAAAAAGCTACCACAGCCAGCCAGCATCTCATTAGAGGAAAAATCTGGCCAAATCTGATTTTTTTATGGAGAAGTTGGAGCACTTTGGCCTGAGGATAGATGCAAAATGTGTGAATAAATCAAGGGGTAAAATAACTGCTATAAAATCTTTCCTTGCAAACATTACACCAGGGATCCCAGATATTACTTTCCCCTAACGCTTATATTTTTCATCCGTCAGAGTTTTTTCAATGTGAGCTAATGATGCAAATCCTGAAAGGTCACTGGTTGTAGGTGGATTTATATCCTTCTGTTATTTCAAACAGAAATACAGCACTGAACTTTGTCTGTTTGGCCCTTTATATGTCTTCAGGAAATTCTAGAAATGAAATACTGATGGATAACATAAATCCTGTAATTAACCCTTGCTACTGTAGGGAGGAAGAAAACTGCTAGTGAAAATGAAATGAGCTACTTAGAAGTAAAATCTTGTAGACTAGAGGAATTGACAGTGAAACCAAGGATACCCTCAGCCCAAAGACACTGCTAAGGGAATTAAGAGAAGAATTATTAGGAAAAAGTGACATACCCTGTGGTGCAAGGATGACAGAGGAGAGATGCAAGCGTGTGCTACATGATATCAGAATTATTTCAAATGCTTCTATATGTGTTAACAAGCAATCACACTTATGTTTAGATCACGTATAGACCACAGACCTGCGCACTGAGACTTCCTCTCCTCTACACTATTACAGAGTGTAAATATAAACTTCATCGGGTAATGAGCAGACTAACGGAGAGGCAAATGCTTCTCTTCAGTAAAGCAGGGTTAGTGTGTTAGTATGAGCAGTCTGGCAGGGGCGAGATCCTGAGGGACCTGAGGAGTGAACACAAGAATGGTCAGAGCTCTAGAAAAAATGACCCAAGACAAAAAGATCGAAATCCCTGTGGCAGCTCAATCCAGAGAAGGGAAGGCTGAAAGTGGATATGTGGAAAATCTAAATGGTACCTGCAAGAGTAGAGGATGGAGTGAATAGTTCACCACGTCCACTGTGTTGGCACAAGAAAAATAGGCTGCCATTGCAACAGGGATAAGCAAGGACAGGGAGCAAGGCTAGTGTGGCAGGGGTCAGGTTGCTTGGGAAGGCTGTGGGAGCTCCAACACTAAGGAATTCTGAGAAATCATTTAATCCTAGAACAAGAAGTATACTTTCAGTGTGCATTTTAGAGGCAAAAGTGAGTGACTGAGAACAGCAGGGCAGGGTTTAAGGGAAATGATGATTTTCAAAACTGACATAGAGGTACAGACATGGAAAAAGAGATAAACTGAGTGCCAGAACCTCTGGGCTAGACAAAATTGATTGGTACTAAAAACAAGGATGAATAAGAAATCTTGGGGAATAAATCTTTTCCAATGCTATAACTCACCAGGATCTAGAGAGCTGTGCACTAATTTTAACAGTGTTTGCAATCTGGTATTCTTTGATGTTGAAAGAAAATTTCCTATGAAACAGAACTAGCTAACAGGGCCCTTCTGCCTCTGATAAAAAAGAAGGGAGAAGCAGTACAGAAAAGATTAAAAATTATGTGGGGAAAGCTATGAAAGGCACCAGGAAACCCAGCTGAAGACTAGACTATGCAAATGCAGACCAGATGTAAAATGAGAAGCTGGGGCACGAAAGATGACAGGTGTTGCACAGAGATGAATAGTTCCTGCGAAGATTAAGAGTGGCCGCTGCCTATAAAAAAGAAAACGGGAAAAAAGAGAGAGATAAAAAAAAAAAGCTTGCAAAGCTGCAGAGTGAATAGCAGGGTGCTGGTGAATTCTAAAGATGTGGGAAATGAATATGAAATGACATGGAAAGAAAGTCAATGGAGAAGATAACCAAGAGGAAAAAGGAATGAGAAGGAAAAAGAAGAGCTATATGAGATTTAAAACCTTTACTACCATATGCTAGTGCTTCCCAATAAAAAATGCTATTACTAGGATGCTGCCACCAGAATCAACAGAAGAAAGGAGAAGAAGGGAGAGAGCAAAGAGGGAAGCGCAGCAGGAATTTATAGAAAATTTGAAGGAGAGAGTGTTCAGATGACAAGAAATGGAAGATGGTAAGAGGTGGTGGACTCGCAAAACTGAATGTGGGAAAAGCAATAAAGAGGAAACATCCAAGAGTTGGCTGCAAATGAGAACGCAGAGAGGGAGAGCATGTCTGTTTAGAGAGGTGTGGCTGAGCTTGGAATGACTGAATCTATGTGGTGAAAATAGGAATGACAGGAGCAAAGTCAGACAAGAGTTGTAGGCTATGCCTGCAAAATGGCCCAGGGACCACTCAGAGGCTGACTGGCCCCAGTGCATCTTCCATCTCCAGGGCTAAATGCTTTCAGAGCACTGCACAGGGTGGCTGTGTCCAGAAAGCCTGTTGGGAATGGTCCCAAGGGCCAAACCTCCAAGGGATGGGAAAGACTAAAGGACTATGGAGGGTGGTCTACCACTACTGATAGGACCATACCAACTTCTGCGTCCTCATTCAAAATAAGGCGGCTCAAAGCAGAATACGTTAAGCTGCTAAGTGGGGTCATGAGTTGGAATCCTGTTCAGGTAAATACAGTATCATCACGCCACTGCCAAACCCAAAGGTAATCATTTCAGCTAACAGGAAGATGCAGAATTGAGTTCAACTGCCATAAATGTAAAATACATGCATAATGCATATTCCTGGGATAGCAGAAATGAAAATAGACTTGG
Organism: Balearica regulorum gibbericeps; assembly: GCF_011004875.1. NCBI lineage: Eukaryota > Metazoa > Chordata > Aves > Gruiformes > Gruidae > Balearica > Balearica regulorum. Next base: position 149,263,976 of record NC_046185.1, read on the forward strand.
TATCATTCCACTTTGCTAAACATGGAGCTTATCTTCTGTTTGCAATAGGAATTTATCAAGTCTGATGGCCCAGAGCAACGTGACAGGTGAACATCTGCAGCATAGTGAACAGTGGTGCAAAGCACAGCAGAGCTGGCTACTAGCTGCACACCTTTGTGGAGCACACAGGGCGCAGAAAAAATAAAAGTACTGCAGGGTTCAGTCAGAATATGTGCCCTGGACCTCAGCTGACTTAACCCTTACCTCTCAGCACTGCAGTACTTGGTATAGCCAGCAGGCACTAGTCCTAGGCATAACGGGAATGCTGGAAGAGCTCTTCCACCTGTCTTGTCCCCCGCTCCCTCCCAGCTGCGGGAGCTGCACCTTCCTCTTCTCCTCCTCGCAAAAGGTTGTGTGACATTGCCACAACTGAGCAACGGCATCTTCTGGGGTTAAAAATGTAGATGGGATAAGGGGATTGGCGTAGAAAAGGAACACAGACAGGACAGTGTCATAGGGTTCAGAGCGTGTCGGTGTATGTGTGTGTGTACACACATAGACGAATACACAGGAGTGCAATGGAAGAGACAAAGCAGAGAACTTAACAGGTGTCAGAGGATCAGAGCTATTAAACAGAATATGAAGATAAGAGAAGGAAAGGGATTTTTTTTTTCAGTGTTGGATTATTTTTGCAGCATTTGATAGTTTAATGGAGGTACCTGGCATGTTTGGTATGTGGCACTTCATTAGTACAAAAGCATTGTCATTCATAGCAAAGAAAAAAGCGGTAGGAGACACGTGCAGCACTGCTCCCAGAGGTAAGTCGTGTGGTGTTCCCTCCTCTAACAGTGCCTGGGTCTCAAGCAGCCCTTGGTGAACCCCAGTCAACAGTGGGCAGTCCTGTGCTTGGGTCAAGGGGGGCTGCTGGGACATATAGTCCTAAAAGAGAGGTAAGCCTAACACAGGGACACTGAGAGCCTGCAGAGAGCAGCTACGATGGGTTTTAAGCAGATGATGTGAAAGTTACCCAACAGGTACATCAAAATGACAAGCGAAAATTTTTCATTTGGGCAGCAGTAGAGAAAGGAGACTCCCACTGCTTTAAGTCACAGAGACGGTGGGATGCGAGCCAGCTGCAGGCAGTGGAGTTTTTCATTTTTGTGTAGTGTAAGCTACAGTACTTTGCAGGCTCTGAAGACATACTTCCTTTCTCTTGCCATTTTAGTGTAATGGAGCCCTAAAGCCAGCTTGCCTTCATCCTTCAATCTTCATTTGTTGTGATTGTTTCTATATGGCCTTTGCGGAGATTAAAGTGCCAAAGTTACAGAATGTTTTTTTTTCTAGAGTTAGGAGGAAAGCTATTACAGCTGATTTTAGCTTTAGGGAAAAAATGAACTCACCAAGTATCGCAGCTGATTTTTACAGAGAAATGTTTCTTCACAAACTAATTGAGCATATTTAATTAAAAAAAGCATTAAACCCCCTTAAGTACAATATTTATGCCTTAAATAAAATTTCAGAAATTCAGATGGAATGGCTGGAAGAGGGAAAAATTATCAAGTCTTATATTCGATTTCCCTTACTGCTTCTTGTTGGCTCACTGAGCACATTCACTTTTTCATCAAAATGGTCACCAGAATTTTGTTCTGCTCTGTTTGTTACAGAGCATCACAGACACTGCAGATCTTAGGAAAAAAAATCTATTCTCCCTCCTTCTCCCGATGTGTTAAGCTGCCATCTTGTAAAATGAACTAACCTTGCAATTTGGTATTAAAATAAACCGCTATACGAGTCATTTTTACAGCAGGAACAAAATTTAAGAAATGAATGCTGATACGCCCACACAAATACACATACATGCACACACTCCCACACACAGCCATCCAAAGTGAAGACTGAGTTCCAGCTTCTGTATAAATTTGATCTGGGTTGTGCTCATTTCGGATGTGGAAATCTGTAGGTTTTGTGGAAAATGCCTTAGAACAGTGTGCAGGGCAGTGCTAACACATTTGCAGAAGGGCAGTATAAATAGCAGATCTGAGATAAGATGGCTGATAAGTTCTGGCTTATCAAACAGAAGATGCCTCTTCTGTTTGTGGAAGAGAACGGATGCTTTACATATCTTTTAACATAACTCTTTGAGATATGTGAGGGAAAAAAAGTAAAATGTTGTGAATTGCCCAAGTCGAAAGAGTCCAAGTCTCACTTTCCAAAATGATTTTTAACTAAAACATCATGAGTCAAAAGAATCAGCGGTGCACAGGCTGCTTACACTTGCTGAAAATATTAGCTGCAAATGATTGATGCTGAGAGCAAAGCTGAAGGTTATGTATCTTCTAATCACAGCAGGGTAAAACCAGAAGACATTCTCTTGCAAGGAAGTAAAAAAAGACATTGACCTGAATTGTCCTTAACACAGTTATATGTGAAGGGTGCCTATTTTCCACAAATCCTGTCCGGCAGCATGGGATGGAGGTACTTGACCTGTCTTTACAGAATTATCCAGCTGCTGTTTCAATCTACGTAACATGCACCGAGGGCAGACAGAGTGAGGGAATTAGGACTTACAGTGTCAAGAGCTATATTATCCGTATCTTCCACTCTCATTAAATGTTTGGAAGGGACAACATCAGTCTAGTGCAGGACTTGATGGTGTATCTCTTTTGCCAATGTATGCTAAAATACCAACTCTGCCAAAATCTGTGGGTGGTTTACTATTGATTGCAATGTAGACAGATTTTAGCCTTTGCATCTACTTGAAAATGAAGATGGAGTTTAGACAGATCAACTAAAAGTAAGTTTTTGACTAGGGAAGCAGAACTAACAACAGAGCACTTGCAAAAATAGGTCCCTGGATTATCTTACCACCACCAGTCATTGTACTTTTACCTTTCTCAAAGCTGTCACTGGTGTTTGAATGAATTTTCTGGAGCTGGCTGGTTTCTCTTGTAGCTACTGAAAATCTCTTTTATATGAAGAGCTGTATGTCCTTATGTAGGTTACCCAGAATCAGTAAATTTACTGTATGTCAGTAAAGGAAAAGGAAACATGTTTGGCAAAAATACCGTAAGTCTCTGAAAGCCGGCGGACTGCCTTTCACACTGCATAGGTTGAGGTAGAGCTGCACAGGGGACATGAGCATTTTGCAAGTCCTCTTGCAAGTCCTGTTACCTACGTTTTGCTACAGTCAGTGGCCCGTTACTTACGCTCTTGGAAAAGGACACACTGATACGGCTTCCGTGCATTTAGTCATTCGGTGCAGCTGAGTCAGGAAAGACACCAGTTTAACAAGTCACCTAGCTCATAATTCTCTTTCTGAAGCACAGAGAGGATCAAGAAGCATATATTCTTGGGGGGTTCTGTCTTTCTGTCTTGGCTATGTGAGCTCCTTCTGCTCAGTGTTTTAGTGAGTTTGCAGAAGACAGTCTGTGAACATTGTACACACAGTACCCGGATTCATGGGCTTTCACCTAAACTAATGATTTGTATATAGCAAATATCAACAGCCTGTTAGCTGACAACCATATATAAGCAAAATGTCCTTGAAGCTATAACTTCACATGTCACTCTCATACCTTTGTTTTAACTTTATTATTTGAATTACCTTAGAAAAGGAATTGAGATAATCAATGCAAAAACTGAACCACTGACAGTAATATGTCTTAGGGAGAGGACTGCAGAATGAGGTGAGGTGATAGAAACCCAGTTATCCTTCTCTTCTATTTCTGTGAAGTCATTTTTTTTTTTTTTTTTTTTTTCCTCACAGGAACTCATCACTCTTTCTAGAGAAGGTAAATTGAAATGGTCTTCTGAAATAGCTTTCTTCTTTACAATAATGTTTGAATCTTCCCTCTACCTCATCCGCATTAGCTTCCAATCTTTTTTGGAAGCCACCAATTCATAGAATCAGTGGACAACAAGCACTTTCTCCTGAATGTCATCCTTGCTCAGTTGAACAACAGATTCAAGTGTCTCCAATTTTGCAGAAATGTACAGAAATTCTCTTCTGCTCTTGTGCTGACGCTCATTTTGAAGAGGATTCTAGGGGAATGCTGGATTGGCTGAAGAGATTTCTTCATCTATAGGGATTTTTTTCTGAGTTCAAAACCCAAAAGCTCTTATCCCCACAAGACCTCTTTACCATCTGTGTGAAGGATGTGGCTCTGTGCATCATTATTCACTACAGGCCCTAGTGACCAGTGATCCACATCAGGAAATATGAACGCCACAGCTGTAAATTCAGCAGAGACCTGAAAGTGTATTTGCCAGCCTGCTCCTGTCCCTCGTCTGCCGTAGTTCTTCATGTCATGCCTCCCTCTTCAGTGCCAGAGGACTCCTGAGTCTAGATCAACCCTACAGAGCTCCCACCCCAACACTGCTGTGGCAAACAGCTGTGTAATCCTGCTTATCTGCTGTTCTTGCTTTATAGGTTTTGCACGACTGTTGAAGACTTTGCCCTAGGGTTATCCAACTGTGTGCCCTCTTGTCCATTAAAACTGCTTTCGTAAATAAAAAAGATTGGTATTTTGGTGGTTTGGAGCCTTGTACGTATGACAAGGCATTACTATTATTATTATTATTATTAATTTCACTGTACTGCCTTCCAGCACATTACCTTGCTCCTCCAGAGTGTAGTCTGGCTGACACATAGTCAAGCAGAGCCTCTCTTTTTACAAATTATTAAAAAACAAGTCAGAAACTGAAATTTCCTTGGTTCCTCTTTCTCCTTCCCTTTCTGATATCACTGGTATTTCCCTCTCATTCACTGGCAATAGGAGTCAGAGTATCTACCATATCTCACCTCTGGCTTCACTGCTGAATGTGGCATGGGGCAGAAGGACAGGAGTAGAGAGAGGGTAATCCGGTTTTCTTGGGGAAATCTTGGTTTTTTCCAAGAAGAAAAATAAAAAGCAGCATCTTAACTGAGAGTTTATTTTGAATACTTTATCAGCATGGAAGCAACGGCTGCCTCAGACCTCAAGGTCCACAATCAGTAGCTTCTTCTATTTACTTCTTATTTTAAGTGGACAGCTCTGCATCAAACTGCAGAGCTGTTAAAAGGCTAATACTCACTTACCAACTCACTTAACAACACAGTATAAAGCAACCATTTCCAAACAGAACTTATTTTGAGATTGCGATTTAGCTCCCAATTAATTCCTCCCTTTGAAGTTTATTTTCATTAGCTGACATCTGCAGATTCTTAGAACAAAATGTAACAGGATGTAGGTTTTTGAAACATTTTTATAGGAATTCTGGATTTTGACTTCTGTATGTAAGGCAAGTGGGCAAATACTTATCTATATTAATTCATATAATTTCATTGGCTTTAGTAAAGATATGCATCAGATGACAATTTTTTCTATTTTATGTAACTGAAAGCAAATACAAGATGACTTTAGTTTTGCAGTGTATTTGAAAAAAAGTAATTTGTAGAATAATAGGGAGGAAGAATATTGAATCCAGATATAGTTAAATCCAAAGTAGTTACCATGCCATCATATTGTGGGTCACACTGTTGAAAGTTCAAAAAAATTTACAATGCCCTAAATACTGAACAGAGAGAAAGCTAGGAAGTAAACAACGCATAGCATTTTACTGCTGCACAGACTAGATTAGGATAGGAGGGTTAGACTTTGGCAGGATAGCGTGCATTTGTGATTTATTGCTTGATAAAAGAATTAGTTTTGTTGAGATATTGTTGGAAATACTATGAATGTTATTTTTGTCATAAAAGGACAAAGAAACCCACCTTGCCTGTGCTCTTATCCAGCAGATTATTCTTCCCTGATAATTCTGAAGGATGTATATTAAGCTGTTAAAAAGCCTTGTATTGAATAGGATGCTCATTGTAATTAACTGGTTCATTACTGAAGGCAAGGTGCTCATAGGAAACTTAGCTACTCAATATAATGTGTCCTAGTTGAGATTTAATTTTCCTGAAGTTTATACATTTTTTTTTTTAAACTTTACTTTTCAGGTGATTCCTCCTTTATCTTGTCTTAGTCCATTTACCTTTTATTCATTTCTTGCCTGCTCCTTTCTGGCCCTGACCAGCTGCCAGTCTGCTGTTGGGCTGTCTTCTCATAGCTGTGGTTTTGAAGCTTTTGCTGAGAAGGGCCTCCATCTCTCACTTGCCACAGAAATGTTCTAGGCGCTGGCTATTAATCCGAAGGTGAGAATACCACCACTTCTGGCTGGGTTTTAGCAGACATCCATTAATCTGTACCCAAATATATGACTGAAGTGCCTAAGCACAAGAGGTATTTTTACCCCCTGAATGAGAGGCTGCAGTTAAATGCTGTTCTTGCTGCAGCTAAAACAGATGAGCAGGAGAGCGAGCACTCCTCCTCCTCCTCCTCCACACGTGTTACTGCTCTCCCAGGGATGGCCGAGGGGCTGAGCTCAGACGGTCGTTCTGCTGCAGGGGCTGGGGATTGAGGCTAGCTTTTAGGCTTCATAACACAGGGCCTGAAACACTAATATCTCCTTTTGGGTACAGCACTGAGTCATCTTCTACCATTATTAGGGGTGTTTCCACTTAATGTCCTTATTTAGCACAACATTTATACTGGAAATTATGGGGAAGTGGGATTCACTCTGAAGGCAGCCCAGGTACTATGCTACTAATTTATTCCATTTGCTGCACTCTGCCTGTATTGCCACAGATATTTCTGGTTTACCTTTCTTTAAATTTAAAATAAAGAAATTCATGGAAACTGGTCTAGCAATCTGACTGCTTTTGGTATGTGTTCTGAGTTGCAGTTTTGCTCTCCTTAGTGTAAGTAAGTGCATTATACTGCGCGTCCTTGCAACGGACTCTGAAGGCACCAACAGCTCTCTGTGTAAGTGCACAATGTAACCCAGCATTCCAATCATGTCTGTATAGTACAAGTGGAATGGACTGTGTTTGCAATCTTAACTTCAGCATCGTGTTTATTTAAAATGCAGTCTGCATGTGCATATTAGATACATTTATATACCAGTTGCAAGTTCTCCATAAACAATTAGCAGTCAAAGCCATCAATATGCTCTCTGACAGACAATTTTCTCCTAATCTAGAATAACATTTTCTGTTGGAGATAAAATGTGATCTTTCAAACATGTACTACCACTTGCCATTTCAAGTGTTTGGGAGGAAGATTCTAAAGTTGGGAAAAAATCATACTATGTATTTTCAGGAAAGGAAAAGTGAGAGATTATAAAGAAGCTCATGAAATAAACATCACCAGGAGGATTCAGAAAAGATCTATTAAACTACTTCTTAGTAATCCCCTAAAAAATAATAAATTGATTAAAATTAGCCAATGTGGGATTGCCAAGAAAACTCCATATGAAACAAACTGAAATTTCTTCTTTGACTCATAACTGACCTCATGGATAGTGATGAAGTTGATGAAGCAGTAGATGTGCTATATGTCTGCATCAGCAACATTCATACATACTTAGCATGAGGTTCTCATCAGTAAGCTAAGGAAATATTGTGTAGGTGGGTCATGAGTAAGCAACTGCCTCTGAAGTCATTCTCAAAAAGTAAGTATCAGTTGTGTACTATCAAACCAGGAGGACATTTCAAGTAGGTTCCTAAAGGGTTCTGATCTCAGCTACATTCTATTAATTAGGTTAACGAACACATCGGATAAGGAAATAAAAGGTCACAAAATTAGCAAATGACTAACAAGAAACAAGGACATGGTTAAAAGCATTTTGAAAAACAAATAGAACAGGAATTAAATTAAATTAAAACAAATAGAATAGAATAGGAATTAATCTTGAAAAATCAGAGAGCTGGCCTAAAATCAGTAAGGTAGAACTCAACAAAGACAAGTGCAAAGTACTACCCAGAGGAAGCAGAGCTCAAATCCTCAAATAAAAATAGATAATAGATAACTAGGAAGCAATATGTTTTGAAAGGTTATGAGGATTACATAGCATTACAGACTCAAGTAGTGGTCAATACTGTGGTGAAGGTGAAAAAGCAGGCTGACCTCAATGTGGGGTGTATTAAATCAGAATTTTACATAGCCTGCAGAAGATATGTAGCAGGACACCTGTGTTGGTTTTGTGTGGCAAGGTTTTGGTAGCGGGGGGGCTACAGGGGTGGCTTCTGTGAGAAGCTGCTAGAAGCTTCCCCTGTGTCTGATAGAGCCAATGCCAGCCGGCTCCAAGACGGACCCGCCGCTGGCCAAGGCCAAGCCAATCAGCGCCTCTGTGATAACATATTTAAGAAAGAGAAAAACAGTTAGAGAGTGCTTTTTGCAGCCAGAGAGAGGAGTGAGAAGATGTAAGAACATCTGCAGACACCAAGGTCAGTGAAGAAGGAGGGGGAGGAGGTGCTCCAGGCGCCGGAGCAAGATTCCCCTGCAGCCCGTGGTGAAGACCATGGTGAAGCAGGCTGTCCCCCTGCAGCCCATGGAGGGAGGATGAGGGGGTGTAGCGATTCCACCTGCAGCCCGTGGAGGACCCCACGCTGGAGCAGGTGGAGACACCTGAAGGAGGCTGTGGCCCCGTGGGAAGCCCGCGCTGGAGCAAGCTCCTGGCAGGACCTGTGGATCCGTGGAGAGAGGAGCCCACGCCAGAGCAGGTTTGCTGTCAGGACTTGTGACCCCGTGGGGGACCCACGCTGGAGCAGTTTGCTCCCGAAGGTCTGCACCCCGTGGAGGAGACTCACGTTGGAGAAGGCCGTGAAGGACTGTCTCCCGTGAGAGGGACCCCACGCTGGAGCGGGGGAACAATGAGTCCTCCCCCTGAGGATGAAGAAGCGGCAGAAACACCGCGTGATGAACTGACCGTAACCCCCACTCCCCGTCCCCCTGTGCCGCTGGGGGGGGCGGAGGTTGAAGCCGGGAGTGAAGTTGAGCCCGGGAAGATGGGAGGGGTGGGGGGAGGTGTTTTAAGATTTTGGTTTTATTTCTCATTCCTCTGCTCTGTTTTGCTTAGTAATAAATAAGATGAATTCCCTCTCTAAGTTCGGTCTGTTTTGCTCGTGATGATAATTAGAGAATGATCTCTCCCTGTCCTTATCTCGACCCGTAAGTTTTCTTTTATTGTAGCTTTTCTCCCCTGTCTAATGAAAGAGGGGAGTGATAGAGCGGCTCTGGTGGGCACCTGGCCCTCAGCCAGGGTCAACCCACCACAGTCTTTTTTGGTGCCCAACGTGGGGCTCGAGAAAATCAAGATAAGGATAGTAATTGGAAGAGGTAACGGGCAAAACATTGACTGAACGTAACTTGAGAGTGATGTAGTGGTGAAGGGACTAGAGGTAGATTTCGTGTGTAGATTGTCCACTCTTGTTTGGTGTTGTGATAGTGTTGTTTTGATTTTGGTGTGGGGAATTCTTTTTCTTTTTCTTTGTTGATGTGATTAGTGTTTGTGAAGTTTTGTGTTGAATGTATATTTTAATGATAATTCTTAAATATGTGATTCACAGAGGCGAGGGGTGGAATGTGTTGGTTTTGTGTGGCAAGGTTTTGGTAGCGGGGGGGCTACAGGGGTGGCTTCTGTGAGAAGCTGCTAGAAGCTTCCCCTGTGTCTGATAGAGCCAATGCCAGCCGGCTCCAAGACGGACCCGCCGCTGGCCAAGGCCAAGCCAATCAGCGCCTCTGTGATAACATATTTAAGAAAGAGAAAAACAGTTAGAGAGTGCTTTTTGCAGCCAGAGAGAGGAGTGAGAAGATGTAAGAACATCTGCAGACACCAAGGTCAGTGAAGAAGGAGGGGGAGGAGGTGCTCCAGGCGCCGGAGCAAGATTCCCCTGCAGCCCGTGGTGAAGACCATGGTGAAGCAGGCTGTCCCCCTGCAGCCCATGGAGGGAGGATGAGGGGGTGTAGCGATTCCACCTGCAGCCCGTGGAGGACCCCACGCTGGAGCAGGTGGAGACACCTGAAGGAGGCTGTGGCCCCGTGGGAAGCCCGCGCTGGAGCAAGCTCCTGGCAGGACCTGTGGATCCGTGGAGAGAGGAGCCCACGCCAGAGCAGGTTTGCTGTCAGGACTTGTGACCCTGTGGGGGACCCACGCTGGAGCAGTTTGCTCCCGAAGGTCTGCACCCCGTGGAGGAGACTCACGTTGGAGAAGGCCGTGAAGGACTGTCTCCCGTGAGAGGGACCCCACGCTGGAGCGGGGGAACAATGAGTCCTCCCCCTGAGGATGAAGAAGCGGCAGAAACACCGCGTGATGAACTGACCGTAACCCCCACTCCCCGTCCCCCTGTGCCGCTGGGGGGGGCGGAGGTTGAAGCCGGGAGTGAAGTTGAGCCCGGGAAGATGGGAGGGGTGGGGGGAGGTGTTTTAAGATTTTGGTTTTATTTCTCATTCCTCTGCTCTGTTTTGCTTAGTAATAAATAAGATGAATTCCCTCTCTAAGTTCGGTCTGTTTTGCTCGTGATGATAATTAGAGAATGATCTCTCCCTGTCCTTATCTCGACCCGTAAGTTTTCTTTTATTGTAGCTTTTCTCCCCTGTCTAATGAAAGAGGGGAGTGATAGAGCGGCTCTGGTGGGCACCTGGCCCTCAGCCAGGGTCAACCCACCACAACACCTTATCTGGGACGCCTAAAGAACAGGCTAAGAAAATGGACAGTGAAGAAGAGAACAGCAGGACCAGCAATAGTTTTAGAAAGCATGGCCTGTTAGGAAATTTGATTAATTTAGACCAGAGAAAAGAAAAAAAAAAGAGTAAGTCAAAGTGGTCTTTTGCAGACAGATAATAGCTTATGGTGATTGTGCTATGAGAAGAAGCAAGCAAAGAACCAAAGAAAGTAAAGATGACTTTGGTATATTAGGGAACCCCCTCACCCTGCACTTGGTGCGAAGGAACAAGGAACAAGGTAGTTAGGGTGGCTGGGGAGTGAGTCTACCTGACTGGAAGTTCTCTGAGAAAGGCAGATAAATTCCTGCCATGCTGCACATAATCCTGCTGCAGTGCAGGAGTGCTGTACTGGGTACTCTCTGTGAGATTCCTTCTGTCTCAATGTTTCTGAGAAAATATCCAGTGGGTTTGAACTTCTCACTGTAAGTGAACATTAATTGGCAGGTAAGCTCTTGCTGCTTCTCCCATCAGCTTCTAAGTAAGAATTTTTGTACTCTGCATTTTGCCTATTATTTCATATTTTTTTTTCCTCTGAAATATTTAGGTGACCTTCATTTGTGAGAGGAAACAAGAGAACTAACGAAGCCTGGTTTCCACCACTCTCTCTCTCACCCTCTGCTGCAATAAACCCAGCATGTCCCCCAGCCCCCGTGTACCCTTTGCATGGTATATGAAAGCCTTGTGGCACTGTGCCCACTGTCAACAGTGCCACCAGCTCACCCTGACTTTTGAGTTCCCCCCACCAGCCCCCCCCAATGCTCCCCATCTATTGGGTAGGGAGGCAGCAGTACTCGCTTCAGTTTGTTCTGGGGTATATTTGCAATTACTGCCCACTATGAGTGGCCAAACGAGAAGCAGTGTAACTCTTAAACTCACTCTGCAGCTTTTCCCCCAGAATGAAAATGAACGCGAGTTGCTTTCTTTGATCCAGCTGTGAGCTTCACAGCATTTGTAGGAGGTTGCAGAAGATTTGAGACCTTGGCACTGCTGTCAAACTTGGCTGAAATGAACTATTGGGATCAGAAGTTATTGGCAGACGGAGGGGACTCATCAGACAGACAAAAACTATGACTGGAAGAGCATTATTTCTTCAGGTAACCAAGCTTAAAAGTAAGGGTAGTTTTATTTTAACAACACTTCATTTTTGATAAACATTTTGTTTCTGTTTTGTGAGAGAAATACAAAGCACCATTCTCAAAGGTTTAGCACTTACTCTTAATGAGTATACTCTGTATATCACCTAATTAGCATAGGACAAAAATTAATAAATGAGTTTGTAAATGCATTTCACAGCTACAATGATCTTTCCATCATTCCAATTGGTTTTAACAATTTAATAATTCTGATGCTTCTAGCATTTCAAACAGTTCAGTATAGTCCATACTTGGAGAAAGTAGGTTACACTCAGTCTAGTCTGTTAAAAACTGCTAACATTCTGCACTGCTATTTTTTCTACACTGTAATTAGACTCAGGTTGAGCTCACGCAACATCTAAATGCAGACTTCTCGCCCGATAATACAACCAATCAAGACCCTTCGTGTACAGATACTTTTCATGCAGCAACTGCAATAGTTGTAACAACTCAGAAATATGCAGGATGGTGGTTCAGATGCCTCCTGATTCCTCACTGGTGGATACCTTGAAGCAGCACCTCTGCCAGAACCGAGGCAGAAGCAGAGGAAATGTTATTCAAATCACACCTATCTCATGTCTCGGGGACTCCCAGTCCATTTTCACATTGTACTGGTCACAGCTGCACAGATTTCTGACACAGTCAACTGGTCACAAATGACATGCCAGAATCATCAGTGCATTTTAATATTAAAGTAAAAATACAATGATCTAAGGTTCCTACATCTCTTTCAATCCTTAGTAACATCATGTAAATAAAATATTTGGTTGGATTTGTTTAATCTAAGAGGATACTATCTTTCCATATTGCCAGTTCCCTGGATCTGGGCAATGAACGGTAGACTTTGGGTCCTGCAGCATAGTTTTTACAAAGCTGTAAGGAGATGCACATTTGCAATGGCTTAAAATCTGTTTGTGTCTCATTTTGGACCTGGCTGTACACAGTAGCTATTTGGGAGCAGGTCTGAACTGACTGCAAGAGGATAAAAGCTCTTTGAACCCTCCGCGATGCAGCTGCACAAGACTGAACAACGAACCTGGCTCCCTTAACGAGACAGTCCTCCAGCTAACCTCTCATCCTCTCCCTCTGACTCGGCAGTGCAGAGAGCGCAAACACAGAGCAAACCTATGAGGTAGGAAAAGTCTTCTGGAATAAGGCAGAGACTTCTAGCAGCTGGAGTTGTGCCCCAACCCACTTGGGTCTTTGCTCCTGGCAAACCTTTGGGATAAGAACAACAGCTTCTGGGGGTGTTAGTGAAAGACAAGGGGGTGGGGGAGTGGGGGGTGCTACTGGAGAAGGGCATTTGGAAGGACTATGAGGAGATCAGGAAATAGAAGGAACTTACTGTGCCAGTACATTAAAGGGATATTTGATTATCCCGAGAACGTGTGAACATGGCCGTTTAGCAGGCCTAGTGCAATTTAGATAGATATTAATAGTCAGGCTACGGTAGGGGAAGTGAATTCCCATCAGGGAACTGACCTTTCCTTTAGAGCAGCCTGTGACAGTCAGTAAAGAGAATCAGCACAGGCGCACTATTGAAAAAAATGCTTGTTTATTTATGTTGCCATTGCTATCTCCCCATGTAACTGATCCCATGTTAGCTTAGCTCAGTCCTGACAGCTGCTCCTGTCAAAAGCCCTGGTTCTCACTTATCCACAGCAAACGACGCATCTTTAGGTATTTGTTCAGTGCAGACTCGGAAGCACAGACCTATTGTGCTGTGCTAAACTGTAAATACCAGCTTCTGAGTTGCTCAGTATATGCGGTTTCTAAATAATCTCACAGGCTATTCACTTGAGGGAAAGTTCAGTACAAGTAAATTATTCTTAAGCAGTGAATATCCTCTTTGACTGCATACAATGAGAAAAAAAAAAAAAGTATTCATAACTTTCTCTCTTATCTAGATGTGAAATTATAATTATTAAAGGTGATCATAGGCAAAGATAAAGTGCATTATATCACTAGCATATATGGACTGCAAATGTAATTCACTTAGCTATATTAAAATAACTGTTTCTTTAATCACACTTTCAAATAATTCTAAAATAAGAGTATGCTGTAAGGAGCAGATATATCTTGTTGGTGGTTTAAAATTAGATCATACATTCTGCATGCCTGAAATCTGCTCCTTATAGGATGTGCATGCACATGTGTGTGTGGGAGAAAGGAAAAAAAGGATTCTCTTTTTACTACTCTCTTCATCTGCACTTTTGAATTCCAAAATGGAGCTTTATATTAAACCAGAATGGAATTAATTGTAATTAGGAGATTTTGCTGTGGACCACCTCCTCTAAAATTCACCCTTTGCTAACTGCCTCCTGTCACAAACCCCTCATCCAACAGCAAGATATTGAGCAGGTGAATACTTCTGCCAAAGAAAATGCACACAGTCAAACACATGTTTAAATGCTTTGCTAAACTAGATCCATATTACTGATCATGATGGCCCCATAACTGATGGCTTATCTGGAAAACCCTAACTACATCTTCAATGCATTTGTGTTTTTCCAAGGGTGGTTTCAGCAGACCAGGAGGAAAGCCAGGGGATCGGCCAGCACTGCTTTGGCTCCACGCAGGTGCTCTGCAGGTCAGCGCTGAAAGCCGCTGGATTAAGGGCTTAGTTTTGAAGACAGCAGTGTGCATTATCATCTTGGAGTTAAAAAGCCAAGGAAAAAAAGGAGGAAAGATTATGGTTACAGACATACAATTAGCCAGCCACTGTAGTTGCAGGGAGAGGGAAGCAGCTCAGTTCCCATTACAGTGGGATGCACTCTGTGCCTGGGCCGTGTCCAGAGGCAAGAGCCACGCGTGGGACAGCCCATGCGAGGAGCCCGGGGAATGTGGCAGCACCTGCCGACGACGGGGGTATCTTGGCTGTGGGCCCGGAGGCCCCGGAAGACGAGGTTGCCCATTCGCACCCAAACGTCGTCCCCGTCGCCAAACGCCTCCCTGCTCCCTCCCGGGGCAGCCCGGCCGGCCCGACGCGTCCCTGCGTGCCCCCCGCCGCTCACCCCCAGAACAGCCTGAGGCAGGAGCGCCATCTTCACAGCGGCAGGCAGCCCTGCCAGGCATCGGCCCACACTCCGCGGATCTAGCTGTGGCTGCCCTCCCTCTGAGCGCCGGGTTTCTCCCGTCCCCCCCGGCGGGGTGGGAGGCAGAGATATTTTTAACACCCGGCACCCCCGTCCTCCCCTCAGCCCCAACGGCCGCTGCCCCGCGGTTCCCGCCGGATCGCCCCCAGCGCGTACGCGCAGAGCGCAGCGGCGCCGCTCCACGCCCGGCCAGCAGGTGTCGCTGCCACACTCCGCGGGCAAGCCCCGCGCACCGGCCCGGGCGCGGCGGGGGCGGCGCGGTGGAGCCCCCACCGGTTCCGGGCCGGTTCCCCACCCGCGACTCCCGCCCCTCGGCCGCGGGGAAGGGTGAGCGGCTGCCAGTGCGGCGGGCGGCTGCCCCGCTTCCGCACCGGGCTGAGCCGGCGGCAGGTGAAGCGAGGTTCCTCGACGCCTCTCCGCGGCGGCGGCACCGCCTCCCTCGGTGCCGCACGGTGCCGTCCTCCTGCCCCGTGAATGGCTGCCGGCTGACTGACAGGCGAGGCGACCACACAGGGCGGCAGCTGCCTGGCGTACACCTATAAGGGCCGGCGGGGAAGGGGTGCCGGGTGGTGAGGGGCTGTCCGGTGAGCAGCCTCCCACAGTTGGGGGTGGTGGTGGTCCTCGCTCGGAGATCCGAGCGCTCTCGGAGGCGGGCGTTCGCCCGCTGGCTCCCCGCCCGCATCCCCGCCCGCCTAGCCCCGCTGATCTCCGCAGCAAGTGGCAGTCCCGCGCCGCGGGCCCCCCTCTCCGGCAGCGGCGCCCGAAGGATGCGGAGCGGCGGAGCGCGGGCGGCGGCGGGGCGCCGCGGGGGGACCCGCCGCTGCGCCGGGCGCGGGTGCCGCCGCCCCTGCGCGCTGCGCTGGGCAGCAGCAGCTCAGTGAGCGCGGTGGCCGCGGCGGGAGGAGGCGCAGGCGGGCTCGCTGCAGCCGCTGCCGTCGCCGGAGGGGCTGCGAGCCGCTCCGCGCCGGCGGTGGGGCTGCGCGGCGCTCCGCGCTGGGGAAGGCGCGGGCGGCGCCGCCACAGGTGACTTGCGGGCCGGGGGCCGTTTTCCGTCCCGCTGCCGCTCGGCCGCCCGTGCGCGTTCGTGCCCCTGCGCCGCGGCCGCCTGCGCGAAGCCCATCTTCGGCCACTTCGCCGTGCCTGCGCGAGCGGCAGCACCGGGGGACATGGCTTTGCTCCGGCTCCTTCTCTTCTTGCTCCTCGCCCAGCGGGGGCTCGGGGCCGCCGCTGGCCAAGGGCAGGCGGTGCGCGGCCGGGAGCGGGCGCTCAGAGGGAGGCAGCCTATTTACAACCACATCAAGAGCCGGGAGCCTCCGCCGGCCCCGCGGAGCCGCTCTACGGAGAGCACCATCTTGGCGCAGCGGCTCGCCGAGGAGGTGCCCCAGGACGTGGCCTCGTTCCTCTACACGGGCGATTTCCGGGAGCTGCGGCGTGCCAACTGCTCCGGGCGGTACGAGCTGGCCAGCCTCGCCGGCAAGTCGCGCTTCACCTCGCACCCCTCCCTGCACGGGGCCCTGGACACCCTCACCCACGCCACCAACTTCCTCAACATGATCCTCCAGAGCAATAAGTCGCGGGAGCAGAACTTGCAGGAGGACCTGGAGTGGTACCGCGCCTTGATCAGGAGCCTCTTGGAGGGGGACCCCAACATCTCCAGGGCAGCTATCACTTTCAGCACGGCACCTTTCTCTTCCACCCCCCAGGTTTTCCTCCAGGCCAGCAGACACGAGAGCCAGGTCCTCCTGCAGGACTTGTCCTCCTCGGCTCACCGCCTGGCCAACGCCTCTGTGGAAACAGAGTGGTTCCACAGCTTGAAGCGCAAGTGGAGGCCACATCTGCACAGGAAGGCCTTAAACACAGGTCCCAAAACTTTGGAGAACAGCTGGAAGAGGCGGGAGAGCTTCACTGCTGATAAGAACCACATCAGGTGGTCCTCGCCTTACCTGGAGTGTGAGAATGGGAATTACAAACCTGGCTGGCTAGTGACTCTCTCAGCAGCTTTCTATGGGCTGCAGCCAAACCTCCTCCCTGAGTTCAGGTAGGAGGAGTGTTCCTCTGCTTGCTTTCTATTGAGAAGGGGTTAGGATGGGGTTTTGGTTCTGCCCCCCTCCTTGTGCTGTGTCTCTGGAGTGACCAACCCTTGCCAGACAGGCTGCTCACTCACACCGCAGAGCAACCTCAGGCCTTCCTGTTGAGCTCTACCTTCGTGTGCGTTAGGGAGCTGTTGCTCAGTAGAAGAATCGCTTTCATCTCTGTAAGGCAGTGTTTGCTTTACCTGCTCCCATTGAAACAGGTGTGCGTGTGGGTTATGTTCCTCATGTGCTTCTGGTGGGGAGAGGAGGGCAGCAGTTGCCAGTTGTAGTTTATTGCTGACTGCAAGAGGAAGATGTTTATTTACTGAGGTGTTATTTCTAACTAAACTATATAATTAAAACTAGCTTGACCCCAGCTATGATTTTAACCAGCTGGGAAACAATGTTGTTATGCTTGTAAACTACTGTTTCTGGTCTCCATAGCACATCCACTGTGGGGTGTTTGAGCCTTGTCAGTGGTCAGTATATTTGTAAGTAAATAAGTGTTTGTGACGACAGGTCTGTCAGAATGTGTGTGGTTACAACCTGAACCAGCAGTAGGAAAGCTTTCCTTAGGACACCCCCAGTTACATAGCTGTGTAGCTGATAACTGGCATACATAAAGACTTGCTTATTTTCTATTGGTGTTAGCCCCAGGACTTTGCCACTGGGCTGCGACTAGCAGAGAGGAGTCTATAGAAAGGCCCATCCTTGTGTCTTTGTATTTCACAGCAAAAAGGGATTTTTCCACAGAATAAGATCAGCCTGCAGGGTACGAGGTGCTAGATTTTCCCACTGACACTTCTGTGGTGGGGCTCATGGGTAACTCCGTACCCTGGGGAGTGCCTGCTGCCCAGAAGCAGCTGGCATTTGTCAGGGGGTGAGAGAGGAGCACAGAATTTTTGTGCTGTGAACCAGTAGTAGGTAAAGATAGACAAGAACACAGCAGGTGCAGAAGAGATTTTGCTACACCTAGGTGGTGAGGCAGTAGTGTTTGTGAACACTGGTTTTCTTGGCTTGGTCTGAAATCTAGTGAGATCAAACAGGTATGAATGCAGTCATGCATCCTTGAAAAAAAAATAAATCTGTTGAACAGAGAGAGAAATAGGTAGCCACTATTATATCACCTTTTGCCCTGAAATTTTCACACTTGTGGGGCTGGTAGGGTTAAGGTAAAATGAGCTCATTGTTGCTGAATTCCTTTTGAGACCAAAAGCCAAGAACAGTTCTACTGCAGAGCTCTTCTGGACCCTAGCAGGGGGTCCAGAAAAGTTCAGGAAACTTCTCGTAGATTGTTGAAATGCAGTGTTTCACACCTGATGAACTTCAGGATGCAGATGAAAGCTAGTGTAGGCTGATACTCTCTTGTCAGGGATAGAGGTTCATATAACCTGAAGAACTACGAGGCTGGGGGTGGGATGGCAGGCACTAACCAGTGATCTGAGAATTTAGATCTTGATATAAAACTTAAAGAAGCTTCAGTCTTGACTTCAGCAAAGAGAAACAAAACATGTATTCCAAGCAAAATAGTCTGAAACTTTAATCTCGGTTCTGTGCCAAGATCCTGTGATGCCAGGAAGCATCTCAGTGGTGTGGGGGTCTGGTGTACAGAACACGCTGGGTCCATTTTGGAGTAACTTTGGCCAACCAAGGCAACCAGTAGAGGTCCTCCTGGGTGCAGTACAAAGCAATGCCTTCACTTCCTCATCTTCCCAGCCTCTCTTTACCATGTGGGAGTCACTTCGGTTGAAGAAATAGAATAACTTGTTGTAACCCTGATACTTCAAAGGGCATCCATTAAGCACATCTAAGCTTGGAGAACTTATTTAGAAGATCTTGCATGGCATACTCCATTGCAAGTTCCAAGTCTTGTATTGCTGTTGCACTGAACAGTTAGGACAAAACTAACAAAGTTTTGTTGTATCAAAACCAGAGATGAGTTAGTAAGTGTTTCTAAGAAAATGGGTCAGTAAGTTTTTGGTAGCTATATATGGAAGCAGGTGGAAGAAGTACATATAATATGTGCACATATTCTGGGAAGGCTAAATGATAGTTCGTGTTCCTGGTTTGAGGTATGTTACAGCAAAGATGGGCTTCTAATAAAAGCTTATTATGTGAAATATTGGAAAAAGTAACTCTGCAGCTACATAGGAAATACTATAAACAAAATACATTTCTCCAAAGACTTGTGGGATATCTTAATATTTGCACAATATTTTCTATGCTTGATAGACACACAGCCTTAGCATGAGATCTTGAGAAGAAATGGTTTAAACTATAAGCATGCAATATAAAAATGTAAATTCTAATGTGGTTATTAGACCATTAGTATTAATTACCAGAAGGTGCCTCTTGAAATAAGCTTTATTTCCCCTCACCACCTGAGTGACACAATAACTCACCTTTAAATTCCTATTTAAGGCACACATGGTATAAAAGCAGTATGTATTAACATCCATCTTTTGAGAAAGCTACATGGGTTCTCCCAACACAGTATCTCAGAACCATCTGTTAGGAGCATGATAATGGATGAGTTCACATGCTTCTTCCATTTAATAGCCTGGCATGAGGTCATCAATGTTAATTTAGTGCATGCCCCTTTAATATTCTTCTAAGAGTTTATGTACTTTATTCTTTGCTGACAATAGGTTTATGGCGTGGTACATCAGGATAAGAGACGTTCAGGAACACGTTATCTCAATGGAAGAATTCTTTCAGATTACAGAAGGAAAACACGGTGATCCTGCTTCTTGGTATCTTTTCTGTTGCAGTAACAGTCATGTGGCGTAGCAATGGAAAGCGTTTAATGAAGTCAATACTAATAACTACTACTGGTTATGTTCAATACATGCTACTACAGTGATGCTATTGTCAATGGCATTCTGAAAGTGCAGCAAAACAAAAAGCTTTGTTCTTTGTGTCATGAAGGGTTATAGTGCTTTCTGCCAGGTGTTACAGAATGGGGGGCTCTTGCAAACAGCTTGCTCTGCCTTTACTTTCACCTCCCACGTCCTCCTCGCCCCCCTTCCCAAGAGGTGACAGCCAAACTGTCCAAAGTGAAGGCCAAGGGAGGTGAGAGAATATGGTTGTTCAAGTTGTCTTGCCAAGGGTAGCACCGTAGGCCCATACTGATATGAAGTGGAGAAACCAAAGACAGCTTGATTGTGCTGATGAATGTACCAGAAGCTGTTCAGCCCCAGTGGGACCACGTTAGCCCAACGCAATGCTAAGCTAGTGGTGCTGACTGTCCGCAGCTACTCAGCAGTACTAGCTGGTGTTTTGTTGTCTGCATTTACTGGACTTTGACCTGCCTAAAGCGCAGGGAGAGAACATTACTACTTGCTTGTAAAATACAGTGTAGACTTGCATTCAGAAATGAGGATCTGTAGAGACTAGAAGTAATCACTTGATGTTAATCATTCCCTTGTCCTTTCTTAAAGTCTAAGCTGATGCAGTTTGAAGCTGGAATTCACCATCTAATGTGCCTAATCACTCTACAACTCTAGTGCTGCAGAGGGTAGAGCATGATAGCATTTGTCCCTGATCTTCTGTGACCTCCTCTGCTACTTCCTATTGCATGACGAGAATGAAGCATATTCCATGGCACGTGGCAATCTCTTTGCAGCCATGTTGTGGAAGTGGAAGGGTGTGAGAAGCTGCATGTCGTGAGTACATTTACTTCTCTAGAAGTACTTGCTCGGCCCTTGGCAAGGAAATGGGAGGTTTTCATTGCTTCAGCAGTCTAGGAGGCCAGTGGGGAGGATCACTCCTTGATCTGGAAGAAAGATGTGCGAGTAGTCAGCTACTAGGAACAAACAAGTCTTAAAAAAAAAAAAAAAAAAGACCGCCTGGGTTACTGTATCAGTCTCCTGCTGTCACAAGCCTGCTCAATGTCATCAGCTGCCCAACCTCCATCTTAAAGTGGGTGGGCTTCCCTCTTGACTCTCCAACCTGGCATGTCAGTGGACTGGATAGTTTCTTCTGATTTCTGATCTAAATTTATTCTCAGTCAGTTCTCATCCATTTATTCCTGTTCCAGAACTGCCTTCTATCTGAAATAGCACTGTTTGCTGATGTTTACTGCCCTGACCTATTTATAGAGAGCAGTCCCTTCTCCACTTTTGTTTGCTAGACTACACAAACCAGCTTTCTTTAGTCTCCTGTTATCAGCTCTCTGTTGCCATGGTCCCTCTTCTCAAGTCTTGTTCCAGTGTTTCTTGAACGTGGTTAGTCAGATTCATGTGCAATGTTTCAGCCTTGTGCAATGACATCAATTATCCCCAAACTCTGATGAATGAATCGCTGCTTTTGCAGTTCAAAATGTTCTCTTGTGTGCTTTTCTCATTTTCTTTAATGTTGTGTTGTAATATGTCAACATTTTGGGAACTGGTCATCTCTTTCTCACTATTTTTCATCTAGGAGGTCAGAATATCTTTAGGATACAGGCACATTTTTTTCTTTCCCACCATGTTCCAGTGAGGCCAGGTCATTTTTTCACCAAATCCAGGGCAGTATTTGCAACCTTTAAGGACTATTGGGAGAGTGCAATGGAATAATGGCTGTTCTGGCCACTTCTCTCTTAATTATTGGAAAGGTATTCCTTGATGCAAAGATTAATCTTTATTGCACAGTTAAATTTAGTTGTTTCTTCCCTAAAGGCAGTGTAATGTAGTGATTTCTACTGTAGTATTAACAGTGACTCAGACCACTCCAGTGTTAGGCCTTAATGGGGCTCTTAGTAAAGGAAGCATTATTGAAGGCAAATTAAACCATGGAGGTAGAAGTATATATGACAAATAAGTAATTTCTTAGGGAATATATGTGACTTCATCTTCTGCTAAATATTTCACAGCTATTTAATTGTTTGGTAAAATAACCATAAATGTAGACATAAAAAAAAATTGTAAAAATTAGTAACTTTTTTCTTTTAAACATGGTTTAATTTCTTCCTTTAGCCACCTTTTTTAGTCCCCCCTCATCTCTCCTTAGTCTCAGTACTGAACTAGGAAAGAAAATTCATTTTAACTGTTTAAGGAGGCTTTCTAATTTTTTTGTGACACGATATATTAGTTGTGTAATCCTGAAGATACTTTAAAATGGTGAGGCTGACGTTTTTTCTATAGCATGCCCTGGCCCATATAACATGGTTGAAGGTGTAGGTGGATTTAGAACAGGGTTTAAAAATGAAAAGGAATAACTTATTTCCGAGAACTTCTGACAGTCTTGGATTTATATTCCTGAAAAGAGATGAGATCAAAGAAATGTCTTCCTGTGATTTATTCTCTGCTTATAGAAACCCCCAGTATGTTTTACGTATTCTATAGACAATCAGTTATGTCTCTGTCTTTTTTTTGTATGACATCATGGATAAGGATAGAAAACTGGATGGTAATGAAACAAAAGGAACAATAAATAGGGATTTTTTTTCTAGAAACATCATTCAGCTTTCTTCACTATTGGAGAAACAGAACTGGGTCTATGAAGAATGAAGTTAAGTATGGCTAGCAGAGGATTGAAACACATACTACATTTATGTCCACAATTATGTAGCACATGGTAAGTTGCAATAAAAGGAACTAGCTTTTTGGGTCAAACTGCTGATTCCACTCCTCTGTTCTTTACCCCCCCTCCCCTTGGGCAAGGCTTCCAGCACAGCAGGTTATCAAAGCTCTTCTGAAGGGAATGGGCATGTGGCAGTCCTTACTATCTGAGAGTACTCCAGGGCTGTCGCCTCCTATTCTGTCTATTCATGAACCTGGGCTGAGATAGAGAAATGTTCCTAAAAGTAAGAAAAAAAGCATTGCTGTGTTAGGTCAGATTCATCTAGCCCTTTTTCCAAAAGCATTCTGGCAGGTACTTAGGGGAAAAAAAGTAAGTGGAGTTCTATCTTGGTTGTGTCCCATTTACAAAAATAAGCAATAAAAAAAAATTGTTTTTCAGACTCTATCTGAATGACAGTTGATAGTAAGTATGGATTAAATTAACCTCCATGATTTTAATTCACTTTTTAACCCATTTTTTTTTGTCTTCTGCAATGTAGTTTGGCATTGGATTCCATAATACAATTATGAAGTGTTTGGAGGAAAAAAAAAATTCTGTTTTTAAATTTGCTCCATGAATCTAAAGTCCTTGGGAGACCTTAGATTGTTGTGATAAACTACTTTGGAAAGTGTTCATTCATCTTCTCTGTGTCAGGCAGATTTAGTTGTAGGTTATACTAAGCTTATCACCTGCAAACTTTGTCACTGGTCATCCATTTGTGGTCATCTGTGAATGTATTGAACAAAGAAGGGGTAGTTGTGGTGCCCAGCTTGTCAACCTCCCTGCATGTAAAAACTGACTTTCATGTTGATACTCTCAAGAGTGGCTCAAAGGTTGGAGCCTTCCTGACTCTAAAGTGTGCAGTGACAAAAAGAATTCATTTTCTGCAAAGGCTGTCTCCACGCTGAGCAATTTTTATAGCTTGGTTATGTCTTGGTTGTCTGGCCTCACAGATTCTACTTCAGGGTTCTTTTTTCTGAGGTATTTGAAATGTTTTTAATTAGTAGAGCCTATGCTTTTCACATGTTGCTCAAGAATGTAAGACACAACCAAAAGGCACTTTGTAGTTTTGTATGTTCCTTGCCCAGGTTTATGCCTCTCCATTTCTCTTTTTTCTAATGTTGGCTTCTACTTCTCAGTTTTAAAATTCCCTTATTACCTTTAAATAAATCTTCAGTGTCAGAAGACTGGTTATAGTTAGGCTGAGGCCATCTCTCCTGTGTAGGATTCTTGTCATTGAAAAGCTTTTCTTATATAATTTTCTGTACTGTTCCTTGAGGCCCTTTCTTTCCACCTATCTCTTTGACCCCATGGATAGTAATGGGACCATTAAAAAGAAAAGATACTGGTTTCCTACTAAATAGCTTGAATTTGGCTCCAAGACCTGTTTTCATAGGAAGAATCTAATGTAAATGGTACCCCAGAATCATTGAC
The DNA here is from genome assembly GCF_011004875.1 of Balearica regulorum gibbericeps. Taxonomy (NCBI): domain Eukaryota; kingdom Metazoa; phylum Chordata; class Aves; order Gruiformes; family Gruidae; genus Balearica; species Balearica regulorum. Next base: position 149,287,816 of record NC_046185.1, read on the forward strand.
ATCTTGCATGCCTTTATAAAGTGATGCTTTGTGACAGAGTTAAGATGCTAGCAGTAACTTGAACATGCTCAAGCAGAAAAAAAATCGCCACCCCTCAAAGTATCTAGGAAGCTCTCTGACTAAACTGCAGGGAAATCCCCAGAGACGCAGCACTGCATGCCATAAATCTGAAGGCAGATTTGAATCTGAAATAATTCTTCAGACAACAGAGGATTCAGCTTTAAGTATTCTGCCCTTGTGGTACTGTTCCAAATGGCCTAGAGGGATTTTCTTTGCAGGTGAATCCTAATTCATGTGCCCACACTGTTATACCTTACTCTTCAGTTAAGTTTATTTTTAGTGAAAGCTAGTTCTCCTGTGAAAATGTGTGCTGAAAAGCAGCAGTCATGCTATGGCTGAGGAATTAGGTAGGTCTGTCTCTGGCCTATTAGTAGAAAATTAGTGGTAAGTGTGTGACCAGGTCAAAATCGTGTTGCATGTTACATCCCAGTAGCCTTTTGTGAATTTGACTGGATATGCAGAGGTAATAGTTCTAAAAATGTCTAAATGATCCTAAATCTTAATTCTCAAAAGTAACTTGAACTTGCAGAAGCTGCTGACTGTCAGTAAGACTTATAACTGAAAGTTACTTGTGGATTTGACACCAGGATTATTTTTGGATGCTCAGTTGATAATACATTGGAGGACCCTTAGGTGTCAGGTAGTATACACTGTTTGAAAATGAATATCCTTGAAAATGTCAGCCTCCAAAATGAGAATGCTCAGAAAAGGTATCTGCCCTGAAAACATTAGCTGTTCTAGTTACAGTATGTGTTTATCTAGAGGTGTTGGCATTTGCAGATTTGGGACAGCTGTAGAGAATTTGTTTTTCTTATTTCCTTGTTTTGTGGTAAGGAGGACTTATGAAGGATAGCATGTAGGGGTAAATGAATATGGCAGCAAGAATCTAGGCAGGCATTTAGATTTGGGGGGGGTGATGTCTGCTTCAGCATGTGATAACCATGTCTTGTACCTTAATTATAGCTGCTTGCAATGCTTACAGGTACAAAAAGAAATGTACAAACTTGGAAGACAAACTTTGGATGCCTGTTTAGCTGAGCTGTGATAAGCCCTGTGCCAAAAAGCTTCTGAAGATCTAGAGGACAAAGATATTGTTTATCACCATTTAAATGTTGGCAGGCTATTATTCTGTGTAGTTCTGGAGTAAGCTGGCTGGGAGAAAGAGAACATGCTCCTTCTGCTTTTTTATGATGTAACATTACAGGCAAAAAAATTCTTCTGTAGATATGGGTTTTACAACGTGTTGTTACAGTGAAATATTATAACTACAGAACCTATCAAGATAGCTAGTAGGTTAGGAAAATAAGCTTAAATCAATTTCTGGCACAGGTTTCAAGGCAAACAGCATGCCAACAAACAGTGGTACTGGAAATTAAGACAGACATGAAAGCCTCTTAAATCAAACCTCTGATCTGACAGAAAATCCTTGATGACATCATTCTTCAATGATTATCTATTATGTACAACTCAACTAATTCTTAACTTATATGTTAAACACAAATGTGCAATCCTTAACTATCCTTTTTTTTGTGTAAGGATTGTAAAATTGTGGCAAAACCCAAATATTTATTGTTATAAGGAGATTAACAAAATATACTTACTTGCCAGATGGTCCACAATTACCAGTAATATTGTTATTAACTTATCACTGTGGCTTGGGATCAGCCAGGCAGCATTGTCAATGTAGATGAATGTGTTATGCTGACAAGCTGAGTCTACTCTTATACTGTTGATATCTGTTGTTGATCATTTCTATCAAGATAGCAGAGCTGCAATTATTCCCAGTTAGTTCAATAAATATAACACTTGCAGGTAGCTGGTCCATGTACATTCTAATATTCTAGGAGGATGCATTCTTCCATATGTTCCATTTTCCGAACACTGAATCAAAAATAACTGAAAATGTGGGTGGCTAAGCAGGCTGTGCCAGATACTGTATTAATCACAGATGATTTCAGAAATACATCATCATGTACATATTGGTGTACTCTGTGTAATAATGGTGGGGTACAAGTCTGAGATGGTGTTTTAAAATGGCAAAGTATCCCAAATGAATGCAGTAAAAGTCTTGTGCCATCGTGATGCTTTCTGTAAATGTCACATGTATGCTTAGAGAAACTTTTCTTTTGAAAGCATTATAACCTCAAGTAGTTGCAGACCCTGTTACTACCTCAGCAGAACTGTGATGCTACCATGAACATACAGTGCACAGGTCTAGTGAAAAAGAGAATAATATGCACCATGGGGGAAAAAAAAAAAAGGAAAGTCTATGGTAGATTGTAACTGTCAGGAGAGATTGTTTTCATATGCCTGCTTCTGGACTGTACTGTTTTTCTTTCCTGTAGATTTTGACCCCAGAAATTCATAAAGCTCTGAGAAAAGGAAAAAGCAAAACAACTTAATCATATCAGAAGTTCAGGCTGTACTACAGAAGAGCTGCAGACAGGAGAAGAGTGTAGGTAGAAATGTTTATATTGAGTTAATGAAGACTGGGTTTTTTGAAAGGCAAACATTCTTGTAAGAAAAGTTTTAACACAAGAGAACCAAAGGGAAAATGCATTCAGTTTCAAATGGAAGAATTTTGTAGTATTTCTAGAAGTAGTATTGTGAAAATATTTTGAAATTAGATAATTTTCAGGCCTGCATAGTTTAACAGGGAGCTCCTGACAAAACTCAAGCATAAAATGAAAGTGCACAAGAGGTGGAAACAAGGTCAGGTAACCTGGGACAAATATGGAGATGCAGTCTGAGCGTGACTGTGAACATCCTGTATCAGAAATAGTGTGGCCAGCAGAACTAGGCAAGTGGTGGTCCCCTGGCATTGGGGAATGCCACACTTCGAGTACTGCGTTCTGTTTTGGGCCCCTTGCTGCATGAAGAACGTTGAAGTGCTGGAGTGTGTCTGATTATGCATTTCTATGAATCTGTGCATGGTGGGATTAGGGAAACAAAACCCACGTGGGGCTGACTCTGGTGACTGATGTGAAGGGTGACAAGAAGTACGTACACCAGTAGCAAAACTGGGCCTATGGAGAATGTGGGCCTGCTGCTCAGTGGGCTTTGTGACAGAGGACATGGAAGACATTGAGTACCTTGCCCTCTTCCAACAACTACAGGCTGATCAGCCTCACCTTAATCCTGGGGAAAGTGATGGAGCAAATCTTTATGAAAACTAGTTTTGAAACATGTGAAGGAGAAGAATGTGATTGGGACTAGTTGGCACGGGTTCACGAAGGGCAAATAGTGTTTAACCAACCCAATAGCCTTCTGTATATAGATGACTGGGGGCCAGTCACTATTGATATACCCCAGGGGTTGATACTGGAGCCAATTCTGTCTGACATTTTCATTTGGTGGTCCGGACAATAGGGTTGGGTATGCTCTTAGCAAGTTTGCAGGTGATAAAAATTGGGAGGAGTGGCTGAGGGACTAGATGGTTGTGTTGCCATTCAGGGAGACTAAAACAGGCTGGAGAAATGGGCAAACAAGAATCTTGTGAAGTTCAGCAAAGGGAAATGCCAAGTGCTGCACCTGTGGAGGAATAACCACATGCCCCAGTACAGGCTGGGGGCTCAATGACTGGAAAGCAGCTTTGCAGAGAAGGCCTGGGGGTTTCTGGTGGACACCAATTTGATAGGAACCACCAGTGTGTGCTTGTGGCAAAGATGACTGACAGCCTCCTGGGCTGTGAGAGGTAGAGCATTGCCAGTGAGTTGAGGGAGGTGATCCTTTCTCTTTACCCAGCATGGTGAGGCCCCACTGGGAGTCCACTTCTGGACTCCTCAGTACAAGAGACATGGATCTACTGGAGTGAGCCACAAAGATGATTAAAGGTTGGAGCATCTTACAGACAAAAGGGCTGAGCAAGCTGGGACTGTTCAGCCTGGAGAAGAAAAGGCTCCAGGGGTATCTTACACATGTGTGCAAATACCTGATGGAAAAGCATAAAGGAGACAGAGCCAGCCTCTTCTCAGGGGTAGTCAGTGAAAGGACAGAAAGTACAAGAGGCACAAACTGAAATATAAGAAATTCCATTTAAACATGAAAACTTTTTTTGACACTGTGATGGTGGTCAGACATTAGATCAGGTTTCCCAGAGGTGGTAAACTCTCCATTATTGGAAGTATTAACGAACCCAACTGAACTGGACCTGTTTTGAGCAGGTGGTTGAACTGGATGATCACAAGAGGTTTCTTCCAATGACAGCTGCTGTATGAATCTGTTATTTTTCACATCTGTTTTGAACAAAATAATTGTATTAAAGGGTTTTCAAGGGATACAAGTTATTAAATAAGTCTGCTGTGAAACATCTAGAAATAAGTTTCCTTTCTTTCCAGTATAGCTCTGAGTGTGAGGATGCTATCCTGCTTTATGCCTCTTGGCCCACTAGAACATGCTACTAATTCTTTAAATTGCAGCATGTCTGGTATGAGGTCATACTCAAATGCTTGCTCAGTGTGCTTGTTGTCCCTAATTCCTCTGGCTTGTATGTGTTGCCTTTTTCACAAGTAACCTCTAGGTAAGTGTCATGGTTTTGCCCCAGCTGGCAGCTCAGCACCATAGAGCTACTTGCTCGCTCCCCCCGTGTTGGGATGGGGCAGAGAAGTCGAAGAGTAAAAGTGAGAAAACTTGTGGGTTGAGATAAAGACAGTTTAATAGGTAAAGCAAAAGCTGTGCACACAAGCAAACCAAGGAATTCATTCACTACTTCCTGTCGGCAGGCAGGTGTTCAGCCATCTCCAGGAAAGCAGGGCTCCATCATGTGTAATGGTTACTTGGGAAGACAACTGCCATCACTCTAAATGATCCCTCTTTCCTCCTTTTTCCCCCAGCTTTATATGCTGACCATGACATTGTTATGGTATGGAATATCCCTTGGGTGAGCTGTCCCAGCTGCATCCCCTCCCAACTCCTTGTGCACCCCCAGCCCACTCGCTGGGGCCCGCTTGCAAAGGCCTTGGCTCTGTGTGAGCACTGGTCAGCAGTAACGAAAACATCCCTGAGTTATCAGCACTGTTTCCAGCACAAATCCAAAACACAGCCTGATACTAGCTACTATGAAGAAAATTAACTCTATCCCAGCCCAAATCAGCACAGTAAGTTTTCTTTTGAAAATTTTTATTATATCCCTGCGTACTGACGCTGTGTTTCTGCAGAGTCCGCTCATGCCTACAGGGCAAGCTCTTAAGGTGTTTCTCCTCTCCTAGCAGTGATTAGTTTACCCTTAATTTCCAATCTGTATCTCTCTCTCCTCGGAAGTCTTTGTAGAAGGAAAGTGGAGTTTCCTCCCCTACCAGTTGAAAACAAAATATACACAAGGGAAAAGCTTTCCATGTAAAGGAAATAAAGACCTACTTCCCTAAGGTGCTCAAGAGTCTCCCAGGTGAATCTGTTGCAGTCCTAATAAGGATGAATCATCACTGTTTTTCCTACTGTGTAAACTGATTTCTTTAGAGTAGTCAAACTGACGCTAATGCTTGAGGGACCCTTGCCAAGGTGCCTGGTGTATGACATGAACAACGAGAGCAAGAAGTAGTGTTGTTCCTGGTCCTGCTGCCTGCTTGGTGCCTGCATGCAGCCACAGTGAGATTATTCGCTTGCAGAACAGGTCCTGTCCCCAGCCCACAAGCTAATATTTATGTTCAGAAAGGTCCAGAAAATATTAGAAACCTACCTAGTGGGATCTACACATGACCAGATGAGGAGTTAGTTACCTCTACTCCTATGACCATCTGTGACAGATAGCTTGTTACCAGATTAAGCTTGTAATCCAGTGACATCAACATCTTATAAAGAGTTAGTCTGTACAGTATGGCAGTTTTCCTCTTGAGCTCATAGGTCACCTGGAGCATGGAAAAAACAGTTCATTGGGGTGGAAGCATAGTTTTAGCAGTCCCTGGGGAAGCTGTTGTTCAAAACAAGTGGAAAGGCACAAAGCTGTAAACTAAAAATATTTTTGAATATTCTAGAAGCATGGTGTGTGCCATTTCAAACTGAACTTGCTAGAGCCAGCACTTAATTTCTAAGTGTGCTTAGCATCAGATTGTTTAGATAATAGGCAGGAGACGGAGCGGGATGAAATGTACCTGTCCTGTCTAACTTCCTACTGGCTATCCTACATAATTTCCTAATACATTCATCTTCAGATCACTTAAATGATGTGCTTGTGTTTGTCCAATGACTATATGTCATGTCTGAAGATGAATGTCCAAATATAACTGTTGCGGACACTTTGCACTTGGTTGTACTGGGGCCAGGTATGAGGGAGCAGTACTGTCCTCGTTTTGATCAAGCTTGCCTGTTCTGATTTTGTTCATGTGGCCTCAAATATATGGCTCTGTAGCTATTATTATTATTATATACTGAGCTTTAATTAAAAGATGCAACACTCTTTGGGGTGGGTGAGGTGTTCTTGAGATAGAGGTTGGGCCATGCCTTTGGTAGGGAATGATGGTGTTTGTAGTTATGGAAGTTCAGACTGTGGAAATTAACTGTGGAACTTTTGTCTAAAGTGACTGAAGTGGGTGACTTAAAAGGAATGATACCCTAGATTTAAGAAATCAGTACAGAGCATTCATCCGTTACGAGTGAGTCGGTGTAATGATCTACCTACCAGAAGTTGCATACTGACGTTTTTGCTAAGTCCAGACAGCAGCAAAGCAGTCACAGATACGTGCTCTCACAAGGTGACGCTATAAATGTTCTATGTCCAGAGTCATTCTGGAGGTTATTTTAGAGAGAGTAAGGAAATTTTTGAAGGTGTATTTTAAGATATACAACTACAGCCTTACAGCTTTTTTTTTCTTCTGGTGATTTCTGAGTTGTTTATAAAATAGAGCGTTGGCTCTGAAATGGGGTTGTTAGCTTTTCATTCAAAAAATTTCTGAGGGAAACTGTTGATGGTGAAAACTTGAGTGTTCTTGGCATAGAACTAACACAGTTCAGACAGTTCCTGAGGACCTGTGCATGTAGAAAATGGTTTTTTTTGGTTTCACAGACATCGGTGGTCTGCTCTGGGCTTGTGCCAGAGCATCAGCGCCTTCTGATGCTGTATCAGGTGTTATCAGCGCTGGCTGGCAGAGATGGGGAGAGAGGGGTTTGGGTGCCTGTGGAGGAGAGGCCTGAAGTCACTGGAGATCAGGGTGTCTCTGGGGAGAGTACAGAAAAAGGTTTTTCCCAGTTGTTTTGGCAAAGAGCATTCCCTGGAGCAAAGGGGAGGGTGTTGTCAGTGCTGGGCTTGGGGGTGAGGTGTGATGCCTGGTACTGTACTTGGGGTCGGCCAGGGAGGTTGCTGGCCTCTGAAAAAGTAGTGCAGGTTGTCCATTGTATTTATTTTAGTTCTTTGCTGTGTTGTAAAATGTGAAGGGCATTAAATTGAGTGTATAACTTATTCTTACCTGCTGCCTTACACTTAGTGCATTAGATTTACCAAGCTCTTGTCGTAATACATCTCGGTAAGGTCTAACAGAAGAATGTGTTGCTGCAGTCGTGGCTACAGGAACACAAAACTTCTCTGTTTTTGGACATTTCATCAAATTCCGTATTTAGAAGAAAGGTGTAGTACCACTTTGCAGGCTATAGCATCATAAAGAACTTTAATCTGTTTCTGTAGTTGCTGTGTTCAAGGCTGTTTTTCTCTATTTTCAGAGGGGTTGTCAAAGTTGACATCAATCTGCAGAAGGTGGACATTGACCAGTGTTCCAGTGAGGGGTGGTTCTCTGGGACGCACAGGTGTCATCTCAACAATTCCGAGGTATGTCTGTCCCTAAGGGACTGAGCTACGCTTGAATAACAAGTCTTTCCACTGTGAATAATTTTCTGTAGTATAAATACTATCTATTTTATAGACTTTAAATGTGGTTTGTAGGCTGAAAAAAAAATCTTTCTGCGCAAGACGTTATGGTATGTGTGAATTTCAGCAATATTGGCATTAAATAAAACAGAAACTAAGTTATTGTGTGGAAATAACAGCTATAGGGAGAAAAGAATATTACCAGTGAAATGATTTACAAAATTCTGCTTGCAAGTCCAGCAATTATTTTACACTCAAAATCAAAATAGACTTTTAATGTCAGTGTCATTTTTGACTGGACAACCTTGCAAAATCCTGTAAAAGTAGCTCAAATACTGCTAATAATTAATCAGAAAAACATGGGCTTTTGGTAGAATGATACAGAATAACAGCCAGAATTGGATACTGTAATTCTTTCTTAATAGAAATGCCAACATTTTGACAGAGATGACTAAATGTTTCTGTTCAGCTCTTTCCTGCTTCCCCTTTCCTCTGAAGGTCTGTGTCTGGCTCCGTCTGTCAGCATATCGTAGATCATTCAGCCTGGCCAGTCATTATGTGTTCAGTGAAACTTTAAAACAAAATACATTCAATGATTTTTCTTTTTATTATGGCATATGATGTTGTTTTCAAAGGCCCCATTTGTTTTCTGTCAGAGTAGGCACCTCATGCGCTTCTGTGCTTTTAGAAAGGACAATTAAAATGTAGGGAGAGTTGACAGTTGTCTACCAGAAGTCAGGAGATGTTTGCCCAATTTGTTGTAAAATGCCAGTTTATCAAAGCCAAATCTAAATTTAGTAAAGAGTTGGTTTTGATGAATTCATTGACTAACATTTTTGAGCAAGAAAACCTCAGAATTTTGTAAACATCCTTTTTGGTATTTTTTTACTTGAATTTTTTTTTTTCTTAAAATAAACTTGGAACAGGAAATCAGGAAGTCTTTGATAAAGACTAATTTTAAATGAAATATTTCTGCAAATGGAAAAAGACTTTTTTTCTTTGACAAGTACTTTTTGACTTCTGAATTCAAGGGAACACTTTTTTAATATCTCATGTTGCTTCCTAGAAGAAAATTTTGTTTCCCATGAGATCTGGTAAACCTTGGTTTTTAATATATGCTAGTTATCCTGAATGTGATTATACATTTTGCCGAGTGCTCCTCCTTTTCCTAATGTCTTATGAGCAAAATTGTCAGCAGAGGGGTGGGATTGTAAGTTGCATCTCTTCCTACAACCAAGAAGAAAAGAGAAAAAAAAAAGCCCTATGAGAAGACTAAGAAAAACCAAGGCAAAAATAAAATGGAGAAAATGAAGAAAGATCAATGGTGGGCTTTAATGCACCTTTGGTCTAGTTCAAAGTCCATTGTTTGCTGTAATGGGCTCTGAATTGTTCTCTGTATTCTTAATATATAGGAAAACAGAATTGGAGTCAAGCCAAATTGGATATAGTTCCCTTCCAAATCTAAGTCCGTAAGAGTGTGTCCTGGAGAAAACAATGAAAAAGCTGCTCTCTCTGGAAGAATTTGTTGGAGAAGGGGGGGAAATAAAATGATTTTTTTTCACTTTTCACAATTCATTTTCATGGGAGTAAAAAGTAGTTCTTATTTCTCTGTAGAATTCACTCTGATTATGAAAATGGGTTTTCTTCATGAATATGACATTCAGTAAAATCTACCTTCCATTTTATAGCAGAGTGTCATTTAGGAAACAGTGCAGAATGAAATTCTGCATGAAAGACAACCTTAAGAGTTACAGAAAGTTTTCTATGACTTGCAAAAAACATTTTAATTCCACAGTCTTTATTGTCTCAGTGGGCAAGCTGGAAAATCTCACCTCTATGATTTGGTTTCTTAGTGCTCATGAGAAACTGAGGTGGCTGTTATGGACCACGGAGACATCTCCAACAGCTTTGAGCCAGGACGGGGTTCTTGGCATTCTGGGCTGCTGAGAGGGTGGTGGGCATTTCCTGTCTGCTGAAGGAGAGAGTAACATTTCTTTTACTTAAAATGGACATTATGGATCTGTTCTCCATGTTGGGATTCTGGGGTATGTTGTTGTAAAGCTGGCTGTGCTCAAGTAAGTTTCTTTGCAGAGCTTTTATTTGCCAGACTTACTTGCACTGTTGTTTTTACCTCTTTTTTTTTCTGTCCCTGTTTATTCTGCATAGTGTTTTCCTTGTTCTTTAGAGCTAACAAAGACTGCTCTTATAGTTTACAGGAATCTTTTTTTTATACAGTACTTCTGCTACAGTTGAGTCCAACCTGATATATCAGTATAAAACCAGAGCTGCTTTGTGCTGTTTTGATAATAGGAAGTACTATGTTTGCTGATGTTACAAAGGATGTTTTATTTTTCAAACTGGGCAGTTGCATGCTTTTATTTTAGTAAGCCTCCTGTGATGCTGTAGTCCATAAGTGAGTTCCTGTGATGCAAAAAGGAATTAAAATATACATTCTAGGGCAGAAGTTCTTTAATGAGTGATGCTCACTCACTCCTTAACACGTTAAGATGTTAATAACATGGGTAAGGAGATAAATGCTACTTCACAAATGGCTTTTCAACTTGTTTGTAGAGCAAAAACCTGCCAGCTGTTCTTCCTTCTCATAGCACTTATTAGAGTGTTAAATCAACAAGGCTGTCATGACTAAGAGAAGGATATATAGGTAATACAAACCTCCCCCAAAATGAAACTTGGAGGCAGGGAGTGCCTTTCATTATTGTGCCTGAAGAGGATGAGACTCCTTGGTTAACAACAGTGACCCTGGGGATGGGGAGTTGCTGGCAACAATCTGTAGAGAAGCTTTCTCTCCTTTTACCCTATGGTCATCACTTCAGGAGAGTTCAGTCTGATGGGGACTTCTGTTCTTTCTTTACAAGCAGTTCCCATATGCTGCTTTTCACACCTTGTTTCATTGGAATCTACCCTGTGGAATAAGGGTAAATTACACAGTTGTGCAGCAATGCATTCCACACAGTTTGCCTTATAAATGCTAATGAAATCCTCTCATTTATCTTCGTAGAGGCAGACAGAGAAATACCTGCTGCCACTGGAATGCTCTGCCCCAGATTACAAAGTCTGTCTCCAACAGTGTAAGGAAGAGAACAGAGATCTCTGAATTTCCAGTTCTGCTTAAGTTAGGCCCTGCTTCCTCTCTTTAGTTTTGTTAGGTGACTTGAGTATTTAGTGCAGCGTAGCCTTTCTGCAGACTGTTTGGTGAGCCTTTGCTGTAGTGAATTTCTGATTTAGCTCTGAAAGTCTGTTTACTGCATAGCCCATACTACATGGCTGGGCTACCAGTGCCATTAAATCTAAGGGATAAAGCTCAATATTTCAGAGATACAATTTCCTTCTTCTCTAGCACTGTGAAAATATACCAAGTGACAGAGGAAGGGGAAGGGAGTGACTTAGGGAATGGACAAGAGGAGAAAAAACCCCCAGCTTATGGGTTCCTAAAATGCTTCTTTGTCAGTTAATTTTATAGTGGCTAAAATCTACTAGACGCATCACAGACAAATTTTCCTACTTTCTGGGCTGTCCTGAAGCATTTGTCTTCTAAATAAAAATCAGTTGAAAGGAGGGACATGGAGGTGCATTACAGTGAATGTAAACATATGGTATATCAGTGGTCTGTATGTGATAGACAGAAAAAAGGAAGGAATGGATGGAACCCAAATTCTACCAGAAAATAAAGACATCGTTGTTGAAAGTACTGTATTGCCTTCACGTGCTCTGGCACAGAATCAGTAGGAGATGATGCTGACTGTGACATTGGGATTTGGCTTTGGAAGGTCATCAAGAGTAACCTGATTGTGTGATGGAATAGTTGTACAAAGTGCTAGTCCTTGCTGGAAAGAAAAATAGTATGTGGTTCGGGAATTAAAGAATATTATGACTCAGATACATAAAATGCTTGGACATACTATTCCGCCTTTAACTGCCATCTGTCCTTAGATTTAGGTGTTCCTCAGGAGGTAGATTGGTGACTCTTAAATATCTTGCTTTATGTATAGTGCCCTCAAATTGAATACAAACCAAAAGCAAGTGCCGGTAACTTTAGATTCCTTTTTTAAATTGACTACCTAAATTCCTAATATATAGTAATATTTTTCCCTGATTTGTTCTCTTTTGTGCACAGGAACCATATATCCCTGATTTCATAGCAGCCTAGATGAACTGAGAGAACAAGAGTGACCTCCTTCAACCTCAAGATGACTAGAAACTGCCCAGTCTAATTAGGCAGGAAGTTAGTGAGGCTTTACACAGGAAAGCCAAGCAGCAGCTAAAGGCTACTTCAGTTGTGATTGTTTTTCTCTTTTTTTTTTTTTTTTTTTTAATTGTATCAGCCAAAAAGAGGCTTATGGCCAGGTGTTCTTTTCTTGACCTGAGGGAATAAGGGACAACTCATGGTGAAGCAGAGAGCGCTATATTCTCCTTCTTGCCCTCTATCTTGACACCCAAATAGGGAACAGTTTCCCCAAAAAGATACATGGGCAAGAGATTTGGATTCCGTGGGGCTGCAACAGATGATGCGGGTAGTATCTGCAGGGTTAGAAATAATTAAAATGATTTGAGAGCAGAATGATGCAGATAATTCTGAAGTTAACAAGCATAGAAAAATACAGCTAACCATTAACAAATCCAAAGTAATTTCATTGTACAGGCAAGGCTGGTTATGCAGGTAAGAAAACATGCATTTTTACCCTGTTTGAAAGCTTTCCAGATTTTTCTTTTTAATATTAGATTCCTTCCCCATACATGCTGGCAGCAGCTGCTGGCACTTTTAGTAACAACTTTAGAGTCCTTGTTGAGACACTAACAATAAAATCAAGGCTGAGGAGCATCTGAAGAAATCAGCCGGCACAGCCCGTTGAGCTCGGCCGAACGCTTCCAACCAGCAGCATCAGCCTGTGAAAAACGGCAGCGGACTCCACGCTGTTCCCCCATCCTTAATGAGACTGCCAACAGCTTGCAATGTGAGGCAGGCTCAGCTGACATCCCTTTGGGTTTCAACAGTATTCCACAAATGACAGCGTGCAAAAATATCTAGCGGGAATGAGAGAGGCAGAGTAAACAAAAAAAGCTGCATTGCTGTCTCTATATAGCATGTGTGTATCTGTATTTGTAGAAAGAGGCATAGGCCTACTGTGCCTGTATTTATTCTGCACAAACACAAAACCAATTGAGCAAGGAAAACAAATGAGCAGTACAGCCAAAATCTTTTTTCTATTATTCAACAAAACATTTGGGACTATCGTATTTTATTATACTGTATGTAGTGTTACAGACAGCCAGCTGAAAAAAAGGACGAAGTGGAGGCTGATTAGAAATAAAATTGTAATGGGGACTGAGTTGGAAGAGAGGAAAAAACCCAGTGCGTTCCAGGTTTTTCAAACAGATGCTTTCCAGTGCCCTTGTCAGACTGGGAAAAAGCTATTAATGCACATACTCCATGGGAGGAGAAGCATGACAAGAGATTAGCATCCAAAGTCATAACCCAGTGGCTCATATCCAGTATCATTGGTTTTGCTTCTTACTTGCATGTATTTTCAATCCTGTCCATTAGGAAAAATGCAGTCAGAATGAGAAAAATTTGAAAAGAAAGCTGTTTGTTGGTGATTCATTTATGGAATATAGTTAATTTCTAATGTGGAGATCATCATCATCCTTGAAGCTACAGATTACATCCAAGAGCAGGCAAGAGAGGTACCCAAGCCAGGGTACAGAGCATATGTCCTGATTATTTCCTCTTAGAAGAAAACAAGATCTTTACTGGTAGAACACAAATACTAAATGCCACATCAAATCCTGGGCTAAAGGGGCAATCTGAGACAGAAATGGGAGTGGCTTGGTTCAGTACACAGGTAAAGAAAACATAGCCAGCACTTCTTGGATCCAACAGCAGAAAGGCATATCTGTTCTCTCAGACTGATGCCTGCTCACACAGCTGGGTGTGTTTGAAGAGCATGCAGTAGACACAAAGAACATTTCGGATGCTATTTTAAAAATAACTTTGCATCATCTGCATTCATGGGAAAAGTTCCTTTATGACAGTATACCAGATCTAATCTGGCACTCCCCCAGACATGATTACATAAAATAAGGTGGAGGTTTGTCAGAGCTTTCAGTGATAAACAAGGTGCTATGAAAACCAACTTTCAGTTTAAGGAAGAGCCAGGTTGCTTAGCTACAGCATCTTTGCCTTTTTAGAAAAAAACAAAAATTAAATGGCAGTTTTGCAGGAACTAATCTTGCTTATCAATGTTTTCTTCAAAACAAGAAAACCTTTGTGACAATTCCTTTCATCCTGGTTAGCAGTGTTAACTCGAGCATTTAAATTCAGCTGGGTCAGTTCTATTTGCTGCTGTTTTCCTTCCCCCGGAGTTAAAAAGTGAAAAGCACTAGAAGATCGGTTGAATGATGCTGTCTGACAAAACTGAAAACAGCAGGGAGGCATTTGGTTTCTCTTGCAGTTGACAGGCGATGATAGCATTGCATCACTTACCAGTTCCTTCAGATCTATTGCTACAGCTTTCTGATCTTTCTCTGCCGGACAGAGCAGCCTATTAGGCAACGCCAGTTAGCTGAACTGAGGGTTCTCCCCATCGGGTTTGGGAAGGAAAGAGGTGAGGCCCAGAAGTTTAGTTCGCTGTGGGGGGACATGGACAAAATATACCTGGAGGGAGTCAAGGGGAAGTTGCAGAGAGGAGGATGGGTGCAGGGAAGAGCTCTTCCCTGGAGAGAGACTGAGAAACTCTCTGTGGCTGCGGCCAGAGATGGGAGATCGGGGTCTGTTGGGAGCCACCAAAAACCTTGCAGCGAGGAGCCTGGGGACTGTAGCCAGGCTGGACCGTTCTTCTTTGGCAGGCTGGCTGCGAGTTACCTTTCCCAGATGTGAAGTGGCAGTAGCTGTATCAGATCTAGGCATAAATAGAGCACAGCTGCATTCAGGGCTCTCATTTGTTATCACTGCATTCTGAGGACTGTACAATATCTGAAAAATGTCTCTAGTAGCATTAAGGACAATTAGATCTATGCAATTAGATAAATATACAGCATTTTGGTATCAAAGCATCTAGTCCATCCCATGTGAGATTTGATACGCTTATCTTGGAAGGTACACAACTACTCCCATATCTTGTGAGATAATGTAAAGTCTATTACCCCCATCTTACAGCTGGGACACAGAGGCAAAATGATTACCTCTAAACTGATAGACACCCTGACTCAAAGTGAAGTGTGATCTCCAAGCGTGCAAATTTCCCTCTCCACAGTCCAGTTTCTGCAGCAAGGTACGCCAAGCATGTGAGCTGAGAGGGAGTCCTGACGTGCTCCAGCCAGGGCCAGGCTGGGTCACCTTCAGAGTGGGATTTTGGGGTGCGTTACAGCATGCATCCACCCCACGCTTCAGATACTTCCAGCAAGAGTTAAGCTTCCTTGATATATTTTTGAAACCCATGTCTGACCAGCATCGTAGTTTTCTTAGTGGTCTTGATTTGTGATAGCATTTTGATCAAAAATGAAGCCACCCAACCTCCTCTTAGATAACGACACTATTGCTGCGCTTGCTGTCATTGCGAAGGACACCAGCTTCCTATGAACTGTGCAGACTCTGTTCCTGACTGGCATACTTAGCTATTTGCTTACTCAGGCAGTATACTGCAGAGGGTTTTTTGGTTGTTAAAATATGAAAATTCTGCTCATGCACGTATTCTACAGTTAATTATTTTTGTTGAAAAAACATGGAATTGAGAAACAGTAAACCAATGAAAAAAACTCATCTGCCTTATTTTAAAACAGCTTTTATTAAAAGTAGCAACTGTTTCTCCTGCTTTTTTTATACTTCATGATACCTGCACAAGGGACAAGTTTAATTTAGCCTTGAGAAGAAAGTTCATTCCTCTTTTTCTATAACAAATTAAAATTAGATTGAAAACATATTAAAGATCCCAAGATCTAGAGAGAAATAGCTAGAGAATAGCTAGAGAGAATAGCTGCTGAATCTTCATGTTCAAAGCGATGTACTGAGCCATAGTAATAGCTTTAATGGAAACAAACTCATTTAGTTTTATTTTTGGAGCACAATTTTATGGCACTAGACATTCAAATACCATTATTTTTGTTTGTGACTTCTGGTAGGAGGTGAATGTTTTTTTTGCAAATGAAAAAGAACTGCTTTTGGTTTACCTAGGCTTTTGTTTAGATCCCAGTAATTCATATGATTTGTTCTTCTAGTTTGTATTTGCCAGTACTGTAAACTGATGGCTATCAGGTCATCCATTCACTGAGCAGGGGCTGCTCTCCCAGAAATTTCTCAGTCTTTACTAACCTACTTAATATCTTCCTTTGTGTTTCTTCATTGCTTTGTTGCCCTGCACTCTTTTAGATCATGAATATATTAAGCACCAGTACTAACATGGGAATGCAGAACATGTGATTTTTAATCTTTATTTTTTGAGTATTTCTTCTTTTCTTTTTTCATGTTTTGGCTAGTTTATAAGCCATTACCGAGCTTCATCATATTACTGCTTTTCTTTCTCATTCATCTCCTTTAAGGGTTTTACTCCTCATTCTGTCAGTGAATAAGTATTGAAGGAAAAAACACTTCTCCCCAACATCTTACACATGTATACTTCTTAAGATAAGTAAGATATTTACTATCCTTGATTCCTGCTTTACTTGGAAGAGATGGTGAGGAAAATGGATATTATTGTAGAGACAAATAAGACAATTTTCTATTTGTAACACTGCACTGTTTTCTTCTTACAGCAGGATCAGAATTCCTCTGCAGTTAAATTTAGTCCCTACATTTACTACAACGATTATTTGCAGGGCAATCAGTTTCCATTTACTTGCATAAAATAGATAGTAGGTTTTGCTTACTGAGCTCCACTTGTTCTGTCAGAATATAGTAGGTACATTTTTTACACCACCAATTCCATCTAATCATTCCGTTAAATTTTTCATCTTTCAAATATGGTTGGCTAGGGAAAAAAAATATTAATGGAGTGAATATAACTATGCATTCTAATTTAGGCAAAGTGAGTCCTGTAACTTTCATCTGAAACAGTTACGGTCTTGCTCTGACATTTGAAAATAAAGGTAACTAGGTTGGCCTGACCTGAGAAACAAACTCAGCTTTCTCTAGAGCTGATAAATTGCATTATTTGCAACCGTCAAATACTTTTGTGTGTGTATGTTTTTATATATACATTTATTTACAGCTAATCTATGTATTTGTATGCATATGTATGAACATCATATAAATGCACACGCATGCATGGCTATGTGTACATATACAGGGAAAATGAATGACTTGATTCTGCCAGAACTGTGATGAGATGTTACAGAGGCTGGGGAGTTGCTGGTCCTTCTCTTGCACCTAACCCCATGCACCAGTACAGGCTGCGGAGCTGAACGGCTGGAGAGCAGCTTTGCAGAGAAGGCTCAGGGGGTCCCGATGGACATCAAGTTGACCACGAGCCAGCAATGTGCCCTCGTGGCAAAGACGACCAACAGCCTCCTGGGCTGCAGAGCACTGCCAGCTGGTCGAGGGAAATGATCTTTCCTTTTCAGACCCAGCCTGGTGAGGCAGCATCTGGAGGACTGTTCCACTTCTGTTCAAAAGATGTGGATGTACTGGAGTGGGTCCAGTGAACGGCCACCAGAATGATTAAGGGTTTGGAGCACCTGTTGAACGAGGAGAGGCTAGGTGAGCTGGGACTGTTCAGCCTGGAGAAGAGAAAGTTTGGGTGATTTTGTCTGTGTGTGTCAATACCTGATGGAAAGGTGTAAAGAAGGCAGAGACAGACTCTTCTTGGGGTAGTCAGTGATAGGGCAAGAGGCAATGAGCACAAACTGAAATAGAAAAAGAAAACTTTTTTTTTTTTTTTTACATTGTGAGGGTAGTCAGACACTAAAACAGGCTTCCTGGAGACATGGTGGAGTCTCCACTGTTGGAGATATTCAGAACCTCAATGTATGTGGCCCTGGGCAGCCTGTTGTAGCTGAGCCTGCTCTGAGTAGGGGTTGGGACTGATGATCTCCAGAACTGCCTTGAGCCGCAGCCTCTGTGCGATTCTGTGGTCGGCTCTTCTTTCATCTTTTGCATGATTTGTTTTTCCTGATTTATATCTGGAGAATATGGTATCCCTTTTGAGCTTTGCATGTCCACTCTGTTGTATTCACACTTATGTCAAGACCAATGCCAAGTCCATTGCCGACTGCTTTTGGTCAACAGTTGTTTCTTTTAAACTTCTTTTAAGTGTGTGAAGGTGTGCATGTGAGTTTTTTGAGAAATCTTTTACTTCTGATACATCTTCTATAACAAGTTCAACACTTCTTTCTCCTACTAGAATAGAAGAAATGGAGTAAGTATATTCAGTTTCTTATTTTTTAGTTAATAGCTGCAAATATATCTGTTTACTTTCAGAACTTCCAAAGCTGATTTAGTAGAGATAACACTGAGATTTTGAATGATGATACTGGATTGCTGTTTCGGCTAGGGTTGAAATAGTTTTAGCCCTTCATATATCTTCAGTATCTCATGGTTAAAGCTTTGAAAGGGGGTATCATATCTGTAATATAGATATGATAGTGGGATTTATTTGGATAACATAAGATGTATTATAAAATTATACAATATGTATTATAAAATTATAAAATAATTTTTTAAACACAGTAGATTAGTCTACAATGTATAGGATACTGTCCTAGAGGAGAATTGCTAAGGCTATTCAGTAAATTCTGATTGGCTTGTTTGAAATGATGACATTTTGATACATGCACATGGAAAATAAGGAGGTGATTGGTGACAGCCAACATGGCTTCACTAAGGACAAATCATGCCTGACAAATTTGGTGGCCTTCTATGATGGGGTTACAGCATTGGTGGACAAGGGAAGGGCAACTGACATAATTTCCCTGGATTTGTGCAAAGCATTTGACACTGTCCCGCACAACATCCTTGTCTCTAAATTGGAGAGACATGGATTTGATGGATGGACCACGCAGTGGATAAGGAATTGGCTGGATGGTCGCACTCAAAGAGTTGTGGTCAACGGCTCAGTGTCCAAGTGGAGAATGGTGACGAGTGGTGTCCCTCAGGGGTCGGTACTGGGACCGGCACTGTTCAACATCTTTGTCGGCGACATGGATGGTGGGATCGAGCGCACCCTCAGCAAGTTTGCTGACGACACCAAGCTGTGTGGTGGGGTCGACACGCTGGAGGGAAGGGATGCCGTCCAGAGGGACCTTGACAGGCTGGAGGTGGGCCTGTGCGAACCACATGAAGTTCAACAAGGCCAAGTGCAAGGTCCTGCACGTGGGTCAGCACAATCCCAAGCATGACTATAGGCTGGGCGAGGAATGGATTGAGAGCAGCCCCGAGGAGAAGGACTTGGGGGTATTGATTGATAAGAAGCTCAACATGAGCCAGCAGTGTGCACTTGCAACCCAGAAAGCCAACCGTGTCCTGGGCTGCATCAAAAGAAGTGTGACCAGCAGGTCGAGGGAGGTGATCCTGCCCCTCTACTCCGCTCTTGTGAGACCCCACCTGGACTATTGTGTCCAGCTCTGGGGGCCCCAGTACAGGAGAGACATGGAGCTGTTGGAGAGAGTCCAGAGGAGGCCACGAAGCTGATCAGAGGGCTGGAGCACCTCTCCTATGATGGCAGGCTGAGAGAGTGGGGGTTGTTCAGCCTGGAGAGAAGGCGGCTCCGGGGAGATCTAATTGTGGCTTTCCAGTACCTGAAGGGGCCTACAGGAAAGATGGTGAGGGACTGTTTATCAGGGAGTGTAGTGACAGGACAAAGGGTAATGGGTTTAAGCTGAAGGAGGGTCGATTTAGGTTAGATGTTAGAATGAAATTCTTTACTGTGAGGGTGGTGAGGCACTGGAACAGGTTGCCCAGAGAAGCTGTGGACGCCCCATCCCTGGCAGTGTTCAAGGCCAGGTTGGATGAGGCTTTGGGCAGCCTGGTCTAGTGGAGGGTGTCCCTGCCCATGGCAGGGGGGTTGGAACTAGATGATCTTTGAGGTCCCTTCCAACCCAAACCATTCTATGATTCTATGATTCTATGATACTTGTTTTCATCTTGAAATGGAGTGAAACCAACATCACCAGTGCATTTTCCTGAACTAACATTTAAAAAACATTAATTTGGAAATGTGAGAATATGTATTTCAGGGAGCTGCTCTAGAAAATGGTATCATTTGAAAGACTGATAAAACTTGATTAAAAATGTGCATTAGTTTTAATCCTTTCTCATGGGGAAAAAATGAGAAAAAGACATTTTGAGAAAGTCCTGTTGTATCGTAATGGAAAACAGCTTGGTGATAACATTTTGAGCAATTCTGGAGACCTATCTACCAGTCAAAGCCCCACCAAAACACGTACTCTTTTCCTCTTGAAAGGTTTAGAAACTTTTGATACCATTTGTCCAGTTCCATCACTAATCACATCTATCTTATGTTGTTGGATAGTCATTGTGGTTTTTAACTCAGCCAAAACAGCTTGTGTGTCTTCTAAGAAAGGAAGTCAAATAAAGCAGCACTCCAGAACTTGTAAACTTTTACAAGACATGATAAAACACCTTTCTATTCCAATATGTACAAGACATGGCACAAATTGGTTTTAAGCATATGAGAGCAAACATTTGCCCTGTAGAACTTAAACTCCTGAATTCATATTGTTCCAAGTGGATACTGCATTACGCTAGCTCAAGGGGCCATTTCTTGGTAGTTCAATTATACAGAATTTTTATACGGATAGCTAATAGGATGCTTGTTTGAAATAAATGTCTAAATAAAATGCTGCAATCATCCTGATATGAATCTTCTAGAATATTTTTGTGAAAAACTCCAAGACTGATTTTTTTTTCTTGGTAATGGGATTAAGTTTAATTTTGAAGTTTGAGTTTTCTTGCAGGATAGAACTCCATAATAATGATTGCTTTCTAAGGGATCATTTTATTGCTACAGTCTGTGTAATTACAAAAAGCAATTTTTATAAAGTATTACTCAGTAAGCCACTTAAAGAAGAATTATTTTTACAGGTTCAATGCGTATTCCAGTTATGTTTCATTTCCATAGGTGATTGAGAGTTGCTTTTAATTATGCATCAGTGGATTATTCTAGTTGCTTTCTAACATTGCTTAACAAAAATGACTGTTATAATGTATCATTTTTGTTACAAGTGTAACCTAAAAATGTTTTCTTCAGTGATTACATGATTATAAGGAGTCACATTTTGCATCTTTCTCATTGTATTGTACTGCACCAAACTTAAAAATATTTTCCCTATCTGTATATCTTTGTTATTACACTGCTAAATGGTGACAATGTTGGAACAGCTGGAATAATTGAGAGATGCATCGATTTTGAAGTCTTCACTTCTCACTGAATTTTCCATAACCCTTGAGTTAATTCTATGTTTAAATGTATATGTATGTTACACAAGAAATGATTGCCCCGTCTCACAGATGGATAAAAGCAAGCAAAGCTGGGATGTGAAGCACCACGTATGTCAGCAGGATCCTACGGCCGCAGGAGGCTCCCCTTAAGCTAGAGCTACAAGCTTCAACAGCCTATCGAGAAAAGAGTGATGGAAGAAGAAGGGGGCTTGAAAAGGATAAATTCTATACAACAGCTGAATTCTTATCTTCTTAGTAAAAGTTACATGACACAAGAATAACACTGTTAACTCTGTGTTAACATTAAAAAGTGAAATAGTATCTCACTTGTCAGTTGGAAACATCAAACATTTGACTTTGTGCACTTATTCCACTCCATTTGTTTTCTCCAAAGATATAAACACTGTTACAAAGAACAGTCCTTGGGTTTTTTTCCCTATTTTTTTCTTGCCTTGATTAAGTCCCTGTGGTGGGTTGACCCTGGCTGAGGGCCAGGTGCCCACCAGAGCCGCTCTATCACTCCCCTCTTTCATTAGACAGGGGAGAAGAGGTACAATGAAAAAAAAACTTACGGGTCGAGATAAGGACAGGGAGAGATCATTCTCTAATTATCATCACGAGCAAAACAGACCGAACTTAGAGAGGGAATTCATCTTATTTATTACTAAGCAAAACAGAGTAGAGGAATGAGAAATAAAACCAAATCTTAAAAACACCTCCCCCCACCCCTCCCATCTTCCCGGGCTCAACTTCACTCCTGGCTTCAACCTCCGCCCCCCCCCCAGCAGCACAGGGGGACAGGGAGTGGGGGTTACGGTCAGTTCCTCACGCGGTGTTTCTGCCGCTTCTTCATCCTCAGGGGGAGGACTCATTGTTCCCCCGCTCCAGCGTGGGGTCCCTCTCACGGGAGACAGTCCTTCACGACCTTCTCCAACGTGAGTCTCCTCCATGGGGTGCAGACCTTCAGGAGCAAACTGCTCCAGCGTGGGTCCCCCACGGGGTCACAAGTCCTGTCAGCAAACCTGCTCTGGTGTGGGCTCCTCTCTCCACGGATCCACAGGTCCTGCCAGGAGCTTGCTCCGGCGCGGGCTTCCCACGGGGCCACAGCCTCCTTCAGGTGTCTCCACCTGCTCCGGCGTGGGGTCCTCCACGGGCTGCAGGTGGAATCTCTACACCCCCTCATCCTCCCTCCATGGGCTGCAGGGGGACAGCCTGCTTCACCATGGTCTTCACCACGGGCTGCAGGGGGATCTCTGCTCCGGCGCCTGGAGCACCTCCTCCCCCTCCTTCTTCACTGACCTTGGTGTCTGCAGGTGTTCTTACATCTTCTCGCTCCTCTCTCTGGCTGCAAAAGCCCTCTCTAACTGTTTTTCTCTTTCTTAAATATGTTATCACAGAGGCGCTGATTGGCTTGGCCTTGGCCAGCGGCGGGTCCGTCTTGGAGCCGGCTGGCATTGGCTCTATCAGACACAGGGGAAGCTTCTAGCAGCTTCTCACAGAAGCCACCCCTGTAGCCCCCCCGCTACCAAAACCTTGCCACGCAAAACCAACACATTCCCAAATAATTTTGATTACAAGCGTGAGTATAGCTATCCATTCAAATGTTCCATAGCTGTGTGATTTCATAACAATAGCTTTACATTAGGAATTGGTGTTTAGTCTGGAGCATGCAGACAGTTCTCACTAATATGATTTTAATCCTTGTTTGATCCTGAAGAACAAAGGCAGTAATCTGTGATCTCTGCAAAGATGAGAGGAGCTGCTGACCTGTTGCGCTGGCCCTCAGAGCCCCTGTTGTGCCTTGTTCTATGACCAGCTCTTTGGAATATCTTCTGTAGTGAGGCATTTTAGATCTTGGAGAGAGAATGAAAGCGAATGGGATATGTTCTTCACTCTTGCAACAGAGGCTAATCAGCTCACCATTCAGTGGATCATTGTCCCTTTATCACTTTCTTAGGTACTATTGATCTTCTTGTTCAATTTAACCATCAGTACAAGCAACATACTTTTAGTAAGTATAGCTCTGTGGATGTGGTCCAAGTCGTTGAGGTCAGACTGGTGTCTGGCAGCCATTCATTCTGACTTCTGGAGCACCTCTGTGCAAGTTAAAAAAAAGTCTTTCGTTTCTGCTTCCTTTTTTGGAAAGGAGAACCCTTTTATTTTCTAAAATAAAATAACCACTTACCTTACTAGCAGCATTTCCCTTCATTTTTGGAATGACCGCAGACATCGCAGTGGTCGTATTTTACCTTTCAACAAGCAGCTTTGTATTGAGAACCACCACTGTAGTGATATGTTTTTAATGTTTTCTTTCATTGGCAATTTATGTGAGTGGAGGTGAAATCTGACTCTGTCTAGCGCCTGGTAAATGGAACCCTCGGGCTGTTTGGTCATCTTGGATGGTACCAATAATTATTTTCGCCTTTTAATACAGTGTCGTAATTGGGACAATCAGACCCTTTCCCTTTTACCTTCTCCCCCCACCAATCCCCCACCACACTTTCCCTTTTTGAAAAAAACCCCACAACCTCAAACAACTGTGTAAATTCGTGCTCTTGAGTCTGCAGTCTTATTTTAAATGGGAGTCTCTAGCTTAGCCCAGCTTTAGTTTTAGATCGTATTCCTGTTTTTGGGAAGTATGCAGATGTAAATGAAGTTATTTGTGTGCAACTCTTTGCCTTAAATCTGGTTTTGCTTTTCTCCTCTCTAGATTGACTATCCAGTGAAACGCTTTGGAGTTTCAGCTTTTCTTTCTAACTATATTTCTGATCTCTTATATTATTGTCTTCCTATTTTGTTTTCTTACCAGTTTATGTAGCACCTCTAGTAAATATGCTGCAATACCCTGCACTGAAGTGAGTTTTGAAACCGGCAGAAACTTGTGTATTGTAGAAGTGTGTGTGTTTAGGTGTGCAGGGAGCAGCGGACTCCTGCACCCTCCCTTGGACCTGGGCCTTCCTCTTCTCCGGTCTACGTGAAATCCCTTCTGCTGTCTGATAGCCAGGCCACTGAGGAGGGTGGGGGCATGCAGGTATAAGCATTTAGTCGTGTTGGCTATTTTGCCCTGAGTGCAAACGAATTGTAGGCTGGTGATATTTGCACTGTTAACCAGGGAAATCAAATCCAAATATGGTCCAACCTCTTCTCTCTCTGGTTTTCAAATGCAGACCAGATACATTTCTGGAAGACCCCTATTAGCCATTCACATGCTGTTGGGATCTGGGCAGAGGTGTTTTGTTTGAAGCAGTGTAGTCTGTGTTATATAGTTGGTCAGATTATATTCTCTAATACTCCCCTTTGGCTTAAAATATAGTCAATAAATCAGAAGTGCTGAATCATTTTATCATATGTACCTTTGGTCCTGTTACTGTTTCAGTTGCTGAGGATTTTTGAAGTATAGTAAATGTCTCTCCCCGCTTTGATGTCATTTCTGAACTGAGTTGACTGAGAGTCTTCCAAACCCAGACAATTATACAACAGTCCAGTACAATTTTACTTAGTGTAACCCCATTAGAGAGCTTTCAACTTCAGAGCTGGTTTCCTTTTTCCTTCAGCCACTCACAGTTGTGAACTTTTTGCCATTAATAGCCTAATGCACATGAAAAAACTCCAAAACTTCTTTAAAACTTTAAAATGTTACTACTCGGCGATGAATTTCAAGATGACAGGAGTTAATGTGGTTGCTGTAAAACTGCTGGTTGCTGGACAGTGGAGCAACGGCTGGTGTGTTCCCGGGGCTGCGCGGGACAAGTGGCTGCAGGTGGGTACCACAAAGGTCTGTGCCTCTCCTGTGGGAGCTCAGAATGCAGAAACGGCAACATCTGGCTCGCCGAATCAGCAGCTTGTCTCTATTTTGAACCAGTTCTGCTCATACATATGAAAACTCCTCTTAGCACAGCCAAACAAAAATAGAGCAATAGTAGAAGAAACTTTTTTTTCCTTTATGCATCTTCCTCAGATTT
This sequence comes from Balearica regulorum gibbericeps, assembly GCF_011004875.1. Classification (NCBI taxonomy): domain Eukaryota; kingdom Metazoa; phylum Chordata; class Aves; order Gruiformes; family Gruidae; genus Balearica; species Balearica regulorum. The sequence continues at coordinate 149,313,038 of NC_046185.1, forward strand.
GTTAACTTGCAGGATGGTTAAAAGCCTAATTCCTATTAAGCTTGTCTCTGTGATGAAAATCAAGGAAAGATGTGCAGCAGGCCTCTGACAATTTTCTTTCTTAAATATCCCTGCTACATTTCGATTACAGAATTAGTCTTGTTTATTTGCTACATCGCATCTTGTTGAGAGAAAAGAGGCAATGCATGGGGTGTTGTGACAGCCTGAGAGCCTCGTGGGGGGCACCACCGGACTGGGCACATCTCTCTCTCCCTGAAAATAGTCTCAGAGAAGAAAAACAACTAGATTCTGGATGCTTGCCTGAGACTGCCAGTTTGGCTTTTGGAGAGGGAAAGCTACAAACGTGAACCAAGCGAATCTTGTTCGGGATAGATACAAGAGCATGGATTCAGACCTTGCTGGGCAATTTTGGATGATCCCTTTCCTGATGCTGGATAGGGAGCTTGGAAACAATCTGCTCTTTCTTACGACTTGCACTGAAAATATTTATAATGACTAAAGCTAATGTTTGCAGAACTACTTGGTCAACCTCTGTCCATGAAAGTTATGCCATTAAGTCAGTTGTTGTATAAGGACAGTAATTTAAAAGCAGGTTTGTATTTGGCTGTGTACAGTCATGTTTGAAGTGATTAAATCATGAATGCCCAGGTGGTCAGTACACCCAAGTGAATTCTTACAGAGGAGCCCTGTGGTATTGCCGTATTGCCAGTGCATCTTGCTACGTGCTCTTGTTTTGTAGAACACAGCTCAGCATCTTCTGGGTCACAATGAGAAGATCCTTTCTTAGTTATTTTTTTCCTAGAACTTAAAAATTACAACAATACTCTATAAAAGGTGCTTTCAGGTATGAGAAGTAATGAGGAAAAGAGATCAGCAGGCTCCTTAGCTAAAAAAAAAATAAGTGTAATGAAAGATAAATAACAGGAGCCTCTTACTTGAGGATGTAATTATTTGAGAGAGCACAGTGAGGATATTGTATTAACTAAACAAATCAGATGATGAAAAAGCCATTTTATTAAATTTCAAATATGTAAACACTGAGAAAAATGCAGTTCTATCAATGTAATTGTTTTCATTAAAGTAAGTGAACCATTTTTATTCAGTAGAGCACTATGTAGGAAGCTGTTATAAGTTAGAACTAACTTACGTTCTAGACTCGAAATTTAGACTTATCTTGTATATAAATTTCTGTCAGGCAGTTCTTCTATTGGATAATCTCTGGTTTTAATGTTAATTTTAGATTATGCAGAATGAAAGTAATGCCAAAGCTGTTCTGTAATATGACTTTTTTCCCCAGTAGTAGTATAGTTCTGCCATTACAGGAGACAAATATTCCTAAGAAATTTTCAGAAAAAGCAGAGCAAGCAGCTGTTCCCATAGAGATGATAATGAGCACCTATAAAGTTAGTTTGTCCACAGGTGATCTCAGGGTTTTTAAGTACACCGTATCTGCCCACACCCTAAATTCCTACATGAGAGCCATGGTAACAGTTTGAGCAGGCCAGGTAGTCTGCTTCAGCTGCTGGACCAAACCTTCTGCAGGACCTGGTACTGACTTTAAGCACAATTTGAAGGACCACAGACATTTGGCAACTGTTAACGTATGCTATGGGATGAAATGAGGATAAAAGAATCTGTGATGGTTGAAGAGTTATGTCTTGTTTTACTCCTTTCTCACTGACATTTGGCTGTAAAAGTTCTTACTACTAAGTCATTTATAAATCTCAGGGCTCATGGCTGAAGATGCTAGGATCAAGGAATTAACTGTGTAAGTCTAAAAGAATGCATAAAACTATTCTTGGTGCGGAAACCTGGCGTTATTACTCAGAGTATGAGATATTTTGTCTTAAGGGCACCTTGAATGGAAAAGCATTAAAAACTTTTTTATTTCTGTGCATTGATTTTAACAGTAATCTAAAAAAATAAAAAAAAAAAAATAGGAATAGTTCCCCCAACAAGTATCGTATAGGGAGTTCCAGAAAGAAAGCAATATTGAACTAAGTAAGTGTGGGTAGAAAAACTGGTTGCAATTTCAGAGGAAATTCCTCTTACCAAAAAGGGTCTTTCTGTATTCAGCAGTGCCTGTGTATTCCTGACAGCTTTCTGCATAAATACTATGTCATGTTAAATGAAAGCGGAGTAACTTTAGTTGAGAAGCTGAAAAACCCTTCCTGTCTGCAGGATGTCCTAGCAGAATATTACTGCTGAAGAGCCACAGAGGAAGTGTGTCTATTGGTTTTGAGGGGAATGTCATCCTATCAAGAGTAATTTAAAAGATTTTTAAAAAAACAACCCCAAACCAAACAAAAAATCCCAGACATAACGATCTTCCTGTTGTGTTTTTTTTTTTTTTTTTTTTTTTGTGTGGATAGTGCTTTGCTTTCATTTTTGGCATTTCAAACAAAAGTAACACATTTTAGTTATCTTGGGGTGGTGGTGGAAACTGGGAAAGCTTTTTCTTAAGCAAGGACATCAGTGTTGCCCATCCTCCTTTAGCCCTTCACAGCCCAAAGAAGATTTCATGCCAATCCAAGCAAAATACTTTTGGTTTGGACATGGGAATGAAAAACTGTTTGGAGAGATCCAATTGCAGGACCTCCAGGACCATTGCAATTGTGTAAAAGTTGCAGTAAGACCACAGGAGCTGGCAGTTGCATGTGTACCTGCACAGGTATGGCTACTACACGTAAAGTCAACAGAAGCTGGTTGGGTGTAGGTCTTAGAGATGTTCAGCTTTGCTTCTCATTGGAGAGTGCTGCTGTGGACTTCAGTTGAGGACTGAACTTCTCACTGCAGAACTTTGCCCTACAAATGATTGAACATTATCAGACAGCCTTTGAATTCAGAAAGTACTGATTAAGGCTTTTGAAAGTGTTTAGAAGTTTCCAAAGGTTTCTGAAATGCTTATTTGTGAGAAACTACTGTATTAAAAGTTTACAAGAATATGCATTGTTTTGGGGTAAAAGGACCCTAATCCATTAAAATAACTTCTCTGAAATGCCTTTGCTCCTCACTCCCTCGTGCAAATTCTCTCTTCTTGCCATCCGAGCACAAATGGACATTTGTCTGCCACCTTCTGCACGAGTGCTTGAGCTTCTCTCATTAAATCAGGCAGATGCTCAGTGGTTAATATCTTCCCAATGCAAGTGGCAAAATCAGCTATGCTGTTTTACAGGTGTCCCCACAACAGCTGGACGTTTATTAGTATTCTGTAGCTTCCTGTAGCCTTTTGGAGGACATGAGTTGCTGAGGACTTTCTTGGAAGAAGGTGGGAAAACCCATGACTTTTTGCTTTTGCTCTGCCTGAGAATTCAAAGTAGATCGAATAACTCTATTATGCAAACAAGTAACGGATACATTATTCATCTCTGTCTCTCCCAGCTCATGCATTTTGTATATGATCTATTTCCTTCCATTTAATGAAGAAGCTAAAAACCCCTTGATCCTGCACAAAGTAGCTCCTTTATTTATTTATTTATTTATTTATTTTTAAAAGTTCTTGCTGGTGGTGGCTTGTGAGAACCCAGAGCAGGGTCAGGTCCAGTTTACCCAAAGTGAAAAGGCTGGACCTAGTTTTAAAGTTGGAAACTCCAGCAGTGGACATAATTTTTGAGAATTGTTTTACTGCTACAGTTGGTAACTGAGTTTGCTTTTATATATTTGCGTGCCTTCTTGGGATGAAAAAACTTCTGATTTGAGAACCAGGTATTTTAAGAAAGAGCCCAACTGAAATATTGTGTGGTAGGGAGCATACCTTGCTGCTTGTTTCACGTCTCACTCTTACCCTGGCAGGAGGAAATAGAATACTTGAAGATTACTGAAGATCAATACTGACAGGTTAATAAAGGATTACTTTTTCCTCTTGCTTGCGCAGGGTTTACTTGAATGTGATTGCATGCTCCAAGGAACCGCTTCTGAGTTAGGCTGTCAAATCGTCACTGAGCCTTGTGTTTCTGAGTAATTTCAACTTGAGGCATTGCTCTAGCAAGGGTCATGTGTAAGGTGTTTAGTTCCCACAAAAGTCCCAAAACATGACTCTGGGGTTTTTTTAATTAGTACTTCTTCCCTTCCTTTATGTTTTATATTTGTGGCTACTACCTAATTTCTGTATTCACATTTTTTTACAGATGTTTTCACTTTAACTTTCACCCATACAAACTCAACTTGAAATCTAAAAATTAGTATGTGCTCTTGCTTCTTTATACGAGACAAAATCAGGTTCATGTTTGTCTGACCATATTAGTGTATCATATAGATACCAATGACTGAATTCAGAAATAATAATGAAATTCATTTATCCATTTTGAAGCTAAGTTACTTGGTTTTTAAGGTACTTGAGGACCACCTTTCTCTGAAGTTGTGTGTGTGTGTGTTACTGCTCAAATTAGGGGAAAAAATTTCCTGGGTAAGAAAGTGTCATCTTTCTTCCCGTCCAAGTCTATAGCAGGACCAAACTTATGAATAGTTTGAACAATTCAGTATTCTATCCAACACTGAGTGTTAAATGCAAGTATGTATCTAAACGTTTTCCAGTCCAGTGTTTCAGTATTTCAGGTTTAAATCTTGTTTTGACATTGCTTTTCCCAAGTATTTGTATGCACTTTGTCTACAATATTTGTCAGTTAATCAGTAGGTAGCCATGCCAATAATGAAAGGTAAACAAACTCGTATGCATGTGTGGTCTGTGAAAAGACTTCCAGGGTTTACCCTGTGTGCATGACTCTACCAAAACAGAATTTTTATTTATGAACCATTATTATAATTCCAATTTTTTTAGGTTGTGTATTCCCACTGGAAAATAAAAAAGTAGGTCAAAAAGTATGACTGTAAACACACAAGCTGTTTTTGGAAGCAGAGCTCAGCTCTTGGAGACTTGGAAAGTTCAATTCTCTTGTGACTGATAGGTGCTGAGCACTCTATAAAGGTTTTTTTCCTAAGAATGTAGTGAAAAATTGAGGAATTACATTTGTCAGGAATATAATGACAATACCTGTGTTGTCTTTAGTGGCTACAGGTTCATTACACCTTAATGACCTTATTTTAAAAAAAAACAATGCTAGGGAGAAAGGCTTGAGAGCCTTGTTTCTGTGTAACACTGCAAACAATAAGAGAACCAGCAAAGAAAGACGCAACAATAAGGTTGGCTTGGCTGTCCGAAGTCTTTCGCCCTCAAATGAAGACTCTGACCTTGAATCTGTTAGGATATTGGTTCAAGGTCAAGGTCCTAGTTCAGGAAAACATCAGGAACAGGACAGAAGGACTTAAACTTCAATGGTAATGAAATGCCAACTTAATTTTCCGCACAAGCTTAAGTGCATTCCTGATATGAAGTCTGGCTTGGAATTGACTGAAGAAATTAGATCAGTGCATTGTAAAACTTGTCTTCAATCAGAAAAGTGTACAAGACCACTCTCTTTGGATATGTGGGCTACCCATCTTTGTGGTGAATTTTTTTACATGCCTCCGGAGGAGACTTGTAATACTGAAAAGGATCGTTCAGTAGGTCCATCTTGTGTCACTTTTCTGGCAAAGGTATTTTCACATTTAAATGAGGATAAAAGTGACAAAAGTTGGTCCATAAGATAACTTTCATCTACCTTAGCCCAGGTAGCAGCAGTAGTGAAGAAAGATAGATAACACAGGGTTTGGAACAGATTGCTCCAATTTATATGTCTGTATGTTGCCTGGTTAAGTACAGGTAGCTGAGTTCTTTCCTCTTCATGGTGAAGACGTGATTTCCCAAGTGTTGCATAAGTACTTATGGGACACCATACCTCATCAGTAAAGTCAAAAAAGTATGGACTATATGAGGAGGAAAAAGCTGAGGAAAATACCACAATGGATGGCATAATCTTGCCTGTGGTAATCAAAAGGATGTGTCAGCATTTGTCCAAGTAATTGAACACTAGAAACCTCTCTGCTTTGACAGACACAAAGCAAGCCATTTTTATGTGAAGACTGATAAAGGCATACAAAGAATGCTACGAGTGTATCATCTAGTGAACTTGGTGAGACTCCCCAGGCAAAGAAAACAGCGTGTGTTTGGGGTTCGCTTCATGGTGGGGAAGGACAACAACAGAGGTTTGGGGAAATCAAACAGATGGGGTGAGCCCTGTGGATCTCATTTGTTATCTACTGAGAATCTCTTCAGTCTCAGTTCGCTTGCAAAAATGATAATTTCCCTACTGAGTAAAATCCACATTTTTTAACTTGTCAGCATTGTCACAGCAGTAGAACTGATTATTAGTTTTAATAAACCAGAAAGAAATACTGGAATTTTCTTGTTGATGTGCACTGCTGTATAGGTCCCTACCAGTGCTTAGTAGAAATAGGTAAATCTTTTTATGTCAGTAGAAAGATGAAATGATGTGCAAATTGTATCACAACTCTGTTGTTAGAGGTATGATAAATATACATCTAATGAAATACAGGACCATTCCCATTACATTCTCTGAGAAAGATGCTTTTTTACCCTTCTCTACTTCAGTTACACCTCAATTCACAGGCAGCTCTACTGAGTATAGTGAGGTGATGTTAGGGGAAAAAAGTGCTATTTAATGTAAGAGTCACAGAATCTAGGAATCCTCATTTCTTTGTCATCCACCATAAAGTATATTTTAAAACATCCATTTTTATTTAGTCAGAAACTATTAAAAGCTATTTTTAAGCATTTTTTCTTTTGTCCTTCTACCTTCAGTCTCCATCTCCTCAGTTTCCGGGTTTCTTACAATATAGAAACATTTCAGTCTGGACAGTCTTTTTTGCAAGGTCTGGTATTTTCTGATTCCAAAGGATACTTTGCTTAAAAGGGAAAGAGGAACGTTTACAGGGTGGTTAACATAGATAAGAGCCATCATCGTCTGCATCCACAGCTTGTCCTGATTACGATCAGTTGGCTTGCTGTTGAGTAAGGGTGCATTTTTCATTAAGGCTTCATAAGAGCAAGAAAAATACATAATTTTATGTGTGTCTTTTTGGCACCTAAAATAATTTATATCTCTTTTTTTTTTTTTAAATGAATAGTGATGCTGAATAATTCTTTACTTTTTAAGATAAACAATTCTCGCTGTCACCCTAATCCCAACTAGCCCTACCTACTGTGAACATTAAAAGCAGAGTCATGTTTTTAACTCGAAAAAAGCTAAGGGATTCTGTCATCTATTTTTACAGAAGGAACACACAGCCATATTCCCTCAGTCTGCTGTTACTTCTATTTCAGAACATTTTTCCCCTGCTTTCAGGAAAGTCTTCATGGTTGTGTTCACTGTATTATGATTGTAATAGACTGCAGCTGCGCTTTCACAGTCTTCTACCTTTGCAGAATGCCAAGATTGTAAGTATTTCAAGGTGAAGCAAACAAAAATCAAAGGCACCAGCCAAATTACTAACTGATAGAGTTAAAAATCATGCAGTGCTAGCAGGCATAGGGACTGAACAAGAAGCCTTCTAGTCTTATATTAGTACTCAGAGAGAGTACTCCAGGCTTTCTTGGTTACATCTTTTGTGAAGCAATTCTGTGAAGTAATTTTCTGAGAAAAGAAATCAAAAGACCAAGCCCTTGTGCAGCACAGGTTACCTAGAGTTACCTACGAATTCCTGCATGAAACTGGTAGACCGCAAGGTGATAACTTGGAGAGGGAGATCCCCTCTTGTTTTTACATTTCAAATGGTAAATGATCTGTTTGGTGGCATGATAGGTTTTCTGTTGAAAATAAGTCTCTTATTCCATATTTGCATTTGTCTAGCTTCAGTTTGTTTTTCATCATAAATGTCATATGCAGATTCAGAGATGACATGTAAATATCAGCCTCATCACACCACGTATCTAAAGATCTTTACTATTGATTAACTTCTTCCACTATAGATATTTGTTGGTCATCAAATAAAATTTGCCCTCTTTGTGAAAATGACTTTCGATCTGAACAACTCAGCCTTTTTTATCATGAAGAAGCCTTCCTGTAAAGCCCATTTTCTGGTGTTCAGCTCATTTTTATGGATCTTTTTCTGAATTTACTCCAGTGTACCACTGATCCTTCACAAAATGTATACACTAGGAGTGGGCACACATCCTAGAATGTGCTTCACCTTTGCTGAATTCAGAGATGATATAATCTCCTTATTTCACTGATATTTTTCCTGGCATTATATTCAAAGACTATATTCTCTTTTAGTCTTTCAGGTGACTGGAATGTTTACCTTTGTTCTTTTAACATGTTTAGACTTCTGAGTGGATTAAAACTTTTGGGAAAAAAGATAGTAAAAATTGGTTGGTATCTGTACCCAAACTGTGAATTGAATGTAGCCTTTAGTGAAATAGGAAGTGATTTCTGTAAATTTTGTATGCATTGGTATTTTTACCCAGTTTTTTTGCTGCTGTTGAGACTTTGAAATGTGAAATACATGCATGTAGTGTGTTTGTGTATCTGTAACTGATATGAAAAAGAAAAAGAATTGGAAATTTGAAGTGAACTGTACTTGCCGATCTGTGATCCTGTTTACCTAGGATGCTTCCCGAAGTGGGCTGGTTACTTGAACCAGCCATGCTTATTTTTTAGTTGGCCTATCACTGGTATGTCTATTACATCTTGCAGTGCTTAAAACATGCCACTGAAAATAGCAGATGGCATAAGACCACGTAGTTTTAATTAACACCCTTTGGAGATAATATTCAACAATATACCGTGCCTAGGTATCAGTTTTCCTTAAAACATTCCAAATATATTTACTTCAGTTTGAACTGGATGTTGTAATCTTTAGGGCGTTACTCAGAGTCACTGTGCGAGTGCTTAATGTCAGCTGTATTGAAGTGAGTCTTGGATAAATTATCTGAAATCAATGGAATTGCCCTGATACACTGAAATCTAAAACTTTTAAAATAGCTTTTTCAACTAGAGGTGAGAGGAACCACTATCTTTGTATAATACCCGCTGAACAATTTCATTTGTCTCTTCGGCATGTTTGTAATTACTCATTCAGTTTCTATAAAGGTATTTGATCTTGGTTGAATTTCTTCCAGTGATCTATAACCAACCACATGAGATGACAGGCTGTTCCAAAAGTTTGTGACTATAATTGGCAAAAATAATAAACTTATTTCCATTTTGAGGTTATGTAATTTCAGTTTCTAATAATTGGAATGAGTCAGACCTTTTCATTGGATAAAGAGGCAACCAGTACTAGAAGTCTGTCTGACAGGGAAGTATTTATGAAACTAATTGGTTATTATTTTATTTTTGAACCCATTAGACTATCTTTGTGCATTGACACTTTCCTATAGCTGTTTTTGAGTTCTCCCTTTTATTTGTCCATATCTTCTCTGAAATTTGGACCCTAAGACAGGACACTGCCTTTTAATTATGGCGTCATGAATGCCATAGTGTGATACTAACGTTGTCTCTTCATGCTTGCAATATGCTACATGCCAGGATCAACTCTGCTGTCTCAGCAGTCAAGAGTAATTGGTGATGAATTTTGATCACTAATTTCTAATCTTTCAGAAGTCCTTGAGAGTTTCCTTTCCCTGATTTCAAGTTCAGTGGTTATCAGACTCCTAAGTATTTTCTGAAGATCTGAACTTCAGTCACGTTCTGCAGAACTGCTTTCCCTAACACTGTCCTTCATCTACCTTAGCTTCTTTGCTCCTTTAGGTATAAAATTTCAGGTAGAGCTACGTTAAATTGCACATTCTGTGAACCTCCTTAACTAGCTGTGAAATTCCAGTTTTTTCTATGTAATCTTAGTAGCACTGCTTTTGATTATACCTTCCTTTTAAACAGTGGTTTTCCAAGTTTGGTTTTCCATTTTCTAGGACATCAGGAGGAATTTCCCATATGTTAAAAAAAGAGAAAATATCTCTGCTCTTCTTTCAAAGTGAATGCTTTTTTACATTAGCTACTTATGCATTTGATATTTGGTGAAGCAGGTGACTGAATTTATTCATTCAAATTAGGTATCTTCGACATACTATCTGAATTACCTGCCCCAGCCTGTTTTTAGTTTAGGTGTCAGAAGACTCAAGTAACCCCTACCCAGACTGTTGGTCCTGGATTTCTCACTACTATTAGTTACTGCTTTTTGTTATCTGGAACTGAAGTATTTTGCATCATCATTTTGGGTAAAATTTTGTTCTGCTCATATAAATGAGAAATTTTTTCAGATGTTTCTGTAGCAGAAGGGCAGTGTAGCCTATTGGACATACACTCTCTCCTTTGTAGTTTCAGCAGTAGCTTGGCAGCACGAGCAACAGGGGTACAGACAAAGCTTCAGGTTTGTAGTAGCTACATAACGTGTCTAGACATCCCTGTCTCGCTGGGACAGTTCTGAAAACAGAATGTCCTGGCATCCTAATGGAAACAGTCAGCATGTTTTTGTCCTGATGTCTTCTCAGGGCATGAGATTTTCTTTCTACAAACTCAGCCCCCAGCTGCAGCTGTAGGAATTAAGATGTTTCTGAACCTCAGCTGTGAAATGTGGTCACTGCCTTGGGTTATGGAACCTGACACAGAGCAGGTCCTTGTCACGTGCACTAAGTAGGCATACAGAATATAGAAAAAAAAATGTACAAAACTCCCCAACAGAAAAAAAAGTGCATGTGTTTAGAAACAGAAGAAATAACTTTGTATTCCTATTGCAAATTCCTGAGGTTATTCACTGAAGGCTTGAATTGCCTCTAAATATTAGCTGTTACTATTTGTTATAAATCTTTCTTGAGAAAACTGATTATCACATGTTCTGTGGCCTTTTAAAGTTGACAGCACTCAACTTTTGAATACCTACAAATTAGTAAATTTGGTCACCCAGCCAAATGAATGACCAATTAAAGAGATGCAGCGTCGCAGCAAGGCTGAGCTGTCTTGTTCCTCTGCTTCGGTTCCGCGTTAGGTACACCCCATAGGCATCGCGACGCAGTGCCTGCGGTTTTCTGAAGTCGGTGTTTTGGAGTGTGGTAAAAACTCCCATAAGCTCGAACCGTTCATGGTCAGCACTGGGAACATTCACAGGGTGGTTAGGACTACATCTTTTCCAGTGACTTCTAGGTGTCTTGGCCCAGTACACTCCAAATAGAGTAGCCAGATCTCCCTTGCCCTGAAGATGCTGATCGGCTTCTGCCCGGAGTTACTGTTGTCATCCAAATAGAAAGTAAAATGCTTCCCTCTCTTCTCTGTGATGCGGATAAATATTACCAAAGGGCAAACTTGGTCAGTCAAAATAAATCCTGTAATAAGCTTAAAGTGAAGACTTTATGAAAAATGGTGAATCCTTTTCAGTCTGTACAGCTAGGACAGTTCTTCAGGCTGATGTGACTGTTGGCCTGGGAGAAGCAAATCTTCCTCTATTAGCGTAGAAAAAAGTGGATCTATGATCTTCAAAAGTATTCTCAGCTTTTTTAACCAAGTTCTGGGAGTTTGTTCATGTGTAATATTTTGCTTCAAGTTAGTGACCATTGCCCATGTAGAGCAAGCATCAGCATTTGTTGGGAGCTGGATGTGTTTCCTATGACTGTATTTCAGTTATATCTGGAAACTTGCTTACTGATATTTTTAGTCTGTTCTTGTCTTAGCACATTTCTAATTTTTGCTCTTTTCTTCTTGTGTCTGAACAGTTTTGTTATTTCCTGCTGGCTAATGGCTTCTAGTAGGAATGGCTGCTGCTGTGGTAATGGATTTTGATAGACACATTTCAAAGCTTCAGGAAAGCAAAATATGATCTACTTAGGCTGTCACTAACATAACAGAAGGAAGACAATTCTGCAGAACAAATGAAATCCCTTTAGTCTTGTAAAGTTTTGGGTTTGCTCTTCTGAAAAGGTCTTCCTAGAATTGATATTCTGCTATCTTGAAAACAACAAAACCACTAACTTTACTTATTATGATTCATGTCCATGATTTCTCCATGAGAGCCAACACACACAAAATCCTACAAGGCTGATCAGAATTAAATGCTGACTTGACTGGAGTAAAATGTTTCTGCTTCTTGCCCCTGTGTAGTATAGCATATTTTGTGGGGAAAAAGTAGTTTCCTTCTGCGTCTAGCTGTAAGGAACTGCAAACTGTCACTCCCTGTTCACTTTCTCCGTGGCTGTCATTTTATAAACTTCAATCGTGCCCCTAGTGAAGCATCTCTTTTCCAAGCTGGAAAGTACCACTCTGTTCAGTTCCTCACCCTCATACACATTTTCTCCTTAATGTCTTTTTTCGCTTGGTCAGTGTTGCTCTTGGTGCAGGGGGGCTGTCAGCTGAAGATCCCATGAGAAGCACCGGTCGGAAGCACTCTCAGTTTTCTCTGTCAGAAGCGGTGCCTAAAGGTGGCAGGGCCACAGGGGCCAAAGTGGAGGCACAGTTGTGCCTTGCCTGGGAGGACACCAGGAGCCTGTGCTGACCACTTGGCTTCCATGAGGTGTTGGCTCTGTTTATGGAGGCCAGGAGCTGTAGAGGTTCGGCTGCAATTGGGAGTTGTTTCCTTGATGACTGTGGAATTATTCAGGGTATACATCAATATGCTGTATTCTACTGTAAGAATATAGACTACAGTGTAGAGATGCAATGCCCATCTCTATGGCAGCTCTTTTTCTTTTAAATTAAAGTAGCTATTCCAGAGTTCATTTTAATCTTGAAATCTGAGGTATTAAGTTTCTAATTTTAGGGCAGACGTTAGCATCCTTACCCAAGTAACAGACCATGGACATACACGAGAATGAAGATTCTCCTCCCTTTGCCTCCTGGAAAGCATCACCTGGAGTAGTAGGTAGCATCAGGTGGTGTGGTGGTGGCTGGTTGGCGTTGAAGTCCACTTTGACCCTTACACCCTAATCTACTGTGGCAGTCTACAGCACTGAGTATATAGAATGTATATATACTATATAGAATGGAATCATAGAATCATTGAATCTTTCAGGCCCCTTCCAAACCCCCCTGCCCTTGTTTGTCTTTAAACTAATGTTGAAAGGGACTTAAAATATAAAGGCCGGTACTTCAGCACTGTTTTTTAAATACATTTTTCAGATAATGATCTTTCTAGTTTAAAAAGAAGTCAATGAAAACACTACTGGGAACACACATGGTGTGGTATGGTAAACACCAGCAGAACCCACTGGATAATGTTTGAAAAGCAGAATGTACAATTTGTCAGCAAGCATAATTCCTAAATTCAATCAACTACTAAAAAAGTAAACAGTAATCGGAACTAAATCAAATAGAAAAAAAATTCAGAATGAAAAATATGTAGTTGTTCTAGTTATGAATGGTTATTTTTATTTCACTTAAGCATTAAATTGAATTTTGTGTTGATGAAGCACATAGTATGATGTGCTCACTAAATTAATAACCAAGTGAGATGGTGTGTAAGAGGAAAAGGAAGAGATCTTTGATTCCTCAGTAAATATATCTGTGTCCTTGTTTGTATTAAAGAAAACAGCCTGATTTTTTGTTAAATGGGCAGAGTGTTGAAAATCAGTTTGGGAATGTGGCTAATTTTGATTGAGGGCTGTCTTTAAAACAGTAGATGTGAAAAGGCATGGCTTTGTGTATATATGTGTACATAAAATAGCTGTTGAAGATTTGCATTTTATTTTGGAGAAACAGTTGTTCAAAAAAAGGTTAACAGAAAAGGACATTTACTCCTTTCCCCAAATAGTGAAACAGAAAAATGCAAACCCATTAAAACTTAAAACATGACGTGTAGCAGAATCAAAGTGGAGCTTTCTGTTTAAAATAGGTGAATATCTCTTAAATTCAGAGGTTTTTTAAATAGTTCTGTGCAGTATGGACTAGATGTCTATTAGAGATTTTGTGTACGAATGTGTAAGCAGTGTTGGCACGTGGAGGTACGCACGTGACGGCTGACATCTGCCTCTGGGCCCGAAGTGTGTTACTGGTTACCAGCGCTGTCAGAGCAGACTGTGCCTTTCCTGGGCTCTCTGGTACAGACCGGCTCTGCTCACCGTGTGTTCGTAGCGATGGTTACTTTTAAGCAGGCTCTACTGTCTGTCCCCCAGGATTATATACCATTATATGACCATATTGGAAGCCTGTGGTGACAAAACCTCTGCAATTTTGCTTATAGTTGTAGGGCGGTTATTTCCTCATTACTTTCAACTCTCTTCCTTGGGACTAGATCTATATTCGTTAACTTTGCTAAGTCTGTGCTTATTGACCCTAGCATATTTATTTAATTGCCTGCCATGTTCACATGAGAAATGCAGTTGTAAGGAGCTTTCTGTGAAAATATGTTGTACATTTCTGTTTCACTCAGGAGTATTCTTTCAACATTTACATAAAAATCTTGTTAAATGGCTGGATATAAATACACACTGGAGCATGCACATAACTCCTTTGAATGTGAGTAATTTTATTGATTAGTCTGTTAAGTGTGTTCAGCATTGCCTCGCATCCCTCCCAAACAGGCTCGCAGACCCAGAGACAGTTCAGGTTCCTCATTTGGACGCTTGTGGCAATGATTTGACTTTTTCATGACAGCCCTGGGAGGCAGAGCCCTGCAGTCTCCTCTACCAACTACAGTTACAACCACAAGCTTTGCTGGTCTGCTGCAGCTTTGGGATAAAGCTCTCTCCTGGAGGAGAAGACTGGTTTCCCAGGTTGCTAGGAGAACGCCATCCTGTATCAACACACTCTTCCAGCACTGGTTTGTTGTTCTGTACAAGGAGGTCAAGATCTGTTTGATTTTATTTTTATCCTAGTGGTCACTAGGTACCAGAGATTCTTTCTCTTTCCGTAATAATGACATTCTGGGAAGGAGGATAACAAATGCATCAAACAGGTGACAGAAGAAGGGATTCCTTCATGCACTGAGTAGTTGAGCACTGACATTCCTTGACAGGGAGCACCGTGGAAGCTAACAGTTCATGTATGTTCAAAAAATGTCTGGACACATGAAGGGAAGCAAAATCAAATGGGGATTATTAAATCCAATGACACCACCTCTTATCCCTGAACTGGAAGTTGGGAGAGTGTTGTAGAGAAGTATCACTGTACATTATTCCAGTCCTTACAGGCTTCCCTACATTTGCTATTAGCCACAGTCCCAGACGGGATGCTAGGCACCTTTGGTCTGATTTAATGGGGCTCTCTTGTGCTTTTTAGGGCTTTCTTCAAAGGATACTCATAATAGGAAAACCAGCTAAGGTCTCTAGCTGCATGGAACAGAAAGTGGGAGTGTCAGCTTGCACCACGTAACTGCAGCTTTCTATCTTTATGAAGAACGGGAAGGGTTAAAAACAGTAGTGATTTTCTCTCTTTTGCTTAGCTTTCTGAAGTCTTCCCTTGCTCTCTGCCTATCACCATACATTACTGAGTCCTAAACCTATGCAATTTTTTTTTCTAAGAGATCCTCTTACAAGCATAATTTTGGACAGGATGCACACAACTGTGCAGGGATCTCCTAGAAGCTGAAGAATTCTAAAGATCTGTGTTAAAATTGGAAATCTATTTACAGTTCCCAGAAAAATGCATATGCAGACTAAGAAATTTTATCCCATTGCTGAGTGCGGTTACATTTTTTTCTGCTAAGTCTACTTTGTATGTGATTATCTTTTGATTGTGGATGGCTAATAGCTTCTTCAGTTCAGCTGCAGACAATTTGTGCTGCCCCTCAAGCAGGGAGTGCTTCCCAATGCACGCCTGGCCCGCTGTGCTTCTCGGTCTGGGGCTGTGCCGCAGGTCATACAGACTTTTTTGTACAACCCTGGTTTTGCAGGGTGAACAAAGGAGAAGATGACAGTTTCTTGTTTTCTTTTTGCATTTTTGTTAAACATATAGTGTGTAACAACTAACCAACCCAGCCTGGCTGTCCTGAGCTAGTAACTCCCACCGACAAGGGGGCTTACTCACTTGTCTGCAACACTTAGTACATGCATATACTTTATTTCTGGAGCTGAGCAGTAACTGTACTATATGGCTTTCCACTGCAAGGTGTGAGCTTGCTCTTGCCTTCTAGCCTACCATTTCAGGACTGTTAAGCTATGAACTGATTCGGTAGCTGAATTACTGCTCACACCCACGGCACCTCAGGCAGCACATGCAGGTTCAGTTTAACTGTCCAGCAGCTTGACTTGTAGCCCCCTTTTACCCAGTACAGATCCCAGTATATCGAATCATGCATTTGGTAATTTTTTTATTAAGGTTTTCATATCACAGAATCACAGAATAGTAGGGGTTGGAAGGGACCTCTGGAGATCATCTAGTCCAACCCCCCTGCTAGAGCAAGATCACCTAGAGCGGGTTGCACAGGATGGCGTCCAGGCGGATGTTGAATATCTCCAGAGAAGGAGACTCCACAACCTCTCTGGGCAGCCTGTCCCAGTGCTCAGTCACCCTCACAGTGAAGAAGCTTTTCCTCATGTTCAGATGGAACTTCCCGTATTCCAGTTTGTGCCCATTGCCCCTTGCCCCGTTGCTGGGCACCACTGAAAAGAGTCTGCCCCCGTCCTCTAGACATCCACCCTTTAGATATTTATAAGTATTAATGAGATTCCCTCTCAGTCTTCTCTTCTCTGGGCTAAGCAGAACCTGCTCTCTCAGCCTTTCCTCATATACTACGTGCGTATCTGTGCAGAGTGCAAAATGCGGTCCTTTTACTGCTTCATGCTTTGTGTACAGCTAAAGCACACAACTCTGTAGATGCTTCAAATTATTATGATATGCTGATAATTTGTAGCCTGATTCTAGACAGAGTTACTTTCAGTTAAAACCACAAATATAGCGAGGTCAATTGAATTGAAAGTATCCTAATCTTTGTCAGTACTCCTGGATCATCGTTATTAGTCTTTAACTAATATATAGGTTTGTGAAATTAGCACATTCCCTTTTGAGTGTAAAGCAATTTTGCCTGTTGGCAGATGTACTGTACGTTATTCTAATGCATGTAGTAGCAAAGTGTCCGAGACCTTGCTGAGCTGTCAAATAACACAGCCAAAAATCTCACTGCTCAATATCCATATTTTCAGCTGGCAACATCCCACAATCATTTTAAGTAGTTTCTTTTGATGAAAATGGTCAAAAGATTGTAAGACCTTCGACAGTTCTTGCAGTAATGTAAAAGTGGTGACAGATCCTTTTTCTGCTATGGAGAGATCCCCTGGGTTCTCCTATGGTGTTGGGTTTGTGTTGTGTTTGAAGGGAGACTTGAACATGTTTCTCACAGTAGCTTGGATAGTAGCACTACAAAATTCAGAATATCATTCTAGACCACTGGTGGAACAAAATGAGACTGTGAAAGTCAAGGTGTTAAATGAAAAATTGTCTCTCTCTTTATTTTTTAAAATCTCTGTGTAGGTACTGAATCAGTAGACACTTCAAATTTTAGATGTACTGATATCACTGCAAGTTTGCTAAAACTTCTGTATTGTTTCTACGAAAATTTTAAAAAGATTCTGATCTTGTTTTGTTAATTTTGAGACTCCTTTAGATTGAGACAAAGTAGGAAAAATTTAATGGTACTCACTTCAATTTGCTCTAGATCATGCCCAAATAGAGCCTCACATTTATCCTCTTCTGCTGCTACTGGAGTGTGATACTCACAAAAGGGCTGAGTTTGGTCCCTGTTTACTTCCCCTGGTCAAATTTGGCCTAAATGATTTTTTTTTTTTCATTACATTGTTTCCTGCAGTGTAAAAAGCAATGAGACAAGGAATATACTGCAGTTGGTTGCAGGGTGCTTTATGGTGCTGCTACTGAAAGAGATTACAGGCTACCAATAACACTTGGAAATTCTTATGTAACCTTGTATTATTTATGCTTTTGCCAAAGTAGTTATATACTGTGAATTGCGAGATGCGACCCTTTGATATCTGCTTCTAATCTTGTCTCCTCCCATTTCAGATATGACTTGAGGATCCAGTATGTAGTACTTTATTAAAAAAAGTTAAATGATAAGGTTAGTGCTTCATAGCCTTTGAAATGTTTTTTAAGCTATTCTTAGATAGTACAAGGATCTGGTTTCTATTTCTGTCTGCTCTTGAATTATTGGTTGCTAATATTGCATCCAAATTGAAATGAGGGGGAAGGAGAGTAAAAATGTTATAAAAATGAAATTATGTGATTTTAATGTCGGATATTATGCCACTTGCCAGGAATAGAATAAAATGCTTTCTACCATTTGGTAATTGAGAATTGCCGTGTTCCATTAGTGCATGGGATGTTCTGCTGATGATGTCCCATGAGATATTAACTTCCCCAGCCTCCAACGATTTTCTGTGGGGAGCTGTGGAAATTTGAATTCACTGAGTCTTGCGCTAGTGTAATTTTTATTCTTTGAGTTCTACAAAGGCATAAAAAGAATATAGTAAAGATTACAAAATCACTTAGTTCTCTGTCTCAAAATTACTGCAAATTAGCACTGATAAGAATTAATGTATTAATGTTATTGAAAGAAAACGCTGATAGGTTTTGTTTTCTTTCCCCCTACAATCTAAAACTGATTATTACTTTACTTTAGGACTCTGACTTGTGCATACATGAAATGTTTCCTAAGTTTGGACTTGGATTAAACCAAAGCTAAGAAACATGTTCCTGTCCAAGAATACTAAAAGTCGGAGTCAGCCAGGAACTGGTACCTTGATGAACTGTGCCATCTTACAGTTGTTTTAGCCAGAGACTAGTCTGTAAAGTCAAATATTCATTTGCAAAGTCTAGACCACATCAAATCAGATATCATAGCCTCAGCCATGACTCACCAATTTCAAGGCCACATAGAGAAGATACGAGTAAATAGTGTGATCACCTGCATAATTCAAAGCACATAATGTCACTCGGTAATTCCTGCTGTGGAGGAAATTCATCTTTCTAGGATGTAAGTAAAATCTGTCAAGTCTGATAAACTGTAGCTGAACTCAGGTATGTCTTTGAGAGAAACCTGCAATCTGGAATTAAAGACTTTAATCAATGAGAGAGTCCTTAGTTCCTTCGGTAATCTGTCCCGCTGTGTTACTCATGGCTGTGCCTGGCTCGTACTCTGCAGTTGGACTGAACGGAGGTGTGATTTGAGTGGATGGCATGGGTGGTAATGCTAGCCTGTCTCCGTTTCTGCCTTTCTCCTCGTGCACTTTTTTCAAGCTGTAATTCTCAACTTGATGAAAACTGTGCAAAGTGAAATGAAATGACTAAATTATAGTAGACTGAAGACTAGTGGGAAATAAAACCAGTGAAGAGACAATGAAAGGAGAGAATATCAACTGCGGAAAGCACCTCATCCTGTAATACAGTGAATATTGCAGCTTCTTTGCCAATGGGCAGAAGTGATGCTTATCAACCGAGATAATTAGGGTAGTAGTGTTGAAATCATGGAAGTTGTTAAAGTTTGATTGAGAACAGAATTTGGGCACTTATGATCCATTTTTAGCGTATTACTCATATAAAACCACAAAGATTGGTTTAGTTTTCAGAACAGATGTCCCTGATGTTTATTTGAGCAGCCCCGTCCAAATGTTCTGGAACTTCTGCTTGCCGTGCAGGGTATTTCTTGAAGCTCTAATTGCAAAACTCTGGGATAGTGAGGAAGATGTTAGTTCTTGCAGAGTAAGTGGGAATTTAAGACTGCACAACCAACCTATATTTTGAACTGGGAACTGTGGAAAAAGTGATAGGAAGGTATGTAGCTTATCTCTGTATTAATTCAGGTAAGCTTAGCAAGGCTGGATTTTGAAAGGCACATCTCTGACTTCTGGGTCTAGCAGGCTTCTTCCTTGTCTGCTGTGCTCAGTAATTTGTGCTTTCTCCCTAATTCTTATCAGTCTGTTTGGTAACTCTTTGGAACAAGTGGTTGCAATTTCTGGATACTGAATTCAAGAATGCTTTGCAATAGAAAATACTTTTGGGGGGGGTGTTTTTCTTAATGTCACCCATCTCTCTCACACTTCTCTCTCTCTCCATATATATATATATATTTGAATCTGACTACAAATTAATATAATGCTGTAATTCCAGCCTGCAATATGGTGGCACCATTTTTGGTATACCCAACTACTCCATCAGAATTAAGTAACTGTATAAGTGGTTTTATAGAGATAATTTCTGAATTTGACATACTGCTTGTTTCCGCGGGTCCTTCCAGTTGCGGTGCAGCCCTATGTCTAGGAGGTTGAGAAGTAAATTCAAATATGTTGCTCCTTTGTCCACACAACTTTGCATTGTGTTTCAACTGGCTATGTACACAACAAAAAGCACAAGATACTCTATTTCTGCATCTTTATTCTTTTAGTAAACAGCATTTTATAAAAAGTATTACTTTCAATTTTCTGTAGATCAGAACAAATGCTTACAATTATGTGTATATTATGTATACAACTATTGTACTAATGTATTCTGAGCTGTGTTCTTCACCACTGAAAACTGAACCATTTACTTTTATTTCTAATTTAACATTACATTGCTCTAGTACTTTAAGGTGTAGGCCATTGTCCCTAACAGTTTATACCTATTTATTTATTTATATTCAAACATGATGACAAGCACAAGTCATCACAAGTCAACACTTGTGAAATTAGTTTTCAGAGCAATGTTATTTTGGAGAAGTAAGATGAGTTATCCTGATCCCTGAATGCAAGGGGGATCTTTAACAGTTGTGTGCTCAGCAACCAGAGACAGGCAGAAGGGACTTAGTTTTATCCTCTTATCAAGGCTATAAATAACTTTATAATTAAAATATATAGCCTTTGTGAGTCGAAGTTCTGAAGTAATTTCAATGTCAAATAGTATCAATACCTTATCATTAGACATACAGTCTGCTAATTATGTCTGATTTGGGCTGTGTCTGGAGTCTCCTGTAAGTGATGACTCTGAATTTTGGCCTTGGTTTCATGTAGGTTGTGCATTAATAGAGGATGTAACGCTGCTGTGCAGCAGCGCTTGTTTCTGTTGTTGATGTAATTCAGGATCTGATCGGTTCCCTGCAGAAGCAGCTTGTAAAGGTGGGCTGTGGTGCAGGGGGTAAGCAGTGTCCTCACTGCTCACGTAGCATCTCTGAGTGGTTTTTCGCAGAGGGAATGACAAGAGCAGAGCTGTTGGGCACTGGGGGACAGGGGGGCTCACGGACCGAGCCAGGACTATGGACAAGCCTGAGCCTAATCCAGGTTTTAGATCCTGGAGCCACTGAAGTTTGCTTTATCGGTACCCCTTAAGAATATGCGTGTACTTGTCTAAGGTGTAAATATGTTTTCTAAGCTACAGTGACTACATTGTTCCCACATCCAGCCTTACCTTGCAATAGCTCCTGAAGTCTCATGTAAATCATTCTGGGCGAGTAGGAGAAATAGTAGCAACAAGACATGCAGTGGTACTGGGGACACTTAAATATAAGGGCACCTGATTATAGAGAAGAGTCAATCTGGCTTGGGATTTCTTGTGCTTTCTTGGAGCAGCCTGGACTTGTGTCCTGGATGTGCTGCCTGGGTGCTCTGCAGAGAGCCCTGCCTCTGCCACCGCTCAGACCTTCTCCGAGCAGCTCCACAGGGCTTGCGGTGCTGCCTGCAGCAACATTGCAACCTGCTTCAGCCTCCTCCCATCACATTTTTCTTTGACTTTTAACACTACAGTCAGAGAGCCAGGGACCAAAGAAAAAAAATTTTTTGGAAGTGTTAAGGAGTTAACATGCGAACCTGGGTGAATGTGCTGGTCCAAACCAGAGCTCTGCGCTGCTGCGGCAGTGTGGTTTCCCAGTGCGCAAGCCAGCTTGTTTAAAGATGGTATCTCTACGCTGCACTGCGTCCTGCAGCATCAACACACCCACTGTCTCCTGCTGTTTGATTCCTTCTGTGCTCAGGGAAATAGGACTTTTCTAGACACAAACACAATTGCGTCAGAGGAATTTGCGGATCTCTGACCAATTGCTTCTCTGAAGGCAGCCCCCAGACCACTGACCGTGCTAGTGTATGTCAGAAAAAGTAGCAATACTATATAATCACATATGCACACACAGATCAGCAAGTTACTTTGGCTTGGTTCATGCTGCTGTTTTATGCTTTTTCTTCTAAGCTGCCTTTAATTGCTGCTTCGACATAAGTAGTCTGTCGTGTGACCTCAAATCTGTTTCTAAGAGGTGACAAAAAATATGGAAAGCTGAAGGGCAATATATCTGTGTCAACTGAAGTAGAAAACCTGTAAGAAGATGGTACTAAAATTTCTATTAGCCAGCAGGAATTTTGCTGATTCACGCCCGACACAGATCCGACCTGACGAAGAGGAAGAGTCAGGGAGATGGATCAAGTGTTTTGATTGTGCGGAGGGACCATGGAGCTCAGCCTCCTCACCATGACCTGCTTCTGGAGAGAGCTGGCGCTTGGCACGTTTGGTAACAGGGCCTTTTCAGGTGAATCAAGCTGAGGCATCCCAAAAGCAAAATATGTACAAGAGCTGGCCGCTGTGGAAACCATTGCCAAGATCTATAAATACCTTTGAGGTGGTAATGCAAATGTGGGAGGGGAGCATCGCTCCACCTGTATCCATAGGAAGACAAACAATTATCTGAATTTAAGTCCAGGGAAATTCCAGGCTCTGGCAGATGTTTGCTGGCAAGCCTACATGTAGTAGATTGAAACACTGCAGCCCTCTATGTGTCCCTGCGGTCGGAGACCTGCACCCCTGCCGCAGGGGTGCCGAGAAGGGGTTACCGGCAGGGACGTTACCTGTGTCAGTTTTCCATCCTGAGCTTTAGTGCAAACCCACCTTTACCAGCTGATGATGGTAAGGCCAGAGTGTGAGCTGAGTAATTCAGCTGTGGCCGAGGCAGAATCAACACCTGTGGCAGGGCACCTAGAGCCAGCCCAGATACTCAAAATAATTAACAACCGGTGGGTTCTCCAAGGAACATCTGCGAAACCTGTCTAAGCATGTTTTGCATGCTTACGTGCTTCCTCTCCTTATGAAGTATCTGAACACCGACAGCCTTTTAAAGCAGCTCTGCGTGTGACCGCCCATGTGGCGGGTACACGCTGTGAGCTGTGGCTTCAAATGGTGATGCGGTCTCAGACAAATAGCGAGGTTATGATGGGGTAACAAACTGCTGCTCTTTATTTAAGGCACTGTAACTATCAATCTGATAGACTCACAGAGAAATTCAGATTGGAAGGGACCTCAGGAGTTCATTTGCATGTCCCTAGTCTTCCCAAATCAAATGTATTAGCTTAAACCTTTTTGCTGAGGTTTTAAGTGAAGCTGCATTACTTCATAACTCTAAGATAAATATGGAGAATTGAAATATAAAAAGAAATTCAAGGGAATGGGAAGCAGGTTGAAGAGAAAGTATTTAGACATAGCTATTGATTAGTCTAGTCCACGTGACAGTGTACTTAAAGGACATGGCCAGAAGAGTCAGGGGTAGGATGGTCAGTTTGAAGAAAGAAAAATCAAATTTCTAAAGCCAAATCTCGCAGCAAGGGCTGAAACTTGAAGAATAAAGTGATTCTGACACTGGAAGCACTTAAAGGACAGTTTACTTAACAGTAGTGCAGATCCTGTTGTCAGCAGTCAAAAACAAAAGAATGAGACTGTCTTCACAGAGTTTAGAAAAGGAAACTTAAAACTTTAAGGGTGAAATCACAGAAGACACTACCTAGAGAGTTTTTTTAAGGACATACGGAAGGAAGACAAGACAAACAAAAAAGAAAGATAAAGAGCTTGAGGGAGCAGAGCGTGTTAATCAGGCAACAAGATGAACGATGACCAACTGGCGATGGGGTTTAGTGTGCCCTCAGGATTGGCACGGAGCAGTGAGGTCCTGGGTATGAGACACCACTTTGAGGCATGTGCTTCAGCACCAGGTGGACAGGTTAGCTGAAATTTGATGGATCAAACCAGATAACTAGATAGAGTTTTCTAACCTACCTGTCTCTGTAGTCACAACATTTTTCTATTTAATGAATTTTCTCCCTTCTGTAGCTCTGTGTAAGACCCTGAAAGAAAAGACTCATGACCTCTGTAGACAAAGAC
The DNA here is from genome assembly GCF_011004875.1 of Balearica regulorum gibbericeps. Classification (NCBI taxonomy): domain Eukaryota; kingdom Metazoa; phylum Chordata; class Aves; order Gruiformes; family Gruidae; genus Balearica; species Balearica regulorum. The sequence continues at coordinate 149,336,974 of NC_046185.1, forward strand.
TGTTTTGCCTTGTGGTTCACATAGCCTGGACCACATGTCCATAGATAGAAATTTGCATGACTTCTGCCATCACATTTGGGTGCTTGCTAATTTAGATCTTTGCACAATTTCTGATAAGCAGTGTTCTAAATTATAGTTTATGTATAAATTATAAGCAGACTTATAACTTCATACTGTTTATTTCAGTTGATCCAGTTTGATATTTCTGCTACCATCAATTGAAGCATGATAGATAAATGCTGCTCGTTCACTTTCCCCTGCTGGGATGAGGGAGAGAATCGGGAGAGTAAAAGTGAGAAAACTTGTGGGTTGAGACAAAGACAGTTCAATAGCTAAAGCAAAAGCTGCGCGTGTGCAAGCAAAGCAAAACCAGGAATTCATTCACCACTTCCCATGGGCAGGCAGGTGTTCAGCCATCTCCAGGAAAGCAGGGCTGCATCATGTGTAATGGTTACTGGGGAAGACAAATGCCATCACTCTGAATGATCCCTCTTTCCTTATTCCCCCAGCTTTATATGCTGAGCATGATGTCATATGGTATGGAATATTGCTTTGGTCATTTGGGGTCAGCTGTCCCAGCTGTGTGCCCTCCCAGCTCCTTGTGCACCCCCAGCCTACTTGCTGGTGAGGTGGTGTGAGGAGCAGAAGAGGCCTTGGCTCTGTGTGAACACTGCTCAGCAGTAACTGAAACATCTCTATATCATCAGCACTGTTTTCAGCACAAATCAAAAACACAGCCCCATACTAGCCACTGTGAAGAAAATAACTCTACCCCAGCCCAAACCAGCACATCTAGAAACATCATGATTTGTTATTCAATGTGTCATATTTGTCCACTTCTGCTGACAGCTTTAATGAATTGTAGGTCTTCTAAGTTTTATTTTCCCTGTGGTCATTCATGAAATCATTATTGAATGGTCAATGAAGTGAGGCAATCAAGCAGTTCAACAAAATGCCTAACACAATTTAATTTGCCATAACAAGAAAAGAAGGATGTTATTTATTAAATGAGAGGTCTAATAATAAAAATATGGTGAGTCACAATGTAACTGGTGGTTTTCTTCTGTGCTATTAATATACATGTTGACCCTTTACTTTTTGGTGATGTAATTCCCCCTCACTCCTTGCCCCCCAAATCTACCCCTATGGGAAGCTCCTCGCTAAGTTATATATTTGGAAAAGTAGGACAATCTCAATTCTTTCTCCCAGAAAGGTGCCTTCTCCTCAGGCTTCTGAGTCATCATGGCTGTGACTCACATGGCTTGCTTTCATGAAGATGAGTCACTCCAAATTTTCTGGCGTCAAGACTATCCTACTGTCTATCAGTGTGTTATCTGCCGTACACTGAGAAATGTTCCGAGCTGCACAGTTGTAAGTAGACATTAGAGAAGGGTAACAAAAGAGAGGGACAATCTTTAAGCAAGTGATGGTTAGTTTGATTGATCCTTTTGGGGGAGAGAGGAAGGTGGAAGAAGGTGATGGTGATAACGTATAGATTGTTCTGGTGACATTAGCAGATGTTATTCCTTTGACTGCCAAGTTCCATGGGCAGCAATTTGGGAGTTAAAGAGAAACTCTCTGCTGGCTAACTGCGAAAAAGAGAGAGAAATCTTTAAGAGGCTGAAATAGCTGGTGTCTGAAAATAAGAAGCCTTTCCCCCCTCCAATAGCTGTGGGAAGCGTGTCAGCAACTGTAGCAAAACTCAAAGAAGCTGCATAATGATCATACGCTATGTAAACTGCAAGAGTAGATACTCAGTTTTTTGTGAACTGCTAATTCTTTTCTTCAAAGGACCCAGAGAAGAGTGGTAACATCAAAAATGGTTTTGCTTTGATCATTTGACCATAGACACACACTGAGAAGGCTCCCTAGAGGCTGGGCAGGTTACCTCTCTGAATCTTCCCCCATTTGGCTTTTCCTCTGCCTTGTCCTTTTCTTTGAAGCAGGGGAGTGGCACCTAGACGTAAAACCAGCAGGGGAGGAATAGTGTGCGTATGTCTTCTTGGATTTGTTCAAGAGGAAATGTGCTGAAAGGCTTCAGCCCCCTGCAAGCCAAACTCGGGTAAAGCTGGGCAATCTTGGGTGGCTGAGCTCTACTTCAATGTTGGAAGCTGGGAGCTCAGAAGATGCAGCAGAAGGGGCACTGGGACGCAGATTTAGATTCAGTTCCCCGCTCTGCTGCTGACCCATGGTATGACTTTTGGCACGTCACCGAAGGCAGCAGAGAGGTTTCTTTACGTGTTGCTGAGCTCCTTTTCATTATGGGCAGTCTTGTTTGTTTTTTTCCCATGGAACTCGCCATGCCTCACTCTTTTAAATTAAAACACAGCTGGAGGAAGGGGGGCTGCTGCTGGTATTGTCGTTCTGCAATGGCTCAGTAATTAAAGCTCTCACCCAGGATGAAGGAGACCAGATTCCACTGTTCTTCTTTGTGAGTGAATACACAGCCACTAAGATCAGAGGAGTAATGTGCCACCAGGCTAATGCTGTTCTTAGCTGGGACACTCACGTCTCTGTGGACTTGATGCCACTGTGTAACCAAGGATTCAAGATGAATCAGACAGGAGAAAGGGGTTGAGGAAAGCACTGTTCTGTAGCCAACTGGTTGGGGACCTCACTAGATACAGAGCAGCCTTGCCTTCTTCCTGCTGTGTACGTAACTTCTTTGTCTTGTGTGTTCCTGAGTGGACTGACGTAATGGATACTTGGAGCCAAAGGCTGGGGTTACCTTCTCCAAAGGTTTTGTCACTGAGACTGAAAAGTTTTCAGACTTAACCAAGATGCTTGAACTTCCCTGTGGTATTATCTTTGCTTTAGAGCCATCTTTTCAGAAGACAGCAACAGTGGAATAGGTAAAGATCTTTGCTTGGGGATGATTGTGCAAAAATAGAGAAACATTTAAAGTAGTTTTAAAAAAATTACATAAATTTGATTATGTTACAGAGTTTGCAGAGTTCTTTTCTATATTCTTTGGCCCAGTCATGTTTTGGAAGGGGCTTCACAACTTTATGGAAGATAATTTGAAAGAATTCAAATTATTCTGAATTAAAGTTTAAGACATTTGTTGCAACGTGCTTTTCTGTAGTTATTAGGCTTGTTTAACATCCAACACCTCCAAACACACGTGCTGAATTTCAGTCAAACCATTTCTAAGGCCTCAAACGAGTTTGTAGTGTCCCTTTAAATTTGCTATTGTGCTGCTCTCGTCAAGCTAACTAGCACAATAGTCAGTGCCACGAAGAAGCTTAAAACATGCATATTTTATGAGTATTTCAGAGAACTGCCACACAAAGGAGAAGTAGGCTACGTCTACAATATTATCACTTCACCTATTGTAACCTTCTCAAGGATTTTTTTAGATAAAAGAAAAGCTGCAGTGTATGATCACTGCAGAGCGGGGTCAGAGATCATAGGAAGGGGGAGGAAGACAAGGACTCATGGTGTCTGAGGACACTTACTTCTTGTCACCTTGGTACAGGCCATCTGATCATCAAACTCTGTTCAGAGCTTTATTCTAAGGTTATTGTTGGAGTCATTCAGAGCATATTAACCCCCGGCACTTGTTTCCCTTTTTTTTTTGGCTAAATTATATGAAATGTTGGCTGGGTGTTTCCTATTTGTTGTTAACTCTGAGGGCTTGCGAAAGCTGGAAATTACGTACGATTCATAAGACATACACCATTCTTTACTCAGTTTCTATCAACCCCTGTGAAAACAGCTTTTCGCTTTAATGAGAATGAAAAGGAATGTTTGCTCAAATGAAATGTAGTACTTGCCTGTTTAAAAATAAAACAGCACAGTCTGCATCCTTTTACTGTTTTGACTCCTAGAATTTTTACAGGTTAATTCACATATAAAACACCATTGGGAATACTACTTTAGATGTAGCATTATGTGACTAAACCTAAGTGTGCAACACACTTTTTGTTTGCTAGATTGTGCAGAAATACATGGAGTAGTATTATTGCATACAAATATATTAGAAGAACTGCAGCAGTTATTATCCGTTGAGAAAGGTGGCAGCCAGGGACAGAGGTGACCTCCACACAAGGCGTAGATGATGTGTGCTGGGTGCTTTGGGACCGGGTGGGTGTGCAGTGAAGCCAGCAGAGGTTGCTCCTGCTGCCCGGGCTGAGTGGCGTCAGGATCTGTGCCTCTGGGGGGGGGGGGTGGACAAGCGCCCCGTGAGTCTGTAAGCCCCGGTGCTCGGCACACAGGATGCTTCCAACCTGCAAATGGCTGCTGGCTGCTGAGCACTCCAACTTGAGCAGTTATTTCAGCTTTCTTGTGAGGCCCCCTTTGGAGGACTATTTGCACAGCAGCTTTAGAGGCACTGTTAAGGCAGCTCTTGCTGGAATTATTTTCCATTATTTACTCACGGACTTTGTTTCTATGACATCTTTTTTAATTCATGCTCCCATCTGGCTAACCATTGAAGTTGCTGATTGTAGCACATGTAGTTACCAGACTGCTTCAGCTGGCTTCCCTCCCCAGCAGCAAAAATGTATGTTATCTGCTGGGCACTTGTTTCTTTCTTCTGATCTCTGCCACCTACTTTCTCTTGATTTTGGTTTATCCAAAGTCCGCTGTACCCAGACTTCAGCAGATCTCTGCCTCTTGGAAAACTCTTTTTGCTTTGTATTTTGATAGGATGGCTGTCAGGAGAACTCACAAGAACTGCCCTGAGCAGCACACCTTCTTCCCAGCAGCTGTTGAGACAGAACACGAGCCATCCCTGGGTATGATGGGGTTCAACCAAACAGACCTCAGTAGAAAAAATTACATTCTTAAATACTTCACTCTGCTTTCGGGCACCTTACATGCAGCCGAGTGCCTGACTTCCTGCACAGGGCATAGGAGCCTGGGCTTTGTGCTATGGATGTACGTGGTCTTGGATCAGCTCACCAGCAGGGTGAGCTCATGTTGACTTGGAGAAAGGGCAGGGTGAGTTCAAGTCTGCCAGATTGACTACACATACCCTTTGCAGCCTGGGCAGGGACAGAAACAGGTTCTTTAGGGAAGTACACAGTTATCTGAATCACAAGATCATCTTGCAAGTCCTCTAATACTTTGCCTCATTTTCAGTGCACTGCTCAACTACTGCAACAAATGAAGCAAGGGTTACTCAGGCAGCAGGCACTGTCAGTAAGCACCGGGATTTGTGCCAGATCTAGCCTGTGTCTTGAATGAAGAAGGGGCAACAGCGTTGGATTGTGCAATTAGAAATTCTTTACTGTTAGAGTGGTGAGGTACTGGAACAGGTTGCCCAGAGAGGTTGTGGAGGCTCCATCCCTGGAAGTGTTTAAGACCAGGTTGGATGGGGCTTTGGGCAACGTGGTCTAGTGGAGGGTGTCCCTGCCCATGGCAGGGGGGTTGGAACTAGATGATCTTTAAGGTCCCTTCCAACCCAAACCATTCTATGATTCTATGATTCTATGTGGCTCACCAAGGCTGAAGTGTTCACCAGGAGCGTCCCAGGGTGGTGATCAGGAATGGCCCCCACCCCCTGGCATGATGCTGGTCTTGGTGAGCTGTCTTGGAAAAGTCAGAAAGCCAAGGGAACCACAAGAGGGGAGAGGGGCTGCAGTTTGCTCTCCGAGCTTTATCCAGAGCAACCTTTCTGATTGATGTGCCCGCTAGGAAGGAGCTGTGACTGAGCAAGCCGGCTCCTGAGAGCCACGGTACAGTGCAGGGCTGAGGTTGAAAACAAGTCCTGAATTGTTGCTCCTTCCCGTCAGTCAGAAGCTGTGGCAGAGCTGGTCTGAACTTGGAGCAGACAGTCCACAGTTTATGCTGTAGTCCTTTGAAATACAACCTATTCTGTATATATTGATTTTGAGACAGACACATGTCTTCTGCAAGTAAAGTGTGAGCAAAGATTCAATATGGAAAGAAGATTTTCTTTAGTCTAGAAGTGGGTGCACAGAGACCACCGATCACTTGTCTTTCCATAGTCCTCTCCTAATACTGTCCAGAAGTACAGAACAGTGGATAAACCTGGACCTTTCAGCCTCTGCTTCCTCAAACTGCTGTGGGTAAAGGTAATTTGACTGTTCTCTGGAGAGAAACTCAGGTTTCTTTCTCCTACAGAAAGTAAGTCAGGTTTCCATGCTCCAGGATCAGTGAGTTACTGGGAAGCAATGTCATTGCCTGGTTTTACCGTACTGGTGATGACTTGGTTTCCACCATCTGTTGAATGAGCAGAGGAGCTGCCTCTGCAAACTTTCTAGGAGTGGTGGTCTTCTTGTCGCCGCCACAAACTGCTCAAAAGGCAGGAGGTGAACCCTGGCATCACCGTGATGCAGAGAACAGACAGTGCAGGGTTTTGGTTTTGTGTTGAATAACAGAATGGGCAACAGCTTCTAATGGGAATGAATAGCTGATAATGACAGAAATGATCCTGGGGCAGATTGAAATTATTCCCATATGGTCTGGGGAAGATTTGTTGTAATACATGAATATGCAATTAATCTTGGGAGGGAAAGAAAAAAGAAAAAGAAAAGAAGGAAACTACCTTGAGTAACCTCAGCCTAGCAGTGTAAAGGAGTGATGAAGTGGGGAAGGAGTAAGTGACAAACAGCAAAGATGCTGTGCAACCAAGTTACCTACCAAAGCAAAACCAAAACATATGTAGAATGCTATGGACTATATTTCTTCAGAAATCTATGTAGTGTCTTCATGTTGATATTTATTTAAAGCTCGGTTCAAACACCGTAATAAGGCAAGAGGAATTTTTTCACTAACTTTGACTGTATTTGACTTAAATTCATTATTGCACAATTTTGGTATTGGTTTTGGTATTTTTTTTTCTTTTATTTCATGTGTACTAGATAGAACCCAGACAGCTAAAAAATGCACAGGTTGTTTTTAGAAATTGACTTCTTCGGTATTTTTTTTTCAGAGACATTCACAAAATAATTTGGTGACTAATTCTTGGTTTACCTTAGCTTTTCTCCCCAATTTAATATTCCAAATTCAAGCCATCTCTTTTGGTTTTCTTAGAATGTGTTTGTCACATATGTTCTGTACCCTTATTTATACTACAAATGTCCAGCTATTAAGCATTTGTAATTTGTTTTTCACTGTTTGCACCATTATTTCTGTTGGTGAACTGCTTGGCTGATTATATGTGGGAGAAACAAAACACTTAAAACCAGAAAAATAAATTTAATAAACAGTTCGGATAAGAACTGAATTCATTGAAACTTCTAATCTTTCCAGAGTATTATGTGAAAAAACGATGAAAAGATAAGAAAATGTGCATTTAATGGTTTAAAACTAGTCTTATGAATGATGAAGATAATGCATATTTGGAATGACAGCTATTTATATTGCTAAATAGTTAAAGAAAGCATGATTTCTTATTTATGAAAGCAATACAATGATCCTCATATAAACACTTCATTAGTTTCTAGATAAGTGCGTTTTTGAACTGAACAACTGCAAATGAAGAAGGAATATAAAATTTAAATCCTTTTAAGGAAAGTCACTTTGAGAGAAGCATTGCGTGCTTTCAGTCCACAGCCACTGAGAAATGAAATGAAAAAATCATGTAATTCCCAGGCAAAAACCCCATCCTTAATTTAGCTGAAAGTGTAAATACATATCTGCTAATTAAAAATCTTATTCGAGTGTTATTAGACTTTCCCAATACACCAAAAAGCAAATCTTAAATTCAAATAGAAGGCTAAGCACAAATGCAAATGTGTACCCATATCTTCACTGAAAGAGTAGCAGGATACAAATCAAAGATGTTTTTATCTGTCAGTACCAATAATGGCAAAACCCAAATAGTGGTTTACTCAACCTTGAACTTGATTTTATTTTTTTACATTAAAAAATGACCTTAGTGAATTGACACTTCAGTTCCTGCATTTTCTTGCTATTTATGTTTCTGTTCTGACACTGAAACTCCTTTTTAGAGAAGGCATCTAATAATTATTAAAACTCCGGAGACTTACTAAGAGAAAGAAGAAAATAGATGTTGCCTGTGTACTAGACTCCGACTCCCTTTTCTCCTAGAAATCTTTTCCAACTGTTGTTGCACTGCTTGGGAGACAGGAAAGGCAAGACAGCAAAGACATGTTCCTGGTATGTGGGGAAAGAATCAAGGTTTCTTGCTATGTGCTTGCTTTTAAACGTAGCAAATCCATCGGGATGAATGGAATCCATTGGGAAAATGAGATTGGAAAGCACATTTTTCCACAAGCAGTTCTCTGTAGTCCGTCCTCACATTAGTATCCATAAAGTTGCAACTGCAGCCATGGTAAAGATCAGGGACAGTCTGATTAATGACGTCTGTCTCACCGAGGTGCAGCATCCCTCCAGCAGTGAGGAAATTTCCAGTGATTCTTAAATTGGAATGATGCAGGTTGAGGCTGCCCAGCTTGCTATCAAGGCTACAAACGTGGCAGGTGATGGATCAAGCGGTGCTGTGTTTTCTGGCTGGGTGTAGGTCCGTGGTGCTTACCGAATTGTTTAGGCAGCTTTGTATTATCTTTGGAACTCTGGATTTTGGGGCAGATCCTTTTAGGCTGCAGACATGTGACCTCCCTGGTTGGCAAAGGTCCGTGGAGAAACCATTATACTCTTGCTTATGGCAATTATTAATGCTTGATTTTTTTAGGAGGGAAGGATAGAATATCTGATGGTGAAACCACTGGTTAAATTTGCTCAGGAAGCTGGTTTCTGATGATGATAATCAAGTTAATTATTGATAATAAGCAGTTAGGATTATATCATTACTCTTGCTTAGTTGCTGCTTTGAACAGGACGCTAACCATGCTGGGAAGGACAAGTCATGGCAGCGGTGGTGGGCATGAGTGCCTTGGAGTGCTATCAAATAAAGCATCTGACGGTTAGCTGCTTGGGCTTGGTGGTCAGCTGGTACTGTTGACTTCTTTGTAGCTGACTGAGAAGTGGATGGGACTGGTTGGAAATAGTATTATAGTCTCCTTGCTCAGAAAGCATGAAGTGCTGCATGGTTCTCTCTCGTCTCAAAACACCATCAATCAGTAGGAGTCCATCTTCTTCTTTCTGTTGTCGCATGGTTACAGAGGTTATTAGCATGCTAATGTCATGACTTTTATCAGTTGTACTTGACTCAAATAGTGGTACTGGACACGAGAGACGTGCTTTTCAATAGCTATAGTGAGATTAATCTCTCTGCAGCTGTGGCAGTGCTATGTAGAAACGTGGAAGCTATGGTAGAGATAAATGATTCTGGGAAAAAGAATGGGTTTTTTTCTGATGATTTCTACTTTTAATTGGTAAAGTGTCAAATGTACTGGAAACTCTTATGTTTCTATAGTCACATCTCTATCCAGGTCATACAGTTGAAGTTGTGTTTGCAGAGATGTGCAAGCTCAACAGCAGAAAAGTGCTGAAATTGCACACTCTCTAATGGTGTTCAGTCCTGCCCCAGGATAAAGAGAGTCAGATCTTGGTAAATTTGTGGGCACACTCCAATACCCCAATGTTGCTAAACAGGGAGTCTGCTTGGCAGTGTTTTGGAGGCCAGCCATCCAGGTTAAGTAGGGACAGTCTTGCAGCAGGGTGGGTAATGAGCACAGAATCCAGGGTCTGTGTGTCACGGGAGCTGGGGGAAACTGTTACTGTTGGATATCTTTCTATTGTAATTTTAGCCTGGTTTCCCATGGAAAAGATGCATTTGCGACTATGTTGTGTGACTCTCGGATCGTCTCACGCAGAAAATTTGGAGCCAATTGACAGTGGGATGGACGTCATGAATACGTTAGGGTCCCGCACGTTTTGAGAAGACATAGGAGTGGAGGAGAATGAAAACTCTCCATGAGGTGAAAGACGTGGGATGACTTCATCTGTTTCAAACAGGAGAAACTGCACAAGTGCAGGAGATGTTGTAAGCGTCCCAGCCACATGAGACGATTTAAGTAGAGCTCACAGTGAAACATGAGGTACATCTGTACGGAAACCAGACTTTCTTCATTGTACTGCCTATAGAATTTTTTTTAGATGGTAACAAAGGCATCCAGAGTAGCAAGAGATGTTAAATGCTATTGTCACCCACTCTTTCTATAGTCTAAGATCTAAAAGCAAGGACTTTATATTCAGTCAATACTATGAATTACCGCACAGTCTGGGCAGGCATTTTTGAGAGAACTAATTTCTAACAAAATTCAAGGGACAAAGCCTTGTGCCAGCCCATGAGCTTGCTGAATTCTTGCCTACTAACCACAAAGGGGTACCTCTGCAGATTGCTGTGATGGGGCTCTGTTCCTCTGTGGCCTTTTAACTATTTGCTATTCCAATAGCACACAAATGGGTAGTAAAGTGTTATACAAAGCAGCATTTCACTTGTCAGCTGCACCCCTGCTGCCGATGCTTCCCACTAGGAAGCCGTTGAGTGAAATGGTGCATAGTCAGCTGGCTGTATTTTTCTTCTCTTCTGTGCAATGACTTCACCTCATTACCTCCCAGGTGAAACTGGAGCTGTCTGCATCAGCAACCTGCCCCTGATTTCAAAGAATAAGTTAGGATTTATGACTGTTGACTGTGAAAAGTAGAGGCATCAGAGTACTAGCCTATTTAAATCTATTATACCATCTTTTTGTAGCAATCCGTGCTTCTGGATTTAATTGTTGAGCTTTCTTGGTCAGTTTTGTTTTCAAATACTACAGTAGAAAGTTGAAAAATATAGGAAAGGAAAGGAGAGCAACACTACAGAAGAAAATAGGTATTAAAAATCTTCCCTGTGACTCCAGAGAAATGGCACGGTAATCCTAGATGTAACATTCAAATAGTGCTTGCAGCTCTTCATTTATCGATTTTAAAAGTATAGCTAAATATCTAAGTATGCAGAACATAAAAATGCATTAGTAAAAGAAAGGGGAATAATACTTGTTTGTTTGCTTCTCTGCTCTAGCAGCTTTTTAGATAACACAGCCTGCACGCTTTTAATTGTCTTTGTAAGATACATTTGAAAATTCATCAAACCCTTATCTATTATTCTAAACCAGTTATTTAAAAAGTTGTAAATACTTTCATTTCTATGGAGATGAGCAGTGACAAATAATTACAAGTGTAAGCTAGGATCAAGTGTATCTGCGAATAAAAGCCTGCGCTCTCCCAGGGCATCTGCAGCTTGAGAGTGCCTGAATCCAGGCTGCCCAGTGAGAGGTTCCTTGGCATTCATCTCCTAGTAGGCTAATCCTACGCTGACAACACTTAAGAAGAAGAAATCTTTTTTCTTCATTCTCCCTCAGCATTCAGCATAACCTATTTAATACAGAGGCAACGGCTAAAGTAAAAGAATCACAAGCTCATCTTGTTCTGTTACTCTAAAACCCAATGTAGAAACTGAGGAAGTGGGATCACGTGGAGCAATTTCACGTGTATTTAAGGCAGCTGCAGGCAAAGAATGAGCGGAAGGAAAAAACATTCTCAAATTCTGTCCCCAAGCGTAGTTTCCTACTTCTGCACGTGGTGCTATTTGCAGCGCTGTTTCTCAGTGGCCCCAGGTGGGAGAAGCGCTTCCCACAGAGCCCTTGGGAGCTCTTAACATGATGGTGCTCTACCAGGTTGTGTGCCTCGTTTCTAATCCTCTTGGAGGTTACCAGCTTCCCATTAGCAACTGCTCTGAAGACACAAAAAGCTCTGAAAATGTGGTAATGCAGATCACTGGAGAGGAAGTGCCTTGGGAAGCTGACAGAAGTGGTATGGGGTTGTAGGGAGCTGGTTCATCCTGACTGAGGATGCCCAGCTTCTCCAGCCAACGTAAAGGTGCTTCTGAGTTCGCGTCCTTTTTCGATTGCATAGGTTTCTCTGAAAAAATAGTTAAGTCACATAGATCTGCTCAATGACTTCTTGATTCCTAAGCATTTCATATATCCTGGGTTACGGGGATGAATAGTGTGGGTGGATTTGTCCTTCATATCAAAAGTGATAATACGTTTGATTTTAGTCGTATCAAACTGAGCTAACAAAGGAGTGGAAAAGGAGAGAAAAGCAAGAAGCAGAAAAAGAAATTAAAAAAAAAAAAAAGGAGGGGAAAAAAAGAAAGAACAGCAGAGCAATTCCTGCAGGTGGAGCTCAGGGCTGTAAAGATGCCTCCCGAAAGGCAAGGGCTGTGGAGGGCAGACAGGAGGGGAGCCAGCACTGAGTGGGAAAGCCCAGGAAGAGCATCTCCCGGAGCTCAATAACTGCGACACTGAACTGCCTGGCCCTTGCCTGCTTCTCCAGGCTGTGAGTTCCTTGGGCAAGGATCATATGTCTCTGCCATCCGGTGCTGTTGCGAGCGCTATAAAATATTTCAGTGCTCTAGTGAAACATGTGAAAACCTAGAGGGCACCTTGAACAGGAGAGGTGTGTGTGAAAAAAAGTGGAAGGGGGGTGTTCTGGTGTGAGGAAATGGGAAGTAAATTGTACACTTCGACTCTACCGCGCTGGTGTCACTTAAAAAACCCACTTAAATAAAGTGCTGCTACGAGGCATGGAAGCACCAAGGAGGTGTGAATGGATCAGTAGCCCAGTAGCTATAAGGGTGCAGCTGAGAGGTGAGATGCTTTTTCTAAGGCACATTCAGAGACTTGAAGTAAAATGCCCAGAGATCAGTATCTTGCACTGTTCTGGCGAAGCCTGAGAGAAACCACTCCCAGAACAATTTTGAGAGCTAGAGCAGTCTCTGGGGATGCGAGATGCAAGTTTTGGTCCTTCAACACAAGGGAAGGACCTGGACCTGTGATGCCTACTGCACCATGGTAGGTGTAGGTACTCCTGGTTTTTCAGTGCCCAGTGGGAGAACCATTATTGAACCCAGGTTTTAATCATGCAGAGTTTAAGCTCTTCCTCTCCTCACTAGTATTTTTCACTGGAGTGGATTCAGATGGTTAAGTAGTTTAAATATAACCCAAACAATTCTTATTTTGCAAATAATAGTTGAAAAGTATGTGCTCAGCCCTGCCCGTGGTAGTGCTAGAACCTTCCTTCAGCCCATATCTCATCGCTGTAAGTTAGCAAAATAGGAACAACCCCAGTTTTTCAACAGAGGCACTAGGTCTGCTCTCCTCAGTCAGTAGATTTCAAGTCTTTGTGATATATCCATCACATGATATAAGTTTGTTAGGGCAAAAAGTGGTGTCACAGCTGCATAGCTGCTGGCAGTGCTCGCGGGCAGAGCTGGTGATAGGGCAAGGCAAGGGGCATGGGAAGGGTCCTCGGTTGGATCTGCAAAAAATATGTGTGGATAGCTGGAGATGGTCCTTCCCTCTTGGAGAAGGATGGCCGTGGTCCATGTGTGGTTGGTGGGGACACCCGCATGGCTGCATCAGGCAGGAAGGGAAGGGGAGCGGAGAGGTCAGGAGCAGCCATGGCTTTGGCTCCCCACGTACAGGCTCGGCTTCTCTTTGAAATGGAACATTTTCCTCTTGCTCCTGTTGAAACAAATAGTACTCATGTCTCCCAGGCATGCTTTTTAGCCAGGATTTTGTCTGGTTAAAAGTGGGGAGGACTGTGGACCACAGCCTTTGCCACTGGGTGGGACCGATGCTTTCAGGCCACTTACTCCCTCCTTGTGATCCATATTAAATAAGGCAGAAAGTAACATTGTGCTGTGCTAGGTATTTTTTGGCAGAAAAATTGCGATTCACTAATGGCCTTTCCCCAGTTAAATGCTGTACAACTACATTCTTGTAATTAATATTTAATTGGACACTAATAGCACTTTATGCAGAATTCAGATGTGCTGGTGAGACCTTGCTGCATCTCGGAGCTTCAGGCTGTTGTGCTGCTTAGAGAATGTTTGTGTGTGTATTTTAAAATGATATACTGACAGATAGGTCTGCTTATATCTCTGCAGTCAATGTAGAGGAAATATAGGTAAACATGACTGCAAGTTGTTTCACTCTGAAATTTTACAACACTGACAGCAAAATAGGACCTTTTGAGGCCACAGTTCCTTCAGGATATTTAGGAAAATGTCATGATTATTGGAGTGGATCTGGCACTTACTGTTTCTTTTTAAAATTTTACCTACAAAATTCAAGGTTCTTAAATTTTCTGTAAGTTTTTCTCTTTTGTTTCTCTCCTCTCTGACCATTGCATCCCTCAACTGTGCCATCAGGCGACATGGCTTGATCTCTTGTGATCCTGAGAATAAAAGTTTGGACTGCACTGCTAAACAGAAAACCTTAAAGCCAAGCCACGATTAAAATCCACAGTGAAATTAAATTGAAAGCTACATATGTACAATTAAGAATAATAATGGGGAAAATCAGTCTTCCTGGTGAAGGGAGTGTTGACATACTAGATGTTGCTTTTCAGGTTTGAATGAAAATGCTTATAATGTTTTTCTTCAGTTGTCATTCAACCCAACGTTAATTACACTGTAGGGTTTCCCCAATGACATGTTTGTTGAGCAGTAAGTAAGTGACAAGATGATTATGTCTAAATGATTGGTAAATGTGTTGGCTTTGAGGGCTTAAATATTTGTATAAATGATTCTTCCAAAAGCTGAGGAACATTTGACATCTCCATAGATAACAGGATAACAGCTTTGTTACCTTATTTTAGGGCTATATTTTCATTGTCTTGCTCATTTTGGTAGTTTCTTACTCCAGCAAAGCAACCATGAAAATCTGAGGGGCTGTTTCAGAGTAAGAAGCAAACCAGTGTAGAGAAGACCACAGAATCTCCTTTGCAAAGAAGGAATTTCTTTTGTAGCTTTAAGACATACGCAGCTATGATGCCTACTTCTCTGAGAGCAAATGAGGAGAATATATACCTGAAGTTAGTCTCGTCAAGTGGGGAGTGCCTCTTATCTCTGTGAAATAAGTAATTTGTTTGGACAATAAGTTGAATAGAATTCTGCAAAGTTATTTTAAAGGATGAAATTGTGTAATAAACATCCTGATTGAAATCTGTGTGATCTTAATAGGAATAATATTCTAAAAATTCTCATTTCTAAGGAGCTGCTGACACATTCAGTTAAGGAGATGGGTGTAATGAATGTGAATGCCAGGACCATGGCCTAAAAACATTGAACAAATGTCCCCCAATTTTTCTATAAATTAAGAAGCATGTCTTAGACCAAAAAGAAAAGTGGAATAAAGGAGTATGTCAAGCAGGGCAGAGAAGAGAGAGCTTTAACTGGCACCGTTTCAGGTTGTGCAGGTAGAGAAACCTCCCAAAGAAGCAAACGGGGCTGCAGGCGGGAGCGGCGAGAGGGCAAACCCAACCTGTGCATTGTGGCAGAGGGCATTTCCAATCCAGTGGGCAGTTTGCATGAAAGATGAATTAGGACATGAAAAGTAGGGTGGGTTTACGTGATAAAGGGTGAGGGTGCTGTCTATAGAGAGATCTGGGTGATTACTGGAACAGTGAAATTCTCATAGCTCAGCTATGGGTTACTGCTGTGTAAAAATTGGCTAATTTACTGAAAGTGAAAAGGTGTCTCTGGGCTGTCAGAAGTTCTGCCAGTGGAACTGCTTTTTTGGGACAGGGGCTTTTTGCAACCTAATAGCTGTTTTGGTTGTCTAATAAAGATGTGAATCAGTTAGGCCATGGCACAGCGTTATGTTATAGAGCTAGCTTTTTCTGTAACCTCAAGTGATGCTACAAATAAATGTTCTAAAGGATCATCGGTTCCTTAGAAAGTGCCTCTTTGTTAGTCCTACCAGTGAAGTTCAGGCTGTGTCCGTAATTGCTCTGGCATTGATTATCGTGAGTAGGGTGTTCAGCAAAAATAATTCAATTCCTGTTAACAATCATACAATCATATACCTTTCTTCTCCCCTCAAAGATCCCACAGTCCAGTTTATTGACTTCAAGAATAGCTCAGGGATTTTTTTCCGCCTGCTAACAATGAAATCCAGCTAGTTCATTGGTAAAACTTGGCAACTGGTTGGTGTATCAATCCAAGTTTGCTCTACAATTTACAGCAAGGGTAGGGGCTTGCTGAAAGTGTGGATTGAAAAACAGGATTTGAGGATTAAACAGTTTTAGGAAGGTAATCACTGATAAAGCTGGAATTTAGAATAGAATAGAACAGAACAGAATCATAGAATTGTTTAGGTTGGAAAAGACTTTTAAGATCATCAAGTCCAACGGTTAATCTAGCACTGCCAAGTCCACCGCTAAACCACGTCCCTAAGCACCGCATCTATGCAATTTTTCAATACTTCCAGGGATGGTGACTCAACCACTTCCTTGGGCAGCCTGTTCCAGTGATTGACAACCCTTTCAGTGAAGAAATTTTCCTAATATCCAATCTAAATCTCCCCTGGTGCAACTTGAGGACATTTCTTCTTGTCCTATCACTTCTTACTTGGGAGAAGAGACCAACCCCCACCTGGCTACACCCTCCTTTCAGGTACTTGCAGAGAGCGATAAGGTCTCCCCTCAGCCTCCTTTTCTCCAGAGTAAACAACCCCAGTTCCCTCAGCCACTCCTCATAAGACTTGTGCTCTAGACCCTTCACCAGCTTCGTTGCCCTTCTCTGGACATGCTCCAGCACCTCAATGTCCTTCTTGTAGTGAGGGGCCCAAAACTGAACACAGTACTCGAGGTGCAGCCTCACCAGACCCAAGTGTAGGAGGACAATCCCTTCCCTACTCCTGCTGGCCCCACTATTCCTGATACAAGCCAGGATGCTGTTGGCCTTCTTGGCCACCTGGGCACACTACTGGCTCATATTCAGCCGGCTGTCAACCAACACCTCCAGGTCCTTTTCCACCAGGCAGCTTTCCAGCCACCCTTCCCCAAGGCTGTAGCGTTGCCTGAGGTTGTTGTGACCCAAGTGCAGGACCCGGCACTGAGCCTTGTTGGGCTCATACAATTGGCCTTGGCCCATTGATCCAGCCTGTCCAGATCCTTCTGTAGAGCCTTCCTACCCTCAAGCAGATCAACACTCCCACCCACCTTGGTGTCATCTGCAAACTCACTGAGGGTGCACTTTGGTAAGGACCTGGAAAATCATGTGGCTAAATGAGTGTTATTTGCTAATTGGCAATAGCAGCAAGGCTGCCCTCCCTTCTGGTCCTTCTGGAATCCCCTGGAAGCCAATGTCATGGGTGGCACTTGAGGCTACATTGGTTTTAGTTTTATAACTTCTTAGTAGTCTCAACAAATGAATGTATATTAAAGGAATTGAGTATAAATTAAAGTATAAAAGCAGAAAGAAACAAAGTGGATTTGGTTCTAGCACCCTTAGCCAGTAATTTCAGTGAGGTGACTGGAAGCACTGGAGTTGCTGGAATTTTGGTTTATTTAAAATAAAGGCACATGAGAACAGAATTGGATCCTTCTCATTTTGTCTTTCAAGTGTCTGTTACAATAAACTTCATGTGACAGAGACCATATACATCTTTTGTTCTGTACAACTCTGAGCACATTATTGTGATTCTGAAAATAACCACTAATCATTTTCTGAAGAATTGTCCTTTTTGATGAACCGCAGTGTATTTTCAGCTGCTTTTGACATTATGCCACTAAAAGCTGGTTTGCCTTTCAAGTGTATTTCCTCAGCTGTAGTTTGAGGTTCAGCAGCACAGTTGCTTGTGAGGATAAATGTCTTTGTCTGGAACATTTAGAGATTACAAGGTTGGGGAAGGAGTATGAGGGAGGAAGGTACTGGATGGGGTCCTTGGGATAATAAGGTATACTAAATTTCCCCCCCTTCCTCTGTATTGCTAATTGTCATGTGAGAGAAACTAAAATTATAGAATCACAGAATCATAGAACGGTTTGGGTTGGAAGGGACCTCAAAGATCATCTAGTGCCACCCCTCCTGCCATGGGCAGGGACACCCTCCACTAGACAAGGTTACCCAAAGCCCCATCCAACCTGGTCTTAAACACTGCCAGGGATGGGGCATCCACAACCTCTCTGGGCAACCTGTTCCAGTGCCTCACCACCCTCACAGTGAAGAATTTCTTTCTAACATCTAATCTAAATCTGCTCTCTTTTAGCTTAGACCCATTACCCCTTGTCCTATCGCTCCATGCCCTTGGAAACAGTCCCTCTCCAGCTTTCCCTTTCAGTGAAAGGTGCCCTTCCAGTACCCTTTCAGGTACTGGAAGGTGCTATAAGGTCTCCCCAGAACCTTCTTTTCTCCAGGCTGAATCACCCCAACTCTCTCAGCCTGTCTTCATAGGAGAGGTGCTCCAGCCCTGTGATCATCCTTGTGGCCCTCCTCTGGACTAAGAGGAGCTTAGCTACAGTTTTCTGATGGAAAAAGTTTTTCATAAGAATGCTAGTTAACCAATGTGATTTTTTCTGAGGGCACATATCAACTGTGCAGAAAGACAAGGAGACGACCCTGGTACCTGGCTGGGCTGGAGCCCATGTCTGCTCTGCCAGCAGGCTCCCTGGTGGCTACAGACTTGTTCCCGTCTTCTCCACCTCAGATTACATGGTTATATTAGATTGTGTCTACATTCTTTTGGAATTTTGCTTGATATTTTTCTATATTACACTCTTACAGTTAGAAATTTCTCATTGCCAAACCATCCTTTAATCTGAGTGAGTTCTGACTTGAGTAGAAGTAATCCATGGGGGTACTGACTGAGCAAGTCAGCAGTTACTGATGAAAACAACAGTTTTGAAATTTCCTGATTTGTAACCCAGAGATATTAAATGAAAAATATATATACTATATACATAGTGATTCAGTGAGGACTGCTATAGTACATTGCAGTTATTAAAATAAAAATGAAATTTTATAAAAATTGTGTTTGTTATTATCAATGTCATTAACTGATCTGATAACTTCTACTGTAAAGTATTTCAAATTCCTTCTAGTTCAAACAGAGACACATTGTTGCTTTAGCTATAGCTAACTGATAGTGATCTTAAATATCCACTCTAGTCATCATTTCTGGTTTTTTCAGTGCAGGTTTACATGCAAATGTTTCTTTGGTGGCTAAGTGTGTGTTATATATTCTTCTTGTATATTAAATTTATGTGGTTGGTATTTATGTAAATTTATATAATTCATATTTATTATTCTAAATTAACAGTATTTACTTTTATTACTAAGAGATTGGTACAAGATGAAATGTCTCCTTTTTTTTTCACTCTGAGTGTATTTATTTCGGAGTCTTGTAATAGTAGTTAGTTATGAGATGTGGCTGAGGAGCCTGTAGTGTATCTCTGGGGAGGTAGGCAGCTTTCAGGATACTCATAGTTTCATTGAGTACCTGGGTAAAATTTCAAAAGGTGCTAAAGAGTGCCATTGAAAGTAGTGATTCTGTGTTAAATCATCTGTCTTGCAGCTGTGGAAACTGTAATGAGAAAAAGCACGATGGGTGCAGTATATTAATGCCCGTCCTTCCCCTCTCTCACAGGTGACAGCACTAGCACTCATCTGGCTGCTGGTGGAAGGATGCTTTCTGTAGGTGGAGGTGTTTAATTGCCTGCTCACTTCCTTACCTTTGGTCCCTACCCAGGGAACTTTTTCCTTCACAAAGCTGCTAATTGTAACAGAAGCCTATAAAAGTTCATTGGGGAAATGAAGTTCTGTGTTTACAGTAGACTGTAATTTGAAAGGTAGCCAAATGCTGAGTGCATCCAAATACGTTTCCCAAATTTACTTTAGTGTGAATATAATTAACTTCAGTGTCTATAACTTGCTCTGCCAGTACCAGCATCACTGCCAATATTAAGAGGGTTTTTTTTTTTACAGGTCAGGGTAATTATAAGCAGCATAACAGTCTTAAATGAGCTAATAAGGGTAGCAAAGAGTTATAGCAAAATCTAAGTGCAATTTAGCTTGTCAGGTAACCATCTCTATGTCACGGGAATACTTTAATAGTATTTACATTATAGCGAGCAAGTTATTATTTTTTAGAGCAAGGATCCTTTCTTTTATTCTTTCTTTTTCTTTTTTTTTTTTTTCTTTTTTTTTTCTGTATTTCCTTATGGATATGATACTGACTAAATATCCTGGTATTTATACTAGTTCACTAAAACACTTCTCATGGTACAAAGCTGTATGAAATGCCTAATCTTGAGATTCTTTGAGGATTTGCAAGTGGGATCAAAAAAGAAAGTCCCCCACCCTCAAGAAGTTCACAGATAAGAAAAACAAGATGTATCATTTGCAAGACAAGCAAAAAAGAAGCCTGTAGATAAGCAAAGGAAATATCTTCCTAGTGAGAGATAGGTAAGGATTGTTAGTAGATAAGTCATATTGACAGCATGCCGAAGTGTTTGTCCCAGAGTGACCATGCAGATGCCTATGAACTTCTGAGCATTTCAAACTTCATCAAGAACCTCCAAACTTGACCTGGAAGTGTGCAGGCTCTGCAGGTTGGCAAGGCTCTCATGCTGCTAATAGAGAATGCTTTACTTTTTCACTTGTTTCTGACTTTTTTTAAACTTGCAAAACATTGCTTCTGGGTTTTAGAATTTTCATTACATTTTCTGCAGCTGACTCTCTGGAAGGTTGATGTGAGTGGGAATAGAATTTCACCATAAGCTTCTGCCATGGTCCATTCATGTGGCTTTATAATTCTATAATATAGTGAATGCAGTCTATAATATGATAACTATATAAAAAAAAAACTTTTGGATATAGTTATATTATAGGACTGCATTCACGATTTTATAGAATTACAAGTTTTGGATATAGAATCCAGAAACTTCCTGGAAACTATGAAGCTATGACAGTACTTGGGAGAGTTTGCCTCAGACTCAAGAAAACTCAATAGAAACTCTTGTCTTTGAACTTAGCTGGTTTGTAATTCACTTACCATACAGAAATATATGAATACAATTTACCTCAGGAGTTTGTTTGTTTGTTTTAATGAAGCCAATGGTTGAGATGGAATTTTAGAAGTCTCAGAATAGAAATTTGGAAGACCTGATCTGTGTCCCATTTGTGCTGTTAGAAGATTTGGAAGAGTACTGGTCAATGTATTTGAACGGGGAAGACTCTTCAGACTGCTGAATAGGCTGGTGCATGGATTTGCCTCTTGCTACATAAATGTTGGGAATAAGAGTCTGTTGGAGTGAGGCGAACGGAGAGTCCATGTCGTTCCTGGGGGTGAGGTGGGAAACTTTTCTGGGGCCACAAGTCTCACGCCCTTGGTGCTGTGTTGCGTTTTGCAGCAGAATATGAGTAGAAAGGGCAGAGATGGGACAGCAGTACTACAAAGCACAACAGTAAATTAATTTTACAAGCCTGTGTACTATAATGGTGTCGTTCTTACAGAATTGTTAAGCCAGGAGGACAGATGACCATTATTTGTTTATAAATATGAAACACAATCTGATGCCATTAACTGAAGTTAATGAAGTTACTAACCAAACATTTTCCCTCTTAACCTGAAACTTGTTTCTTTTTCCATTGTCGCCTTTATAGTATCTACATGTTACCAACTAAAACCTATGCATGTGTGACAGGATCTGGTTCTGTCTTCATTTGTCCTGGCTTTAGCTTCACTGGTCTCAGGGATTTTGCCACTTCACAGAAGTGTTAACTGTGTTGCAACCTCTTCAAGTGATTTCAAAGTGAGAGTTAAAAAGTGAGATGATGTGGAGCAAGGGTGGGTTTTGTGTGTGCACGCATGTGTCACATTAAGGCTGGCAGGTCTTTGGTGCTATTTCTGTAGTGGCTTCCAGTAAAATGGGTTTGCTCTGTTAGATGGAAAGTAAACTTGACATTTTGTTGAGTCTGAAGCAAACTCCTCCAAGCATCTTATTGTCTGCTGAGGTTTATATCCCTACAATGTACTGCTACCAGATGCTGTTTCACCATTTCTGAGAGCTCTGAGAACAAGAGGTACACTTCCATAATTAATAATAGAAAACAATTTCCTTTTTAATTTTAACGATGCCAGAAAAGATCCAGTCCATCATGCTTTGTGAGCCAGCTCCTAGCAGCTGCTGAATAATAGAGAGAAGACTCCAGCTTGCTTTCTCTCCAGTGGATATACCACGTTCCTTGTCATTCATTAATCCCTGCTTTCATGCAAGTTCATTGAATACAATTGGTGGGTGATAGGTACCTTACTGCCTGAAGGGTGCTTTGATTCGCATGTTCTAGTGTTACCCTTCCACCACTGTATACTTGCAAGTACTTGAGGAAAAAGTAATTACAGTGTAGATTAACTTGCTGAATTTTCTGACATTCATAATGTTCCCTACAAAATTGGCTTCCGAATTTGTAGTCACATGCTTTTCAAATAGTGTTGTCAGTAGTTACCCTGCCAGGAGAAGGAATACAGAGTTCTAGAGTTTCTGATTCCAGAGATTGTTTGATGCTTTGCTTTGGCTTCCCGCTGCAAGCTGGAAAAACTTCATCTTTCTTGTATCTCTGTGGTGTTGCCATCTGCCATTGGGGTGAGCAGGGAACTCATTTTAGAATTGGTTAAGTCGTCTGCCAGTTTGGGACCTTGGCTCAAAACCAGTGCATTGCTGACCTGAGGGAAAGCAGAGTACCGAACAAATTAAAACTAGAAGTGTATTTCATCCTTCCAGCTTAGATTTGAACTTAACCTTCATTTTGGTGTGTGTGTGTTTTTATACATCTTGGAGGATTAATTAAATGTGGCTATACTTCTGTGGTAAAGATTAGTTATACTTCAATTTATAGAGGAAGAAAGCTGTCCTGCTTGGACCTCTCACAATGCAGGAGGGCTGCTACCAAGATGTTAAGCCACCTTGGCACACTTGTGAGTCTGGCCTGCTCCGTGGAGGTCCCTGGCTCTGGGACCCTTTAAGCTGTTGGGGATGTGCTCCAGCTGACACCCACCTATAATTTCTATGGATACAAGAGGTCTCTGTAACACAGGGGGTCCCTGTTGGAGACAGGACAAGGGAATATTTGCTTTTTATACATGTCTAGACACAATAGTTTCTTCTCAGTTTGTTAAAATAAGAATGCTTCTTATAGGTCTTACAGGTATCAAAGCTGGTGTTGTAACATGAGCTTCAGAGAACATCTTTACAATGGGTGGCTTTTGCAGTGTTAAGTGGAGGCTGGCTGTAGGTTTGTGTAAAGGAGGAGTTCCATTTGGGCAGGAAATGACAGTTGATCAGAACAGGGGAAAGGGGCTTTTAATCACCGGGGCACAGGAATAGCCTTGTTGGATTAAGTGCAAACCTGAGGGGAAAATAATGATGACCAGAGAGAAGCATCATTAAATATCAGAAGGGGTCATTTAGAGAGAGCCTTCCAAGGAATTTACATTCATGGCCAAACCCTCTGGCTCCAGAAAGCAATGGAGGAGTGAGATGAATCATCAAGGCTACACTGGCTTTGGATAAAAAGTAAGAATCTAGATCTGAGATGAGGGAAGCAGAAGAACAGCGGAAAGATTTTCAAGGTGTCTGTCTAGAATATGGTGGCTTCATATAGGGAGCTGGATCACCAGCCCTATGACTGGCCTTAGACCTAGAAGTGAGGGCTTACCTATAGGACGGTTACTACTCAAAATTAGGGCATTTTTCCTCAAAGCTGATAAAGGTTGCAAGAAGAAAGCAAATGTTCAGGGCAAAACCCAGGATTTCGTGGTGTACTCTCATGGCTGATCTCTCTTTTGTCCTGGATGAGAAGCACTAAGCAACTAGACAGATATTAATTTGTTACGTATATTGCTGTGTCATATTTGTTTTAGTTATAATCTTCTGTTTCGGATTTGTTACCCAAAAGTATAACTATATGTCTTACCCAAACGCATTTTTTAAAACCCTTGTGCTTGCCTAGTGCTGGAGAAGAGGCTGAATGGGCTAGCAAATAGCTGGCAAATAGCGGGTGCTGTATTTTCATGGTGCTAGCGGGACATGCAGCACCTCTGTGGAACTTCTGCCTTGTCATGAGTGAGTGTACAGCTCCAGGCTGTGAAGATCAGTGTGCAGCTGGTACTGTCAAGTGATGGGAGTTTGGGAGGAACTTTTTCCTGACAGCAGTACCATGGTGCTTCTTCTGACCGTGATATGACAGTTATGATGGTGCTTGAACATGGTCTGACAGACCATGGTCTGCAGTGTTCCTGGGCAAGAGGAGGAGTGATGACTTTGTCACAAAATCATTGTTTCCTTTGATAGATAAAATTGTGAAAGAAGCCGGGTGATGAGATTGAAAGCAATCAAGAAGAATCTGTAGTTTAACAGAGCTCAGGTCGTAGGTTAAACCTAGAAACTGTGCTCTGAACTTCAGTTCTGAGGGATGTCCCAACCTTGAGGATGGGAGACTTGAGGCTGGAACATGGAGATAGGTTTGACAAGTAGAAAAAATAAAATTCTGATACTATCTTGTAAGCAAGATTAACTTTCTTGATGAGTTGTCAAACCATAGAGGCTACAATCCAGAATAAAGCAAAATTAATAAAAGGATATTGATGAAGTTGTGGACGTAGCAATCACTCTGCTGCAGGACTTGAGTGTCTTCTTGAATGAAAGAAACACATGTTTAAAATACATGCTGCTGACAGACAGAACCAAGCTGGGAGTTTTGTTTTACCGATGACCACTAAGTAAACAGAAAGACTCATTTAATTGACCATGTCAGACTCTGTTTTGTGATAAAAAATGCTGTGTCTTCATTCAAGTATCAGTTAAGTGGATATTTTCCTTCAATTGCTGTCTAATGTTGTACTAATATAAAAGGAAAGAATAATACTCAAGTAGATTATCAGTAAGAAATGATTTTGTGTCTAGGAGCATTATTTATCCAACTTTGCATAGTTGGACTCAACTCAAGACTCCTGGCAGTCCCGAGTAATAAAAACCTCTGGAAAAATGGGCCAACTTGTCCTAAAGATGGACTGAATGCCAAGAAACAGGAACATCAGATTATTGTAGCCTGGTTTCCTAATGCACTTTCTTATGCTGTTAGCTGACGTCTAAGAAGGCATCAGCACCAGCTGAAGCTTTCCTTGTGACTGTGGCATTTCAAAGGGCATTCTCTAGTGTCTAATAAAAGGTATGTCCTCACGATGTAGTGTCTCCCTCAGCAGGGACGCTGATAAGGTATCTCTTCTCTACTGGGATGCTATTTTCATGAAGCTCGTGGGACCTTAGCAGGTTACTCACCCCTGCCGCACTGTCTGGAACCAGGCAGTAGGTCCAAAAAGTTACTGTGGGTTGGGAAAATAGACACAAACTGTTACACACCTTTTCCAATGTGATGGCGTATGTCTCGCTGATGTGTGGAATCAGCCTAAAAATAATGTTTAAGAGTCAAGAAGTAATTACATTAATGATTGCTGGGAAATGCAATAGAAATGAAAGATACAGCAGCTGGCTAGAAAATGTTGGTTTAGCAATGTTGTCCATGTTAACTTATTAAAATATTGTGCACTGTTTTTCACCATTTTATTCCCCTCTTTGAATTATTCATCTAAATTACCCATTGATTATAGCAGCTATTTGTTAGCTTTTGGATGAACTAGAGGAATTTTTTTTCCCTTTCCAAATAGCAGGGCCAGCAGGCTCTCCGTGCTGGCGGTACTTTAACAGGCAGGCTCTTCCCAGAGAACGGTGCAGTCTACAAGACGTCCAGCCATGCCCCTCTGTGAGATGAGCAATTCCCGTGCACCCTCTAGTAATCTTCCCTATTCTGAATGAGTTTTTCTTTGCTTAAACTCCACAACTCTCTTGATGAGTTACTGGCTTGGACTGGCTATTCTAGTATTTCCTATCGGCCTTTAGAAGAAAATGTGAATGGCTGTTCATAATAGTATAAATAAATATTTTAATAAAGTTTATAAACATGCAAAATGGATTTCAGAATGAAAGTAATTTATGTTGTCATAGTGCAGATAATAGCATTTATTGGCAGAGGTTGGCCAACTGTGAAAATTTGGTTAAAAAAAATGAACATCAGTAAGTAATGCAAAACTGAGGTTTTTTACATTTTTAAAAACATTGCAAAATTCTGCTAGATTGTTAACAATTCAGAGAAATGTGAATGGGTGAGAACGAGTACCCCACTATTCAGAACTGCACCCTTCATGGGACTCAGGAATGGATCCACCTTTTGTCCCCACAGAATGTTTTTGGAAATGCCTCACATTCTTGCAGGTTTTGGCAGCTTTCTTAATCCCCTGTCTTACTGTGTGGCCCGTCTTCCAGGCAAACTTGCCACACCTGCTGCCAAGTCACAGATGAATGCAGAAGTAGTTGGCAGAACCAGATGTCCAGAGGCAAAGGACCTCTGTGTATTTTGGCATATTCCTTGACAGCTTCTGGAAGGTCTTCTGCAGATAATGTTTGGTATTTCCAATATTGCCCATGTGTAAAGCACAAAATTACCCTAGTGATAGGAAAAAAGTGGTAGAGATTCAGCAGGAAGAGAATTCTCTCTAATGTAGGTAAGACACTAAGGAAGTGAATTAGACTTTGCTCTAAATGCAAGTTAACCTGTGCAGATAGTAAAAAAATGGTTTAATTTATCCTCAAAGCCAAGGAAATCTGGTCCCGAGAAAGTGCCTTCAAATTAATCACACTGCATTATTTAATGGCTATAAAATTATCAGTCCCTTTGGTATCTGTTAACAGGTTCCCCTGTAATTGCTGCGTGGTTTTCTAGGAGAGGAGAAATAGTAATTTTGTTGTTTAGAACATTAATCAGAAGCGAAGTTTGATGTGTTCTAAAGTGATATTCAGGTTACCAATGACAATTCCAGCCTGCCATATAAAGATTTTTTTTTTTTTTAAGTAGTCTGATTGTAGCCTGCACAGGTATTTTCAGCAGTAATGAAAAATCTGTCTTAAACACTGTCATTGCTGAGAACCTTTGAGAGTCCAAGCTACCTGTCCTCTAAAAATTGCTGTAATTGTTATGTTTTCATCCTTCTGTAAAGGATCCGGATGTGAGAAGCAGTTAGTAAGCTGACTTTGGGTTCTCCATGTGCATGACAGTTTGGCAGATAAGTTTTCTGCTGCTTAACCCCCCGTGGCCCCCAAGTAACGTCCTTTCAAACACTGCTAAATTAAACTTTTTCCCCTCTCACTGTCTTCTAAGCAAGTACGATGATTTGTACGTATTTCTCATCTCCTCTCTTCCATTTCTGTGCAAAATGCTTCACTTCCAGCATTTTTTTTTCCACTAGCACTTGTATTGTCATCACATTTGTCCACCAATGGGCTGATACTGTTGGCATTTTGGGAGTGATGGAGATGAGAAGCAGAAGGGAATCGTGTATGTCCTCAGACATTCAGCCTGGTCACCAAACTGAATCACATTGCAGAAGAGGTTAATTAGAAGTTAAAGACTCTGCAGTCTCTTACATTACTGAGTGTCTTCCTGCTGGAACAGGGGATGATTTGACGTTAACTTTTCTGTTTGTGGTTTGTCAGTAGTAATGAAAGTATCCTAACAAAAACCCATGGCGTGAACAACTTGTTTAATTTCTGAGTGTTTTGACTGAGAGCAAAGATTAATAAAAAATCAAATATTATAACTTTAATGATCACATATCATTTATAATTACTTGTGTGAATGAGCTGAGGCTCCTTACCATCAGTATTGACTCTGGTCCCATGGCTTAACAAAGCCGGAATAATGAAAAGTCACATTAAAAATCAGTGGGGAATTTTTAGCAAAGCATCAGACTATTGAGACAACTATTGTTCTGACGGCTACCTTTGCTCTAAGCTGAATCAGATCAGCTATTGCTATGCTTTGTCTGACTCAGAATTTAAACAATTCAGTGTCAGTGTAAGTAAGTCCACTGTTGTTGGAAAACATATTTTTAAACTTGCATTTTAAAAAGAATTAACTCCTCAAATGCACTCAGAAGGGAGGACAAAAGCAACGGGGGCTTACCAAATAACCCTGTGGTGTAAATTATGGAGCGGCCAGCCCTGTCCCTTTGTATTTGAAGAGCAAAAGCTTATGGGTAGTGTTGGTGGCTAGCTGCCTCCCGAGCTGTCCGGAGGCATGTGGGGGGCTCCCGGGTGACGCACCGGCCCCGCGGGTGTGGGGACGTGCTCGCTGCTCGCTTCTGAGCAGGCTGCAAACATGCTTTAACGTGAAACTCTGCTCTTGAAGGGCAGATGAAGTGAGAAAACCAAACGGGTAAAGGATTTTCAGAGACAGAGCTGTCATTGGTTTCGGCAGGCAGAATTTTACTCTGACTTTTATCTTCTTTCATTTATTTTTATGAGTGAGCGTGCTTGACAACGTGGTAAACAGGATCAGGAGGGAGCTCACGGAGTCTCGCAGGACACCAGCCTGCTCCAGCCGCCATCACGTGCCAGGCACAACATGACTCTTACATATGTAGTGTTTTCTAGAAATTGCCTCCGTGCTGCCCCTAACCGGAGTGAAGAAATGTGGGCTTGTTTGTGTTATTTCTGTTAAGCCTTTTCTATCATGACTTTGCTCTTATTACATCCTTTGAACAAGGAGTCGGCATTAGAAAAGGGAGACGTCCTCATTGCTGTATGCATGTGGAAATACAGATTTTGAAAGCTGCTCTTTGAAAAATTTGAGATACCCAAGTCAAGGCTGGCTGCATTTTTAGTCTTTTTTTTTTTTTTTTTTAATTCTAAAATTGCTGTTTTAACCCCTTTGCACCAGAACGCCACAGAACAAATCTATTTGAGGGTTTATCTAAGTTTCTAAATTACATGCAGGACATGATGCCACACACTTTCTCTTAAACTACTAGTTTCTTTTTACGTTTTTCTTCCCTTCTATTTTCTGGTGTGGATGTAACACCTGCTTTGTGTATCTGCTGAATGCTTTGTCACTTGGTTTCTGGCTAATCAGATCTGCTGAAGGGCTTTGCCGCTCTTATGCCAGGAGATTTGGTTCAGACTTCCGAAGCAATTGCACAGGTTATTCAAAGGATTTATTTTCTATCCAACAGATATATTCTTTATCGCATTAGATTTTGCCAACTTTGTCCTTTACAGCAAGCAGCATAAAATTAAACCAATATGACCTTTTTAAAACTGGTTTAGATGTTGTGTCTGTGTTGATTCAGGAGGTATTCATTTATAAGTAATTTCAAGATAAATATTCACTGAATATCTTATTTTTTTGCACTGACTGTATAATTTAATATAAATTGTTAAACCTTGGAGTCGTTACATTGTACAAATACTGTAAAGCTTAAAATGTGAACTTGCAAATCAGGGAACAGACAGCAGGAATAAATGTGCTGTGTGAATTCTACAATTGCCTGTTATTCTCCTTTTAGCAAATATGATGATAAGCTGATCTGAATTGTAACCAAGCCATCTATAAGAACTAATGGCTGGAAGTTAAAGAAGTGCAAATTCCATTAAGGAGTGTGATGTCCTGAAGGGCGTATCGGAGGAAGGCTCACTCCGTAGCCTTCATCTTTTACCGTTTGCCTTGACGCTGGCTGCTGGGCACGTAAGAGATGTGATACATGCCTAAATGGAGCTTGTGATCTAACCTAAGGTAGCTGCTCTCGTGAATTAAGTAAACCATTTTTTTTTTTTTAAAAGTTGGTGAGCACTGATGAAGAAAAAAATGCTCAGGAATGTGGTGGGTTTATTCCCGGAGCTTTGCTTTCACATTTACAATGATATCTGAAACCAGGTCAGTTTTATGCTTCCTTTTTTTGCTTATGTGGAGGCGGATATTTTTCACACATCTGCTTTTTTCGGTGCTAAGTTCTATATGGATCAAATCTTAAGTAACTTAGCAGCAGATGAATATTTTACTGGCTATGTCTACACAGTCTGTTGCAGGCTGCTGAGTCTCCGTGCTCCTGGTGGTCTGCAGCCCACGACGCCTACGGTGGGCTGCCATGGCTGAGCTGCTGCAGCTTTGCAGGGCTCTGGGGCTGCCACTGGGGCCACTGGAACCAGGGTGCCACTTGCCAGGGCAAGGAGAAAAGTTTCTTGCCTGTGCCTGCTGAGTATTGTAGGGATTGACCCACAGCCAGCCAGGAAAAGCCTCTGTAATCTGACAGAAGAACCCTGATTAAACGAATCTGGATTTTGTTTGCTAAACGCCTTCTGTACACCAGCAAACTCTTAGTTTATTTATTACCTTTTCAACCATAATATTTACCATTATTGGTTAATATAATGTTAACTGTTAAATAGTTTGTAAAAATAGGGGAATTTTTTCTTTCCAAGAAAAGTATTTTCCCCATTTTTGGGCACACAATATTTCCCTGTTCTTCCCTGCCTAGCTGCTGCAATTTATTAAAAAAAGTCAGGCTGTAAATAGTTCTGCTTCCATGCAATGTTGAGCATGGCAGCATTTCAGAGTTTGAAACTGTATCTAGAGGGGTCTAGGCTTGCTTTCTCTCCTTCTCTCCTTCCCTCCTTTCAACAGACTGATGTTCTGATCCCTGATACACCTTTGCCTGGGATTATGTGGGCTGCAAGAAACGGAATTTGACCTATGATTTTTAAGGTGTGCAATACAGCTGTCAACAACTGGAAACAGGGTTAATATCCTAGACTAAGGAAGGACAACTGCCTCTGAAATATTGTGCTCATTTTCAAGTTCTAGACTTGGCAGCAACAATAAAATAAAAGTTACAGACTTTTGTTTGGTGTGAATATTGGATGCATGCGAAAGGATCATCAGTAAAGCATTTATTTTAATGCAGAACAGATTCATGAACCTGTGACACATTTTATATGAAGAAATTGTTCAGTGGGAATGGACTATGGATTTGGTACTTAGGGGTACTGGGGTGTTCGCAGAATTCAGTAGAAGCTACTTCTTTTCTTTCTTGCCTTCAAAAAGAAAATGCAGTCTCTGTAGCAGTGTATACCTTCCCATTACAAAGCAAGAAGCCAGAAAGGCAGAGCAGAATTTTCCCCTGAAAAATTCTTTTCACTACTTTAACTGGGTTTTTGTGCTTGATTAAAGAGGCTTTGCTGTCATTGGACTTGCACACACACTCATCCCACTTCAATTTCTCCCGTCCTCCACCTTGTCAACAGTCACATTTCTGTAGGGTGAAGATGAAGTGTGAAGAAAGATGATTTGTGCCTTCTCTTTCCATTTTTTCTTGCTTTCATGTTTATACAAAGGCTGAATGAATTTTCAGTGTTCTTGCATGCCGGTTTCCTGCTTATGAGTTGTTTTCCAATAGCACCCGCAGGCCCACCCTGTGTGCATGGACACAGATCGGCAAAGGGTGCGAGAAAAGACGATGCCATCTGGGGAACTCAGGCAAAGAAAAGCGAAGTGGCTTTCCCAGCATCAGGCAGAATTATGTCACAAAGCTGAAATTTGAGATAAAAATATTGAGTTTTTCTGAAGCGTCAGTGCAGACTGTCCTCTCTTGGTTTGCATTTGATTTTTGAAACTCAAATATTTTTCACTAATCCTTGGCCTCTGCATCTTCCTCCCAGTCACAGGCAGTTAGAGATTGAAGCATATTCCGAAGTCGCAGACAGTCACAAACACATGAAATGTAAGGAAGTGAGAGGACAGAGGGTGCTTTAGTTCAATCAATCAATCAAATCAATTAATTCAGTTGCTCACTGAGGAATTTCTAGTGTCTAGTTCCTATTTGTGGAGGCGTGGTGGTATAGGTACACCTATACTGATGGGAAAGGCATCTAGTACAGTAGCCTACCTTGATCTGATAAAGTGAAATGAGCCATACCAGAGGAAAATCATTTTACCAGTGTTTCTGCCTTTATGCTGCTAAATCATTTCTTCCCTCTGTACTAGGCAGAGTCTATTTGTGGTACAGAAATGGTCTGACAGTAGATGTTCTGTCACTGTAATGAATTTGCTGTGGTTGTCCTGACGTCAAAATTAAGCAAGAGTTAAAACAAAACTTGTTTCCCATGTTACTTCCTCGAAAAGGGACAGGAAAGCTGTGGTGGGTTGACCCTGGCTGGGGGCCAGGTGCCCACCAGAGCCGCTCTGTCACTCCCCTTCTTCATTAGACAGGGGAGAAAAAGTATAGCAAAAAGCTTATGGGTCGAGATAAGGACAGGGAGAGATCACTCACTAATTATCGTCACGAGCAAAACAGACTGAACTTAGAAAGGAAATTAATCCAATTCATTACCAAGCAAAACAGACTAGAGGAATGAGAAATAAAATCAAATTTTAAAACACCTCCCCTCACCCTCCCATCTTCCCGGGCTCAACTTCACTCCCGGCTTCAATCTCCGCCCCCCTCAGTGGCACAGGGGGACGGGGAATGGGGGTTACAGTCAGTTCATCACACGGTGTTTCTGCTGCTTTTTTGTCCTCAGGGGGAGGACTCCTCTCATCGTTCCCCTGCTCCAGCATGGAGTCCCTCCCACAGGAGACAGTCCTTCATGAACTTCTCCAACGTGAGTCTCCTCCACGGGGTGCAGACCTTCAGGAGCAAACTGCTCCAGCGTGGGTCCCCCACAGGGTCACAAGTCCTGTCAGCAAACCTGCTCTGGTGTGGGCTCCTCTCTCCAGGGGTCCACAGGTCCTGCCAGGAGCTTGCTCCAGCGTGGGCTTCCCATGGGCCACAGCCTCCTTTGGGTGCCTCCACCTGTTCCATAGTGGGGTCCTCCACGGGCTGCAGGTGGAATCTCTACACCCCCTCATCCTCCCTCCATGGGCTGCAGGGGGACAGCCTGCCTCACCATGGTCTTCACCACGGGCTGCAGGGGAATCTCTGCTCCGGCGCGTGGAGCACCTCCTGCCCCTCCTTCTGCACTGACCTGGGTGTCTGCAAAGTTTCTTACATCTTATCACTCCTCTCTCCAGCTGCAAAAGCTCTAACTGTTTTTTTTCCTTCTTAAATATGTTATCACAGAGGCGCTGATTGGCTTGGCCTTGGCCAGCGGCGGGTCCGTCTTGGAGCTGGCTGGCATTGGCTCTATCAGACACCGGGGAAGCTTCTAGCAGCTTCTCACAGAAGCCACCCTGTAGCCCCCCACCCCGCTTCTAAAACCTTGCCGTGCAAACCCAACACAAGAACTTAGATGTATGGGGCTCCCATTTGCGTAGGTTTGCTCTCTTTCCCCTAGTAGGTCAGATTTAGGTCTGCAACCGTTTTCTCTAATGAGTTATTTGCTTTGTTTTGGCCCGGTCAGTCTCCACTCCGGTAGGGTCACCAGTGTGGTGGGAGCACCAGCACCAGCACGTGCTGCCTGCAGAAGGTTGGTGGCTCGGCTGCAGGTGTCCATGTTCTCCTTCGCGTAGCGTGAGCTCCAGCTGTCTGAACCCCACCAGCTCTGCTGCAGAAAAGTGCTAGAAACTCTCCAGGAAAAAAAACACAGCCGTCTGGTGTCCTACCTAGAGCTAAAGCACAAGAGTCAAATTTGGCACTTGGTCGGTTGATCAGTGGGATGGGGTTGATGATAGTCTTTGCTGTTTGCTGGTGATGAGCAAGAAGAAATAAAATTGGAGTGATACATGACTACAGGAAAAGTTGCTGAGAAAATGCTGTCAGACTGCAAGGGGCACCTGTTTATTCTTAGAAGTCTGCTCAGAGTGTCTTGTAATGTTTTTATGCTTGAACGTACATCTGAATATATCATTGTATGATCATCTGCATGACTTTTCTTTTTTTTCTTTCTCACAGTGCATGCCAATTAAAGGCCTTGGATTTGTGCTCGGAGCCTACAAATGTATTTGCAAAGCTGGATTCTATCATCCCAACATCTTCTCAGGGAAGAGCTTTCAGAGTAAGTGCCTTTGCTTGAGTTTAAAAAAAAAAAAGAAAAAAGAAAACAGTGCTAGCATTAATAATACAGGGCTCCTTTTTATCCTCATCAGGGTTATACAGTAAAATCCCAGTGGTTTGCAAGTCTCGGATTATATAATCACTTAAGGAGTTCTGGCCCTTTGGTTTGTCATTCACGGTACTCTTGAGGATCCTGTAAAACATACCCGCTTGAAGAATATTTGATTTGTAAATAAATTTAAAAACATGAAAAGAAGCCTTGCTATGGGGAAATAGAGATTTCTGGCATCTGTGCTCAAGCACAAGTATTGAGGAAATTAATCTAGTAATTTTCTCTTTGGTCAGGGCAAACTAGAATGCCCTAGCCTCTGGGTTTCTGCGGGCTTTAATTGTTTTCATTTTACTTCATTTGCAAAGGAGAATCCAAAGGAGCATCCAAACTCTTAATACTTGCTGATGAGGTATTGTAGGTGGGTCAAGCCTGAGAGTCTGGTTGGCTGTACGACGCGGATGACATATAGCTAGCTTATGCTTGCCCAGGACACATGTCGTATGGTACTTAGAGTGAGTTGTCCCCAGTAAGGGAAACACAACTTGGTTGATACTCAGCAGGGAAAATATATAAACTGCGTGCCCAGAGTTGACGTCTGTTACTTTCATCATATGTACATATGTGCATTTAGGGAGTGTACATAAGCATAATCTCTGCACAGATTTTGTGCCGAAATTGCTGCAGTTACACTAGTAGAGCTCATGCTGCAGTCACAGGTCTAAAGGTGTTGCTTGAAGGAGTAACAGGGCATCTCTGCCTCCAGCTTTTGAGTGAATACCATCCCCAGCTTCTTCGCGCCATCCTTTAGCAAAAGGTTCATGTCCTCAGCTCTCTCCTGCGGGAGCAGTTTGTATGAGATGCCCAGGGAATGACGATGAGTAGCTTTCACCAAGCTTGGTCCAGGACCATGTGTATTATCTCCTGCCTTGTGTGAACATAGCTGTTCCTTTTCCACTGTAGAAATACCTCTGGTAGTATTTAATGCTTAGTGTGCACTTCTGTGATACTCACAGATACAGATTCAGGTGTTTTGTTCTGGTAAATCATGTGCAGGATTATATGACACGGTACTTGTAAGAGCATGCCCCCATGCTACAGAGTACCTGATAATTGGGTTAAATAAATTATTTGGTGTGGACTCAAGAGGTGCAAATAAAGCTTCCAAGTTCCTTCCTATATTGGTTACTCATGAGCTCTGCTTTCTTACATAAAAAGTGGCAGGGGTTGTAGATGAAAGGTAAGTAACTTTTACTATTAGGAAAGCTTTAGAATTCCCTATTCGTTCGCATCTCTGAGTTCCAGATATTAAATACTTTAACCTGTGTCATGGGTTGGCCTGTTTTTTATTGATTTGATCTCGTTTGGATATAGATTGGCCAAGATATCTTACCCCTAACTCAGTAGATCTCGTATATATGTCATACCTCGTCTCTATACATGTAGCATAAATAGCACAGTGTGTTTGTTCAACAGTCTACCTCGTGAGTGTTTGTTCCCCTTCTCTTTTCATATTGTGGAGTGTCGCAGAAGGCAGCCTTGAGATAGTGCTTTTTCTCTGGGCTGTGTGAATCTTTTGGTAGATTAAGGATGATGTTTGGTTATTCCTGCAGTGCAGTGAGTAACGGTGGAGTTGGGATTTAACTCCTTGAATGAACATATAAAAAAAAGATCATTCTTAGATTTTTGTCGTTCCAGATGCCACAGAACACACAAAATAATGTGGCTAGAGATCATAGCAGCACTAGGGATCATTAGGGATGAGATTCATTTTATCTCATATCAGCTGTCTGAAATGTA
This sequence comes from Balearica regulorum gibbericeps, assembly GCF_011004875.1. Lineage (NCBI taxonomy): Eukaryota > Metazoa > Chordata > Aves > Gruiformes > Gruidae > Balearica > Balearica regulorum. Next base: position 149,372,374 of record NC_046185.1, read on the forward strand.
TATGCGTGTCTTAGTCACCTAGGTTTCAACTGCAGTCAGCAGTGAGAGCGTGGCTCCCCTGGAGGGTAATTCTGCTGCTTTAGAAAGGCAGAATTTGTCTTTAGAGGGGAAGAACAATGCTTCAGGCAAATAACCTTTTTTCTCCATTTACTACAGAAGGAGGAGCCTATATAGCTACCTTAGATTGGATATTTAGCTCCTAAATAGCTAACATAGAGCGAAATTTGTCTCCTGAAAGTGTTTGCATATGCTGATATTTTAGGGAGTGTAATTACATGATGTGGGGCCACTTTGATTTGGGCGTGTGTTACTGTAAGCTAACATAAACATGAGTTTTGAAACAGTCAGTAATAAAAAACTGCTTTAATTTATCCAGATGCAGCTCAATCTGCCAAGCTTTATAGGTGATTTCAAAAAATGAACAGTGAGACAGTTAGTGTGAGACTGGAAATGACTGGGAAGTAATGGGAGGAAAACCAGCGTTTCAAGGGAACTTTGCCCTGTCACCCAGCTTCATGCTGTAAAAAGGAAAAGATGATGTGGTTAAACCAGCTCTAGTACGTATGTGGAAGTTAACATGATGCTAATACAGGAATTCTAGACATGAATCCTGCAAGCAGTTTTGACAGAAACTGTCTTACCTGAAGATCTCTTTGTGGATATAGGTTGGTGAAGTCTGATGTTAAAAGAGATGAAACTGAGTAGAAATGTTGATTGTTTATAAAGTATTCCTAGGGGAAGAAAATAGAGAGGCAGGAAAGATTTGCAGGTCTCAAGATAAGATGTAGGTAGGTTGATGATAGATAGATAGATAGATACATAGAAAGAAAGAAAGAAAGAAAGGACCAGTTCTGTACTTCTGTGGATTGAAAAATTTGATGGAATGGGTTATATCTTGAAACAGGAGCATTTCTCAATGATACTGGGACTCTGCATCGCAGCAAAGTATGGTTAACTAGAGTTGCACATTGTACCTGAAGTGTCAGGCTTTTAAGCAGGGACACGGTTTTGCTTTAGGTCCAGATGAATGTTTTAGGTAGAGTCTGAAAGATAGCTGTATAAAATGGCTTTGCAGGGATATTGGACACTCTACATGGTTTGCTGGTGGGAAGGCTTAAAATATTGCTTATCTGCCTCCTCTGCAAACTCAGCTGGGGTCCTGGACACCAAGATGCAATATTGCATAAACAGTGTCCTCCATAGGAAAGATTCTGCAAATCAGTTGCTTTCCTGACTTAAAGCAGCCCTCTGTTGCTTTCGCAAGGAGGTTGCACAGCTTATCTTGCGGGTTCCCAAAGTGGGTGTGGGACAGGGACACGGCTGAAATTTAGGCTCTTCTCTTACTGAACAGGAAGCCAGGTAGGAGGCTGTTTCCCTCCCAAGGCTGAGTTTGTTCTTCAGAACTGACAGTGGCAAAATATGTAAAACCTTTTTATTTTTGTGGCTACCCTGCGTACTAGTGGGGCACAAAGTTATTGCTGTATTTCCAGGGTCTCTTTTGAGGACAGAAATTGATGTTAGAAAAAGATATATTTCATGTATGCAAGTTGCATTAACCTGCAAGTGCTTGAATACATAATTATGTACTTTCTCCTAATGGCTCAGTTTTAGGTAGCACTATTAGTATAGGTAGAATAGATTAACTGCTAACTACAGTTTGTGTCTCTGTACATTTTAACATTTTTGTAAGACCCTTCTCCAAAGTGTTTATGTTGTCTGCCTCATGGGGTGATCAGGTTTGCATTAGAAGATCCTCAGTAGAACAGCGGTGCTTTGTTCAACCTAAAATTCCATTCTTTAGCAATGCATCATCCATGTGTTGCAGAGATTCTGCTCAGCTCTTGCTGTTTGGATGTGGAACTTGCCCTGTACAAAAAGGTGCTTGCACCAGAAGAGCCTCTTTTGTTTGGATATGGGACTGTACTGTCTCTAACAGTGCTATAATCACATAAAAAGTCCCAAGAGGGGTTTCCAGTTCCATGGGAATTCCCATTTTTTAAACCTGCCTTTTGGTTTAGGTTCTTCAACAGAACTTGCACGTGCAGATCTTTGCACGTATGAAGGCTGTCCCTGACTTCAGTGATCCCTTTCTGGGGTGAGGATTATGCCCCTGGCTGATTACCAGGTTTTGATGCTTAGCAGGTCCGGTTACAGTCACACACACTGAGTGACTGCAGCATCGCTGATGCTACTGGTGTTGTTCCTAATTTATGCTGTAATAGAACAGGAGCAGAATCAATCTTTTGTTCTGCTCAGCATGTGCTATGCTCTCTTGTGTTCATCTGCTGAGTTTTGACTGGGGTCTGAGATGATTTTGTTTGGGATGGTAGCAGTCCCTGTCCTGGCACTTAGCAGTCTGTGGTGCCATTCTTACTTGGCAGGAAGATCTCAGCTGGCGATGCCGCAGCTGCCGAGGCACCCCTGGCATAGCTTAGGAGAACGAAAGCTGATGAAGAGTTACCCTCAGGAGACCATTTCAAAAACAGATGGGCCGATCAGACAGAAAAGTCAGACTGGGATGGAAGAGGGAAGAACTAGGAAAAAAATATAGTAGAGGGGACATAGCTGAAGCATTTAAGATTTTGTCTTATTTTTCCAGTACTCAAGCATTTTCCTTATTATACTTCATAGTAGTTTGTGTCCCTGTTTCTACTTCCCACCAATTCTTTATTCTTTTCTCCTTCCATTTCATCCTGGTTTTTTTGTTGTTAATGCATTTTATATTTTTTCTTTTCTTTTTTCCTTGAGGACAATATAGTACTTTTTTACACCTTTCTCATCCTCAATTTGAACTCCTGCAGCACAGTCAGTCTTCCAGTGTTTGCATCCATTTGTGTCAGTGCTAAAACCACTGCTGCCTTACACACAGAAGAATTGGCTTCTTGTCCTTCTACCTTACCAGTGTTTAAAATCTTTTGCCATCTTTTGGGGAATTTTTTTTTTTTTTTTTTCACTGGAGGAGGCATGTGTAATCCCAAAGAGCTGCTGAGATAGGAGAAAGTATGACACAGTGAAATCTCTAGCAGTGCTGTAAGAGGAAGTAACTTCATGCTTGGCTTGGACTGTCTATGGTTTGAATTGACATTACATTGACTTTGGTGAGGTGACAGGACCAGACGTAAAGGGCAGAAACATTCAAATACGCAGTGGGTGGCAGTGCCCTGAGACACGTAGTCAGGGCAAGGGTGTGGGTGGCTAAACAAGCTCCCAGTCAGTGGTAAATACAATGATCGGTTCTTTCCCAAGAACTTCTGTGAGAGGGTCTGAAAAATGTTCTTTCTTTTTGGCAAGGAGAAAAAACCAAAAAGATGGAGATTGTAAATAGTTCCTTGTCACATTGTGTCAAATCTCAAGTAGATCCAATTTGTCGGGTCTTTCTTATATTAGATATAATGAAGAATCATTTCAAAGTCAAAAGATATTCACCAGATAATCAGTCATAGCTGGCAGCGCAGTAGATGCATATCGATGATCTTCCTTTGTATACAGCAGACAGCATGACACCAGACACATCTAAGCAAAGGCTTGCTGTTGTGTTATGAGGTCATGTCCTTGGGATATTCACTGCAACATGCGACTGTTTATTGGCTCTTATCTCTCTAGTGTGTGATAAGCATGGACATGAAGAAACCTCCATGCATGACTCTCATAAGAGAATGCTTGATAAAGTGGATTATAATGTATTTGCAACAACTTTCAAGGTTGAACATTTCAGAAATAAAGTAAGAATATCAAGTTTAGGACCATGCAAAATTATCAGACCATATTCATATAATATTTGTGACTTAAGTACTCTCATAACTTTAGGTTTTAAATTATATTTTCTCAGTGGTTAAGTTTTTACACTGAAAAGAATTTATTTCGTTACCACAATAAAAATACACTAACAAATGGGTCATGCGTGGCTTAGAAATGTGATGTTTTAAAGAGAGTATTTAATCTGTTTGGAGATGGGTTAATCGAAGGCGACTCTTTACAGAAATTATAAAGGAACAGGTGGGTGGTGGAAAAGTAGGTTGACATGAGTGCAAATGTTGAGGAAAGAAAGTGGAAAACTTGGACAGTAGGTAATGCACTCTTGATTTGAATATGAGATGGGAGGTGGGAGACAAGCTCTTGAAGTGATAATGGCCTGAGGTCTATGGGTGTTTGGACTGAAAAGAAATTCCAGTCCTAGGATATCTTCACGATTAGTGTTCCTTAGAGGTTCTCCGCCTTCTTGGGATGCCCAAGCGCCGTTATTTCCCAGCATTTCCATTCCTGCCTCCCACAGTCTGGATCAAAAAGACACAACATCTCTTCTTACTGTCTGCTTGTATCTAAGGAAATTGGCTCCCAATTTGAGCCCACACTACTCTGCTACATTCAGGTTTCCAACACCTTTGTTTAGAATGAAGCTCCAAAGAGAAATCCTGCACTGAGGATGAGGAGCACTGGATTGCTGGAAGAGCATGCCAAATAAACAGACTTGAGTGTACAGCCTCTTTATCGCTTTCCCAGACTTTGCCTGTCAGCAAATGTGTGCTCATGCGCATTCGTACATAGATTAGAGAAAGCAAGAAATAAATACCCTTGTAGATAACCTTCTGCTTCAAATGTTTCAAGCTAAAAGTCTGAAGAGAGTTTCATAAGCCAATAAGCATGTGCAACATTGGTACAATAGGCTGTCTCTTAAATTAAGACTAAACAGTGCATGATTTACTACTTTCACTGACAGAGGAGGAGAATTTTGACTAAAGATATTGGAGCGATTCTCTAGTCTTGTGAAAGGTGAGAGAAGTTACCACAGGTTTTAACACACCATTGATTTGGCTTCAGCCACATTCTCTTGTTTCTGGAAGCTCCTAAGCCTGTCTTGCTTATATTAAATATTTTCAGTTTTCCTTCTTATTTAACATTATTCTTTTTCACGTCCTTTTTCTTTCACCTTTTTATTCCATTAGTTGCCTGTAGAGTAAGCAGTCTTGCAGGGGGTTATGGGCAAGCATTCGTGGATCAGAAAAAGTAGGAATCCTCCTGTGTGCTCTGATGGTGGGTTCACTTTGATGGGTGAGATGTCAGCTCAAGAATAATTGATTTTCATAGACAAAATATTAACTTGCCAATAGGTTTTCCCGATTTCCTGGTGTGCTTGTGTGAACAATGGAAAATTAAGTGCACTGGTTTTGCTTTGGGGACAGAATAGTGCAATCATGCAACAGTATGCTGAATAAATGTTAATTAAGAAGGTTTCTATCTAATTTGAAGCTAATTCATTCACTGGATAGCATCTTTATGAAATTGAGAACAATCTGAAATAGAATCAGAGCTTGTTCTGTGAACTTTAAGTAGTTAATGGGTCTGCTTTTCATGTGTCTGTGTAAAATCGTTTCCTTATTCCCAAATCTTTGATGTAATTTTTTTCCCCATTCAGAAGACTCCTTCGAAGAATGCCCTGCATAGATTTAGCCCACTTTAAATACAATGGGAAAGCATTTGGCATTTAATAAGCTCACTTTCCCTCATGTCTAAATTGGTCTGCATTTTCTGAACATGACAAAGGAGAGTGGAATGAGAAAAGCAGCCCTGGCAAGCCGTTTTGTAACTCAATGAAAGAGGCCAGCAGGGAGGGAAAGGGAGTCAGCACAGGACTGATTTGCTCATACGGATGAAGTGCCCATACTGTACATCTAAAGGTGTCTGCCCTTACCCTTCTAATACTTCCAGGAAAGGATGCAGAAAATCGCTTTCCTGGTGGCGAGTTGTCGGAGGAAGTCTACACCTGCCTACCCTGCAGGGAGGGATGTTCTAACTGCACAGACGATACTCCCTGCTATGCACAGGAGGACAAGTATTTACGGCTGGCTATCATCTCATTCCAAACACTCTGTATGCTGCTGGACTTCATAAGCATGCTGGTAGTCTACCATTTTCGCAAAGCAAAGGTAAGCAGACATATTTTGCTTTGGTATTCCTGCTCATTGTGTGGTACAGACTCATTTATGTTAGGTGTATAGCTTCTCATTTTGACAGTCAATTTCTCAGGTAAGGAGCTCACCTCAAGGCAAGGATTGGATTTCCAAACAGGAATGCTTTGCTTTAGGTGTGGAGGTACCTAAATTGTTTATGTATTTTTTGAAAAACAAAACAAACCAAAACCCCAAAACAAACCACTGAGCAATTTGTGTCTCCCCGTGAAATCTGCTTACATTTATAGATAGTCAGCAAAAATCAAGGAAACCTATTATGTTTGAAGTAATTTTGGAAAATCAGGCCGATCACACAAGTACCTAAGGAGGCATGTGGGTATTTATAGTCTCGGGATCTTCAAAGTCTCTGTTCTGGCACTGCTGGGAATGATGATTGGTTTCAATATATTTGAGAGACTAGCTGGAAAATAATTGTATCAAAGATGAATCTTTCCAAATAATTCTAGTTCCTAGCAAGTTGAAACTTGATTCTATGGTTAAAGATTTTTTTTTTCCTCTAAAATATGAATATATTAAGGAGCGTCTGTAAATTTCTGATGCAGTCTATGGCTACGTGTTGTACTATCCTAATGAACTTGCTGCTTTTACCTCACTGGAAATCTTTTAAACATGTAATATCTCGTGGAATCTCACTATTGCCTCAGTAAATGCAGAATTTTCTCTGAAACTTCCAATGTACTAAAAAAAATGAATTGAAGCTGGCAGATATTCACTACCTACATTTGGGAGACGTAGGTGTGCACACAGTATGCTACATTGTTGAAATTAATAGCTTCATCCGCTTTCCATAACTAGATAAGCATTTCCATTTTGGTTTTTGGAACACTTGATCCCACAGGCTTCCCAGTCCTACAGTGTCTGTGTTACAAATGCGTGGCTCATTTTGAAAGACTTTAATATACTGGCAGGAAACCACAGAATGAGCAGTAACCTTTTTTTTTTCTTTTCTGTTTCTGAGTCTTTGTATTTAATGATAGTGCATAAAATGATTCAAATTACAGACTTAATTGTATTTATAAAGTTTTTCATTATGAAAAGTCTGTTGTAGGCATCTGTTTAGTTGCTTAACATTAACTCAGCAGAAGAACTTTTCCAATTTTGTGAGGTTTTAGTCCGCATGGTAACGTTACTCTCTTTTAATGTCATAGACAACATCATGAAGGAAGCATTCCTTCTGAGTAAAAACTTTACTCTCTAGACCTACAAAGTGAACAGAGTAGATTACTTCATATGCAGCTATTGCAAGTTTGGCTTGATTTTTTCTTCACACTGAAATATTGTTTTATAAGAAATTTCTATATTTTCTCATAATTTGAGATCAGAGATGAGTAAAATTGCGTACACTTTTGCACTTGTACACTTAACTATGTTCTAGTATATGTACCCACTACAGTAACAAAAAGATACATCTTTATTAAACATACTACAGAAATTTTGTATTTTACAAAACCTGCTAGTAATGAAAGGTGCATTTTTATTTTTGTGATGATTAGTCATTTCTCCAAAGTAGGCTACGAGTAAAGAACCAGATGGGATCTGAATATTTAATACCAAAGCAATACCAAAGAAAGAGGCACATATATGCCTTTCCTTGTTTCTGAAGAACTTTTCAATTGTTGTGAAAACGTTTCAGCTTATTTTTTTCCAGATTATCTCTTACCATTAGACATCATGACATCTGAACTAGCGAGAACCAGACATAAAACAAACATTCTTTTTTCTAGAAAGAAAAGTGATGCCTGTGAGACATTGCATTTCATTCAGTTGGACAGAGACGGATTCAACTATAATTTTGCTACCTTAGAAGAGAGTTGACTTTGCTCTCAATGTATATGTCACAAGGAAAAGGGGAGTAAAAATGAGACAAAAAAGTAACATGGTGATTAACAATCCTTCCCTGTATGATCAATGTTTTCAGGGAATAGAAACTGATAAATAGATGCTCCATTACTTTTTGTGTCATTCAGCTGAGTTTTTTCTTGGATTCCTTTTGGGTTCTTTATCATGTTGGTACAGCATGATTTTAAAAAGAAAAAGATCTTGTGTGATTACCATGAAATGAGAAGCTGTATGAAGGGCAGCCATACTGAGAACAATGAGTATTAGCGTAAGGAAACTGCTGGTTACATTGGATAATGACAGAAATTTGGAGTGAAGAAAGACAACTAGTAACTGTGTACTCTCTGCCAAGAGGGGAAAGTCACAAAAATGAAAGAACAGATACTGAAATATATTCAAAATATCTACATTTTGAGAATTTCCAACTGTTAGTGAAACAAACCTCAATTAGGTTAGTACATCTGTCTGTGATTAAATTTACTGTGTTAAACTGCTCATTTCCATTGTGCTGGGTGGGTGTCAGAGAAGAGCATTTTTTGGATTCTCTCCCACGTATGGCACCACAATATTCAAATAGCAACAAAAAGTAATTTTTAATAGAGCATTTTAACAGAAAGAACTATGTACAGCTACGATATGAAGAAACAATCTTCAAAGTCTTTAAAAGAGCAAAAGAATGAAGATTAAGAATAAAAAATGCTAGTTTTGGTATAGTTGTTGATCAGTAAAATGAGAAGGCAAATGGGATCAGGCTACCACTCTTGTAAAAGTGACTGTGCAAAACACTACTTAATGCTTGTACTTTATGGAGGCTCCTGGTGAATAGTAACTTCAAAAAGCTAAGGTCCTGAAAAGTTAAGGTCTGCAAACAGAAAGCACCTTGGGAAGAAACATCTCGGGCACCTTCGCTTGAGGCTTTGTCAAACACAGGTGAAAGTGACTCAGCAGCCCCCAGATTAGCTCAGCAGCAACGTTATTAAACTGCAAGAGTCATAACTGGAGAAAATCACAGGCAGAAAATGTGGGAGAACTCCAAAATGCTAAGAACAAAAAAAAAATTGAAGAGGGCACAGAAGGAGTAGCAGAAGCTAAACCGCTAGTGAAAAGCATTGTAGGGAAAGACAGAGAAGGATGAAAAATGTTACAGATAGAGCAGATGCTACTGCTATAATGGGAAAAGACAAAGCATTTCAGCAGGAGAGTAAATGGAGGAAATGTGCCAGACAAAGAAAAAAAGGAAAAAATATTCACAGCTAATACAGAAGGGAAAGCAGATGTGGAGATCACTTCAAAGAAATCTTTAACTGCTCTCGACAACCCTCATGCCAAGCAGTAGTGAAAGCTGGAAACCCTGAGCTTGGCATTAACACCAACAGCAAGAGGCTGAAAAACTCCTGGGAGGTAGAAATGGATGAAATCCCATCAGAAAAGGTGATGGCACCTGACAGCACCAGTTTAATGACACTGAGGGAGTTGTGCAATGAAGCCTGGGAAAAAGATTTTTCCTCAATAGTGGAAATGCTGGAGTTTTATTAGCCTGCCCCGACAGGGTGATCTTGCTGAATACTGGAGCTGGGGAGATGTTGAGGCTTCTGCAGTGTAAGACAGGTAAAGGGACACTGTGCAAAACAAGGAACAGGCTCAATGGAGGCTCTCAGCACTTTGGATGGACTAGATACATGTCCTAGCAATTGTAGAGGAGTGTATAAAGGAATAGGCTCCTCTTATTTCTTTGGTTTTCAAAAGGCTTTGGCAGACTATGAGAGGATCTTGCAGAACAACTTTCAACCTTACGGAGTCAGATCTTCGCGGCTGTATACAGAGGTGCAAAACATTCTCTAAGTTGAGCAGCTAAGAAACAAATCATCCTTGTGTGCTGTGGCCTTATTATTGATTAGATAATGCAAACATTACTACTAAAATCATGTCCAGAAAGTATGAGGCTAAGCTAACAAAAGTAGCTGGCTAGGCAAAGACAGAAATCACTGATGCTAAAACAAATATTCTCAAACATGAGAGGCGATTTTGTAAGAAAAAGCATGAACAAAATAGGAGAATTCATCTGTGTGAGTAGTTTCATGAACCAATGGAGACCTCAAACAGGGAGTGACCAACTGCAGTATTGATGACCTGTGCAAGGGTGGCGGAGTTATATGGCAACAGAAAGAAACAATGTTTAAATAGATATAAATAAAAAACAGAATTATTTTTTTTATTTCAAAGTTAGCATAGGATTTCAAGGGCTAAAGACCTACCAGAGCCTTAGAGAGGAAACCAGGTGCGCTGTAAACAGGTTCTTATGAAAGTACCAGGCTGTGGAAGGATGTTACCTGCAGAGAACCTAAAGAGCTCAGCAGTTATCAGGCAGCGTTTTCAAATGAATGAGAAGGAAGAGCTGAAAATAACTGACCTTTGCGTAGCGGCATACCAACTCAAACATGGAGCTATCAGGTAGAATGCAGCTGCTGTGAGGAATTGTCAGTGCCCTTAAGAAATGCTAAGAACCACTACTGGAAAAGAGACCAGAGAAGCTGATCTCAGTGTAGCATGGAAGAGGCTGATCGCTGCTTCGGTGACGAAAGAGAGATGAGAATGTGACGTCCACCTTGACTTGCACTAGACCTATTCAGTAGGGTCTTGTTTGCTGTGAATTCTCATTCAGGACAACGCTAAAGGCTTCAGAGTAGTTGCACTGAAGCCAAGCTACTTGCCCATCATCTTTCCTTGTCATGCACTGCGGTGCTGCCAGGTTCTGAGCGGGTAGGGGAACCGTGGGTGCGCAGGAGGAAACCTGGGGGGGGCCTGGTCTTTCTGGCTTCTTAATGTATCTGTGGCCAGCATCTCTGGATGTGAATCCAGCACATCAAGGTAAAATTGACAGCAACCAGCACGCTTGGAACAGGTTGTTTTCAGCTCTGAAAAATAATGGAAAAAATGCTTAGAGGAAAGTCTTCAAAACAGCAGTTCGGACTGGTGTTGTCATATGGCTTTAACAATGATGAAGGACTGTGATAGAGCCCGTTGAAATGAAGGGCTTTGCCCCATTCAAGGGCATTTCCAATCCCAAATATTAGTAATTTATAACTAAATGACCTTTTATTGTACTGGTCTTTCCCCTCCCCATTTATGAACACTCAAGAACTGTTGGAAATACAGAAATATGAATATGTTTAATGAGAGGAGAAAAATATATACCTAGAACACCGATCAAGAAAAAAATTCACAGCTAACAAGACCACATGGCTAATCATCAATAAGAATAAATTATTTTACCTGTCTGGAGAGAACTGTGGCAAATAACAGCAACTGACTGTTTTTATACGGTTTTTACTCTCTGTTGAATACAAATTTCCATTGCTTGGAGTTCAGGGTGGCTAGATATTCTATGCCACAACTTTCCTATTTTTCCATTTAGTGTAAATACATTTTAAGTGTGAAGATAGTCCCTAAACAATGCAATTTTAAACACTGCACAAAACTGCACATAGATGGAAAGGCAACACGCAAATTAATGCTGTAGTTCCCCTTCCTAATTCTGAGAAATCAAGGATGTCTTTTCTCCCTTACTGCAGCCATGATAGGATGCAGTAATTCGGAGTGAGATAATCACAGCCTATTGACGTGTGATACATCTTTAAATATTAAAGCATGCTGGCTTTGCAAACATACCTTCTTTGCTAATGTAAATCAGCCAATCCTTTCTTTTTCTTAACTCTACAGTGGCGTCTTGATGTGCTTATGCCTTGATGCCTTTCATCTTTGGTGCACATTCTGCTTTTTTCTCCCTAGACACCAATTTCTGACATTTCAGCTGAAGTGGAAACTTGATAGAGGGAAGAGATCTTGCACAAATGGAGCAGCTGCCTTTACATGCTGCGCTGGTGGGCATACCTGACAGTTTATTCAGCACATACACATTCTGTGCAGTGCTTTATACACCCTTTCTTCATCATATCCTAGGGTGAGAACCTAGTTTCTTGTGATTTCTCAGGGAAGTTTATTGTAGTCTTGAGGTATACAGCTTTAAAGACATTAGCGATGTTGTTTTCAAAACTGTTGGTTTTAGTGGAATTCTCATTTCCTTTATTCATAAACCAGAACTCATAAAATGTCCTATCCCATTTTTCTGTGTAGTTAAGATATGCCTTTCAGGGATGCTTACTTTTTTAACTCTCACATAAATAATTGCAGAGTGCCATATTGAAAAGAAAAGAAGTGCAGGGGCTGTTAGCCTGCGGCGGCAGTTGAGAATCAGAGATGATGTACTGGCTGCTGGAGCTCCCAAAGACAGCAGGCGTTGGTAGGCATGGCTGCAACGGTGGTGCTGCCCTGTGTTGTGGCATTCACTTCATAAGCCCCAAGGTTTCGCATTTGTATATATTTGCATTCTAATACATGGTTTAGAGGAGTTAAGTACTTGTGAATAGAAGAATAAACCTAGTTCCACTACAGACACTTTAGACCTAAGGGAAAACTGAAGTGTGAAGAAAATAAAGATTGATTTTAGCTCAGTCTCATGAAGAAGAGATAATGAGAAGCACAAAAAGGCTATATACAGGGTTCACTAGGCAGTCTCTATCCCTAATGGACAAGGTTGATCTTAAAAATGACTTTTCATCAGTATTCAACAGTAGCTCTAAGGATTCAAAGCTACAATCTTCTCTATATATCTTTATATTAAGACAACATTTGTCTTCACAAAGTTGAATTACACAGCACCACAGGGCTCATCTGGAAAACACACGTGGTTTATCAGGGAATGCACTGCCTTTGAAGTGGTGTGAATCAGCCGTGGACTATGATATGTTTGCTCCACTTTGGTGTTGAGACTGATTCCTGGCCTGTACTTTTTTGACCTTAATGTCTTGCTATTTAAGACCTTGCAGTCTGTGAATCATTGTCATCTTCTGTTCCACCAATACTCCACAAAACTGAAAGTTCAAATTCATGGAGCTGATAGTAGTGCACTTTCAGTGTAGGGTGCTAGCCAGGAAGATAGCTGTCACCAGAGACAAGGCTGTAGTAGCCTTGAAGGCATATTTAAGTTTAATTGCATTACATAATGATTTGACTTTTAAAATAAATTATGTAAAATAAAGGCAATCAAATCCTTGAATTTCAGCATATATTTTCCAACAATGAGAACTATGACAGCATAGAATAATTTTTCCAAAGCTGTTTTAGAGCTAGAAATTAAATTGAGCAAACTGCTAAGATTTTTGGTTGTCTGTTACTCTTTGATTCTTGCCGAGTCTCATATTTATGGCCCTCATAGGGAAGCTGAGTAGACCAAATGGTCTGTCACATGATAATTAGCTCTCCCAACTGATTCTTTGATGCAGTAACTTCAGGACAGTTGCATTTATCTGAAGGTTCATTTGGGTTTGTGAATGGGCATTTACAGATTTGCTGGGAAGGGACTTCCTATCATGTCAGCAGAATACCAGCGACATTATTTATTTATCCTGCTATTTGACTTGGAGTTGTGTGCTGCTGTGAACCTTCCTTGTACAATCAATAGCAATAGTAAAGTCCCCAGTGGCTTGCATGAGGTCTTTGGCATGCTTCTTTTTCCAAGAGCAGACTTCAGTCTGAAGTAGGCTTTTCTTCTTGTTTTAAGTGTCTAAGTGTAGGCTCAGAAGAACTATTCCAAGCGTGAGCCAAATTTCTGGTGGAGGGACTTTTCAACCAGGAAGGCTTGCAGAAATTCAGAGTATAAAAAACCCAGTATAACTAAGGAGAAGCATGTTTGAAGATGAGAAAATATTTGTTTTAAAAAGTTTCACTCAAAGAGAAGCAAGAAAAAGCTTAAATGAAGAAACTGGGAAAACAAATTATCAGAAAAAATGTAGGATGAGAACTTTCAAGTAGCAGAAATAAAACTGTATTGGAAACCTTATTCTAGGCAAAGTCTTGCATTTTTTACTAAATACTTTCTTATCATAAAACTTTTATTTAATGGTAGCATCCTCAGAGTAACTTTGTGACCTGCTTTTTATGTGTTTTTCTGGCTGGATCATGTGATGGAAACTGAACACAGATCATTCAGACTAAAACATATGCCCATTCTTCATTCTTTTCTTCATTGCTTTGGGCAAAAGTTGAAGGGTTATAGCTCAGAAGCAGCAGCCTTATGCTGTCAGTGTCTCTATAGGACTTCATGCTGTGAACACAGTCAGATTGCTTTCTGCCTTCTCTGTCCCAGCCATGCCTCCCTCTGTCTGGAATAAAATCTCGACATTTTTCTCTGACATCTTCTCATCAATATCAATATAGCTGAAAATAAACCTTGATCTCCTCCTGCTTCCCTCTAAGACATCCCAGCTATGGCTTTCTTAGTTACTGTAGCAACCTGCCTCTTATCTAACATAATTTTGGACTCTGGAGCTCACTTTGCCTCTGGCTATGTCTAAGCCTTACTGAACTCCTCCTGAGTTTCCTTTTAATGCGTGTTTTCTGCCGGTCCACAGACCTAAAGTTCTTGTCTCACCTTGTTATCTTGTGTCTTGACTACTGCAATGTCCTTTCAGCTGGCCTTGGCAAATGCAGTCATAGCCTGCTCCTATCTATTCAAAATGGTGCTGCAAACGATTTTCTGTCCTGCCACTTTGTGTTGTCCTCATTGCATCTCCCTGTTGACATCGTACATGAGCTATACCTCTTGGTTTTTGAACTCCTACATGAGCTTTTCTCTCTCTCCTGATGCCATTTCTTCGATGCAGAAGTGTCAACACCAGCCTCCATCATCATCATCATCTTGTTACATTTTTCAAAAATACCCCTTGTTCCCTTCATACTTTCCTCATGCTTGGTAGAGGCTTTTTGAGACCGTCCCCTGCTCTCCATATCACGTATTCAGATTCCAGTGCTGACAAAGTATGTGACTATGGGTTGACAGGCTGGAACTACTGATTGCTTGTTACGATATGTGATACTGCCTTGTTCCCTTGTTCTTCTCATCTGTCCTTATCTGTCTGTTGTCCCTTATCTTAAACTCTTAACTTTGTGGAGGAAGGACAGTCTTTTCTACTTCCTCCTTGTGCAAGGTCCACGATAACTTGAGGCTGACCTGGGGCTGGAGCTTTCAGCAATACAGTGGTAGGAAGAATGATTAAGTTATACATAGCAATATTTGCTTCAAAGGCAAATGTACTTTTATTTCCAGTGAAACATACAATCCATGATCTAAATTTAATGAGAGATCACTTAACGTAATAAATTCTGAATAGCTGAAAAATCTCACCATTTTCTGGATCAGCATTTCTCAGATCCAATCATAAGCTGTTAGTTTGGAACAGTTTAGCCACTTGGCTCTTGAAAACTAAAAGTGAATAAAATAAACTGGAGTTGCATTTAAAATCTTCAGAATGATGAGGTTTTGTTTGATTTGAAATTAGCATAATGATCTTCGACTATAATTCATTTGCATTCTCAGTCATGTGAATAATGAAATTTTTTTATCTTTATCACATTTATTCTAACCCTTCTCTTCTTATATCATTCTCAGTTGGTTTCCTCTGAGATATTATGAGTCTTGAGTTTTGCAGTCAGGTTTTTTTTTTTCTCCTGTAATTTACCACAAACTATTTCTTTCTACATGATTGAACTACAGTTATACAGACTGTTTTAGTGAGCTGTGGTATTATCTTCTGTCATAGGTGATGCTGTGTTGAATAAGAAAGCTGAAATTCAGTTCAAGTGTTCTGAAGCTATTTGTAAACTAAATCGGGGAACATGCTAACTGAGCCCCACCTCCAGCTTGTGACATTTGGTTTTGTATTCCATCAGATTTTTTTGTACATTTCATTTGATCTCTTGCTGATTAAACAACTATTGGTATTAAAATGCGTTTTATTCTTGAAGACCATAATGCCTTTGCATCTTCCTTTCATTTAATTTCTGCATTACTTGAATGCATAACCTAGTGAAATAGGCACTTTAAGTGATCCAGAATTTTGATGATAGTCATTTTACATATTCAGCTTTTAAATTAACCATAAGGATGTGAGTAGACTGAAACTGAAATTAAACATTATTTACTTCATTGCTGATAGTCCTTCGTCTACATATTCGTCACTATTTGGTGAAAACCAGGTATCTTGATCTAAGCATGAAGTTCCCAAGGAAGGAATTCCTGTTCTTATAAGAAAAGATGTCCCTGAGACATTAAGCATTTTCACTGTGAGAGTTTTTCACCAACAAATACTGTTTTTTCACGTACTTGTCTTGTAGGTGGTGTAGGGCAACTTATATGCAGCAAGACCCATGTTACAAAATGCAGAACACCTTATCTTCATCATGATATATTGTAATGGGTTTCATAACTGGTGTAACAGAAAGGATCAAGGGCTGTATGAATTGAAAAATAAAGTATTTGGGGATTTCTTGGATCCCTGACATTTTGTGCACTTTTAATGAAGTGGATTTATGATTGATGGCTGCTTGACATTTGCTTCTCCTGATTTTTTTTTCAAGAAAAAAGTAAATTTAATAATGATATTCTATTTGAACTCAGCTATAACTAGTAACAGGAAAAAAAAATTGACCTTTGTGTAAGTATGCTTTAAAGGGAAATGAAAAAGCATGAGGATTAT